>NC_142444.1:49522500-50760000 GCF_059453495.1 Arachis ipaensis | reverse complement strand
GAATCCAGTACCACCTCCCCCGTTTCTTCGGATGCCTTCTGAATCTGGGATCGAGATAACCCTGACAGGTACATCATAGCCAAATATAGGCGCATAATATTAGGAATTAGTGTATGAACATAATTATTCTAATTCAACAACCAAGAAGTTGATAATCTTACGTTCCCATAGTCGTTCAAGTCCATGTTCTATGAGTTTGAATTCCTCTCGTGCTGCAATATCCAGTTCAACAACAAGAATATTTTCATAGCGTACCTGCACAACACACCACCCAAATAATGTAGAAACACTTTTTGTAAAAACCTGGGACAATGCAATCCCTTACAATATATGATATATATAATTATTCACATCATTCCGAACCTAAAAATTAGAATACTGGTGACTCGTCAGTTTATTACTAGAATTTTTTTCAATAGCAAACAGATTAGATGACAAAAAAGATATGGCATCAAAGAAAGAGTACACAAGTAACAGCAGCAAAATTTGGAATCTTTGGGGTCGATCCTACTCAAGTCAGAATTAAAAAATTTGCCTCATGCACACAGTTCAGTTTACGAAGTAAAATTAAAAGATATACCACCTTCAGCAATATCCGTTGATATATATATTTGTATAAAGAAGCAAAAGTTAATCGCATGCATTCGAGCCCTTATAGAAGACTCAACAATTTGTACTTTATAAGAGAAATTACTATTAAATAGGATAAGGATAATAAGCTTAAGTAATCCCAGAATTCAGCTTTATAACAGGGTTGAGAATTTCCCATTATATATATATAACAGTTTTCATCATGACATTATCTTCAGGTAGTTTCAGAATTTCCTTTAATTTATTACACCTGCATAGATTAGGAAAGGTTTTTGGGTGCAGTTTGACAATTTCTTAAGAAGAAAGACTTAAGAGAATATAATATCATAACCATCTAGCTAAACATAGCTTCTACTGTAACATGGCATTTTGAAACCACAAAAGGGTCAATATTATATGCTTGAGTACGACAAAAGGGTCTATATTATATGCTATTATCTTTCTTCTAGTCCACATATCTCATCAAGTTTATCTTGCTATACAAATTACAATTAAACTCCCCAGCCTCAATAGTGATTCGGCTTAATGCACAAAATTTAATTATAATCTTAGAAAGCAAATAATATGGTTTAGATATCTAGATAGAGAACTAATATATACGTTAGATAAATAGCAAGGAAAAACACCACTATTTTACCTTCACATCGTCAAGTATTTTCTGTGACTCCCACGTTTCCGTACTTGTTATAAACTCAAACCCAAATTTGGCCCGATAATTTCGGTCCCAATGAAGAAATTCCTAGCATTTAAACATAACCAAGTAAATATGGGTTTTATTCACAAATAAGAAAAGTATTTACAAAATTAAATTGGGCAACAGCAAACAAACCCTCATCATTGAAGCCGAGGCATAACGAATGGCTCGAAAAAGGTGACTGTGTCCAGAGAAGGCATCCAACTGTGATTGTATACAGGACTCTTTGAACCACAACTGCCTTGCAAATAAGGTTGCGACCTCAAACGAAGAGAAAGGAGACACATCTATCATCTTCTCTACGAACCAACGGCTTCTGGAAATGAGAAAGAAGTCTCTGCTCTCCAATTTCCCTGAAAGTCAACAGAGATAGAAAGAATGTCCAAGGATAATATAAAAATGTGATTGTAGGATGACTTGAAGGAGAGGTTACAGCATTGTGAAGACCCAGTTAAATAACAGAGGTTTATATGAGAGGATAAGTTTTAAAAAATCTAAGAAGTCTCAATCAATTCGACCTATTGTCTAACGATATGACTAACATACAATCCACTAAATACAACCCAGTCTTTTAGGAATCGGCTGCCTCATCACAATCTTCAACCTCGTCGGTAATGGACTCCTCTAAATCGCCGTCTCTTGTCAACCACAGGCCTTCAACATCAAATTCAGGCAAGCTAGTCATACAGGACTGTGGATGAAGGTCGACCTCGCAATGTTCATAGTCTTCGCCCATGTCAAACAAATCTCTTGGTTTCACATGGACTACTACACTCCATCCGCTCTCCACCTCATCCTCCACGTAGAACACAAGACGCGCCTCAGATGCCAAGATGTACGGCTCATCATCTTCTCGATCACCGGTGTGAATCGATGTGGCAAAATTGACACAGGTGTGGCCGAAAACATCCTGTCGGATGCCTCTCCCTGACGTGGTATCTGCCCAAAGACACTTGAACAAGACTACATTGAATTGACCACTGTAATTTAGCTCGATGATGTCTACTAATCTCCCGTAATACGAGACACCGCCAAAAGCAATATTGGCATCCCGTTTATGTGCATAACTTCTAGTATCCGAAGTGACATAAACCCGCTATTCTGTGTTTTCATTCCTTCCTCCCTCGACATGGTCCTAAATTTAAATCGGTTGACGTTGTACACCTGATAGCATTTGGCCTGAGCAATCGAACCGCAAGCGAGCCACTGCAACTCGTTCAAATGATTGGTGCTTCCAAATGTGACCTGGCATTGAACCATTAGAGGCAAGAAAGCATCAAAGGGTAGTAGGATCCTGGGATATTAAGATTACCGTATGGCTGAGCCAGTTCGAAAATTCTCTGTGCACAACATTATCTACGTGAGACTGGGACCTTATTTTACTTCGCAATTTTCTCTTTGTGATGGCTCTGTACTCACTGTGCACACAAAAAGATATTTCAAGTTCAGTACTATCAATACCGATATGGCTCATGGTATAATTTTAGAACTCAAGCTCTGTACGTACTCTAATAATTTTTCTACAGCAGTGCAATTGACCAGTACATGACGATGTTCTTGAAGCTTTTCTGTTGGTGTTAGTGTGAAAAATGAGGCTGCCCCGACCGCCTTTCCAACCTCTGGGAACAAGTTGGCAATCTCGCTCGGTGGAGCATCGCTCAGCCGGTCGTCAACACGCGTCAGTTGGTTGATCCTAGTCTCGACGTTATCTAGGTATCTTGAACAGAATGTGAGAATCTCCTCGGATAGGTAGCCCTCTGCTATCGATCCTTCCGGTTGTGCTCTGTTACGCACGTACTGCTTGAGACGACATAGGTACCTTCGAGAATGTAACATATAAATTACTAGGTGACAGCTATCCTAATAAAACAGGTCGAGAAAGCTCAAGTAGATCTTTACCTCTCGATTGGGTACATCCACCGGTAGTGCACTGGGCCACCGAGACGTACCTCCTCGACCAAATGCACCTTTAGATGAACCATGACTGTGAAGAAGGAAGGTGGAAATATCATCTCCATGTGGCACAGAGTATGGACCACATTTAAGGAGAGGAAGTTGTTGAGGATCTATGAATTTACTGTATATTAGTCGGAAAAAGGCTGATAAATTGGCCAAGACGGCAGACACTGGGGTGGGCAATACGTGTTTTGACGCAATTGGCAATAGATGTTCCATCAGAACATGGTAGTCATGACTCTTCAAACCAAATAACTTGTGCTATTTTAAGTCAACACAGCGAGAGATATTGCTAGAGTACCCGTCTGGAAAGACCACATTCTTGATGGTCCTAAGAAAGACATCCTTCTGTGAGTTCGACATGGTAAAGACTGCAGCGGGATACTTTCCACCTTCAAGTGGCCACATATCATGCTTGATTCCCATCAACTGGAGATCTTTACGAGCTTTCAGGTGGTCTTTGGATTTACCGCTCTCGTTCAAAATGGTGAATACAATGTTATCGCATACATTCTTCTCTATGTGCATGACGTCAAGGTTGTGACGTAATTCGTTGTTCTCCCAGTATGGCAGATCAAAGAATATACTCCTTTTATTACAGGGTGACTCATCTTGCACCACGGTCTGCTGGCCACATCTTCTTTTACCGCCCACCGCTTGCATCTTGCCCTGTGAGACGGGCACACCCTCCAATTGTCTCAGGACATCCCTGCCAGTCAAGTTAGTAGGTGGGGATCTATTTTCTACTTTACCATTAAATCTAATCCGGCCTTGTCTATATCTGTGATCGCGATTCAAGAAGTGCCGATGACCTATATAACACCATTTCTGACTGAAGGTGAGTCGCATAGTCTCGGCGTCCAAATTACACGTGGGGCAGGCTCTCCCGCCGTACGTATTCCAACCAGATAAATTGCCTAAGCCAGAAAAATCACTGATAGTCCACATCAACGCAGCACGCATCTTGAATGTTTTCTTCTCACTGGCATCGTAGGTATCAACACCGGCCCACAACTGCTTCAACTCATCGATCAGGGGCTGTAGGTATACATCTATGTCATTGCCAGGAATTTTAGGACCGGGAATAATCATAGAGAGTATAAAGTTGGTTTGTTTCATGCAAATCCATGGGGGTAAGTTGTATGGAATAAGAATCACTGGCCATATTGAGTACTTTGAACTGAGATTTCCATAAGGATTGAAGCCATCACTGGCCAAGGCTAAGCGAACACTGCGCGGATCGCCAGAAAAGTCAGTATATCTCATGTCAAATACTTTCCAACCCTCGCCGTCTCTGGGATGCCTCAAGAAACCGTCAGAGTTGGCGCCTCTCTTGTGCCACAACATGTCCACAGCTATCTTACTGGACATGAATAACCGCTGCAACCGTGGAATCAGAGGAAAATAACGAAGAAATTTCGCTGCCTGAGGTTTACCATTCTTCTTGACAACGGCGTTGGTCCTTACTACAGAATTCTTCCTGGTCTTCTGCTTTCACGTAGATGCTCCACACCGTTTGCATCTAGACAGGTCGTGGTTGGAACCCTGGTATAGCATGCAGTCATTCGGACATGTATCTATCTTCTTGTACTCAATACCCAGCTTCCTTATTATCTTCTTGGCATCGTGCAAGGTCTTCGAAATCTGTGCATGCTCAAAGACATCCCCCAATAGCTCTAGAATCAATCCAAAAGCCTTGTTTCTCACTCCGCACATGCACTTTATATGGTATAGCCTCACCAGGAAAGATAACTTCGAGAATCTTGAACAACGCGGATATAGTTCCTGCTCACCGTCCTTAAGCAAGTCTTGAAAGGCATGAGCCTCGTGACTAGGTTCATCAGATAAGTACGGCAACCCATCCGCAACGTCTCCAGCATGCCCATCCATGGGATCTTCATCCTCACTCTACAGTCCCGGCATATTGAATGCGTCGTGGATCATGTCACGTATTTGATCTCCTGAGTTTATAGTGGGATCTAGTTCTTCCCTACCACTAGACCTCTCGTCTACGACCCTCTCACCGTGATGTAACCAAAAGGTATAGTTAGGGGGAAATGGTTTCATCAGAAGATGATCGTATGCATCTTCTCTAGTCTGGAAAAACCGGAACCCACACATAGGGCATGGACAATGTATCATCCCATTGGATGATGCATTGACAAATGCGAAGTCTAGGAATATATTCAGTCCATCCCTATATTCTACACTACCTCGTGACTTTGTAATCCAGCTCTTATCAATGTCTAAGTAAATGAAATAGCACATACAAATAGATAATTACTAAAAAAATACATAGAACTAAAAAAACCAAATTAAAAATGGGGTGTGTGTCAGGTGAACCAATAACAGTCTATCACAATTATGATATGGGAGAGTACCATACGTAATAAAAGAAACAAAGTTAAGTGCATCCCAGATAACATGAAGAACATGAAAGGTATTGGTAAGGAGGCTTACTCATGTTTAAAATTCTGTGCTTTCTTAAAAGAATACTAGTAGAAAGAATTGCTGGTTCCAAGTCCAAAAAATGAAAAGATAAAGAAAAGCTAACTTAAAAATTGTAAAAGAAACCAAGAATAACTGTTAAAATTAAAAAATAATTAGGTCAACAAACATAACTAAACAATGATCATGTACAGTGAATAGAATCTTTAAAATATCTAAAAAATGGAAGACAAAATAGTATTAAAAGTTAGAATTAAAAGAAAGTTAATAAAAAGGGGTTAAAATAACAACAACAACAGATGGAGGATAGATTCATAAAATTTAAGGATATATTACTCCTTGTATTCTTATAAGAAGGTCTTATTATAGTTCCCCTACCATAATTGTCTTCGACCGTGTAAATAGAATAAATGAGTTTCAGTGAAAAAGAATAAATTATTAACCCCTCAACTCAATTTCAATATATTAAAAAAATCACTTGTAACAGGTTTTGAGAAATCAATATTGTTCCTTTACGTGGAAAAAAAATGGGCAAACAAGAAAATTTGGTTTTGAGCCATGGTAAGGGAGATGCTATAACATTAATAATTATAATAATAATGATAAAGAATATAGTTGAGTTCGTTTGATATTTTGGCTTCATTTGCCCTGTAACAGGAAATTGTATTACCTAAGCAGGAAATAAAAAGAGGATACTATGGTCAAGCGAAATAAATTGAAATCAATAAAAAAAATGAAACTTTATAAGTAAACACGCAGAGTCCATAATATCTTCATTATTTTTTATACCTAGAAAAATGCCCAAACTCCTATCTTATGTAAACCAAGTTCTCTATCAATAATTAGTATATAACCCAGCCAGGCTAGCTAGCTGCAGAATCTAGTTAAGCACTACTTTCAAGTTTCACATAAATAATAATACAAAGGAAACCTCTATATTCTGCAGCAATTTGTTAAACGTAACAGATACCAATCAGTCAAACTAAAAACGGAATAAAAACTCATGTATCTATATGTTTGTTAGAACTTAGTAACTCCTCTTGACTTCAACATTTCACTCATTAGTCAGAGTTTTTGGAAATTAGAATGTCACCAAATATACTATATTATCAATTATCTAACAATATCCAGAACTCACATAATATTTCTTATTTCACTTTAATATTACTAATAATAGACAAAAGATGCAGTGGTGAGAAGTTGTCAATGCAGGTAAGTGTTGGTTATAACACATTTACAATATTATGGCTACATCAAACTCAAATCCTTGTTATTATAACCCTTTTCCTAACTAGGAGAATGATCAATTCCACTACTCACATATGGAAAAGATGAATGGATGCAATATTAATAAATCAAATTTATCATTGTGGATTCAAATTTTCAAGCTTAGAGGCAGACCATAGATGCAGGATAGAATGCAAAGAGCACAATGAAGATCATTATGAAAACTGTAGCGTTTGTATGTCGCATAGTTCTGTACACGCACCTAAAAGGAATGATGACAACCACTTTGCATCTATATATCAGGATTAGTCCAGAACCTTGTAACTAGATTAGTATATTTTAATTTCACACTTTAAAAGCAACATACACAGGGAGGGGTTCAATGATGGTTCAAAGGCTAATGGGATTTTCTTTTCTCTCATCCAAAATATTGCTTGATTCAATCTAACTCACACGATTATCCTTCAAGTTCAACTAACTATAGCAGGTTTATGAAGGCAATATAAATTTGATGATTCATCGTAAGAAAAAGGGGAGGAAAAAAGCAACAATGAACAATCGATTGAGCATCAAAGAATCTGTAAAATTAAATCAATCCAATGGCATCAACATGCTTTTTTGTTCACTCAAACCACTCAACTTTGTTTCTCAGCTCCACACTCATCACACAAAGCGAAAAGTACTCTATCTGTCTACACAATAAGAGATTTACTCAAGGGTGAGAGATAGACGATATTAACGTGAACCAATCAAGTCTCAATACTGAATATAAAAATTAATAGAGCAATTCATCCTTGATGATCATGGACATATGTATTATACTATAATATTTGTGATCTTTTGGAAGATAAACTTGCAATCTGCTAATTAATCGTACTGAATGAAATTCCTAACTCGAAACAGCTTCAATTAACCACAATTTATAGAACATATAGACAAATACATGTTCAAAACTCTGAACCAATAATGAAAACCAGAAGAAAAGCTCAATGTGGAAGAACAAACCAGTGAAAGGGGAGGGCAGCGATAGCTAGGATTCGCGCACGGTGGAGGACGGTGTCGCGGTTTCACACACTACCGATGAGATGCTCAACTTCGTCGCCGGTGATAGAACCACGGTTGGCCGCTGCGCAATTCGACAGCCAAGACGGAAGCGCCGGGTAGAGCAGATGGTACGCGGCTCTGCTCCCGATCGTGTTTGGCGCGCTACCAAAATCAAGTGACGGGTCTCTGCAAAATTCGGGGGAGGGGGTTTCAATTAATGGCAGTAAGGTAAAAGGGGGAATTGAATTAAGGAATTGAAACTCACCTAGCGGCGTTTCTAGGTGAACTCGCGGGTAGGTTGCGCCAGATTTAGGTTGGGTGCTCTTCGCGCCTCTGCTCGTGCTTTCATTCGCGCCAATAGGTTAGGTAAAATCAGGAGGGTTGAAGACATATATACCAAATTCGCAGCGGTTCGGACTGCACGGCCGCTATCCAGGGGCGTTTAGCGGTACCTGCCAGACTGCCGCTGACCTCTGCCGGGATCTTCTCAACTAGCGGCGTTTTTGGCTAGGGCCGCTGTTTCTCCGCCGCTAGGCTCCGCCTCTGCTGTAGTGTTAGTATACACGATACTAGTTATATATGATTATTTTAGCTATAAAAGATCTATGATGATGTTTTAGCATAGCTAAGTTCATCAAAAAATGCTGGCATTAGTCCGTGCCGGTAGATTTTGGACCAGTTATTATATTATCATCATAAAATATTATTATAATAAAATATTAATATAGTAAAATATTAATATAAAAATATTATTATCTCAAGATATTATTATAGTAAAATATTATTATTTTAAAATATTATTATAATAAAATATTATTATTTATTTTTCTATATATTTAAAATTAGCTCGTTAAATTGAGTCTAACCGTATCACTCGAATTTCGTAAATTCCTAACGTATGAAGCTCGAAAAGTTCGTTACTAAAAATTTGGATTGTTACACCGCTTTTATTAACAACAAAAGTATTCTCAAAATATTTTAAAACACGACAAAAACACCTCACATTAAATATATATTCTCAAAAAATATTTAAAAAAAATATATTTTTATCTTTATATGCTAAGCAAATATTTTTTTATGATTTTTTCATCATTGACTAAGAATATTTTTAATACATGCAAAAAATTCTAGAGGTCAATTTTTTATTGAATTTTTTATATACACTTTTTAAATAGTTATCTAAATATTTTCATAAAAATTAGATTAAATGCATAAGCAGTTTTTTTAATATAAAATTTGTTTGCTACTTATAAAAAAATATTATTTTAGTTATTTTTGTGGTAGTTTATAACATTTTAAAAATATTTTTGTCATTATTAAAAATAAAAGTTATTATTGTTAGCATTTTCAAAAATCAGGTATGATTTTGGTAGTTTAACTTTTTAAAAATTATTTATTTTTATATTTTTTAAATTAAATATTAATTTTTTATTTTTATTTTTATAAATTAACTATCACCTTTTAAATAGCAATCACCGTAAATATATATAATTATATAATTTTGTTAGGTGTTATTATAGTGGCTACACTGTTTATTCTTAATGATGAAACCTTTAGACACCATAAAAAGCTGATGAACGTTTATTCTATTATAAAACAAATTTAAGAGAATATTTTACAAAGTTTATAATTTTATATATCCCACAAAACTAAAAGGCAACAACTAAGAGAATCTAAATACAACAGTGTCATTAGTTGAAGCTACAAGGATCTTATATATCTAATTGGACCGAATCTAAGAAAAAACAAATATATGTAACATAATGAAATAATAACACTTTTATTATACTTGACTCTTGGCTTTCTATGGTAGTAGAAAAAGTGGCTAAACATCTTAAATAATAACGATATCTTCTTTATTTGTAGCTTTTTCTGTCTGATCTGCTATCACATACACTAAGGAGATATTTATATATAAGAACATTGCGTGATCGTTTTCCACACATTCACCTACTATTGTAATGGCAAGGGGTGATTATATGATGAATTCAGTGTCATATTTTTCTTTTGCTGTTCTTTTTACTTTCCTCCTATCTATTGATCATGTCATGACTCATGAAACATCTAAAGGTGGAATTCTCTCTTAGATTCTCTCTTATAAATATAGTTTTCATGATGAACTTTTATTTCTTCCTTTTACATAATATGTGGTAAATTTACCTTTCACATCCACAAGCCATATTTACTTGATTGCACTATATGTAGGTAACGAGCAATCTTATAATAAGAACAGTAATGGAAACAACTTCAAGTATCCAACATCATTTCATGACGATTTAGACAAAGAGAAGAGGCATGACTCTAATAGAGATGCAGGTATATATGTCATTATTCAATAAATAATATTGTCATCTTTTTGTATTAGTTTTCTGCACCATTTGAAATTATAGGTACTTTAAAAATAAGACTTTACAATAGTATAATGTATTTTTAAATGTAAATTAATAAAAATGGATTAATACTTAATTTGGTCTTTGAAATTTGAGGTGCAACTTAAATTTTTTATAAAATTTCAATTGACTTAAATTGGATTTCAAAGTTACAATAGTAATTTGTGTTAGCCCTTAAATTCATCTCTAGTAACCTCGTACCGATTTGACACGTTAATTTATCACGTTGGATAAAATAAAATGATGTGGTTTTATATTATTGGCACTCAGTTTTCAACAAAATGACATTGTTTCACACAAAACACATTTCTTTTTCAGTAGCAATCCTTGGTGTGAAGTCATGTGGTTGAAAATTAGGCATCAATATAAAATAATGTCATTTTGTATTATTTAGCATCACAAATTAACGTGCCAAATCAGCATATCATTAGTGAAGATGAATTCAGGGGTTGATACGAATTAATTTGAGAATCCGATTTAAGTAATTTAAAATTTAAATTTCAAGAATAAATTGAGTATTAATTCCAATAATTTTTTTTCTGATTTTTTGCTAAATGGGGGCTAAATTTTCAAATATTAGAAATATCAAAACAAGAATAAGCAAGATTGGATATATATAGTTAGAAATACCAAAAAAAAAAAAAAACATAGCTGTAAAGTAAAAACATAAATATACTTCTATGAACATAAAAAATCTAAAAAAAAATAGTAGTTATTATTAACCTATTACAATATATGTTATTAGTGGATTAAAATATCAAATTTCTATATTCGAAATCTAAATATTTATTTTCAGTATTATGAATATTTGAAGTAAAATAAAATACCAATATATTATCACGTAAAACAAAATATTAACATACATATTATTATATATAATAAATAATTTTATATTAAAAATCAATAAAAATCATTTTAATCGATTATTAATTTTTTAATTTGATGTTAATAAAAAATAATTTAATAATATAATAATAAAAATTAAATTAGTATACATAATCACAATTATCTATTATATTCTTATATATTAAATAATATTATTATCGATTCAATTATTTAATCTATTTGGATAGAATACTTCATTAGATTATTTTTTATACTATGGAAACAAGTTTTTCTAATGTTTTTTTATTAAAATAGAAGACAATTGTTTTAAAATTATTTTATGTTTTTATAAAATTAACTTTAATAAGTATAAAATAATAAATAATATAAAAAGTATTTCATATACTATGTTAGAGATTTCATCACTAATTTGCTATATATGTAATTTTCATTCCATACCAAGAAAAACACATAATCTTAAACTTTATTTAAAATAATACATCCGGACATGAATTTTATAAAATCAAACATATTTTGTATTGATAAAATGTAAGTCTTTTTGAGCGACTTTTATTATTATTATGAAAAATGTTAGGAGGTCATCAAGTTTTGTAATTTGTAGTCATTAATTAATTATAATTAATATTTTTAATAGCATAAGATTATATCTAATAATATGAAATTACTAATTTTTCTTTTACTGAATAAATATTTTTCTAACATATATATATGACGATATATCTGACATATATATCTTTCCTTTTATCCAGTTGAGGAGATAGTTCCAACACATAATGCCAAGACTTATGATGAGCCAAGTAATTATCGTCGTATCTCTTCAGATGCTCATTATTTTCCAAGGGACTATCAACATGATGAACTTATATTTCGGTTTGGTCATCCTCGTTTTGGACAAATAACCGTTCCTTTACCATTTACCCATTCTCTGTTTGCGCCACCAAAAGCTGATGAAAGAAACTCTTTGTATGCTACTCCTCATGCCTATTACTATCCTGGCTACCAACCCTTAGGATGGGAAGATTTTGGTAAGGCGAACTAGCATCTTCTCTATCATTTACCTTTACGGCTAATATTTATTTTGGTCCATTCATGTACATCATTTTGGTTCTGTAGCTTTAGTTAATATGTAGTCATACTAACACTGTCACAAATTAATTTTTAGAGGTCTTTTAAAATGTCAATTTAACTCAAATTGTTAATTTGACTTGTATTTATTATTTATAAAAAGACTATTTTGATACGTTAAAATTCAAATTCACGTAAATACATAGATGAATTTAAAAGAGACAAATAATGGTTTTGGCCAAAAAAAAAAAATCTAAATTTTTTGAAGTACGGAGAATAACTTTTTAGTTAGTCAATAATACATTAGTTAATTTTCTTTTAATTCTAATTTTTTTTTTTTGAAAATTTATAATTTATGATTTAAAATTATAGGTTTATGATTTAGGATTTATAATTTAAGATAAAAAAATAATTTTTAAAAAATTAGTTGATGGTAGCTAAATATAGTAAGGGAGAGCTATATACTAATGTAAATGTAGTAAGGGAGAGCTGTATAATTTATGATTCATTATCTATCTTTTCTCAAATCTTTGTTTATACATCTTCATCTATAACAAAAAAAATTCGTTATTATGAACTATTAAGTCACCATTAATAAGTCCTCTAACTTTAAAATTAATTCTTTTATTATTATTGTATTAAGATGTATGATCGAAGAAATTTAAAATTTTTTTACTTATTCATCATTTTTCTATTCAAAATTATAAGGTCTGCACCTTTTCCCCCCTTAACCTTTAGTATTCCTTTGCAATGAAAATATGATTTAATGTATATAAACAAGTGTTTTGAAGAGAGAAGATTTATTGTTACAACTGTATTTTCTATTTTCCTTTAAAATGGTAATACAGAGAAAAGCGTAATCTATTCTATATTCTATGAATAGGCTACGTTTTACAAATGTAACTTAAAAAATGTGTGGTTGAATGAGTGTTTTTTTTATAGTATTGAGATTATTAAAATTGTGAATTAGTAGGACCGACGGAGGGAGGGGCTTTAGAACTCAAAGATACAAATATGTGAACCTATAGAACAAATCATGTTCAAGTGAGGTCGTGGGAGGATGCTACATACATGTTGCATGGGTTCTCCCTGCTGTTGGTTTTTACAAGTTTCTAAATAAGCATACCAATTTTTAGTCACTAATCAATTAATTATATTTATATTTGAAGTAACAATTTTTTGTTTTGTTATAGATAAAAATAGGTTTAATTATTTTGTTAATTCTTATAGTTTCACCAAATTTTCAATTAGGTTTTTATATTTTTTTTAATTGGTTCTTACATTGTTTTATTTTAATTTTGTAATTAGATCTTTTTCATATCAAAAACATTAAAATTAACAAAATATTTCTCCCAAAATATATAGGGTCAAATATCTAGTTAAATTTTTAATTATGAATACTTGTAAGTTGCAAAGTAATATTCAGTTAATTCTAACATTTTTAATACTAGAAAAGACCTAATTATAAAATTAAAAATAGTGTAGGGATCCAAATAAAAAAAATAGAGACCTAATTAAAAATTTGGTAAAATTATAGAGATCAATAGAGTAATTAAACTATAAAAATATATCGATAGAAATTTGAGTATAATAGACAATTAAAAAAAATATATTTATAAGAAAGAAATAAATTAAATAAGAGAATAATATAAGAGTATATTTATTTTTTTACAAAAAAGTATTTATTTTTTGTCTCTAAATATTACAGAAATTAACTTTTTTAATAATTTTGATATTAATTTTTTTTTAATAATTAAATCTCTCTCAACCAATCCTTTAAAATAGTTTTTTCTTTATATTATTTCATGCCATCTAACATAAAAAATAACAGAACTTAATTACTTGTCACATCAACACACTTAGTAAAGAAAATTAATTAATAACAAAATAAAACCAAAATAAATAATTTTCATATTTTACGGAACCTAAAACCAAAAGAAAAATTTTATAAGAACCAAGATAACTTCTATATTTGACAGGACACCTATTAACAATTTTCTTAACTAAAAGGAAACACTGATATTAATTACATATGGTACCAAATATATTAAATTATACAATTTTTTAATTTTCAGCTCTTCTACCGAATTTTTGGATCCACCTTGTGCAACAAGACTCAAAATGTTATTAATGCAAACCTTTTGTTACTGACAAAAAGAATTGTTTAAATTCTTTGGTTTTCAAAAAGTAATTTTAATTTCTTGTTCTCTAAACAGTCTCCCATATTAGTTATTTTGACTTGAATTGGTTGATAAATTGATTTTTAGGACATTTAAAATATGTACTTTTTAATACTTGAACCAACTAGAAATTTTTTTTTTTTATTAATCTCCTCATCACAAGATGTTTACATTTTCAACCTTCTAATTATTATAACAAATGAATTGATGATCCAGAGAACTTTGAAGATGGAAGAGTAATAAGGCATCGCAAAATTATGACGAGGCCTTCAAAAATTGATGCGACTTTATTCCATGTGTTTCCAGCAAAGGCTTCTAGCATGACAAATAATGGTGGTAAAACATGGTATGGCGACATTGACGAGGAGACAATAAATTAAACCAAATATCAACATATAAACCGTATTTAGTCGTGTTTTGCATGGAAAATAAATAAAAGGATAGTGTGTTTTACAACTTATGTATACGCATGCCCTAAAATTTACCACTGTGATGTATTTCTCTTTAGTAATTTCATGCAAATGCTATAAAGTTTTTTTTTTTTTTTTTTATGGCTCTTTGATTTCTTTCTTGTCTGGTTTGATGATTATTAACTTGCATCAGTGATTGGTATGAAGAACTAATTATATGATTCAAGTAAAAAAATTATCTACTTGTTTGTTTGATAATTAATAAGATAATAAGATTTAAAAATAATATATGAACACCGTAAAAGCACCTAATTAAATAAGTCTATATTTGTCTATATATATAATATACATGTTATTTATATATTTTTATCAACTAACAAGATAATCAAACTTTCATAAGTAAATCGAATAATCATCAAATTATTTTCATAACGTCAGTATAATCAATTTTTTTATGAATATTAAATTTTCATGACTACTGTAATTGTATACTTTTATTTATATTTTAATTATATTATATTGATAATCTATAATTGAATTCTATAAATGACAAATCATAGTAGTGAAAAACACATGCATGAATGGATATAACTACAATGTATGATTTATAAAAAATCTTTTTGCTTTCGTATAAGATATCTAACTAGACATTTAGGCTGGGTTCACTACAACACATGTGTCGAATTCTGGTGGTTTATTTTAAAATTTGTGTCGGTTTTAAATTGTCGCAAAGCAATATTCTAGCAGTTCGCTAATTGGAGTAGTTTAGGGTGTCAGAAATACATTTTTACAGCAGTTTTCAGCAACTATAGTTATAACTGCTGCTAAAAGGATACAAATTATTTATAGCAGTCTTTAACCACCACTATTTTTGGAAACATAGCTTTTAAAAAAATTATGGCTATTTTGAATCGTTGCAATTTAGCATGCAATTCTTTTAAAAGTATAACAAGGGTTTATAACTGCCACAATCTTCCCAGTTATATTAAAAAAAAAATAAAAGCTACTATTTTCTTTTAGAATTAACCCAAGAAACCTAGACTAAGTTAACTTCCTATAACGACCTGACTTCTAGCACGTCATGACTAATGTTAGTCGTCAGGCATTACTAAACTTACCTTATGGACCCTAGACTAGATATACTAAACATTTAAATATGAGCTTGTATTACTTATCGAGATCGTGTATTAGCCAGATAAGATATAAGTTAAGCAATCAAAATATGCAGTATATAAATATATACACATATAGTAATATCATATACTTGTCTGTAGACTCAGTTTAGTACACTCTCAAGATTACACAAACTGCTTATTTATATAGATATTTACAGACTCTATTATTTACATTAACTGGCTCCGGCTCTACAAAAGCCACTCTACTCTGGGACCCGTCTAACTTATATATATATATATTTACAAAAAATACTAACCCTATAAAAAGTCTAGACAAAATTAAGGCAAAGACTGCTACTACTACTATAACTAGCCATAGATCGATCATAGCTAAAAGAACGCGGAATGTTGTACTGAAGTACGTGGAGTTGCTCTAGCACGCTAGTAATGTTGCTGCTACTCACATTCCCATACTGTCCAAATACTGAGAACTCAAAAAAGATCACACCGGATCCCATCTACAGAACGGGAAAAAGTAAGAGGGTGAGAACCTAAAATTCCCAACAAGGTACTAAGCGAGAAACTAAGGGGTTCTGTAGCCTAAGTCCAAGAATTCATGTAGTTACGTTGGCATGCAAGTACAAACACAGATAAATATAGCAGACTAGCAATCACAGAATACAGGAACCAGAGATAATTCACAATCACAGAATACAAATATAAAGAAAATTCATGATGCGCAAACAGTATGATGCATGTCTATCCTAGGTAGGCCATGAGCTCACGCGTCGGTTGACTATCCATAGTCCGACGTTACTCGGGACTAAGCACGAATATGGTTTTTCCAACTGCGTACATTCTGCATATTTGCCTAATGGATAAAGTCATGTACATTCTGGCAACCAACAATCATCACAAAGCTTAACGTCGTAGTATGCTAAAAGTTGGAGAAACAATATGCATTCTGATGGGTGTCCCCACCATCAATCTCAATCAAGTAGTGGGCAAGAGAAATGCAACTGCTACCCTTGCCAAACATATAATCTGAAGGGGCGTACATTCTGAAATCTTAAAGTTTCTAACCCTTTCATCTTATTCTCAGTGTGGAACTCTTTTGTCCTCAATCTTTCAATATTACAATTGTGCATTTTCCTTTATTAAGAGACCATTTTGCCCTTAATCTTTTTATAAGATTTCCATTTTTCCCTTTTTATACTAACTTTCTCTTTAGCTTTTCTCCTTAAGTTTATAGTGACACTTTTATCTCTAGGGTTACTAATTTACCACTATACCTTCATATTTTTCAAAAAGAGTCTTTTACCTTTTATTAAGTTAATTAACCATTTTTATATTTTACTTTATTCTAAAATTACTATTATACCCCTAAGTGTTTTAAATATTAATTTTTAGTCTTGTTTAGTGACTGATAAATTCATATTTTATGATGATTTTTGGATTGGAAAGAGTGGAATTGATCAACTTAACTTGCACGTATTCCTTAAAAAGACATGCTTTGTGAATTTTCTCCTAATTGTGATTAATTGCTTGAAACATGCTTTCTAGGACCTTTAAAATTGCCAAATTAATTTTACTTTTATTTTATTCTATATCTTGATATGTTTGTTCAAGCTGTTTAAGGTTTAAGAGGAAAGAATGGCTAGGTAAAATAGGTGAAAAGCATGCAAAAGCAGATATTTCGTGAAGAAACGAAGGAGGAAGAAATCCAGTGCTGTGTACACGCACTTACTTGTGCGCACGCACAAGTCTGGTCACGTGCCTCGTTTAAAATGACACGTGACTCGCGATTTGAGAGGTCATTTTGGCCCATTTCAGACTATTTGGGGGCCATATTTGAAGTCATTCATGAAGGGGATTCAAACACATTTTTCATAAACACTCTTCATTTTTCTTTTTTTAGGATTTTAGACCTTGAATTCTAGAAAGAAGCTCCAACTTCTCTCTAGAATTCAAGAACTTCTTATGATTTTCTTTTTAGTTTTAGGTTTTAGTTTTGTTTAATTGTAGTTTTTAGTTTATAAATTCTTGTTTTTCTACCTTAGTTTTTTAGAATTTCTTGTTATTTTCTCTATTATGCTATTTTAGTTTATGAACTCTTGTTAAATTTATGATTTTCATTAATGAATTTGATATTTTATATTTTATTGTTGCCTATTTAAGATGTTATTTTTTGCTGTTTTACAATTGGTAGTAGTAGTTTCTACAATTCTTGCAATTTATGAAGTTCTATGTTTATGCACTCTAGGTATTTGATAAAATGCTTCTCTTAATCATAAAGTATTTTTTCTCCTTCTTGGCTTAGGTTGGGAATATAACACCTCTTATTTTTAGAAAATTTAATTATGAATTGTTATATTTTATCTTATTAAATTGAGCTTTTATTATAGAAATTATTTTATTGAAGGTATTTAAATTAAATTTTATGAACTAAGAATATTAATTCGATTATCTCTAATTTAAAAATTAGAGTAATTATTTGAAAATAATTTGTAAGTTGATAAATAAATAGTATTCTCAAAAATAATTATATTTGGTTTTCAAAAAATCCTAACTCTAATTTTACCCTATAACACACACACCTGGTGCGTGTACGCAAATCCCACACTCTCGTACAACAGTACCAGCAAGTGCACTAGGTCGTCCAAGTAATACCTGAGCGAGTCAGGGTCGATCCCACGAGGATTGTGGTTTGAAGGAAGCTATGGTTATCTTGCAGATCTTAGTCTGGCGGAATCAGAAGGTTGTTGTGCAAACTTTGAATGATTTTATGTCATATATAGAGTTATAAGAGTAATGTGTGAAAGGGGTAAAACCAATTGGATTAAATCAGTAAGAGGAATAGAGTTGAGAGTCGGAGTTGCTTTGTCTTTCTGAATTAACTCTGGTACCACTGTCTTCTCTGCTTGTGAATGATCTTCTTCTATGGTAGGCTGTATGTGATCAGTGCCATGGGCTGTGGTCATTGATCTCCTCTGCTACAGATTGAACGCCATTGGCCGTGGTCATCCAATCTGACGAATGGTGAATCACTTAGCAAGTCATTCTCCTGGCGATCCTACACAAAACGCCACAGACAAGGTCGAATCTTCTGGATCAGAGAACACTGCTTCTTAGGATTCTAGCCTATACAACGGAGACCCTAATCTCCTCGAAAATCGGCTAAACTAGTGTCTCGAGAAGTCCCCAACGAAGTCGTGGATTAGCCGTCTGAGAGATGTACAAACATAGCTGTTGGCTCGTGCTTTCCAGTCACATATTCACACGAACCCAAGTAGACGCGGGTGTTTGTCAGGGAATTTCATCTTAATGTGATGAACAGAGCTGATTGGTTAGATCATCCTATTCACCACGATAAAGATCGGATATACATCTTAGAAACAGATCAAACACGGATCGGAGAAGAAATAGTAATACTTTTATTAATTCATAGGACTCAGCAGGGCTCCCACCTCAACCTAAGAGATTTAGAAACTCATACTGAGGTAAAATACAATTATAAACGTGTATGATGGTAAAAGTGATGTTAAAGTTCTAAATAACATGAATTAAATCCTTTAAATACTAAACTAATGACTAGTAAGGGTACAACAGTCTTTTTATTGCTAAAATCCACTTATGGGGCCCACTTGGTGAGTGTTAGTAAGGGTACAACAGTTTTTTTAGGCCTCTTGGGTGTGGAACACCAGCTGGGGGGTCCTCTCTGGGCGTTTGTACATTGGTCTCTGCTCTTTGGGCGCTGGACGCCTGGAAGGGGGCAGTTAGTTGGCGTTGGATGCTAGTTTTGGGCCTCCTAGTCCGAAACAAAGTATATAGTATTAAACATTGCTGGAAAGTTCTAGAAGTCAGCTTTCCATAGCCGTTGAGAATGCTCCATTGGGACTTCTGTAGCTCCAAAAAATCTCTTTCGAGTGCAAGGAGGTCAGATCTGGACAGCATCTGCAGTGCTTTCTCTGTCTCTGAATCAGACTTTTGCTCCGGCTCTTCAATTTCAGCCAGAAAATACCTGAAATGGTAAAAAAACACACAAACTCAAAGTGGAATCCAAAAATATGAATTTAACACTAAAACTTGTAAAAACTTAATAAAAACTGAATAAAATATACTAAAAACTACATGAAACTAACACCAAAAAGCGTATAAAATATCCACTCATCACAACACCAAACTTAAACAGTTGTTTGTCCCCAAGCAACTAAAAATAAAATAGGATGAAAAGAAGATTAGGATGCAATAAATCTCTGAGTTTCCAATGAAGCTCAGTTTCAATTAGATGAGCGGGTACTTAGTAGCTTTTTGCTTCTGAATAGTCTTGGCATCTCACTTTCCATTGAAAATCAGAATGGCTGGCATCTTTAGGAATTTAGAGTTCAACTGATATTATTGATTCTCCTAGTTAAGCTCTTTTTGATTCTTGAACACAACTTTCAGAGTCTTGGCCGTGACCCTAAGCATCTTGTTTTTCAGTATTACCACCGGATACAATAATGCCACAGACACTTTAACTGGGTGAACCTTTTCAGATTGTGACTCAGCTTTGCTAGAGTCCCCAGATAGAGGTGTCCAGAGTTCTTAAGCACACTCTTTTTTTTTTTTGCTTTAGATCATGACTTTAACTGCTCAGTCTCAAGCTTTTCACTTGACACCTTCACGCCATAAGCACATGGTTAGGGACAGCTTGGTTGAGCCGCTTAGGCCAGGATTTTATTCCTTTAGGCCTTCCTATCCATTAATGCTCAAAGACTTGAGACCCTTTTATACCCTTGCCTTTTGGTTTAAAGGGTTACTGGCTTTTTCAATCTGTCCTCATTTTCCTGCATTTTGGACAGTAATGGATTTTTCTGTTTTATTATTATTATTTTTTTCTTTTTTTTTCACATGCATATATATTTTTTTCTTTTGAAACATGCTTTTTCTTTTGCTGCTTATCAATTTTCAGATTTTTATACTATCAATAATTTTATTCCTTTTTCCTTATTCTTTCAAGAGCCAGCATCATAAAATTCAACTTCAAATATGCACTGTTTATTCTTTCATTCAGAAAACTAAAGCAATGTAACCCAATCAAATTAATGTAACTATTCTTTATTTCTTCTAAAAAAATTTACTATTTTATTCATGTTCAATGATGATAAGAGGAATAATTTATAGCTAATTGGAAAATAAAAAAAATTAATTAATTACTACTAATGCTTATGTAATCCTAAAAATTAAAAGACATAAAATTAAAAATAAGAATAAAAATAAAGACTTAATTACTACTAGTGATCATGCAACTCTAAATTAGAATGGAAATACGTGAGGCAGGAATAGGAATAACAGAAATATGAGAAACAAGAATTAGAATAACCACAGAGTTGAAACTCAACAACCTTCAGCTTGGGAGATGCTGGTTTCTTCAGGCTGTGGGACACATGGCTCTTCTTGAGGGGCGCATGATTCTTCAGCTTGTGGGGCCCTGGGCTCTTCAGGAGAGAGCTTCTGGTGCTTCAGCTCCTCCAGCTCATGCCCTTGCTTCTCCTGTTCCTTAATCAGTTTGCAAATCATGCTAGTCTGATCTCTCTGCTCCTCTCAGAGCTAATCTAACGTGCTCTGTAGTTGAATTACAGATGCCTTCAGCTGTTCCTTCCTCGTTAGGTTATCATCTTCTATCTTGGAACTTTCCATCACCTACTTGGTGATTGGATTTTTCACTGGAATAAAGTTATCAACTTGGATCAGAACCTTAGCCTCTTGGCATATGCGGAAGATGAGATCTGGATAAGCCAACATGGCCTTAGTGAAATCTCTGTTTGATAGCTTGTAAATCTCTTGGGGGATTATTTGGTGGACTTCCACCTCATTCCCCACCATGGTGCAGTGAATCATCATAACTCTTGCAATATTGACTTCAGAACAATTACTTGTGGGGAGTATAGAACGCCTAATGAAGTTTAGCCATCCTCTAGCAACAGGCTTGAGTTTTGCCCTTTTTAGCTGGCATGGCTCCCCTTTGGTATTTTCAATCCATTGGGTTCCAAGCAGGCATATGTCCTCTAGGACTTGATCCAGCTTTCGGTTGGCTACAACCCTCCTGCTGTATGACTCACGGTCATCCCTTTGTAGAGGTAGTTTGAAGACCTCTCTCACCCTGTCTAGGTGAAAGTATATGATCTTCCCTCTGACCATGGTGCAAAAATTATGGATGGCTAATCCATCCTGCTTTTTCTTATCTTTCATCCACAGATTTGCATAAAATTCCCAGATCATGTTGTATCCAACATTTAATTCTAGATTACTTAGAATCTCCTAACCTTTCATTCGAATCTGCTCTTGGATCTCTGGGTATTCTTCTTCTCCAAGGTTGAATCCTATTTTAGGGATTACTGGCCTTTCACTCGTCACCTTGTGATAATGTTCTTCATGTTGGTTGGTGAAGAATCGAACAGGTTTGAAAACAACTGTTGAGTTGTCTTTTTTCTTGTTCTTTGGGGCGGTCTTGCCACTTTTTGAAGCCATAGGATTGAATTCTTGATAAGAGAACAGGGCTCCTGCCACACCAAACTTAAAAATTTGCTCGTCCTTGAGTAAAAGATAATAAAGGAAGAACTAGAAAAGAGAGTAAAAGAAGAAATAGAAGAGGAAATTTGAATGAGAGGTGGTGAGTGAGGGAGAGAGGGCACGACACACATATATAGGGTGGGGGGAGGGATTTTCGAAAATAAGCATGAATAAAAGATAAAGATTTTTGAAAAAAGATAAAAAAAATAAGTTGTTAAATTAAAAAAAGGTAAGAAAAGATTTTAAGAAGATAGAAAAGGCATTAAAGACAAGATATGATGTATGAAAAGGATTTGAATGTTTAATAAAAGATATGAACAAGATAAGAAAAGATTTTGAAAAGATTTTGAAAGCAAGTTGTAAAAGATATGAAAGTTTGAAAAGGATTTGAAAGAAATTTGAAAAAAAATGTTTAATTTGAAAATTAAATTAAAAATGAAATATTTGAACAAGGTTTAATTTAAAAATTAAAGAATTTTTGAAATTAAATTGGATGAAGATGAGTTGAATCAAGATAAGATTGAAAAATTGAAGTTACCTCCCTGCCGCTATGCTGGCGTTTAAACGCCCAGAATGCTAGCATTCTAGCATTTAACGCCAGAGTAGTGCCTCTTCTTGGGCGTTAAACGCCCAGCCAGGGCCTCTTGGCTGGCGTTTAACGCTAGGTATATACCCCCTTCAGGGCATTAAACGCCCAGCCAGGGCCTCCTGGCTGGCGTTTAATGCCAGGATGATGCCCCCTCCTGGGCGTTTGAACGCCCAATTGCCACCCTATTCTGTTTGCTGTGTTGCATCATTCTGTCTCTGTTTAAGCACTGTACTTAATCACTAACATTAAAATTAACTTAAAACATTATCAAAAACTAATTAACAAGAAAATTAATTAAAATGGAAACAACTAGAAAATCAATAGAGTATGAGTGATTATTGGGTTGCCTTTTAACTAGCGCTTCTTTAATGTCTTTAGCTAGACCTCACTGTACTTAACTTAGTAACAGTGTTGAGCCTCCTGGCTCTATTTCTCCTTCAAAGTAATTCTTAATTCTCTGTCCATTAACAGTGAACCTTCTTTCTTTACCTTGGAGTTCTATATGCTCGTAAGGTAATACACTAATAATCACAAACGGTCCTGTCTAAAGGGACTTTAGTTTCCCAGGGAACAGTTTGAGTTTTGAGTTGAAGAGCAGGACTTTCTGTCCCGGTTCAAAGAATCTGGAAGCTAACTTCCTATCATGCCACCTTTTTGCCTTTTCCTTATAGATCTTTGTATTTTCAAATGCTTTCAAGTGGAATTCTTCCAACTCATTTAGTTGGAGCAGCCATTTTTCCCCTGCTGCTTTAGCATCAAGGTTGAGGAATCTAGTAGCCCAATAGGCTTTGTGTTCTAGTTCCACTGGCAAATGATAGGACTTTCCATATACCAACTGATATGGTGAAGTTCCAATGGGGGTTTTGAAAGCTGTTTTGTATGCCCACAAAGCATCATCAAGCTTTCTAGCCCAATCATTTCTAGAGGCACTTATGTCCTCCCTAAGATTCGCTTTAGTTCTCTATTTGAGACTTCGGCTTGTCCATTGGTTTGGGGATGATACGGTGTTGCTACTTTATGGCGAACTCCATATTGGCTTAAGACAGAACCCAGCTGTCTGTTGCAGAAATGAGTTCCTCCATCACTGATTAGTGTCCTAGGGACACCAAATCTGCTGAAGATGTTCTTCTGGAGGAACTTCATTACTACTCTTGTGTCATTAGTGGGTGTTGCTATTGCTTCAACCCATTTAGACACATAATCTACTGCCACAAGGATGTAGATGTTTGAGTATGAAGGCAGAAATGGTCCCATGAATTCTATACCCTATACGTTAAACAACTCAATCTCTAAGATTCCTTGCTGAGGCATGTTGTGACCATGAGGAAGATTGCCAGCCCTCTGGCAGCTATCACAGTTACGAACGAACTCTCTAGAATCTTTAAAGATAGTGGGCCAGTAAAAGCCACTTTGGAGCACCTTAGTGGCTGTCCGCTCACCTCAAAAGTGTCCTCCATAGTCAGAGCCATGGCAATGCTATAGGATTCTCTGTGCCTCTTCTTCAGACACACAGTGTCAAATTATTCCATCCGAGCATCTCTTAAAGAGATATGGTTCATCCCATAGGTAATATTTTGATCATGCATGAGTTTCCGGGCTTGCTGCTTGGTAAACTCTTTGGGAATGAACCGTATAGCCTTGTAGTTTGCAATGGCTGCAAACCAAGGTACTATCCGGATGGCATAGAGTTGCTCATCTGGAAAGGATTCGGATATGTCAGTGGAGGGAGAAGAAGTCCCTGCTACTAGCTCAATCCAGGACAAGTGATCAGCCACCTGATTTTTTGTCACTTTTCTGTCTCTAATTTCTATACCAAACTCTTGCAGGAGTAATACCCGTATTATAAGTCTGGGTTTAGAATCCTGCTTAGTGAGTAGATACTTTAGAGCATCATGGTCAGTATAAATAATGACCTTAGATCCTACTAGGTAAGATCTGAACTTGTCAATGGCATAAACCACTGTAAGTAGCTCCTTTTCTGTAGTAGTGTAATTTTTCTGAGCATCATTTAATACACGACTAACATAATAAATGACATGCAGAAACTTGTCATGTCTCTGACCTAGGACTGCGCCAATTGCATGATCACTTGCATCACACATTAGCTCAAATGGCAAGTCCCAGTTGGGTGCAGAGATAATTGGAGCAGTGACAAGCTTGGCCTTTAGAGTTTCAAAGGCATGCGGGCATTCTTGGTCAAAGACGAATAGAACATCAGTGGCCAAGAGATTACACAGGGGTTTGGCGATTTTAGAAAAATCTTTTATCAACCGCCTGTAAAATCCTGCATGTCCTAGGAAGCTTCTGATTGCCCTAACACTAGTAGGTGGAGGCAAGCATTCTATCACTTCCACCTTAACTTGATCCACCTCTATCCCCTTATTTGAGATCCGATGCCTAAGAACAATGCCTTCAGTTACCATGAAGTGGCATTTCTCCCAGTTTAGAACTAGGTTTGTTTCTTGGCATCCTTTCAGGACCACGGTCAGATGATCAAGACAGGAGTTAAATGAGTCTCCATAAACAGAGAAGTCATCCATAAATACTTCAAGGAATTTCTCTACCATATCAGAGAAGATGGATAACATGCATCTTTGAAAGGTGGCAGGCACATTGCATAGGCCAAATGGCATTGGTCTATAGGCAAACACGCCAGATGGACATGTGAATGCTGTCTTCTCTTGATCCTGTGGATCTACTACTATTTGATTGTATCCGGAATATCCATTCAGGAAATAATAAAAAGCATGACCTTCTAGTCTTTCTAGCATTTGGTCAAAGAAGGGTAAAGGAAAGTGATTTTTCCTGGTGGCATCATTGAGTCTTCTGTAATCAATGTACATACGCCACCCTGTAACTGTCCTTTTTGGGATCAGCTTATTCCTTTCATTATGAACCACTGTCATTCCTCCCTTCTTAGGAACAACCTGGACCGGGTTCACCTATGGGCTATCAGAATAGGATAAATAATTCCAGCCTCACAGAGCTTAATGACTTCCTTCTGCACTACTTCCTTCATAGCTGGATTCAATCGCTGATGAGCGGATATTTTATACGCTTTTTGGGGTTAATTTCATATAGTTTTTAGTATATTCTAGTTAGTTTTTAGTTTATTTCCATTAGTTTTTAGGAAAAATTCATATTTCTGGACTTTACTATGAGTTGTGTGTTTTTCTGTAATTTTAGGTATTTTTCTGGCTGAAATTGAGGGAGCTGAGCAAAAATCTGATTCAGGCTGAAAAAGAACTGCTGATGCTGTTGGATTCTGACCTCCCTGCACTCAAAGTGGATTTTAATGGCGCGCTTCCAATTGCGTTGGAAAATAGATATCCAGGGCTTTCCAGCAATATATAATAGTCCATACTTTGCTCAAGGATAGACGACGTAAACTGGCGTTCAACGCCAGTTCTCTGCCCAATTCTGGCGTCCAGCGCCAGAAAAGGATTAAAAGTTGGAGTTCAACACCAGAAATGGATCCAAACCTGACGTTGAACGCCCAAAACAGCCTCATGCACGTGAATTGCTTAAGTCTCAGCCCCAGCACACACCAAGTGGGCCCTAGAAGTGGATCTCTGCACCATCTGTCATAGTCTACTCACTTTTTGTAAACCTAGGCTACTAGTTTAGTATTTAAAGAACTTTTAGAGACTTATTTTGCATCTCATGACATTTTAGATCTGAACTTTGTACTCTTTGACGGCATGAGTCTCTAAACTCCATTGTTGGGGGTGAGGAGCTCTGCTGTGTCTCAATGAATTAATGCAAGTATTTCTGTTTTCCATTCAAACATGCGTGTTCCTATCTAAGATATCCATTCGCGCCTAACTATGGAGAAGGTGATGATCAGTGACACTCATCACCTTCCTCAATCCATGAACGTGTGTCTGACAAAAACCTCCGTTCTACATCAGATTGAATGAATATCTCTTAGATTCCTTAATCAGAATCTCCGTGGTATAAGCTAGATTGATGGCGACATTCATGAGAATCCGGAAAGTCTAAACCTTGTCTGTGGTATTCCGAGTAGGATTCTGGGATTGGATGACTGTGACGAACTTCAAACTCGCGAGTGCTGGGCGTAGTGACAGACGCAAAAGGATAGTAAATCCTATTCCGGTACAACTGAGAACCTGCAGATGATTAGCCGTGCAGTGACAGCGCACCTGGACCCTTTTCACTGGAAGGATGGATGGTAGCCATTGACAACGGTGATCCACCTACACACAGCTTGCCACAGAAGGACGTGCGTGCGTAAATCAGAAGACAGAGGAAAGCAGAGATTCAGAAGACAAAGCATCTCCAAAACTCCAACATATTCTCCATTACTGCATAACAAGTAACCTTTAACCCATATTCTCTTGTTTATTCGCAATTCAACTGATAAATAAAATTGACTTCCTGACTAATAATTGCAAGATAACCATAGATTGCTTCAAACCAACAATCTCCGTGGGATTCAACCCTTACTCACGTAAGGTATTACTTGGACGATCCAGTGCACTTGCTGGTTAGTGGTACGAGTTGTGAAAAGTATGATTCACAATTCATGCACTAATCGCCTCTGTGGTTGTATCACTGGTTTGGCATTATCCTCCGGCAGGATTTTATGCATGCATCGAGCTGGGCTAATGCCTTTAAGGTCACTTATAGTCCACCCAAGGGCAGTCTTATGTGTCTTAAGCACTTGGATTAGTGCTTCTTCTTTCTATGGCTCTAGTGTAGAGCTTATGATCACAGGATAGGTATCTCCCTCTCCCAGAAATGCATATTTTAGGGAGGAAGGTTGATGTGTTGGAAACAAAATTCCAACACCTAAACTCACCAGCAAGTGTACCGGGTCGCATCAAGTAGTAATAACTCACTTAGAGTGGGTCGATCCCACAGGGATTGATGGATCAAGCAACTTTAGTGGGTGATTAGTTTAGTCAAGCTAATATTGAAGTGAAATTGATGAAATGTAGCCAACAGAAAGTAAATTGACAAGAATTATAAATGACAGAAAGTAAATTGACTTGAAAGTAAAGAACAGAATGTAAATTAGCTGAAACTTAAATTGCAAGAAAAGTAAATTGCAGAATCTTAAATGACAAGAAAGGTAAATTGCATGAAATGTAAAGGGGAGTAGGTGCTTGAAATTAAAGAAAGCAATAGATCAAGCAACTGGAAATTTAAATTGCAGGAAGAATAAAAGGATTTTGGGAGCTAGGATTCAAGAAATCAAACAGGAAAGTGTAAATAGTAATCAAACAGAGAAGTAAAAGATGCAATAACTTGCAACAGGTCTAAACAGAAAAGGGAAATTGCGTGAAAAATTCAAACAGCAAGATATCTCAACTCAATTTCAAAATCCAAAAAAACAAGTGAAGATCTCAGGAGATCAATGAGACTAGAAAACAAGTCTAGATCTCAACCCATTCCTTGATCCAGCAGAAAATAATTTGCAAAAGAAAGAAAGATAAAACAGAAAATGAAAACTCAGATTTAATTCTCAATTCACTAAGATTATGCAAGAGAGGAACAAAGAGAAGCTTCAGATCAAGAATGAAACAGAATTCCTTCAATCTCAATCCAAAATTCAAAATAGAAAGTAAAAGTGCCAAAGCAAGAACAATCAGAAAGAAAACTCAGATCTCCTTTCCAATCTCAATTCAAAAAGGAAAATTAAAAGAGAAAGCTCTCTATTCTACTCCAAATGCTCTCTAATAGAGCTAGCCTTCTTCATGAAATGAGAATGATGCCTTTATATAGGCTTTTTACAAAATGAAAAATAAAATGAAATTAAAAACAAATTCACAAAATGAAATTCCTAATCTAGCTTTTCTGTGTGCCTTTGAGTCAAGTTGATTGGGCTTTTTAATTTTGTAAAGAATTGAATTAAAATGAATTTTTAGTGAATTTTCAGCCCATGGGTGTTGCTCCCAGGGGAAGGCTCGGTTCCTTGCAAGAGCGGAGCTTTGGTGCTCTTTGCCTTGCCATTGTTGCACATATGCTGGGCTTTGACAAGGGGAGTAGCGCTCAACTCTTGGCAAGAGCGCAGCTTCCCTCTTATCTTTAGTGAAGCCCCCATTTTGAATCTTTGCATCCCCACTTTTCCCATGCTGCATTCCTCATTTTCTTTTGATGAAGCACCATAAAGCTCTCCAAGAGAGCGCTGAGCTCTCCAAGTGAGCGCTCCTTTGCTTTGGAGTGAGGCCCCAGCTTCGAACCTTGGTGGAAGCATTGGCTGATTTTTTGCTTGTTTTTAGCCCTTAAAGATGCCTTTCACTCGTGCCCCAATTTCATGCCAAATATAAATTTCCATATATTGTTGGAAAGCTCGGAATGTCAGCTTTCCAACACAACTAGAAACACATCAATCGAACATCTGTAGCTCAAGTTATGGCCCTTTGAAGGAGGCATGGTCATGCTGTGAACATCCAGATTTTAACTTAAGGAAATTTCTTGCCTCCAAGCTCATTTTTCTTGTACGGCAAAGCTAGGCTCTTGGCAAGAGCTGAGCTTTGAGTGCTGATTGCCAATCTCCTTTAATTTGGTCATGGGCCACGCTTTTAAAAGCGTGGCCTAAGGCTCCAAAATGTGCTCCAACTTCAAAGTGTGCCCCAAAGCTCTTTTTTTCTCTTTTTTAGCTTATTTTGTGCTTCTTTGCTTCTTTTTCTCCTTATTTCCTACAAGATTTATAAAATTAAAAGATCAAGGAAATATACCATTTAAGCACAAAAGAATGCAATATTTAAGCACAAATCATCAATTTCTTATATGAAAAAGCATAGAAAAACATGACATGGTGACATGTCATCACAACACCAAACTTAAACCTTGCTTGTCCCCAAGCAAGAAAAGAATCATGCAATTAGGATTGACAATCCAAGGTAAGAAGAATAGCAAGTTAATGTTCATGATAGGCTAGTTTCTTATGTATGCTACAATCACAAAAGAAATATAAATGATTGATGCTTCTATCTAGCTCAATTTATGAAATCTTTTCCTTATACTTCTTCTTTGAAGGAAGCTTTTGATTTTCTTATTAGCTTATCCTTTTGGGTGCTTTGCCCCATGAGTTCATAACAAAACTACGACTCTAAATACTTTGTCTTCAAGTATTACCACTAGATACATAAGCACCACAAGCATTTAATTAGAGGACTTCATTAAGCTCATTTGTTTCTTTCCTTGACTCTCTAATAATTGATGCTCAGAGCCTTGAGCTTTGAGGGAGTGCATTTGCACTTTGAGCCTAACCTTGACTCTAAGTGTTTTGTTTTCAAGCTTTTTGCTTGATACATAAACACCACAAGTACTTAACAACTTAATTGTCATTGGTACTCAGAGCCTTCAGCTTTCTCATTCTTTCCCTTTTTCTTTCTTGCCTTATTTGCATTTGCTTCTTTTAAGGTTTTCATGATTTCCAAAGATTTCACAAAATGTTCTAGATGAAAACTTCAATTAAATAAAATCCAATGTAATTGAGCAACAATCAATCATACTAGCTTTTCAATACTTGTATGCACATGCTAAACTCTTCTTTAATTCCTTATTTGTTTATGATCATGATGCTTTATTGCTTTTGAACTCACAAAACTCAAGTTGGTAGTCATAATGCCACAGCAACATGTTACAAATCAAGATTCAAGCTATGCTTTATTCATACACACATGTAAACAGAGAAGATGAAGACAATCATGAAATTTAAGTGCTGGAAACAAATGAGAAGAAAAGGAACTCTACAACCTTGTAGTTCATCTTCATTATTGTTGTCCTTTTTCCTCTATTCTTCCTCTTTCCCTTGCCAAACTCAGAATGCTTGCTCATCCTCAAGCAACAATTAGAACTATGGCTATGGGGCTAAAATGGATCATGAATGTCTTACACAATAAAATGTTAGCAGTACATGTGTTGCAAGCAAGCAAAATTTAAGATAAAAATCAAGGCACAAGAGACAGAGACATTGTGATTGCAAACTTAAGAAGGTGAGCACAATACATTGCATAAAAGATAAGTGGCACACCAAACTTAGTGTGACACTTTCACTTGGAATTAATGCAAGTATCTAGTAAAGATTGGGAGCAAATTTTGTTGCATAGTAACACCAAACTTAGAATGCAATCCTATGTCAATTTATTTGAATTAAGACTAAATGAAACTGTTGTTTATTAAATACAATCACCAAGCCAAGAATCTGTCATGAATAAGGATCTCTTGGTAATGTATTAGCAAAAACAGTTAATAAAAGAAGGCATTAAAATAAGGAAATGACTAAAACAAAAAGGAAACTAAAATGTTAAACCAAAAGAAAAATAAATTTGCAAAGGCATTGTGCTTATGCAGACAAGTGGTGCTACTAGATGACTTGCATAGAAAAATAAGTGACACACCAAACATAGAATCTTAGTGTGACATTTCCATGTAGAATTGATGCAATCATCCAAAGGGATTGAAAACAAATTGTTGCAGGGCAACACCAAACTTAGAATGTAACCACATGCCAATTTATTGAATTTTAAACAAAGTAGGTAGAGAAAGTAAACCAAACAAGGAAAAGAAATGTTACCTACGGTTGACATGTTCTTCACTTTCTTTCTCTTCTTCCAGTTTGTTAAGAGGAATGACCTCAAGGGGGGAGAAGATTCAACTATTGTCCCTTGTCTTGGCCTCTCCTCAGCAAGATTCCTTTTGTAATTAGCTTGATTGAGCTTGCTTGCTGGATTAGGGACAAAATTGGTGCTCTTGCTAGTTGCCTTCACTTCTTTGATTTCAAGACATGGTTGCTGTGTTATTATTGGAGTTTTGTCTTCATCAAGAGTCCCTTGCAATGGTGGTTCTGTGAGCTCTTCCTCTATGCACTTCTCTACTTCACTTGAGTGTGAATTCTCTTGAGTATCTTCCTCCATTTCTTCTTCATGATTTTCCATTAATTCCACTGGGAGGGAATCTTTATGTTTCATTGTCACCTCAAGTAGCTTTTGTGAATGTAAAATCCTTGGCTCATGTTCCTCATCCTTCATTGCAATTTCACTTGACACAGGGACCTTTTGTTCTTATTTTTCCATTTTCTCACCCACAAATTGGTCTTTATCCTCTCTGTTTGATGGTTCTAAGTTCCTTCTGGTTTGCTCTAAGGGCTCATTCATCTTCTTGAAGAGGATTTTTTACCAAGATTGGGATTGTGTATGTCTTTCCACGAGTTTTCTGTGTATTTCCTCAACTGCTAGTTCAAGAGATGAATGTTGAGAGTGATTTTGGTGACATGGATGTGTTATGGTGAAGTTGTGTTGAGGGGTGTGGAATGAGTTGTGTGATTAGTGGGATGACTTGTATGGATCTTGGAGGAAACTTTGTGTTGAGGCATAATCAAGTGATGAAGAACTTTCGAATGAGAAACTGGGAAGTGAGGGTGGATACTCTTTCATTTCTTGGTGATACTCCCACCCACCATTAGAATAATGACTTGAATCATTTTATGGTGGTGGGAAGTATCCCATATGATTCTCTTACTCATCTTGTGTTTCTAAAGTAAATCTCTATGAATTGGAGCACTTAGAAATTGTAATCTCGTGGTGATATTCCCAGCCACCATTAGAGATTGGTGATGGTGGGTAATATCCCATAAAAGATTTGTTTGACCATAAGATGACTTGAACTCCATTTGAATTTTGTAAAAGGCAACATCAATGAAATTTGAACTCCATGTCACGGAGAAAGAATTTCTTAGTGAGGCAATAGCTCAAACACCTTGCTATCAACTTAAAACAGAGAACAAAAATAAAGAAAATGCTTGATGTAGACGACTCACCCACTTAATCATTGTTGATCTATATCATTCCCCGGCAACGGCACCAAAAACTTGATGTGTTGGAAACGAAATTCCAACACCTAAACTCACCGGCAAGTGTACCGGGTTGCATCAAGTAGTAATAGCTCACTTAGAGTGAGGTCGATCCCACAGGAATTGATGGATCAACCAATTTTAGTGGGTGATTAGTTTAGTCAATCTAATATTGAAGTGAAATTGATGAAATGTAGCCAACAGAAAGTAAATTGACTTGAAAGTAAAGAACAGAATGTAAATTAGCTGAAATTTAAATTTCAAGAAAAGTAAATTGCAGAATCTTAAATGACAAGAAAGGTAAATTGCATGAAATGTAAAGGGGAGTGGGTGCTGGAAATTAAAGAAAGCAATAGATCAAGCAACTGAAAATTTAAATTGCAGGAAGAATAAAAGGATTTTGGGAGCTGGGATTCAAGAAATCAAACAGGAAAGTGTAAATAGTAATTAAACAGAGAAGTAAAAGATGCAATAACTTGCAACAGGTCTAAACAGAAAAGAGAAATTGCGTGAAAAATTCAAAACAGCAAGATATCTCAACTCAATTTCAAAATCCAAAAAGACAAGTGAAGATCTCAGGAGATCAATGAGACTAGAAAATAAGTCTAGATCTCAACTCCTTCCTTGATCCAACAGAAAATAATTTGCAAAAGAAAGAAAGATGAAACAGAAAATGAAAACTCAGATTTAATTCTTAACTCACTAAGATTATGCAGGAGAGGAACAAAGAGAAGCTTCAGATCAAGAATAAAACAGAATTTCTTCAATCTCAATCCAAAATTCAAAATAGAAAGTAAAAGTGCCAAAGCAAGAATAATCAGAAAGAAAACTCAGATCTCCTTTCCAATCTCAATTCAAAAAGGAAAATTAAAAGAGAGAGCTCTCTATTCTACTCCAAATGCTCTCTAGTAGAGCCAGCCTTCTTCATGAAATGAGAATGATGCCTTTATATAGGCTTTTTACAAAATAAAAAATAAAACAAAATTAAAAACAAATTCACAAAATGAAATTCCTAATCTAGCTTTTCTGTGTGCCTTTGAGTCAAGTTGATTGGGCTTTTTAATTTTGTGAAGAATTGAATTAAAATAAAATTTTAGTGAATTTTCAGCCCATGGGTGTTGCTCCCAAGGGAAGGCTCGGTTCCTTGCAAGAGCGGAGCTTTGGTGCTCTTTGCCTTGCCAATGTTGCGCATATGCTGGGCTTTGACAAGGGGAGTAGCGCTCAACTCTTGGCAAGAGCGCAACTTCCCTCTTATCTTTAGTGAAGCCCCCATTTCGAATCCTTGCATCCCCACTTTTCCCATGCTGCATTCCTCATTTTCTTTTGATGAAGCACGATAAAGCTCTCCAAGAGAGCGCTGAGCTCTCCAAGTGAGCGCTCCTTTGCTTTGGAGTGAGGCCCCAGCTTCGAACCTTGGTGGAAGCATTGGCTGATTTTTTTTGCTTGTTTTTGGCCCTTAAAGATGCCTTTCACTCGTACCCCAATTTCATGCCAAATATGAATTTCCATATATCGTTGGAAAGCTCTGAATGTCGGCTTTCTAACGCAATTAGAAGCACATCAATCGGACATCTGTAGCTCAAGGTATGGCCCTTTGAAGGAGGCATGGTGATACTGCGAATACCCAAATTTTAACTTAGCGAAATTTCTTACCTCCAAGCTCATTTTTCTTGTACGGCAAAGCTAGGCTCTTGGCAAGAGCTGAGCTTTGAGTGCTGATTGCCAGTCTCCTTTAATTTGGTTATGGGCCACGCTTTTAAAAGCGTGGCCTAAGGCTCCAAAATGTGCTCCAACTTCAAAGTGTGTCCCAAAGCTCTTTTTTCTCCTTTTTAGCTTATTTTGTGCTTCTTTGCTTCTTTTTCTCCTTATTTCCTACAAGATTTATAAAATTAAAAGATCAAGGAAATATACCATTTAAGCACAAAAGAATGCAATATTTAAGCACAAATCATTAATTTCTTATATGAAAAAGCATAGAAAAACATGACATGGTGACATGTCATCAAAGGTAATGGCTTAATCTCAAGCTTAGGAGACTTCTCCTTTTCCTCAGAGGTTTCCAAAGGTTCTTCTGAATCAGGTTGAGTATCATCAAGGATATCATCAAGCTTTTCCTTGAAGCTTTCGGCCATATTGACCTCTTCTACCAGGGGATCAATGAGGTCAATGCTCATGCATTCCTCAGGAATGTCTGGATGCTGCATAGCTTTGACAGCATTCAGTACAAACTTTTCCTCATTGACTCTTAGGGTTACTTTCCCTTTTTCAACATCAATGAGGGTACGTCCTGTAACTAGGAAAGGTCTTCCTAGGATAAGGGATGCACTATTGTGCCCCTCCATGTCCAATACCACAAAGTTAGTGGGAAAGGCAAAGGGTCCAACCCTGACAATCATGTTTTCAACTACTCTTGATGGTATCTTAATAGAACCATCAGCAAGTTGAAGGCACATGCGGGTTAGTTTGACTTCATTAGTCAAACTAAGCTTCTTTATTAGTGAAGCAGGTATTAGGTTAATGCTTGTTCCAAGGTCACATAGAGCAGTCCTTGTGCAAGCATCACCTAGTGCATGGTATCATAAAGCTTCCAGGGTCTTTAAGCTTTTCTGGTAAGCTGTTCTGAATGATTGCACTGCACTCCTTAATGAGGAAGACTGTTCGTGTCTCTCTCCAATCCTTCTTATGACTTAGAATATCCTTCATGAACTTTGCATAAGAAGGTATCTGTTCAAGAGCTTCAGCAAAAGGGATCTTTATCTCTAATATTCAGAGATACTCTGCAAAGTGGGCAAACTATTTATCCCTTTCCTCTTGATAGAGTTTTATGAGGAAACGGCATCTTAGCCTTGTATTCATCAACCTTGGTTGATGAAGGTCACATGGGGATTACTAGCTCGCTTAGGAGGGTTGTTATCAATGAATGACTGATCTCCCTTGCATGGGCGTTCGACGCCCATGCTGATGCCCCCTGGGCGTTTGAACACCCAGCCTCTGCCCTTTCCTGCCGTTCAACGCCAAGAGGGATACCTTTTTGGGCGTTTGAACACCCAGTCTCCGCCCTTTCCTGGCGTTCAACGCCAAGCGGGATGTCTCTTTGGGTGTTTAAATGCCCAGAGTCATTTTGTGCAAAGACCTGGGTATCCTCAATGGGCTTTTCATTTTTATTGTACTGAGGTTGGGTCCTTAAGGTTTTCCCACTCCTCAGTTGGATAACCTGGCATTCATCTGTTATCTGGTTAGATAACTGCTGCCTTGTTTGGGTCAACTGGGCTTCTACATTTTTGTTAGAAGCCTGAGTTTCTCGCAGAGCCTCTTGCGATTCCAGCATTTGCTGGGCAAGAGCTTGTAGTTGTTGAGTCAATGGGCCATCCTGCTCTGGAGGGTTAGGTTCAGCAACTACCGCCTTAACCTCTCCTTTTATAGAGGTCTCAGGAGATGAGTACAGATGCTGATTAGTGGCAACTATCTCAATAAGCTCTCGAGCCTCTCCAATGGTCTTTCTCATGTGCATGAAACCACCAGCAGAGTGGTCCAAGGACATTCTAGCCATGTCTGAAAGCCCATAGTAGAAGATGTCTAACTGTACCCATTCTGAAAACATTTCGGTGGGACATTTTCATAGCATCCTCCTATACCTCTCCTAGGCATCATAAAGAGATTCACCATCTCCTTGTTCTAAGCCTTGGATGTCTAGTCTCAGCTGGTTCATCTTTCTTAGGGGAAAGTATTGGTTTAAAAACTTGTCCACTAACAGTTTCCAAGTTTTTAAACTGGCTTTAGGCTGGTTATCCAACCACCTTTTTACTTAGTCCTTTACAGCAAAAGGAAAAAGTAATAATCTGTAGACTGATGAACGGGATTTTTGACGGTTTAGAATTTCATAATTGAATCCTCGTTGCAAGTATAGTTTTTAAACCAACAAATAATCTTTTCATACAAAAGATTATTTGTCACAACTACGAACCCTTAAAATTATAAACCGAAGTGTTCTCCCTAGGAATTGCAATAAAGTGTTCTTGTTATTAGTTATGGAGTATATTTTGGGGTTTTTGAGATAAGAAACATGAAAGATAAATGACAAGGAAGTAAACTAATAGCTACAAAGGTCTTGGCAAGGGTTGGTGGTCAAGGATCTCTATCCCTATCACTAACCACAACATGAGAATTGGCAAGGATCAATCCCATTAAGTCATCCTCTAACTAGTAGTAAAGGAAAGTCAAATGAGCTATATCAATCCAAGTCCATAAGTCCTAGCTCTCCACCAATTCAATTAGTGAGATCTAGAGTTAATGGCTCCCAATCATCAATTACTTGGACATTAGCAACTCAAGAGTTCTTAAGTTACCTTCCCAAGCCAAGAGCATAAAATTCTACTCTAAAATCCAACCAAGTATTTCATCAAACACTTGGAATGCATAAAAGGAAAGTATAGTAAAATTGCAAGGAAAGTAAATCTACACTACTCAATTGCAAGGAATTAAACAACAACAAATCAAATCAACAAAAAAAGAACATGAACTATAAATTGCATTAAAGGAAAGTGGAAGAACAAAAGTGCATCCACATGAAAGTAGAGAATTACAAGAATTGAAATACAAAACTAGAGATAGGAGAAGTAGAGGAAGAAGAATTGATAAAGAAAAAGTAAATCTAAGCATGAAATTAACCTAGATCTAAGAAATTCTAATCTAGATCTAAAACCTAATCCTAATCCTAGAGAGAAGAGAGAGCTTCTCTCTCTAAATCTAACTTTCCCTCCAAAACTAATATAAACTAAACTAATGATGACTAGATGATGTCATCCCTCTTCAATCCTTGGGTTAAATAGCATCAGAAATGAGTTGGATTGGGCCTAAAATGCTCCTCAAATCGCTGGCCACGAGTTGCATTAAATAAATCACGTGCAGCATCGTTAGGTACGCGTACAGTGCACGTGTGCGCTTTTAAACACGATGCAACTATGAAAAATCTTACATTATTTTGAAGCCTCAGATGTTAGCTTTACAACGCAACTGGAACCGCGTCATTTGGATCTCTGTAGCTCAAGTTATTATCGATTAAGTGCAAAGAGGTCGGCTTGACAGCTTTTGCGATTCCTTCATTTCTTCATGAGTTCTCCATTTCTACATGCTCTTTCTTCATTCCCTTAATCTAATATCTGCCTTCTAAACCTAAAATTACTTAACAAACATATCAAGGTATCTAATGGAATCAATGTGAATTAAATTTAGCTATTCTAAGGCCTAAAAAGCATGTTTTCACTCTTAAGCACAATTAAAGGAGAAGTTATAAAACCATGCTATTTTATTGAATAAATGTGGGAAAAGATGATAAAACCTTCTAAATTCAACACAAGATAAACCCTAAAAATGGGGTTTATCAACCTCCCCACACTTAAACCATAGCATGTCCTCATGCTAAACCAAGAAGTATAAGAGAAGGGGTATGGACATTTATTCAATGCAAATAACCTAAATGCATCTATCTATATGAATGCAACTAAATGTAAAATGATTCTACCTACTTGGTTAAAAGTAAATCAATCTCCAAGACATACATGCACAAGTATGGCCAAGATCATATAACGATTCATGAATCCTACCAATTCAAATAGCAAAATAAAGTTCAAATAAACTTGCAAGAAGAATGCTCATGAAAGCCGGGAATCATGGAAATTGAGCATCGAACCCTCACCGGAAGTGTTTGCACTCTATTCGCTCAAGTGTTTAGGGTTCATTCACTCAATTCTCTCCTAATCATGCTTTCCAAGATTTGTTTTTCATCTAACAATCAACGTTTATTTCATGCATGCATACAACTATCATGAAGACTTTTCATAGGTTGTAATGGGGCTAGGGTCAAGGTAAGGATGCATATTTGGTCAAGTGGACTTGAAATTTGAATCTTTGATTACCTCAGACTTTCTACCTAACCTATGACATCCTATACAATTCCAAAGCTAACCTAACTACCCATTCTTCTCACTTTTTCTTCTCATACTTATGCATTTTATTTTCATTTCACAACACTTATGCATTGATTTTTATTGAACTTTACTTTGCTTTGGGGCATTTTGTCCCCTTTTTATTTCTTTCTTTTTCTATATTTTTTCTTTTCCATATTATTTTTTTCTTTTTTTTTTCTTTTTGCTTTGCAATATATACAAAAACATCAATGCATAAGGTTTTACATTCATTACACATGAGCATGTGCCCAATTCCTAATATTTGCAACAAAAATACAAAACTACCCTTTTATTCACCCAATGTCCCAAGATTTTCCACACCTAAATGATACACACACACACACTAGTCTAAGCTAATCAAAGATCCAAATCAAGGACATTTATTATTTTTCGCTTTATGGCTTGTAATGTGCTAAAATTAAGAACAATTGGGTTAAGCGTAGGCTCAAAATTGGTTAACAATGGAGAGTAAAAGGTAGGCTATTTGGGTAAGTGAGCTAAATGAAACGATGGCCTCAATCATATAAGTGCATGAATACACAAAATAATGGACAAAAAGAATCAAACAAATCAAAGATTACAGTCATAAGAAGAGAATAATGTACACAAGAAGGGAAAATAAGTGGTTATAAGATGTAACCACACCATTAGGCTCAAATCTCACAAGCTTGTGTTCTTAGCTCAAAAACCATGTTCCAAAATAAATTCTTTCAAGCAAGTTCAACAAAAATTGTTTTCAAATTGGTAGTTTCCCTAAAACAATTTCTTGGAAAAGAAATCATCACCATAACCAAGTAGTCCTAATAAGAAAGAAGTGGTAAAAATATGTACAAATTCTAACTAACATGCAACCTATCATGCAATGCAACAACTAATCTAACAAAGAAAACTAGGAATTGGTGTTGGACAAGAAAATTGTTACCCACGAAGATCGGTCGGACGACCTCCCCATACTTGAAGATTGCACTGTCCTCGGTGCATGCAAAGAAGAGCAAGGTAGACGAGTTGCTACAACTGATGAGCTCCTTCAAAAGGTTGTGCAGATGACTTGTTTGTTGCCCCATTTGAAGCTTATCCTTTCCCTCTTGGTGGCCAACCTAAAAGAGCAAAAAAGAAAGAAAATTAAGCCTACAACAAAGATATCAAAGCAAATAGAACGGAGGTGGGGGCTAATGCCAAGTAAGAGTGTGGTTCTCTACTACATGGTAGCTACAACATGTGAGTGAGAAAATAATGTAATCTAAGGCATATCATTAAGCTTGATGCAAGAGTAAAGTCAAAGCATGAAGAGCATATTGAGCATCAAGATCAAATAAGAAAAAGTGGGTCATGAAAAATAATATTAGGTTAAATCAATGCACAAAGACACAAGAGTCATAAAAGATTGAGCATTGATTTTAGAAGTTTCATTACCCAATAATATCAAACAAGTCAAAAGGCACCAAAATAAGGCAAGAAATTCTCAACAATTGAGTAGGAAGATGCAACACCATTATTAAAATGAGAAACTTAGAAAATAAAATGAAAACAAGCTATAAAAACAAAATTAAAATGTAAAGAATAGAAGTATAAGAATGCGATAAACAAAAGAAAATGGAAGAGGAGAAAAAAAACTCTTTTTTTTTTCCGACGCGGACGCGTCATGCACGCTTACGCGCCGATCTGCAGTTTGGCCAAAGGGCGCGTATGCGCCAGGTGCGTGCACGTGTGGGTGGGATTAGGCGCAAGGCACAGTGTCAGCTCAGGGTTGGCCCAACTCTCTGGAAAATGTACCAGGAGGACAGGTGGCGCTATCGACACGTACGCGCGGTTTGGTTTGTGCCTTAGACCCAATGTTTGCACAGTGCAGGCCTAACTCTCGGGTTTTTGGCTGGTGGTGGAATTTTTGCATCCATGCGTACGTGCCATGCACGCGTGCGCGTGGATGGTCGAAAATGCTTGGGTCACGTGTACGCGCCAAGTGCGCGCACGCGCGGGTTGGTGCTTTGTTTTTCAAAATTTTTCCAAGTTCTTGCACTAAAGCAAGCCTTCCAAACCTCCAAACAGTTACCAAAACACCCTAAAACCTTATTTATCATATTATACTACCAAGTAAACTCAACAAACTAAAAAAAACATGGGATTAAACCTACTTTACCAATATGTACAAAAGGGAAAAATGAAAAGAGTTTACCATGGTGGGGGTGTCTCGCACCTAGCACTTTTGTTTATTATCCTTAAGTTGGACTTATGGGGAGCTCCTCTCAAGGTGGCTTGTGCTTGAAGCTATCTTGGAACATCCACCAATGCTTGAGTCTCCAATAAGCTCCATTCTTCAAGTTCAATTTTCCCAAGCTTTGATGGAGTTCTTCATAGATTATGGGCTCCCAAAAGTGGTCCTCATCTTGTAATCCGGGATCCCACACTCTATTTTCACATCCATCTTAAAGTTGATCATTATTAGTCCATCCGGGTGGCAAGCAAGATGAATTCTCGATGAAGTGCCCAACAATCCTCCTAGACCCCTCTAATTGAGCACTACTCCAACCTTTATATTCCACCTTTGATATATCAACCAAAATGAGCCTTTATTTGCAACGCCAACCACAAATTCTTTTTCGCTTACGCTTCATCCCACAAAGTTCCCTAAGTTGGCCATCCGTTTCAAGCAAACTATATTCAAGTGGGATAATAAAGCTAATAGAAATAAATTTCACCCACTCAAATGAAGGAGTAGATGACAACCTAGGTAAAGAAGATTCCAAGGGTCTTGATAAAGCGTATCCAACTCCCGTCCTCCTCTTTTTAAGGACTTCCACCTCTTCACATGATCCCTTAATTTCAATCCTTTGTTCATCAATTCTATCTAAGCCTTTTCCCTTACTCAAATCATAAATGGGAAGGTGAGAGAATTTTACTTCCATATTGCCTTCAAATTCACTGGGAGAAGGTTCTTCAAGCTCAAAGGATTCTTCACCACTAATACTTGATGCTTGATCTTCATCACCAAGGAAACTCAATTCTTGCTCTATCCCATCAAAGTCTTCATATGGAATATGCCTTGGAGGTTGTGCACATTCCTCCTTAGCATCAAATTCAATCTTCTTGAAGGGGTTCTCTTCAACTCTATGTTCCCATGGAGGCTCCGCATCTCCTAAGTCTTCAACCACTTCCTTTTCTTCAAAAATTATAGCTTCCTCCAATTGTTCCAATACAAAGTAACTTCCCTCATTCTCCACCAATCTCTCCTTCATGTTATGCTCTTGGTGCATGAAATTACAATCACACTTTTGCAACTCCGCACAACTAACCAGCAAGTGCACTGGGTCGTCCAAGTAATACCTTACGTGAGTAAGGGTCAATCCCACGGAGATTGTCGGCTTGAAGCAAGCTATGGTTATCTTGTAACTCTTAGTCATGATATCAATAATTCTCAGATTTAATTGTAAAAGGTAAAAGAACATGAAATAAATACTTGTTATGCAGTAATGAAGAACAGGTTGAGGTTTTGGAGATGCTTTGTCTTTTGAATCTCTGCTTTCCTACTGTCTTCTTCTTCATGCACGCAAGGCTCCTTCCATGGCAAGCTTTATGTTGGGCATCACCGTTGTCAATGGCTACTTCCCGTCCTCTCAGTGAAAATGTTCCAAATGCGCTGTCACCGCACGACTAATCAACTGTTGGTTCTCAAACATGTTGGAATAGGATCCATTGATCCTTTTGCGTCTGTCACACGCCCAACACTCACGAGTTTGAAGCTCGTCACGGTCATCCCTTCCCAGATCCTACTCGGAATACCACAGACAAGGTTTAGACTTTCTGGATCTCAGGAATGGCCGCCAGTAATTCTAGCCTATACCACGAAGGTTCCAATCTTAGATTAGAAACCCAAGAGATACACATTCAAGCTTGATTGCATGTAGAACTGAGGTGGTTGTCAGGCATGCATTCATTGGTGAGAATGATGATGATTGTCACGGATCATCACATTCATCAGGTTGAAGTGCGAATGAATATCTTAGAATAGAAGCAAGCGTGATAGAATGGAAAACAGTAGTAATTGCATTAATTCATGAAGAACAGCAGAGCTCCTCACCCCCAACAATGGGGTTTAGAGACTCATGCCATAGAAGATACAATATGAAACGTGTAGAGTGTCATGAGGTACAAAATGAATCACTAAAAGTGGTTTTTATAATCAACTAGTGACCTAGGGTTACAGAAAATGAGTAAGCTAGGGTGTTTAGTGTAAAAATCTACTTCCAGGGCCCACATGGTGTGTGCTTGGGCTGAGCATTGAAGCTTTCATGTGTAGAGACTTTTCTTGGAGTTAAACGCCAGCTTTTGTGCCAGTTTGGGCGTTTAACTCCAACTTTTATGCCAAAACGCCAGAATTTTTATGCTGACTTAAAACGCCAATTTGGGCCATCAAATCTCGGGAAAAGTATGGACTATTATATATTTCTGGAAAGCCCAGGATGTCTACTTTCCAACGCAATTAAGAGCGCGCCAATTGGGTATCTATAGCTCCAAAAATTCCACTTCGAGTGCAGGGAGGTCAGACTCCAATAGCATCTGTAGTCCTTTTTTAGCCTCTGAATCAGATTTTTGCTCAGGTCCCTCAATTTCAGCCAGAAAATACCTGAAATCACAGAAAAATACACAAACTCAAAGTAAAGTCCAGAAATTTGATTTTTGAATAAAAACTAATAAGAACATAATAAAAACTAACTAAAACATACTAAAAACATACTAAAAACAATGCCAAAAAGCGTATAAATTATCCGCTCATCACAACACCAAACTTAAATTGTTGCTTGTCCCCAAGAAACTGAAAATCAAATAGGATAAAAAGAAGAGAATATACAATGAATTCCAAAAATATATATGAAGATCAGTCTTAATTAGATGAGCGGGGCTATTAGCTTTTTGCTTCTGAACAGTTTTGGAATCTCACTTTTTCCTTTGAAGTTCAGAATGATTGGCATCTATAGGAACTTAGAATTCAGATAGTGTTATTGATTCTCTTAGTATAGTATGTTGATTCTTGAACACAGCTACTTTATGAGTCTTGGCCGTGACCCTAAGCATTTTGTTTTCCAGTATTACCACCGGATACATAGATGCCACAGACACATAACTGGGTGAACCTTTTCAGATTGTGACTCAGCTTTGCTAGAGTCCCTAATTAGAGGTGTCAAGAGCTCTTAAGCACACTCTTTTTTCTTTTGGACCACAACTTTAACCGCTCAGTCTCAAGTTTTTACTTGACACCTTCACGCCACAAGCACATGGTTAAGGACAGCTTGGTTTAGCCGCTTAGGCCAGGATTTTATTCCTGTGGGCCCTCCTAGCCACTGATGCTCAAAGCCTTGGATCCCTTTTTTATTTCACCCTTGCCTTTTGGTTTAAAGGGCTATTGGCTTTTTCTGCTTGCTTTTTCTCTCTCTCTTTTTTTTTAGAATTCACTGCTTTTTCTTGCTTCAAGAATTATTTTTATGATTTTTCAGATCATCAATAACATTTCTCCTTTTCCATCATTCTTTCAAGAGCCAACAATTTTAACATTCATGGACAACAAATTCAAAAATATACACTGTTCACGCATTCATTTAGAAAAACAAAAAGTATTGCCACCACATCAAAATAATTAATCTGTTTTAAAATTTGAAATTCATGTACTTCTTTTTCTTTTGCAATTAAAAACACTTTTTATTTAAGAAAGGTGATGGATTCATAGGACATTCATAGCTTTAAGACATAAACTTTAAATTTTATTAATCATGGAATGAAAATAAGACTCAAAAATAAATATAAGAGCAAACCAATAATAATAGAAGACAGAAAATTAAAAACAGAAAAAATAAATGACTCTTAAAATAGATTTCTAATAATAGAGGTTATCACAGAGTTAGGACTCAACAACCTTGATTTTGAGCAGTGAATGCTCCTTCAATCTGTGGGGTGTTTGGTCCTTCAAGGGAGAGCTTCTGACGCTTCAGCTCCTGTAGCTCACACCCCTGCTTCTCCTGTTCCTTCAGCAGCTTGTAGAGCATGCATTTTTGATTCTGCTATTCTTCCTTAAGTTGTTCCATAGCTTCTTGCAGCTTGGTAACAGATGCTTCTAGGCGGGTCTAGTAGTCAATTTCAGGGATTTCTGGGAGGAATTTCTGTTCCCTCCTTTTGATGGAGTTGTCTTGCACTTGTCCTTCCATTGACTTCTTGGTGATTGGGTGTTCAATTGGGATGAATTCATCTACTCCCATCCTTACCCCAGCATCTTTACATAGCAGAGAAATTAAGCTTGGGTAAGCCAGTTTGGCTTCAGTGGAGTTCTTGTTTGCAATCGTGTAAATCTCACAAGAAATCAGATGATGAATCTCCACTTCTTTTCCCAGCATAATACAATGAATTATCACTGCTCTTTTGACAGTGACCTCAGAGCGGTTGCTAGTGGGCAATATAGAACGCCCAATGAAGTCCAACCAGCCTCTTGCGACTGGTTTGAGATCTCCCCTCTTGAGTTGGTTTGGGACACCTTTTGAATTGGTTATCCACTTAGTTCCAGGAAGGCATATGTCCTCTAGAACTTGATCCAACCCCTTATCTACTCTCACCATTCTCCTATTAAAGGATTCTGGATCATCTTGTAGTTTAGGCAGTTTGAAGACCTCTCTTATTTTGTCCAGATGGAAGTAAATAAGCCTCCCTCTTACCATAGTTCGGTAGGTGTGAAAGGCGGTTCCAATTATTCTATGCTTATCTGTTAGCCACAGATTCGAGTAGAATTCCTGAACCATGTTTCTTCCAACCTTTGTTTCAGGATTAGCTAGAATTTCCTATCCTCTATTTCAAATTTGCTATTGGATCTCCGGATATTCATCTTCTTTTTGATTGAATTTAACTTCTGGGATCACTGACCTCAGACCCATTATTTTATGGTAATGGTCTGCATGTTCTTTGGTTAAGAACCTCTCTTGATTCCAAAGACTCTTTGGAGTATTCTCTTTCTTGCCTCTTGAATTGGTTTATTTTCCCTTAGGAGCCATGATCTTGATGAGTCTTAGCTCAGTGGTCACGAAAAACACACCAAACATAGAGATTTTCTTGCCCTCAAGCAAAACAAAAGGAAAGGGGAGAGAAAGGAGAAGAAAAAAATTCGAATGGTGGAGGGGGGGATGGCCGAATGTGTATTTATAAGAGGAGGGGATGGATTTTGAAAATTTTGAAAGAGATATGACATAGAGATATGATTGGTGGAAGAAATATGAAAATTTTGGTTATGCATCTAAAAAATAAGAGATGATATGATGAGTTTGAAAAGATTTGGAAAGAAATTGAAAAGATACTTGAGTTTTTTGAAGAAGATTTGGGAAGGATTTGAAAGTAATTTGAAAAGAGATTTAGAAAAGTGTTGAATTTTTGAAAATTGAGGATGAATGATGCAAGTTTGAAACATGTTTATGCAGAAAATTATGAGTCAAAACATGAAAATTTGAAAAATTTTGAAGTGGAAAACAAAATCTCCTCCCCCTGCCTTTCTGGCGTTTAACGCCCATATGTTGGCAATTGTGGGTGTTTAACGCCCAGCCAGGTACCCTGGCTGGCGTTAAACACCAGAAATCCTTTGTTACTGGGCGTTTTTCTGAACGCCCAGGATGCTGTAATTCTGGCGTTAAACACCCAAAATGGTACCCATTCTGGCGTTTAACACCCAAAATGCTCCTTACTGGTGTTTTCTTGCCAGTGAGCTCCTTTTCTCTGCTTTTTGTGCTGAATCTTTCTGTAACTCTGTGAATTCTTTCAATTTTGATGATTAATCTTGAAGAGAATTTATATTAAACTCCTCTAAGTATTTATAAAATAAATAACCTGCTAATGGCTGGGTTGCCTCCCAGCAAGCGCTTCTTTATTATCTTTAGCTAGACCTTGACTGAGCTTTATTCAAGCCTCAGTTTTGAGCATTCTTGCTCAAAATTGCTTTCAAGATAATGTTTGATTATCTGTCCATTAACAATGAACTTTTTATCAGAGTCAAAATCCTGAAGCTCAACATATCCATATGGTGACACACCTGTAATCACATATGGTCCCCTCCACCGGGATTTTAATTTTCCGGGGAATAATTTGAGCCTAGAGTTAAACAACAGAACCTTCTGTCCTGGTTCAAAGACTCTAGATGACAATTTCTTGTCATGCCACCTTTTTGCTTTCTCCTTATAAATTTTTGCATTTTCAAAAGCATTGAGTCTGAATTCCTCTAGCTCATTCAGCTGGAGCAATCTTTTCTCTCCAGCTACCTTAGCATCCAGGTTTAGGAATCTTGTTGCCTAGTAGGCCTTATGTTCTAGTTCCATGGGCAGATGATAGGCCTTGCCATACACAAGCTGGTATGGAGAGGTTCCTATAGGAGTCTTGAATGCTGTTCTGTATGCCCACAGAGCATCATCCAAGCTTTTTGCCCAATCCTTTCTATGGGCAATTACAGTCCGTTCCAGGATTCTTTTTAGTTCTCTGTTAGAGACTTCAGCCTGCCCATTTGTCTGTATATGATACAGAGTTGCCACTTTGTGGCTAATTCCATATCTGACCATAGCAGAGTAAAGCTGTTTATTGCAGAAATGAGTGCCCATCACTGATTAGTATTCTGGGAACACCAAATCTGCTGAAAATATGTTTTTGGAGGAACTTCAGCACAGTCTTAGTATCATTAGTGTGTGTGGCAATTGCTTCTACCCATTTAGATACGTAGTCTACAGCCACCAGAATGTAAGTGTTTGAGTATGATGGTGGGAAAGGACCCATGAAGTCAATGCCCCATACATCAAACAACTCAATCTCTAAGATCCCTTGTTGAGGCATGGCGTAACCATAAGGCAAGTTACCAGCTCTTTGGCAACTATCATAGTTACGCACAAACTCTCGGGCATCTTTATAGATAGTAGGCCAGTAGAAGCCACCTTGGAGGACCTTAGTGGCTGTTCGCTCACCTCCGAAATGTCCTCCATACTGTGATCCATGGCAATGTCACAGGATCTTCTGTGCCTCCTCTCTAGGTACACATCTGCGGATCATTCCGTCTGCACATCTCTTAAAGAGGTATGGCTCATCCCATAGGTAGTACTTTGCATCAGAAATTAGTTTTTTCCTTTGTACTCTGCTGTACTCATTGGGTATGAACCTCACAGCTTTATAATTTGCAATGTCTGCAAACCATGGTGCCTCCTGAATGGCAAAGAGTTGCTCATCCAAAAAGGTTTCAGAGATCTCAGTAGGAAGGAGGGACGCCCCTGCTACTGGTTCTATTCAGGACAGGTGATCAGCTACCTGGTTCTCTGTCCCTTTTCTGTCTCTTATTTCTATATCAAACTCTTGCAGAAGCAACACCCATCTTATGAGCCTGGGTTTTGAATCCTGCTTTGTGAGTAGGTATTTAAGAGCAGCATGGTCAGTATACACAATCACTTTTGAACCTATTAAATAGGATCTAAACTTGTCAATGGCATAAACCACTGCAAGTAACTCTTTTTCTGTGGTTGTGTAATTCTTCTGTGCATCATTTAAAACACGGCTAGCATAGTAAATGACGTGCAGAAGCTTGTTATGCTTCTATCCCAACACTGCACCAATGGCATGGTCACTGGCATCACACATTAGTTCAAATGGCAATGTCCAGTTTGGTGTAGAGATGACTGGCGCTGTGACCAGCTTAGCTTTCAGGGTCTCAAACGCCTACAGACACTTTGTGTCAAACACGAATGGCATGTCAGCAGCTAGCAGAATGCTCAGAGGTTTTGCAATTTTTGAAAAATTCTTTATAAACCTCCTATAGAATCCTGCATGCCCCAGAAAGCTTCTGATTGCCTTAGCATTGGCAGGTGGTGATAATTTTTCAATTACCTCCATCTTAGCTTGATCCACTTCTATTCTCTTGTTTGAAATTTTATGCCCAAGGACAATTCCCTCAATCACCATAAAGTGACATTTTTCCCAGTTTAAAACTAGGTTAGTCTCTTGGCATCTTTTCAGAACAAGTGCTAAATGGTCAAGACAGGAGCTGAATGAGTCTCCAAATACTGACAAGTCATCTATGAAGACTTCCAAAAATTTCTCTACCATATCAGAGAAGATAGAGAGCATGCACCTCTGAAAGGTTGCAGGTGCATTGCACAGACCAAAAGGCATCCTTCTGTAAGCAAATACGCCAGAGGGACATGTGAATGTTATTTTCTCTTGGTCCTGAGGATCTACTGTAATTTGGTTGTAGCCTGAATAGCCATCCAAAAAGCAGTAATAGTCATGACCTGCTAGTCTTTCTAGTATCTGGTCTATGAATGGTAAAGGAAAATGATCCTTTCTGGTGGCTGTATTGAGCCTTCTGTAGTCAATACACATACGCCACCCTGTAACTGTTCTTGTAGGAACCAGTTCATTCTTTTCATTGTGAACCACTATCATACCTCTCTTTTTGGGTACAACTTGGACAGGGCTTACCCAGGGGCTATCAGAAATAGGATAAATAATCCCAGCCTCTAGTAACTTAGTGACCTCTTTCTGCACCACCTCCTTCATGGCTGGATTTAGCCGCCTCTGTGGTTGAACCACTGGCTTAGCATCATCCTCCAATAGGATCTTGTGCATGCATCTTGCTGGACTAATGCCCTTAAGATCACTTATGGACCACCCAAGAGCTGTCTTGTGTGTCCTTAGCACTTGAATTAGTGCTTTCTCTTCCTGTGGATTTAAAGCAGAGCTTATGATCACTGGAAAAGTGTCACCTTCTCCCAGAAATGCATATTTTAGGGATGGTGGTAGTGGTTTGAGCTCGGGTTTAGGAGGCTTATCCTCTTCCTGAGGAATTTTCAGAGGTTCTTTTATTTCCTCTGATTCCTCCAGATCAGGCTGAACATCTTTAAAGATGTCCTCTAGTTCTGATTCGAGACTTTCAGTCATATTAATCTCTTCCACCAAAGAGTCAATAATATCAGTGCTCATGCATTCATTTGATGTGTCTAGATGCTGCATAGCTTTGACAACATTTAACTTGAACTCATCCTCGTTGACTCTCAGGGTCACTTCCCCTTTTTGTACATTAATAAGAGTTTGTCCAGTTGCTAGGAAAGGTCTTCCTAGAATGAGAGTTGCACTCTTGTGATCCTCCATTTCCAGCACTACAAAGTCAGTGGAAAAGGCAAATGGCCCAACCTTGACAATCATGTCTTCAATTATGCCTGATAGATATTTAATGGAGCCATCAGCAAGTTGAAGACATAGCCGGGTTGGTTTGACTTCTTTAGTCAAGCCAAGCTTTCTGATAGTGGATGCAGGTATTAGGTTGATACTTGCTCCAAGGTCACATAGAGCTGTCTTGGTGCAAGCACCCTCTAATGTGCATGGTATCATAAAGCTTCCTGGATCTTGAAGCTTCTCTGGTAAGCTTTTCAGAATGACTGCACTGCATTCTTCAGTGAGAAACACCTTTTCAGTTTCTCTCCAATCCTTCTTATGACTTAAGATCTCTTTCATAAACTTAGCATAAGAGGGTATTTGCTCAAGTGCCTCTGCAAATGGGATCTTTATCTCAAGAGTCTTGAGTTAGTCTACAAAGCGAGCAAATTATTTATCCTGCTCCGCTTGGCGGAGTTTTTGAGGATAAGGTATCTTGGCTTTATATTCTTCAACCTTAGTTGTTGCAGGTTTATTCCCTACAGAGGTGGTTGGAGAAGCCTTCTTAGAGGGGTTACTATCAGCACTTGTAGGTGTCTGATCCCTCATTGGCGTTTGAACACCAGGATTGGGTGCTGGATGGGTATTTAATGCCGACTTCCCACCCTTTTCTGGCATTTGAACGCCAGAAGTGGGCACCCACTGGGCGTTTAACGCCAATTTTTCACCTTTTGCTGGCATTTGAACGCCAAAATTATTCCTCTCTGGGCTCTTGCTGTCCTCAGAGGGATTTTGGACAACAGTTTGGTCATCCTCTGTCAGTTGTTCTTTTCTTGGCTTTTTGCTACTTTGGGCTGAACTATTCAATGTCTTCCCACTCCTTAGTTGAACAACTTGGCATTCTTCTGTTATTTGTTTAGATAGCTACTGTCTTGTCTGATTTAATTGTGCTTCCATATTCTTGTTAGCATTTTTAGTGTCTTGGAGCATCTCTTTAAATTCTGCTAATTGTTTTGTCATAAGGAGTAATTGTTGATTAAGCTCAATAATCTGTTCTTGAGGATTAGGGTCAGTTGTTACTGCCCTAGCTTCTTCTTTTATGGAGGACTCACTGCTAGAGTACAAATGTTGATTTTTAGCAATCGTATCTATAAGTTCTTGAGCCTCTTCAATCGTCTTCCTCATGTGTATAGATCCACCAGCTGAGTGGTCTAGAGACATCTGAGCTTTTTCTGTAAGCCCATAGTAGAAGATGTCTAACTGTACCCATTCTGAAAATATTTCAGAGGGGCATTTTCTTAGCATCCCTCTGTACCTCTCCCAGGCATTATAAAGAGATTCATGATCCTTTTTTTTAAAGCATTGGATGTTCAGTCTCAGCTGTGTCATCCTTTTTGGAGGGTAAAATTGATTCAGGAATTTGTCTAATAACTGTTTCCATGTTTTTATTCTTGCTGTGGGTTGGTTATTTAACCACCTCTTAGCTTGATCTTTTACAGTAAATGAAAACAGTAATAATCTGTAGACATCCTGATCCACTTCTTTATCACGTACTGTGTCAGCAATTTGTAAGAACTGTGCCAGAACCTCAGTAGGTTCTTCCTGTGGAAGACCGGAATACTGGCAATTTTGCTGCGCCATGATAATGAGCTGAGGATTTAGCTCAAAACTGCTTGCTTTGATGGGAGGTATACAGATGCTACTCCTATATGCAGCTGTAATGGGGTTAGCATATGACCCCAGAGTCCTTCTGGACTGTTCACTTCCACTTTTGTCCATGATGGAGAAAAGCGAATTGATATGAATTTTTTTTAAATTATTTTTTTTGTTTTATTTAATTAAAAGTAAACGAAAAAATAAAACAAAATAAATAAAAAATAAAATAAAAGTTTTGAAAATTAGAAGAAAATAAAATAAAAGCAAATTGAAAACTAAATTAATTAATTAAAAAAAATTTGGAATTAGCAATCAAAAAGATATGATTGAAAATTATTTTGAAGAAGTTAAGATTGAGAAGATATGATTGCAATTTAATAAAAAAAGCTATGATTGAAAAGATATGATTGAAGAAATTAAAAAGATTTGATTTTTGAAAAAGATTTGAAAAGATCAATTTTTGAAATTAGAATTTTGACTTGACTAAAAAAAGATATGATTTTGAAAATCTTTGACTAATTTAATGCAAAATTTCGAAATTTATGAGTAAAATAAGGAAAAGATAATTTTTTTATTTTTGAATTTTAATGAGGAAAGAGAAAAATAACAAAATGACACTAAACTTAGAAATTTTAGATCAAAACAAAGAGAACATACAAGAAAATTTTGAATGTCAAAATGAACACCAAGAACACTTTGAAGATCAAGATGAACACCAAGAACAAATTTTTGAAAAATTTAAGTAAATAAAAACACAAGGGACACCAAACTTAAAATTTTTAGAAAATCAAACACAAATTTTTGAAAATTTAAAGGAAAACATAAAGAACACACCAAACTTAGAATTTTTAAAGATCAAGAAAGAACTAAGAACATGAAAATTCGAAAAATTGAAAGAAAATAAAAGCATGCAATTGATACCAAACTTAAAATATGAAAATAAACTCAAATAAAAGACTCAAATTTAGTGACTCTAAACCAACAAAAATAAATTATTCCTAATCTAAGTAACAAGATAAACCGTCAGTTGTCCAAACTCGAACAATCCCCGGCAACGGCGCCAAAAACTTGGTGCACGAAATTACAATCACACTTTTGCAACTCCGCACAACTAACCAGCAAGTGCACTGGGTCGTCCAAGTAATACCTTACGTGAGTAAGGGTCGATCCCACGGAGATTGTCGGCTTGAAGCAAGCTATGGTTATCTTGTAACTCTTAGTCAGGATATGAATAATTCTCAGATTTAATTGTAAAAAGTAAAAGAACATGAAATAAATACTTGTTATGCAGTAATGAAGAACATGTTGAGGTTTTGGAGATGCTTTGTCTTCTGAATCTCTGCTTTCCTACTGTCTTCTTCTTCTTCATGTACGCAAGGCTCCTTCCATCGCAAGATTTATGTTGGGCATCACCGTTGTCAATGGCTACTTCCCATCTTCTCAGTGAAAATGTTCCAAATGCGCTGTCACCGCACGGCTAATCAGCTGTTGGTTCTCGATCATGTTGGAATAGGATCCATTGATCCTTTTGCGTCTGTCACACGCCCAACACTCGCGAGTTTGAAGCTCGTCACGGTCATCCCTTCCCAGATCCTACTTGGAATACCACAGACAAGGTTTAGACTTTCTGGATCTCAGGAATGGCCGCCAGTAATTCTAGCCTATACCACGAAGGTTCCAATCTTAGATTAGAAACCCAAGAGATACACATTCAAGCTTGATTACATGTAGAACTGAGGTGGTTTTCAGGCACGCGTTCATAGGTGAGAATGATGATGATTGTCACGGATCATCACATTCATCAGGTTGAAGTGCGAATGAATATCTTAGAATAGAAGCAATCGTGATAGAATGGAAAACAGTAGTAATTGCATTAATTCATGAAGAACAGCAGAGCTCCTCACCCCCAACAATGGGGTTTAGAGACTCATGCTGTAGAAGATACAATATGAAACGTGTAGAGTGTCATGAGGTACAAAATGAATCACTAAAAGTGGTTTTTATAATCAACTAGGGACCTAGGGTTACAGAAAATGAGTAAGCTAGGGTGTTTAGTGTAAAAATCCACTTCCGCGGCCCACTTGGTGTGTGCTTGGGCTGAGCATTGAAGCTTTCATGTGTAAAGACTTTTCTTGGAGTTAAACGCCAGCTTTTGTGCCAGTTTGGGCGTTTAACTCCAACTTTTATGCCAGTTCTGGCATTTTGACGCCAGAATTTTTATGTTGACTTGGAATGCCGATTTGGGCCATCAAATTTCGGGTAAAGTATGAACTATTATATATTACTGGAAAGCCCAGGATGTCTACTTTCCAACGCAATTGAGAGTGCACCAATTGAGCGTCTGTAGCTCCAGAAAATCTACTTCGAGTGCAGGGAGGTCAGAATCCAACAGCATCTGTAGTCCTTTTTCAGCCTCTGAATCAGATTTTTGCTCAGGTCCCTCAATTTCAGCCAGAAAATACCTGAAATCACAGAAAAACACACAAACTCATAGTAAAGTCCAGAAATGTGATTTTTGAATAAAAACTATAAATAATATCTCTATGTCATATCTCTTTCCAAATCTTTTCAATGCCAAAAAGCGTATAAATTATCCGCTCATCAGCTTTTCATTTGTTTCTCCACATGTAGCCCTAGGAGTTCCTTGAGTATTCAATCATTGGGATGCTAACCGGTTTACCACCTCGTCCAAGGCGGCTGTGAATTGTTGCACATCCCTTTTCATCTCCTTTTGTCCTTGAACAAGAACATCAAGGATGTCATCCATTGGAGGTTGGGGTGGATGGAAGGGTTCATCATTTTGAAGGAAGGACTCATAGTAGAAAGGTGGTTCCTCTTGGTAGAGTTGTGGTGGTTCAATAATTTCTACTCTTTCCACTTGTTGCACAACACGCTCCGTGGTTGCTTGAAGTTGATCCAATGTTTCCTTGAGATGATCCCTTGACTCTTGTTCCTCTTGGATAATATGATTAGGATCACATGGCTCTTGGATTGAGGGACATGAATATTCTTCCATGGGAGGTTGTGGTGGAAGGTAGAATTCATCTTGTGGTTAAAAATTTGTATACATTGGAGGTGGTTCATCTTGGTAATAGTATAGAGGGGGTGACTCTTGAAAATGATGATGTTGGAGTGGCGGTGGCTCTATATATAGTTCATATGGCTCAAAAGGTGGTTGGTATGGTGGATATGGGTTAGGGTCATATGAAGATGGTTGGTAGAAAGAGGCTTGTGAGTATGGTTGAGGGTCATGTTGTGGATATGGTTCATAGGCATATGGTGGTGGTTCTTGAAAGTCACAAGGATGCTCACCATAGCCATTTGATTGGTATGCATCATAGAATAGCTCTTGTTCATAGTGTATTGGTGGAGGTTGATGCCATGAAGATTGATCATATGCATATGGCTCCTCCCACCTTTGATTGTCCTATCCTTGATACACATCCTCATTGAAGCTCTCATTTCCTACAACATAGTTAGAACCAAACTCATAGCCAAAGTGAGAATTCATAATGAAAAGAGAAAATAAGAAACAAAAGCTAATAAGAGAGAATGAAACAAAATACTAAAGATAGCAAAAACTAACAAGCAATCCAAAAATCAAGCTATTCACAATATTCACATATATACAATAACCAATAACATAACACCATTGCAACTCCCCGGCAACGACGCCATTTTGATGAACGGGATTTTTGACGGTTTAGAATTTCACAATTGAATCCTCGTTGCAAGTATAGTTTCTAAACCAACAAATAATCCTTTCATACAAAAGATTGTTTGTCACAAGTAAAAACCCCTAAAATTATAAACCGAAGTATTCAAACCTCGGGTCGTTCTCCCTAGAAATTGCAATAAAGTGTTCTTGTTATTGGTTATGGAGTATGTTTTGGGGTTTTTGAGATAAGAAACATGAAAGATAAATGACAAGGAAGTAAACTAATAGCTACAAAGGTCTTGGCAAGGGTTGGTGGTCAAGGATCTCTATCCCTATCACTAACCACAACATGAGAATTGGCAAGGATCAATCCCATTAAGTCAACCTCTAACTAGTAGTAAAGAAAAGTAAAATGAGCTATATCAATCCAAGTCCATAAGTCCTAGCTCTCCACCAATTCAATTAGTGAGATCTAGAGTTAATGGCTCCCAATCATCAATTACTTGGACATTAGCAACTCAAGAGTTCCTAAGTTACCTTCCCAAGCCAAGAGCATAAAATTCAACTCTAAAATCCAACCAAGCATTTCTCAAACACTTGGAAGGCATAAAAGGAAAGCATAGTAAAATTGCAAGGAAAGTAAATCTACACTACTCAATTGCAAGGAATTAAACAACAACAAATCAAATCAACAATAAAAGAACATGAATCATAAATTGCATTAAAGGAAAATGGAAGAACAAAAGTGCATCGACATGAAAGTAGAGAATTACATGAATTGAAATACAAAACTAGAGAGAGGAGAAGTAGAGGAAGAAGAATTGATAAAGGAAAAGTAAATCTAAGCATGAAATTAACCTAGATCTAAGAAATTCTAATCTAGATCTAAAACCTAATCCTAATCCTAGAGAGAAGAGAGAGCTTCTCTCTCTAAAACTAACTTTCCCTCCAAAACTAATCTAAACTAAATTAATGATGACTAGATGATGTCATCCCTCTTCAATCCTTGAGTTAAATAGCAACAGAAATGAGTTGGATTGGGCCCAAAATGCTCCTCAAATCGCTGGCCACGAGTTGCATTAAATAAATCACGTGTAGCATCGGTGTGTACGCGTACAGTGCATGTGCGCGCCCTTAAACACGATGCAACTATGGCAAATCTTATATTATTTTGAAGCCTCGGATGTTAGCTTTCCAACGCAACTAAAACCGCATCATTTGGACCTCTGTAGCTCAAGTTATGATCGATTAAGTGCGAAGAGGTTGGCTTGACAGCTTTTGCGATTCCTTCATTTCTTCATGAGTTCTCCATTTCTACATGCTCTTTCTTCATTCCCTTAATCCAATCTTTGCCTTCTAAACCTGAAATCACTTAACAAACATATCAAGGCATCTAATGGAATCAAGGTGAATTAAATTTAGCTATTCAAAGGCCTAAAAAGCATGTTTTCACTCTTAAGCACAATTAAAGGAGAAGTTATAAAACCATGCTATTTTATTGAATAAATGTGGGAAAAGATGATAAAACCTTCTAAATTCAACACAAGATAAACCCTAAAAAGGGGTTTATCATAGACATCTTAGTCTACTCCCTCACTGTGTACTGTGTCAGTAATCTTTAAGAAGTCTACTAGGAATTCTGTAGGTTCTTCCTGAGGAAGCCCAGAATACTAGTAGTTCTGCTGCACTAGAGTAATAAGTTGAGGGTCACTTCAAAGCAACTAGCTCTGATGTGAGGTATGCTAATACTTATTTCGTAGAAGTTAGCAGAGGGATTTGTATAGGGTCCCAGAGTTCTCCTGAACTCTTCATTCCCACTTGGGTTCATAATGAAGAAAGGAAGAAGAAAGGAAAGAAGAAATAGGGATAGGAGAGATGAATAAGAATTAAAATATCTTTGTTTTTATTTTATATTTTTTTATCTAGTCCGAAATTAAAATTAATTAATTAAAAAGAATATAAAATTTAGTTATTAAATTTTGAAAATAGAAAAGAGAGAGAGAGAAGAGGAAGAGAATTTTTGAAAATTAGGGAGAAGAAGTTAGTTAGGAAGTTTTGAAAAAGGAGAGAGAGAAGATAAGTAATTAATTAAGAAAAGATTTGATTTTAAAATAAAAAATTTAAAATTTTGAAAATTAAAATTTGAATTTTGAATTTTGAAATTTGAATTTTAAAATTTGAAATTTTGAAATTTTAAATTTTGAATTTTTTTTTTGAAAAAGTCAACAAGATAAGATAAAGATTTGAAAAAGATAAGATTTGAAATTTGATTTTCGAAAAAGATTTGATTTTGAAATTTCAAATTTGAAAATAGAATTTTGAAAATTGAATTTTGAAATTTGAAATTGAAGTTAAAGTTTTGACTTTGAAATAAGTTAAGATAAGATTTTGAAAAAGATATGATTTTTGAAAAGATTTGATTTTGAAATGATTTGATTTTTGAAATTTAAAGCTAAGATAAGATAAGATAAAAACTTTTTAAAAATTAAAATCTGAATTTTCAAAGGAATTTTCGAAAATTATAATTAAAATAAAGATAAAAATTTTTTTTTTTGATTTTTGAATTAATGAGGAGAGAGAAAAACAAGTAAAAGGCACAAAACTTTAAATTTTTAGATCCAATGCTCCTTATTTTCAAAAATTTTGGAAGAAATCACAAAGGAACACCAAACTTAAAAATTTTAAGATCAAAACACAAATAAAACACAAGAACACCTTGAAGACTAACAAGAACTCAAAGAACAAGACTAAAAAAATTTAAAGAACACAAGAACATGTAAAGAACACCAAACTTAAAATTTTTAGAAATCCAACAAGAAATTTTCGAAAATCAAAAGAAAATAAATAAGAAAACACCAAACTTAAAGATTGGACACAATAATTAAACAAAGAAAATATTTTTAAGAATTTTTAGAAAGAAAGACTCCAAGAGAACGAAATTTTTAACCAAGAACAAAACAAAAAGACTTAAACAAAGAACAAAGATTAAACAAAGAAAAGAAAAATATTTTTTTGAAAAGATTTTTGATTTTTTTCGAAAAAAATAGAGAAAAAAAATAAAAATAGAAGATTCAACAAGAACACAAACAAAGTATCTCAAACAGAAAGCTAAGGATGCTTGAAAAAAAACTGCATGAAAAAGGTTTTAAAATTTTTGTAATTGAAAAACAGGAAACAAGAACATGCAAGACTTAATACCAAGAACAAAAATTGAACAAAGAAAAGAAAAATATTTTTTAAAAAAGGTTTTTAATTTTTCAAAAAATTGGAAGAAGAAAATAAAAGTAGAAAAGCTAACAAAATTAAAAATCACCTGATCTAGGGAGCAAGACAATCCATCAGTTTGTCCAAACTCAACAATCCCTGGCAACGGCGCCAAAAACTTGGTGCGTGTACGCAAATGCCACACTCTCGTACAACAGTACCAGCAAGTGCACTGGTCATCCAAGTAATACTTGAGCGAGTCAGGTTGATCCCACGAGGATTGTAGTTTGAAGCAAGCTATGGTTATCTTGCAGGTCTTAGTCAGGTAGAATCAGAAGGTTGTTGTGTAAACTTTGAATAATTATATGTCATATATAGAGTTGTAAGAGTAATGTGTGAAAGGGGTAAAACCAATTGGATTAAATCAGTAAGAGGAATAGAGTTGAGAGTCGGAGTTGCTTTGTCTTTCTGAATTAACTCTGGTACCACTATCTTCTCTGCTTGTGAATGATCTTCTTCAATGGCAGGTTGTATGTGATCAATGCCATGGGCCATGGTCATTGCTTTCCTCTGCTACAAATTGAATGCCATTGGCCATGGTCATCCAATCTGATGAAGGGTAAAGCGCTTAGCAAGTCATTCTCTTGGCGATCCTACTCAAAACGCCACAGACAAGGTCAAATCTTCTGGATCAGAGAACGTTGCTCCTTAGGATTCTTGCCTATACCACGAAGACCTTAATCTCCCCAGAAATTGGCTGAACTGGTGTCTCAAGAAGTTCTCAACGAAGTCGTGGATTATCCGTCTGAGAGATGTATAAACACATCTGTTGGCTCGTGCTTTCCAGTCACGTATTCACAGAAACCCAAGTAGACTGGTGCACGAAATTGTGATCTCAGGCAACGACGCCAGAAACTCTGTACGCACGTCTTAATAAATTGTTTTTCATTCACAACTTTGATACAACTAACCAACAAGTGCACTGGGTCGTCCAAGTAATAAACCTTACGTGAGTCAGGGTCGATCCCACGGAGATTGTTGGTATGAAGCAAGCTATGGTCACCTTGTAAAGCTCAGTCAAGCGGATATAAAATAGTTATGGAGTTTTCGAACATAAATAATAAATAGATAGAAAATAAGGATAGAAGCACTTATGTAATTCATTGGTGAGAATTTCAGATAAGCGTATAGAGATACTTTCGTTCCTTTGAATCTCTGCTTTTCCGCTGTCTTCATCCAATCAGTCTTACTCCTTTCCATGGCTGACTTTATGTAAGGACATCACCGTTGTCAATGGCTACTTTTAATCCTCTCTGGAAAATGGTCCGATGCGCTGTCACTGCATAGCTAATCGTCTGGAGGCATCACCCTTGTCAATGGCTGCATCCTATCCTCTTGTGAAAATGGTCCAAATGCTCTGTCACAGCACGGCTAATCATCTGAGGTTCTCGATCATACTGGAATAGGATTCACCCTCCTTTTGCGTCTGTCACTACGCCCAGCACTTGCGAGTTTGAAGTTCGTCACAGTCATTCAATCCCAGAGTCCTACTTGGAATACCACAGACAAGATTTAGACTTTTCGGACTCTCATGAATGCCGCCATCAATCTAGCTTATACCACGAAGATTCTAATATCTCGGACTCGGTCCCCTGTATTAGATATCCAAGAGATACTCATTTAATCTAAAGTAGAACGGAAGTGGTTGTCAGGCACGTGTTCATAGGGAATGATGATGATTGTCACGTTCATCACATTTAGGTTGAAGTGCGAATGAACATCTTAGAAGCGGAACAAGTTGAATTGAATAGAAAAACAGTAGTACTTTGCATTAATCTTTGAGGAACATGATCTAAGAACAAAACATCCCAGGATGATCAAAAGATGATCCAAAGATATCAAATACAATAATAAAAAGTCCTATTTATACTAAACTAGTTACTAGGGTTTACAGAAGTAAGTAATTGATGCATAAATCCACTTTCGTGGCCCACTTGGTGTGTGCTTGGGCTGAGCTTGAAGGTTACACGTGCAGAGGCTCTTTCTGGAGTTGAACGCTAGGTTGTAACATATTTCTGGCGTTCAACTCTGGTTTGTGACGTGTTTCTGGCGTTTAACTCCAGACAGCAGCGTAGAACTGGCGTTCAACGCCCTTTTACGTCATCTAAACTCGGCCAAAGTATGGACTATTATCAATTGCTGGAAAGCCCTGGATGTCTACTTTCCAACGCAATTGGAAGCGTGCCATTTTGAGTTTTGTAGCTCCAGAAAATCTACTTTGAGTGCAGGGAGGTCAGAATCCAACAGCATCAGCAGTCCTTCTTCAACCTCTGAATCTGATTTTTGCTCAAGTCCCTCAATTTCAGCCAGAAAATACCTGAAATCACAGAAAAATACACAAACTCATAGTAAAGTCCAGAAATGTGAATTTAACATAAAAACTAATGAAAACATCCCTAAAAGTAACTAGATTCTACTAAAAACATACTAAAAACAATGCCAAAAAGCGTATAAATTATCCGCTCATCACAACACCAAACTTTAATTGTTGCTTGTCCCCAAGCAACTGAAAATCAAATAGGATAAAAAGAAGAGAATATACTATAAATTCCAAACTATCAATGAAATATAGCTCCAATCAGATGAGCGGGACTTGTAGCTTTTTGCCTCTTGAATAGTTTTGGCATCTCGCTTTATTCATTGAAGTTCAGAATGATTGGCATCTATAGGAACTCAGAGTTCAGATAGTGTTATTGATTCTCCTAGTTCAGTATGATGATTCTTGAACACAGCTATTTTATGAGTCTTGGCCGTGGCCCTAAGCACTTTGTTTTCCAGTATTACCACCGGATACATAAATGCCACAGACACATAATTGGGTGAACCTTTTCAGATTGTGACTCAGCTTTGCTAAAGTCCCCAATTAGAGGTGTCCAGGGTTCTTAAGCACACTCTTTTTTTTTGGCTTTGGACCTTGACTTTAACCGCTCAGTCTCAAGTTTTCACTTGACACCTACACGCCACAAGCACATGGTTAGGGACAGCTTGGTTTAGCCTCTTAGGCCAGGATTTTATTCCTTTAGGCCCTCCTATCCATTGATGCTCAAAGCCTTGGGATCCTTTTTATTACCCTTGCCTTTTGGTTTTAAGGGTTATTGGCTTTTTGCTCTTGCCTCTTGGTTTTAAGAGCTTTTGGCTTTTTCTGCTTGCTTTTTCTTTTTTTTTCTTTCTAATTTTTTTTTGCCTATTTTTTTTTCTGCAAGCTTTGTTCTTTGCTGCTTTTTCTTGCTTCAAGAATCATTTTTTATGATTTTTCAGATTATCAAATAACATGTCTCCGTGTCATCATTCTTTCAAGAGCCAACATATTTAACATTCTTAAACAACAACTTCAAAAGACATATGCACTGTTCAAGCATTCATTCAGAAAACAAGAAGCATTGTCACCACATCAATATAATTAAACTAAGTTCAAGGATAAATTCGAAACTCATGTACTTCTTGTTCGTTTGAATTAAAACAGTTTTTTATTTAAGAGAGGTGATGGATTCATAGGACATTCATAACTTTAAGACATAGTTACTAAATACTAATGATCATGTAATGAAGACACAAACATAGATAAGCACTTAACATAGAAAACAAAAAACAGAAGAAATAAGAGCAAGGAATGAATCCACCTTAGTGATGGTGGCGTTTCCTTCTTGAGGAACCAATGATGTCCTTGAGCTCTTCTATGTCTCTTCCTTGTCTTTGCTGCTCCTCCCTCATTGCTTTTTGATCTTCTCTTATTTCATGAAGGATGATGGAGTGCTCTTGATGTTCCACCCTTAATTGTCCCATGTTGGAACTTAATTCTCCTAGGGAGGTATTGATTTGCTCCCAATAGTTTTGTGGAGGAAAATGCATTTGAGGCATCTCCGGGATCTCATGGTGATGAGCTTCCTGCGCCTCTTGAGCTCCATGAATGGGCTCTCTTGCTTGCTCCATCTTTTTCTTAGTGATGGGCTTCTCTTCCTCAATGTGAATGTCTCCTTCTATGGAAGCTCCAGCTGAGTAACATAGATGACAGATAAGATGAGGAAAAGCTAGCCTTGCCCCAGGAGAGGGCTTTTCGGCTATTTTGTAGAGTTCAAGGGAGATGACTTCATGAACCTCTACTTCTTCTCCAATCATGATGGCATGGATCATGATGGCCCGATCCACAGTAACTTCAGATCGGTTGCTAGTGGGGATGATGGAGCGTTGGATGAACTCCAACCATCCTCTAGCCACAGGCTTGAGATCCAATCTTTTTAGTTGAACCGGCTTGCCTTTGGAGTCAATCTTCCATTGAGCTCCTTCCACACATATGTCCATGAGGACTTGGTCCAACCTTTGATTAAAGTTGACCCTTCTAGTGTAGGGGCGTGCATCTCCTTGCATCATAGGCAAGTTAAATGCCAACCTCACATTTTCCGGACTAAAATCTAAGTATTTCCCCCGAACCATTGTAATATAATTCTTTGGGTTTGGGTTCTTACTTTGATCATGGTTCCTAGTGATCCATGCATTGGCATAGAACTCTTGAACCATTAGGATGCTGACTTGTTGGATGGGGTTTGTTAGAACTTCCCAACCTCTTCTCTGGATTTCATGTCGGATCTCCGGATACTCATTCTTCTTGATCTTGAAAGGGACCTCGGGGATCACCTTCTTCTTGACCACAACATCATAGAAGTGGTCTTGATGAGCTTTGGAGATGAATCTTTCCATCTCCCATGACTCGGAGGTGGAAGCTTTTGTCTTCCCTTTCCCTTTTCTAGAGGATTCTCCGGTCTTAGGTGCCATCAATGGTAATGGAAAAACAAAAAGCTTATGCTTTTACCACACCAAACTTAAAATATTGCTCGCCCTCGAGCAAGAGAAGAAAGAAGAGATGAAGAAGAAGAAGAAATGGAGGAGAGGGAGAGAGAGATTTGTTTCGGCCAAGAAGGGGAAGAGAGGGTTGTGTTGTGTGAAAATGAGGAGGAATGGAGGGCTATATATAGGGAAGGGAGGGTGGTAAGGTTTCGGCCATATAGGGTGGGTTTTGGGTGGGAAATTGATTTTAAATTTTGAAGGTAGGTGGGGTTTATGAGGTAGGTTTATTGGGAAGAGTGGATGGATGTGAGTGGTGAAGTGGTGATAGGGAAGAGAGATTGAGGTGATTGACGAAGAGTTTTGGGGAAGAGTGTTTATGGGATTGTGTGAAAGAGGGGTGAGAAGAAGTGAGTGGAGGTAGGTGAGGATCCTGTGGGGTCCACAGATCCTGAGGTGTTCAAGGATTTATAACCTTGCACCAAATTAGGCATGCAAAATGCCCTTGCACACAACTCTGGGCGTTCAGCGCCAGATTGGTGCTTGTTCTGGGCGTTGAACGCCCATTTGTTGCCCATTTCTGGCGTTGAACGCTAGAACCATGCTTGTTCTGGGCGTCCAGCGCCAGCTCTTCTCCAAGGTGCAATTCTGGCGTTCAAACGCCCAGATGCTGCCCATTTTGGGCGTTCAGTGCCAGAACCATGCTCTGTTCTGGCGTTGAACGCCAGCCAGATGCTTCTTACTGGCGTTTAAACGCCAGTAAGGTCTTCCTCCAGGGTGTGATTTTTCTTCTACTGTTTTTGATTCCGTTTTCAATTTTTATATTTATTTTGTGACTCCACATGATCATGAACCTAATAAAACATGAAAGAACAAGACAAATAGAATTAGATAAATAAAAATTGGGTTGCCTCCTAACAAGCGCTTCTTTAATGTCAATAGCTTGACAGTGGGCTCTCATGGAGCCTCACAGATGTTCAGAGCATTGTTGAGACTCCCCAACACCAAACTTAGAGTTTGGATATGGGAGTTCAACACCAAACTTAGAGTTTGATTGTGGCCTCCCAACACCAAACTTAAAGTTTGACTGTGGGGGCTCTGGTTGACTCTACAGTGAGAGAAGCTTTTTATGCTTCCTCTCCATGTTTACAGAAGGATGACCTCGAGTTTTAAACACAAGGGAGTCCTCATTCAATTGAAGGACTAATTCACCTCTGTCAACATCAATCACAGCTCTTGCTGTGGCTAGGAAAGGTCTTCCAAGGATGATGGATTCATCCTCATCCTTCCCAGTATCAAGGATTATGAAATCAGCAGGGATGTAAAGGCCTTCAACCTTTACTAACACGTCCTCTACTTGTCCATAAGCCTGTTTTCTTGAATTGTCTGCCATCTCTAATGAGATTTTAGCAGCTTGTACCCCAAAGATTCCCAGTTTCTCTATTACAGAGAGGGGCATGAGGTTTATCCCTGAACCAAGGTCACACAGAGCCTTTTCAAAGATCATGTTGCTGATGGTACAAGGTATTACGAACTTTCTAGGATCCTGTTTCTTCTAAGGCAATGTCAGTTAATCCAAATCACTTAGTTCATTGGTGAACAAGGGAGGTTCATCTTCCCAAGTCTCAATACCAAATAATTTGGCATTCAGCTTCATGATTGCACCAAGAAACTTGGCAGCTTGCTCTTCAGTAACATCCTCATTCTCTTCAGAAGATGAATACTCGTCAAGGCTCATGAAGGGCATAAGGAGGTTCAATGGAATCTCTATGGTCTCTAGATGAGTCTCAGATTCTTTTGGTTCCTCAAAGGGAAACTCCTTATTGATCACTGGACGTCCCAGGAGGTCTTCCTCACTGGGATTTACGTCCTCCCCTTCCTCTCCAGGTTCGGCCGTGTTGACTATGTCAATGGCCTTGCACTCTCTTTTTGGATTTTCTTCTGTATTGCTTGGGAGAGTACTAGGAGGGATTTCAGTGATCCTTTTACTCAGCTGGCCCACTTGTGCCTCCAAATTTCTAATGGAGGACCTTTTTTCATTCATGAAACTTACATTGGCCTTAGATAGATCAGAGACTAAGTTTGCTAAATTAGAGGTATTTTGTTCAGAGTTCTCTGTCTGTTGCTGAGTGGATGATGGAAAAGGCTTGCTATTGCTAAACCTTTTTCTTCCACCATTATTAAAGCCTTGTTGAGGCTTTTGTTGATCCTTCCATGAGAGATTTGGGTTATTTCTCCATGATGAGTTATAGGTGTTTCCATAAGGTTCACCTAAGTAATTTACCTCTGCTATTGCAGGGTTCTCAGGATCATAGGCCTCTTCTTCAGAAGGCGCCTCTTGAGTACTGTTGGATGCAGCTTGCATTCCATTCAGACTCTGAGAAATCATATTGACTTGCTGAGTCAATAGCTTGTTCTGAGCCAATATGGCATTCAGAGTATCAATTTCAAGAACTCTCTTCTTCTGAGGCGTCCCATTACTCACAGGGTTCCTCTCAGAAGTGTACATGAACTGGTTATTAGCAACCATGTCAATGAGTTCTTGAGCTTCTGCAGGCATTTTCTTTAGGTGAATGGATCCACCTGCAGAAGTATCCAATGACATTTTAGCTAATTCAGACAGACCATCATAGAATATGTCCAGGATGGTCCATTCTGAAAGCATGTCAGAAGGACACTTTTTGGTCAGTCCTTTGTATCTCTCCCAAGCTTCATAGAGGGATTCACCTTCTTTCTGTCTGAAGGTCTGAACATCCACTCTAAGCTTACTCAGCTTTTGAAGAGGAAAGAACTTGGCTAAGAAAGCCTTGACCAGCTTATCCCAAGAGTTCAAGCTATCCTTAGGTTGAGAGTCCAACCATACTCTAGCTCTATCTCTTACAGCAAAAGGGAAAAGCATGAGCCTGTAGACTTCAGGATCTACTCTATTAGTCTTAACAGTATCATATATCTGCAAGAATTCAGTTAAGAACTGAAAAGGATCTTCAGATGGAAGTCCATGAAACTTGCAGTTCTACTGTATCAGAGAAACTAATTGAGGTTTTAGCTCAAAATTGTTTGCTCCAATGGCAGGAATGGAGATGCTTCTTCCATGTAAATTGGAATTAGGTGCAGTAAAGTCACCAAGCATCCTCCTTGCATTATTATTATTATTTTCGGCTGCCATCTCCTCTTCCTGTTCGAAAATTTCTGAAAGGTGCTTGCTGGATTGTTGTAATTTAGCTTCTCTTAGTTTCCTCTTCAGAGTCCTTTCAGGTTCTGAATCTGCTTCAACAAGAATATTCTTGTCCTTGCTCCTGCTCATATGAAAAAGAGGTAACAGAAAAATAATAATAATAGGGGTCCTTTTTACCACAGTATAGAGGTCCTTGTGTGAGTAGAAGAAAAGAAGAAGAACAAATTCGAACACAGATGGAAGAGGGGGTTCGAATTTGGGTGAGATGAAGTGTTAGTAGATGAATAAATAAATAGAATGAGATAAGAGAGAGAGAGAATTTTCGAAAATAATTTTTGAAAAAGAGTTAGTAATTTTCGAAAATAGTTTTTGAAAAAAGTTAGTAATTTTCGAAAATTAAAATCAACAATTAAATTAATTAGTTAATTAAAAAGAAATTTTGAAAAAGAGGGAAGATATTTTCGAAAATTAGAGAGAGAGAGTTAGTTAGGTAGTTTTGAAAAAGATAAGAAACAAACAAAAAGTTAGTTAGTTAGTTGAAACAAATTTGAAAATCAATTTTTTTAAAAAGATAAGAAGATAAGAAGTTAGATAAGATATTTTAAAAATCAAATTTTTGAAAAAGATATGATTTTGAAAAAGATAAGATAATAAGATATTTTTGAAAAGATATGATTGAAATTAGTTTTGAAAAAGATTTGATTTTTAAAATCACAATTAATGACTTGATTCACAAGAAATCACAAGATATGATTCTAGAACTCAAAGTTTGAATCTTTCTTAACAGGCAAGTAACAAACTTGAAATTTTTGAATCAAAACATTAATTGATGATGTTATTTTCGAAAATATGATGTAAAATTAAGAAAAATATTTTTGAAAAATATTTTTTTTTTGAAATTTTCGAAAATAGATGATGAGCGGATAATTTATACGCTTTTTGACATTGTTTTTAGTATGTTTTTAGTAGGATCTAGTTACTTTTAGGGATGTTTTTAATAGATTTTGTGTTAAATTCACATTTCTGGACTTTACTATGAGTTTGTGTGTTTTTCTGTGATTTCAGGTATTTTCTGGCTGAAATTGAGGGACATGAGCAGAAATCAGATTCAGAGGTTGAAAAAGGACTGCTGATGCTGTTGGATTCTGACCTCCCTGCACTCAAAGTGGATTTTCTGGAGCTACAGAACTCGAAATGGTGCGCTTCCAATTGCGTTGGAAAGTAGACATCCAGGGCTTTCCAGCAATATATAATAGTCCATACTTTGGCCAAGAATAAACGACGTAAACTGGCGTTCAACACCAGCTTTCTACCCAAATCTGGCGTCCAGCGCCAGAAAAGGATCCAAAACCAGAGTTGAACGCCCAAACTGGCACAAAAACTGACGTTCAACTCCACAAATGGCCTCTGCACGTGCAACACTTAAGCTCAGCCCAAACACACACCAAGTGGGCCCCGGAAGTGGATTTATACATCAAATACTTACTCATGTAAACCCTAGTAGCTAGTTTATTATAAATAGGACCTCTTACTATTGTATTTGACATCTTTGGACGCCTGGTTCTTAGATCAGAGGGGCTGGCCATCTCGGCCATGCCTGGACCTTTCACTTATGTATTTTTAACGGTAGAGTTTCTACACTCCATAGATTAAGGTGTGGAGCTCTGCTGTTCCTCAAAGATTAATGCAAGTACTACTGTTTTCTATTCAATTCATCTTATTTCGCTTCTAAGATATCCATTCGCACCCAAGAACGTGATGAAGGTGATGATTATGTGTGACGCTCATCATCCTTCTCCCTTATGAACGCGTGCCTGACAAACAGTTCTGTTCTACATGAAATAAGCTAGAATGAATATCTCTTAGATCTCTTAACCAGAATCTTCGTGGCGTAAGCTAGAATGATGGCGGCATTCAAGAGAATCTGGAAGGTCTAAACCTTGTCTGTGGTATTCCGAGTAGGATTCGATGAATGAATGACTGTGACGAGCTCCAAACTCGCGATTGCAGGGCGTTAGTGACAGACGCAAAAGGATAGTAAATCCTATTCCAGCATGATCGAGAACCGACAGATGAATAGCCGTGCCGTGACAGGGTGCGTGAGCATATTATTCACTGAGAGGATAAGATGAAGCCATTGACAAAGGTGATGCCTCCAGACGATTAGCCGTGCCGTGACAAGGCATTGGATCATTTTCCCGAGAGATGATCGAAAGTAGCCATTGACAGTGGTGATGTATCACATAAAGCCAGCCATGGAAAAGAGTAAGACTGATTGGATGAAGACAGCAGGAAAGCAGAGGTTCAGAGGAACGAAAAGCATCTCCATTCGCTTATCTGAAAATTCCTACCAATGAATTACATAAGTATTTCTATCCCTATTTTATTATATTAAATTCGAAAACCACATAACTGTTTTATATCCGCCTGACTGAGATTTACAAGGTGACCATAGCTTGCTTCATACCAACAATCTCCGTGGGATTCGACCCTTACTCACGTAAGGTATTACTTGGACGACCCAGTGCACTTGCTGGTTAGTTGTATCGAAGTTGTGACAGACTGTAAAACTAGATCAGAGTATCTGGCCTAAGAAGCCATTACCAGAGATCACAATTTCGTGCACCAAGTTTTTGGCGCCGTTGCCGGGGATTGTTCGAGTTTGGACAACTGACGGTTCATCTTGTTGCTCAGATTAGGTAATTTTCTTTTTGTTTTATTTTCAAAAATTTTTCATAAATCTTTCAAAAATCTTCTCACCTGTTTTTGAAAAAAAAAATGTTTTCAAAAATATATTTTTCTTCAAAAATTTTAAGAATGAATTCTAGTGTTTCATATAACATGTTTTAGCTTGACTGGCCATAAAGCCATGTCTAATTCCCAGGATTTTGATTAAGGACTATGAATTCATTACTTCCTTTTTCCCAAATGTTTTAAAAAAAATTATACAAAAATCCAAAAAAAAAATAGAAAATCATAAAAATCAAAAAAATATTTTTTGTGTTCTTGTTTGAGTCTTGAGTCATGTTATAAGTTTGGTGTCAATTGCATGTGCATCTTGCATTTTTTCGAAAATTTCATGCATTCATGGTGTTCTTCATGATCTTCAAGTTGTTCTTGGTAAGTCTTCTTGTTTGATCTTGATGATTTTTTGTTTTGTGTCTTTTCATGTTTATCATATGCATTCTTGAATTCTTAGTGCGTAAGCATTAAAGAATTCTAAGTTTGGTGTCTTGCATGTTTTCTTTGCATTAAAATTTTTCAAAATTATGTTCTTGATGTTCATCTTGACATTCATAGTGTTCTTGGTGTTCATCTTGACATTCATAGCATTCTTGCATACATCACATGTTTTGATCTAAAAATTTCATGCATTGCATAATTTTCATGTTTTTCATAAAAATTTCAAAAATCAAAAAAATATCTTCCCCTTTTTCTCTCATCAAATTCGAAAATTTGAGTTGACTTTTTCAAAAATTTTTAAAATCAAGTTGTTTCTTATGAGTCAAATCAAATTTTCAATTTGAAAATCTTATCTTTTTCAAAATCTTTTTCAAAATTCAAAATCTTTTTCAAAATTCATGATTATTTTCGAAAATTCCAAAAAAATAATTTTCAAAAACCTTTTTCTTATTTTATATCATAATTTTCGAAAATAACATAATCAATTAAAGTTTTGATTCAAAAATTTGAAGTTTGTTACTTGCTTGTTAAGAAAGATTCAAACTTTAAGCTCTAGAATCATATCTTGTGATTTCTTATGAATCAAGTCATTAATTGTGATTTTAAAAATCAAATCTTTTTCAAAAACTAATTTCTATCATATCTTTTCAAAAAAAAAATATCTTCTTATCTTATCTTTTTCAAAATTTGATTTCAAAATATCTTCTCTAACTTCCCAACTTCTTATCTTTTCAAATTTGTTTCAACTAACTAACTAACTTTTTGTTTGTTTCTTAACTTTTTCAAAACTACCTAACTAACTCTCTCTCTCTAATTTTCGAAAATATCTTCCCTCTTTTTCAAAAATTTCTTTTTTATTAACTAATTATTTTTATTTTTTATAAAAAAAAATTTCGAAAAAAATACTAACCTTTTTCAAAAACTATTTTCAAAAGTCACTAACTCTTTTTCAAAAATTATTTTCGAAAATTCTCTTCTCTCTCATCTCCTTCTATTTTTTTTTATTCATCTACTAACATCTCTCCCTCATTCAAAAAAAAAAAAAGAAAAAAAAAGGGGATCTCTATTATTATTATTTTTCTGTGCCTTCTTCTTTGTCATATGAGCAGGAGCAAGGACAAGAATATTCTTGTTGAAGCAGATCCAGAACCTAAAAGGACTCTGAATTACACTTAACCGGTAAGCACCTGTTAGGAATTTTCAAACAAGAAGAGGAGATGGCAGCCGAAAATAATAATAATGCAAGGAGGATGCTTGGTGACTTTACTGCACCTAGTTCCAATTTACATGGAAGAAGCATCTCCATTCCTGCCATTGGAGCAAACAACTTTGAGCTGAAACCTCAATTAGTTTCTCTGATGCAGCAGAACTGCAAGTTTCATGGACTTCCATCTGAAGATCCTTTTCAGTTCTTAACTGAATTCTTGCATATATGTGATACTGTTAAGACTAATGGAGTAGATCCTGAAGTCTACAGGCTCATGCTTTTCCCTTTTGCTGTAAGAGACAGAGCTAGATTATGGTTGGATTCTCAACCCAAAGACAGCCTGAACTCTTGGGATAAGCTGGTCACGGCTTTCTTAGCCAAGTACTTTCCTCCTCAAAAGCTGAGCAAGCTTAGAGCTGATGTTCAAACCTTCAGACAGAAAGAAGGTGAATCACTCTATGAAGCTTGGGAAAGATACAAACAGTTGACCAAAAAGTGTCCTTCTGACATGCTTTCAGAATGGACCATCCTGGATATATTCTATGATGGTTTATCTGAGCTATCAAAGATGTCACTGGACACTTCTGCAGGTGGATCCATTCACCTAAAGAAAACGCCTGCAGAAGCTCAAGAACTCATTGACATGGTTGCTAATAACCAGTTCATGTACACTTCTGAAAGGAATCCTGTGAGTAATGGGACGCCTATGAAGAAAGGAGTTCTTGAGGTTGATACTCTGAATGCCATATTGGCTCAGAATAAAATATTGACTCAGCAAGTCAATATGATCTCTCAGAGTCTGAATGGAATGCAAGCTGCATCCAACAGTACTCAAGAGGCATCTTCTGAAGAAGAAGCCTATGATCCTGAGAACCCTGCAATAGCAGAGGTAAATTACTTAGGTGAACCTTATGGAAACACCTATAACTCAACATGGAGAAATCATCCAAATTTCTCATGGAAGGATCAAAAGCCCCAACAAGGCTTTAATAATGGTGGAAGAAACAGGTTTAGCAATAGCAAACCTTTTCCATCATCAACTCAGCAACAGACAGAGAACTCTGAACAAAATGCTTCTAATTTAGCAAATCTAGTCTCTGATCTATCTAAGGCCACTGTAAGTTTCATGAATGAAACAAGGTCTTCCATTAGAAATTTGGAAGCACAAGTGGGCCAGCTGAGTAAAAGGATCACTGAAATCCCTCCTAGTACTCTCCCAAGCAATACAGAAGAGAACCCAAAAGGAGAGTGCAAGGCCATTGACATAAGCGCCATGGCCGAACCTGTGAGGAGAGGAGAGGACGTGAATCCCAAGGAGGAAGACCTCCTGGGACGTCCAGTGATCAATAAGGAGCTTCCCTCTGGGGAATCAAAGGACTCTGAGGCTCATCTAGAGACCATAGAGATTCCATTGAACCTCCTTATGCCCTTCATGAGCTCTGATGAGTATTCCTCTTCTGAAGAGAATGAGGATGTCACTGAAGAGCAAACTGCCAAGTTTCTTGGTGCAATCATGAAGCTGAATGCCAAATTATTTGGCATTGATGCTTGGGAAGTTGAACCTCCCTTGTTCATCAATGAACTAAGTGATCTGGATCAACTGACATTGCCTCAGAAGAGACAGGATCCTGGAAAGTTCATAATACCCTGTACCATAGGCACCATGATCTTTAAGACTCTGTGTGACCTTGGTTCAGGAATAAACCTCATGCCCCTCTCTGTAATAGAAAAACTGGGAATCTATGGGGTGCAAGCTGCTAAAATCTCATTAGAGATGGCAGACAGCTCTAGAAAACAGGCTTATGGACAAGTAGAAGATGTATTAGTAAAGGTTGAGGGCCTTTACATACCTACTGATTTCATAGTCCTGGATACTGGAAAGGAAGAGGATGAATCCATCATCCTAGGAAGACCTTTCCTGGCCACAGCAAGAGCTGTGATTGATGTTGACAGAGGTGAAATATTCCTTCAATGGAATGAGAACTCCCTTGTGTTTAAAACTCAAGGATCTCCCTCTGCAACCATGGAGAGGAAGCAGAAAAAGCTTCTCTCCAAGCAGAGTCAACCAGAGCCCCCACAGTCAAACTCTAAGTTTGGTGTTGGGAGGCCACAACCAAACTCTAAGTTTGGTGTTGAACTCCCATATCCAAACTCTAAGTTTGGTGTTGGAGAGTCTCAACAAAGCTCTGCACATCTGTGAGGCTCCATGAGAGCCCACTGTCAAGCTATTGACATTAAAGAAGCGCTTGTTGGGAGGCAACCCAATGTTTATCTAATTCTTATTTTTATTGTTTTTCATGTTTTCTTTGGTTCATGATCATGTGGAGTCACAAAATAAACAAAAAAATTCAAAAACGGAATCAAAAACAGCAGAAGAAAAATCACACCCTGGAGGAGCATCTGTCTGGCGTTCAAACACCAGAACAGAGCATAGTTCTGGCGCTGAACGCCCAGAATGGGAGCATCCTGGCGCTGAACGCCCAGAACAAGCATGGTTCTGGCGTTCAACACCAGAAATGGCAGCAAATGGGCGTTGAACGCCCAAAATGGGCACCAACCTGGCGCTGAACGCCCAGAGTTGTGTGCAAGGGCATTTTGCATGCCTAAATTGGTGCAGGGATGTAAATGCCTTGACACCTCAAGATCTGTGGACCTCACAGGATCACCTCAGGATCTGTGGACCCCACAAGATCCCCACCCACCTCCACTCACTCTCTTCTCTCTTCTCAATCATCCTCTATTCCCAATAAACACTCTTCCCTAATTAACCCTTTACCACTCACATCCAAACACCTACTTTCCTTCAAAATTCAACATCTCTTACCCACCCAATCCCACCCATATGGCCGAATACACACTCTCATCCATCTCCTCCATATCTTCCTCTTATTCTTCTATTCTTTCTTCTTTTGCTCGAGGGCGAGCAACATTCTAAGTTTGGTGTGGTAAAAGCATAGCTTTTTTGTTTTTTTTTCATAACCATTGATGGCACCTAAGGCCAGAGAAACCTCTAGAAAGAGGAAAGGGAAGACAAAAGCTTCCATCAAGGGTCTATAGCTCAGTGGTAGAACATTTGACTGCAAATGAAGAGATCCCTGAGATACCTCAGGAGATACATTTTCTTCCACACAATTATTGGAAGCAACTAAGGGTGGAACATCAAGAGCACTCCATCATCCTTCATGAAATCAGAGAAGATCTAAAAGCACTGAAGGAGGAGCAACAAAGGCAAGGAAGAGACATAGAAGAGCTCAAGGACATCATTGATTCCTCAAGAAGGAAATGCCACCATCACTAAGGTGGATTCATTCCTTGTTCTTAATTCTTCTGCTTTTCGTTTTCTATGTTATGTGCTTATCTATGTTTGTGTCTTCATTACATGATCATTAGTAGTTAGTAACTTTGTCTTAAAGTTATAAATGTCCTATGAATCCATCACCTCTCTTAAATGAAAAATGTTTTAATTCAAAAGAACAAGAAGTACATGAGTTTCGAATTTATCCTTGAACTTAGTTTAATTATATTGATGTGGTGACAATGCTTCTTGTTTTCTGAATGTATGCTTGAACAGTGCATATGTCTTTTGAAGTTGTTGTTTAAGAATGTTAAATATGTTGGCTCTTGAAAGAATGATGACTAGGAGACATGTTATTTGATAATCTGAAAAATCATAAAAATGATTCTTGAAGCAAGAAAAAGCAGCAAAGAAAAAAGCTTGCAGAAAAAAAATAGGCGAAAAAAAAAATATGGAAAGAAAAAGAAAAAGCAAGCAGAAAAAGCCAAAGCTCTTAAAACCAAGAGGCAAGAGCAAAAAGCCAATAACCCTTAAAACCAAAAGGCAAGGGAAATAAAAAGGATCCCAAGGCTTTGAGCATCAGTGGATAGGAGGGCCTAAAGGAATAAAATCCTGGTCTAAGCGGCTAAACCAAGCTGTCCCTAACCATGTGCTTGTGGCGTGTAGGTGTCAAGTGAAAACTTGAGACTGAGCGGTTAAAGTCAAGGTCCAAAGCAAAAAAAAAAAAAAGAGTGTGCTTAAGAACCCTGGACATCTCTAATTGGGGACTTTAGCAAGGCTGAGTCACAATCTGAAAGGGTTCACCCAATTATGTGTCTGTGGCATTTATGTATCCGGTGGTAATACTGGAAAACAAAATGCTTAGGGCCACGGCCAAGACTCATAAAGAAGCTGTGTTCAAGAATCATCATACTGAACTAAGAGAGTCAATAACACTATTCGAAATCTGAAGTTCCTATAGATGCCAATCATTCTGAACATCATTGGATAAAGTGAGATGCCAAAACTATTCAAGAGGCAAAAAGCTATAAGTCCCGCTCATATGATTGAAGCTCTGTTTCATTGATAGTTTGGAATTTATAGTATATTCTATTCTTTTTTTCCTATTTTGATTTTTAGTTGCTTGGGGACAAGCAACAATTTAAGTTTGGTGTTGTGATGAGCGGATAATTTATACGCTTTTTGACATTGTTTTTAGTATGTTTTTAGTAGGATCTAGTTACTTTTAGGGATGTTTTTAATAGATTTTGTGTTAAATTCACATTTCTGGACTTTACTATGAGTTTGTGTGTTTTTCTGTGATTTCAGGTATTTTCTGGCTGAAATTGAGGGACATGAGCAGAAATCAGATTCAGAGGTTGAAAAAGGACTGCTGATGCTGTTGGATTCTGACCTCCCTGCACTCAAAGTGGATTTTCTGGAGCTACAGAACTCGAAATGGTGCGTTTCCAATTGCGTTGGAAAGTAGACATCCAGGGCTTTCCAGCAATATATAATAGTCCATACTTTGGCCAAGAATAAACGACGTAAACTGGCGTTCAACGCCAGCTTTCTACCCAAATCTGGCGTCCAGCGCCAGAAAAGGATCCAAAACCAGAGTTGAACGCCCAAACTGGCACAAAAACTGACGTTCAACTCCACAAATGGCCTCTGCACGTGCAACACTTAAGCTCAGCCCAAACACACACCAAGTGGGCCCCGGAAGTGGATTTATACATCAAATACTTACTCATGTAAACCCTAGTAGCTAGTTTATTATAAATAGGACCTCTTACTATTGTATTTGACATCTTTGGACGCCTGGTTCTTAGATCAGAGGGGCTGGCCATCTCGGCCATGCCTGGACCTTTCACTTATGTATTTTTAACGGTAGAGTTTCTACACTCCATAGATTAAGGTGTGGAGCTCTGCTGTTCCTCAAAGATTAATGCAAGTACTACTGTTTTCTATTCAATTCATCTTATTTCGCTTCTAAGATATCCATTCGCACCCAAGAACGTGATGAAGGTGATGATTATGTGTGACGCTCATCATCCTTCTCCCTTATGAACGCGTGCCTGACAAACAGTTCTGTTCTACATGAAATAAGCTAGAATGAATATCTCTTAGATCTCTTAACCAGAATCTTCGTGGCGTAAGCTAGAATGATGGCGGCATTCAAGAGAATCCGGAAGGTCTAAACCTTGTCTGTGGTATTCCGAGTAGGATTCGATGAATGAATGACTGTGACGAGCTCCAAACTCGCGATTGCAGGGCGTTAGTGACAGACGCAAAAGGATAGTAAATCCTATTCCAGCATGATCGAGAACCGACAGATGAATAGCCGTGCCGTGACAGGGTGCGTGAGCATATTATTCACTGAGAGGATAAGATGAAGCCATTGACAAAGGTGATGCCTCCAGACGATTAGCCGTGCCGTGACAAGGCATTGGATCATTTTCCCGAGAGATGACCGAAAGTAGCCATTGACAGTGGTGATGTATCACATAAAGCCAGCCATGGAAAAGAGTAAGACTGATTGGATGAAGACAGCAGGAAAGCAGAGGTTCAGAGGAACGAAAAGCATCTCCATTCGCTTATCTGAAAATTCCTACCAATGAATTACATAAGTATTTCTATCCCTATTTTATTATATTAAATTCGAAAACCACATAACTGTTTTATATCCGCCTGACTGAGATTTACAAGGTGACCATAGCTTGCTTCATACCAACAATCTCCGTGGGATTCGACCCTTACTCACGTAAGGTATTACTTGGACGACCCAGTGCACTTGCTGGTTAGTTGTATCGAAGTTGTGACAGACTGTAAAACTAGATCAGAGTATCTGGCCTAAGAAGCCATTACCAGAGATCACAATTTCGTGCACCAAGTTTTTGGCGCCGTTGCCGGGGATTGTTCGAGTTTGGACAACTGACGGTTCATCTTGTTGCTCAGATTAGGTAATTTTCTTTTTGTTTTATTTTCAAAAATTTTTCATAAATCTTTCAAAAATCTTCTCACCTGTTTTTGAAAAAAAAAAAATGTTTTCAAAAATATATTTTTCTTCAAAAATTTTAAGAATGAATTCTAGTGTTTCATATAACATGTTTTAGCTTGACTGGCCATAAAGCCATGTCTAATTCCCAGGATTTTGATTAAGGACTATGAATTCATTACTTCCTTTTTCCCAAATGTTTTAAAAAAAATTATACAAAAATCCAAAAAAAAATAGAAAATCATAAAAATCAAAAAAATATTTTTTGTGTTCTTGTTTGAGTCTTGAGTCATGTTATAAGTTTGGTGTCAATTGCATGTGCATCTTGCATTTTTTCGAAAATTTCATGCATTCATGGTGTTCTTCATGATCTTCAAGTTGTTCTTGGTAAGTCTTCTTGTTTGATCTTGATGATTTTTTGTTTTGTGTCTTTTCATGTTTATCATATGCATTCTTGAATTCTTAGTGCGTAAGCATTAAAGAATTCTAAGTTTGGTGTCTTGCATGTTTTCTTTGCATTAAAATTTTTCAAAATTATGTTCTTGATGTTCATCTTGACATTCATAGTGTTCTTGGTGTTCATCTTGACATTCATAGCATTCTTGCATACATCACATGTTTTGATCTAAAAATTTCATGCATTGCATAATTTTCATGTTTTTCATAAAAATTTCAAAAATCAAAAAAATATCTTCCCCTTTTTCTCTCATCAAATTCGAAAATTTGAGTTGACTTTTTCAAAAATTTTTAAAATCAAGTTGTTTCTTATGAGTCAAATCAAATTTTCAATTTGAAAATCTTATCTTTTTCAAAATCTTTTTCAAAATTCAAAATCTTTTTCAAAATTCATGATTATTTTCGAAAATTCCAAAAAAATAATTTTCAAAAACCTTTTTCTTATTTTATATCATAATTTTCGAAAATAACATAATCAATTAAAGTTTTGATTCAAAAATTTGAAGTTTGTTACTTGCTTGTTAAGAAAGATTCAAACTTTAAGCTCTAGAATCATATCTTGTGATTTCTTATGAATCAAGTCATTAATTGTGATTTTAAAAATCAAATCTTTTTCAAAAACTAATTTCTATCATATCTTTTCAAAAAAAAAAATATCTTCTTATCTTATCTTTTTCAAAATTTGATTTCAAAATATCTTCTCTAACTTCCCAACTTCTTATCTTTTCAAATTTGTTTCAACTAACTAACTAACTTTTTGTTTGTTTCTTAACTTTTTCAAAACTACCTAACTAACTCTCTCTCTCTAATTTTCGAAAATATCTTCCCTCTTTTTCAAAAATTTCTTTTTTATTAACTAATTATTTTTATTTTTTATAAAAAAAAATTTCGAAAAAAATACTAACCTTTTTCAAAAACTATTTTCAAAAGTCACTAACTCTTTTTCAAAAATTATTTTCGAAAATTCTCTTCTCTCTCATCTCCTTCTATTTTTTTTTATTCATCTACTAACATCTCTCCCTCATTCAAAAAAAAAAAAAGAAAAAAAAAGGGGATCTCTATTATTATTATTTTTCTGTGCCTTCTTCTTTGTCATATGAGCAGGAGCAAGGACAAGAATATTCTTGTTGAAGCAGATCCAGAACCTAAAAGGACTCTGAATTACACTTAACCGGTAAGCACCTGTTAGGAATTTTCAAACAAGAAGAGGAGATGGCAGCCGAAAATAATAATAATGCAAGGAGGATGCTTGGTGACTTTACTGCACCTAGTTCCAATTTACATGGAAGAAGCATCTCCATTCCTGCCATTGGAGCAAACAACTTTGAGCTGAAACCTCAATTAGTTTCTCTGATGCAGCAGAACTGCAAGTTTCATGGACTTCCATCTGAAGATCCTTTTCAGTTCTTAACTGAATTCTTGCAGATATGTGATACTGTTAAGACTAATGGAGTAGATCCTGAAGTCTACAGGCTCATGCTTTTCCCTTTTGCTGTAAGAGACAGAGCTAGATTATGGTTGGATTCTCAACCCAAAGACAGCCTGAACTCTTGGGATAAGCTGGTCACGGCTTTCTTAGCCAAGTACTTTCCTCCTCAAAAGCTGAGCAAGCTTAGAGCTGATGTTCAAACCTTCAGACAGAAAGAAGGTGAATCACTCTATGAAGCTTGGGAAAGATACAAACAGTTGACCAAAAAGTGTCCTTCTGACATGCTTTCAGAATGGACCATCCTGGATATATTCTATGATGGTTTATCTGAGCTATCAAAGATGTCACTGGACACTTCTGCAGGTGGATCCATTCACCTAAAGAAAACGCCTGCAGAAGCTCAAGAACTCATTGACATGGTTGCTAATAACCAGTTCATGTACACTTCTGAAAGGAATCCTGTGAGTAATGGGACGCCTATGAAGAAAGGAGTTCTTGAGGTTGATACTCTGAATGCCATATTGGCTCAGAATAAAATATTGACTCAGCAAGTCAATATGATCTCTCAGAGTCTGAATGGAATGCAAGCTGCATCCAACAGTACTCAAGAGGCATCTTCTGAAGAAGAAGCCTATGATCCTGAGAACCCTGCAATAGCAGAGGTAAATTACTTAGGTGAACCTTATGGAAACACCTATAACTCAACATGGAGAAATCATCCAAATTTCTCATGGAAGGATCAAAAGCCCCAACAAGGCTTTAATAATGGTGGAAGAAACAGGTTTAGCAATAGCAAACCTTTTCCATCATCAACTCAGCAACAGACAGAGAACTCTGAACAAAATGCTTCTAATTTAGCAAATCTAGTCTCTGATCTATCTAAGGCCACTGTAAGTTTCATGAATGAAACAAGGTCTTCCATTAGAAATTTGGAAGCACAAGTGGGCCAGCTGAGTAAAAGGATCACTGAAATCCCTCCTAGTACTCTCCCAAGCAATACAGAAGAGAACCCAAAAGGAGAGTGCAAGGCCATTGACATAAGCGCCATGGCCGAACCTGTGAGGAGAGGAGAGGACGTGAATCCCAAGGAGGAAGACCTCCTGGGACGTCCAGTGATCAATAAGGAGCTTCCCTCTGGGGAATCAAAGGACTCTGAGGCTCATCTAGAGACCATAGAGATTCCATTGAACCTCCTTATGCCCTTCATGAGCTCTGATGAGTATTCCTCTTCTGAAGAGAATGAGGATGTCACTGAAGAGCAAACTGCCAAGTTTCTTGGTGCAATCATGAAGCTGAATGCCAAATTATTTGGCATTGATGCTTGGGAAGTTGAACCTCCCTTGTTCATCAATGAACTAAGTGATCTGGATCAACTGACATTGCCTCAGAAGAGACAGGATCCTGGAAAGTTCATAATACCCTGTACCATAGGCACCATGATCTTTAAGACTCTGTGTGACCTTGGTTCAGGAATAAACCTCATGCCCCTCTCTGTAATAGAAAAACTGGGAATCTATGGGGTGCAAGCTGCTAAAATCTCATTAGAGATGGCAGACAGCTCTAGAAAACAGGCTTATGGACAAGTAGAAGATGTATTAGTAAAGGTTGAGGGCCTTTACATACCTACTGATTTCATAGTCCTGGATACTGGAAAGGAAGAGGATGAATCCATCATCCTAGGAAGACCTTTCCTGGCCACAGCAAGAGCTGTGATTGATGTTGACAGAGGTGAAATATTCCTTCAATGGAATGAGAACTCCCTTGTGTTTAAAACTCAAGGATCTCCCTCTGCAACCATGGAGAGGAAGCAGAAAAAGCTTCTCTTCAAGCAGAGTCAACCAGAGCCCCCACAGTCAAACTCTAAGTTTGGTGTTGGGAGGCCACAACCAAACTCTAAGTTTGGTGTTGAACTCCCATATCCAAACTCTAAGTTTGGTGTTGGAGAGTCTCAACAAAGCTCTGCACATCTGTGAGGCTCCATGAGAGCCCACTGTCAAGCTATTGACATTAAAGAAGCGCTTGTTGGGAGGCAACCCAATGTTTATCTAATTCTTATTTTTATTGTTTTTCATGTTTTCTTTGGTTCATGATCATGTGGAGTCACAAAATAAACAAAAAAAATTCAAAAACGGAATCAAAAACAGCAGAAGAAAAATCACACCCTGGAGGAGCATCTGTCTGGCGTTCAAACGCCAGAACAGAGCATAGTTCTGGCGCTGAACGCCCAGAATGGGAGCATCTTGGCGCTGAACGCCCAGAACAAGCATGGTTCTGGCGTTCAACACCAGAAATGGCAGCAAATGGGCGTTGAACGCCCAAAATGGGCACCAACCTGGCGCTGAACGCCCAGAGTTGTGTGCAAGGGCATTTTGCATGCCTAAATTGGTGCAGGGATGTAAATGCCTTGACACCTCAAGATCTGTGGACCTCACAGGATCACCTCAGGATCTGTGGACCCCACAAGATCCCCACCCACCTCCACTCACTCTCTTCTCTCTTCTCAATCATCCTCTATTCCCAATAAACACTCTTCCCTAATTAACCCTTTACCACTCACATCCAAACACCCACTTTCCTTCAAAATTCAACATCTCTTACCCACCCAATCCCACCCATATGGCCGAATACACACTCTCATCCATCTCCTCCATATCTTCCTCTTATTCTTCTATTCTTTCTTCTTTTGCTCGAGGGCGAGCAACATTCTAAGTTTGGTGTGGTAAAAGCATAGCTTTTTTGTTTTTTTTTCATAACCATTGATGGCACCTAAGGCCAGAGAAACCTCTAGAAAGAGGAAAGGGAAGACAAAAGCTTCCATCAAGGGTCTATAGCTCAGTGGTAGAACATTTGACTGCAAATGAAGAGATCCCTGAGATACCTCAGGAGATACATTTTCTTCCACACAATTATTGGAAGCAACTAAGGGTGAAACATCAAGAGCACTCCATCATCCTTCATGAAATCAGAGAAGATCTAAAAGCACTGAAGGAGGAGCAACAAAGGCAAGGAAGAGACATAGAAGAGCTCAAGGACATCATTGATTCCTCAAGAAGGAAATGCCACCATCACTAAGGTGGATTCATTCCTTGTTCTTAATTCTTCTGCTTTTCGTTTTCTATGTTATGTGCTTATCTATGTTTGTGTCTTCATTACATGATCATTAGTAGTTAGTAACTTTGTCTTAAAGTTATAAATGTCCTATGAATCCATCACCTCTCTTAAATGAAAAATGTTTTAATTCAAAAGAACAAGAAGTACATGAGTTTCGAATTTATCCTTGAACTTAGTTTAATTATATTGATGTGGTGACAATGCTTCTTGTTTTCTGAATGTATGCTTGAACAGTGCATATGTCTTTTGAAGTTGTTGTTTAAGAATGTTAAATATGTTGGCTCTTGAAAGAATGATGACTAGGAGACATGTTATTTGATAATCTGAAAAATCATAAAAATGATTCTTGAAGCAAGAAAAAGCAGCAAAGAAAAAAGCTTGCAGAAAAAAAATAGGCGAAAAAAAAAATATGGAAAGAAAAAGAAAAAGCAAGCAGAAAAAGCCAAAGCTCTTAAAACCAAGAGGCAAGAGCAAAAAGCCAATAACCCTTAAAACCAAAAGGCAAGGGAAATAAAAAGGATCCCAAGGCTTTGAGCATCAGTGGATAGGAGGGCCTAAAGGAATAAAATCCTGGTCTAAGCGGCTAAACCAAGCTGTCCCTAACCATGTGCTTGTGGCGTGTAGGTGTCAAGTGAAAACTTGAGACTGAGCGGTTAAAGTCAAGGTCCAAAGCAAAAAAAAAAAAAGAGTGTGCTTAAGAACCCTGGACATCTCTAATTGGGGACTTTAGCAAGGCTGAGTCACAATCTGAAAGGGTTCACCCAATTATGTGTCTGTGGCATTTATGTATCCGGTGGTAATACTGGAAAACAAAATGCTTAGGGCCACGGCCAAGACTCATAAAGAAGCTGTGTTCAAGAATCATCATACTGAACTAAGAGAGTCAATAACACTATTCGAAATCTGAAGTTCCTATAGATGCCAATCATTCTGAACATCATTGGATAAAGTGAGATGCCAAAACTATTCAAGAGGCAAAAAGCTATAAGTCCCGCTCATATGATTGAAGCTCTGTTTCATTGATAGTTTGGAATTTATAGTATATTCTATTCTTTTTTTCCTATTTTGATTTTCAGTTGCTTGGGGACAAGCAACAATTTAAGTTTGGTGTTGTGATGAGCGGATAATTTATACGCTTTTTGACATTGTTTTTAGTATGTTTTTAGTAGGATCTAGTTACTTTTAGGGATGTTTTTAATAGATTTTGTGTTAAATTCACATTTCTGGACTTTACTATGAGTTTGTGTGTTTTTCTGTGATTTCAGGTATTTTCTGGCTGAAATTGAGGGACATGAGCAGAAATCAGATTCAGAGGTTGAAAAAGGACTGCTGATGCTGTTGGATTCTGACCTCCCTGCACTCAAAGTGGATTTTCTGGAGCTACAGAACTCGAAATGGTGCGCTTCCAATTGCGTTGGAAAGTAGACATCCAGGGCTTTCCAGCAATATATAATAGTCCATACTTTGGCCAAGAATAAACGACGTAAACTGGCGTTCAACGCCAGCTTTCTACCCAAATCTGGCGTCCAGCGCCAGAAAAGGATCCAAAACCAGAGTTGAACGCCCAAACTGGCACAAAAACTGACGTTCAACTCCACAAATGGCCTCTGCACGTGCAACACTTAAGCTCAGCCCAAACACACACCAAGTGGGCCCCGGAAGTGGATTTATACATCAAATACTTACTCATGTAAACCCTAGTAGCTAGTTTATTATAAATAGGACCTCTTACTATTGTATTTGACATCTTTGGACGCCTGGTTCTTAGATCAGAGGGGCTGGCCATCTCGGCCATGCCTGGACCTTTCACTTATGTATTTTTAACGGTAGAGTTTCTACACTCCATAGATTAAGGTGTGGAGCTCTGCTGTTCCTCAAAGATTAATGCAAGTACTACTGTTTTCTATTCAATTCATCTTATTTCGCTTCTAAGATATCCATTCGCACCCAAGAACGTGATGAAGGTGATGATTATGTGTGACGCTCATCATCCTTCTCCCTTATGAACGCGTGCCTGACAAACAGTTCTGTTCTACATGAAATAAGCTAGAATGAATATCTCTTAGATCTCTTAACCAGAATCTTCGTGGCGTAAGCTAGAATGATGGCGGCATTCAAGAGAATCCGGAAGGTCTAAACCTTGTCTGTGGTATTCCGAGTAGGATTCGATGAATGAATGACTGTGACGAGCTCCAAACTCGCGATTGCAGGGCGTTAGTGACAGACGCAAAAGGATAGTAAATCCTATTCCAGCATGATCGAGAACCGACAGATGAATAGCCGTGCCGTGACAGGGTGCGTGAGCATATTATTCACTGAGAGGATAAGATGAAGCCATTGACAAAGGTGATGCCTCCAGACGATTAGCCGTGCCGTGACAAGGCATTGGATCATTTTCCCGAGAGATGACCGAAAGTAGCCATTGACAGTGGTGATGTATCACATAAAGCCAGCCATGGAAAAGAGTAAGACTGATTGGATGAAGACAGCAGGAAAGCATAGGTTCAGAGGAACGAAAAGCATCTCCATTCGCTTATCTGAAAATTCCTACCAATGAATTACATAAGTATTTCTATCCCTATTTTATTATATTAAATTCGAAAACCACATAACTGTTTTATATCCGCCTGACTGAGATTTACAAGGTGACCATAGCTTGCTTCATACCAACAATCTCCGTGGGATTCGACCCTTACTCACGTAAGGTATTACTTGGACGACCCAGTGCACTTGCTGGTTAGTTGTATCGAAGTTGTGACAGACTGTAAAACTAGATCAGAGTATCTGGCCTAAGAAGCCATTACCAGAGATCACAATTTCGTGCACCAATAGATAAGAAAAATGAAAAAGATTTGATTTTTAAAAAAGATTTTGAAAAAGATAAGATTTTTAAATTGAAAATTTGATTTGACTCATAAAAACAACTAGATTTTAAAATTTTTTGAAAAAGTAAAATCTAATTTTCGAAATTTTAAGAGAAGAAAAAGGAGAAGATATTTTTTTTTATTTTTTATGATGAGAGAGAAAAACATGAAAAATGATGCAATGCATGAAAGTTATGGATCAAAGTATGTGATGAATGCAAGAACACTATGAATGTCAAGATGAACACCAAGAACACTTTGAATGTCATGATGAACATCAAGACTTATTTTTGAAAATTTTTATATGCAAAGAAAACATGTAAGACACCAAACTTAGAAATCTTTCATGTTTAGATACTATGGATGCAAAAATGCACATGAAAAACAAGAAAAGACACAAAACATGAAAACATCAAGATCAAACAAGAAGACTTACCAAGAACAACTTGAGGATCATGAAGAACACTATGAATGCATGAGTTTTTTCGAAAAATGCAAGATGAATATGCAATTGACACCAAGCTTTCAATTTGACTCAAGACTCAAACAAGAAACACAAAATATTTTTGATTTTTATGATTTTATAAATTTTTTTTATATTTTTCGAAAATTATTGGAAAAATAAAAATAAGGATTCCAAAATTTTTAATATGAATTCCAGGAATCTTACAATCTTAGTCTAAAGCTCCAATCTGAGGGTTAGACATGGCTTAATAGCCAATCAAGCTTTAGCATGAATATGCGAGTAATTCATTCAATTTTAGGCCAAAACCTCAGTCCAAAAGAATTTAGACATGGCTTTATAGCCAGCCATGCTTCAACATGCTTCATGAAACACTAGAATTCATTCTTAAAAATTTTGAAGAAAAATATATTTTTGAAAAGATTTATAATTTTTTTTTCGAAAACAGATGAGAAATTTTTGAAAGATTTTTGAAAAATTTTTGAAAAGAAAACAAAAAGAAAATTACCTAATCTGAGCAACAAGATGAACCGTCAGTTGTCCAAACTCGAACAATCCCCGGCAACGGCGCCAAAAACTTGGTGCACGAAATTGTGATCTCAAGCAATGGCGCCAGAAACTCTGTACGCACGTCTTAATAAATTGTTTTTCATTCACAACTTCGATACAACTAACCAGCAAGTGCACTGGGTCGTCCAAGTAATAAACCTTAAGTGAGTAAGGGTCGATCCCACGGAGATTGTTGGTATGAAGCAAGCTATGGTCACCTTGTAAATCTCAGTCAGGCGGATATAAAATAGTTATGGAGTTTTCGAACATAAATAATAAATAGATAGAAAATAAGGATAGAAGCACTTATGTAATTCATTGGTGAGAATTTCAGATAAGCGTATAGAGATGCTTTCGTTCCTCTGAATCTCTGCTTTCCCGCTGTCTTCATCCAATCAGTCTTACTCCTTTCCATGGCTGGCTTTATGTAAGGACATCACCGTTGTCAATGGCTACTTTTAATCCTCTCTGGAAAATGGTCCGATGCGCTGTCACTGCATGGCTAATCGTCTGGAGGCATCACCCTTGTCAATGGCTGCATCCTATCCTCTTGTGAAAATGGTCCAAATGCTCTGTCACAGCACCGCTAATCATCTGAGGTTCTCGATTATACTGGAATAGGATTCACCCTCCTTTTGCGTCTATCACTACACCCAACACTCGCGAGTTTGAAGTTCGTCACAGTCATTCAATCCCAGAGTCCTACTCGGAATACCACAGACAAGGTTTAGACTTTCCGGACTCTCATGAATGCCTCCATCAATCTAGCTTATACCACGAAGATTCTAATATCTCGGACTCGGTCCCCTGTATTAGATATCCAAGAGATACTCATTCAATCTAAAGTAGAACAGAAGTGGTTGTCAGGCACGCGTTCATAGGGAATGATGATGATTGTCACGTTCATCACATTTAGGTTGAAGTGCGAATGAACATCTTAGAAGCGAAACAAGTTGAATTGAATAGAAAAATAGTAGTACTTTGCATTAATCTTTGAGGAACAGCAGAGCTCCACACCTTAATCTATGGAGTGCAAAAACTCTACTGTTGAAAATACATAAGTGAAAGGTCCAGGCATGGCCGAATGGCCAGCCCCCATGATCTAAGAACAAAACGTCCCAGGATGATCAAAAGATGATCCAAAGATATCAAATACAATAGTAAAAAGTCCTATTTATTCTAAACTAGTTACTAGGGTTTACAGAAGTAAGTAATTGATGCATAAATCCACTTTCGGGGCCCACTTGGTGTGTGCTTGGGCTGAGCTTGAATGTTACACGTGCAGAGGCTCTTTATGGAGTTGAACGCCAGGTTGTAACGTATTTCTGGCGTTCAACTCTGGTTTGTGACGTGTTTCTGGCGTTTAATTCCAGACAGCAGCGTAGAACTGGCGTTCAACGCCCTGTTACATCGTCTAAACTCGGCCAAAGTATGGACTATTATACATTGCTGGAAATCCCTGGATGTCTACTTTCCAACGCAATTGGAAGCGTGCCATTTTGAGTTCTGTAGCTCCAGAAAATCCACTTTGAGTGCAGGGAGGTCAGAATCCAACAGCATCAGCAGTCCTTCTTCAACCTCTGAATCTGATTTTTGCTCAAGTCCCTCAATTTCAGCCAGAAAATACTTGAAATCACAGAAAAATACACAAACTCATAGTAAAGTCCAGAAATTTGAATTTAACATAAAAACTAATGAAAACATCCCTAAAAGTAACTAGATTCTACTAAAAATATACTAAAAACAATGCCAAAAAGCGTATAAATTATCCGCTCATCATAGACGTGGGTGTTTGTCAGGCACGTTCGTCTTAATGTGATGAACATAGCTAATTGGTTAGATCATCCTTTTCACCATGATGAAGATCGGATATACATCTTAGAAACAGATCAAACACGGATCAGAGAAGAAATAGTAATACTTTTATTAATTCATAGGACCCAGCAGGGGTCCTCCCCTCAACCTAGGAGGTTTAGAAACTCATACTAAGGTAAAATACAATGATAAACATGTATGATGGTAAAAGTGATGTTAAAGTTCTAAATAACATGAATTAAATCCTTTAAATACTAAACTAATGACTAGTAAGGGTACAACAGTCTTTTTAGTACTAAAATCCACTTCTGGGGCCCACTTAATGAGTGTTTGGGCTGAGCTTTAATGAGATCCACGTGCTATGAGGTCTCTTGGGCGTGGAACGCCAGCTGGGGGGTCCTCTCTGGGCATTTGTACATTGGTCTCTGCTCTTTGGGCGCTGGACGCCTGGAAAGGGGTAGGTAGCTGGCGTTGGACACCAGTTTTGGGCCTTCTAGTCCAAAACAAAGTATAAATTATTATAAATTGCTGGAAAGCTCTAGAAGTCAGCTTTCCATAGCCATTGATAACACTCCATTTTGATTTCTGTAGCTCCAGAAAATCTCTTCCGAGTGGAAGGAGGTCAGATCTGGACAACATCTGCAGTGATTTCTCTGTCTCTGAATCAGACTTTTGCTCTGACTCCTCAATTTCAGCCAGAAAATACCTGAAATGGTACAAAAACACACAAACTCAAAGTGAAATCCAAAAATATGAATTTAACACTAAAACCTATAAAAACTTAATAAAAACTGAATAAAACATATTAAAAACCACATGAAACTAACACCAAAAAGCGTATAAAATATCCACTCATCAACACCCACACCTCACTCCTCTCTCAGCCGCCACCCTCTGACCCCATGCTCGCACACAAAGGAAAGAAAGGAAAAGAGAAAAGGGAGTGCTCAAGCAAGAAGAAGAAAAAAGGAGAGGGGAAGAAGGAGACAATGCTGGTGGTTGTCACTGCCACCGTCGTCGCTGTCGAGCATGAGCAGAAGAGAGGGAGCGTTGAGAGGTGCGATGAACAGAAAAAGAAGTCATCACCGTCACCGCAGCCAAAGGCTCCATCGTCGCTGCTGTGTGTGAAGAAGAGAGAGAGAGAGAGAGGCATCACTGTTGGAGCAAGATGCTCTTGCCGCCGTTGAGCTGCTCCGCCGCCGTTGAGCTGCTATGCCGCCATCACCAGAGTCTGCGGTGGAGAGGAGCGCAAATAGGAGATAGAATAAGGAGTTCTCTATCGCCGGGAACGACGTTGACGTCGTCAGAAGCCACCGCCACAGCTGTTGTTGCTTCATTCTTTCATTCCTCCTTAGATTACAATAAGTATTCATATTTTGTAATCCTAGCCGTTAGTGTTCTGTTATAGTTTGTTAAAAATTTTGAGGTGTTAAAGTCGTAGGGTTGATTTACCGTAATTTCATGCTACATTTGTGGCTGTTGCTGCTGCGGGGAGTCATTGGAACAGCTGGTACTGTTGCTGTTGTCGCATTTAGGTTATTGTAGTTGGTTATTGATGTAATGATTTTTCTTAAAACTTACTTTTATTCTAAGGAATTATTATCATCGATATTGATGTGAAAAATATATTTTTAGTGATTGTGTGAGTTTTATAAATTAATTGGACTGTTTTTATGATAAATGTGTAACACTCATTATTTTCGAAAAATTTAATTATGAATTAGTTATGTTTTATCTTATTAAATTGTGCTTTTTATTATAGAAAATTAATTGATTTATCATTAATTTTAAATTAGAGTATCTGTTTGAAAATAATTTATAAGTTGATAATTAACTAGTATTCTTAAAGATAATTTTGTTGGGTTAAATTTGGTTTTTAATTAAGATATTATCCCTTACCCCATTTTATGAACCCTAACCTTAATTTTGTCAAAACACACACACACACACACACACACAAACTCCCTCACTCCTACCACCCAGCTTCCGTCACCCTCCTTTACCCTCACACAGGTGAAAGAGAGAAGGAGATACAGAGAAAGGGAGAGTAAACCAGGAAGTGAGAAACAGAGAAGAAGAGGACAACGCCGACCAGGACTGTCGCTGCCATCACCATCACATCGCTGTCGCTGAGAGGAAAAGAGCCAAAATACGATAGTCGAGAGGAGAAGGAGGTTCTGTCCTACGCCTTGCCGTTTTGCCTTATCGCCAACGCCACCGTCGAGGAGCTAGCGAAGAGAGAAAGAAAACGTGCAGCCAAGGAGAGGAAGAGGGATGCTTTGTGACTATCGCGCTCCGCCATTACCGCCGCTGCTACTAACCTCGCCGCCACCTGTAACACCTTAATATTCAAATCCTTATGCTCGAGTCATAAGTCAATGATAATAAGGTGGTACGACTCTCAAGGTGGATTTATAGTGTATATATATAAATTGAATAAAATTATTAAACGAGAAGCTTGAAAAGGAGTAAAATAAAATCACAACTCGGAACCACTCACATATCGATAAAAGAAAGATAAAGCTCGTTCGGAAAGCGATATAAAGTAAAGTGTTAAGGAAGAACAAAATAAAGACTATATATATATATATAAAATCATAAGTAAATAGCCACTAGTCGTGACCTACGAAGTTTAGGCCAGCTAGGGTTATAGTAATAAAATTAGCTTGACAACAGTATTTTCCTATCTCTCCCAAAATATACATCAAGGCCTCTATAGGCAAGTTTCAAAAGAAATAAATACATACATATATGTTTTTTAAAATAAGTGTAGAGAGAATCTAAACAAAAGTAAAACAGAAGTCACAGCTCACTGCTGAGCACCAGAATCTGCATCTAAAAAAAAAAAAGAGATATACTGAATGAGAACGCCCGACCCATGGGTTCTCAGTACAGTAAAAATGCCAAATAGATGCTGCATAAAGCAACACGAACTCACTATTTCAATCCTAAACTCCATAGCTCATCATATCCATCTTAAATTATTTCTAATCCATAAATTGGAAACTATCATTAGGGGATTCTAATTATAACTCAATATTTCTCATACTTTCACAACTCTCCAACAGAATAGAAACTAGCCCTCAGCGTTAACTGATACCAATATGAGGGACCTCTTAGATAAGCAAACACAATCAATGCAGAGAAGGAATACGGATGTAAGTTCAAGTAAAGTAGATAGTATATAATCATGTAACATATTCAATTAAGCAAACTAATACAATTAGGCAAACCCGGACAAATCAAACATATGCAAATGATGTATGTCTGCCTTATTGCCGATAAGTCTCATCTGTCGGTTATCAAGCTAACTCAACATGTGCGGTAGCGAATCCTGGACAGTCCCTAAGCGTGCATCCCCAAGAGTCTATGCATATATATAATCATTCATCAATCAAATCTCATCTTATTAGGGGAGTCCAAGGAGTTTAAGTGCTCGGTCACAAATTGCGTCGAAGGATCAACAGAATCTCACATCTCAACCTGGAGCAAGTGGAGTCGACCTACTGCATCTACCGAAGAAAATCCAAAACTCAGATAATTTATCAAATCTCATATCAATCTCGACCGGGAGCAAGTGGGGGTGAACCACTGCATCTATCCCAGGAGGCTCAATCCAAACCTGGAGCAAGTGGATCAATGCAACTACATCTACCTAGGCAGGTATATCTCAATTAGAATCATTCTCATTATCAATTTTATTATCATTATCATTCTCAATTTCAACATCAATCTCATTTTAATTCATCCTCAATAATAATAAAACTCACTCATTATCATCCATTCATCATCACAGTCAGTCATCACATTCATCCTCATCATATATCAATTCATATTACATTCCTCTCTTTTCAATTCATCAACTCATCTCTGTAATTCTCGTTTCTAACTTCTCAATCCTTAATTACTCAGGCTCTACACTCTTATCGGGATTTAAAGAAGTTTAAAAGGCTAAAAGAATGGTTAAAAACGTTAAAATTTATGTTTTGAAAATTTGGGTGGTCATGCGTACGCGAGAAATTTGGGTAGTGGGGTTTGCTCGCATACACATGACTTGCATCACGTACGCATGAGCGGAATTTTGACGAACTCGCGTATGCAGCCCGTGTTCGCGTACGCATGGGTGTTGGACAAAGGCCAACTCCCGCGTTCACACGGCAGTGCTCGCGTACACATGCCATACCAAAACTTGAAAAAGCTGATATATTATAAAAACGAATTTTTCAACCCAAATTTCAAACCTTCAAATCTTTTTTCCACAAAATTTACTTTTTAACCATTCTTGAACCATTGGAAAGATCGATAAGTGAATTTTCATAAAATTCTAGTGTTGTAAAATTTCCAACTTTGAGGATCAAGATACGGCTTGCCAAAGTTGGCCGAAAATCAGTTTTAACTAAAAATAGCATTTACCAATTTTTCCAATTGTTCACAAGCCAAAACAGTTTTTAACACTACCAAATGACCCCAAACCAACTCAATTCACACATTCTCAATTTACCAAATTTAAACCTACTTCATTTACATATTTTAACTCAATTTTATCCATTCAACACCTCAAAACCTCATTTTCTACTATTCCATCAATCATTTCAATTTCCACACATTCAATACCAAATTTTCTATTTAAACTCATGCATCATCACAAAATTTAATCACTACTTACTATTCTTACTCTTTTCCGGCTCCGGCCAAAAATTCACGGCCTCTGGCCCAATATTCATCAGTTCAATATGTGTATATATATATATATATATATATATATATATATATATAACTCATAAAAACACAATTCACTATCCAACATCAATTCCAACAACACATCAACTATGCATAATTACACAATCCTCATCCAAATCATCAATTACAACAACATCTCAACTACACATATCAATTCCAACCAAATATCAATTCAAACCTAATCCTAGGGGTATCTAGCCTAGGGTTTCATACTACATTATACCGTATTTAAATAAAACTTAAATTATACCTCTTAAAAGTCAAAACTAAGCTCTTTACTTGTAAATCTCCACTCCAAGACTCACCAAAGCTTCTCAAGCTAATTGCAAGATTTCAATGTGTACCCAAAATCATCCAACACTCAAATATACACAATTTTATACATACATCAACCTAGGATTCATAAAATTTTATAAATCACAAAGATTTGAGGATCTCTTACCTTAACCCACAGAAATGGTTGATGTCACCAATATCTTATACTAGAGCACCCCTAAATAACCAAAACCACAAGATTTCATGAACTACAAAAATGGGTATGAGAACTCGAGATTCTTACCAATCTTTTTAGATAGAATTGTAGAAAATGAGAAGTGCTTCTCATGGCTGTAAACTGTGCGGCGATTAGAGCTCCGGAGAGAAAGTTATGGTGGATTTAGTGTTTATAGAGCTAGGGTTTTCTCTCTTCACCTCTCTTCTCTCATTTTAGCACAATTCATCAAATGGGGAGTATGTTGTTGCTGAAATAGCTTTTGTTAGGGTTTATATATGATGAGCTTGGGCCCAACTTGGGCCCAGTTCACATATATGGCCCGTTTGGCCCAACTTTAGGCCAAAACCTTTAAGATTAGCGTTTTAATCTATGTTTTAAACATTTTTACCTTCTCAAACATGAATTTTAACATTTTTCACTCATAATTAATTTTCTCAGCTGTAGTTCTAGGCAGATCTCAGCTGGGACTGCCGGTCAAATTTTCATTGTGCTTTTTTTTTACACAGAAAAATATGTTTTACGATTCGAAAAAATCCTCTGAGTACAAATATCATTTTTAAATTGTCAAATTTTGATTGCTAAATTTTCCAACCATTTTCACCCATATTTAATTAATTACTTATTTAATTAAGGTTTGACCGGGTTTTATATCCTACCCGCTTTATTTAAAATTTTGTCCTCAAAATTTAGTTATACGGATAACCCTTCATCATGTCGGCTTCTAACTCCCAAGTATGCTCCTCAATTCCTGATCGACTCCAAGCTACCTTAACCAATTGAACTTCTTTTCTATGAAGCTTTTTAATGCTCACATCATCAATACGAATTGAAATAACTTGAAAAGTCAGATTCTCTTTTAACTGAATTGATTCGAGCTCCAATACTTGAGTCACATCCGGAGTATACTTCCGTAGTTGTGAAACATAGAAGATGTCATGCAAGTTTGAAAGATTCGGTGGCAAAGCCACTTGGTACGCCACGGAACCAATCTTCTTCAAGATCTTAAATGGGCCTATGTATCGAGGATTTAACTTTGTCTTAATTGATCTTCCAATGTCCGTTGTGGCAGTAACTCTTAAGAATATATGTTCACCCTCTTCAAACTCTGATGTCTTTCTCTGCCGATTTGTATAACTCTTCTGACAATTTTGCGTAGCAAGGATTCTGGTTCTAATCTTCTTGATTTTCTCCGTCGTCTCCGTTATTAATTCAATACCTAAAACACTTGATTCTCTGGGTTCATACCAACACAAAGGTAATTGGCACTTATGTCCATACAATGCTTCATAAGGAGCCATCCCAATGCTCGCATGATAACTGTTGTTATAGGCAAACTCCACTAATAGCGTATACCTATCACAACATATGGGTTGATCCAACACACACGCTCTTAATATATCCTCTAAAGTCTGAATTGTTGTTTCTGATCGTCCATCCATTTGTGGATGATAAGCAGTACTCAAGCATAATCACATACCAAATGCCTTCTGAAAGGCTCCCCAAAATCTTGAAGTGAAACAGGGATTACGATCCGATACAATTGCAATCGGCACACCATGTAATCTCACAATCTCCTTAATATACATTCTCGCCAACTCATCTAAAGAATACGTCATCCGAACAGGTAGAAAATGAGCGGATTTAGTCAACCGATCCACAATCACCCAACCTGCTCGTGTCTTTGTTAAACAAGTTACAAAATTCATAGTGATGCCTTTCTATTTCCATTGTGGAACCTCTAAAGGTTGTAACATGCAAGATGGCTTCTGATATTCAATTTTCACCTTTTGACACGTCAAACACTTAGCTAGATATGCCGCCACGTCACTCTTCATTCTGGGACACTAAAACTTCCTCTTTAAATCGTGATACATGTTAGTAACTCCAGGATGAATTGAAAATCTACTTTTATGAGCTTTAGATAATATTTCATTTCGCAATTTTCCCACACTTGGTACGCAAATTCTCTCATTGTATCTTCAAATCCCTTATTTATCCCTCTTAATCTCTTCTTGTTTTCCTTGTTCCACAGTCTTTAACATTTTCTGTAACTCTTCACTCTCTTGTTGTGCTTTTTGAATATCAGTCCTGAAATCACTCGTGATTTGCAACTGGTTCAAACTTACACCTTTAGACACATCCTCCTCTTCTTTGAGCATCATCCATGCCACACTCAAAGACTTTCTACTCAAGGCATCTGCTACCACATTTGCCTTTTCGGGATGATAGTCCAAGTCAAAATCGTAGTCTTTCAATAACTCCAACCACTTCTTCTGCCTCATATTCATCCCCTTCTGATCAAAAACATATTTCAAACTCTTGTGGTCGGAGAAAACCCTAAACTATACCCCGTACAGATAGTGCCTCCATATTTTTAAAGCAAACACAAGAGCCGCTAGTTCCAAGTCATGCATTGGATAATTCACTTGATGAGGTCTCAGTTGCCGTATGGCATAAGCCACCACGTTTTGATGTTGCATCAACATGCAGCCTAAACCCTTAGGTGATGCATCGCAATAAACTTCAAATGGTTCATTCGGCTACGGTAGGATAAGTATTGATGCTGAAGTTAACCTCTCTTTCAAGGTTTGAAAACTCTCTTTGTACTCCAGCATCCACACAAATGGTATTTCTTTACGCGTCAACTTTGTCATCGGCAAGGAGATATGTGAGAATCCTTTAATAAATCTCCTATAGTAACCTGCCAAGCCTGAGAAACTTTTGATCTTAATTATGGTCGTCGACCTTTTTCACTCAGTTACCGCCTAAATCTTAGATGGATCCACTACAATCCCAACCTTACTTACCACATGACCTAAGAACTTTATTTTTCTTTTCCAAAATTCACACTTTGAAAGCTTCGCATACAATTTCCTCTCCTTCAAGATTTGCAACACAACTCTCAAGTACTCTTTATGCTCCTCTTCGGTTTTAGAATACACTAGTATGTCGTCTATGAATACCACCACAAATTTATCGAAAAAAAGGTCGAAACACCCTATTCATGTAGTCTATGAACACATCCGGGGCGTTCGTTAACCCAAAAGACATCACTGCGTACTCATAGTGACTATAGCATGTTCGGAACGCAGTCTTAAGGATGTTAGCTTCTTTCACCCTAATTTAATGGCAACCCAACCTTAGGTCGATCTTTGAAAACACGCTAGCTCCTTGCAACTGATCCATCAGATCATCAATCCGTGGTAAAGGATATTTGTTCTTTACTGTCACCTTATTCAAATGTTAGTAGTCAACACATAACCTCATACCTCCTGCTGCGTGAGCATTTTATACCCTTTTTCATAGCATTTTTAGAGTTTTTTTAGTTATATTTTATTAAGTTTTAGTATATTTTAGTGCAAAAATTCATATTTGGATGCTACTTTGAGTCTTATTTGTATGATTTTAGGTGAATTTTGGGCAAGTTTGGCAAGATCCTGTTTAGAGACGAAGAAAGAATAGCAGATGCTGTCAAATCCTGAACTCCGTGTATTCCAACAAGCATATCTTGAGATACAGAGGTCCAATTGGCACAATCTCAATAGCATTGGAAAGCTAACTTTCAGGGCTTTTCAACAATATATAATAGTTTATACTTTTTATTTTCTAGCATCACTACCCAAAACTGGCGTTGAAAGTCCACATCAAGAGTTCAACGCCCAAAGAGGAGCAAAGCCCAGCGTTGAACGCGCAAAGATGCCGTTCAACGCAAACCAGGGAGCAAAAAAACAGCACGCTCACCTCCCTAATGGCGTTCAACACCCAGAAATCCAAGTTGAATGCCAGGCATACGAAGCACAGAACCAAAGTGGGCCCAAAGTGGATTTTAGCACTCTATTGCTTATCTAGTCTTATCTTTGTAACTTTTAAATTTAAATTAACACTTTTTAGGGTTAGTATTAACTATTTTAAAGAGGAGATCACTTAAGTCTAGAGCATACAGATTCACAGACAGATCCTCTGAATATTATTTTGTTTTCTGTATAGTTATAAGCAACTAAACTTCCTAAGTTAAGGTTAGGAGCTCTGCTTATCTCTATGGATTAATATCATTACTATTCTATTTTAATATATGTTTGATTCAGTTCTAAGGTGTATTTTCGTTCTTCATCCAAATGAGACTGGGTATGTCCCATTTTCTACATGAGTTCCTATGATACTGGTGCACGAAATTGTGATTCACACTTTTCACAACTCCGCACAACTAACCAGCAAGTGCACTGGGTCGTCCAAGTAATACCTTACGTGAGTAAGGGTCGATCCCACAGAGATTGTTAGCTTGAAGCAATCTATGGTTACCTTGTAAATCTTAGTTAGGAGATTAATTATGATTATCAGTTTGAATTGCGAAAAATAAAAGAGCATGAAATAAATACTTGTTATGCAGTAATGGAGAATATGTTGGAGATTTGGAGATGCTTTGTCTTTTGAATCTCTGCTTTCCCCCTATCTTCTTCTTCACGCACGCAAGGTTCCTCCTATGGCAAGCTGTGTGTTGGTGGATCACCATTGTCAATGGCTACCATCCGTCCTCTCAGTGAAAATGGTCCAGGTGCGCTGTCACCACACGGCTAATCATCAGTCGGTTCTCACTCACCGTTGATCCTTTTGCGTCTGTCACTATGCCCAACCCTTGTGAGTTTGAAGCTCGTCACAGTCATTCAATCCCTGAATCCTACTCGGAATACCACAGACAAGGTTTTGACTTTCCGGATCCTCAAGAATGCTGCCAATGGATTCTAGGTTATACCACGAAGATTCTGATTAAGGAATTCAAGAGATACTCATTCAATCGAAGGTAGAACGGAGGTGGTTGTTAGGCACGCGTTCATAGATTGAGAATGGTGATGAGTGTCATGGATCATCACATTCATCATATTGAAGTGCGATCGAACATCTTAGATAGAAACAAGCGTGTTTGAATAGAAAACAGAAATAATTGCATTAATTCATCGAGACACAGCAGAGCTCCTCACCCCCAACAATGGAGTTTAGAGACTCATGCCATCAAAGAGTACAAAGTTCAGATCTAAAATGTCATGAGGTACAAAATAAATCTCTAAAAGTTGTTTAAATACTAAACTAGTAACCTAGGTTTACAGAAAATGAGTAAACTAAGATAGATAGTGCAGAAATCCACTTCTGGGGCCCACTTGGTGTGTGCTGGGGCTGAGACTTGAGCTTTACACGTGCCTAGGCTATTTCTAGAGTTAAACGCCAGGTTATAACCTGTTTCTGGCGTTTAACTCCAACTTGTAACCTATTTCTAGCGTTTAACGCCAGAATGCAACATGGAATTGTAATTGAACGCCAGTTTACGTCGTCTACTTTTCAACGCAATTAAGAGCGCTCCAATTGGAATCCTGTAGCTCCAAAAAATCCATTCCGAGTGCAGGGAGGTCAGAATCCAACAGCATCAGCAGTCCTTTTTTAGCTTGAATCAGATTTTTGCTCAGCTCCTTCAATTTCAGCCAGAAAATACCTGAAATTATAGAACAACACACAAACTCATAGTAAAGTTCAGAAATGTGATTTTTATTTAAAAACTAATAAAAATATAATAAAAAGTGACTAAAACATATTAAAAACTACCTAAAAACAATGCCAAAAAGCGTATAAATTATCCGCTCATCACAACACCAAACTTAAATTGTTGCTTGTCCCCAAGCAACTAAAAACAAAGTAGGATAAAAAGAAGAGAATATACAATAAATTCCAAAAACATCTATGAAGACCAGTCTTAATTAGATGAGCGGGGCTATTAGCTTTTTGCTTCTGAACAGTTTTGGCATCTCACTTTATCCTTTGAAGTTCAGAATGATTGGCATCTATAGGAACTCATAATTCAGATAGTGTTATTGATTCTCCTAGTTCAGTATGTTGATTCTTGAACACAGCTACTTTATGAGTTTTGGCCGTGGCCCTAAGCACTCTGTTTTCCAGTATTACCACCGGATACATACATGCCACAGACACATAACTGGGTGAACCTTTTTAGATTGTGACTCAGCTTTGCTAAAGTCCCCAATTAGAGGTGTCCAGGGTTCTTAAGCACACTCTGTTTTTGCTTTGGACCTCGACTTTAACCGCTCAGTCTCAAGTTTTCACTTGACACCTTCACGCCACAAGCACATGGTTAGGGACAGCTTGGTTTAGCCGCTTAGGCCAGGATTTTATTCCTCTAGGCCCTCCTATCCACTGATGCTCAAAGCCTTGGATCATTTTTATTACCCATGCCTTTTGGTTTTAAGGGCTATTTGCTTTTTGCTCTTGCCTTTTGGTTTAAAGAGCTTTTGGCTTTTTCTGCTTGCTTTTTCTTTTTCTTGCTCTCTTTTTTTTCGCATTTTTTTTCTGCATGCTTTGTTCTTCATTGCTTTTTCTTACTTCAAGAATCATTTTTATGATTTTTCAGATTATCAAATAACATTTCTCCTTTTTCATCATTCTTTCAAGAGCCAACAATTTTAACATTCATAAACAACAAATTCAAAAGACATATGCACTGTTCAAGCATTCATTCAGAAAACAAAAAGTATTGCCACCACATCAAAATAATTAAACTATTTTAAAATTCGAAATTCATGTACTTCTTTTTCTTTTTCAGAAATCATTTTTCATTTAAGAAAGGTGATGGATTCATAGGACATTCATATCTTTAAGACATAGGCACTTAGATACTAGTGATCATGTAATAAGACCCAAACATAAATAAACATAAAGCATAGTAAACGAAAAACAGAGAAATAAGAACAAGGAGATTAAAGAACGGATCCACCTTAGTGAGGGTGGCGTCTTCCTCTTCTTGAAGAACCAATGGTGCTCTTGAGCTCCTCTATGTCTCTTCCTTGTCTTTGTTGCTCCTTCCTCATAGCTCTTTGATCTGCAGTCAAATGCTCTACCACTGAACTATGGACCCTTGAGATGAACCTCTCCATCTCTCATGATTCGGGAGTGGAAGAAACTGCCTTCCTTTTCCTCTTTCTAGAGGTTTCTCCGACCTTAGGTGCCATAAAAAATATATGGAAAAACAAAAAGCAACGCTTTTTTCCACACCAAACTTAAAAGGTTTGCTCGTCCTCAAGCAAACAAAGATAGAAGGGAGTAGACGGAAAAGTGGAGGAGAAGGAGGTGTGTGAATGGGTGGGTATGGGATGGGAATGGTTTGAATTGGAATGGTGAGGTAGGTGGGGATTCTGTGGGGTCCACAGATCCTGAGGGGTCAAAGACTTAGCATCCCTGCTCTATTGAGGCATGCAAAACGCCCTTAGTGTGCAATCCTGGCATTTAACGCCAGACTGCTGCTTATTTCTGGTGTTAAATGCCGCCTTTTCCCCTTTCTTGGCATTGAACACTAACTTAGTGCTTGTTTTTGGCGTTTAACGCCAGCTTGATGCTTCTTTTTAGCGTTAAACGCCAGTCTGATGCTTCTTACTGGCGTCTAAACGCCAGTAAGCTCTTCCTCCGGGGTAAGCTGTTTTTAATGCTGTTTTTCATTCTGTTTTTGATTTTTCAATAGTTTTTATGACTTCACATGATCATCAACCTAAAGAAAACATAAAATAGCAATGCAAACTAAATAGATATAGTTAAATAACATTGGGTTGCCTCCCAACAAGCGCTTCTTTATTGTCAATAGCTTGACAGTGAGCTCTCATGGAGCCTCACAGATAATCAGAGCAGGGTTGGGCCTCTCAACACCAAACTTAGAGTTTGGTTATGGCCTCCCAACACCAAACTTAGAGTTTGAATGTGGGGGTTTTGTTTGACTCTGTATTGAGAGAAGCTTTTCATGCTTCCTCTCCATGGTTACAGAAGGAGAACCTTGTGTCTTATAGTTTGCAATGTCTGCAAACCACAGAGCTTCCTGAATAGCAAACAATTACTCATCTGGAAAGGTTTCAGAGATCTCAGTAGGAGGGAGAGATGCTCCTGCTATTGGTTTTATCCGGGACAGGTGATCAGCTACTTGATTCTCTGTCCCTTTTCTGTCTCTTATTTCTATATCAAACTCTTGCAGAAGCAACACGCATCTTATGAGCCTGGGCTTTGAATCCTGCTTTGTGAGTAGATATTTAAGAGCATCATGGTCAGTGTACACAATCACTTTTGATCCTACTAAGTATGATCTAAACTTGTCGATAGCATAAACCACTGTAAGCAGCTCTTTTTCTGTGGTTGTGTAATTTTTCTGGGCATCATTTAAAATACGGCTAGCATAATAAATGACATGCAGAAGCTTGTTATGCCTCTGTCCCAATACTGCACCAATGGCATGGTCACTGGCATCACACATTAGTTCCAAAGGTAATGTCCAATCTGGTGTAGAAATAACTGGTGCTGTGACCAGCTTAGCTTTCAGGGTTTCAAACGCCTGCAGACACTCTGTGTCAAACACAAATGGCATGTCAGCAGCTAGCAGATTGCTCAGAGGTTTTGCAATTTTTAAAAAATCATTTATAAACCTCCTATAGAATCCTGCATGCCTTAACATTGGTGGGTGGTGGTAATTTTTCAATTACCTATACCTTAGCTTGATCCACCTCTATTCCCTTGCTCGAAATTTTATGCCCAAGGACAATTCCTTCAGTCACCATAAAGTGACATTTTTCCTAATTTAAAACCAGGTTAGTCTCTTGGCATCTTTTCAGAACAAGTGCTAGATGGTTAAGATAGGAGCTAAATGAGTCTCTAAATACTGAGAAGTCATCTATGAAGACTTCCAGAAATTTCTCTACCATATCAGAGAAGATAGAGAGTATGCACCTCTGAAAGGTTGCAGGTGCATTGCACAGACCAAAAGGCATTCTTCTGTATGCAAATACTCCAGATGGACATGTGAATGCTGTTTTCTCTTGGTCCTGAAGATCTACTGCAATTTGATTGTAACCTAAATAGCCATCCAAAAAGCAGTAGTATTCATGACCTGCTAGTCTTTCTAGCATATGGTCTATGAATGGTAAAGGGAAGGGATCCTTCCTGGTGGCTGTATTGAGCCTCCTGTAGTCAATACACATACGCCACCCTATAACTATTCTTGTAGGAACCAGTTCATTTTTTCATTATGAACCACTGTCATACCTCCTTTTTTAGGGACAACATGGACAGGACTCACCCAGGGGCTATCAGAAATAGGATAAATAATCCCAGCCTCTAGTAACTTAGTGACCTCTTTCTGCACCACCTCCTTCATGGCGGGATTTAGTCGCCTCTATGGTTGAACCACTGGCTTAGCATCATCCTCCAATAGGATCTTGTGCAAGCATCTGGCTGGGCTAATGCCCTTAAGATCACTTATGGACCACCCAAGAGCTGTCTTGTGTGTCCTTAGCACCTGAATTAGTGCTTTCTCTTCCTGTGGCTCTAAAGCAGAGCTTATGATTATAGGAAAAGTGTCACCTTCTCCTAGAAATTCATATTTCAGGGATGGTGGTAGTGGTTTGAGCTCGAGTTTAGGAGGTTTCTCCTCTTCCTGAGGAGTTTTTAGAGGTTCTTTTATTTCCTCTGGTTCCTCCAGATCAGGCTGAACATCTTTAAAAATGTCCTCTAGCTCTGATTCGAGACTCTCAGTCATATTGACCTCTTCCACCAGGGAGTCAATAATATCAACGCTCAGGCAGTCGTCTGATGTGTTTGGATGTTGCATAGCTTTGACAACATTCAACTTAAACTCATCCTCATTGACTCTCAGGGTTATCTCCCCTTTTTGGACGTCAATGAGGGTTCGTCCAGTTGCTAGGAATGGTCTTCCTAGAATGAGAGTTGCACTCTTGTGCTCCTCCATTTCCAGCACTACAAAGTTAGTAGGGAAGGCAAATGGCCCAACCTTGACAATCATGTCCTCAATTATGCCTGATGGGTATTTAATGGAGCCATCAGCAAGTTGAAGACAGATCCAGGTTGGTTTGACCTCTTCAGTCAAGCCAAGCTTTCTGATAGTGGATGCAGGGATTAGGTTGATGCTTGCCCCAAGATCACATAAAGTTGTCTTGGTGCAATTACCCTCTAATATGCATGGTATCATAAAGCTCCCGGGATCTTTAAGCTTTTCTAGGAAGCTTTTCAGAATGACTGCACTGCATTCTTCAGTGAGGAAAACTTTTTCAGTTTCTCTCCAATCCTTCTTATGACTCAAGATATCTTTCATGAACTTGGCATAAGAGGGGATTTGCTCAAGTGCCTCTACAAACAGAATCTTTATTTCAAGAGTCCTGAGATAGTCTGCAAAGCGGGCAAATTGCTTATCCTGCTCCTCTTGGCGGAGTTTTTGAGGATAAGGCATCTTGGCTTTGTATTCCTCAACCTTGGTTGCTGTAGGTTTATTTCCTACAGAAGTGGTTGGAGAAGCCTTTTTAGAGGGGTTGTTATCAGCACTTGTGTGTGTCTGATCCCTCACAGGCGTTTGAATGCCAGGGTTGGAAGCTTGATTGGTGTTGGACGCTAACTTCCTACCTGTTTCTGGCGTTTGAACGCCAGAACTGAGCTTCCATTGGGCGTTTGATGCCAGCTCCTTGCTTGTTTCTGGCGTTTGAATGCAAGAATTGTTCCTCTTTGGGCTCTTACTGTCCTCAGAGGGATTTTGGATAATATTTTACTCATCCTCTGTCAGTTGTTCTTTCCTTGGCTTTCTGTTGCTTTAAAGTGAGGTGTTTAATGTTTTTCCACTTCTTAATTGAACTGCCTGGCACTCATCTGTTATCTGCTTTGACAACTGTTGTTTTGTCTGATTCAATTGTGCCTCCATATTTTTATTAGCATTTTTAGTGTCTTGTAGCATCTCCTTGAGTTCCGCTAGCTGTTTTGTTAGAAAGCACAATTGTTGATTGAGTTCAGCAACTTGTTCTGGAGGACCAAGTTCAGTAGACACTGCTTTGGCTTCTTCTTTTATGGAGGACCCATTACTTATGTACAGATGCTGGTTTCAAGCAACTACATCAATAAGCTCTTGAGCCTCTTCAATAGTTTTTCTCATGTGTATGGATCCACCAGCTGAGTGGTCTAGGGACATCTGAGCTCCTTCTGTAAGCCCATAGTAGAAGATGTCTAATTGTACCCATTCTGAAAACATTTCAGAGGGGCATTTCCTTAGCATCCCTCTGTACCTTTCCCAGGTATTATAAAGGGATTCATCATCTTCTTGTTTAAATCTTTGGATGTCCAGCCTTAGCTGTGTCATCCTTTTTGGAGGGAAATATTGATTCAGGAATTTGTCTGATAATTGTTTCCATGTCCTTATGCTTGCTGTGGGTTGGTTATTTAACCACCTTTTTGCTTGATATTTTACAGCAAACGAAAATAGTAACAGCCTGTATACATCCTGATCTACCTCTTTGTCACGTACTGTGTCAGCAATTTGCAAGAATTGTGCCAGAAACTCAGTAGGTTCTTCCTGTGGAAGACCAGAATACTGGCAGTTTTGCTGCACCATGACAATGAGCTGAGAATTTAGCTCCAAACTGCCTGCTTTGATGGAGGGTATATAGATACTACTCCCATATGCAGCAGTAGTGGGATTACCATATGACCCCAGAGTCCTTCTGGACTATTCATTTCCACTTAGATCTATGATGGATAAAATAGAATTGATATGAATTGCAAAGAAAATATATTTTTAATTTTTTTTTGAAAACCGAAATTAAAATAAAATAAAATAAAATAAATGAAAATTGACTATAATTTCAAAAATTAGAAGAAAAATAAATAAAAGAAAATTGAAAACTAAATTAATTAATTAAAAAGATTTGAAAAAGATGTGGGTGAGGATTTTCGAAAAAAATGAAGAGAGAGAAATTGGTTAGGAAGTTTTGAAAAAGATATGTCTTAAAATTAAAGATACTTGTAATAAAATAAAATAAAATAAAATAAAATAAAAGATATGAAAAAGATTTGATTTTAAGATTTGAGATTAGAAAAGATAAGATAAGCTAGGTAAGAGAAGATAAGAAATTTAAATTAAAAAGTTTTAAAATTTAAATTTTAAATTTGAAAATTAAATTTTGAAATTTGAAATTTGAAATTTAAAATTTGAAATTTGAAATTTGAATTTTTAAATTTTGAATTTTGAATTTTCGAAAAAGTCAACAATATAAGATAAGGATTTGAAAAAGATTTAAATTTTGAAAAGATTTGATTTTTAAATTTGAAAATTAAATTTTGAATTTTAAATTTTGAAATTTGATCTTTGAAATTTGAATTTTAAAATTTGAATTTTGAATTTTGGAAGTTAAAATTTGAAATTTGAAATAAGATAAGATAAGTTTTTGAAAAAGATATGATTTTTTTTGAAAAAGATTTGAATTTTGAAAAAATTTGATTTTTAAAATAAAAATCTGAATTTTTAAAGGTGATTTTCGAAAAATCAATTAAAATAAAAGAAAAAGATATTTTTGAATTCAATGAGGAAAGAGAAAAACAATAAAAAGATACAGAACTTAAAATTTTTAGATCTAATGCTCCTTATTTTCGAAAATTTTGAGGAGAAACACCAAGGAACACCAAACATAAAAATTTTAAGATCAAAAAACAAGAAAGACTCAAGAACACCTTGAAGATTCACAAGAATACGAAGAACAGAAATTCAAAGACTCAAAGGACTCAAGAACATAAAAAAAAAGAACACCAAACTTAAAATTTTTATAAAATTAAAGTAAAATTTTCAAAAACTAAAGAAAAATTAACAAGAGAACACCAAACTTAAAGTTTGGCACAAGATTTAATAAAAAAAATTATTTTTAAAAAAGTTTTAAAAAGAAGATAGCCAATTACCAATTGAGCTATAAATTTAACGTGTTTTAATAAGATATTTGATGTATAAAATGTTTTATTTTTATTTTTTATTTTTTTGATACTAATAATTCGAAAATGCACAAGAAAAACAAAAAAAATCACAAAATAAGAAAAACTAAAGATCAAACAAGGAAAATAAACAAGAACAGCTTGAAGATTAAGAAAGAACAATGAACACAAATTCGAAAATTTAAAAGAAAATAAAAATATGCAATTGACACCAAACTTAAAATATGAAACTAAACTCAAACAGAAAAACTTAATTATCATTTTATAAAATTTTCAAAAAATTTAAAAAGAGAAAATAAGGATTTAAAAAAAATTTCAACCAAAAATAATAATAGCAGACTCTAAACCAAAAAGAAAATTTTTTCCTAATCTAAGCAACAAAATAAACCGTCAGTTGTCCAAACTCGAACAATCCCCGGCAACGGCGCCAAAAACTTGGTGCACGAAATTGTGATTCACACTTTTCACAACTCCGCACAACTAACCAGCAAGTGCACTGGGTCGTCCAAGTAATACCTTACGTGAGTAAGGGTTGATCCAACGGAGATTGTTGGCTTGAAGCAATCTATGGTTACCTTGTAAATCTTAGTCAGGAGATTAATTATGATTATCAGTTTGAATTGCGAAAAATAAAAGAGCATGAAATAAATACTTGTTATGCAGTAATGGAGAATATGTTGGAGTTTTGGAGATGCTTTGTCTTCTGAATCTCTGCTTTTCCCCTGTCCCCTTCTTCACACACGCAAGGTTCCTCCTATGGTAAGCTGTGTGTTGATGGATCACCATTTTCAATGGCTACCATCCGTTCTCTCAGTGAAAATGGTCCAGGTGCGCTGTCACCACACGGCTAATCATCTGTCGGTTCTCACTCATGCTGGAATAGGATCCATTGATCCTTTTGCGTTTGTCACTACGCCCAACCCTTGTGAGTTTGAAGCTCATCATAGTCATTCAATCCCTGAATCCTACTCGGAATACCACAGACAAGGTTTAGACTTTCCGGATTCTCAAGAATGCTGCCAATAGATTCTAGGTTATACCACGAAGATTCTGATTAAGGAATCTAAGAGATACTCATTCAATCGAAGGTAGAACGGAGGTGGTTGTCAGGCACGCGTTCATAGCTTGAGAATGGTGATGAGTGTCACGGATCATCACATTCATCATATTGAAGTGCGATTGAACATCTTAGATAGAAACAAGCGTGTTTGAATAGAAAACAGAAATAATTGCATTAATTCATCGAGACACAGCAGAGCTCCTCACCCCCAACAATGGAGTTTAGAGACTCATGCCATCAAAGAGTACAAAGTTCAGATCTAAAATATCATGAGGTACAAAATAAATCTCTAAAAGTTGTTTAAATAATAAACTAGTAACCTAGGTTTACAAAAAATGAGTAAACTAAGATAGATAGTGCAGAAATCCACTTCTGGGGCCCACTTGGTGTGTTCTGGGGCTGAGACTTGAGCTTTACACGTGCCTAGGCTATTTCTAGAGTTAAACGCCAGGTTATAACCTGTGTCTGGCATTTAACTCCAACTTGTAACCTGTTTCTAGCGTTTAACGCCAGAATGCAACATGGAACTGGCGTTGAACGCCAGTTTACGTCATCTATCCTTGAGCAAAGTATGAACTATTATATATTTCTGGAAAGCCCTGGATGTCTGCTTTCCAACGCAATTAAGAGTACACCAATTGGAATTCTGTAGCTGCAAAAAATCCATTCCGAGTGCAGGGAGGTCAGATTTTTGCTCAGCTCCCTCAATTTCAGCCAGAAAATACCTGAAATTACAGAAAAACACACAAACTGATAGTAAAGTCCAGAAATGTAATTTTTATTTAAAAACTAATAAAAATATAATAAAAAGTGACTAAAACATATTAAAAACTACCTAAAAACAATGCCACAAAGCGTATAAATTATCCGCTCATCAGATACTCGGAAAAGGTCACTTAATTAGATATGTGACATATAATCAGGTTAGCTTTGGGGTAATTGAGGTTTCTGTGGTGCTAAACTAGTTTTCTGAACTTCACCCCCTGATCCGAAAGATCCGACCTTGTCTGTCGCGTTTTGAGTAGGATTGGAGGATATTAATTTGCTAAGGAAATAAGTTTTAATAACTTACAGTTTGCTATATAATGAATCATTCATTGTTAAAATAGTTGGTAAGAAATATTAATCCGGAAAGGTAAATATCTCCAAGACCTTAACTATTTCTCATTATTGTTTCTACATCAATTCTTTACTGCTTTCTTTATTATCTTGTATTATGCGAATTCAACATCAACAACCTTTTCTCTATTTGCCTGACTAAGTTCTATAGGATAACCATTGCTTGTTTGATCGACCCTTACTCACCTGAGGGATTACTTGGACGACTCGTGCACTTGCCGGTGAAGTAGTGTGAGTTTAAATTTCGCGCACTACCTCCGTCCTTCTTTCTCACCAATAACACAGGCACTCCTTATGGAGAAATACTTGGTCGAATGAAGTTTTTTTTCTATTAACTCTTCCAAATGCTTCTTTAACTCTACAAACACCACTGGTGCCATTTGATAAGGTGCAATTGACACCGATCCAGCTCCCGGCACTAAGCCTATAGCGAATTCAATCTCTCTCTGAGGTGGAAACTCGAGTATATCTTCGAGGAAAACTTAGGGAAATTCTCACACAATCGGTATTCGATCTAAGTCTTACTCATCCCCTAATGAATTTGCAGCCAAAAGGATAAATCCTTGGCACTCTACTCCACTACAATTCACCCTTACCACATTTAAGTGATAACATTGTGCCACTGCCAGTCCTTCTGTTTTCCCAGACATAAACCGGATAGAACGCTCAAAATAATTCAACAACACCCGATTCATTGATAACCAATCCAAACCCAATATCAAATCTAACTCAATCATTGGTAAACAGATAAAATCATGAACAAATTCTCAGTTTTCCACCCTAAAAGGAATTTCTTGACATCCTAGTCTAGTCACTACAGTTTTTGAAGCAGGGGTATGCACATGTAAATCAAATGACAATGTCGACACCTTTAACCCAAATTTTGAAGTTTTATCAAAATCTATGAATGAATGAGATGCTCCAGAATCATATAATACAGTTAACACTTTACCACCAATTTCGCATTTAACCTTGATCAAAGTATCTGACTTAGCAGCATCATCTGCCATTATAGCAACACGCGGCCTTGTTGTTGGTCTCTCCCGACATTATGGTTGGCTTTCTCCGGACAGTTCCAAGACATCTGACCAGCTCCTCCACGACTATAACAAAGTCCCAATCCAGCTTTACATGGAGTGTTCAGGTGATAACTTCCACACCTCAAGCAAGTCAAATAATTCTGAGGTTGTCACCCGTATCTCCTTCCTTAATGTTTGTTGTTGTTGTTCCCTTGGAAAGTACTCGCATTCACATTCTTCCTAGAATAATCCTCCACCACATGACTCTTATTCACCAACTCTGTAAAACTCTTAACCTCAAGAGGTGCCACAGCTTACATGATATCGTTCCCCAAGCCATCCTGGTACTTCATACATTTTCACTCGTCATATCCTTTAGGAGCACCCTGACAAACCCTTGAGAAATGGCACAGCTCCTCAAACTTGCTTGTATAAGCAGCCACAGTCATAGTTTTTTGCCTCAATTAAAGTAGCTCCAACTCCTTAGCTTGTCTCCCAGAATTCGGGAAGTAATTCTTGTAGAATTCTTCTCTGAAAACATCCTAGGTGATTGATGAACCACTATTTCGTGGTACATTTTGTACTTAATTGAGTGAATTTTATCCACTAAACTCACATTTATTCATATAATTCGCATGTTTTACATTTTCATTCCTAATACTGTGCTATGATTGAAAACATGCTTCTTTAACCTTAAAATTGTTAATTATTAATCCTCTCTCATTACCATTCGATGTTGTGATCTGTGCGTTAAGTGTTTTCAGGCTTTATGGGGGCAGGAATGGCTTAGAGGATAGAAAGGAAGCTTGCAAAAATGGAAGAAACACAAGAAATAAAGGAGACAACCAGCAAGGATCGATGCGTGCACATACCTGACGCGTACGCGTGAATTGAAGTTTTTCACGACGACGCGTGCGCGTACCTGATGCGTACGCGTGACCAGGATTTTTGTCAATCGACGCGTACGCGTGACTGACGCGTACTCGTGACATGCGCTACCTGCAGAAATTACAGAAGATGCCGGGGGCGATTTTGGGCCGAGTTTGGACCCAGTTTTTGGCCCAGAAACACAGCCTAAAGCCAGGGGACAAGCAAAGACTTAGGGGGAAAAATACATTCATTCATCAATTCACAAAATTTTAGGTTTTAGATGTAGTTTCTAGAGAGAGAGGTTCTCTCCTCTCTCTAGGTTTTAGGATTTCTCTTAGTTTTAGGTTTATTTTTCTCAATTCCAGGTTCAATGTTCCTTTAATTTAGTTTCTCTTCTACTTTTATTTATTCTATCATTCTAGTTTATTTATTTTCTCAATTTGGTTTATGAATTCCATGTTAGATTTGATTTCTTTATTTAATTCAATTTGAGGTATTTCATATTTATGATTTTAATTTAGCTTTTTACATTCTTAGCTTTGGTTGAGTAATTGGAGACGCTTGAGTTATCAAACTCCCTTGTTGAATGATAATCGGAATTTGCTGGTTGGTTTGGATCTCTCTAAAGCTAGTCTTTCCTTAGGAGTTGACTAGGACTTGAGGAATCAAATTGATTAGTCCACTTGACTTTCCTTTATTTAGTAAGGGTTAACTAAGTGGGAGCAACGAACAATTCTCATCACAATTGATAAGGATAACTAGGATAGGACGTCTAGTTTTCATACCTTGCCAAGAGTTTTTCTTAATTATTAATTTACTTTCTTGCAATTTACTTTTCTTATTCCTTATTCAAAAACCCCAAAAAGATAATCTTCCATAACCAATAATAAATTCCACCTCCCTGCAATTCCTTGAGAGACGACCCGAGGTTTAAATACTTCTGTTTATATTTTTATTGGGTTTGCTTTAGTGACAAACAAGTTTTTGTATGAAAGGATTATTTTTTGGTTTAGAAACTATACTTACAACAAGGTTTCAATTGTGAAATTCTTTACTGACAGAAAATCTGTTCGTCAAAATGGCGCCGTTGCCGGGGAATTGCAAACGTGTGCCTTATTATTGGTTATTATAAATATTTGCTTTTTGCTTGTTTGCTAGTTTTTGTTAGTTTAGGAATTAGTTGCTTATTTTTTTTACTAGTTTTTGTTTTTATTTTCTTTGCTACTATGAATTCTCACCCCTTCGGCTATGAGTTTAGTTCAAATTATGTTGCAGGGAATGGACGCTATAATGAGAACATGCATCAAGGTCGGAATAATCAAAGATGGGAGGAGCCATGAGGATTTGATCAACCCTTTCGGCAAAAACCTTCTCCAAGGTGCCATGGGCAACGGCCATTCTACGCTGCATCCAATGACAATAGCTATGGTGGACCCTTTCGTGACAACCAACCTCCACCAAATTACTATGGTCAAGAGCCATTCCAGGGTGCGTACCAAGAGGATGGATATGGTGGACCCCCTTGTAGTTATCAACAAGCCCCACCATATGCCTATGAACCATCTCCTCAACATTATTTTGAACCACCATCCTCACAAGCCCCTTCCCACCAGACACCCCCATATGACTCTAATCCTTACCCACCATACCAAGAGCCTTATAAGCCATACTTCGAACCACCACCTCAATATACACCACCTCCGTATCCTTATCAAGAAGAACCACCTCCGTATTATGAGCCTTTCCTCCCAACAAATGAACCCTCCTATCCACCCCAACCTCCATTAGATAACAACACTCTTAGTGTTATTCACCAAGGTCAAAAGACCATGGAGAACACACTTAACTCTACCTTAAACGGTCTGACCTTTGCTTTACAAGCTCTCGCCTCACAGATTGGATCATTGAATACCCCCAACAATCAACCCTCAAGCTCTAGTGCACTTCCTTTTCAACCACATAATGATCTTTCCATCCCATCACCACCCTCCTTGGAAGAGCATCCACATCCATCAATCCAAGAGCAGCATGATCCCAATTATGCTACTGACCCGGAACAAGAGAGAAGGGATCGGTTTCGCGAATTCATACTTCACAAGAAGCTAGAGGAGGCCCTAAAGGTGGAGGTAGGAGAGAACCTTGAAGGAAGTTGTCAAGAGGTGGAAGTTAACAAGGAGGAGCTGGATTTTGTACTAGAGCAAGTGGAGAAAGCTGAAATTATAGAAGAAAAGGAAGTGGTTGAAGACTTGGGAGAGGTTGATCAAGAGATGGAGATTAAAGAAGAAGAGGCACAACCTCCCATACCCTTGGTGAGTAATGAAGAAGAGATTGAATTGGAAAAAACCTACTAAGAGGAAGAGGTTAAAATTGAAGAAGTTTGCAAAGAGGTGGAAGTTGTCAAGGAAGAGCTCAAGGGAATGGAGCTGGAAATCACCTTGCCAAAGTTGTTGGATACCTCTCCCCCAAAGCCATCACCATCCATTCCTTCATTCAAGTGGGTAAATATTTCATCTCTAAGCTTAATTTGCCCACTTGAATATGCTTTTCTTGAGACGGATGGGCAACTTAGAGCTCTTTGTGGCTATAAGAGTAAGAGAGAGATGGTTAGTGGTAAGAATTGTCATGCAAGGTTCAATATGGTTGCATGCTCCAAATTGAAGTACAAGGGTTGGTATAATTCTCAATTGAATGGGTCTAGGAAGCTGTTTGGATGTCTCAGTGAGAATTCCAATTGCTCACCACCCAAGTGAAAAAATGATGATCAGCAAGAAGACGGGTGCAAAAGTAAGGTTTGGGCCCCCGAATCTATTCTAGCAATCAACACTCTTGGGGCCTTGTCACTTGCTTTAACTTGCTTGAAGGCTTTATGCAACTAGTGTGGGACCCCGGAGGCTATTGGAATTACAAATATTGGTAGAGATTCCTGGATAAGTTCAAGCACAAGCCACCATGGTAGGGAGCTCACCAAATGTCCAACTTAAGGACTCTAACTAAAAGTGCTAGATGGGAGACAACCCACCATGGTATGATCGTTCTTTTTCAGTCTTAGTTTTATTTTGTTTTGTTTTATTCTTAGTTTTATTTTATTCTATTTTTCTTAGTGTTCATTCATAATGTCGGCATCAGCATCTGTATTTTGCATTCTGCATACAGCATAAAAAAATGGTGGATCGACGCGCACGCGTCGTTTGTGTGTGTAACTGAACAGAGAGTTGCGCGAGAGACGCCCGGGAGGGGTGCGTGGCGCACAAGCCACGCCACGCATACGCGTACCTCACGCGTATGCATCCCCTGCAAAAAAGTTCAACCCACACGTAAGTGTCAGCAACGCGTACGCGTGGGAATGAAAAACGGCGTAAAGAGCACATTGAACAGAGAGTTGTGTGGCCATGGTGCTGGAGTTGGGCCAGAAGGCACACGTATGCGTAACCGACGCGCACGCGTCAGTTTGCACTTTTGGCCACCCATGCGTACGCGTGAGCGATGCTTACGCGTCGCATGGCTGTCTCTATTTTCACGCGTGCGCGTGATGCCTGCACGCGCGTCACGTTCCGTTTTTCATTCCTTTCTCCTTTCTTCTCTCTTTTCTCTCTCTTTCTTCCTCCCTTCTTACTTTCTTCTTCTTCGTCTCTTTAACTTCTCATCCTTCTTCACTTTCATTCTATTTTACTTAATTTATTTGCATAATTTCATTCATTGTATTTTAATTTTGTGCATATTTTTATTTTTTTTCTAAATTTATTATTTTTCCATTGGTGTTAAATTTTCTTATTCAACTGTTGCATCTTTTCTTGCATTATCCTGGTGCTTCATGACTTGTTCTGTTCCGATTGGGTAATATTATTTAAGTCAATGCTAATCTTTTATGATAGTTGTACTCTTTTTTGCATTGACATGAATTTTATTGATGTGCCATTTGCTTCTACTGTTTTCTCACTTGCATGTTGTAGCTACCATGTAATTGAGACCCTCATTATTTGGCATTAACCCACCCATACTTTATTTGTTTTCTTATCTTTATTTTTGGGTTACTTTTCTTATTTTTCCTCTTCTTTCAGGATGGCCACCAAGAAGGGAAAGGAAAAGCTTCTCAATGGGACGATAGACAAGTCCATCTGCACAATCTTTGGAGAAAAGCATCAGTTGTAGCATCCCGTCCACTTGCACATCTCAGCATGCACCAAGGACGGTGCAATCTTTAAGTGTGGGGAGGTCGATACCGACTTTCATGGGTTAGTTACTTCCTTTTTCAAATACCAATGGTTAATTTGTTAGTTGTTGCATTTGCATGTTTGATTGCATGTGTGTTTGATTTTATGCATATTCTACCACTACTTGATTAAAGTAATGAGTTTCTTTTTAAGACCCTTTTTATAGTATTTCATAATTCAAATTAAAACTTTTTTTGTTGAACTTGTTTGAAGACTGTGAATTAGAACATGAATTATATCTAAGAACACACAAACTTGTGAGATTTGAGCTTAATTACATGGTTATATTATTTAACCATAATATTTTATTCCTGTATGTCCTCTTCTCTATGATTGCAATCTATATTTTGTTCCATTCTATATGTCCATTGTTTAGTGTATTTACATGCTTCCATATGATTGAGGCCATTATTTTTTATTAGCTCACTCATCCCAAATAGCCTACCCTTTCAATCACCTTTGTTAGCCACCTTGAGCCTTTTAATCCCCATTTGTTCTATATTTTATCACATCACTAGCCTTAAGCGGAAAAATAATTAAATACCTGATTTGAATCTTTGGTTAGCTTAAGATAGAGATTGTGTATCAATTAAGTGTGGGAAACTGTGGGAACTTGGGTTGATGAAAGTGTGCTGTGTTCTATTGACAAAAGTATTGAGAATTTTGGTGCATACTCATGTGAGACCAGAAAATTAAAAAATCATGTGCATTGATATAATATGTTTACTTTTATATTCTTAATAAAAAAAGAAAGAAAAGAAAAGAAAAGAAAAGAAAAAATTCAAATAAATAAATAAATAAGTAATTAAATAAGGGAAAAAAATTATCCCAATGCTAAGTTTAATAAAAGATCAATGCATATGTGATAAAATTAAAGAAATATTTGGTACATGAGTATGTGATGCAAAAGTGGGAATTATGGGTAGCTAGGCATGACTTTAGAATTACATAGAGTGTGTGTGTGTGTTAGGTGAAAGTTTAGGTTAATCAAAGATTCATATTATAGCTCACTTGGCCATACATATATCCTCACCCTTACCTTAGCCCCATTACAACCTTGAAAAGACCTCATCATGTTTGCATTGGTATACTAAATTTTTATTGATTGGTTAGATGAAGAACAAAGGTTAGGAAGCATGACTAGAGAAGAGTAGAGTGAATTAACCCTAGACACTTGAGCGATTAAAGTGCATATACACTACCAGTGAAGGTTCAATGCTTGATTCTATGTTCCTTGCTTTTATAAACTATCATCTTACAAGTTTACTTGTCTTTTATTGTATGATTTGAATTAGTGGAATCTGGTTTATTCTTGTCTTGAAGAGCTTATTTACTTGTGACCAAGTAGACAAAATCATCTTAGCATATAGTTGCATTCATATAGATTGCATCTCATGAGTCTTACTTTTCCCCATTCATTCTTTATATCTCCTTGAGCTTAGCATGAGGACATGCTAATGTTTAAGTGTGGGGAGATTTGATGCACCACTATTTCGTGGTACATTTTGTACTAAATTGAGTGGATTTTATCCACTAAACTCATACTTATTCATATAATTCACATGTTTTACATTTTCCTTCCTAATTCTTTGCTCTGATTGAAAACATGCTTCTCTGACCATAAAAATGTTAATTATTAATCCTCTCTCATTACCATTCGATGTCGTGATCTATGCGTTAAGTGTTTTCAGGCTTTATGGGGTAGGAACGGCTAAGAGGATAGAAAGGAAGCTTGCAAAAATGGAAGGAACACAAGAAATAAAGGAGACAACCAGCGAGGATCGATGCATGCGCGTACCTGACGCATACGCGTGAATTGGAGTTTTTCACGGCGACGCGTGCACGTACCTGAGCGTACGCGTGACCAGGATTTTTGTCAATCGACGCGTACGCGTGACTGACGCGTACGCGTGACATGCGCTATCTGCAGAAATTGCAAAAAATACTGGGGGCGATTTTGGGGCGAGTTTGGACCCAGTTTTCGGCCCAGAAATGCAGACTAAAGCCAGGGTGCAAGCAGAGACTCAGGGGAAAAAATACATTCATTCATCAATTCAAAAAATTTTAGGTTTTAGATGTAGTTTCTAGAGAGAGAGGTTCTCTCCTCTCTTTAGGTTTTAGGATTTCTCTTAGTTTTAGGTTTATTTTTTCTCAATTCCAGGTTCAATGTTCCTTTAATTTAGTTTCTCTTCTACTTTTATTTATTCTATCATTCTAGTTTATTTATTTTCCCAATTTGGTTTATGAATTCCATGTTAGATTTGATTTCTTTATTTAATGCAATTTGAAGTATTTCATATTTATGATTTTAATTTAGCTTTTTACATTTTTAGCTTTGGTTGAGTAATTGGAGACGCTTGAGTTATCAAACTCCCTTGTTGAATGATAATCAGAATTTGCTGGTTGGTTTGGATCCCTCTAAAGCTAGTCTGTCCTTAGGAGTTAACTTGGACTTGAGGAATCAAATTGGTTAGTCCACTTGACTTTCTTTTATTTAGTAAGGGTTAACTAAGTGGGAACAACAAAAAATTCTCATCACAATTGATAAGGATAACTAGGATAGGACGTCCAATTTTCATACCTTGCCAAGAGTTTTTCTTAATTATTAATTTACTTTCTTGCAATTTACTTTTCTTGTTCCTTATTCAAAAACCCTAAAAAGATAATCTTCCATAACCAATAATAAATTACACCTCCCTGCAATTCCTTGAGAGACGACCCGAGTTTAAATACTTCGGTTTATATTTTTATTGGGTTTGCTTTAGTGACAAACAAGTTTTTGTATGAAAGAATTCTTTGTTGGTTTAGAAACTATACTTACAAAGAGGTTTCAATTGTGAAATTCTTTACTGACAGAAAATCCGTTCGTCAGTGATTGTATCATTCCCATTTCTTTGTTGTAGATGATGGTATGCTCCTTGCCACTAGTGTAGTGCTTTTCCAGCTAGCTGATAAGTAGCAAGCTCCATGATAAACCACAATTTTATGGTTTATCTTGTATTAAATTTGGTGGATTTTATCAACTTTTCCCACATTTATTCACTAAAATAGCATGGTTTTTTAAATTCTCCCTAAATTGTGCTTAAGAGTAAAAACATGCTTTTTAGGCCTTAAAATTGTTAAATTTAGTTCACTTTAATTCCATTTGATGCATTGATATGTTTGTTGAGTGATTCCAGGTTTATAAGGCAAGGATTGGATTAAAGAAGTAAAGAAAAAGCATGCAAAATGAAGAATTCATGAAGAAATCAGCATTTGGAAATCTTCCATGTGACGTGTACGCATCACCTGGAAAATTGCAATATGGCGTGTATGCGTGACCCACGCGTACATGTGACAAGCAGTACGTGATCAACTTAATGAATGGGGCGATTTCTGGACTTGCTGAAGCCCAATCCAACTCATTTCTGAAGCTATTAAAGGCCAAATTCAAGAAGGAACAGAGAGAGCAGTTAGGATAGTTTAGTAACATGCTTTTGGTCATATTCTACAAAGAGAAGCTCTCTTTTCTCTCTAGAATTAGGGTAGATTAGATTAAATTCCTCTTAGGTTTAGATTTTAATTGTTGCTTTGGTTTAGTTTTCTTTTAATTTATTGTTCTTACATCTTTATTTACCATTTTCTTTATTTTTTTGCTCTTATGTTCATGAACTCCTTGTTAATTCTAGTTTCCATTAATGCAATTTATGTTTTCATGTTTATCAATGTTTAATTAAATTGTTATTATTATTTCCTTGCATTGGATAGTTGTAGATTTGCTATTTCTTCTTGATTTTCTATGCTTTTATTTTGTGCCTTCTAAGTAATTGATAAAATGCTTGGAAGGGTTTTAGAGTAGATTTTTGTATTCTTGGCTTGGATTGAATGATTGGAAACTCTTGAATTGTCAAATTCTTTTATTGATTGGTGATTGAGGATTCCTAGCTGGCTGAATTCCACTAAAGCTAATCTTTGATTAGGACTTATGGATTAAAGTCAATTTTGCTTACTTGACTTTCCTTCAATTGTTAGAGATTGACTAAGTGAGAGCAAAAGACAATTACCATCACAATTGAGGATGATAATGAGGATAGAAATTCCAATTCTCACTCCTTGTCAAGATCTTTCTTAGTTGTTAGTTATCTTTTTGTTATTTACAATTCTTGTCCCTTATTAAAAAACCCCAAAAATACTTTCCCAAAACCAATAATATGCACACTTCCTTGCAATTTCTTGAGAGACGACCCGAGATTTAAATACTCTTGGTTTTTATTAGTTTGCATCGTGACAAACAAAATTAAACTTTGATTGAGCGTTGTTTGTTCGGTTTGGATCTATACTTTGATGAGAATATTTTTGTGAAAATTCCTAACCGACGATTTTTCTCCGTCAAGTTTTTGGCACCGTTATCGAGGACTTGCATATGTGCGCTTGTTATTGGTTATTGTATATATATTAATATTGTGAATAGTTGCTGTAGTTTCTTTGGTAGTTCTTGCTAGTTGTAGGACTTTGCTTCTCTTTGTTTCTTATTAGTTTTTTGTCTTTATTTTCTCTTGCTACTATGAATTCTCACCACTTTGGCTATGAGTTTGGTTCTGACTGTGTTGTAAGAAATGGGAATTACAATGAGAACATGCATCAAAGATGGAACAATCAAAGGTAGGAGGAGCCTCAAGCATATGATCAACCTTTATGGCAACAACCTTCTCCAATGTACTATGAGCAAGAACCAATCCATAATGCATACCAATCCAACGGTTATGGTGGACCTCCTTGTAATTATCAATCACAACCGCCATATGACTATGAACCTCCTCCTCAAATTTATTTTCAACCACCATACTTACAAGCCTCATTTTACTAAACACCTCCATATGACCCTAACTCATATCTATCATACCAACAACCTTATGAGCCATATGAATCATACATAGAACCACAACAACTCCAACATAATTACTCCTAAGAACCACCACTCTCATATACAACACCTCAATATTCTCACCAAGATGAACCACTTTCCTATTATGAACCCTTTCTCCCAAACAATGAACCCTCCTATCCACCTTAAACACTCATGAATGACACTCTCATTTCATATATCCAAGAGCAAAGGAAATTGTGCCTTTTTGTAAAAATAAAATTTTGGTGAACTTTGACGGATCATAACATGAGCCTTAATTTTCAAAATTTGTTGAAAATTATTTTAAATTAAAGTTCATTGAAAAATCTTTAAGTGGATATAAAGTTTGTAGGAAATAGAATTTTGTAAAGGAAGTTATGAGCATTCAAAGTTTGGTGTTGAAATCTGAATTCTGTGAATGCTACAGAATTTTTGATTTCTGGTTTGTGTGCGTACGCACACCCCTGTGAGTTTTTTAACCTGTGCGCACACACAGCCTTGTGCGTACGCACACACAGGGAAAGGCTTACTGACGGGAGCGCTAGCACGCCCTGTTCGCACACACAACCAATGAAGTTTGGCAAGCTGTGCGCATGCACACATTGGAAGGTGCATTCTGTTGAGGGCGTTCACACACCTTGTGCGAGCGAACAGAATTGGAAAATTTTACACTTGTGCGTATGCACACCTCTATACGTACGCACACATTTGAAAATCCTCCTGGGTGTGCGCATGCACAACCCTGTGCGTACGCACATGCCCTATTTTTCAACTAAATTCTTGTTTTTAACTGTTTCACCTTCCCAATAAGCTTGTAACCTTCTGTGACACCTATTTAAGACTCGTTGGCTTATTTTTGGGTATCAAAACATAGGAAAATGTACTAGGAGATTTATTTTGGTTATACCTTGAAAAGTTAGAGAACGGAGGCTTAGGTTTCTGGCGTTCTGAGGATGGGTTTGGTGGAGTGAAAAGGGAGAAAGATATATGAATTGAAAACTAATGAACTAATGAGTTCAGAAAGGAAATTGTGAATTGACAGTGGTTGAGATGAGTTGAGGACTCGGAGTTTGAAATGATGAATTATTGATATAATGAAATAATAAATTTTTCAAAACCAATGAGGTAACATTTTTAAATTGAGATTGTTGAGACGCTATGCACCTGGCATTGACAGTGGTTGGATCCTGTTTGTCGAGGTAGTAGCGGCGGTGTAAAGGCGGTGGTTCGTCCTGCTTGCATTGAGATGTGAGGTCCGTGGCAAGAGTATCCTGCTCGCATCCCTTCGGATCACTAGAGTGTGCAGGCACAAAATCCTGGACGGTGTTCCGTGCACCATATCTCGGGGGTTCCCATTATGATTCCGAAGGGCGACATCTCCATGGAGATGTGTCGGGTTGGCAGTTGAACCGACAATGTGATATCACAGCCAGTAGGACAAGCATTCATCATGTGCATCTTCTATCTATTTGTATGCTTTACCGACTTAAAATTGCTTGCGTAATTGTATAACATGCTTACTTGCCTATTTGAATTACTTGATATATATGTCTATACTTGTGTTTTTCTTGCATTGTAATAATTGTGTATTCTATTGGGATTAAGGAGGTTCTGAAGGCGGTGGCTATGGGATCACATGGAGGATAGGTTGGTGAAGGCTGTGGGACAACAGAGAACTGTTAGATTAGAAAATCTCCCTAAGTTAGATTACCCCTTTTAATATGTTAAGGTTTTAAATTATGCTTACTGTTTTAGTTATGCTTTAAGATGAATCTTGTGATAGATATGAAGTTCTAGGATTGCCTCTGGCGTCCCAGAGTCTTATATCTTACATCACTGAGCACTGTTACCATACTGAGAACCTCCGTTTCTTAAACCATATTCTGTTGTTGTTTTTCAGATGCAGGTCGCAACCCACCTCGGTGAGTTGCTTCGATGGTGACAGAGCAGAGGATCCTGGATATATTTTGGAGTCATTTTGCTTATTTTGCTTATATATCTCATTTTTGTATTTACTTTTGCCTAGAGGCTTGCTTTGAGAGAAAAACTTGTATAAGCTGTTTTAACTTTCTGATTTCTGTATTGTCTGTATATAGCTAGCCAGCTTAAACTCCACGAGCTATCGCTAGATTTTTACATTATTATTCTCTGCTATTTTATTATAGTATATCTATATCTTGTGCGTTAAGTTTGTAGCTTCGTGTGTATGTCATGCGCCTTTTAAATCCTATTTTTGAGCTGTATCCTTCATCGAGCTACTCGAATATATTACTTCTTCTATATATAAATATGTATAAGCTTTAGAATTGTTGTAACCTCTGATTAACCTTTGCTTTACAATGCGAGGTGAGGCTTAGAGTAATTAGGGTATTACATTTAGTGGTATTAGAGCGGTTCGTCCTTATGAGCCTGAGGGATGGACCGATTGTGCTTCAATGCATACTCTGTGTCTTTTCTTTGATGCTATTAGGTTATCTATTTGATATATGCATAGCATGCTTGCTTGTGAGTGCCTTTCTGGGATAATTGAAGCACTAGGCTTGTGATATTGAGACTAATCACCTTGATATCGATTGTTTGGTGTAGACAGGAACCTTAATGGCCACTCGCGGACGAGGTCATACGCGTTCACGAGCAGAGAGTAGAAATGAGAAACCGGCCGGTAACCATGCCAAATTCATGGCGGGAATGGCTAACCTTACGAATACCATGGAGGCTAATGCTGTTGTGACTCTGCAAGCTGTGCAGAGGTTAGGCCAACCAGCCGGGAATGGAAACGGAGATGGAAATGGAAATGATAATGCGGACGGAAATGGTGATAACATGGGTGATGCTCCGATGACCTTGGCTACTTTTCTCAAGGTTCATCCGCCAAGTTTCAGATGTTCAACCAACCCTATAGAAGCGGATAATTAGTTTTAGGCCATGGAGCATGCATTACAAGCACAGCATGTTTCGAACAATCAGTATGTAGAGTTTGCTACGTATCAGCTTTTGGGAGAGGCTCAGCATTGGTGGCAAGGAGAATGCCGCTTGCTACAGCTTTAGAATGCCGACATCCCTTGGGATGTATTCCAGACGGCTTTTTATAAGAAGTACTTTCCTGAATCTGCAAGGGAAGCGAAGGAAATGGAACTTATGCAGCTGAAGCAAGGTTCTTTGTCTGTGGCAGAATATACTAACCAATTTGAGGAGCTCTGTCGATTCTCTAGGGTATGTCAGGGTGCCCCAGAAACCTACGAAAGCTGGAAGTGTATCAAGTATCAAAGGAGCTTGAAGGATAACATCATGACTGCTGTGGCTCCTTTGGAGATTCGTATTTTCTCTAATCTGGTGAACAAGGCGAGAGTTGTTGAGGAATATGCAAAGACGGTATCCTCGTCAAAGGACACTCATAGAGGAAACACTAGTCAAGGACGTGGCAAGTACTTTTAGCCAATAGGTCATAATTTCAAGAAAGGAGGACATGCACCTCAAGATCAAGGAGGCTTCAGAAAGAACACTTATGATCAGTACCAGCGTGGCAAAAGGAGGGGGAATCAGAGTAAGGTTTCTCTGGATTTAATTTGTGATCGTAGTGGACGTTTTCATCCATATGACTCTTGCAAGATTGGTATAGGTGGTTGCTTCAACTATGGTTTACCTGGTCACATTGCGAGGGATTGTACTCGTGGGAAGAACCCAAATACGGGTCAGATTCAACATCAAGGGTGAATATTTGCTGTGAACGCCAAGGATGCTGCTAAGGCAGATCCTCTAATGAGAGGTAACTGTTTAATTGGTAATAAAATCTTGGTTGCATTGTATGATACTGGAGCTTCGCATTTGTTTATTTTGTTTGACAAAGTTGAGGAACTAGGCTTGAAAGTGTCAAAATTAGCATTTGAGTTGCATGTACATACTCCGCATCAGACGGTGGTGACTAGGTTAGGTTGTAGGCAAGTAGGTTTCAAGCTTGAGGGTAGAGACTTTGTACATGATTTGATTTGTTTACCAATGGTAGGGTTGGAGATGATTTTGGGATTTGATTGGTTGTCAAAGAATCGAGTTTTGTTAGATTGCTTTGAGCAGTCAATTCAGTTTATGCCGGAAGGAGGAAATGGAGCAGTGATAGCTGAGGGTTACTACCTGAACTCTGTAATGGTACACTATAGTAGGGAAGAGTGTCAGGGTTATATCTTGTTGGCTGCTAATGCTTTGGGTGACACCCAGAACTTATATTAGATTCGGTAGTTAGAGACTTTTCGGAAGTATTTCCATAAGATATTCCTGAGTTCCCACCTCAAAGGGAGATCGAATTTGTGACTGAATTGGTGTCGGGAGCCGGACCAGTATCAATTGCGCCTATGGACACTACGAGTTTGCGGTGATGTCCTTTGGGTTAATGAATGCACCTGCTATGTTCATGGATTACACGAACAGAGTATTTCGTCTCTTTTTGGATAAATTCGTGGTGGTTTTCATAGATGATATCTTAGTTTATTCTAAGATGGTGAAGGAGCACGAGGAACACTTGAGAATTGTGTTGCAAATCCTGAAGGAGCAGAAATTGTATGCTAAGTTATCCAAGTGTGAGTTCTGGAAGGAGAAAGTGAAGTTCCTAGGTCACGTGGTGAGCAAAGGAGGAATAGTCGTAGATCTTTCGAAAGTAGAGGCGGTGATGGAATGGGAATTAAAGACCAACGACGATGACAGAAGTCAGAATTTTCTTGGGCTTAGCTAGGTATTACCGAAGTTGGTTCCTTGGTCTTTCTCTTCTTTGATGATGAGGCTCTTGGTGGTGCCATTGGGGTGAGAAAAGAGATTTGAAAGATTTGAAAAGTTGAAGAAAATTGCAAGAGAGTAAGCAAAACAAAAACTTTGTTTTGCTTTCAACACCAAACTTAGGACTTGATTGTCCCAATCAAGAAAAGGAAAAGAATGGTAAAAAAAACAGAAAGAAAAAGGAGGGTGTGGAGGTTCTTTTGGTGTATGAAGTTGGGGTTCAAAGTGTGAAGAAAGGTGGGAAAGTTAGTAGCTTTTATAGGGATGAGAAGTGTAGTCTGGAGGGTGGAAAGTGAAAGCAATTCAATGTTTTTCCACTTGGGGAGTAGCGCCTAGCGTGGGAAGAGGCATCAATCCTTATCCCTCTTTGCTTCCTGCATGTGTTGAATTCCAAAGTGCAAGTATACTTTGACTCCCTGCTTGATGAGCTATCAATCATGTGGGCCCTATTCTCTCTCCTGAAAATAAAGTCCGAAAAACCCATCAGTGATGACAAAAGAAATCCTTCACATTCCCTATATTATGAGTCATTTAAATTGCAATTGATGAGTGCCCCTTGGGACACCAAACTTAATCTCATTGTATCTAATAAATTGGGTTCATCATTAGATTTTAATGTGTTTATAAGGGTGAAATAATTTCAATCCTTTCACATCCCTTCCTTTCTAATTCCTTCCGAACACATTAAAACCAACTTTTATACACCCACCAATTTATTAAATGCTTTCAAACTTGAGTCTTATTGGGCTTGCTGTGTGATTTTCATAGGTGGTGGCCACACCAAACTTAATCTCTAGGCTTACTCTCAAAATTAATTCATTCAATTGGTTGTAAGCCTAAGTTAAGTGGGTTAATGGCTACACCAAACTTAGCTCTTTGGCTAATCATTCAGCCCAATCACTCATCATTAGTAAGTGTGTCCAGCAAGTTACACTTTCAGAGAAAAAGGAAACAATTTGGAGATTTACTAACTATCAAACACTTAAAACTGATATTTAAACTACCTAATCTACCACTTACAACTACTTCTAGAAAGCAAGGAAACAAAAGGATTAAACTGGATCTTAAACTACCTAAATCAACAATCTTAAGCTACTTCTAGAAAGCAAGAAAAATCAAAAGGATATGGGTGTTGGGGTGCCTCCCAACCAGCGCTTCTTTAGCATCACTATCTTAACGTTCCTTCCTTCTTAGTTAAGGTTGTAGCTCACTCTTTGCTCCTCTAAAGAGTCTCCCAAGTAATGCTTGAGTCTTTGGCCATTTACAGTGAAAGTTCTTTGTGTTTTGTCCTCCATGAGCTCTACATGTCCATAGGGAGATACCTTGAGGATGGTGAAAGGTCCAAACCATCGAGATTTAAGCTTCCCTGGGAAGAACTTGAGCCTTGAGTTGTATAGCAGCACTTTCTAACCTTCTGTAAACTCTCTCCTTGCTATCTTTTGATCATGCCACCTTTTTGTATTTTTCTTGTAAATCTTGGCATTCTCATAAGCTTAATTTCTGAATTCCTCCAGCTCATTGAGTTGCATTAGCCTCCTTTCTCCAGCAGCTTGATCATCGAAATTCAACATTTTTAGAGCCCAGAATGCTCTATGTTCAAGCTCAACTGGTAAGTGACAAGCCTTTTCAAACACCAATTGGTATGGAGACATCGCAATAAGTATTTTGAAAGCTGTCTTATAGGCCCATAATGCATCATCCAGCTTCTTAGACCAATCCTTTCTTGAGCTTCCAACAGTTTTTTCAAGGATTCTTTTGAGCTCCCTGTTTGAAATTTCAGCTTGCTCGTTGGTCTGTGGATGGTATGAAGTTGCCACACATTTTGCTTTACTCCATATTTAAGGAGGAGTGCTTCAAGTTGCTTATTGCAGAAGTGTGTCCCTCCATCACTAATAAGGGTTCTAAGAACTCCAAATCGGCTGAAGATATTTTTTCTCAAGAAGTTCATCACAACCTTGTTATCATTTATTGCTGTGGCTATGGCTTCTACCCACTTTGACACATAATCTACAACCACTAATATATATTTTTTTGAGTATGAGGAGGGAAATGGCCCCATGAAATAATTTCCCCACACATCGAACAACTCCAATTCCATTATAAACTTCTGTGGCATCTCATTTTTCTTGGGTAGACTTCTAGCTCTTTGGCACTCGTTGCATCTTGTTACCAAGTCCCTTGCATCCTTGAACATTGTTGGCCAATAGAACCCACATTGTAGCACCTTGGCTGCAGCTCTTTCCCCACTAAAATAGCCTCCATATGCAGATCCATGACATTACCAGAGTACTTCTTGCCCTTCTTCATGGGAAATACACATTCTCAAGATCCCATCAGCACACTTTTTGAACAAATAGGGATCATCCCAAATGTAGTGTTTAGCGTCTTTGAGTAGCTTTCTCCTCATGTGTTTGTTGATGTTAGTTGGTAGTTCTCCAATAGCCTTGAAATTGGCTATGTCTGCAAACCAAGGAGCTTCTTGGATCATCATCAACTGCTCATCAGGGAAGCTCTCATTCACTGCAAGTTGGTGCGCCTCATCTTCTTTTTGTGGGATCCTTGATAGGTGGTCAGCCACTTTGTTCTTTGACCCACTCCTATCTTTAATTTCAATGTCAAACTCTTGGAGTAGTAGGATCCACCTTATTAGTCTGGACTTGGACTCTTGTTTGGTAAGCAAATATTTAAGTGCTGCATGATCAGTGAATACAATTACTTTAGAACCAATAAAATATGATATAAACTTGTCAAATGCAAAGACTATGGCAAGTAGTTCCTTCTCTGTAGTGGTATAGTTCCTTTGATTCTCATTAAGGATTTTGCTGGCATAATAAATAACATGCACCAATTTGTCCCTCCTTTGTCCTAAAACAGCACCAACAGCAAAATCAGATGCATCACACATCAACTCAAAGGGTAGATCCCAACAGGGTGGTGCTATGATAGGTGCAGAGGAAAGTTTATTCTTTAGCTCTTCAAAGGCTAGCATGCATTCCTTATCAAAAACAAAAGGTACATTAGAGACAAGCAGGTTGCTTAGAGGTTTGGCAACCTTTGAGAATTCTCTAATGAACCTCCTATAGAAACCAGCATGTCCTAGAAAACTTCTAACTGCCTTGACATTGCAAGGTGGGGGTAACTTTTCAATCACCTCTACCTTGGCCTTGTCCACCTCTATGCCTCTTTTTGAGATCTTGTGGCCAAGAACCACCCTCTCTGTGACCATAAAGTGTCACTTTTCCCAATTCAAAATGAGGTTGGTTTCTTGGCATCTCTTTAGCACCAAGGCTAAGTGGTGCGAGCAGTTAGAATATGAATCACCAAACACAGAGAAGTCATCCATAAACACTTCAATAAATCTTTCAATCATGTCTGAAAATATGGAGAGCATGCACCTTTGGAATGTTGCAGGTGCATTGCACAATCCAAAGAGCATTTTTCTATAAGCAAAAATACCATAGGGACAGGTAAATGAGGTCTTTTCTTGGTCCTTAGGATCTACAAATATTTGGTTGTAACCAGAGTAACCGTCCAAGAAGTAATAATATTCATGTCCCGCAAGTCTCTCTAGCATCTGGTCCATAAAAGGTAAGGGAAAGTGATCCTTCCTGGTAGCTTCATTGAGCTTCCTATAATCAATGCACATGCGCCAGCCAGTCACTGTTATTGTCGGTATCAGCTCATTCTTCTCATTTGGTACAACAATGACCCCTCCTTTCTTAGGGACTACTTGTACTGGGCTTACCCAAGGGATGTCTGAGATTGGGTAGATCACCCCAGCTTACCACAATTTCAACACCTCTTTTTGGACTACTTCATTCATGGTTGGGTTTAGCCTTCTTTGTTGCTGTCTTGAGGGCTTGGCACCTTCTTCAAGTAGGATTTTGTGCATGCACATTGAAGGACTAATTCCCTTCAACTCTGCAAGTGTCCATCCTATAGCATTCTTGTGTTGCTTCAGCACATGGAAAAGCTCCTCTTCTTGTCCCTTACTCAAGCCTGAATTAATGATTATTGGGTAAGTATTGTTGTCACCCAAGTAAGCATACTTCAAACTTGGAGGTAGGGTCTTCAACTCTAGTTTTGGTGCTTCCACTTCCTTGTTGTCCATGTGGTTCAACATGATCGAATCCTCCATGATTCCTTGTGGTATTTCTCCCCTTGATGCTTATTGTTCCAGCTCCATATTTTCTTCACATTGTTCTTCTTCCAAAACCTCTTGAACTATCTTTTCTATGGTATCTACCATCATGCATTCTCCTATGGATTCCTTGGGATAACTCATTGCTTTGAAGACATTGAAGACCATCTTCTCTTCATGTAATCTCAAGACTAGCTCCCCTTTTTGAACATCAATAATGGCTCCAGTAGTAGCTAGGAATGGCCTTCCTAGGATGATTGATGTCTTGGCCTCTTCTTCCATATCCAGCACAACGAAGTCAGCTGGAAAAATAAACTCTCCTACTTTCACCAAAAAATCTTTCACTACCCCATAAGGAAACTTGAATGTTCTGTCAGCCAATTGGAGTGCCATTCTTGTTGGTTTGGCTTCCTCAATCCTCATCTTTCTCATCATAGCCAAGGACATGAGATTGATGCTAGCCTCCAGATCGTACAATGCTTTCTCAATGGTGATATCACCTATGATGCAGGGAATTTGGAAGCTCTCAGGGTCTTTCATCTTTTGAGGAAGCTTCTTTTGTATGATGGCACTACACTCCTCATTTAGCACTATGGTTTTCTTTTCACCCCAGTTCCTTTTTCTTGTCATGAGCTCCTTTAAAAATTTGGCATAGAGTGGCATTTGCTCTAATGCCTCAGCAAAGGGTATGTTGATTTGGAGCTTCTTGAATATTTTTAGGAATCTAGAGAACTAGTTGTCTTTTCCATCCTTCCTCAGCCTTTGTGGATAGGGTGCCTGTGGCACATAAGGCTTTAGGACTTGCTTTGATAAGGATAATGCAGAGATCTCTTCTTCTTTCTTGGTTTCAGACTCCTTTGCAGCTTCTTTTTCTTGGTTGCTTTGAATAGGGGATGCTTCTTTTACAACTTTTTTACTTCTCAGTGTGATGGACTTGCATTTCCCTCTTGGGTTGGCCACGGTATCACTAGGAAATGTATGTGTGGGCATTGGTATTTGTTTAGATAAGCTCTCTACTTGTGCTTCTAATTTTGAGATTACTGCGCCTTGATTTCTTATGCTTGATCTGAACTCTTCTTGGTTTGCATCTATATTTCTTTCAGCCTGTAGTTGTCTCTCCAGAATAGTGGAAATAGTTCCTGATAGTTGTGATGACAATTGTGCTATTGCAGCCTCCAATTTTGCAAAATTGCTCTTGATTTCGCATGGTTGCATGGTTGAGCCTGATGTATCTTGATGGTGGTTGTTGTGTGTCTGTTGGGTGGAGTGATATGATGTATTTTGTGAATTATGGTAGGGTCTATTGTTGCCTGATTGATGGTTGGTGTTGTAGTTGTTGTATTGGTTGGATTTGTATGGTTTGTTATGATCTTGGTTGTGGCTTTGCTGGTTTCTCCACCCAAAGTTTGGGTGGTTCTTCCAACTTGGGTTATATGTCTTGGAGTTTGGATCATATGGTGGTCCAGATAAATTGTTCACATAATTTGCCTGCTCCCATTCGCATTCAGCTTCTGGTGCATCTTCTTCTTGTGGTGGTGCTTGAGCTTGGACAGGTGAGACTTGGTTTGTCTCCATCTTATATTTAATTTAATTAGAATAGATATTAAATTATTTAAAATTTTCTTCATAATATTTTTTTTTAATTTTTAATAGGAACATATCTTGAATACAAAAAAATTCATAATATTTAATTAAATTATTTAAATTTTTGACAAATACATCCGTGACAAACTTTAAATACAAAAAAATCCCTGACTTTAATAAACGGAGGACAATTTAATCCTTCCATCTATTTGCCTCTCATACACCAAACGAAACTGGCTGACGTGGTTGAAACGGTGTCCAGGTGTCCGTTACGGTGCCACGCTGAAAGGGAAATAAGGACAAATAAGTCCTTGACATCGTTTTGCAAATAAAGTTCGAAGGACAAATAGGTCCTTGAGAATTTAGTTCATTATGCTTCTATTATACTTGTATTTTGAAAGCTAGTTAACTTGTTGTATTCTGCAATTTAGATTATTTGTATTAAAATTACAGAAATTGGGCTTGTTCTGTTTCTACTTTTTTTCTTAAATTGCATTATTTCAGTTTTCTCACATTTGTTAGCATTAGTTCAGTTTTCATCATACCAGTGGCATTAGTTAGCATCAGTTCATTTATGCATCAAGTTAGCATTAGTTCACTTGTGCATCATTCATGTATTAAGTTAGCATTAGTGTATTTGTGTATTATATTAGAACTAGTATTTTTATCCGTAATAACATTACGGGAATAAAATTTTTTTAAAATTATAGTTCACTTTGTTCTGACAGTATAAATTATGCATGGAACAAAAGATTTATAAAATCAAACTACTTTTACAAAAAAGTCGTAAGTTGACAAAAGTTTCTGGCTAAGAAGACCAAAATATCTGTAGATAAAAAATTAAATAATAAGATTTTTAGTTATTATTTTTATATGAAAAAGTCTAATTTTTTATTAATAATTAATTTTAGAGTAAATGCCCTTTCCGGTCCTTAACCATTTGTCCGATGGACTTCCCAACCCCTAAAAAATTTAAACACCCAAATCGGTCCCTATCTACTTTGATATATGTACGTTCCAGTCCTTGTCTACTTTAAGTAAATGCCATTTCCGATCCCTAACCAGGGACTGGAACGTACATATATCAAAGTAAATAGGGACCGATTTAGGTGTTTAGATTTCTTAGGGGGTGGGAAGCCCATCGAGCAAATGGTTAGGGACCGGAAAGGGCATTTACTCTTAATTTTAACATTCGTTATCTAAAATTTAAAATAATTTAACATGTATACTTTTACATTTAAAATATTTTAATTGTAAAAAAAAATATCGGATGACATATTTTGATTTGTCAAATTACTAATATAAAATATAAATTGTATACAGAGTAAAAATAGTAGAGAGAAATAGAAAAATGGAGAGAGGTAGATGAGAGAATTTAGGAAGGAAGTTTATTAATTTTGAAAAAAAAATATTTTCTCTCAATTTTAATAAGAGTGTCATATGACACATTTGATTATTAAATTAGATAGTAATATATGATACATAATATAGGTATATTTCAATTAGATAGTAATATATGATACATATAGAAGCATAATGAACTAAATTCTCAATGACCTATTTGTCCTTCTGATGAGTCGAATTCACACCCCCATTCAAAAAATTGGTGAATCCGTTCTTTTGGCAAGTGCACCAAAATTATCGTCAAGTAATAACCCACAAGGAGTGGGGTCGAATCCCACAGAGATTGGCAAATTCAAGCAGTTTTAATTGATTGATGAATTAGTCAAGCGGAACAAATAGATTGTGAATTGCAGAATTATAAATGACATAAATGTAAATGGCTAGAATATAAAGAAAAGCAATAAATTGCAGAAATGGAAATAGCAGAATGTAAAGTGCAGAATCATAATTGACTTGAATGTAAATGGGAATGGGAAATTGCTGAATGTAAAGTTAAGCTATAAAGAAAAGGGATAGGTAAGAATGGGAAAATTCATTGAGATCAGGAGATGTTGTCTCTTTGGATCAAATCTAGCTTATATCCTCTTCAATCATGCAACTCATTGACCTCTTGGCAATCATGATTGATTGAGCCCCAATCCCTTGGTGACTCAATCTCTCAGATCTTAATCAATAGCCAATTCCTTGGTCTAATTACTCATGAAGAGAAATATGCTTGGTCCCTGATTATACCACACACCATCATAGGTCCAAGTAGAGGGAGGATTATATGTCACATATCCAAACACCAAAACCTAGATTCTACTCAAGTGTGAGAAAGGATTTCAAGCATGGTTTCATGTTTCCTTTCCCAAGGTTCCCATGAAACCCATTTTGCATTCAATCTCTTTTCCAAGATAATTGAACACTAAGCATTAAGAACGAAATTCCTTCTAGCAAATCAAAGAGAAGATAAAGAGAAGAAGAATTTCACTATTATCAATCCATCAAGTACAACAGAGCTCCCTCTCTCAATGAGAGGGAAGTTAGCTACTCATAGCTCAAAGAAAAGTATTCAAAAGTGAAGTGTAAAAGTGGATCTAAAACTAACTGCTTAACCCCTTCTTCAGTACTCCTTGGGGGTGTTTATACTACTCCTAGTAAAATAAAAGAATTACAAAAGTGAAAAAGGAAAATTACATTTTGGAGGGAAAAAAAAGCTCAATAAGTGTGACTTCCCAGCTGGCGTGTGGTTGCGCTCCAGTGGCGTGTCACGTGCTCTTCAATTCTAGCTTGGCGCGCCACGCCCAGCCCTTCAAGTGGCACGCTCGTCTTCACTAACAACCTTGGCGTGCCACGCCACGAACTCAAGTGGCACGCCCCAATGCTTCTTTGCTCTCTGAATGACACTAGTGTGCCACGACTAGGATCCAAGTGGCATGCCCTATGTATTTGGCCTTCTTTACCCTCTCTGAAAATTTATACCAGCGTGCCACACCTAGAGGTTGGTGTGCCACGCCCATGATCTTGCGTTGGTTCCAGTAGCTGGCGTGCCACACCTCAGCCTTCAAGTGGCACGCCATAGTGAGATGCTTGGGTTGGCGTGCCACGCCTTCGACACCAAGTGGCACACCCAGCCCTTTCTTTGGTCTCTTTGTGCATTGGCGTGCCACGCCTGGTTGCTCAAGTGGCACGCCTAAGTGAGATTGAGAGGTTGGCGTGCCACACCTTCGATACCAAGTGGCACGCCCAGTCTTCAATTACCTTCAGCCCCTTCTCTGGATTATTGTACCAGCGTGCCACGCCATGCTGCTCAAGTGGCACACCCATACATTTGTGAACTCTTCAAGCTTGGCGTGCCACGCCTGGGTTCTTAAGTGGCACGCCCAAGTGACTTCTTGGAGCTGGCGTGCCACGCCTTCGATACCAAGTGGCACGCCCAGTCTTCAGTTGCCTTCAGCCCCTTCTCTGGATTATTGTACCAGCGTGCCACGCCATGCTGCTCAAGTGGCACGCCCATACATTTGTGAACTCCTCAAGCTCGGTGTGCCACGCTTGGGTTCTTAAGTGGCACGCCCAAGTGACTTCTTGGAGCTGACGTGCCATGGCTTCGATACCAAGTGGCACGCCCATAGTAGCTGATGGGTTAGGCGTGCCACACCCCTTTTTTGTCCTCCATTGTTGCTCTCTGGAACTTTGTACTAGCGTGCCACGCCTACATGCATGGTTGGACTTTTCCCTTGAATTTAGTACTGGCGTGCCACGCCTAGCTCCTGGCGTGCCATGCCAGTGCATTTTTGTGGCGTTTGCTCCTAAGTGGCACGCCAGTTTCACACGCCCATCTTCTTGTTGTCTTTTACCCATTTTTGATGCCTTTTTCACCTAAAATTCAGCACAACTCATCTCAAAGTAATGTACCATAATGTTCATCAAATAATGCATGAATTGTACTGATCAAATGAGATTTATGCTCTTTTATGGTCTTCTTTATGTAAGAAAGAAGGGTAGATGATGCAAGTCATCACCTTCGAACTTTATTTGCAAAATGACGTCAAGGGCTTATTTGTCCTTCGAACTTTACTCCCCTTCCGGCATGGCACCATAACGGACACCTGGACACCGTTTCAACCACGTCAGCCAGTTCCGTTTGGTGTATGAGAGGCAAATAGACAGAAGGATTAAATTGTCCTCCGTTTGTTAAAGTCAGGGACTTTTTTGTATTTAAATTTTGTCAGGGATATATTTGTCAAAAATTTAAAAAGTTAGGGACCTATCTGTTCTTTTCTCTATTTTATATTCATTGATTTATACTAAATTTTTTTTGCAGTGTATTTTTTATCAACTACATGTATAGTCCTTTCTGCCGATTTCTACTTCTTTTAGTTGCTTTTTCTTATCTTATTTTTATTTAACTTTTACTCACAATGTGTTTATTATATTTCACTTCATCTTAAATTCAAGAGTAAAGTATCGTTTTTGTCCCCAACGTTTGGGGTAAATCCTATTTGTGTCCCTAATGTTTAAGTCGTCCTATTTTTATTCCTAACGTTTGTAAAAGTGATTCAATGTTATCCTGCCGTCAATTACACATCATGAGCACTTTAGTTTGAGTTTTAAAAATCTCTTTTTGAAGTTAGAATACAAATGTTTGGGATAGAATCGATGATCTACTCCAAAAAATAGCTCATCAAATGTTGAAACTAATTCCTACAATATTTACATATATAATTCACATTTCTAGGGACATAATTGAATCTAAACACAAATAGTGGGTATAATATTAAAATTGAACACATCCAAGTGAGATCTAATTGAGAATGAATACATCCAAGTGAGAATAATTAAAAAATATAATTTGATTTGTTAGTATAATTAATAGTATGATAACATTGAATCACTTTTATAAACGTTAAGGATACAAATAGGACGATTTAAACGTTAGGGACACAAATAGGACTTACCCCAAACGTTGGGGACAAAAACGATACTTTACTCTAAATTTAATTTCATGGTTATCTTTCAATTGTGTAAAATTGAACCATTTCTTTCAAAAATACTTAAATATATTATCTATTACAAACAATTATTATAATAAACAAACAAATATAAATTGAATATATAATTTAATTTTAATTTAAATTAAAAATTAAATGAATTATCAAAAAAATATCAACAAATTTTGTTTTTAATTTCTCTATAATTTTATTTAATGGTAAAAATCTCTCTATAGTCACTAACATCATCGATATATACCAAAAAAAGTATAAGTTTCTGTCAAATAAAATAAAATACATATAAGATAAATAGCATATATATAATTCCATTATTAATAATAGACTATAGACAAATTTCTAAAATAAAATCTTATGAATCAACCAGTAATTTTTTTAAAGATTTTTTATTTTTTAAAGTTATCCAAACTTATCAATATTTTATAATATGATTTCACAAGTTATAATATGTGATATTAACCATTGTCATATATAAGACACCGAATTTTTAAAAATTAAATAATAAATTGTTTATGATTTATTTTTTATTATTCAAAATAATATTTTCAGATATTATTATATTAATTGGATAATTTCTTATGATTGATTTAAAGTTTTAGTAATTGAAAATTAATAAGAATTTTTTTATGTTTTAAATTGAATAAATAGATTTCGAACCATATATATGATTTTAAAGGAAATTAACTTAATTATCTCTAATTTCTATTGAATTAGTATTTATTTAAAAATAATTTACAAGTTGATAATTAGATAATATTTCAAAAATAATTATTTCTATATTTAGTTTGGTTTTAAACTATTACTCTATATTATTATTCTTATTATTATTTTTACTCTACACAAACCCTAATTTAACAAAACAAAACCCTAATTTACCCTATTACTTTTTCCCCTTTCCACCTTATCTCAGCGCCGCCAGCCCCCTCTCCTCACTCCCGTAACACATACACACACACCCACTAGAGAAACGGAAAAGAGAGAAAACCAGAAAGGAAGAAGCGCTGGCAAGGAGCCCTTTCCGACGAGCCCACCCCGACGCTGCCAAACTGTCAAGGCCAGACGAGAGAGAGAGAGACAGAGAGAGAGAGACAGAGAGAGAGAGACAGAGAGAGAGAGAGTCATCGTTGCCATTCAAACCCATCGTCGTCCTTTGGAGTCGTGAGGAGTGCCGCCGTTGTAGTGGTGGTATATGGGCTTTGCGAGGAGAGAGATGTGTCTGAGAAGGAGACCAAGTGCGAGAGAGGAGATGTGGAAAGAGCCGCTACTGTCGTCCGTTGAGCCGCCATCGTGCATCACCATCGACTCACCATTGTTGTTGGGTTGACGACGCCGGCGCTAGCTTCGTCACCGCAAGGAGCTTCCGCTGCATGTGTCGTCACTGCTGCTGTTGGGTCTGCCACCCCAGTGCTTCACCCTCGCTGCCATCGCCGTTGGAAGCTACGCCGTCGGTAACCGCTGCTGGCTGTTTTGGTAAGAATTTTGTTTCTGAAACCCCTTGAGATCAATGTTTTGTAATAATTTGTTAGAGATTCTGAGATATTGGTAACGTAGCGTCGAGTTTCAGTCATTGCATGTTGTAGTCAAAACTGCTGCTAATGCTGCGGAAGTAAGACAGAACTGTGGTTACGGCTGCCGCTGCTGCGGGCCGGGAAGAAAAGAGTTTGACACGGGTTTCGACTATTCTAGGTAGGGGCAATTTCTTAAACTTAATTCACTACTAAGAAATGTTTTAAGTCGATATTAATATTGAAAATATATTTTTATGATTTTGCAAGTTTTATGAATTGAATTGAATTGCCTGGAATGAATATCAATGCTAGTTTGAATGGTTTATAGATTGATTGGAAATATTTAGTTGACTTTTGTACTTGATTTAAGGTTATTATGATGATGATTGAATTGTGACTATTTCTGATTATTAAGTTGGAAAGTCAATTTGATTAAATACTATGTAAAATAATTTTTTTTTGGTTTGAGGTTAATTTGATATTGGGAATGAATCCACATTTGAAATGATTTGAGATATTGGGAATGAGTTTTATTGATTTATCGAAAATGATTTCTGATATTGGAACTAGTCTAAGTTATTGGAAATGGTTGAAAAGAGATTGAGAATGGTTCGGTTGGGACCCGAAAAGGGTGGCAATGTCCGAGTTTTAGGGGTGATGTTGTCGAAATTTTACTATGTAACTTAAGACCTTGTTTATTTAGAAAAAGGTTGGACTTGAGAAATCGTATTGTTTGATTTTTTATTTATTAAGAAAAGATTTATGTTTGGGTTTGATTTATTAAGGAAAAACTTTATGTTTTGAATGTGATTTGTTAAGAAAAGCTTATGTATTAAATTTTTACTCATTAAAAAAGACTTTATGTTTTGAGTTTGATTAAAGAACTACATTTTAAGGAATTATGATTCAAGGAGTTTATTAATTTTAAAGAACGAGTTTAATTGTCGCCCTCCCTAAAATCTTAAGACTCTGCCATGAGATTTACTTAATAAATGATTCTTATAGTCTTTTAAAGAGGTTTAAATATGAAATGGTTGTTGAAGTTGGTGTTGGTTTTAAATAAAAATGATTTGAGTTCAATTTGTTAAGAAGAAGAAGGAATGGGAAAAGAGAACATGGAATGTGTGATTTATGAAATAAATAAAAGGTCACAAGAGGGTGACGGAAAGTAAGTCGTTAAGGTACTTATGTGAAAATGTTAAGCCGTAGGCTTTATGTGTGAACAATTGTGCGGGGATGCCCGTGTATATGGAATGGCTTCCAGGAGAAAGGGGCACATGTTTCAGCTGGAGAATCAACGCCTGCAAGTACTTGCAGAGGTCATGTTCGGCATACTTCAGCTGGAGAATCAGCGCCTGCAAAGATTTGGAACCTTGCAGAGGTTATGCCGCTGGAATGCCTTATCTGACTTGCGAGTCGGATTGCATCAGGTGCGGGTCGAAACCGACAGATGAGCTCATTGCCTGCATTAGGATTAGACATGCACATGTTGCATTTGTGTGCTTTATTTGGGTGTGCTTAAGTGTTTTAGTTTGCTTGTTTGATGAATTCTGTTAACTGGTAACTGTTCTATATATGTGTTTGCCTTGAATTTGATTGTGTTTGTGATTGATTATGTTGAGATTGAGTTTTGATGGTGCATTGTTTTTATTTGGGTCAGAGGCCAAGATTTGGTTATCTTTGGGCCGAAGGCCATGATTGACTGGATTAGAGATAAGTTTTGATTAAAATATTATTTTACATGGAATTTTTGTAAGAAAAATATGAATTTTAGATTTGAATAATAATTTGATAATCACTATGTTTTGAAAATAGTTTTAATTACAATATCTTCTTACTTCAGAGGCAAGGAAAGCGTAGCAGATGCTGTCAAATTCTGACCTCCATGCACTCAAACGAGCATTTTTGGAGCTACAGAGGTCCAAATTATGTGTTCTCAATGGCGTTAGAAATCTAACTTCCAGAGCTTTCCAGAAATATATAATGGTCTATACTTTTCTTTGAAGGAGCCTGCCCATATCGGGCATTGAACGCCAAGGAGTTACCACCTGGCTAGCGTTCAATGCCCCAGGGAGACAAGCCAGCATTGAACGCCCAAGAACCACCCCCTTTGGGGGCGTTCAACACCCACCAAGAAGCAAGGCAGCGCTAATCACCCCCTAATGGGCATTCAACACCTATTCCTCAAAGTTGGACGCCAACCTCAGCCCAAGTACTCAACCAAAGTGGGATCAAGGATGGATTTTCGCACCTCTAGTCTAGTCTGTCGTACTTTTTATACTTCTTTGTTATTAGATTAGTATTTAAAGGAGAAGATCACCCATGTTTAGCATCTTCTGCCTCATCTTTACTTTTATCACATTTTACATTACTTTCTGTAAAGCATGAGCAACTAAACCTCCTAAGTTAGGGTTAGGAGCTCTGCTGATTCTCATGGATTAATAATATTACTGTTCTATTTCAATATACATTTGATTCCATTCTCTTGTGCATTTTCGTTCTTCATCTCATGAATTGAGAATGACCCGTGACAATCATGCTTGTTCTACATGGGTTCTGTGTGAGTCTTGACCCGGATAGCATTGAACCACAGCTAGAGAGTGCACTACAGATTCCAAGAGCGTGCCTGGGCAACTTTGTATATGTGACATATAATCTCGTCGATCGCCAGTTACTAAAGTTTCTGTGGCATTAAGGCTAGAGTATGAGAAGCAGCGTTCCCTAATCCGGAAGATCCGATCTTGTCTGTGGCATTTTGAGTAGGATCGCAAAGGGGAGTAGATTGCTTAGGTCTTCATCTTCGACTATAGTGGGAAGCCATGAGTTAACTTGATAAGGATGCTGCATGAGTTGCTCGGATATGGTGGACTGCTATGGTTTAAAAGAGACTAACTTGATGAGGATGCTACATGAGTTAGTCAATTACAGCTGCCATTGAATGAGTCATTCGTTATTGAAGTAGACAGTAAGAAAAGTTAATCCGAAAAGAATACACATCTTTGAAGCCTTAACTAGTTATCCATCACTGCTTTTACACTAACCCGGTATTTCGTTCCTTACTATTTTGTTTATGCTTTCAACAAACAACCATCTTTTCTAATCGCTTGACTAAGATTTACAAGATAGCCATTGTTTGCTCAACCTGACAATCTCCGTGGGATTTGACCCTCTCTCACCTGAGGTATTACTTGGACAACCCGGTGCAGTTGTCGGTTCAGTTGTGCGGAGTTAAATTTTAAGCACCAAGTTTTTGGCGTCGTTGTCGGGGATTGTTCTGAGATTGACAAACTACCGAACTAACTTGTTGCTTAGATTAGGTATTCTTTAAGGTTTAGTTACTCTTTTAATTGTATCTTTTGTTTTCTTTTGCAAAAATTTTTTCAAAATCTTTTCTTTTCTTTAGTGATCTTTGTCTTTTGTTTGAGTCTTGTGTCAGTTTTTAAGTTTGGTGTCCCCCTTGTTTTCTTAAAAATGTTCGAAATTTTTCTTGAGTGTTCTTCATTGTGTTCGAATTATTCTTAGTCATTTTCTTGTTTGATTTCAAAAATTTTAAGTTTGGTGTCTTTTGGTGTTTTTCTTTCAAATTTTCAAAAATTGGTGTCCTTAGAACTTAAACTTTTAAGTTTGGTGTCTCTTAGTTATTTTTCTTTTTCCTTAAAATTCGAAAATAAAAAAATTCTTTTATCTTTCTTAATTTTTTCGAAAATCTGGACTAACTTTCCCTAACTTGATTTAAAAATTTTAAGTTTGGTGTTTTCTTGTTAGTAAAGTTTAAAATTTGAATTTCAAATCTTATCTTTTAAAATCTTTTTCAATTCCTTATCTTATCTTTTTATCTTTCTTTAATTTTCAAAAAAGTCTAGCTTATCTTATTTTAAATTCAATTTTTAAAATTCAATTTCAAAATTTAAAATATAAAATTCAAATTTCAAATTTTAAAATAAAATCTTTTTCAAATCTTTATCATATCTTATTATTTTAAGTTCTTCCTCTCTTATCTTCTTTTTAAATTTAAAACTTTTAAATTTCAAATCTTCTTAGTTAATTAGTTATCTTAGCTTCTAATTTCTTTCCTTCTTTTGAAATTATTTAAATAAATAAAATAAAAAATAAAAATATTTTAATTCTAGTTTCCCTTTTTACTTCTAATTTTCGAATTTCATCTCTCTCTCTCTCTCTCTCTACTTCCACTCTTCTTGTCTTCTCAAGACATCTCATTAGAAGTGCTCTATATCCTGATATAGAGACACCTACCTTCCCGTTCCCTTGTTTCTTTCCTGAGTGTACAGGAACAAGAAGAGTGCACCAAGGACCCAAATGGGGAGGAACAGTTCAAAAGAACTTTGGGGTCCTATACGGCCCCCACTCCTGACTTCTATGGAAGAAGTATCAGTATACCACCCATCAGAGCAAGCAATTTTGAGCTAAACCCTCAGTTAATCACTCTAGTGCAGCAAAACTACCAGTATTTTGGACTTCCACAAGAAGAACCTACTGAATTCCTGGTAAATTTCTTACAGATTACTGACAAAGTGCACACTGAAGGAGTGGATCAGGATGTCTACAAACTGCTGCTCTTTCCCTTTGCTGTGAGAGGCCAAGCAAAGAGGTGGTTGGACAACCAGCCTAAATCTAGTTTAAAAACTTGGAGGCAACTAGTAGACAAGTTTTTGAGTCAATACTTCCCTCCAAGGAAGTTAACCCAGCTAAGGCTGGACATCTAAGACTTCAGACAAGAGAATAATAGATCTCTTCATGATGCCTGGGGGAGGTACAGAATGATGTTACGAAAATGCCCCACTAAAATGTTTTCAGAATGGGTGCAATTAGACATCTTCTATTACGGACTCATAGACGTGGGTAGGATGTCTCTAGACCACTCTACTAGTGGTTCTATACACATGAGAAAAACAATTGAAGAGGCTCACAAACTCATTGAGACAGTTGCCACTAACCAGCATCTGTACTCAGTTCGTGAGACTTCTATGAAAGGAGAGGTAAGAGCAGTATCTACCAAATCTAACCCTCCAGAACAAAATGGCCCATTGACTCAGCAACTACAAGCCCTTACATAGCAGTTGTTGGAATTGTAAGAGACTTGATGAACGGATTTTTGCTAGTAAAAAAATTCACAAATAAATTCTTGTTGCAAGTATAGTTTCTAAACCAACAAAGAATCCTTTTATACAAAAGTTTGGTTGTCACTTAAGCAAACCCAATAAAATTAATAACCGAAGTATTTAAACCTCGGGTCGTCTCTCAAGGAATTGCAGGGAGGTGTATTTATTATTGGTTATGGAAAAGTATCTTTTTGGGGTTTTTGAATAAGGAACAAGAAAATAAAATGGCAAGAAATTAAATTAATTGTTAAGAAAGCTCTTGGCAAGGTATGAAAACTGGACGTCCTACCCTAGTTATCCTTATCAATCGTGATGAGAATTGTCTGTTGCTCCCACTTAGTTAACCTTACCGAATAAAGGAAAGTCAAGTGGACTAATCAATTTGATTCCTCAAGTCCTAGTCAAATCCTAAGGAAAGACTAGCTTTAGAGGGATCCAAATCAACCAGCAACTTTCAATTATCAATCAACAAAGGAGTTTGATAACTCAAGAGTCTCCAATTACTCAACCAAAGCCAAGAATATAAAAATCTAACTTAAAACCCTCCCAAGCATTTTGTCAAACACTTGAAAGGAATAACATAAAAACATAGGAACTAATCAGAGATAATAAAATCCAAACAACTAATTGAAAGCGTCAATAACATAAAAATAACCATAAATCTGAAATACCTCAAATTGCATTAATAAGGGAAATTAAATCTAACATGAGAATTCATAAACCAAATTGGAAAAAAAGAGAATCAACAAGAAAAATAAATAAACTAGAATGCTGGAACAAATAAAAGTAGAAGAGAAACTAAATTAAAGGAACATTAAACTTGGAATTGAGAAAAAATAAACCTAAAACTAAGAGAAATCCTAAAACCTAGAGAGTGGAGAGAGCCTCTCTCTCTCTAGAAACTACATCTAAAACATAACTAATGTGAATGAATGAATCTCCTCTTGTGTTTCCCCCATTTTGCAGCTTCTATTCTGTGTTTTTCGGGCTTGGAACTGGGCCAAAAGGAGCCCAGAAATCGCCCCAAGCCCTTTCTGCAACTTTCTGCACGTGGCGCATGTCATGCGTACGCGTAGGTCACGCGTGCGCATCATTTGGCGAAATTCCTTGTCACGCGTACGTGTCGGTCACGCGTACGCATCGCTCGTCTTCTGCGCTAGGCACGCGTGCGGATCGCCCATGCCTGCGCGTCGCTGCCAGCTTCTCAAAACTTCATTTTCTCGCGTTCCTTCCACTTTTGCATGTTTCCTTTCTATCCTCTAAGCCATTCCTATCCTATAAAGCCTGAAAACACTTAACACATAGATCACGGCATCGAATGATAATAAAGAATAATTAAAATTGACAGTTTAAAGGCCTAGGAAACATGTTTTCAATTATATCACAGAATTAGGAAGGAATTGTAAAATCATGCAAATTATATGAATAAGTGAGCAAAGAATTGATAAAAACCACTCAAATTAGCACACAATAAACCATAAAATAGTGGTTTATCAATCTCCCCACACTTAAACATCAGCATGTCCTCATGCTAAGCTCAAGGAGACAAAAGTATAGGAATAAATGGGGGAAAGTAAGACTCATGAGATGCAACCTATGTATGCAAATGCAACTATATTCTAGGATGTGTCTATCTACTTGGTTAAAAGTAAATAAGTTCTTCAAGACAAACAGAAATCAGATTCCACTAATTCAAATTACATAGTAAGTAAACTTGTAAGAAGATAGCTCATGAAAGCAGGGAACATAGAATCAAGCATTGAACCCTCACTGGTAGTGTATATCACTTTAATCGCTCAGGTGTCTAGGGTTAACTCACTCTACTCTTCTCTAGTCATGCTTTCTAAATTTTGTTTTTCATCTAACCAATCAACAAAAATTTAGTATACCAATGCAAATATCATGAGGTCTTTTCGAGGTTGTAATGGGGCTAAGGTAAGGGTGAAGATATATGTATGGCCAAGTGAGCTATAATATGAATCTTTGACTAACCTGAGCTCTCACCTAAACACACACACACACTCTATGTAACTCTAAAATCATGCTTATCTACCCATAATTCCCACTTTTGCATCACATACTCATGTACCAAATCTTTCATTAATTTTATCACATATGCATTGATCTTTTATTAAACTTAACGATTGGGGCAATTTTTGTCCCCTTATTTTTTATTATTATTATTATTATTATTATTATTATTATTATTATTATTATTATTATTATTATTATTATTATTATTATTATTATTATTATTATTATTATTATTATTTCTCTTTTTTTTAAAGGTAAAAATAGACATAACATATCAATGCACATGGGTTTTTAATTTTTCTGGTCTCACATGAGTAGGTACCCAAATTTCTAATATTTTGTCAATAAAACATTGTACACTTTCATCAACCTAAGTTTCCACAGTTCCCCACACTAAATTGACTCACAATCTCTATCTTAAGCTAGCCAAAAATTCAATTGGGGTAATTAATTATTTTTCCGCTTAAGGCTAGTGATGTGCAGGGACGGATCCAGAAATACTATTCTGGAGGGGCCAATAACATATATAATATTAAAAAATTATACAAAAAATTATATAACGTAAAATGTATTATAAAAATATATCGATAGAGAATATATTTTAAAGTACAAAAAATATGTATGTATTTTTTATTAACGAAGTGATCGATTTTTCGTATCATAAAATGTATCGATAATAGAATTTGTGTCAAATTTTTCAGCAATTTTCTTTTCAATATAATTAAAAGACAATTAGTAAGAAATTAACATTTCATTTTGTTTATGAGTTATTTTTTACAATAATTCATCGCTAAAAAAGATCTCTCAGTTGTAATAGTTAAAACAGAGAGAATTAATAGCAAATGAATCAAGAAGGACGCTCACAAGAAGAAAAAAAACCTACTTTATGGGATTTGAAAAATTTTATTTAATTAAAAATATTAGTAATAATATCTTTTCAGATTTTTAATATTGTTACTTACTTTTTTAGATATTAGAAATCATTAATATTTAGGTTAGACTAGACTTTTATTTATATTAGACTAAATACTAAATAAATTTTTAAAAAATTAAATTATACTTAATAACTTATTACTATTAATCTTTTTTTTAAAAAGTTGGGGGGGTCGAGGCCTCCACTCGCCCCCCCTTAGGTCCGTCCCTGGTGATGTGGTAAAATATAGAACAAATGGGGGTTAAAAGGCTCAAGGTGGCAAACAAAGGTGATTGAAATGGTAGGCTATTTGGGATAAGTAAGCTAATAACAAATGATGGCCTCAATCATATGTAAGCATGTAAATATACTAAATAATGGACATATAGAATGGAACAAAATATAGATTACAGTCATAGAGAAGAAAACACACAAGAATAAAATATTGTGGTAAAATAATGTAACCATGTAATTAAGCTCAAATCTCACGGGTTGTGTGTTCTTAGCTATAATTCATGTTCTAAATTATAGTCTTCAACAAGTTTAACAAAAAAGTTTTAATTTAAATTAGTGAAATATTATAAAATAGAGTCTTGAAAAGAAATTTACTACTTTAACCAAGTAGTGGTAGAAGAACATGCACAAAATCAAACATGCAATCAAACATGCAAATGTAACAACTAATTTAACAAGAAAAATTAAATATTGGCGTTGAAATAGGAACTAACTAACCCACAGAAGTCGGTATCGACCTCCCCACACTTAAAGATTGCACTGTCCTCCGTGCATGCTAAGATGTGCAGGTGGTTGGGTGGCTCCAACTGACATTTTTCTCTCCAAAGAATGTGCAGATGGACTTGTCTGTCGCCCCATGTAAAAGTTTTCTTTTTCCCTTCCTCGGTGGCCATCCTGAAAGAGAGGAAAAAGAAGAAAAGTAACCCAAAAACAAAGATAGGAAACAAATAAAATATGGCTGGGTTAATGCCAAATAATGAGAGTCTCAATTACATGGTAGCTATAACATACAAGTGAGAAAACAGTAACAGCAACTGGCGTATCAATAGTGCAAACATTGCAACAAAGGGGAAGAGTGTGGGTAATGAAAGATAGTGTAAGTTCATGTCAATGCAAAAGGAATACAGGTATCATAAAAGATTGGCATTGACAGAGAAATAATATCATCCAACAGTGTAAAACAAGTCACTAAGCACCAAAATAATACCAAAAAAGATACAATAGTTAAATAAGATCATTTAACACCAACGGAGAAAATAATAAACATAGAATAAAAATAAAAACATGCACAAGATTAAAATGCAATGAATGAATGTAAATGCAAGAGAATAAGGAGGAGAAATGAAGGGAGAAGGAAGTAAGAAAGGAGGAGGGAAGAAGGAAAAATGAAAGAAGAAAGAAGTAAGAATTTAAAAATAGGGCGCGACGTGTACGCATGCATCACGCGACGCGTGAAAACTGAGTTGGCCGTTCGATGCGTAAGCGTCGCCCAAGCATGGTCTAAAAGCGAAATGACGTGCATGCGTCAGGGACGTGAACACGTGGTTGAATTTGTGCCTCTAGCACAGTTCTAGCGCGAGGGCAGCACAACTCTCGGGTCAAATACCCATTTACGCCGATTGTCCTACCCACGTGTGCGCGTGCTTGACGCGTACGCGTGGATTTCCCAAGTTGCAAGTGACACACATGCGTGATGCACGCGTACGCGTAGGTCGAATTGTGCGCAGAGCATACCAGCCGCACAATTCCATCACAACTTTCTATTCGTTGGATGGGATAGGAAAACTTGGAATCGACGCCCACGCGTGGCCTACGCGCACGCGTGGGTTGCCCCTTTTTTTTATGCAGAATGCAAAATCCAGCATGCAGATGAATATGCAAAAATTATGAATGAACACTAATAAAAATAAAATAGAATAAAACTAAGAATAAAAATGAAAGATCGTACCATGGTGGGTTGTCTCCCACCTAGCACTTTTAGTTAAAGTCTTTAAGTTGGACATTTGGTGAATCCCTTGTTATGGTGGCTTGTGCTTGAACTCATCCAGGAATCCCCACCAATGTTTGCAATTTCAATAGCCTCCAGGGTCCCAAACTAGACACATAAAGCCGTCAAGCAAGTTAAAGCAAGTGACAAGGCCCCATGAGTATTGATTGCCAGAATGAATTCCAAGGTCCCAAACCTTGCTTTTGCACCCATCTTCTTGTTGATCATCATTTTTCCACTTGGGTGGTGAGCAATTGGAATTCTCACTGAGACATCCAAACAGCCTCCTAGACCCATTCAATTGAGTTCTACACCAATCCTTGCACTTCAACTTTGAGTATGCAGCCGTATTGAACCTTGCATGAAAAATCTTACCACTAACCATCTCCCTCTTACTCTTATAGCCACAAAGAGCTCTAAGTTGTCCATCCGTCTCAAGAAAATCATATTCAAGTGGGCTAATTAAGCTTAGAGATGAAAGATTTGCCCACTTGAATGAAGGAATGGATGGTGATGGCTTTGGGGTAGAGGTCTCCAACAACTTTGGCAAGGTGATTTCCAGCTCCATTCCCTTGAGCTCTTCCTTGACAACTTCCACCTCTTTGCAAGCTTCTTCAATTTCAACCTCTTCCTCTTGGTAGCTTTCTTCCAATTCAATCTCTTCTTCATTACTTATCAAGGGCATGGGAGGTTGTGCTTCTTCTTCTTTAATCTCCATCTCTTGATCAACCTCTGCAAAGTCTTCAACCATGATATGCCTCGGAGGTTGTACACCCTCCTCAACATCAACATCAAACACCTTGGAAGGAGGCTCTATGACTGGAATTTCCCATGGAGGTTCCTCATCTCACAAGTCTTCAACCACTTTTTCCTCTTCAACTATTACGGCTTCATCCACTTGTTCCAATACAAAGTCACGTTCCTCATTGTCCACTGGAGTTTCTAGTGTCTCCTTCATGCTACGCTCTTCATTAGATTCTCCACATGTAGCTATGGGAGTTCCTTGAGTGTCCAACCATTGGGAGGCTAATCAATTTACTACCTTGGTCAAGGCAGCCGTGAATCCTATTACCTTCTTAGTCATCCTTTATTGCCCTTGAAGAAGTACACCAAGGGTTTCATTCATTGGAGATTGGGGTGGTTGAAAGGGTTCATCACATGGGAAGAATGGTTCATGATCGGAAGGTGGTTCTTGGGAGTAATTGTGTCGGAATGGGGGTGGTTCTAAGTATGGTTCATAAGGCTCATAGGGCGGTTGGTATGCTGGATATAGGTTAGGGTCATATGGGGGTGTTTGGTGGTAAGGTACTTGTGAGTATGGTGGTTCAAAGCTATGTTGAGGAGGGGTTCATAGGTATATTGTGGTGGGTGTTGATTGTCACAGAGAGGTTCACCGTAACCATTGTCTTGGTATGCATCATAAAGTGGTTGTTGATAGTCCATTGGAGGTGGTTGTAGCCAAGAAGGTTGATCAAATCCTTGTGGCTCCTCCCATCTTTGATTATCCCATCCTTGATGCAAGCCTTCATTATAATCTCCACTTCCTACAACATGATTATAACCAAACTCATAGCCAAAGGGGTGAGAATTCATGGTAACAAAAGAAAATAAAAACAAAACTAATAAAAATTAAGCAACAAAGTCCTAAAACTAACAAAAACTAACAAATAAGCAAAAAGCAAATATTTACAATAACCAATAATAAGGCACACATTTGCAATTCCCCGGCAATGGCGCCATTTTGATGAACGGATTTTTGCTAGTAAAGAAATTCACAAATAAATTCTCGTTACAAGTATAGTTTCTAAACCAACAAAGAATCCTTTCATACAAGAGTTTGGTTGTCACTTAATCAAACCCAATAAAATTAATAACCGAAGTATTTAAACCTCGGGTCGTCTCTCAAGGAATTGCAGGGAGGTGTATTTATTATTGGTTATAGAAAAGTATCTTTTTGGGGTTTTTGAATAAGGAACAAGAAAATAAAATGGCAAGAAATTAAATTAATTGTTAAGAAAGCTCTTGGCAAGGTATGAAAACTGGACGTCCTACCCTAGTTATCCTTATCAATCGTGATGAGAATTGTCTGTTGCTCCCACTTAGTTAACCCTTACCGAATAAAGGAAAGTTAAGTGGACTAATCAATTTGATTCCTCAAGTCCTAGTCAAATCCTAAGGAAAGACTAGCTTTAGAGGGATCCAAATCAACCAGCAACTTTCAATTATCAATCAACAAAGGAGTTTGATAACTCAAGAGTCTCCAATTACTCAACCAAAGCCAAGAATATAAAAATCTAACTTAAAACCCTCCCAAGCATTTTGTCAAACACTTGGAAGGAATAACATAAAAACATAGGAACTAATCAGAGATAATAAAATCCAAACAACTAATTAAAAGCATCAATAACATAAAAACAATCATAAATCTGAAATACCTCAAATTGCATTAATAAGGGAAATCAAATCTAACATGAGAATTCATAAACCAAATTGGAAAAAAAGAGAATCAATAAGAAAAATAAATAAACTAGAATGCTGGAACAAATAAAAGTAGAAGAGAAACTAAATTAAAGGAACGTTGAACCTAGAATTGAGAAGAAATAAACCTAAAACTAAGAGAAATCCTAAAACCTAGAGAGAGGAGAGAACCTCTCTCTCTCTAAAAACTACATCTAAAACCTAACTAATGTGAATGAATGAATCTCCTCTTATGTTTCCCCTATTCTGCAGCTTCTATTCTGTGTTTTTCGGGTTTGGAACTGGGCCAAAAGGAGCCCAGAAATTGCCCCCAGCGCTTTCTGCAACTTTCTGCATGTGGCGCATGTCATGCGTACATGTAGGTCACTCGTGTGCGTCGTTTGATGAAATTCCTTGTCACGCATACGCGTCGCTCGTCTTCTGCGCTAGGCACGCGTGCACGTCACCCATGCGTGCGCGTCGCTGCCAACTTCTCAAAACTTCATTTTCTCGCGTTCCTTCCACTTTTGCATGTTTCCTTTCCATCCTCTAAGCCATTCCTGCCCTATAAAGCCTGAAAACACTTAACACACTGAAAGAGCGAAACTCTCGCGCGATCTAGAATTTTTACAAATAAATTCCCGTTGTAAGTATAGCTTCTAGACCGACAAGAATTCCTTTCTTACAAACGTTTTGGTTGTCACAAGTAACAAACTCCTTTGAAATTGATAACCGAAGTATTTAACCTCAGGTCGTCTTCTCAAGGAATTGCAGAGAGGTGTTTTTATTATTGGTTTTGAGTCTTGTAAATTGGGGGTTTTTAAAATAAGGAACAAGTAATGTAAAATAACAAGTCGTTAAAATAATAACTAATAAAGCTCTTGGCAAGGTATGAGAATTGAAAGTCCTATCCTAGTTATCCTTATCGATGGTGATGAGAATTGAGTTTTAATCCCACTTAGTTAACCTTTACTAAAGCAAAGGAAAGTCAAGTGGACTAATTAGTTTGATCCTCAAGTCCTAGTCAATCCATGTAGGAAGACTAGCTTTAGAGTGATCTAGATCAATTAGTAATATGCCAATTTCAACCACTGCTTTATTTGATAACTCAAGCGTCACCAATTACTTAACCAGAGCCAAAAGAGAAGAGAATCTACTCGAATGAAAATAATTTGGATTAATCGAAAGCATTCATAGCATAGATAAAACAATCTTATAACTGAAATACCTCAAATTAGATTAAATAGAATATTTAAATCTAACGTGGAAAAGTTCATAAATTAAATTGGAAAAATAAATAAAAAGGAACATTGAACCTGAGAAGTTGAAATCCTAAATCCTTTAAGAGGAATCCTAATCCTAAATCCTAAGAGAGAGGAGAGAACCTCTCTCTCTAAAAACTACATCTAAAACTAAAAATTATGAATTATGAGCTGATGATTATGAATGAATGGATTCCCTCATTTTATAGCCTCTAATCTGTGTTTTCTGGGCCAAAAACTGGGTCGAAAACAGCCCAGAAATCGCTGGAGAAGAAATCTGCCACGCTGATTTCCGTCACTGCGACAAGTCCGCGTGGAGCACGCGTTCGCGTTGCCTAGCGTCAGGGTAACTATGGCATATTTTATATCAAATCGAAGCCCCAGACGTTAGCTTTCCAACGCAACTAGAACTGCGTTGTTTGGACCTTTGTAGCTCAAGTTATGACAGTTTTAGTGCGAGAGGGTCAGGCTGACAGCTTTGCAGTTCCTTCAACTTCTTGTATTCCTTCCACTTTTGCATGCTTCCTTTCCATCCTCCAAGCAATTCCTGTCCTATAATCTCTGAAATCACTTAACGCACATATCAAGGCATCGAATGGTAATAAGAGAGGGTTAATATTAGCAAATATAAGGCCAAAGAAGCATGTTTTCAATCATAGCACAAAATCAGGAAGGAAAACGTAAACTCATGCAAATCATATGAATAAGTGTATGAAAGATTGATAAAATCCACTCAATTGAGCACAAGATAAACCATAAAATAGTGGTTTATCAACCTTCCCACACTTAAACATTAGCATGTCCTTATGCTAAGCTTAAGAGAACTAAAAGAGTGAAGTGGAATGGTATGATGTATGAAATGCAACCTATCTATATAATGCAACTACATGCAAAGATGTTTCTACCTACTTGGTTAAAAGTGAAATAAGTTCTTCAAGACAAATACAACCCAAATTCCACTAATTCAAATCGTACAATAAAAGGAAGTAAACTTGTAAGAAGATAGCTCATGAAAGCAGGGAACATAGAATTAAGCACTGAACCCTTACTGGTAGTGTATATCACTCTAACTCTCTCAAGTGTCTAGGGTAATTCACTCTACTCTTCTCTAGTCATGCTTTCTAAACTTTGTTCTTCATCGAACAAATCAACAAATATTTAGTATACCAATGCAAACATCATGAGGTCTTTTCAGGGTTGTAATGGGGCTGAGGTAAAGGTAAGGGTACATGTATGGCCAAGTGAGCTATAATATGAATCTTTGACTAACCTAAGCTCTCACCTAATATACATATACTCTATATACTGTTAAATTCATGCCTAGCTACCCATAATTCCCACTTTTGTATGATTCCCATACTCATGTACCAAATTTTTGATATTTCTTTACTTTTATCACATGTGCATTGATCTTTTTATTAACTTAGCATTGGGGTAATTTTGTCCCCTTATTTATTTATTGAAAATTTTTTTTGAATCATAAAAGCAAATATAACTTATCAATGCACATGGATTTTTAATTTTTTTCTGGTTTTACATGAGTAGGTTCCCAAATTCCCAATATTCAAATAAATTAGAAACATGATACATTCCCTTATTAACCCATGTTCCCACAATTTCCCCATAGTTAGTTGATGTACAATCTCTATCTTAAGCTAACCAAAGATTCAATTGGGGTGATTACTTGTTTTTCCGCTTAAGGCTAGTGATGTGGTAAAATATATAACAAATGGGGATAAAAAGGCTCAAAGTGGCTAACAAAGGTAATTGAAAGGGTAGGCGTATTTGGGATAAGAGAGTAAAAATTCAAATAATGGCCTCAATCATATGCAAGCATGTAAATACACTAAATAGTGGACATATAGAATGGAACAAAGCAAAGATTGCAATCATAGGGAAGAAAACACACAAGAATAAAAATTTATGGTTAAATAATGTAACCATATAAATAAGCTCAAAATCTCACAGGTTGTGTGTTCTTGGCTATAATTCATGTTCCAAATACAACTTCAAACAAGTTTTAACATAAAAAAAAATTTCAATTTAAATTAGTGAAAATTTTCAAAAATAGAGTCCTAAAAAATTATTACTTTAACCAAGTAGTGACTAAATGCATAAAATCAAACAAATATGCAATCAAATATGCAAATGCGACAATGAACTAACAAAGAAAATAGAGTATTGGTGTTGGAAAGAAGGTAACTAACCCCTGGAAGTCGGTATCGACCTCCCCATACTTAAAAATTGCACCGTCTTCGGTGCATGCTAAGATGTGCAAGTGGATGGGTGGCTCCAACTGATGCTTTTCTCTAGAGATTGTGCAGATGGACTTGTTTGTCGCCTCATTTAGAGCTTTCCCTTTCCCTTCTTTGGTGGCCATCTTGAAAGAAGAAGAAAAGAAAAAAAGTAACCCAGAAATAAAGATAAGAAAATAAATACAGTATGGGTGGGTTAATGCCAAATAATGGGGGTCTCAATTACATGGTAGCTACAACATGCAAGTGAGAAAATAATAGAAGCACATGGCATACCAGTGGTGCAGAATTTGCAACAAAGGAGAGGGGAATGTGGGTAATGCAAGATAGTATAAGTTCATATCAATGCAAGAGAAGTACAAGTATCATAAAAGATTAGTATTGATTTAAATAATGTTACCCAATCAGAATAAAACAAGTCATAAGCACCAAGAAAATACCAGAAAAGATGTAACAGTTGAATAAGAACATTTGAACACCAATGGAAAATAATAAATTTAGAAATAAAATAAAAATATGCACAAAATTAAAATACAATGAATGAAGGTATGCAAATAAATAAAATAAAATGAAAGTGAAAAAGGATGAGAAGTTAAAAAGATGAAGAAAAAGAAAGTAAGAAAGGAGAGAGAAAGAAGAAAAGATAGAAGAAATTAGGATTAGAAAAGAAAAGATAAGATAATTGGCGCTGATCTGGATAAGTTGTGCGACGCATGCGATGCAGACGCGTGGTTCACGCGTTCGCGTGGATAGCGCTTCTATGAAGTGACGTGGATGCGTGGGTCACGCGTTCGCGTGGAGTGATTTGTGCCTTTAGTGCAAGGGCAGCCTCGTGGTCGCGCAACTCTTTGTTTTAAATGCATTTTGCCAAAAATCTGGGTGACGCGATCGCGTGGTTGACGCGATCGCGTGAATGGCCATTCTTTTAAAATGACGCGAACGCGTGGGGCACGCGTTTGCGTGGTAGGGCTTGTGCTGCTAGCATAGTTCCAGCCCCACTCCATCATAATTTTCTGCCATACACCTCTTTACGTCGATTTCACAGGGCCACGCGTTCGCGTGAGTGACGCGGACGCGTGGGAGGCATTTTTCCCACATGACGCGAACGCGTCAGCAATGCGGTCGCGTCGATCAATTTGTGCCAAAGACACGCCTCCAACCACGCTCTCGCGTGACCCTCTGTTCAATTTTCTTTTCTTCAAAACGCACTGGTGACGCGGACGCGTCGGCAACGCTGTTGCGTCGCGTGCAATTTTTTTTTTCAATTATGCAGTATGCAATGCTAATGTAAATGCTACGAATACTTCCAGGTTCAATGGAAATCAAATAAAATAAAAACAAACAACACGAAATAAAATTGAAAAAGAAACGATCATACCATGATGGGTTGTCTCCCACCTAGCACTTTTAGTTAAAGTCCTTAAGTTGGACATTTGGTGAGCTCCTTGTTATGGTGGGTTGTGCTTGTATTCATCCAAAAATTTCCACCAATGTTTGGAATTCCAATGGCCTCCGGGATCCCAAACTAGGCGCAGAAAGCCTTCAAGTAAGTTAAAGCAAGTGACAAGGCCCCAAGAGTGTTGATTGCCAGAATGAATTCCGGGGTCCCAAATCTTGCTTTTGCACCCGTCTTCTTGTTGATCATTATGATTCCATCCGGGTAGCAAGCAATCTGAATTCTCACTAAAGCGGCCAAACAAATTCCTAGACCCATTCAGTTGAGCTTTACATCAACCCTTGCATTTAAACTTTGAGCACACAACCATGTTGAACCTTGCTTGACAACTCCAACCACTAACCATCTTCCTCTTACTCGTAATGCCACAAAGAGCTCTAAGTTGACCATCCGTCTCCAGTAGCCCATATTCAGGTGGAATTAGAAAGCTAAGGGATATGAATTTTACCCACTTGAATGTTGTGAAGGATGATGGCAACTTAGAGGGAGGGGTCTTCAACAACTTTGGTAAGGTAATTGCAGGCTTTGCTCCCATGTATTCTTTCTTGACATCTTCCACCTATTTGCAAGCTTCTTCAATTTCAACCTCTTCCTCTTAGTAGCTTTCTTTCAATTCAATCTCTTCTTCATTGCTCACCAAGGGCATGGGAGGTTGTGCCTCTTTTTCTTGAATCTCCATCTCTTGATCAACCTCTTCCAAGTCTTCAACCAGGGTATGCCTTGGAGGTTGTACACCCTCCTCAACAACAAATTCAAACTCCTTAGAAGGGGGTTCTATGACTGAGCTTTCCCATGGAGGTTCCGCATCTCCTAAGTCTTCGACCACTTCTTTCTCTTTAACGATTACAGCTTCGTCCAATTGTTCCAATACAAAGTCATGTTGTTCATTGTCCACCGGAGTTTCTAGCTTCTCCTTCATGCTGCGTTCTTCAGTAGATTCTCCACATGAAGCCATGGGAGTACTTTGAGTGCTCAGATGTCGGGAAGCTATTATATTTAATACCTCGGTTAAGGCAGTAGTGAGTTCTAGTACACTCCTTTGCATCCTTACTTGCCCTTGAAGAATACCACGAAGGATGTCATCCATTGGGGATTGGGGTGGATATGGGGGTTCATTATTTTGGAGAAAGGGTTCATAATAGGAAGATGGTTCTTCTTGATAAGGATATGGAGATGGTGAATATTGAGGTGGTAGTTCTGGGTGTGGTTCATATGGTGGTTGGTGTGGTGGATAAGGATTAGAGTCATATGGGGGTGTTTGGTGGTAAGGGGCTTGTGAGTATGGTGGTCCAGAGTTGTGTTGAGGAGATGGTTCATAAGCATATGGTGGGACTTATTGGTAACTACAAGGGGGTCCACCATAGTCATCATTTTGGTATGCATCACAGAAGAGTTGTTGGTTATAGTGCATTGGAGGTGGTTGCTGCCAAGAGGGTTGATCAAATCCTTGTGGCTCCTCCCATCTTTGATTCTTCCAACCTTGATGCCTACTATAGTTTCCATTCCTTACAACAACATTGGAACCAAACTTGAAACCAGAAGGGTGAGAATTCATAATAGCAAATAAAAATTAAAAACGAAAATTAAAACAAATTTAAATTAAAAGGTTTTTGAGATTTAAATTTTGAATTTTAAATTTTGAAAATTTAAATTTTGAAATTTAAATTTTGAAATTTTGAATTTTTTAATTTAAATATTGAAATTTGAAATTTGATTTTTTAAATAAGATAAGATAAGGTTTTGAAAAAGATATGATTTTTGAAAAATATTTGAATTTTGAAATTTAAAACTAAGATAAGATAAAAAAAAGTTTTAAAATAAAAAATCTGAATTTTTAAAAGGAAAATTCGAAATCCAATTAAAATAAATAGAAAAGATATTTTTGAATTTAATGAGAAAAGTGAAAAATAATAAAATGATACCAAACTTAAAATTTTTAGATCAAAACGAAGAAAACAACCAAGAACAACTTGAAGATCAAGATGAACACCAAGAACAAATTTTTGAAAAAATTTTTAATAACTGAATAAAAACCAATAACCTCTTAATTTACGAAAAAGCAAAAATAAAACAAAAATAAAAACAAATAAACAAGAAAAAAGCAAATATTTACAATAACCAATAATAAGGCACACGTTTGCGATTCTCCGGCAACGACGCCATTTTGAAAGAGTGAAACTCTCCCGCGATCTAGAATTTTTACAAATAAATTCCCGTTGTAAGTATAGCTTCTAGACCGATAAGAATTCCTTTCTTACAAACGTTTTGGTTGTCACAAGTAACAAACCCCTTTGAAATTGATAACCGAAGTATTTAACCTCGGGTCGTCTTCTCAAGGAATTGCAGGGAGGTGTTTTTATTATTGGTTGTGAGTCTTGTAAATTGGGGGTTTTTAAAATAAGGAACAAGTAATGTAAAATAACAAGTCGTTAAAATAATAACTAATAAAGCTCTTGGCAAGGTATGAGAATTGGAAGTCCTATCCTAGTTATCCTTATCGATGGTGATGAGAATTGAGTTTTAATCCCACTTAGTTAACCTTTACTAAAGCAAAGAAAAGTCAAGTGGACTAATTAGTTTGATCCTCAAGTCCTAGTCAATCCGTGTAGGAAGACTAGCTTTAGAGCGATCTAGATCAATTAGTAATATGCCAATTTCAACCACTGCTTTATTTGATAACTCAAGCGTCACCAATTACTTAACCAGAGCCAAAAGGGAAGAGAATCTACTCGAATGAAAATAATTTGGATTAATCGAAAGCATTCATAGCATAAATAAAACAATCTTATAACTGAAATATCTCAAATTATATTAAATAGAATATTCAAATCTAACGTAGAAAAGTTCATAAATTAAATTAGAAAAATAAATAAAAAGGAACATTGAACCTGAGACGAAGTTGAAATCCTAAATTTTTTAAGAGGAATCCTAATCCTAAATCCTAAGAGAGAGGAGAGAACCTCTCTCTCTAAAAACTACATCTAAAACTAAAAATTATGAATTATGAGATGATGATTATGAATGAATGGATTCTCCCATTTTATAGCCTCTAATCTGTGTTTTCTGGGCTGAAAACTGGGTCGAAAACAGCCCAGAAATTGCTGGAGAAGAAATCTGCCACGCTGATTTTTGTCACTGCGACACGTCTGCGTGGAGCACGCGTTCGCATCGCCTAGCATCAGGGCAACTATGGCATTATATATCAAATCTAAGCCCCAGACGTTAGCTTTCCAATGCAATTGGAACCGCGTCGTTTGGACCTGTGTAGCTCAAGTTATGACAGTTTTAGTGCGAGAGGGTCAGGCTGACAGCTTTGCAGTTCCTTCAACTTCTTGTATTCCTTCCACTTTTGCATGCTTCCTTTCCATCCTCCAAGCCATTCCTGTCCTGTAATCTCTGAAATCACTTAATGCAAATATCAAGGCATCGAATGGTAAACTCATGCAAATCATATGAATAAGTGTATGAAAGATTGATAAAATCCACTCAATTGAGCACAAGATAAACCATAAAATAGTGGTTTATCGCACACAGATCACGACATCGAATGGTAATAAAGGATAATTAAAATTGACAGTTTAAAGGCCTAGGAAACATGTTTTTAATTATATCACAGAATTAGGAAGAAATTGTAAAATCATGCAAATTATATGAATAAGTGAGCAAAGAATTGATAAAAACCACTCAAATTAGCACAAGATAAACCATAAAATAGTGGTTTATCAAGGCTTTGCAAGAAACTCAGGCTTCCAACTGGAATATAGAGACACAACTAAGTTAAACGAGGTAGAAATTATCTAAACAGATAAAAGAAGAGTGTCAGGCTTTCCAACTAAGGAGTGGAAAAACCTTAAACACCCATCCTTAGAACAACAAAAGACAAGAGGAGGAAAGGCTGACAGAAGACAAGCTGACGGCAGTCCAAGGCACCTTTGAGGGAGTTGAACGCCCAAGGAGGAATGCCTTTGGCATTCAACGGCCAGAAAAGGGTACTCCTGGCATTGAATGCCAAGGAGGGGGTAGTACTCTTGGCATTGAACGCCTAGAAGGGGGCAGCAAGGGCGTTGAACGCCCAAGCAGGGGTGTTCAAACACATGCAAGTGCTAATAAAACCTCTCCTAAGCAAGCTAATAACCCCATTTCTAGTACTGTAGGCACTCAACCTACATCAACTAAGGTTGATGAATGCTGAACTAAGATGCCATTTTCCCAGAAGCTCCGTCAAGAAGAAAAAGATAAATAGTTTGCCCGCATTGCAGACTACCTCAAAACATTAGAAATTAAGATCTCTTTTGCAGAAGCTCTTGAACAGATACCTTCTTATGCTAAGTTCATGAAAGTCATATTAAGTTACAAGAAGGATTGGAGAGAAGTAGAAACAGTCCTCCTCACTAAAGAATGCAGTGTAGTAATCCAGACGAACTTATTAGAGAAGCTTCAGGATTCTGGGAGCTTCTTGATACCATGCATCCCAGTAATTTGATAAAGAAGTTCTGCTTGACTCAGGAAGTCAAGCCAACCCGCATATGCCTTCAGTTGGCTGATGGCTCTATCAAATTTCCACTAGGTGTGGTGGAAGACATGATTGTTAGGGTTGGAACATTTGCTTTTCCCACAGACTTCGTGGTGCAAGAAATGGATGAGTACAAAAGTGCATCCCTCATTTTAGGAAGACCTTTCCTAGCCACGGGACGGACCCTCATTGACGTTCAAAAAGGGGAAGTCACCCTAAGAGTCAATGAGGATGAATTCGTGCTGAATGTTGCTAAAGCTATGCAGCATCCAGACACCCCAGAGGAATGCATGAGCATTGATATCATTAATTCCCTAGTGGAAGAAGTGAATATAGTCGAGAGACTTGAAGAAAAATTGGAGGACATCCTTTATGATGCCGAGCCTGATTTAGAGGCACCAGAAGAAAGAAAGGAGACCTTAACGGCTCCTAAAGAAGAGGGTGATCCTCCTAAACTCGAGCTCAAACTGTTATCATCATCCTTGAAATATGCATTTATAGGAGATGGGGACATTTATCCTGTGATTATAAGCTCTGCTTTAGAACCACAGGAAGAAAAAGTGCTGATCAAAGTGCTAAAGGCGCACAAGACAGCTCTTGGGTGGACCATAAGTGGCCTCAAAGACATTAGTCCAACCCGATTCATGCACAAAATCCGGCTGGAAGATGACGCCAAACCTGTGGTGCAACCATAAAGGTGACTGAATCCAGCTATGAAGAAAGTAGTACAAAAGGAAGTCACAAAATTCTGAGAGGCTGGGATTATTTATCCTATTTCAGACATCCCTTGGGTGAGCCCTGTCCAAGTTGTACCCAAGAAGGGAGGAATGACAATGGTTCACAATGAAAAAAATGAACTGATTCCCACAAGAACAGTTAGAGGGTGGCGTATGTGTATTGATTACAGGAGACTCAATAACGCCACAAGAAATGATCATTTTCCTTTACCATTCATAGATCAGATGCTAGAGAGGCTAGCAGGGTATGCATTCTATTATTTCCTGGATGGTTATTACGGTTACAATCAAATTGAAGTGGATCCACAGGATCAAGAAAAGACAGCATTCACATGCCCATATGGAGTGTTTGCTTACAGGAGAATGCCATTTGGCTTATGCAATGCTCCTGCCACCTTTCAGAGGTGTATGCTCTCCATTTTTTCTGATATGGTGGAGAAGTTCCTTGAAGTATTCATGGATGACTTCTCTGTCTTTGGAGATTCATTTGAATCCTACCTTGACCATCTTGCCCTAGTTCTGAAATGTTGCCAAGAAACAAACCTGGTTTTAAACTGGGAAAAATGTCACTTCATGGTAACTGAAGGAATTTTTCTTGGACATCGAATTTCAAACAAAGGGATAGAGGTGGATCAAGCTAAGGTAGAAATAATTGAGCGATTACCACCACCCACTATGTAAAGGGAATCAGAATTTTCCTGGGACATGCAGGGTTTTACAGGAGCTTCATAAAGGATTTTTTGAAAATTGCAAAGCCCCTGTGTAACCTGTTGACCACTGACACTCCATTTGTTTCTTGCAAGGAATGCCTGCATGCCTTTAAAAGCCAAGCTTATCACTGCACCCATTATTTCTGCACCCAACTAGGACTTGCCATTTGAACTAATGTGTGATGCCAGTGACCATGCAATTGGCGTAGTCCTGGGGTAGATACATGATAAGCTCCTGCATGTCATTTATTACGCCAGTCATGTTCTAAATGACGCACAGAAGAACGATACTACCACAAAAAAGGAATTACTTACAGTGGTTTATGCCATTGATAAGTTTAGATCTTATTTAATACGGTCTAAGGTCATTGTATACACTAACGATGCTTCTCTCAAGTATCTTCTCACTAAGTAGGATTCTAAGCCAAGGCTGATAAGATGGGTACTACTCTTGCAAGAGTTTGATATAGAAATCAGAGACAAAAAAGGTTCAGAGAACCAAGTGGCAAACCACTTATCTCAGATTGAGCCAGTTGCAGGGACTGCACTTCTGATGTGTGGATTTATACCGGTTCGGAATTTAACAAAATAATTTCGTTGTAAGCATAGCCCAAACCGAGAATCGATCCTCAAATCAAAGTTTAGATTTTGGTTGTCACAAGTCCAACCCAATAAAAATAACCGAGAGTATTAGTCCCGGGTCGGTCTCACTAGAAATTACAATCGAGTACCTAATTATTGGTTATGAAGTTCAAGGGGGTTGGGTTGATAAAACAAGAATTTAAAAAGGCAAGAAATGTAAAGCAAGCAACTAAAGAAAGCAAGTAATAAAGAGAGACATTCATGGAAAAGATTGAGAATATAGGCTTTCTATCCTAGTCATTAATTATTATACAATGATTAACAAGAGCTAATCCTATTTAGTCATCTCCAACATTGGAAGAAGGTACAATGTTATCCTCACATGAGAGAAAGTCAAATAAGACTAGTTAATCTCAATCCAAAAGTCCTAATCAAATTACTAATTGAATTAGCAAGAGATTAGAGTCAATGGAAATAATATTAACAAACAACTCTAGGTCACCAATCTAAATTGGGTATTGATGACTCAAGATTGCCTAATTTCTCTTTCCAAGCCAAGAATGCTCAAAAAGCTACTCTAACATCCAACCAAGCATTTTGTCAAACACTTGGAAGGTGATAATGAGATTTGCATGATGGTCTAGAATTTTCTTTTTATAGAAAAGAATTACTTCGTTGTAAGCATAGCTCCAAACCAACAAACAATTCTCACATAAAAAAAAAGAAACTTGAGTTGTCACATGTAACAAACCCCAAATAAAAATTAACCAAAGTATTTAGACTCCGGATCGTCTCCCTAAGAAACAATGTAGTTCTTAGTTATTGGCTATGAAGGGGTAAAAGGGGGTTTTGGTTCATGAGATGGCAAGAAAAATAGATTAAGCAAGTAAGTAAAGAAAGTAAGATAAAGAACTCTTGGCTAAGACTTGGGTAATTGAGATCACCATCCTTGTCAACAAACCGAATATTGATAATCATGAGAGACCAACCTATTAAGTCTACTTCCCAAAAGCTTTAAGTACGTAACATCTACTCCTAAGCTTGAAGTACGTCAAATAGATTTGATCACATCAATCCTTAAGTCCTAACCTACCTACCAATTAACTTAGTAGTGGGTTAGCGTCAATGGGTATCAAATTGATCACCATGGGTTCTCAAATCACCAAGTCAATGAGACCCAACGATTCAAGATTACCCAATTCCCTCGGCCTAGACCAAGAGTTGATAAAACTACTCAAAAACTAAAAAGAACATTTCATCAAACACATAGAGTGCGATAAAAGTAAACATCATAAATTGCAAGAATAATAAATCTAAAAACTACTAAGTGCAAGAAAAGCAAGATCAACAACTCAAATCAACAAGAAAGAGACATCAAGCATTAAATTGCATTAAAAGTAAATCAAATTCAACATGAGTTCATCATCACAAAAGAGAGCAAAATGAGAAATTAACATCACAATTGAGATAATCAAGATGTAGAGATGAGAAATTATAAAAGAAACAAGATGAGGTCAAGTAATTAACATGAATTTAAGATAATCTAACCTAATCCTAACCTAATTCTAGAGAGAAGAGGGAGCTTCTCTCTCTAGAAAACTAATTAAAGGCTCATGTTGGCTAAACTAATTGCTCCCCCTTTGCTTGGACTTCAATTCTGAATGAAATACACTTAGAAACAAGTTAGAATTGGGCCTGGGCAGCTCAAAAATCGCCCCCAGCGTTTTGCCTTTAAGTGGGCCATGTAAGAGTATTGGCGCGTGCGCGCCATGTGCGCGTGCGCGTCAATAGGCAAATTTTCCATCCGCGCGGACGCGGCAAGTATGCGTGCGCGTCTATTGGCGAGACCACTTTTGCGCATGTGCGCCTTGTGCGCGTACGCGTCATTTGATGCATTCCCAATCTTTGTTTCTTCATGCATTCTCCCTTTTGTATGCTTTTCTATTCATTTCTTCCATCTAATACTTGCCTTATAAACCTGAAATCACTCAACACACACATCAAGGCATCGAATAGAATTAAAGTGAATCAAAATTACCAATTTAAGGTCTAAAAAGTATGTTTCTACACTTAAGCAAAATTCAAGGGAGAATTACAAAACCATGCTATTTCATTGAATAAATATGGAAAAAAGTGGTAAAATCCCCCAAAATAAGCACAAGATAAATCACAAAATTGGGGTTTATCAGAAGGCATAAAAGAAAAGCATCATAAAATTGCAAGATTAATAAAATCTACAACTACCCAATTGCAGGAAACAATAACAATAACTCAATTAAACAATAAAGGAAGATAAAACATAAATTGCATTAAATGAAAATCCAAATCCAACAATAGTGCATGAACATAAAAATGACATAAAAGGAGAATTAATAAGAGAACTAAGAAGAACAAAGATGTAAGAACAAGAATTATAAAGAAAACTAATTGAAAACAAGAATCAAAACCTAAATCTAAAAGGGAATTAAACTAAGAACCCTAATTTCTAGAGAGAAGAGGGAGCTTCTCTCTCTAGAACTAACCTAAGGCATGATCCTAGCTAATCTAATTGCTCCCCCCCTCCCATTTCCTTGCAATTCTTGGGTTCAAAAGCATCAAATAGCTTTAGAAATGAGTTGGATTTGGGCTTGGGAAGCTCAGAAATCGCCCCCAGCGTATTGCCTTTAATGAAGTCACGTGCAGCTTGTCACGCGTACGCGTCACTGGCAACTTTCTTCATCTGACGCGTACGCGTCGCCTTGACGAGAGCCTCACTCATGCGTGCGTGTCACTCACGCGTACGCATCACTATAAATCTTCCAACTCCTTGTTTTCCATGAATTCTCCATCTTGCATGCTTTTCTCTTCACTTCTTTGATCCATTCCTTGCCCTTTTAATCCTAAAATCACTAACAAACATATCAATGCATCAAATAGAATTAAAGTGAATTAAATTTAGCTATTTTAGGGGCTAAAAAGCATGTTTTCACTCTTAAGCACAAATTAGAGAGAATTACAAAAACCATGCTATTTCATTGAATAAATGTGAGATAAGTTGATAAAATTCCCTAAATTCAACACATGATAAACCACAAAATTGGAGTTTATCAGCTTCCCTGTACTGAGGTAACTAAAACATTTCCTGATTTAGATAGCCCCTTAGTTTGCATACATTGCAAACTACAAAGCCATAAGGTTCATCCCCAAGGAATACAGTAGACAGTAAGCTCAAAAACTCATGCATGATGTAAAGTACTACTTGTGGGATGAACCATACCTCTTCAAAAAATGCTCGGACGGTGATGAGAGAACTTTTGCATGGTCTAGAAATTTGCGGATAAATCCTCGTTGCAAGTATAGTTTCTAAACCTTCAAAAGTTCTTTCATACAAACGTTTGGTTGTCACAAGTAACAAACCCCTTTAAAATTGATAACCGAGTATTTAAACCTTGGGTCGTCTTCTCAAGGAATTGCAGGGAAGTATGTTCTTATTATTGGTTATGAAGATTGTAAATTTGGGGTTTTGAGAATAGGGAGCAAGTAATTTAAATTGCAATTAAAATAAATAAATAACTGTAAAATAAACTTTTGGCAAGGTATGAGAAATTGGAAGTCCTAGCCCAGTTATCCTTATCAACAATAATGAAAATTGACTCTTGATTCCACTTAGTTAACCTTTACTAGAGCAAGGGAAGGTCAAGTGACTAATTAGTTTGATCTTCAAATCCTAGTTAATCCCTAAGGAAAGATTGGAATTATCGAAGTTCAGTTCAATTAGCAAAGATAACAATTATCACTTATGTTGAGTTAAGATAACTCCTGAGTTACTAATTTCTTAACCAAAGCCAAGAATGTAGAAAGCTAAATTAAAATCATAAATATCTGGAATACCTCAAATAAAAGACATTCAAAGCAGTAAAATCTAACATGGAAAAGTTCATAAGCCAATTGGGCAACATAAATCAAATACAAATAAAAGCATTAGAGTCAATAAAAATAGAAGCGAAAGTAAACAGAAAGGGACATTGAACCTGGGATCGAGAGTCACTCCTAAAACTAAGAGAAGTCCTAAATCCTAATCCTAAGAGAGAGAGAGGAGAGAACCTCTCTCTCTAAAACTACATCTAAAACATGAAAAGTCAATTATGAGAGCCTCCCCCATGAATGAATGGATTCCCCCACTTTATAGCCTCTAATCTGTGTTTTTTGGGCCGCAAACTGGGTCGAAAACAGCCCAGAAATCGCTGGAGAAGAATTCAAACACGCTGATTTCCGTCACTGTGACGCGGCCGCATGGGTCACGCGATCGCGTCACCTAGCGTCAGGGAAATTATGGCATATTATATATTAAATCGAAGCCCCGAACGTTAGCTTTCCAACGCAACTGAAACCGCGTCATTTGGACCTCTGTAGCTAAAGTTATAGCCGTTTGAGTGCGAAGAGGTCAGGCTGGACAGTTTAGCAATTTCTCCAGCTTCTTGTATTTCTTCCACTTTTGCATGCTTTCTTTCCATCCTCTGAGTCATTCTTGCCCTGTAATCTCTGAAATCAGTTAACACACATATCAAGGCATCTAATGGTGATAAGAGAGGATTAATAATAAGCAAATTTAAGATCAAAGAAGCATGTTTTCAATCAAAGCACGTAATTAGGAAGGCAAATGTAAAACCATACAAATAGTATAAATAAGTGGGTAAAGAGTAGATAAAAACCACTCAATTGAGCACAAGATAAACCATAAAATAGTGGTTTATCAACCTCCCCACACTTAAACATTAGCATGTCCTCATGCTAAGCTCAAGAGAAACTATAAAGGGGTGAAGAGGAAAGTAAGAATGTATGAAATACAACCTATCTATATGAATGCAACTACATGCAAAATGTTTCTACCTACTTAGTTAAAAGTAAAGAAATTTTTCTAAAAACTACATCTACTTCTAAAATTGTGAATGTGAAAGCCTGTTTATGAATGGATGCATTCCCCCACTTTATAGCCTCTAATCTGTGTTTTCTGGGCCGCAAACTGGGTCGAAAACAGCCCAGAAATCGCTGGAGAAGAATTCAAACACGCTGATTTCCGTCACTGCGACGCGGCCGCATGGGTCACGCGGTCGCGTCGCCTAGCGTCAGGGAAACTATGGCATATTATATATCAAATCGAAGCCCTGGACGTTAGCTTTCCAACGCAACTAGAACCGCATCGTTTAGATTTCTGTAGCTAAAGTTATAGCCGTTTGAGTGCAAAGAGGTCAGGCTGGACAGCTTAGCAATTTCTCCAGCTTCTTGTATTCCTTCCACTTTTGCATGCTTCCTTTCCATCCTCTGAGTCATTCCTGCCCTGTAATCTCTGAAATCAGTTAACACACATATCAAGGCATCTAATGGTGATAAGAGAGGATTAATAATAAGCAAATATAAGATCAAAGAAGCATGTTTTCAATCAAAGCAGATAATTAGGAAGGCAAATGTAAAACCATGCAAATAATATGAATAAGTGGGTAAAGAGTAGATAAAAACCACTCAATTGAGCACAAGATAAACCATAAAATAGTGGTTTATCAGACGGTATAATCCACCGGTGTGTGTCTGAAGAGGAAGTACAGTAGATCCTATGGCATTGCCATAGCTTAGAATATGGAGGACACTTTGGAGGTGAGCAAACTGCCACCAAGGTCCTCCATAGTGGCTTTTACTGGCTAACAATCTTTAAGGACACCTGGTGCACGAAATTGTGATCTCTGGTAATGGCTCCAAAAACTTGGTGCTCTAATCTCAATTCATAATTTGTCACAACTTCGATACAACTAACCAGCAAGTGCACTGGGTCGTCCAAGTAATAAACCTTACGTGAGTAAGGGTCGATCCCACGGAGATTGTCGGCTTGAAGCAAGCTATGGTCACCTTGTAAATCTCAGTCAGGCGGATATCAAAAGGTTATGAAGTTTTCGAAATTAAATAAGAAGTAAACATAAAATAAGGATAGAAATACTTATGTAATTCATTGGTTAGAATTTCAGATAAGCGTATAGAGATGCTTTCGTTCCTCTGAACCTCTGCTTTCCTACTGCCTTCATCCAATCAATCTTACTCCTTTCTATGGCTGGCTTTATGTAAGGACATCACCGTTGTCAATGGCTACATCCTATCCTCTTGTGAAAATGGTCCAAATGCTCTGTCACAGCACGACTAATCATCTGAGGTTCTCGATCATACTGGAATAGGATTCACCCTCCTTTTGCGTCTGTCACTACGCCCAGCACTCGTGAGTTTGAAGCTCGTCACAGTCATTCAATCCCTGAATCCTACTCGGAATACCACAGACAAGGTTTAGACTTTCCGGATTCTCATGAATGCCGCCATCAATCTAGCTTACACCACGAAGATTCTGATTAAGAGATCTAAGAGATACTCATTCAATCTAAGGTAGAACGGAAGTGGTTGTCAGGCACGCGTTCATAGGGAATGATGATGATTGTCACGTTCATCACATTCAGGTTGAAGTGCGAATGAATATCTTAGAAGCGGAATAACTTGAATTGAATAGAAAACAGTAGTACTTTGCATTAATTCATGAGGAACAGCAGAGCTCTACACCTTAATCTATGGAGTGCAAAAACTCTGCCGTTGAAAATACATAAGTGAATAGAGGGTAAGCATGGCCGAGTGGCCAGCCCCCAAAACGTGATCAAAGATGATCCGAAGATCATAAGATGTCTAATACAATAGTAAACAGTCCTATTTATACTAAACTAGTTACAAGGGTTTACAGATGTAAGTAATTGATGCATAAATCCACTTCCGGGGCCCACTTGGTGTGTGCTTGGGCTGAGCTTGAATGTTACACGTGCAGAGGCTCTTTCTGGAGTTGAACGCCAGGTTGTAACGTATTTCTGGCGTTCAACTCTGGTTTGTGACTTGTTTCTGGCGTTTAACTCCAGACAGCAGCGTAGAACTGGCGTTCAACGCCCTTTTACGTCGTCTAAACTCGGCCAAAGTATGGACTATTATACATTGCCGGAAAGCCCTGAATGTCTACTTTCCAACGCAGTTTGAGTTCTGTAGCTCCAGAAAATCCACTTTGAGTGCAGGGAGGTCAGAATCCAACAGCATCAGCAGTCCTTCTTCAACCTCTGAATCTGATTTTTGCTCAAGTCCCTCAATTTCAGCCAGAAAATACCTAAAATCACAGAAAAATACACAAACTCATAGTAAAGTCCAGAAATGTGAATTTAACATAAAAACTAATGAAAACATCCCTAAAAGTAACCAGATTCTACTAAAAACATACTAAAAATAATGCCAAAAAGCGTATAAATTATCCGCTCAGATTGTGACTCAGCTTTGCTAAAGTCCCCAATTAGAGGTGTCCAGGGTTCTTAAGCACACTCTTTTTTTTTTGGCTTTGGACCTTGACTTTAACCGCTCAGTCTCAAGTTTTCACTTGACACCTACACGCCACAAGCACATGGTTAGGGACAGCTTGGTTTAGCCGCTTAGGCCAGGATTTTATTCCTTTAGGCCCTCCTATCCACTGATGCTCAAAGCCTTGGGATCCTTTTTATTACCCTTGTCTTTTGGTTTTAAGGGTTACTGGCTTTTTGCTCTTGCCTCTTGGTTTTAAGAGCTTTTGGCTTTTTCTGCTTGCTTTTTCTTTTTCTTTCTATTTTTTTTCGCCTATTTTTTTTTCTGCAAGCTTTGTTCTTTGCTGCTTTTTCTTGCTTCAAGAATCATTTTTTATGATTTTTCAAATTATCAAATAACATGTCTCCTTGTCATCATTCTTTCAAGAGCCAACACATTTAACATTCTTAAACAACAACTTCAAAAGACATATGCACTGTTCAAGCATTCATTCAGAAAATAAGAAGCATTGTCACCACATCAATATAATTAAACTAAGTTCAAGGATAAATTCGAAACTCATGTACTTCTTGTTCTTTTAAATTAAAACATTTTTCATTTAAGAGAGGTGATGGATTCATAGGACTTTCATAACTTTAAGACAATGTTACTAAATACTAATGATCATGTAATGAAGACACAAACATAGATAAGCACTTAACATAGAGAAAACGAAAAAAAACAGAAAGTGAGAACAAGGAATGAGTCCACCTTAGTGATGGTGGCGTTTTCTTCTTGAGGAACCAATGATGTCCTTGAGCTCTTCTATGTCTCTTCCTTGTCTTTGTTGCTCCTCCCTCATTGTTTTTTGATCTTCTCTAATTTCATGAAGGATGATGGAGTGCTCTTGATGTTCCACCCTTAGTTGTCCCATGTTGGAAATTAATTCTCCTAGGGAGGTGTTGATTTGCTCCCAATAGTTTTGTGGAGGAAAATGCATTTGAGGCATCTCCGGGATCTCATGGTGATGAGCTTCCTGTGCCTCTTGAGCTCCATGAATGGGCTCTCTTGCTTGCTCCATTCTTTTCTTAGTGATGGGCTTCCCTTCCTCAATGGGAATGTCTCCTTCTATGAAAGTTCCAGCTCAGTAGTAAAGATGGCAAATAAGATGAGGAAAAGCTAGCCTTGCCATGGGGGAGGACTTTTCGGCTATTTTGTAGAGTTCAAGGGAGATGACTTCATAAACTTCTACTTCCTCTCCAATCATGATGCTATGAATCATGATGGCCCGATCCACAGTAACTTCGGATAGGTTGCTAGTGGGGATGATGGAGCGTTGTATGAATTCTAACCATCCTCTAGCTACAGGCTTGAGGTCCAGTCTTCTTAGTTGAACCGGCTTGCCTTTGGAGTCAATCTTCCATTGAGCTCCTTCCACACATATGTCCATGAGGACTTGGTCCAACCTTTGATTAAAGTTGACCCTTCTAGTGTAGGGGCGTGCATCTCCTTGCATCATAGGCAAGTTAAACGCCAACCTCACATTTTCCGGACTAAAATCTAAGTATTTCCCCCGAACCATGGTGAGATAATTCTTTGGGTCCGGGTTCTTACTTTGATCATGGTTCCTAGTGATCCATGCATTGGCATAGAACTCTTGAACTATTAGGATACCGACTTGTTGGATAGGTTTTGTTAGAACTTCCCAACCTCTTCTTTGGATTTCATGTCGGATCTCCGGATACTCATTCTTCTTGAGCTTGAAAGGGACCTCAGGGATCACCTTCTTCTTGGCCACAACATCATAGAAGTGGTCTTGATGAGCTTTGGAGATGAATCTTTCCATCTCCCATGACTCGGAGGTGGAAGCTTTTGTCTTCCCTTTCCCTTTTCTAGAGGATTCTCTGGTCTTAGGTGCCATCAATGGTAATGGAAAAACAAAAAACTTATGCTTTTACCACACCAAACTTAGACTTTTACTCGCCCTCGAGCAAGAGAAGAAAGAAGAGATGAAGAAGAAGAAGAAAATATGGAGGAGAGGGGGGTGGTGTATTCGGCCAAGAAGAGAAGAGAGGGTTGTGTTATGTGAAAATGAGGAAGAATGGAGGGCTATATATAGGGAAGGGAGGGGGTAAGGTTCGGCCATAAGGGTGGGTTTTGGGTGGGAAATTGATTTTGAATTTTGAAGGTAGGTGGAGTTTATGAGGTAGGTTTATGGGGAAGAGTGGATGGATGTGAGTGAAAGAGGGGTGGGATGAAGTGAGTGGAGGTAGGTGGGGATCCTGTGGGGTCCACAGATCCTGAGGTGTTTAAGAATTTACAACCTTGCACCAAATTGGGCATGCAAAATGCCCTTGCACACAACTCTGGGCATTCAGCGCCAGATTGGTGCTTGTTCTAGGCGTTGAACGCCCATTTGTTGCCCATTTCTGGCGTTGAACGCCAGAACCATGCTTGTTCTGGGCGTTCAGCGCCAGCTCTTCTCCAGGATGCATTTCTGGCGTTCAAACGCCCAGATGCTGCCCATTTCTGGCGTTCAGCGCCAGAACCATGCTCTGTTCTGGCGTTGAACGCCCAAAACATGCTTCTTACTGGCGTTTAAATGCCAGTAAGGTCTTCCTCCAGAGTGTGATTTTTCTTCTGCTATTTTTTATTTCGTTTTCAATTTTTATATTTATTTTGTGACTCCACATGATCATGAACCTAATAAAACATGAAAGAACAAGAAAAATAAAATTAGATAAATAAAAATTGGGTTGCCTCCCAACAAGCGCTTCTTTAATGTCAATAGCTTGACAGTGGGCTCTCATGGAGCCTCACAGATGTTCAGAGCATTGTTGAGACTTCCCAACACCAAACTTAGAGTTTGGATATGGGAATTTTTTTCCAAACTTAGAGTTTGGTTGTGGCCTCCCAACACCAAACTTAGAGTTTGACTGTGGGGGCTCTGGTTGACTCTGTTTTGAGAGAAGCTTTTTATGCTTCCTCTACATGTTTACAGAAGGATAACATTGAGTTGTAAATACAAGGGAGTCCCCATTCAATTGAAGGACTAATTCACCTCTGTCAACATCAATCACAGCTCTTGCTGTGGCTAGGAAGGGTCTTCCAAGGATGATGAATTCATCCTCATCCTTCCCAGTATCTAGGACTATGAAATCAGCAGGGATGTAAAGGCCTTCAACCTTTACTAACACGTCCTCTACTTGTCCATAAGCCTGTTTTCTTGAATTGTTTGCCATCTCTAATGAGATTTTAGCAGCTTGTACCCCATAGATTCCCAGTTTCTCTATTACAGAGAGGGGCATGAGGTTTATCCCTGAACCAAGGTCACACAGAGCCTTAAAGATCATGGTGCCTATGGTACAAGGTATTAAGAACTTTCCAGGATCCTGTTTCTTCTGAGGCAATGTCAGTTGATCCAGATCACTTAGTTCATTGGTGAACAAGGGAGGTTCATCTTCCTAAGTTTCAATGCCAAATAATTTGGCATTCAGCTTCATGATTGCACCAAGGTACTTGGTGACTTGCTCCTCAGTGACATCCTCATTCTCTTCAGAAGAGGAATACTCATCAGAGCTCATGAATGGCATAAAGAGGTTTAATGGAATCTCTATGGTCTCTAGTTAAGCCTCAGATTCCTTTGATTCCTCAGAGGGAAACTCCTTATTGATCACTGGACGTCTCAGGAGGTCTTCCTCACTGGGATTCACGTCCTCAACCTCCCTTACAGGTTTGGCCATGGTAATTAATTCAATGGCCTTGCATTCTCCTTTTGGATTCTCTTCTGTATTGCTTGGGAGAGTACTAGGAGGGATTTCAGTGATCCTTTTACTCAGCTGGCCCACTTGTGCCTCCAAATTTCTAATGGAGGACCTTGTTTCATTCATGAAACTTACAGTGGCCTTAGATAGATCAGAGACTAATTTTGCTAATTTAGAGGTATTTTGTTTAGAGTTCTCTGTCTGTTGCTGAGTGGATGATGGAAAAGGCTTGCTATTGCTAAACCTGTATCTTCCACCATTATTAAAGCCTTGTTGAGGCTTTTGTTGATCCTTCCATGAGAGATTTGGATGATTTCTCCATGATGGATTATAGGTGTTTCCATAAGGTTCACCTAAGTAATTCACCTCTGCTATTGCAGGGTTCTCAGGATCATAAGCTTCTTCTTCGGAAGACGCCTCTTGAGTACTGTTGGATGCAGCTTGCATTCCATTCAGACTCTGAGAAATCATATTGACTTGCTGAGTCAATATTTTATTCTGAGCCAATATGGCATTCAGAGTATCAATTTCAAGAACTCCCTTCTTCATAGGCGTCCCATTACTCACAGGATTCCTCTCAGAAGTATACATGAACTAGTTATTAGCAACCATGTCAATGAGTTCTTGAGCTTCTCCAGGCGTTTTCTTTAGGTGAATGGATCCACCTGCAGAAGTATCCAATGACATCTTAGCTAATTCAGACAGACCATCATAGAATATATCCAGGATGGTCCATTCTGAAAGCATGTCAGAAGGACACTTTTTGGTCAGTCCTTTGTATCTCTCCCAAGCTTCATAGAGGGATTCACCTTCTTTCTGTCTGAAGGTTTGAACATCCACTCTAAGCTTACTCAGCTTTTGAGGAGGAAAGAACTTGGCTAAGAAAGCCTTGACCAGCTTATCCCAAGAGTTCAGGCTATCATTAGGTTGAGAGTCCAACCATATTCTAGCTCTGTCTCTTACAGCAAAAGGAAAAAGCATGAGCCTGTAGACTTCAGGATCTACTCCATTAGTCTTAACAGTATCACATATCTGCAAGAATTCAGTTAAGAACTGAAAAGGATCTTCAGATGGAAGTCCATGAAACTTGTAGTTCTGCTACATCAGAGAAACTAGCTAAGGTTTCAGCTCAAAGTTGTTTGCTCCAATGGCAGGAATGGAGATGCTTCTTCCATGTAAATTGGAATTTGGTGCAGTAAAGACACCAAGCATTCTCCTTGCATTATTATTATTTTCGGCTGCCATCTCCTCTTCCTGTTCGAAAATTTCTGAAAGGTTATCTTTGGATTGTTGTATTTTAGCTTCTCTTAGTTTTCTCTTCAGAGTCCTTTCAGGTTCTGGATCTGCTTTAACAAGAATGTTCTTGTCTTTGCTCCTGCTCATATGAAAAAGAAGGACAGAAAAATAATAATAATAATAAGGGTCCTTTTTACCACAGTATAGAGGTCCCTGTGTGAGTAGAAGAAAAGAAAAAGAAAAGAATGTAATGTAAAGAAAGAGACACAAGGGTGAGGAGAGCAGAGATGTGAGATGAAGAGAAGTGTTGGTAGATGAATAAATGAATAGAAGGAGATGAGAGAGAAAGGGAATTTTCGAAAATTATTTTTGAAAAAAGGGTTAGTGATTTTCGAAAATAGTTTTTGAAAAAGGTTAGTGGTTTTCGAAAATTAAAATCAAAAATTAAAATAATTAATTAATTAAAAGAAATTTTGAAAAAGAGGGGGGTATTTTTGAAAATTAGAGAGAGAGAGGGTTAGTTAGGTAGTTTTGAAAAAGATAAGAAACAAACAAAAAGTTAGTTAGTTAGTTGAAACAAATTTGAAAATCAATTTTGAAAAGATAAGAAGTTAGGAGGTTAGAAAATATATTTTGAAATCAAATTTTTGAAAGAGATAAGATGGGAAGATATTTTTGAAAAGATATGATTGAAATTAGTTTTTGAAAAAGATTTGATTTTTAAAATCACAATTAATGACTTGATTCACAAGAAATCACAAGATATGATTCTAGAACTTAAAGTTTGAATCTTTCTTAACAAGTAAGTAACAAACTTGAAGTTTTTGAATCAAAACATTAATTGATGATGTTATTTTCGAAAATTATGATATAAAATTAAGAAAAATTTTTTTGAAAAATATATATTATTTTAAAATTTTCGAAAATAACTAAGAAAAATTAAAAAGATTTGATTTTTGAAAAAGATTTTGAAAAAAATAAGATTTTTAAATTGAAAATTTGATTTGACTCATAAGAAACAACTAGATTTTAAAAAATTTTTGAAAGAGTCAACTCAAATTTTCGAATTTATGAGAGAAAAAAGGGAAAGATATTTTTTTGATTTTTGAATTTTTAATGATGAGAGAGGGAAACATGAAAAATGATGCAATGCATGAGAATTTTGGATCAAAGTATGTGATGAATGCAAGAACACTATGAATGTCAAGATGAACACCAAGAACACTTTGAATGTCAAGATGAACATCAAGAACATATTTTTTGAAAATTTTTAATGCAAAGAAAACATGCAAGACACCAAACTTAGAAATCTTTCATGTTCAGACACTATGAATGCAAAAATGCACATGCAAAACAAGAAAAGATGCAAAACAAGAAAACATCAAGATCAAACAAGAAGACTTACCAAGAACAACTTGAAGATCATGAAGAACACCATGAATGCATGAATTTTTCGAAAAATGCAAGATGAACATGCAATTGACACCAGACTTAAAATCTGACTCAAGACTCAAACAAGAAACACAAAATATTTTTTATTTTTATGATTTTCTAATTTTTTTTTGTATTTTCTTTTAATTTTTTTCGAAAATCATTTTAAAAAAAAGAAAAATAAGGATTCCAAAATTTTTAATATGAATTCCAGGAATCTTATGCTCTTTAGTCTAAAGCTCCAATCAAAGGGTCAGGCATGGAATTTTTCCGAGTGCTATTGTATTAGTTAGGAATTTTTCCGAGGAATTTTGAGGGTTGGAGGACAGAAAAATAAATGATTGTAAATTAAAGTAATGAAAACTAGCAAGAGAATTTATATAATCAAATAAAAAGCCTTGACCGGGGGAAGATTAATTGGAAGTTCTATCCTTGTTGGATTCTCCCAAGTGCAATAGCAAGAGGTTGTTGTTTTCACTTACTTAACCCTTACTAAATAAAGGAAAGTCAAGTGATTGAGCTAACTCTTTGATGAGTGGATAATTTATACCATTTTTGGCATTGTTTTTAGGTAGTTTTTAGTATATTTTAGTTACTTTTTATTATATTTTTATTAGTTTTATGCAAAAATCACATTTCTGGACTTTACTATGTTTGTGTGTTTTTCTGTAATTTCAGGTATTTTCTGGCTGAAATTGAGGGACCTGAGCAAAAATCTGATTCAGAGGCTGAGAAAGGACTGCAGATGCTGTTGGATTCTGACCCTCATGCACTCAAAGTGGATTTTCTAGAGCTACAGAAGCCCAATTGGTGCGCTCTCAATTGCGTTGAAAAGTAGACATCTTGGACTTTCCAGCAATATATAATAGTTTATACTTTGTTCGATATTTGATGGCTCAAACTGGCGTTAAAAGCCAGCCAAAAACTTTTTGGCGTAAAACGCCATAACTGGCATAATTCTTAGCGTTAAACGCCCATTTTGGCACCCAAGGTGGCGTTTAACTCCAACTTTAGGCATATGCACATGAAAGCTTGAAAGCTCAGCCCAGACACTCACCAAGTGGGTCCCATAAGTGGATTTCTGCACTATCTGCACTTAGTTACTCATTTTCTGTAAACCTAAGTTACTAGTTAGTATAAAAACTAAATTTAGAGATTCATTTTAGTAACTCATGACATTTTTACACTTCATATTGTATCTTCGATGGCATGAATCTCTAAACCCCATAGGTGGGGTGAGGAGTTCTGCTGTGTTTCAATCGATTAATGCAATCACTACTGTTTTCTATTCAATCACGCTTGATTCTATTCTAAGATACTCATTCGTACTTCAATATAGAGAATCTCATGATCTGTGACACTCATCATTATTCTCAATTCTATGAACGCGTGCCTGACAACCACTCCCATTCTATCTGAGCTCAACGTAGTCATTGGGCGACAGCTTAAGTGTGTATCTCTTGGGTCTCTGATCCACGGACCGAGTCTGTGAGATTAGAACCTTCGTGGTAGAGGCTAGAACCAATTGGCAGCATTCCTAGGATCCGAAAAGTCTAAACCTTGTCTGTGGTATTCCGAGTAGGATCTGGGAAGGGATGACTGTGACGAGCTTCAAACTCACGAATGTTGGGCGCAGTGATAGTGTGCAAAAGGATAAAGAAATCTTATTCCAATGCTAGTGAGAATCGATAGATGATTAGCCGTGCGGTAGCTGTACCTGGTATTTGTCATCCGAGATGAGAAATCCGACAGTTGATTAGCCGTGCAGAGATTGTACCTGGTATTTTTCATCTGAGAGGATCATACTGCTTGCCATTGAAGGAAGCCATGCGTGTTTGGAGAAGAAGACAGTAGGAAAGCAGAGATTCAGACGACAGAGCATCTATGGAACCTCAACCTGTTCCTCATTACTGAATCACAAGTATCATTTATTTCATGTTATTTATTTTTCATAAACAAAATCAATTATATCATTTAAATCTCCTGACTAAGAATTATAAGATAACCATACCTTGCTTCAAGCCGACAATCTCCGTGGGATCGACCCTTACTCACGTAAGGTATTACATGGACGACCCAGTGCACTTGCTGGTTAGTTGTGCGGAGTTGTGGAAAGTATAATCACAATTTCGTGCACCAAGTTTTTGGCGCCATTGCCGGGGATTATTCGAGTTTGGACAACTGACGATTTATTTTGTTGCTTAGATTAGGAAAAATTTATCTTTTTGGTTTAGAGTCACTAAATTTGAGTCTTTTATTTTCTTTTCAAAAAAATATCTTATTTTTCTTTAATTAATCTTTAATTTTCCTTTGAGTTTTCTGTTTGAGTTTAGTTTCATGCTTTAAGTTTGGTGTCAATTGCATGTTTTAATTTTTCTTTAATTTTCGAAAATATATGCATTGTGTTCTTCATTGATCTTCAAGTTGTTCTTGTTTATTTTCCTTGTTTGATCTTTAGTTTTTCTTGTTGTGTCTTTCCTTGTTTTTCTTGTGCATTTTCGAATTATTAGTGTCCAAAGTATAAAAATTTTTTAGTTTGGTGTCCTTTGTTTTCTTATTTTCTTAAAAAATTTCCAAAATTTATTCTTGGTGTTCATCTTGATCTTCAAAGTGTTCTTGGTGTTCATCTTGACATTCAAAGTGTTCTTGTTTTTCTTTCTGTTTTAATCTTAAAAATTTTAAGTTTGGTGTCTTTTACTTGTTTTTCTCTCTCCTCATTAAATTCAAAAATATCTTTTCTCTTTATTTTAATTGAATTTTCAAAAATTACATTTAAAAATTCAGATTTTTATTGTAAATTTTTTATCTTATCTTATCTTAGTTTTAAATTTCAAAATTCAAATCTTTTTCAAAAATCATATCTTTTTCAAAATCTTATCTTATCTTATTTCAAATTCAAATTTCAAATTTCAATTAAATTCAAAAATTCAAAATTCAAATTTCAAAATTTAAATCTTTTTCAAATCTTTATCTTATATTGTTGACTTTTTCAAAATTTAAAATTCAAAACTTTTTAATTTAAAAACCTATCTTCTCTTAAATTCCTTACTTCTCTTACCTAACTTATCTTATCTTTTCTAATCTCAAATCCTAAAATCAAATCTTTTTCAAATCTTTTCTCTTATTTATTTTCTTATAAGTATCTTTAATTTTAAGACATATCTTTTTCAAAATTTCCTAACCACTTTCTCTCTCTTCATTTTTCGAAAATCCTCACCCAAAAGTTTTTAAATCTTTTTAATTAATTAATTAATTTAGTTTTCTAATTTTGTTTATTTATTTTTCTTTTTTTTATTTATTTTCGAAACTTGCATCATTTTATTTATTTACTTTATTTTTAATTTCGTTAAATTAAAAAAAAAAGGGGGGAGAATAAAATTTTTATTCACAATCCACATCATCTCCCTTTCTCCATCATGGACCTAAGTGGAAATGAACAGTCTAGAAGGACTCTGGGGTCATATACTAACCCCACTACTGCCTCATATGGGAGTAGTATCTGTATACTCCCCATCAAAGCCAGCAGTTTTGAGCTAAACCCTCAGCTTATTATCATGGTGCAGCAAAATTGCTAGTATTCCGGTCTTCTACAGGAAGAACCTACTGAGTTTCTGGCACAGTTCTTACAAATTGCTGACACAGTATGTGAGAAGGAAGTAGATCATGATATCTACAGATTTTTACTATTTCCATTTTCTGTAAAAGATCAAGCTAAGAGGTGGTTAAATAACCAACCCACAGCAAGCATAAGAACATGGAAACAGTTATCAGACAAATTCCTGAATCAATATTTCCCTCCAAAAAGGATGACACAGCTAAGGCTGGACATCCAAGGCTTTAAACAAGAGGATAATAAATCTCATTATAATTCCTAGGAGATGTACAGAGAGATGCTAAGAAAATGCTCCTCTGAAATATTTTCAGAATGGATGCAGTTAGACATCTTCTACTATGGGCTTACAGAAAAGGCCCAGATGTCTCTAGACCACTCAGCTGGTGGATCTATACATATGAGAAAGACAATTAAAGAGGCTTAAGAGCTCATTGATACAGTTGCCAGAAATCAGCACTTGTACTCAAGTGGTGAGACCTCCATGAAAGAAGAGGCTGAGGCAGCATCCACTGAACTTAGTCCTCCAGAACAAATTGCTGAACTCAATCAGTAACTATTTTCTATAACAAAACAGTTAGCAAAATTTAAAGAGATTCTACAAGAAACCAAAGATGCTAACCAGAATATGAAAAAACAATTGAATGAGACAAGACAGCAGTTATCTAAATAGATAATATAAGAATGCCAAGCTGTTCATTTAAGGAGTGGAAAGACATTGAATGTCTCAACTCAAAGCAGCAGGAAGCCAAGAAAGGAACATCTAACGGAGGATGACCAAACCACTGCCCAAAATCCCTCTAAGGACAATAAGAGCCCAGAGAGGAATGATTCTGGCGTTCAAACGCCAGAAAAGGGTGGCACTCCGGCGTTAAACGCCCAAAAAGTACCCAATTCTGGCGTTCAAACGCCAATGGGGGATCAGACACCTACAGGTGCTGATAACAACCACCTTAGGAAGGCCTCTCCAACCACTTCTGTAGGAAATAAACGTGCAGCAACTAAGGTTGAAGAATATAAGGCCAAGATGCCTTATCCTCAGAAACTCCGCCAAGCAGAATAGGATAAATAATTTTCCCGCTTTGCAGACTATCTCAGGACTCTTGAAATAAAAATTTCGTTTGCAGAGGCACTTGAGCAAATACCCTCTTATGCTAAGTTCATGAAAGAGATCTTAAGTCATAAAAAGGATTTGAAAGAAACTGAAAAAATTTTCCTCACTGAAGAATGCAGTGCAGTCATTCTGAAAAGCTTACCAGAGAACCTTAAAGATCCCAGAAGCTTTATGATACCATGCACATTAGAGGGTGCTTGTACCAAGACAGCTCTATGTGATCTTGGGAAAAGTATCAACCTAATACCTGTATCCACTATCAAAAATCTTGGTTTGACTAATGAGGTTAAACCAACCCGGATATGCCTCCAACTTGCTGATGTCTCCATTAAGATTCCATCAGGCGTAATTGAGGACATGATTGTCAAGGTTGGGCCATTTGCCTTTCCCAATGACTTTGTAGTGCTGGAAATGGAGGAGCACAAGAGTGCAACTCTCATTCTAGGAAGACCTTTCCTAGCAACTGGACGAACCCTCATTGACGTCCAAAAAGGGAAGATAACCCTGAAAGTCAATGAGGATGAGTTTAAGTTGAATGCTGTCAAAGCTATGCAGCATCCAGACACATCAAAAGACTGCATGAGCACTAATATTATTGACTCCCTGGTGGAAGAGATCAATATGACTGAGAGTCTCGAATCAGAGCTAGAGGACATTTTTAAAGATGTTCAGCCTGATCTGGAGGAACCAGAGAAAACAGAAGAACCTCTGAAAACTCCTCAGGAAGAGAAGAAGCCTCCCAAACCCGAGCTCAAACCACTACCACCATCCCTGAAATATTCATTTCTCAGAGAAGATGACACTTTTCCAGTGATCTTAAGCTCTGCTTTAGAGCCACAGGAAGAGAAAGCACTAATTCAGGTGCTAAGGACACACGAGACAGCTCTTAGGTATTCCATAAGTGATCTTAAGGGAATTAGCCCAGCCAGATGCATGCACAAGATCCTATTGGAGGATGATGCTAAGCCAGTGGTTCAACCACAGAGGCGGCTGAATCCAACCATGGAGGAGGTGGTGCAAAAAGAGGTCACTAAGTTACTAGAGGCTGGGATTATTTATCCTATTCCTGATAGCCCCTAGGTGAGCCTTGTTCAAGTTGTCCCTAAGAAGGGAGGCATGACAGTGGTTCATAATGAAAAAAATGAACTGGTTCCTACAAGAACAGTTACAAGGTGGCATATGTGTATTGACTACAGAAGACTCAATACAGCCACCAGAAAGGATCATTTTCCTTTACCATTCATAGACCATATGCTAGAAAGACTAGCAGGTCATGAATACTACTGCTTTTTAGATGGCTATTCAGGTTACAACCAAATTGTAGTAGATCCTCAGGACCAAGAGAAAACAGCATTCACATGTCCTTCTAGAGTATTTGCCTACAGAAGGATGCCATTCGGTCTGTGTAATGCACCTGCAACCTTTCAGAGGTGCATGCTCTCTATCTTTTTTGATATGGTAGAGAAATTTCTGGAAGTCTTCATGGATTACTTCTCAGTATTTGGAGACTCATTCAGCTCTTGTCTTGACCATCTAGCACTTGTTCTGAAAAGGTGCCAAGAGACTAACCTGGTTTTAAACTGGGAGAAATGTCACTTCATGGTGACTGAAGGAATTGTCCTTGGGCACAAAATTTCAAACAAGGGAATAGAGTTGGATCAAGCTAAGGTAGAGGTAATTGAAAAATTACCACCACCTGCCAATGTTAAGACAATCAGAAGCTTTCTGGGACATGCAGGATTCTATAGGAGGTTTCTAAAGGATTTTTCAAAAATTTCAAAACCTCTGAGCAATCTGCTAGCTGTTGACATGCCATTTATCTTTGACACAGAGTGTCTGCAGGTGTTTGAGACTCTGAAAGCTAAGCTGATCACAGCACCAGTCATTTTTGCACCAGATTGGACATTACCATTTGAACTAATGTGTGATGCCAGTAACCATGCCATTAGTGCAGTATTAGGACAGAGGCATGACAAGCTTCTGCATGTCATTTATTATGCTAGCCGTGTTTTAAATGACACGTAGAAGAATTACACAACCACAGAAAAGGAGTTGTTTGCAGTGGTTTATGCCATTGACAAGTTTAGATCTTATTTAGTAGGATCAAAAGTGATTGTGTACACTGACCATGCTGCTCTAAAATATCTCCTCACAAAGCAGGATTCAAAACCCAGACTCATAAGATGGGTGTTGCTTCTGCAAGAGTTTGATATAGAAATAAGAGACAGAAAAGGGACAGAAAACCAAGTAGCTGATCACCTGTCCCGGATAGAACCAGTAGCAGGAGCGTCCCTCTCTCTTACTGAGATCTTTGAAACCTTTCCGGATGAGCAACTCTTTGCCATTCAGGAAGTACAGTGGTTTGCAGACATTACAAATTATAAAGTTGTAAGATTCATACCCAAAGAGTACAGTAAGCAGCAAACGAAAAAATTGATTTCTGATGCAAAGTACTACTTGTGGGATGAACCATATCTCTTTAAGAGGTGTGCAGACGGAGTAATCCATAGATGTGTGCCTAGAGAAGGGGCATAGAAGATCCTATGGCATTGCCATGGATCACAATATGGAGGACATTTTGGAGGTGAGCGAACAGCCACAAAGATTCTCCAATGTGGCTTCTAATGGCCTACTCTCTATAAAGACTCCCGAGAGTTTGTACGTAACTGTGGCAATTGCCAGAGAGCTGGTAATCTGTCTCACGGTTATACCATACCTCAGCAAGGGATCTTAGAGATTGAGTTGTTTGATGTATGGGGTATTGACTTCATGGGCCTTTCCCACCATCATACTCAAACACTTATATTCTGGTGGCAGTAGACTATGTATCTAAATGGGTAGAGGCAATTGCAACACCCACTAATGATACTAAGACAGTGATGAAGTTCCTCCAGAAGCATATCTTCAACAGGTTCGGTATCCCTAGGATGCTGATCAGTGATGGAGGCACTCATTTCTGCAATAAATAGCTTGACTCTGTTCTGGTCCGATATGGAATTAACAATAAAGTGACCACTCCATATCATCTACAGACAAATGGGCAGGCTAAATTCTCAAATAGAGAACTAAAACGAATCCTGGAACGGACTGTAAGTACCCGTAGAAGGGATTAGGCAAGAAGTCTGGATGATGCTTTGTGGGCATACAGAACCGCATTCAAGAATCTTATAGGGACCTCTCCATACCAGCTTGTGTATGGAAAAGCCTGTCATCTGCCAGTGGAACTGAAACACAAGGCCTACTGGGCAACCAGGTTCATAAACCTTGATGCTAAGGTAGCCGGAGAGAAAAGATTACTCCAGTTGAATGAGCTGGAGGAGTTCAAACTCAATGCTTTCAAAAATGCTAAAATTTACAAGGAGAAAGCAAAAAGGTGGCATGACAGAAAGCTGTCATCTAGAGTCTTTGAGCCAGGACAGAAGGTTCTGCTGTTTAACTCTAGGCTCAGATTGTTCCCTGGGAAATTGAAATCCCGGTGGAAGGGACCATATGTGATTACAAGTGTGTCACCATATGGATATGCAGAGCTTTAGGATATTGACTCAGAGAAAAAGTTCATTGTTAATGGACAGATAGTCAAATATTATCTTGAAGGCAATGTTGAGCAAGAGTGCTCAAAACTGAGACTAAATTAAAAGCTCAGTAAAAAGTCCAGCTAAAGACAATAAAGAAGCGCTTGTTGGGAGGCAACCCAGCCATTATAAAAAAATTATATGTTTATAACAATTATAAGTCTATTTAATTTTGTTATTCATGTTAGCTAAAGCATTTCAGAGAATAAGTCAGAGAAATGAAGGTTCAGAACATAAAGCAGAGGAATCACAGAGAAAAAGGGCTCACTGGCATTAAAACGGGAGTAAAGAGGCATTTTGGGTATTAAATGCCAGAATGGCTATCATTCTGGGGGTTTAACGCCAGTAAAGGTATCATTCTGGGCGTTAAACAACAGAATAGGCAGCATTCTGGGCGTTTAACGCCAGAAATGGCAGTATTCTGGGCGTTCAGAAAAACACCCAGTAAAGAAGGAATCCTGGCGTTTAACACCAGTCAGGGTATCTGGCTGGGTGTTAAACGCCCAAATAGGCAGTCCAGTGGGCGTTAAACACCAGAATGGATAGCATTCTGGGCGTTTAATGCCAGGATGACACAAGGGAGGTAATTTTGTTTCCAATTCAATTTTTTTTCAATTTTCATATTTTAATTCATAATTTTTTGCATCAAACATATTTTAAACATTCATCTTTCAATTTCTATTTTCAAAAATTAATAATCTTTCCAAGTCTTTTTAATTCTCTTTTTTTATTCTTTTCAATTCCTTCCAAAACGTTTTCAAAACTTACATATCTTTTGAAATTCTTTTCAACTCTTTTTAATTTTTCTTGTATACATTCATAAGTTTTGAAAATTAATTGCATCATTCTTCTTCTACTCCCTTCTATCTTATATTGCTCGAGGACGAGAAAACCTTTTAATTTTGATGTGGAAATGCTCAGCTTTTTGCTTTCCATAACCACTAATGGCACCTAAGGCTGGAGAAACCTCTAGAAAGAGGAAAGGAAAGGCAGTTGCTTCCAACTCCGAGTTATGGGAGATGGAGAGATTCATCTCAAAAGCCCATCACTAGAAAGAGGATGGAGCAAACAAGAGAGCCCACTCATGGACCTCAAACAAGAGCACTCCATTATCCTCCATGAAATCAGAGAGGACCAAAAGGCCATGAGAGAGGAGAAACAAAGGCAAGGAAGAGATATTATGGAGCTCAAGCACTCCATAGGATCTTCAAGAGGAAGAACTAGCCGCCCTCACTAAGGTGGACCCATTCTTTGATCTCCTTCTTTATTTTCTTTTCTGTTTTCGTTTCTATGATTTATGTTTTGTCTATGTTTGTGTCTTAATTACATGATCATTAGTGTCTAGTGTCTGTGTCTTAAAGCTATGAATGTCCATGAATCTTTCACCTTTCTTAAATGAAAAATGTTTTTATTTACAAAAGAACATGAAGTACATGAATTTTGAATTTTATCTTGAAAATAGTTTAATTATTTTGATGTAGTGGCAATACTTTTTGTTTTCTGAATGAATGCTTGAACAGTGCATATTTTTTATAGTGAAGTTTATGAATGTTAAAATTGTTGGCTCTTGAAAGAATAATGAAAAAGGAGACATGTTATTGATAATCAGAAAAATCATAAAATTGATTTGTGAAGCAAGAAAAAGCAGTGAAAAATAAAAAGCTTGCGAAAAAAAAGAGAAAAAAAAAAGAAAAAGAAAGAAAAAGCCAATAACCCTTTAAACCAAAAGACAAGGGTAAAAAGGATCCAAGGCTTTGAGCATTAATGGATAGGAGGGCCCAAAGGAGTAAAATCCTGGCCTAAACGGCTAAACCAAGCTGTCCCTAACCATGTGCTTGTGGCTTGAAGGTGTCAAGTGAAAAGCTTGAGACTGGGCGATTAAAGTCGTGGTCCAAAGCAAAAAGAGTGTGCCTAAGAACTCTAGGCACCTCTAACTGGGGACTCTAGCAAAGTTGAGTCACAATCTGAAAAGGTTCACCCAGTTATATGTCTGTGGCATTTATGTATCCGGTGATAACACTGGAAAACAAAATGCTTAGGGTCACGGCCAAGACTCATAAAGTAGCTGTGTTCAAGAATCAACATACTAAACTAGGTGATTAATAACACTATCTGAATTCTAAGTTCCTGTGGATGCCAATCATTCTAAACTTCAAAGGATAAAGTGAGATGCCAAAACTGTTCAGAAGCAAAAAGCTACTAGTCCTGCTCATCTAATTGAAACTCATCTTCATTGATATTTTTGAAACTTATTGTATATTCACTTCTTTTTATCCTACTTTGTTTTTGGTTGCTTGGGGACAAGCAACAATTTAAGTTTGGTATTGTGATGAGCAGATAATTTATACCCTTTTTGGCATTATTTTTATATAGTTTTTAGTATGTTTTAGTTACTTTTTATTATATTTTTATTAGTTTTTATGCAAAAATCACATTTCTGGACTTTACTATGAGTTTGTGTATTTTTCTATAATTTCAGGTATTTTCTGGCTGAAATTGAGGAACCTGAGCAAAAATCTGATTCAGAGGTTGATAAAGGACTACAGATGCTGTCGGATTCTGACCCTCCTGCACTCGAAGTGGAATTTTTGTACCTACATCTTGGGCTTTCTTGGCGTTAAACACCCATTTTGGCACCCAGGGTGGTGTTTAACTCCAACTTTAGGCATATGCATGTGAAAGCTTGAAAGCTTAGCCCAGACACTCACCAAGTGGGTCCTGGAAGTGGATTTCTGCACTATCTGCACTTAGTTACTCATTTTCTGTAAACCTAAGTTACTAGTTAGTATAAAAACTAAATTTAGAGATTCACTTTAGTAACTCGTGACATTTTTACACTTCATATTGTATCTTCTACGGCATGAGTCTCTAAACCCCATAGGTGGGGGTGAGGAGCTCTGCTGTGTTTCAATCGATTAATGCAATCACTACTGTTTTCTATTCAATCACGCTTGATTCTATTCTAAGATACTCATTCGTACTTCAATATAGAGAATCTGATGATCCGTGACACAAATCATTATTCTTAATTCTATGAACGCGTGCCTGACAACCACTCCGGTTCTATCTGAGCTCAACGTAGTCATTGGGCGACAGCTTGAGTGCGTATCTCTTGGGTCTCTGATCCACGGACCGAGTCTGTGAGATTAGAACCTTCGTGGTAGAGGCTAGAACTAATTGGCAGCATTCTTGGTATCTGGAAAGTCTAAACCTTGTCTGTGGTATTCTAAGTAAGATCTGGGAAGGAATGACCGTGACGAGCTTCAAACTCACGAATGTTGTGTGCAGTAACAGTGTGCAAAAGGATAGAGAGATCCTATTCTGACGCTAGTCAGAACCGACAGATGATTAGCCGTGCGGTAGCTGTACCTGGTATTTGTCATCCAAGATGAGAAATCCGACAGTTGATTAGCCGTGCAGAGATCATACCTGGTATTTTTCATCCGAGAGGATCATACAGCTTGCCATTGAAGGAAGCCATGTGTGTTTGGAGAAGAAGACAGTAGGAAAGCAGAGATTCAGACGACAGAGCATCTCCGGAACCTCAACCTATTCCTCATTACCGAATCACAAGTATCATTTATTTCATGTTATTTATTTTTCATAAACAAAATCAATTATATCATTTAAATCTCTTGACTAAGAATTACAAGATAATCATAGCTTGCTTCAAGCCGACAATCTCCGTGGGATCGACCCTTACTCACATAAGGAATTATTTGGACGACCCAGTGCACTTGCTGGTTTGTTGTGCGGAGTTGTGGAAAGTGTAATCATAATTTTGTGCACCACTCTTATTCACAAGTCTTAATCCTCTCCCATTGGAAGGATTAGCATTAATGACTAGAGAGTTAGCCAACAACTTCCAATTAAGATTGACACTTGAGTATTCCAACTCAAGGGTATCCTTTTAATCAACCCCCAAGTCAAGTTGGGAGTCTACTCCATTGACATGAATACAACGTTCACAAGCATAACAAGGGAATAAGAAGAAGATATGATAAATTGAATAAAGTAATAATTGAAAATTAATTACAAGTAAAAGTAATTCTTTGCATTAATTAATCCCAAAATCATAAACATACGTATCTGAACAGGGTTAATAAGTAATCAAAAGAGTAAAGGAATAGAAAAGCAAACTAGAATAATGAAACTTTAACGGAGGTAGTGACTCTTCTCAATATCCAAATCAAAAGCATAAACTCTAAAACTATGAATGTGGAGAAAACCTAGAGGAAGAGTGATTTCTCTCTAAGATTCCAAACTAAAACTAAAAACTATGTGAATGAGAATGTGTGTTGAGTATCTGCTTGTCCCCTGGCTCTAGTCTGTGTTTCTGGACCGAAAACTGGGTCCAAATTCATCCCAAAATCGCCCCCAGCATTTTCTGGGATTTCTGCAGGTAGCACATGCCACGCGTACGCGTCGCTAGTCATCTTCGCGTGTCACGCGTACGTGTCATGCACGCGTGAGCCATGCGTGCGCATCACTTCTCGCTAGTTGTCTTCTTTATTTCTTGTGCTCCTTCCCTTTTTGCAAGCTTCCTCTCCATCCTCTAAGTCATTCCTGCCCTATAAAGCCTGAAAACACTTAACGCACAGATCATGGCATCGAATGGTATAAAAGGAAATTTAAAATACACAATTTAAAGGCTTAGGAAGCAAGTTTTCAACCATAGAACAAATTTGGGAAGGAATTGTAAAATCATGCAAATTGTATAAATAAGTGTACAAAGACTTGATAAAACCACTCAATTAAGCACGAGATAAACCATAAAATAGTGGTTTATCAATCTCCCCACACTTAAACCTTAGCATGTCCTCATGCTAAGCTCAAGGAGACAAAAGGAATGAATGGGGGAAAGTAAGACTCATGAGATGCAACCTATGAATGCAACTATATGCTAAGATGTTTCTGTCTACTTGCTTAAAGTTAAATAAGTTCCTTAAGACAAACATAAATCAGATTCCACTAATTTAAACCATACAATAAAAGACAAGTAAATTTGTAAGAAGGTAGCTCACGAAAGTAGGGAACATAGAATCAAGCATTGAACCCTCACTAGTAGTGTATATGCACTCTACTTCTCTCAAGTGTCTAGGGTTAATCACTCTACTCTTCTCTAGTCATGCTTTCTAAAACTTTGTTCTTCATCTAACCAATCAACAAATATTTAGTATACCAATGCAAACATCATGAGGTCTTTTCAAGGTTGTAATGGGGATAAGGTAAGGGTAAGGATATATGTTTGGCCAAGTGAGCTAAAATATGAATCTTTGATTGACCTAATCTCTCACCTAACACACACACACTCTATGTAACTCTAAAATCATTCCTAGCTCCCCATAATTCTCACTTTTGTATATTTCACATACTCAGGTACCATATTTTCTTTAATTGTATCACATATGCATTGATCTTTTATTAAACTTAGCATTGGGGTAATTTTGTCCCCTTATTTATTTATTTATTTATTTTTTTGAATTTTTTTTTTGAGGTAAAAGTGAACATAACATATCAATGCACATGGTATTTTAATTTTTTTGGTCTCACATGAGTAGGTACCCAAATTCCCAAAATTTTGTCAATGAAACACTGTACACTTTTATCAACCCAAGTTCCCACGGTTCCCCATACTTAATTGATACACAATCTCTATCTTAAGCTAACCAAAGGTTCAATTAGGGGTAATTAATTTGTTTTTCCGCTTAAGGCTAGTGATGTGGTAAAATACAGAATAAATGGGGATTAAAAGGCTCAAAGTGGCAAACAAGGTTGATTGAAAGGGTAAGCTATTTGGAATAAGTGAGGTAATAACAAATGATGGCCTCAATCATATGTATGCATGCAAATATACTAAACAATAGACATATAGAATGGAAAAAAATATAGATTGTAATCATAGGAAAGAAAACACAAAAGAATAAAATATTATAGTTAAATAATGTAACCATGTAATTAAGTTCAAATCTCACAAGTTGTGTGTTCTTAGCTATAACCTATGTTCCAAATTACAATTCTCAGACAAGTTTAACATAAATTTTCTTCAATTTAAATTAGTGAAATACTATAAAAAGGGTCTTGAAAGGAAACTTATTATTTTAACCAAGCAAAATATACATGCAAACAATTATTATTATGCAATCTATCCTATCTAACAAAAAAAAAAGTCAAATGTTGGTGTTAAGACTGACCTCCCCACACTTAAGGCTTGGCACGGTCCTCCGTGCCATCAGTAAGGAGCAAGGTAGGGCAGGAAGCATCGCATCCGCTGTCTGGTTATCCATGGCTCCCTGTGCTACTTGATGAAGGGGAGTCCGGGGTGTCCTTTAGTTCTGGAGGTGGGTGTGTACCAACTATGAGGTCCTTCAAATAGTTGTATCGGGACTCCATTTGCTCCATTCACCGGTCTTGCCAGTCGAACCTCTCAAGAATCAGAAGGAGCATCTGATGGGTGGATGGTGCTTATGGTGTGGATGATGGTGGAGTGGAAGAAGGAGGAGTATCCAAAGATGGACCTGCAGACCGGCTCACAGAGGGAATTGACGGCCTGATGTACTTCCCAATTGGGACATACTGGTCGGCTCTAGGGATCATGACCTTCATGTCGCCTGCCCGATAGGACACACCTGCAGCTGAGACTAAATCTGAAAATAAGGCGGGGAAAGGCAGGTTACCCGTAATCTGTACATGTCTCATTGCTTGCCAAATGTGTTGGGGTAGGTTGAGGGGTTGCTCTGTCAGGATGCACCAGATGAGAACAGCCATGTCTGCTGTGAAGGTCGACTCGTGAGTGCTCGGAAAGACATAGTGGGACATAATCTGTGCCCACACACGAGCCTCTAGGGTGAGTGACTGGGCTGAAATGCTCTTGGGTTTTGAACGATGATGCCCGTAGATCCATGTGCTGCCAGGTTGGACTATAACCCCAAGGATGCTTTCCCAGCCGAATTGATACGTCTGGCGCTTGCGAGATGCCTTTTGATATGCATCACATCCCTCTGGACTAGGTGGAAGGTCCAATGCTCTCTGTATGGCACTCTCGGAGACAGGGACTTACTGCTGACGAACGTAGACAGTCTGCAGAGTAGGCGAGTGGAAGTTGGAGTAGAATTCAACTACCCATGATAGGTTGGCCTCTCATGGCTACCTCCTCAAAAATCTCCATTGTCTCCTCTCTATACGGGGCTCCACAAAATCAACAAAGTGGGCTGGGACAATGAGTAGGTGCTCATTGTTATAGTTCCTCTCAGCTAGGATGGGGAACATCTGTTCGCAATAGCGGTTAGTGAACCGCGTGGAGTCTCGTGCGGGAAAGGCTTTCTCTGATTCATCCACCTTAATGATCCTCTTCACCCGCTTTGTTGGCGGCTTAACACTAGTAGATGGTAGTGCTTTAGCCGTTGTTCTCTTGGTTCCTCTTCTTGCTAGTGTCTTGTCAGTGGCCTTCTCTTTTCCTTTCTTGGTATCCATGCCTAAGGAAGAAGGAAAGAGGAAGATTATTAAATATAGATAACCAAACAACCGGAAGGAAGAAATTCCAAGTGATAATGAATGCCAAAGAAAAGATAATAGCTTAAGCACATGGTAGCTACAACATGTAGGTAAGACATCAATTAAGAGCAAGAAGGCAATTCATAATTAAATAGATGCAAGAGAGGAAAAGCATGCAAGGAATAGGCATGAGAAGCATAACTCAAGCATTAATAATTAAATATACCAAATTAAAGAGCACTTTAGATGATGACAATTGTGAATGATAATTCCAAATACATGTAGAGTACAAGTGTTGGAAAAAAGAGGCATTCAAGTAAAAGAGTAAAACAAAATAAAGTTCAAGATGCCATAAGTGCTTTTTCACAAACACTTGGTGAGCAAGTTAACGTAGGAATGAAAATAATATAATCCAAATGTATATGAGATCCAAATAAAAAATTTCAATTGTCAAATCACTCCATATAGTGTCCACAAGCTTTAGTATAGTAAGGTAATACCCAAATAAAACTCCAATACCAACATAAGAATGCATGGAAAAGAAAGAAAAATAAACCATGGATAATTTAAACTTAAAAGAAAATTAGAAAAGAAAGAAACATAAATAAATGCAATAATGAAAGAGTAGATGGGAGGAAGAAAAGAAACCTGATGAAGAAGATGAAGAAGGAAAGGAGAAATTAATAGAGATGAAGAAGGAAGAAGGAAGAAAGGAGGAAGAGATAATTAGGATTGGAAAAGAATTAGGATTGGGGGAGGGTAATTTGAAATCAGGCGGCGAAGAGGTGTAATTGGGCATTGCATGCGACGCGTATGCGTGCATCACGCATACGCGTGGGTTGTGCAAATATCAGGCGACGTGTACGCGTCACAGTGGTTGTGCGAATGGCGCGAAGGTAACCCCACGCATGCACAACTCTCTGTTCAATATGCATGAGAAAACAACGCGCACGCGTCAGGGACACGTATGCGTGATGAGGCTTGTGCTCCCGGCACAGTTCCAACCCCACACCATCAGAACTCTCTGGCCAAACACCATTTACGCCAATTTTACATTGTCACGCGTGCACGTTATGGGCACATACGCGTGAGGGGCTAAAATCGCAAGCGACGCGTACGCGTGAGGGACGCATACGCATGGACTTGCTTTTACGCAAGGCACGTGTCCAGCATCACTCCTTCCTAACTCTCTATTCAATTTCTTTAATTCACGCACACACATATGACGCGTGCGCGTCAGCGACGCTTGAGCGTCGTGTGCCCCTTTTTTTATGCAGAATGCAAAATGGAAAATGCAGCATGCAAATGAATATGTAGAAATAATGAATGACTACTGCAAAAATTAAAATAAAATAGACTACGAATGAGAAGAAAAGATCATACCATAGTAGGTTGTCTCCCACCTAGCACTTTGCTTTTATGTCCTTAAGTTGGATGGTCCACAAGCTCAGTCGGCTTCTGTTGGTGGGTCCTCCAAGAGGAAGACTTCTAGCTCTTTATTGTCCTTCATCTTCTCACCATGATATAGCTTTAAGCTATGTCCATTGACCTTGATGAATTTGGAACTTGAAGGATGACTCAGGTTAAAGACTCCGTATGGCTCTGCCTATTCTACCTTGTAGGGGCCTTCCCATCTTGAACGCAACTTGCCTGGCATGAGTCTCAACCTTGAGTTGTAAAGGAGAACTAGCTCCCCAAGTCTGAAATGTCTTCTTTTTATATGCTTGTCATGCACAGCCTTCACCTTCTCTTTATATAGTCTGGAGTTGTCATATGCTTCGAGTCGAAGGTTCTCCAGTTCTGCTAGTTGCAGCTTCCTCTTAGCACCAGCCTTCTCAAATCCCATGTTGCATTCCCTTACAGCTCAGAAAGCCTTGTGTTCCACCTCCACTGGGAGGTGGCAAGCTTTGCCATAGACTAGGCGAAAGGGACTCATCCCGATTGGTGTCTTGTATGTTGTCCGATAAGCCCAAAGCACATCTACAAGCCTGGTGCTCCAATCCTTCCTATGAGGCTTGACTATCTTCTCCAGTATGCACTTTATCTCTCTATTAGACACCTCGGGTTGCCCATTGGTCTGAGGATGGTAGGATATTGCTACTTTGTGAACAATCCCATGCTTCTTCAGTGGTCCTGCTAATCTCCTGTTACAAAAGTGAGTGCCTTGATCACTCACGATTGCTCGTGGTGATCCAAAGCGACAGATAATATGGTTTCTAAGAAAGGATACAACAACGTTAGCATCATCTGTATGGGTAGGAATTGCTTCCACCCATTTAGAAACATAATCTACAGCTAATAATATATATAAGAAACCACTAGAGTTTGGGAATAGACCCATGAAGTCAATGCCCCAAACATCAAAAATTTCACAGAACATCATAAGCTGTTGGGGCATCTCATCCCTCTTGGATATATTACCAAATCTTTGGCATGGGGAACAAAATTTACAGAAGGTAGTAGCATCTTTAAAAAGAGTGGGCCACCAGAATCCCCAGTCTAAAATTTTTCTAGCTGTTCTTTCAGGGCCAAAATGTCCACTACTCTCAGAGGAGTGGCAGGCCTCTAAAATGGACTGGAATTCTAATTGAGACACGCACCTTCTAATTATCTGGTCAGCACCATACCTCCATAAATATGGGTCATCCCATATATAATATTTTGACTCGCTTTTCAGCTTATCCCTTTTATGCTTAGCAAAATTAGGAGGGAAGGTATGACTAACTAGATAATTAGCTACAGGTGCATACCAAGGAACTACTTCAGATATTGCGTGCAAGCTATCAAATGGAAAAGTATCATTGATAGGAGTGGAGTCATGCTTAATGTGCTCTAGGCAACTCAAGTGGTCCGCTACTAAATTCTGGGAACCACTCCTATCCTTAATTTCTAAATCAAATTCTTGCAGCAACAGTATCCAACGTATTAACCTTGGTTTGGACTCTTTTTTAGCTAATAAATATTTTAGAGCTGCATGGTCTGAGTATACTACAACTTTAGTACCAAGTAAATAGGCTCAGAATTTATCCAGAGCAAAAACAATAGCCAGAAGCTCTTTTTCAGTGGTAGTGTAATTAGACTGAGCAGCGTCTAAGGTCTTAGAAGCATAAGCTATTACAAAAGGAACCTTACCTTCGCGTTGAGCCAGCGCCGCTCCTACTGCATGATTGAAGGCATCACACATAATCTCAAAAGGCTGGCTCTAGTTTGGTCCTCTCACAATCGGAGCTTGAGTCAAGGCGATCTTCAGCTTATCGAACGCTTCCATGCAGTCTTCACTCAACTCGAACTCAACATCCTTCTATAGCAGTTTGGATAAAGGCAATGCTACCTTACTGAAGTCCTTGATAAATCTCCGGTAGAAACTAGCATGACCAAGGAACGAACGGACTTCCCTCACGGAGGAGGGGTAAGGTAAACTAGAAATGACATCTACCTTCGCTGGATCTACAGAAATACCAGAATGGCAGTATTAGAGACAACGTGTCCTAGAATAATACCTTGTTTTACCATAAAGTGACCTTTTTTAAAATTTAATACAAGGTTTGAACTAATATACCTGTCTAATACTCTAGCTAAACTATCCAAGCAAAGGCTAAATGAATCATAATACACACTAAAGTCATCCATGAAAATTTCTATACAGTTCTCAATAAGATCTAACAAGATACTCATCATGCACCTTTGGAAAGTAGCCGGTGCATTACATAAGCCAAAAGGCATCTTCTTGTATGTATACGTTCCAAAGGGACATGTAAAAGTAGTTATCTCCTGATCTTTAGGAGCTATATGAATTTGAAAATATCTTGTGTAACCATCTAAAAAGCAGTAGTGTGATTTACCTGACAAACGATCAAGCATCTGATCGATAAATGGCAGGGGATAGTGATCCTTGTGAGTAGCCTGGTTGAGGCACCTGTAATCAATGCATTCCCTCCAGAAATTTTGCACTCTAGTTGTTAGGAGCTCTGATGAGCGGATAATTTATACGCTTTTTGGCATTGTTTATAGGTAGTTTTTTGTATGTTTTAATTACTTTTTATTATATTTTTATTAGTTTTTATGCAAAAGTCACATTTCTGGAATTTACTATGAGTTTGTGTGTTTTTCTATAATTTCAGGTATTTTCTGGCTAAAATTGAGGGACCTGAGCAAAAATCTGATTCAAAGGCTGAGAAAGGACTGCAGATGCTGTTGTATTCTGACCCTCCTGTACTCGAAGTGGATTTTCTGGAGCTACAGAAGCCCAATTGGCACTCTCAATTGCTTTGGAAAGTAGACATCTTGGGCTTTCCAGTAATATATAATAGTCCATACTTTTCCCGAGATTTGATGGCCCAAACTGGCATTAAACGCCAGCCAAAAACTTTCTGGCGTAAAACGCTAGAACTGGCACATTTCTTGGCGTTAAATGCCCATTTTGGCACCCAGGGTGGCGTTTAACTCCAACTTGAGGCATATACACGTGAAAGCTTGAAAGCTCAGCCCAAACACTCACCAAGTGGGTCCCGGAAGTGGTTTTCAACACTATATGCACTTAGTTACTAATGAGCGGATAATTTATACGCTTTTTGACATTGTTTTTAGTATGTTTTTAGTAGGATCTAGTTACTTTTAGGGATGTTTTCATTAGTTTTTATGTTAAATTCAAATTTCTGGACTTTACTATGAATTTGTGTATTTTTCTGTGATTTCAGGTATTTTCTGGCTGAAATTGAGGGACTTGAGCAGAAATCAGATTCAGAGGTTGAAAAAGGACTGCTGATGCTGTTGGATTCTGACCTCCCTGCACTCAAAGTGGATTTTCTGGAGCTACAGAACTCAAAATGGCGCGCTTCTAATTGCGTTGGAAAGTAGACATCCAGGGATTTCCAGCAATATATAATAGTCCATACTTTGGCCAAGAATTGACGACGTAAACTGGCGTTCAACGCCAGCCTTCTGCCCAAATCTGGCGTCCAGCGCCAGAAAAGGATCCAAAACCAGAGTTGAACGCCCAAACTGGCACAGAAAGTGGCGTTCAACTCCACAAATGGCCTCTGCACGTGCTACACTTAAGCTCAGCCCAAACACACACCAAGTGGGCCCCGGAAGTGGATTTATGCATCAATTACTTACTTATGTAAACCCTAGTGACTAGTTTATTATAAATAGGACCTCTTACTATTGTATTAGACGTCTTTTTGACCATCTTTGGATCCTGGATTGTATTTTGATCCTTTGATCACGTTTTAGGGGGCTGGCCATCTCGGCCATGCCTGGACCTTTCACTTATGTATTTTCAACGGTAGAGTTTCTACACTCCATAGATTAAGGTGTGGAGCTCTGCTGTTCCTCAAAGATTAATGCAAAGTACTACTGTTTTCTATTCAATTCTTCTTATTTCGCTTCTAAGATATCCATTCGCACCCAAGAACATGATGAAGGTGATGATTATGTGTGACGCTCATCATCCTTCTCCCTTATGAATGCGTGCCTGACAAACACTTCCGTTCTACATGAAATAAGCTAGAATGAATATCTCTTAGATCTCCTAACCGGAATCTTCGTGGCGTAAGCTAGAATGATGGCGGCATTCAAGAGAATCCGGAAAGTCTAAACCTTGTCTGTGGTATTCCGAGTAGGATTCAATGACTGAATGACTGTGACGAGCTTCAAACTCGCGAGTGCTGGGCGTTAGTGACAGACGCAAAAGGAGGCTGAATCCTATTCCAGCATGATCGAGAACCGACAGATGATTGGCCGTGCTGTGACAGAGCATGTGAGCATATCTTTCACTGAGAGGAGGGGATGTAGCCACTGACAACGGTGATGCCCTTGCATAAAGCCAGCCTTGGAAAGGAGTGAGACTGATTGGATAAAGATAGCAGGAAAGCAGAGGTTCCGAGGAACGAGAAGCATCTCCATTCGTTTATCTGAAATTCCTACCAATGATTTACATAAGTATCTCTATCCCTATTCTATCAATTAATATTCGAAAACCACATGACCATTTATATCTGCCTGACTGAGATTTACAAGGTGACCATAGCTTGCTTCATACCAACAATCTCCGTGGGATTCGACCCTTACTCACGTAAGGTATTACTTGGACGACCCAGTGCACTTGCTGGTTAGTTGTATCGAAGTTGTGACAAATTATGAGTGTGTAATCACGATTACGCGCACCAAGTTGCTCACGTTGCCAGGGATTGTTCGAGCCTGGACATCACAATTTCGTGCACCAAGTTTTTGGCGCCGTTGCCGGGGATTGTTTGAGTTTGGACAACTGACGGTTCATCTTGTTGCTCAGATTAGGTAATTTTCTCTTTGTTTTCTTTTCAAAAATTTTTCAAAAATATTTTCAAAATTTTCTCATCTGTTTTCGAAAAAAAAAATAAATAAAAATGTTTTCAAAAAAAATTATTCAAAATTTTTAAGAATGAATTCTAGTGTTTCATGAAGCATGTGAAGCCTGGCTGGCTGTAAAGCCATGTCTAAATTCATTTGGACTGAGGCTTGCAATTTGTTATCAAGAGCAACTTAGTTGTTGCTCATCTACCTGCTGCTGATCCATGATCACCTGCTGAAGCTTGGCTGGCCATTGGCCATGTCTAGTGTTTTGGACTGGAGCTTTCTTTGAAAGCTTGGCTGGCTAGTGAGCCGTGTCTAATTCCTGGACTGAAGCTTTAGACTAACATGGCAAGATTCCTGGAATTCATATTAAAAATTTTGGAATCCTTATTTTCCTTTTTCATATAATTTTCGAAAAATCCAAAAAAAAAATTTAGAAAATCATAAAAATCAAAAATATTTTTCTGTTTCTTATTTGAGTCTTGTGTCATGTTATAAGTTTGGTGTCACTTGCATATGCATCTAGCATTTTTCGAAAATATCATGCATTCATAGTGTTCTTCATGATCTTCAAGTTGTTCTTGGTAAGTCTTCTTGTTTGATCTTGATGATTTTTTGTTTTGTATCTCTTCATGTTTATCATATGCATTCTTGAATTCTAAGTGTCTAAGCATTAAAGAATTCTAAGTTTGGTGTCTTGCATGTTTTCTGTGCATTAAAAATTTTTCAAAATTATGTCTATGATGTTCATCTTGACATTCAAAGTGTTCTTGGTATTCATCTTGACATTCATAGCATTCTTGCATGCATCACATGTTTTGATCTAAAAATTTCATGCATTGCATATTTTTCATGTTTTTCATAAAAATTTCAAAAATCAAAAAACATCTTTCCTTTTTTCTCTCATCAAATTCGAAAATTGAGTTGACTTTTTCAAAAGTTTTTAAAATCAAGTTGTTTCTTATGAGTCAAATCAAATTTTCAATTTGAAAATCTTATCTTTTTCAAAATCTTTTTCAAAAATCAAATCTTTTTCAAAATTATTAGTTATTTTCGAAAAATCCAAAAATCTTTTTCTTATTTTTATACCAAATTTTCAAAAATAACATAAACAATTAATGTTTTGATTCAAAAATTTGAAGTTTGTTACTTGCTTGTTAAGAAAGATTCAAACTTTAAGTTCTAGAATCATATCTTGTGATTTCTTATGAATCAAGTCATTGATTGTGATTTTAAAAATCAAATCTTTTTCAAAACTAATTCCTATCATATCTTTTCAAAATATCTTCTTATCTTATCTTGTTCAAAAATATCTTTTCAAAATATCTTTTCTAACTTCCTGACTTCTTATCTTTTCAAAATTTGTTTCAACTAACTAACCAACTTTTTGTTTGTTTCTTAACTTTTTCAAAACTACCTAACTAACTCTCTCTCTCTAATTTTCGAAAATATCTTCCCTCTTTTTCAAAAATTTCTTTTTTATTAACTAATTATTTTTATTTTTAAATTTTAAAAATTTTTCGAAAATTTCTAACATTTTTCAAAAACCATTTTTCAAAAATCACTAACTCTTTTTCAAAATAATTTTCGAAAATTATCCCTCCCCCATCCTATTCTATTTATTCATTCATATCCTAACATCTCATCTCACATCTCTTCCATCCGTATAGTTGTGTTTCTTCCTTTACATCACATTCTTTGTCTCCCCCTCTTTTCTTCCACTCACAAAGGGATCCCTATACTGTGGTATAAAGGATCTCTATTATTATTATTATTTTTCTGTGCCTTCTTCTTTGTCATATGAGCAGGAGCAAGGATAAGAACATTCTTGTGGAAGCAGATCCAGAACCTGAAAGGACTCTGAAGGGAAAATTAAGAGAAGCTAAAATACAACAATCCAGAGATAACCTTTCAAGAAATTTTCGAACAGGAAGAGGAGATGGCAGCCGAAAATAATAATAATGTAAGGAAGATGCTTGGTGACTTTACTGCACCTAATTCCAATCTACATGGAAGAAGCATCTCCATTCCTGCCATTGGAGCAAAGAACTTTGAGCTGAAACCTCAATTAGTTTCTCTGATGCAGCAGAACTGCAAGTTTCATGGACTTCCATCTGAAGATCCTTTTCAATTCTTAACTGAGTTCTTGCAGATATGTGATACTGTTAAGACTAATGGAGTAGATCCTGAAGTCTACAGGCTCATGCTTTTCCCTTTTGCTGTAAGAGACAGAGCTAGATTATGGTTGGATTCCCAACCCAAAGACAGCCTGAACTCTTGGGATAAGCTGGTCACGGCTTTCTTAGCCAAGTACTTTCCTCCTCAAAAGCTGAGCAAGCTTAGCACTGATGTTCAAACCTTCAGACAGAAAGAAGGTGAATCCCTCTATGAAGCTTGGGAAAGATACAAACAGTTGACCAAAAAGTGTCCTTCTGACATGCTTTCAGAATGGACCATCCTGGATATATTCTATGATGGTTTATCTGAGCTATCAAAGATGTCACTGGACACCTCTGCAGGTGGATCCATTCACCTAAAGAAAACGCCTGCAGAAGCTCAAGAACTCATTGACATGGTTGCTAATAACCAGTTCATGTACACTTCTGAAAGGAATCCTGTGAGTAATGGGACGCCTATGAAGAAGGGAGTTCTTGAGGTTGATACTCTGAATGCCATATTGGCTCAGAATAAAATATTGACTCAGCAAGTCAATATGATCTCTCAGAGTCTGCATGGAATGCAAGCTGCATCCAACAGTACTCAAGAGGCTTCTTCTGAAGAAGAAGCTTATGATCCTGAGAACCCTGCAATAGCAGAGGTAAATTACTTAGGTGAACCTTATGGAAACACCTATAACTCAACATGGAGAAATCATCCCAATTTCTCATGGAAGGATCAAAAGCCCCAACAAGGCTTTAATAATGGTGGAAGAAACAGGTTTAGCAATAGCAAGCCTTTTCCACCATCAACTCAGCAACAGACAGAGAACTCTGAACAAAATGCTTCTAATTTAGCAAATCTAGTCTCTGATATATCTAAGGCCACTGTAAGTTTCATGAATGAAACAAGGTCTTCCATTAGAAATCTGGAAGCACAAGTGGGCCAGCTGAGTAAAAGGATCACTGAAATCCCTCCTAGTACCCTCCCAAGCAATACAGAAGAGAACCCAAAAGGAGAGTGCAAGGCCATTGACATAAGCGCCATGGCCGAACCTGGGAGGAGAGGAGAGGACGTGAATCCCAAGGAGGAAAACCTCCTGGGACGTCCAGTGATCAATAAGGAGCTTCCCTCTGAGGAACCAAAGGACTCTGAGGCTCATCCAGAGACCATAGAGATTCCATTGAACCTCCTTATACCCTTCATGAGCTCTGATGAGCATTCCTCTTCTGAAGAGAATAAGGATGTTACTGATGAGCAAACTGCCAAGTTTCTTGGTGCAATCATGAAGCTGAATGCCAAATTATTTGGAATTGATACTTGGGAAGTTGAACCTCCCTTGTTCATCAATGAACAAAGTGATCTGGATCAACTGACATTGCCTCAGAAGAGACAGGATCCTGGAAAGTTCATAATACCCTGTACCATAGGCACCATGATCTTTAAGGCTCTGTGTGATCTTGGTTCAGGAATAAACCTCATGCCCCTCTCTGTAATAGAGAAACTGGGAATCTATGGGGTGCAAGCTGCTAAAATCTCACTAGAGATGGCAGACAGCTCAAGAAAACAGGCTTATGGACAAGTAGAAGATGTATTAGTAAAGGTTGAGGGCCTTTACATACCTGCTGATTTCATAGTCCTGGATACTGGAGAGGAAGAGGATGAATCCATCATCCTAGGAAGACCTTTCCTGGCCATAGCAAGAGCTGTGATTGATGTTGACAGAGGTGAAATAGTCCTTCAATGGAATGAGGACTCCCTTGTGTTTACAACTCAAGGATCTCCCTCTGCAACCTTAGAGAGGAAGCAGAAAAAGCTTCTCTCCAAGCAGAGTCAACCAGAGCCCCCACAGTCAAACTCTAAGTTTGGTGTTGGGAGGCCACAACCAAACTCTAAGTTTGGTGTTGAACTCCCATATCCAAACTCTAAGTTTGGTGTTGGAGAGTCTCAACAAAGCTCTGCACATCTGTGAGGCTCCATGAGAGCCCACTGTCAAGCTATTGACATTAAAGAAGCGCTTGTTGAGTGGCAACCCAATGTTTATTTATCTAACTCTATTAATTTTGTTTTCTATATTTTCTTAGGTTAATGATCATGTGGAGTCACAAAATAAATATAAAAATTGAAAACGGAATCAAAAACAGCAGAAGAAAAATTACACCCTGGAGGAGCATCTATCTGGCGTTCAGCGCCAGAACAGAGCATGGTTCTGGCGCTGAACGCCCAAAATGGGCAGCTTCTGGGCGCTGAACGCCAGAACAGGCATGGTTCTGGCGTTCAACGCCAGAAATGGCACACAGATGGGCGTTGAACGCCCAAAATGGCCACCAACCTGGCGCTGAACGCCCAGAGTTGGATACAAAGGCATTTTTACATGCCTAATGGGTGCAAGGATGTAAATCCTTGAACACCTCAGGATCTGTGGACCCCACAGGATCCACTCAGGATCTGTGGACCCCACAGGATCCCCACCTACCTCCACTCACTTCTTCTCACCACTCTCTTTCACACAACCCCATAAACACTCTTCCCCAAAAACCCTTCACCAATCACCTCAATCTCTCTTCCCCATCACCTCTTCACCACTCACATCCATCCACTCTTTCCCATAAACCTACATCATAAACTCCACCTACCTTCAAAATTCAAAACCAATTTCCCACCCAAACCCACCCATATGGCCGAACCAATACCCCCCTCCCTTCCCTATATAAAGACCTCCATTCTTCATCAAATTCACACAACACACCCCTCTACACTCCTCTTGGCCGAAACCACATCTCCCTCTCCCTCTCCTTCATTTCTTCTTCTTCTTCATCTATTCTTTTGTTTATTGCTCGAGGGCGAGCAATATTCTAAGTTTGGTGTGGTAAAAGCATAGCATTTTTGTTTTTCTATTACCATTGATGGCACCTAAGACCGAAGAATCCTCTAGAAGAGGGAAAGGGAAGACAAAAGCTTCCACATCCGAGTCATGGGAGATGGAAAGGTTCATCTCCAAAGCCCATCAAGACCACTTCTATGATGTTGTGGCCAAGAAGAAGGTGATCCCTGAGGTCCCTTTTAAACTCAAAAGAAATGAGTATCCGGAGATCCGACATGAAATTCAAAGAAGAGGTTGGGAAGTTCTAACAAATCCCATCCAACAAGTCGGCATCCTAATGGTTCAAGAATTCTATGCCAATGCATGGATCACCAAGAACCATGATCAAAGTAAGAACCCGGATCCAAAGAACTATGTTACAATGGTTCGGGGGAAATACTTAGATTTTAGTCCGGAAAATGTGAGGTTGGCGTTCAACTTGCCATACATGGAAGAGAACGCACGCCCCTACACAAGGAGAGTCAACTTTGATCAAAGGTTGGACCAAGTCCTTATGGACATATGTGTAGAAGGAGCTCAATGGAAGATTGACTCCAAAGGCAAGCCGGTTCAACTAAGAAGATTGGACCTCAAGCCTATTGCTAGAGGATGGTTGGAGTTTATTCAATGCTCAATCATTCCCACTAGCAACCGGTCTGAAGTTACTATAGACCGGGCCATCATGATCCATAGCATCATGATTGGAGAAGAGGTGGAAGTTTATGAGATTATACCTCAAGAACTCTACAAGGTGGCTGACAAGTCCTCCACCATGGCAAGGTTAGCCTTTCCTCACCTCATTTGCCACCTATGCAATTCAGCTGGGATTGACATAGAGGGAGATATCCTCATTAAAGAGGAAAAGCCCATCACTAAGAAAAAGATGGAGCAAGCAAGAGAGCCCAGTCATGGAGCTCAAGAGGCGCAAGAAGCTCATCACCATGGGATTCCAGAAATGCCTCAAATGCACTTTCCTCCACAAAACTATTGGGAGCAAATCAACACCTCCCTAGGAGAATTGAGTTCCAATATGGGACAACTAAGGGTGGAACATCAAGAGCACTCCATCATGCTCCATGAAATAAGAGAAGATCAAAAAGCAATGAGGGAGGAGCAACAAAGACAAGGAAGAGACATAGAAGAGCTCAAGGACATCATTGGTTCCTCAAGAAGGAAACGCCACCATCACTAAGGTGGAATCATTCCTTGCTCTTACTTCTTCTGTTTTTCGTTTTCTATGTTATGTACTTATCTGTGTTTTTGTCTTCATTACATGATCATTAGTAGTTAGTAACTTTGTCTTAAAGTTATGAATTTCCTATGAATCCATCACCTCTCTTAAATGAAAAATGTTTTAATTCAAAAGAACAAGAAGTACATGAGTTTCGAATTTATCCTTGAACTTAGTTTAATTATATTGATGTGGTGACAATGCTTCTTGTTTTCTAGAATGAATGCTTGAACAGTGCATATGTCTTTTGAAGTTGTTGTTTAAGAATGTTAAATATTTTGGCTCTTGAAAGAATGATGACTAGGAGACATGTTATTTGATAATCTGAAAAATCATAAAAATGATTCTTGAAGCAAGAAAAAGCAGCAAAGAACAAAGCTTGCAGAAAAAAAAAAAAAAGAGGCGAAAAAAAATAGAAAGAAAAAGAAAAAGCAAGCAGAAAAAGCCAATAACCCTTAAAACCAAAAGGCAAGGGCAAATAAAAAAGATCCCAAGGCTTTGAGCATCAGTGGATAGGAGGGCCTAAAGGAATAAAATCCTGGTCTAAGCGGCTAAACCAAGTTGTCCCTAACCATGTGCTTGTGGCGTGTAGGTGTCAAGTGAAAACTTGAGACTGAGCAGTTAAAGTCAAGGTCCAAAGCAAAAACAAAGAGTGTGCTTAAGAACCCTGGACACCTCTAATTGGGGACTTTAGCAAAGCTGAGTCACAATCTGAAAAGGTTCACCCAATTATGTGTCTGTGGCAATTATGTATCCGGTGGTAATATTGGAAAACAAAGTGCTTAGGGCCACGGCCAAGACTCATAAAGAAGCTGTGTTCAAGAATCATCATACTGAACTAGGAGAGTCAATAACACTATTTGAAATCTGAAGTTCCTATAGATGCCAATCATTCTGAACCTCAATGGATAAAGTGAGATGCCAAAACTATTCAAGAGGCAAAAAGCTATAAGTCCCGCTCATATGATTGAAGCTCTGTTTCATTGATAGTTTGGAATTTGTAGTATATTCTCTTCTTTTTATCCTATTTTATTTTCAGTTGCTTGGGGACAAGCAACAATTTAAGTTTGGTGTTGTGATGAGCGGATAATTTATACGCTTTTTGACATTGTTTTTAGTATGTTTTTAGTAGGATCTAGTTACTTTTAGGGATGTTTTCATTAGTTTTTATGTTAAATTCACATTTCTGGACTTTACTATGAGTTTGTGTGTTTTTCTGTGATTTCAGGTATTTTCTGGCTAAAATTGAGGGACTTGAGCAGAAATCAGATTCAGAGGTTGAAAAAGGACTGCTGATGTTGTTGGATTCTGACCTCCCTGCACTCAAAGTGGATTTTCTGGAGCTACAGAACTCGAAATGGCACGCTTTCAATTGCGTTGGAAGGTAGACATCCAGGGCTTTCCAGCAATATATAATAGTCCATACTTTGGCCAAGAATTGACGACGTAAACTGGCGTTCAATGCCAGCCTTCTGCCCAAATCTGGCGTCCAGCGCCAGAAAAGGATCCAAAACCAGAGTTGAACGCCCAAACTGGCACAGAAACTGGCGTTCAACTCCACAAATGGCCTCTGCACGTGCTACACTTAAGCTCAGCCCAAACACACACCAAGTGGGCCCTGGAAGTAGATTTATGCATCAATTACTTACTCATGTAAACCCTAGTGACTAGTTTATTATAAATAGGACCTCTTACTATTGTATTAGACGTCTTTTTGACCATCTTTGGATCCTGGATTGTATTTTGATCCTTTGATCACGTTTTAGGGGGCTGGCCATCTCGGCCATGCCTGGACCTTTCACTTATGTATTTTCAACGGTAGAGTTTCTACACTCCATAGATTAAGGTGTGGAGCTCTGCTGTTCCTCAAAGATTAATGCAAAGTACTACTGTTTTCTATTCAATTCTTCTTATTTCGCTTCTAAGATATCCATTCGCACCCAAGAACATGATGAAGGTGATGATTATGTGTGACGCTCATCATCCTTCTCCCTTATGAACGCGTGCCTGACAAACACTTCCGTTCTACATGAAATAAGCTAGAATGAATATCTCTTAGATCTCCTAACCGGAATCTTCGTGGCGTAAGCTAGAATGATGGCGGCATTCAAGAGAATCCGGAAAGTCTAAACCTTTTCTGTGGTATTCCGAGTAGGATTCAATGACTGAATGACTGTGACGAGCTTCAAACTCGCGAGTGCTGGGCGTTAGTGACAGACGCAAAAGGAGGCTGAATCCTATTCCAGCATGATCGAGAACCGATAGATGATTGGCCGTGCTGTGACAGAGCATGTGAGCATATCTTTCACTGAGAGGAGGGGATGTAGCCACTGACAACGGTGATGCCCTTGCATAAAGCCAGCCTTGGAAAGGAGTGAGACTGATTGGATGAAGATAGCAGGAAAGCAGAGGTTCCGAGGAACGAGAAGCATCTCCATTCGTTTATCTGAAATTCCTACCAATGATTTACATAAGTATCTCTATCCCTATTCTATCAATTAATATTCGAAAACCACATGACCATTTATATCTGCCTGACTGAGATTTACAAGGTGACCATAGCTTGCTTCATACCAACAATCTCCGTGGGATTCGACCCTTACTCACGTAAGGTATTACTTGGACGACCCAGTGCACTTGCTGGTTAGTTGTATCGAAGTTGTGACAAATTATGAGTGTGTAATCACGATTACGCGCACCAAGTTGCTCACGTTGCCAGGGATTGTTCGAGCCTGGACATCACAATTTCGTGCACCAGTTACTCATTTTCTGTAAACCTAAATTACTAGTCTAGTATAAAAACTACTTTTAGAGATTCATTTTGGGGGCATGACATTTTTTACATTTGATATTGTATCTTCTACGGCATGAGTCTCTAAACCCCATAGGTGGGGGTGAGGAGCTCTGCTGTGTCTCAATGGATTAATGCAATTACTACCATTTTCTATTCAATCACGCTTGATTCTATTCTAAGATACTCACTCGTACTTCAATCTGGAGCAGATGATGATCCGTGACACTCATCATCATTCTCACATCTATGAATGCGTGCCTGAAAACCACTCCCGTTCTACCTGAGCTGAACGTAGTCATTGGGCGACAGCTTGAGTGCGTATCTCTTGGGTCTCTGACTCACAGACCGAGTCCGTGAGATCAGAACCTTCGTGGTATAGGCTAGAACCAATTGGCAGCATTCCTGGGATCTGGAAAGTCTAAACCTTGTCTGTGGTATTCCGAGTAGGATCTGGGAAGGGATGACTGTGACGAGCTTCAAACTCACGAATGTTGGGCGCAGTGACAATGTGCAAAAGGATAGAGAGATCCTATTCCGACGCTAGTGAGAACTGACAGATGATTAGCCGTGCGGTAGCTGTACCTGGTATTTTTCATCCGAGACGAGAAATTCGACAGTTGATTAGCCGTGCAGAGGCCGTGCCTAGTATTTTTCATCTGAGAGGATCATACAGCTTGCCATTGAAGGAAGCCATGCGTGTTTGGAGAATAAGACAGTAGGAAAGTAGATATTCAGACAACAGAGCATCTTCGAAACCTCAGTCTGTTCCTCACTACTGAATTACAAGTACCATTTATTTCATGTTATTTACCTTTCATAAACAAAACCATTTTTATCATTAATATCCTGACTAAGATTTACAAGATAACCACAGCTTGCTTCAAGCCGGCAATTTCCGTGGGATCGACCCTTACTCATGTAAGGTATTACTTAGACGACCCAGTGCACTAGCTGGTTAGTTGTGCGGAGTTGTGAAAAGTATTATCACAATTTTGTGCACCAAGTTTTTGGCGCCGTTGCCGGAGATTGTTCGAGTTTGGACAACTGACGGTTTATCTGGTTGCTTAGATTAGGAAAATTTTATCTTTTTGGTTTAGAGTCACTAATTTTGAGTCTTTTATTATTATTTTTGTTAAAAGATTAGATTTCTTGTTTTCCTTTTTTTTATTTCTTTCGAAAAATTTTAATAAATAGATAAAAACCAATAAACTAATAATTGAGTCTTCTGTTTGAGTTTAGTTTCATGTTTTAAGTTTGGTGTCAATTGCATGTTTTTATTTTTCTTTCAATTTTTCGAATTACATGTTCTTAGTTCTTTCTTGATCTTCAAGTTGTTCTTGTTTATTTTCATTGTTTGATCTTTAGTTTTTCTTGTTTTGTGTCTTTTCTTGTTTTTCTTGTGCATTTTCGAATTATTAGTGTCCAAAATAAAAAAAAATTTAAGTTTGGTGTCCTTTGTGTTTTTATTTTCTTAAAAATTTTCCAAAAATTTGTTCTTGCTGTTCATCTTGATCTTCAAAGTGTTCTTGGTATTCATCTTGACATTCAAAGTTTTCTTATTTATCTTCTTTGTGTTGATCTAAAAATTATAAGTTTGGTGTAATTTTATTGTTTATCTCTTTCCTCATTAAATTCAAAAAAAAAATATCTTTTCCTTTAATTACTCATCATTTTCGGATTACCTAGGTTGACTTAGTCAAAATTTTTAAAATTTGGTAGTTTCTTGTTAGTCAATTTAGAATTTCAATTTTAAAATTTATCTTTTTAAATCTTTTTCAATTTTCTTTTTTTATATTTTTCGAAAATCCTTTATAAAATTTTTCAAAATCTTTTTCCTTTCTTATTTATAATTTTCGAATTACTTGTACTATTTTATTATTTTGATTGAAAAATTTTAAATTTGGTGTTTCCTTGTTGAGAAAGTTTCAATCTTCAAATTTTAAAATCATATCTTTTTCAAATCTTTTCTTTTATTCATTTATTTTTACAAGTATCTTTAATTTTAAGACATATCTTTTTCAAAACTCTCTAACCACTTTCTCTCTCTTCAATTTTCGAAAATCATATCCAAAAGTTTTCAAATCTTTTTAATCAATTAGCCATTTTAGTATTCAAATTTTTTTATTTTATTTTTTCTTTTAGTTTTCGAAACTTATATCCTATTTTCCAATTATTTTATTTTATCTTATTCCTTTTTATTTGGTTTATCCTTAATTAAATTAAATAAAAACAAAAATATACTTTATTTGCAATCCACATCATCTCCCTTTCTCCATCATGGACCTAAGTGGAAATGAATAGTTCAGAAGGACTCTGGGGTCATATGCTAATCCCACTACTGCTACATATGGGAGTAGTATCTGTATACCCCCCATAAGAGCCAGCAATTTTGAGCTAAACCCTCATCTCATTATCATGGTGCAGCGAAATTGCCAGTATTCTGGTCTTCCACAGGAAGAACCTACTGAGTTTCTAGCACAGTTCTTACAAATTGCTGACACAGTACGTGATAACGAAGTTGATCAGGATGTCTATATATTATTACTGTTTCCATTTGCTGTAAAAGATCAAGCTAAGAGGTGGTAAAATAACCAACCCACAGCAAGCATAAGAACATAGAAACAATTATCAGACAAATTCCTGAATCAATATTTCCCTCCAAAAAGGATGACACAGCTGAGGCTGGACATCCAAGGCTTTAAACAAGAGGATATTAAATCTCTTTATAATGCCTGGGAGAGGTACAGAGAGATGCTAAGGAAATGCCCCTCTGAAATGTTTTCAGAATGGGTGCAGTTAGACATCTTCTACTACGGGCTTACAAAAAAGGCCCAGATGTCTCTAGACCACTCAGCTGGTGGATCTATACACATGAAGAAGACAATTGAAGAAGCTCAAGGGCTTATTGATACAGTTGCTAGAAATCACCACCTGTACTTAAGTAGTGAACTCCTCCATGAAAGAAGAGGCTAAAGCAGTATCCACTGAACTTAGTCCTCCAGAACAAGTTATTAAACTCAATCAGCAATTGCTTTTTATAACAAAACAGTTAGCAGAATTTAAAGAGATGCTACAAGACACTAAAAAGGCTAACAAGAATATGGAAGCACAATTGAATCAGACAAGACAGTAGTTATCTAAACAGATAACAGAAGAGTGCCAAACTGTTCATTTAAGGAGTGGGAAGACATTGAATGTTTCAATTCAAGGCAGCAGAAAGCCAAGAAAGGAACAGCTGACAGAGGATGACCAAACCACTGCCCAAAATCCCTCTGAGGACAGTAAGAGCCCAGAGAGGAAGGATTCTGGTGTTCAAACGCCAGAAAAGGGTAAGAAATTGGCGTTGAACGCCCAGTGGATAGCCAAGTCTGGCGTCCAAACGCCAGAAAAGGGTGGCAATTTGGCGTTAAACACCTATACAGCACCCAATTCTGGCGTTCAAACGCCAATGGAGGATCAGACACCTGCAAGTGCTGATAACAACCCCCTTAGGTAGGCCTCACCAACCACTTCTGTAGGAAGTAAACCTGCAACAACTAAGGTTGAAGAATATAAAGCCAAGATGCCTTATCCTCAGAAACTCTACCAAGCGGAACAGGATAAACAATTTGCCCGCTTTCCAGACTATCTCAGGACTCTTGAAATAAAGCTTCCGTTTGCAGAGGCACTTGAGCAAATACCCTCTTATGCTAAGTTCATGAAAGATATCTTAAGTCATAAGAAGGATTGGAAAGAAACTGAAAAAGTTTTCCTCTCTGAAGAATGCAGTACAGTCATTCTGAAAAGCTTACCAGAGAAGCTTAAAGATCCCGGAAGCTTTATGATACCATGCACATTAGAGGATGCTTGTACCAAGACAGCTCTATGTGATCTTGGGGTAAGTATCAACCTAATACCTGCATCCACTATCAAAAAGCTTGGTTTGACTGATGAAGTTAAACCAACCTGGATATGCCTTCAACTTGCTGATGGCTCCATTAAAATCCTATCAGGCGTAATTGAGGACATGATTGTCAAGGTTGGGCCATTTGCCTTTCCCACTGACTGTGTAGTGCTGGAAATGGAAGAGCACAAGAGTGCAACTCTCATTCTAGGAAGACCTTTCCTAGCAACTGGATGAACCCTCATTGACGTCCAAAAAGCGGAGATAACCCTAAGAGTCATTGAGGATGAGTTTAAGTTGAATGCTATCAAAGCTATGCAGCATCCAGACACATCAAAAGACTGCCTGAGTGCTGATATTATTGACTCCCTGGTCGAAGAGGTCAATATGACTGAGAGTCTCGAATCAGAGCTAGAGGACATTTTAAAAGATGTTCAGCCTGATCTGGAGGAACCAGAGAAAACAGAAGATCCTCTTCCTAAACTCCTCAGGAAGAGGAGAAGCCTCCTAAACCGAAGCTTAAACCACTACCACCATCCCTGAAATATGCATTTTTGGGAGAAGATGACACTTTTCCCGTGATCATAAGCTCTGCTTTAGAGCCACAGGAAGAGAAAGCACTAATTCAAGTGCTAAGGACACATAAGACAGCTCTTGGGTAGTCCATAAGTGATCTTAAGGGCATTAGCCCAGCCAGATGCATGCACAAGATTCTATTGGAGGATGATGCTAAGCCAGTGGTTCAACTACAGAGGCGGCTGAATCCAGCCATGAAGGAGGTGGTGCAGAAAGAGGTCACTAAGTTACTAGAGGCTGGGATTATTTATCCTATTTCTGATAGCCCCTGGGTGAGCCCTGTCCAAGTTGTCCCCAAGAAGGGAAGCATGACAGTGGTACATAATGAAAAGAATGAATTGGTTCCTACAAGAATAGTTACAGAGTGGCGTATGTGTATTGACTATAGAAGGCTCAATACAACCACCAGGAAGGACCATTTTCCTTGCCATTAATAGACCAGATGCTAGAGAGACTAGCAGGCTATGAATACTACTGCTTTTTGGATGGCTATTCAGGTTACAACAAAATTGCAACAGATCCTCAGGACCAAGAGAAAACGGCATTCACATGTCCATCTAGGGTATTTGCCTACAGAAGGATGCCATTTGGTCTGTGCAATGCACCTGCAACCTTTCAGAGGTGCATGCTCTCTATCTTCTCTCATATGGTAGAGAAATTTCTGGAAGTCTTCATGGATGACTTCTCAGTATTTGGAGACTCATTCAGCTCTTGTCTTGACCATCTAGCACTTATTCTAAAAAGGTGCCAAGAGACTAACCTAGTTTTAAACTGGGAGAAATGTCACTTTATGGTGACTGAAGGAATTGTCTTTGGGCACAAAATTTTGAACAAGGGGATAGAGATGGATCAAGCTAAGGTAGAGGTAATTGAAAACTTACCACCACCTACCAATGTTAAGGCAATCAGAAGCTTTCTGGGGCATGCAGGATTCTATAGGAGATTTATAAAAGATTTTTCAAAAATTTGTAAAACCTCTAAGCAATCTGCTAGCTGCTGACACACCATTTGTCTTTGACACAGAGTGTCTGCAGGCGTTTAAAACTCTGACAGCTAAGCTGGTCACAGCACCAGTCATTTCTACACCAGACTGGACATTACCATTTGAACTAATGTGTGATGCCAGGGACCATGCCATTGGTGCAGTATTAGGACAAAGGCATAACAAGCTCCTGTATGTCATTTATTATGCAAGCCGTGTTTTAAATGATGCATAGAAGAATTACACAACCACAGAAAAGGAGTTGCTTGCAGTGGTTTATGCCATTGACAAGTTCAGATCTTATTTAGTAGGATCAAAAGTGATTGTGTACACTGACCATGCTGCTCTAAAATATCTCCTCATAAAGCAGGATTCAAAACCTAGACTCATAAGATGGGTGTTACTTCTGCAAGAGTTTGATATAGAAATAAGAGACAGAAATGGGACAGAGAACTAAGTAGCTGACCACTAGTCCCGGATAGAGCCAATAGTAGGGGCGTCCCCTCCTCCTACTGAGATCTCTGAAACCTTCCCAGATGAGCAACTCTTTGCCATTCAGGAAGTACCTTGGTTTGCAGACATTGCAAACTATAAAGCTGTAAGATTCATACCCAAAGACTACAGTAAGTAGCAAACAAAAAAATTAATTTCTGATGCAAAGTACTACTTGTGAGATGAACCATATCTCTTTAAGAGGTGTGCCAACGGAGTAATCTGTAGATGTGTGCCTAGAGAAGAGGCACAGAAGATCCTATGGCATTGCCATGGATCACAATATGAAGGACATTTCGGAGGTGAGCGAACAGCCACAAAGGTTCTCTAATGCGGCTTCTAGTGGCCTATTCTCTATAGAGACTCCCGAGAGTTTATACGTAATTGTGACAGTTGCCAGAGAGTTGGTAACCTGCCTCACAGTTATTTCCTGCCTCAGCAAGGGATCTTAGAGATTGAGTTGTTTGATGTATGGGGTATTGACTTCATGGGGCCTTTCCCACCATCATACTCAAGCACTTACATTCTGGTGGCAGTAGACTATGTATCTAAATGGGTAGAGGCAATTGCAACACCCACTAATGATACTAAGACAGTGATAAAGTTCCTCCAGAAGTATATCTTCAGCAGGTTCGGTGTCCTTAGGATACTGATCAGTGATGGAGGCACTCATTTCTACAATAAACAGCTTGACTCTGCTCTGGTTCGATATAGAATTAACCATAAAGTGGCCACTCCATATCATCCAAAGACAAATGGGCAAGATGAAGTCTCTAATAGAGAACTAAAACGAATCCTGGAATGGACTGTAAGTACCCGTAGAAGGGATTGGGCAAGAAGTCTGGATGATGCTCTGTGGGCATACAGAACCGCATTCAAGACTCCTATAGGGACCTCTCTATACCAGCTTGTGTATGGAAAAGCCTGTCATCTGCCAGTGAAACTGGAACACAAGGCCTACTGGGCAACCAAGTTCCTAAACCTTGATGCTAAGGTAGCTGGAGAGAAGAGATTACTCCAGTTGAATGAGCTGGAGGAGTTCAGACTCAATGCTTTCAAAAATGCAAAAATTTACAAGGAGAAAGCAAAAAAGTGGTATGACAGAAAGCTGTCATCTAGAGTCTTTGAGCCAGGACAGAAGGTCCTGCTGTTTAACTCCAGGCTCAGATTGTTCCCTGGGAAATTGAAATCCCGGTGGAAGGGACCATATGTGATTACAAGTGTGTCACCATATTGTTATATAGAGTTTCAGAATATTAATTCTGATAAAAGATTCATTGTTAACAGACAGAGAGTCAAACATTATCTTGGAGGCAATGTTGAGCAAGAATGCTCAAAACTGAGACTAAATTAAAAGCTCAGTAAAAGTCCAGCTAAAGACAGTAAAAAAGCGCTTATTGGGAGGCAACCCAATCTTATTTATCTATGATAATTAATTTTTCATTTCATTTTCCATTGTTAGTTTATGTTTTCTTTAGGTTGATGATCATGTGGAGTCAAAAAAATAGCTGCAGAATTAAAGTAGAATCAAAAATAGCATCAAAAATAGCACACCCTGGAGGACAGGCTTACTGGCGTTTAAACGCCAGTAAGGATAGCAGAATGGGCATTTAACGCCCATGCAGGTAGTATTCTGGGCGTTAAACGCCAGAAATGGCAGCATTTTGGGCGTTCAAAAAAACGCCCAGTAAAGAAGGATTCCTGGCATTTAACGCCAGCCAGGGTATCTAGCTGGGCGTTAAACACCCAAAAAGGCAGTCAAATGGGCGTTAAACGCCAGAATGGATAGCATTCTGGGCGTTTAATGCCAGGATGACACAAGGGAGGTAATTTTGTTTCCAAATCAATTTTTTTTCAATTTTTCATGTTTTAATTCGTAATTTTTTGCATTAAACATATTTTAAACGTTCATCTTTCAATTTCTATTTTCAAAAATTAATAATCTTTCCAATCCTTTTTAATACTTTTTCAATTCTTTTTAATTCTTTCCAAAACATTTTCAAAACTTACATATCTTTTCAAATTCTTTTCAACTCTTTTTAGTTTTTCTTGCATACAATAATAAGTTTTCAAAATTAATTGCATATTCTTCTTCTACTCCCTTCTATCCTATTTTGCTCGAGGACAAGCAAACCTTTTAAGTTTGGTGTGGAAAAGCTCAGCTTTTTGCTTTCCATAACCATTAATGGCACCTAACGCCGGAGAAACCTCTAGGAAGATGAGCAACAAAGGCAAGGAAGAGACATAAAGGAGATCAAAAACTCCATTGGTTCTTCAAGAGGAAAAAGAAGCCACCATCACTAAGGTGGACCCGTTCTTTAATCTCCTTGTTTATTTTCTTTTCTGTTTTCGGTTTTTATGATTTATGTTTTGACTATGTTTGTGTCTTCATTACATGATCATCAGTGTTTAGTGTCTATGTCTTAAAGCTATAAATGATTCCATGAATCTCTCACCTTTCTTAAATGAAAAATATTTTTATTTGCAAAAGAACAAGAAGTGCATAATTTCGAAATTTATCTTGAAATTAGTTTAATTATTTTGATGTGGTGGCAATACTTTTTGTCTTCTGAATGAATGCTTGAACAGTGCATATTTTTTATAGTGAAGTTTATGAATGTTAAAATTTTTGGATCCTGAAAGAATAATGAAAAAAGAGAAATATTATTAATAATATGAAAAATCATAAAATTGATTCTTGAAGCAAGAAAAAACAGTAAAGAACACAAAGCTTGCGGAAAAAAATGGCAAAAAAATAAAAGAAAAAGAAAAAAAAGAAAAAAAAGCAACAGAAAAAGCCAATAACCCTTTAAACTAAAAGGCAAGGGAAAAAAGGATCCAAGGCTTTGAGCATTAATGGATAGGAGGGCCCAAAGGAATAAATTCCTGGCCTAAGCGGCTAAATCAAGCTGTCCCTAACCATGTGCTTGTGGCGTGAAGGTGTCAAGTGAAAAGCTTAAGACTGAGCGGTTAAAGTCGTGGTCCAAAGCAAAAAGAGTGTGCTTAAGAACTCTGGGCACCTCTAACTGGGGACTCTAGCAAAGCTGAGTCACAATCTAAAAAGGTTCACCCAGTGATGTGTCTGTGGCATTTATGTATCCGGTGGAAATGCTGGAAAACAAAATGCTTAGGGTCACGGCCAAGACTCATAAAGTAGCTGTGTTCAAGAATCAACATACTAAACTAGGATAATCAATAACACTATCTGAATTCTGAGTTCCTATAGATGCCAATCATTCTGAACTTCAAAGGATAAAGTAAGATGCCAAAACAGTTCAGAAGAAAAAAGCTACTAGTCTCGCTCATCTAATTAGAACTAAGCTTCATTGATATTTTGAAATTTATTGTATATTCTCTTCTTTTTATCCTATTTTGTTTTTATTTGCTTGGGGACAAGCAACAATTTAAGTTTAGTGTTGTGATGAGGGGATAATTTATACGCTTTTTGGCATTGTTTTTAGGTAGTTTTTAGTATGTTTTAATTACTTTTTATTATATTTTTATTAGTTTTTATGCAAAAATCACATTTCTAGACTTTACTATGAGTTTGTGTATTTTTCTGTAATTTCGGGTATTTTCTGGCTGAAATTGAGGGACCTGAGCAAAAATCTGATTCAGAGGCTGAGAAAGGACTGCAGATGCTGTTGGATTCTGACCCTCCTGCACTCGAAGTGGATTTTCTGGAGTTAGAGAAGCCCAATTGGTGCGCTCTCAAGTGCGTTGGAAAGTAGACATATTGGGCTTTGATGGCCATACTTTGCTCAAGATTTGATGGTCCAAACTGGCATTAAACGCCAGCCAAAAACTTTCTAGTGTAAAACGCCAGAACTGGCACATTTCTTGGCGTTAAACGCCCATTTTGGCACCCAGGGTGGCATTTAACTCCAACTTGAGGCATATGGACGTGAAAACTTGAAAGCTTAGCCCAAACACTCACCAAGTGGGTCCCGGAAGTGGATTTCTACACTATCTACACTTAGTTACTCATTTTCTGTAAACTTAAATTACTAGTCTAGTATAAAAACTACTTTTAGAGATTCATTTTGGGGGCATGACATTTTTTACATTTGATATTATATCCTCTACGGCATGAGTCTCTAAACCCCATAGGTGGGGTGAGGAGCTCTGCTGTGTCTCAATGGATTAATGTAATTACTATCGTTTTCTATTCAATCACGCTTGATTCTATTCTAAGATACTCACTCGTACTTCAATCCGGAGAAGATGATGATCCATGACACTCATCATCATTCTCACATCTATGAACGCGTGCCTAAAAACCACTCCCGTTCTACCTGAGCTGAACGTAGTCATTGGGCGACAGCTTGAGTGCGTATCTCTTGGGTCTCTGACTCACGGACCGAGTCCATAAGATCAGAACCTTCGTGGTATAGGCTATAACCAATTGGCAGCATTCCAGGGATCCGGAAAGTCTAAACCTTGTCTGTGGTATTTCGAGTAGGATCTGGGAAGGGATGACTGTAACGAGCTTCAAACTCACAAATGTTGAGCGCAGTGACAGTGTGCAAAAGGATAGAGAGATCCTATTCCAACGCTAGTGAGAACCGACAGATGATTAGCCGTGCGGTAGCTGTACCTGGTATTTTTCATCCGAGATGAGAAATCTGACAGTTGATTAGCCGTGCAGAGGTCGTGCCTAGTATTTTTCATCCGAGAGGATCATACAGCTTGCCATTGAAGGAAGCCATGCGTGTTTGGAGAAGAAGACAGTAGGAAAGCAGAGATTCAGACGACAGAACATCTCTGAAACCTCAGCCTGTTCCTCACTACTGAATTACAAGTACCATTTATTTCATGTTATTTACCTTTCATAAACAAAACCATTTTTATTATTAATATCCTTACTAAGATTTACAAGATAACCATAGCTTGCTTCAAGCCGGCAATCTTCGTGGGATCGACCCTTACTCACGTAAGGTATTACTTGGACGATCCAGTGCACTTGCTGGTTAGTTGTGCGAAGTTGTGAAAAGTGTTATCACAATTTCGTGCACCAAGCACTCCATGATTATTCTTCACAGTTGTGACTCCAGACTTCTTGGGCACCACTTGTACTGAGCTGACCCATTCACTGTCTAAGATGGGGTAGATGATATCAGCTTCAAGTAGTCTGGTCACTTCCTTCTTGACAACCTCTAAGATGGTGGGATTCAGCCACCTCTAAGGTTGACGAACAGGCCTTGCTCCCTCTTCTAAAAATATTCTGTGCTCACAAACTTAAAGGCTGATGCCTACTATATCCGCCAAGCTCCACCCAGTTGCTTTCTTGTGTCTTCTTAGCACACTAAGCAGCTGCTCCTCCTGTTGGGAAGTGAGTTCCCTTGCAATGATAACTGGAAGCTTCTGATGATCCTCAAGGTAAGCATACTTGAGGTGGAGTGGAAGGGACTTTAACTCTATTTTCTGCTCATGGCTAGGTACTTGATCATATGGAGCTAGTGATGGTGGCAAGGTAACTTCATCTTGTTCAAGGGGTGTCCCCACACTTGCACCTTGCTCCATGTGCCTCTCTTCTACTTCTGCTTGGTGAACTGCAGCTACAGTTTCATCTATGATGTTGCACTGGAAGATGGAATGATCTTCTAGAGGGTGCTTCATAGCTTCATCCAAGTTGAAGCTCACAGCTCTGCCATCTATCTCAAAGGAATAAGTTCCTGAGAATGCATCCAACTTGAACTTTGAAGTCTTCAGAAATGGTCTTCCAAGCAGGATAGAGGATGGTCTTCCTGAGTCATTAGGGGGCATCTCCAAAATATAGAAGTCAATAGGAAATGTGAGCCCTTAATGCTCACCATCACGTACTTAGCAATTCCAACCACAAAGATAATGCTTTTATCTGCCAAAACAAAACGTGCTGCCGACCTTTTTAAGGGAGGGAGCCTCAAAGCATCATATACAGATAATTGCATTATACTAACACACGCGCCTAAATCACACATGCAGTCAAAAAATTTTACACCTTCTATAGTAATAGTAACCATGCATGGACCTGGATCACTATATTTTTCAGGTGTATCACCCATTAAGGCAGAAATAGAGCTACCTAGAGGAATAATTTCTAAATCCTGTATTTTATCCTTATCCATGCATAAATCTTTTAGAAACTTCGCATATTTAGGTACCTGGCAAATGGCATCAAAAAGGGGAATTGTTATCTCAACCTTTTTGAAGATCTCCACCATCTTGGGGTCGAGCTCCATCTGCTTTCTGGATTTCCTAGCAAGGTGTGGAAATGGAATGGGAATGGCTTCACTTGTGACTTCAACTTCCTTTGGTGCTCCATTCCCTAGTTGAGCTGCTTCTTCTTCAACAATGTCTTGTACTTCATCCTCTTCCTCTTCTTCAACATCCTTTACCTCAATAATATCTTCAACTGGAGTGTTGTCCTTTGAGCCTGGCTCCTCATGACTCCTGTCTGGCAGTGTGGTTTTGGACCTTAAAGTAATGGCGTTGATTCTACCTTTGGGGTTGGGTAAAAGTTGAGAAGGGAGTGCACTGGAGCTTGAAGGTTGATTGTTAGGGGTAGAAGGTGGTTCCAGCCGGGAGATAAGAGCTTGTAAAGTGGAAGTAAGACCAGTGATGCTAGAGGTAAGTGTATTCTGAAGGTCCTTCTGTCCTTGTACAATAGTGTGAAACATCTCATCATTGGCAGAAAAAGGCAGCTAAGTAATTTGAGAGGCCTGTTGTTGGTTGTTCTGAGACTCTTGGGACTGCCTTAGGTGTGGTGCTCTATAAGGCTGGCCTTGGTTCTGCTGTTGGTAAGGAAGGTTCTGTTAATACTGATTCTGCTGATTATTATTGTTGTTCTACCTCTGATTTCCACTATTGTCTCTGCCTCCTCGATTATAGTTGTCCCTCCATCTTTGGTTGGAATTGTCTCTCCAACCTTGGTTGGAGTTATCTTGCCAACCTTGATTGTAGTTCCCACCTTGGTTATAGTTGCCGCCTTGTTGATAGGATCCTTGATTCGGGCGGTCATAGAAATTGTGAGTAGCTGCCAAGGTGTTGTCTTCTTGTTGTTGGAGTTGCGGACACTCATCAGTGTAATGGGTATAGCAGGCACATATTCCGCACACTCTATGAGGAACTAACTGTTGACATTGTTGTTGTGAGGGAGGCTGAGGTTGTTGTTGATTTAGCTGCAGCTGCTTCAGTATGTTGGTCATCTCTCCCAGAGTCTGTGTGAGAGCAGTAGTTTCACTACTAGAGTAAACCTCCGCAATAGCCTTCGGATGGTTATTCCTGTGCCTGACATTCCGGGTAGATTTAGCTAATCGGTGATCAGTTGTCACGCTTCTGTCACCGTCTTGTACTTCTTCAGAGAGCCATTACTTGCAGCATCTAGTGTAGTTTTGTCTTGAGGCTTCATGCCTTGTGTGAAATAGCTTATCAACACCAACTGGTCAATCTTGTGGTGGGGGCATGAATCTAGGAGATTCCTGAAACGTTCCTGGTACTCATAAAGAGTCTTTGATTTGCCTTGAATATTACAGGAGATTTCTTTCCTCAGACTGTCTGTAACTTCAGCTGGAAAGTACTTTTCCAGGAACTCCCTTCTGAGCAGATCCTAGTTAGTAACGACTTCTTCGGGTTGAGTGTAGAACCACTCCCTTGCCTTTCCCTCAAGAGAAAATGGGAAGGCATATAGCCAAATAGTAGTTTCATCTACACCATGACGCCTAGTAGTGGAGCAGGCTGTCTGAAAATCTCTGAGGTGCTTTATGGGCTCTTAAGCAGGTAAGCCATGAAACTTGGGAAGTAAGTTGATTAGCGCAGTCTTCAGTTCAAAATCTGCAGCCAGATTTGGGTGACGTGCTTGATACGGTTGTAGTGTAAAGTCTGGAGCTCCTGCTTCCTGGAGTGTAATCCTTCTTGGCTCCGCCATATTACCTGCACGTAAATCAACAGAATCAGTAGTAGAAGAGCTTGTTTCTTCCTCAAATGCTGCTTTAGATTCTCTTTCAGATAAGACTGGTGAATTGGTAGAAACCACTTCACCGCCCTCGGAGGCTAACCGACGCCGAGCTCGCCTAATACGTGAAAGAGCTCTTTCAATTTCAGGATCAAACGTGGCTAAGCTCGGATCAGGCAGTGAACGTGTCATTCAATGAAAGAAACATATAGCTCATGGTAATAGAATAAAATAAAAATATGCAAATATATAAAATTAAAAATATTTACACCAACTAATAATTTAGCACGCTATTGCAACTCCCCGGCAACGGCGCCAAAAATTGACGTGGCAAAAATTAGCCGATTAAGAAATTAATATATAAATAATATTGCGAGTATAGTTCCTAATCGACGAAAATCCGCTTATCAATTTAAAAGGGTTGTCACAAATTTAGAATAAAAATGCTGGGAGTAGAAATCCTAGGTCGTCTCCCAACGAGTTGACAAAAGAGTGTTATTGTATTAGTCAGGAATTTTTTCCGAGGAATTTTGAGAGTTCGAGGACAGAAAAATAAATGATTGTAAATTAAAGCAATGAAAACTAGCAAGAGAATTTATATAATCAAATAAAAGGCCTTGGCCGGGGGAAGATTAATTGGAAGTTCTATCCTTGTTGGATTCTCCCAAGTGCAATAACAAGAGGTTATTTTTTCACTTACTTAATCCTTACTAAATAAAGGAAAGTCAAGTGATTGAGCTAACTCTTATTCACAAGTCCTAATCCTCTCCCATTGGAAGGGTTAGCGTTAGTGACTAGAGAGTTAGCCAACAACTTCCAATTAAGATTGACACTTGAGTATTCCAACTCAAGGGTCTCCTTTTAATCAACCCCCAAGTCAAGTTAGGAGTCTACTCCATTGACATGAATACAACATTCACAAGCATAAAAAGGGAATAAGAAGAAGACATGATAAATTGAATAAAGTAATAACTGAAAATTAATTAAAGGTAAAAATAGTTCTTTGCATTAATTAATCCTAAAATTATAAACATACGTATCTGAACAGGGTTAATAAGTAATCAAAAGAGTAAAGGAATACAAAAAACAAACTAGAATAATGAAACTTCAACAGAGGTAGTGACTCTTCTCAATATCCAAATCAAAAGCATAAACTCTAAAACTATGAATGTGGAGAAAACCTAGAGAAAGAGTGATTTCTCTCTAAGATTCCAAACTAAAACTAAAAACTATGTGAATGAGAATGTGTGTTGAGTCTCTGCTTGTCCTCTGGCTCTAGTCTGTGTTTCTGGGCCGAAAACTGGGTCCAAACTCAGCCCAAAATTGCCCCCAGTATTTTCTGCGATTTCTGGAGGTAGCGCATGTCACATGTACGCGTCAGTCACGTGTACGCGTCGCTGGTCATCTTCGCGTGTCACGTGTATGCGTCAGGCACGCGCACGCATGAGCCATGCGTGCACGTCACTTCTCGCTGGTTGTCTCCTTTATTTCTTGTGCTCCTTCCCTTTTTGCAAGCTTCCTCTCCATCCTCTAAGTCGTTCCTACCCTATAAAGCCTGAAAACACTTAACACACAGATCACAGCATCGAATGGTATAAAGGAGAATTTAAAATACAAAATTTAAAGGCTTATGAAGCAAGTTTTCAACCATAGAACAAAATTAGGAAGGAATTGTAAAATCATGCAAATTGTATGAATAAGTGTGCAAAGACTTGATAAAACCACTCAATTGAGCATGAGATAAACCATAAAATAGTGGTTTATCAGTGTCCCAAGGACACTGATCAGTGATCGAGGCACTCACTTCTGTAATAGACAGCTTGACTCCCTTCTGCACCGTTATGGCATCTGCCATAGAGTGGCCACACCGTATCATCCGCAGACAAATGGGCAAGCTGAGGTCTCCAACAGAGAACTAAAGAGAATCTTGAAAAGAACCGTGAGCACCTCTAGAAAAGATTGGTCAATGAAACTTGATGATGCTCTCTGGGCATACAGGACAGTTTTCAAGACCCCTATAGGAACATCACCATAAGAACTGGTGTATAGGAAGGCATGTCATTTACCAGTAGAACTGGAACACAAGGCCTACTGGGCAACCAGATTCCTCAACCTTGATCCTAAAATAGCAGGAGAAATGGGTTACTCCAACTAAATGAGTTGGAAGAGTTCCGACTTGCTGCATTCGAGAATGCAAAAATCTATAAGGAGAAAACCAAAAGGTGGCATGACAGGCAGATATCTTCCAGAGTCTTTGAACTAGGCCAGAAGGTCCTACTCTTCAACTTTAGACTCAAGTTATTCCCTGGAAAGCTTAAGTCGCGGTGGATAGGACCCTTTGTGGTCACTAATGTGTCACCCTAAAGACACATAGAACTCCAAGGTAAAAACCCCGACAAAAGGTTTACTATTACTAGACAGAGAGTTAAACATTACCTTGGCGACAACGTTGAGCAAGAAAGCTCTACACTGCTACTAAATTGAGTACAGTGAAGTCCAGCTAATGACAGTAAAGAAGTGCTTGTTGGGAGGCAACCCAATGATTAATAGTATATTATTGTTTTATGTTGCTCTATTTATTCTCATTTGATTTAATTTCCCTTCAATTTCAATTAATTTTCATAGTTACTTTGCTTTATAATGTTTGTGATCATGTATACTTCTTAGAACAGAGACAGAAATGTTCAGAACTAAAAACAGAGCACCCTGCGGAAGCCCCTTGCTGGCGTTAAACGCTAGACAAGGGGAAGGATGGGCGTTCAACGCCCTAAAAGGGATGGCAAGTTGGCGTTAAACGCTAGCCAGGGAGCACTGGCTGGGCGTTCAACGCCCAAGAGGAATGGAAAGCTGGCATTGAACGCCAGCCAGGGAGCACTGGCTGGGCGTTCAACGCCCCAAAAGGAATGGTAAGTTGGCGTTGAACGCCAGCCAGGGAGCAACGGTTGGGCGTTCAATGCCCATGTGGAGCAGGATCTTGGCGTTGAACGCCAGGATAAGGGTATTCTGGCCATTCAATGCCCAACAAGGGCAGGGAGGTTTGAATTTCTTAACCTATATCTTTTCCAATTCTTATCTTTTTAATCATATCTTTTAAACAAGAATTTTTCAACCATCATCTTTCAATTTCAAATTCTTTTCAAATCTAAAATCTTTTCAAATCTTTCTCAATTCTTTTTCAAATCTTTTTCAAAATTTCATATCTTTTTCAATTTTTTTTCAAATCCTTTTTTAAACTTTCAAATCTTTTCCATATCTTTAATAACTTATATCTTATCTTTATTTATCTTTTTCATATCTTTAATGCTCTAACAATTTTAAAACTTATCTTTCTTATCTTTTACCAAAGTTTGAATCATATCTTTACTATCTTTTATCTAAATAATTTTTCAAAACCCACCCTAACCCTCCCTATTTATACCATTCGCACCACACACCTCCTTCACCATCTTCTATTCGAATCCTTCTCCTCCTTTTTTGCCTTCTTTCTCTTCTATTTTTTGCTCAGGGATGAGCAAAACTTTTAAGTTTGGTGTGAAAAGCACCTTGCTCTCTCATTCATTCGAACTCCATGGCTCCAAAAAGTGGAAGATCTACTTCAAAAAGCAAGAAAGAAGACGACCTACCATACCAACAGCTGTTTTCAAACCTTTCAGATTCTACACCAAGCAGCATGAAGAATATTATTACAAAATAACGTGCAAGAGGACAGTAATCTCGGAGGCCAGATTCGAACTAAAAAAAGATTAGTACTCGGAGATCCAAGAGCATATTCGAAAGAGAGGTTGGAAAACTCTGGCCAACCCTGTGACCAATGTTGGAATAGTAATGATCCATGAATTCTATGCAAATCTGTGGATAACAGAAAAGCAAAAGAAAGATGGATAAGGGTTCCATACTTTTAGGACCATGGTCCGAGGGAAGACTCTCTATTTTCATCTTGACAAGGTGAGAAAGATCTTTAAATTACCCCCACAAAAGGATGATCCAAAATCCTTTAATAGGAGGGTACAAGCCAATCCAAAGCTGGATCAAATCCTAGAGGACATATATCTGCCTGGAGCTCAATGGATCAATGACACAAAAGGCAAACCAAACCAACTAAGAAGAGTGAACCTAAAACCAGTTGTTAGGGGTTGGCTAGACTTCATTGGGCACTTCATACTCCCTACTAGCAATCGGTCTGAAGTCACTATCAAAAGAGTAGTGATGATTTACTGCATCATGATGGGGAATGAGGTGAAAGTTCACCAATTAATTCCCATTGAACTGTACAAGTTTGCAAATAGAATGACAAGTCAAGCCAGATTGGCCTTTCCAAACCTTATCTCTCGCCTATGTAACGAGGCTGGAGTCCTGATTAACAGAGACTCATGTATTCCCATAGACAACCCAATTACCAAGGAAGTGATGGAAAGCTCCAGAATACTAGACGATCATCCCAAGAGGAAGACACCTGAGCTTCAGCAAGAACAGAATAATCTCCCAATTGAATATTGGACTAAGTTGGAAGCATTTGTTGCACAATTCCAATCCACTCTGGATCAATTAAGAGAGGAGCAAAAGGACCAAACTTGCATGCTTTGCAAACTGGATAAGAAACAAGAGAAGCAAGGGCGTGAACTAGAAGAGCTGAAGTGTCAAAAATTATTCCCTGAAGAGAATAATGACCACCATGACTAAGGTGGTTGAGTTTCATCTTATCTAAGTCTTATTTTAGTATTTTATTTTTCTGTCTTTTAATTTGAGAATTGCATGATCACTATTAGGATTTTATTTTTAGTTATTTCCCTTCTGTCAATTAGATATAAAATATTCCTCTTATCATCCCATTGAACTTGAATAAAATTTTGAATTTTTCTTAGAAGTAAGGTACATAATTTCGAGTTACAAATTAAGAATGATCCAATTATTTGATGTGGTGACATTACTTTTACCTTCTAAATGTATGAATCAACAGTGCATATTTAATATTGGAGTAAAGTATGTTGGTTCTTGAAAGAATGATGAAAAAGGTGAAGTATTATTGGTAATATGAAAAATCCAATTATTGATTTTTGAAGCAAGAAAAAGCAGCAAAAGAAGAAAAAAAAGAGAAAGAAACGAAAAAAATGAGAGAGAAGAAAGAGAAAAAGCTAATAGCTCTTTAAACCAAAAGGCAAGAGCAAGAAAAAGAAAGAAAGAGAAAAAGCAAATAGCTCTTTAAACCAAGAGGCAAGAGCAAGGGGTCCAAGGCTTTGAGCTCCTCCCCCTAACTAAATGCTTGTGGTGTGAAGGTGTTAAGTGAAAAGCTTGAGACTGAGCAGTTAAAGTCGTGATCCTAAAATCAAAAGAGTGTTCCTAAGAACTCTGGACACCATTGGCTGGGGATTCTAGCAAAGCTGAATCACAATCCAATTGGGTTCACCCAGTTAAGTGTCTGTGGCATTTATGTATCCGGTGGTAATACGGGAAAACAAAATGCTTAGGGTCACGGCCAGGCTCTAAAAGAAGCTATATTCAAGAATCAAGAAGAACTAAACTAAGAGAGTCAATAATATCATCCATATTCTGAATTTCTCAAGACACCAACACTTCTGAGCTTCAAAGGATAATGAGATGCCAAAACTGTTCAGAAGTAAATAGTTACTAGTCCCGCTCATTAATTGGAACTGAGCTTCATTAAAAAACTCTGAGATCTATTGTATCCTTCTCTTCTCCCTGATCCTACTTTGTTTTTGGTTGCTTGGGGACAAGCAACAGTTTAAGTTTGGTGTTCTGATAAGCGGATATTTTATACTTTTTTTGGCATCATTTTCATACTATTTTGGTTATGTTTTGTTTAAGTTTTATTATGTTTTCATGGGTTTTAGTGCAAAATTTACAATTTTGGATTCTAATTTGAGTTGTTGCATTTTATGATTATTTCAGGTAATTTTTGGTTGAAATTAAGGAGCTTTGGCAAAGTCTGATTCAAAGGCAAGGAAAGCGAGCAAATGTTGTCAGATTCTGACCTCCATGCACTCAAACGAGCATTTCTTGAGCTACAGAGGTCCAAATGACACGTTCTCAACGAAGTCGGAAAGCTAACTTCCAGAGATTTCCATAAATATATAATGGTTTACACTTTTCTTCGAAGAAGCCTGCCCCATGGTTGGCGTTCAACGCCCCAAGGAGACAAGCCAGCGTTAAACGCCCAAGAACCACCCCCTTTAGGGTGTTCAACACCCACCAAGAAGCAAGGTAGCACTAATCACCCCCTAATGGGTATTCAACACCCATTCCTCAAAGTTAGACGCCAAGCTCAGCCCAAGTACTCAACAAAAGTGGGCCCAAGAATGGATTTTTGCACCTCTAGTCTAGTTTGTCATACTTTTTGTACTTCTTAGTTATTAGGTTAGTATTTAAAGGAGAAGATCACCCATGTTTAGCATCTTTTGCCTCATCTTTACTTTTTTCACGTTTTACATTACTTTCTGTAAAGCATGAGCAACTAAACCTCCTGAGTTAGGGTTAGGAGCTCTGCTGATTCTCATGCATTAATAATATTACTGTTCTATTTCAATACACGTTTGATTCCATTCTCTTGTGCATTTTTTTTCTTCATCTCATGAATTAAGGATGATTCATGACAATCATCCTTGTTCTACATGGGTTCTGTGTGAGTCCTTACCCGGATAGCATTGAACCACAGCTAGAGAGTGCACTGTGGAATCCAAGAGCGTGCCTGGGCGAGTTTGGATATGAAAAACAGAGTATGAAAAGCAGCGTTCCCTGATCCAGAAGATCCAACCTTGTCTGTAGCGTTTTAAGTAGGATCGCGAAGGGGAGTAGATTGCTTAGGTGTTCATCTTCGACTATAGTGGGAAGCCATGAGTTAACTTGATGAGGATGACACATGAGTTGCTCGGATATGGTGAACTGCTACAGTTTAGAAGAGACCAAATTGATGAGGATGTTACATGAGTTAGTCAATTATGGCTGTGGTGCACGAAATTGTGATCACACTTTTCACAACTCCGCATAACTAACCAGCAAGTGCACTGGGTCGTCTAAGTAATACCTTACGTGAGTAAGGGTCGATCCCACAGAGATTGTCGGCTTGAAGCAAGCTATGGTCATCTTGTAAATCTTAGTCAAGCGGATTCAATTGGTTATGATTTTTGATAATTGAAAGATAAATAAAATGTAAATTAAAATAAAGATACTTATGTAATTCATTGGTGGGGATTTCAGATAAGCGTTTGGAGATGCTTTGTTGCTTCTGAACCTCTACTTTCCTATTGTCTTCTTCCAACCATGTGTGCTCCCTTCCAAGGCAAGTTGTATGATCCTCTCGGATGAAAAATACCAGGTACGGTTTCTGCACGGTTAATCAACTGTCGGATTTCTCGTCTCGGATGAAAAATACCAGGTACAGCTACCACACGGCTAATCATCTGTCGGTTCTTACTAGCGTCCGAATAGGATCTCTCTATCCTTTTGCACACTGTCACTGCGCCCAACATTCGTGAGTTTCAAGCTCGTCATAGTCATCCCTTCCCAGATCCTACTCGGAATACCACAGACAAGGTTTAGACTTTCCAGATCTCAGGAATGCTGCCAATTGTTCTAGCCTCTACCACGAAGGTTCTAATCTCACAGACTCGGTCTGTGGATCAAAGATCCAAGAGAATATACTCTGGATGTCGTCCAATGACTACGTTGAACATCATGAAGACCGCTTGTGGTTGTCAGGCACGCGGATCTTGGCTAAGCGAGTAACGAAGATAGTGGGTGATTGTCACGGGTCACCCTTCATTCTGACTTAACTGAATTAAGTACGAGAGTATATCTTGGAGAAGAAGTAAGCGTGAATTGAAAGAGAAACAATAGTACTTGCATTAATTCATTAAGAACAGTAGAGCTCCGCACCTTAATCTATGAGGTGTAGAAACTCCACCGTAGAAAATACATAAGAGAAAAAGGTCTAGGCATGGCCGAATGGCCAGCCTTCAAATGTGAACAATGGCATAAGCTCTTCAATACAATAGTAAAAAGTGCTATTTATACTAAACTAGTTACTAGGGATTACAGAAAATAAGTAACTAATTGCAGATAGTGCAGAAATCCACTTCCAGGGCCCACTTGGTGAGTGTTTGGGCTGAGCTTTGAAGCTTTCACATGCATAGGCCATTCTTGGAGTTAAACGCCAGCTTGGGTGCTAGTTTGGGCGTTTAACTCCAGCCTTGGTGCCAGTTCAGGTGTTTTACTCCAGAAAAGGGTCTCAGGTGGGCGTTTGAACACCAGTTTGGGCCATCAAATTTCGGGCAAAGTATGGACTATTATACATTTGTGGAAAGCCCATGATGTCTACTTTCCAACGCAATTGAGAGCGCGCAATTGGGCTTCTGTAGCTCCGGAAAATCCATTTAGCATTCAGGAGGGTCAGAATCCAACAGCATCTGCAGTCCTTTCTCAGCCTCTGAATCAGATTTTTGCTCAGGTCCCTCAAATTTAGCCAAAAAATACCTGAAATTACAGAAAAACACACAAACTCATAGTAAAGTCCAGAAATGTGATTTTTTAATAAAAAATAATAAAAATATAATAAAAAGTAACTAAAACATACTAAAAACTATGTAAAAACAATGCCAAAAAGGGTATAAATTATTCGCTCATCAGGCTGCCATTGAATTAGTCATTTGTTGTTGAAGTAGATAGTAAGAAAATTTAATCCCAAAAGAATACACATCTCTGAAGCCTTAATTAATTATCCATCACTGCTTTTACACTAATATGGTATTTCGTTCCTTACTATTTCGTTTATGCTTTCAACAAACAACCATCTTTTCTAATCGCCTGACTAAGATTTACAAGATAGCCATTGTTTTCTCAATCCAACAATCTCCGTGGGATTCGACCCTCACTCACCTGAGGTATTTTTTTGGACCATCCGGTACACTTGCTGGTTCATATGTGCAGAGTTCAATTTCACGCACCACGTAACATTCTAATAGTGAGGGTGTTACATTATGGTATCAGAGTAGTTCGTTCCTGTTAGAGCCTAAGGAATGGACCGACTATGCTTCAATTGCATACTCTGAGCTTCTGTCATATAATAAGTCTTGTCCTAATGATTAATACCATTAATCTACCATTTCATACATCACGGTATTAAGTTTGGCTAACTTAATACTGGTGGTTTATGTATATGAAAGCACTAACGGGTTATCGTAGGCGAAATAGAACTAATAGGTAACGCATATCGTGGGGTGATGAATCCACATTTCATGATATTTATTTGCTCTATTTGGGTGGATTTCATCAACTTTTCTTGCACTTATCCATTGAAATAGCATAGTTTCATGATTTCTTCCTAAATTGTGCTTGAAAGCGAAAACATGCTCTTTAGGCCTTTTAATTGCTAAATTTTATTCACTTTAATTTTATTTGATGCCTTGATGTGTTTTTTGAGTGATTTCAGGTTTCCAAGGCAAGTATGGGTTGAAGAAGTGAGAAAAAGAGCATGCAAAAGAGAATAAACCATGAAGAAATGAAGTTTGAAAGATTCAGCGATCCGGGCATGCGCACAAGCGATGCGTGCGCGCGCACAAGTGCGAGCTTGGCAACACATACGCGTGAGGATGATTTTTGCCAGGTGACGCGTGCACGTGACTCGTGTCACGTGAGCTCATTAATGCAAATTGCTTGGGGCGAATTTTGGGCCTCCAAAACCCAATCCAACTCATTTCTAAAGCTATTTCAACCCCAATTCAAGTGGAAGCAAGGGGGTAATTAGGTTTTGCTTTTCTATGTTTTTCTCTTAGTTTTCTAGAGAGAGAAGCTCCCCCCTCTCTCTAGAATTAGGTTAGGTTTAGTTAATTTCTCTTTAATTTCTGTCTTTAATTCTTGTCTTAATGTAGTTTCTTTTACTTTTCCTTGTTGGATTCCCCTTATTCTCTTAGTTCTTCTTCTCAATTTTCCATTTTTGTCATTTTTATGTTTATGGATACTTTTGTTAATTTTAATTTTTATTTAATACAATTTATGTTTTTATGTTCATTTAATGCTTGTTTGAGTTATTATTGTTATGGTTTTCTTGCTTTGGGTAGTTAGATTTTTTTTAATGTATTTTAATATTATTTTATTCTCATGCACACCAAGTATTTAATAAAATGCTTGCCTTAGTTTTTACATAGTTTTTCTTCACTCTTGGCTTGGAATTGAGGACTTTGGTGACCCTTGAGTCATTGATGTCCATTCTTATTTGATATATTAGAGTAGTTAGTTGATTTAGTTTCCATTGACTCTAAGTCTCCCATTAATAGCGTTGACTAGGACTTATGGATTGGGATCAACTATGCCTATTTGACTTATCCTCGATGTAGGGTTGACTAAGTAGGATTAACTCTTCATAATCATCATGTGTTTGTGGTCAATGACTAGGATAGGTAACCTTGGCTTCCAATCCTTGCCAAGAGGTTTTTAGCATTTGAATTTCCCTTTCCTTGCTTTACTTGCTTTGACTTTTAATTGTTTTCATTTAATTCCTTGCATGATCATTTAAGTGCTTTCATTGAATTTCTTGCGTGTTAAGTTATTTTCTTGCTATTTACATTTCTTGCCTCTCTTGCAATCAATCATAGCCAATAATCTTAGCACTTAATTGTAACTCCTAGGCAAAACGACCCGGGATTTCAAACTCCCAGTTTATAATATTTGTTTTGATTGTGACATCTTTTGATTTAAATTTGATGTTGAGAGTTAGTTGTTGATTTGGCTATACTTGCAACGAAGTGATCCTATTTTGAGAAATTCTATATCAACATTAAATTATCTCTTCATCAAATTTTTGGCGCCGTTGCCAGGGAGTTTCAATGGTGTGATGTTATTGGCTATTGTAAATATGTTGATATGTAAATAGCTTGCTCTTTGGTTGTCTTTTGTTTTTGTTAATGGTTAGGATTGGGATCCCGGAGGACATTGGAAATTCAAGCATTGGTGGGGAAGTCAAGCACAAGCCACCATAGAAAGGGCTCTCCCAATTGTTTATCTTAAAGACAACAAATAAAAGTGCTTGGTAACATCTTTCTAACTCTCCCTCTCTTTTAGCATTTGTTTGTTGAATTTTTGCTTCTTTTAATTAGCTTAGTTTGGTAGAATTTTTGTGTTGATCTTGCATTTTTAGGGTAGAATAAATTTTGGGGTTGGAAAAGCTATTTTGGATGTCATGTTTGGTACCTTAGAGCACTAAAATTTTTTTAGAAAATAGAGCATGTGCGCGCACACACCTGTGCGTGCGCACACCTCCCCAATTTTGCATTCTGTGCGTACGCAACCACCTGTGCGTACGCACACTCATGAACACCCCCTCTGTTGGGAGCGGTCGCACGCCTTGTGCGTCGGCATCCCCCTTCTTTTTGCCTCTCGTGCGTACGCACATATGGAGATTCAGGCGTTAATTTTTTTGATGTTTTATTTTCTTAATAAAAGAAAAAAAATTCCAGCCTTTCTGTGCGTGGGCACAGGCCTGTGCATGGGCACTGATAAACCACTATTTTATGGTTTATCTTGTGCTTAATTGAGTGGTTTTTATCAAGCCCTTGCACACTTATTCACATAATTTGCATGATTTTACAATTTCTTCCTAGTTTTGTTCTATAATTGAAAACTTGCTTCCTAAGCCTTTGAATTGTATGTTTTTTATTCCCCTTTATACCATTCGATACCATGATCTGTGCGTTAAGTGTTTTCAGGCTTTATAGGGCAGGAATGGCTTAGAGGATGGAGAGGAAGCTTGCAAAAATGGAAGGAGCACAAGAAATAAAGGAGATAACCATCAAGGAGCGATGCGCACACATGGCTCATGCGTACGCGTGAATCGGAGTTTGCACGGTGACGCGTGCACGTGCCTGACGCGTACGCGTGACATGCGAAGATGACCAGCGATGCGTACGCGTGACTGACGTGTACGCGTGACATGCGCTACCTGCAGAAATCGCAGAAAACACTGGGGGCGATTTTGGGCCGAGTTTGGACCCAGTTTTCGGCCCAGAAACACAGACTAGAGCCAGGGGACAAGCAGAGACTCAACACACATTCTCATTCGTATAGTTTTTAGTTTTAGATTGGAATCCTAGAGAGAAATCACACTTCCTCTAGGTTTTCTTCACATTCATAGATTTCTAGTTTCTATGCTTTTGATGTTTTTGCTTTGGATATCGAGAAGAGTCATTACCTCCGTTGAAGTTGCTACTATTCTAGTTTGTTTCCTTATTCCTTTACTCTTTTGATTACCTATTAACCCTGTTCAGATACGTATGTTTATGATTTTGGGATTTATCAGTGCAAAGAACTATTTTTACCTTTAATTAATTTTCAGTTATTGCTTTATTTATCATGTCTTCTTTCTATTCCCTTTATATGTCTATGAACGTTGTATTCATGTCAATGGAGTAGACTCCCAACTTGACTTGGGGGTTGATTAAAAGGAGACCCTTGAGTTGGAATACTCAAGTGATTAGTTCAATTGGAAGTTGTTGACTAACTTTCTATTTACTAACACTAATCCTTCCACAAGGAGAGGATTAGGACTTGTGAATAAGAGTTAGCTTAATCACTTGACTTTCCTTTATTTAATAAGGGTTAACTAAGTGAAAACAACAACCTCTTGCTATCACACTTGGGAGAATCCAGCAAGGATAGAACTACCAATTAATCTTCCCCCGGTCAAGGCTTTTTAATTGATTATATAAATTCTCTTGCTAATTTCCATTGCTTTAATTCACAATTATTTATTTTTCCATTCTCCAACTCTTAAAATTTCTAAAAAAACTCCTGATTAATAAAATAGCACCCTTTTGTCAACTCGTTGGGAGACGACCTGGGATTCTTTCTCCCAGTATTTTTATTCTAATTTTGTGACAACCCTTCTAAATTGATAAGCGGATTTTTGTTGGTTAAGAACTGTACTCGCAACGTTATTTCTATATTAATTTCTTAATCGGCTAATTTCCGCCTTCATCAATTTTTGGCGCCGTTGCCGGGGAGTTGCAATAGTGTGCTAAATTATTAGTTGATGTACATATTTTTAATTTTTGCATATTTTATTTTATTTTATTACCATGAGCTGTATGTTTCTTTCATTGAATGACGCATTCACTGCCTGATCCGAGCTTAGCTGTGTTTGATCCTAAAATTGAAAGAACTCTTTCACGTATTAGGCGAGCTCGGCGTCGGTTAGCCTCTGAGGGCGGTGAAGTGGTTACTACCAATTCATCAGTCTCATCTGAGGGTGAATCTGAAGTGCCATCAGAGGAAGAAACAATCTACTTTACTACTGATTCTGTTGATTTACGTGCAAGTAATATGGGAGAGCCCAGAAAGATTATACTCCAGAAAGCAGGAGCTCCAAACTTTACACTGCAATCGTATCAAGCGCGTCACCCAAATCTGGCTGCAGATTTTGAACTGAAGACTGCGCTAATCAACTTACTGTCTAAGTTTCATGGCTTACTTGCTCAAGAGCCCATAAAGCACCTCAGAGATTTTCAGACAGCCTACTCAACTACTAGGCATCATGGTGCAGATAAAACTACTATTTGGCTATATGCCTTCCTGTTTTCTCTTAAGGGGAAGGCAAGGGAGTGGTTCTACACTCAACCTGAAGAAGTCATTACCAACTGGGATTTGCTCAGAAGGGAGTTCCTGAAAAAGTATTTTTCAGCTGAAGTTACAGACAGACTGAGGAAAGAAATTTCCTGTATTATTCAAGGTGAATCAAAGACTCTTTATGAGTACTGGGAACGCTTCAGGAATCTCCTAGATTCATGCCCCCACCACAAGATTGACCAGTTGGTGTTGATTAGCTACTTTACACAAGGCATGAAGCCTCAGGATAAGACTACTCTAGATGCTGCAAGTAATAGTTCTCTGAAGAAGTACAAGACGGCGACAGAAGCATGGCAACTGATCACCGATCTAGCTGAGTCTACCCGAAATGTCCGGCACAGGAACAACCATCCCAAGGCTATTGCGGAGGTTTTCTCTATTAGTGAGACTGCTGCTCTCACACAGACTCTGGGAGAGATGACCAACATACTGAAGCAGCTACAGCTGAGTCAACAACAACATCAGCCTCCCACACAACAACAATGTCAACAGTTAGTTCCTCAGTGGGTATGCGGAATATGTGCCTGCTACACTCATTACACTTATGAGTGTCCACAACTCCAACAACAAGAAGACAACACTTTGGCAGCTACTCATAATTTCTATGACCGTCCAAATCAAGGATACTATCAACAAGGCGGCAATTTTAACCAGGGTGGGAACTACAACCAAGGTTGGAAAGATAACTCCAACCAAGGCTGGAGAGATAATTCCAACCAAGGCTGGAGGGATAACTACAACAGAAGAGGCAGAGACAGTAGTGAAAATCAGAGGTGGAACAATAACAACAACAGACAGCAGAACTAAAACCAGCCTTACAGAGCACCACACCTAATGCAGTCCTAAGCACCTCAGAACAACCAATAACAGGCCCCTCAGATTACTTATCCCCCTTCTTCTACCAATGATGAGGTGCTTCATTCTCTTGTATAAGGACAGAAAGACCTTCAGAATACACTTACCTCTAGCATCAATGGTCTTACTTCCACTTTACAAGCTCTCATCTCCCAGATGGAACCACCTTCCACCTCCCCACAATCAACCTTCAAGCTCCAATGCACTACCTTCTCAACCTTTACCAAACCCCAAAGGTGGAATTAATGTCATCACTTTGAGGTCCAGAACCACACTGCCAGAGAGGAGTCAGAAGGATCCAAGCTCAAAGGACAACACTCCAATTGAGGACATTGTTGAGGTGGAGGATGTTGAAGAAAAGGAGAAAGTAGAAGACATGGTTGAAGAAGAAGAGGCTCAACCAAGGAATGGAGTACCAAAAGAAGCTGAAGTTACAAGAGACGCCATTCCCATTCCATTTCCACACCTTGCTAGGAAGTCCAGGAAGTAGATGGAGCTAGACCCCAAGATGGTGGAGATCTTCAAAAAGGTTGAGGTAACAATTCCCCTTTTTGATGCCATCCGTCAGGTACCTAAATATGCGAAGTTTCTAAAGGATTTATGCATTAATAAAGATAGGATACAGGATTTAGAAACTATTCCTCTAGGTAGCTCCATATCTGCTTTAATAGGTGATATACCTAAAAAACGTAGTGACCCGGGTCCATGCATTGTTACTATTACTATAGATGGTGTGAAGTTTTTTTATTGCGTGTGTGATTTAGGCGCGTGTGTTAGTATAATTCCATTATCTATATATAATGCGAAGAGGCTCCCTCCCTTAAAAAGGTTGGCAGCACATTTTGTTTTGGCAGATAAAAGCATTATCTTTGTGGTTGGAATTGTTGAGGACGTGCTGGTGAGCATTAAGGGCTCACATTTCCTATTGACTTCTATATTTTGGAGATGCCCCCTAATGACTCAGGAAGACCATCATCCATCCTGCTTGGAAGACCATTTCTGAAGACTTTAAAGTTCAAGTTGGATGCATTCTCAGGAACTTACTCTTTTGAGATAGATGGCAGAGCAGTGAGCTTCAACTTGGATGAAGCTATGAAGCATCCTCCAGAAGACCATTCCATCTTCCAGTGTGACATCATTAAGGAATCTGTAGCCGCAGTTCACCAGGAGGAAGTAGAAGAGAGGCACATGGAGTAAGATGCAAGTGTGGGGAAGCCCCATGAACAAGATGAAGATGAATTTCCACCGTCACTAGCTCCAGATGATCAAGTGCCTAGCCATAAATAGAAAATATAGTTAAAGTCCCTTCCACCCCCACCTCAAGTATGCTTACCTTGAGGATCATCAGAAGCTCCCAGTCATCATTGCAAGGGAACTCACTTCTCAACAGGAGGAGCAGCTGCTTAGTGTGCTGAGAAGACACAAGAAGGCAATTGGGTAGAGCTTGGAAGATATAGTAGGCATCAGCCCTCAAGTTTGTGAGCACAGAATATTTTTAGAAGAAGGAGCAAGACCTATCCATCAACCTCAAAGGCGGCTGAATCCCACCATCCTAGAAGTTGTCAAGAAGGAAGTGACCAGACTGCTTGAAGCTGATATCATCTACCCCATCTCAGACAGTGAATGGGTCAGTCCAGTACAAGTGGTGCCCAAGAAGTTTGGAGTCACAAAAGTGAAGAATGAGCATGGAGAGCTCCTGACAACTAGAGTACAAAATTCCTGGAGGGTGTGCATTGATTACAGGCGCTTCAATCAGGCCACCCGCAAGGATCACTACCCCCTGCCATTCATTGATCAAATTCTTGATCGTTTGTCAGGTAAATCACACTACTACTTTTTAGATGGTTAAACAGGATATTTTCAAATCCATATAGCTCCTGAGGATCAGAAGAAGACTACTTTTACATGTCCCTTTGGAACGTATGCATACAAGAGGATGCATTTTGGCTTATGTAATACACCAGCTACTTTCCAAAGATGCATGATGAGTATTTTCTCATATCTTATTGAGAATTGTATGGAAGTTTTCATGGATGACTTTAGTGTGTATGGTGATTCATTTACCCTTTGCTTGGATAGTTTAGCTAGAGTATTAGACAAGTGTGTTAGTTCAAACATTGTATTAAATTTTGAAAAATGTCACTTTATGGTAAAACAAGGTATTGTTCTAGGACATGTTGTCTCTAATACAGGTATTTCTGTAGATCCAGCAAAGGTAGATGTCATTTCTAGTTTACCTTACCCCTCTTCCGTGAGGGAAGTCCGTTCGTTCCTTTGTCATGCAGATTTCTACTGGAGATTTATCAAGGACTTCAGTAAAGTAGCATTGCCTTTATCCAAACTGCTACAGAAGGATGTTGAGTTTGAGCTAAGTGAGAATTGCATGGAAGCGTTTGATAAGCTGAAGATCACCTTGACTCAAGCTCCGATTGTGAGAGGACCCGACTAGAATTCAGCTAAGAACTTATGAGGATCTTCCAATGGAAGTCCATGAAACTTGCAATTCTGTTGTATTAGAGAAACTAATTGAGGCTTAAGCTTAAAGTTGTTTGCTCTAATGGCAGGGATTGAAATGCTTCTCCCATAGAAGTCGGGAGTAGGTGCAGTAAAGTCACCAAGCACCTTCCTTGCATTGTTGGCATTGTTGTTTTTAGCTGCCATTGTTTCTTCTTCTTTGAAAAGTTCTGTTAGGCCCTCTAGAGAGAATTGTGCTTTAGCTTCTCTTAGCTTTCTCTTCAAGGTCCTTTCAGGTTCAGGATCAGCTTGAACAAGTATGCCTTTATCTTTGCTCATGCTCATATGAAAAAGAAGAGAACAAGAAAGTAGGGAATCCTCTATGTCACAGTATAGAGATTCTTTGAGGTGTCAGAGGAAAAGAAGAATAGAAGGAGGAGGTAGATAGAAGAGAATTCCAACTTATCAAAAGGGATAGAGTTCGAATTGCACCTTGAGGAGGAGTGTTAGTCCCTTAAATAGAAGGATGTGAGAAGAGGGGAAGAATTTTCGAAAATAAATTAAAAAGATTTTGAAATAATAAAAAGAAATTTAAAAATTTGATTGAGATTTTCAAAAATTAAGATTGGGAAAGAAATTAAGTGATTTTTGAAAAAGATTTTGAAATTAAAAATCAAGAAGATATGATTGAGAGTTAATTTTGAAAAAGATGTGATTGAAAAGATATGATTGAGAAGATATGATTGAAAATCAATTTTAAAAAAAAAGAAAGTTTTAAAATTAAAGTTGATTACTTGACTAACAAGAAATTAAAAGATATGATTCTTAAAAATTAAAATTTGATCCTTTCTTAATAGGCAAGTAACAACTTGAAAATTTTGAAGTAAATCATTAATAGTAGCAAGGATTTTTGAAAATAATAAAAAATGGAAAGAAATTGATTTTGAAGAGATATGATTGAAAAGATATGATTTGAAAAAGATTTGATTTTGAAAAAGATTTGAATTAAAAACAAAATCTTCCCTCTAGTGTCCTTCTGGCATTAAACGCCCAGAATGGCATCCATTCTGGCATTTAACGCCCAAAATCCTACCTTTTTGAGCGTTAAACGCCTAACCAGGTATCCTGGCTGACGTTTAAACACCAGTTTTCCTTCTTCACTGGGCGTTTTGAACGCCCAGCTTTTTCTGTTTGATTCCTCTGCTGAATGTTCTGAATCTTCAATTCTCTGTATTATTAACTTGAAAAGACATAGTTTTGAAATTTTTTTTTTTTGAATTTTTCAATGATGAGAAACAATCAAAATACAACTAATCTTAGGAAACTCAAATCAAACAAACAATGCATGCAGGACACCAAACTTAAAAATTTTCATATAAGAGACACTAACAAATTGAGAATACATATGAGAAACAACAAAACACACAAAACAAGAGAATTTAAAGATCAGAGCAATGAAATCATCAAGAACAACTTGAAGATCAATGAAGAACAATATGCATATATTCGAAAAATGCAAGAAGAAGAAAGTCATGCAATTGACACCAAACTTAAAAATTGACACTAGACTCAAACAAGAAACATAAAATATTTTTTATTTTTATGATTTTATAAAAAAAATTTTGTGGTTTTTCGAAAATTGAGTGGAAAAGAAAATAAAGGGATTCAAAATTTTTAACAAGAATTCCAAGAATCATTGCAATGTTAGTCTAAGACTCCGGTCCAGGAATTAGACATGGCTTACTAGCCAGCCAAGCTTTCAGTGAAAGCTCCGGTCCAAAACACTAGACATGACCAATGGCCAGCCAAGCTTTAGCAGAACATTGCTCACAACAGCAAAATTGATAGAAATCAACAAGCTCTTGTGATGATAAGTTGAAACCTCGGTCCAAAAGATTAGACATGGCTTCACAGCCAGCCAGACTTCAACAAATCATCATAAAACTCTAGAATTCATTCTTAAAAACTCTGAAGAACAAAATAGAGAAATTTTTTTTTTTCGAAAGTAAAATTACCTAATCTAAGCATCAAGATGAACCGTCAGTTGTCCAAACTCGAACATTCCCCGGCAACGGCGCCAAAAACATGGTGCACGAAATTGTGATCATCAACAATGGTGCTAAAGACTTGGAGCTCTCAAACGTGAATCACACTTTGTCACAATTCCGCACAACTAACCAGTAAGTGCACTGAGTCGTCCAAGTAATACCTTATGTGAGTAAGGGTCGATCCCACGGAGACTGTCGGCTTGAAGCAAGCTATGGTCATCTTATAAATCTCAATCAGGCGGATTCAAATGGTTATGGAGGATTGATAATTAAAAGATAAATAAAACATAAAGTAAAGATAGAGATAGAGATACTTATGTAATTCATTGGTAGGAATTTCAGATAAGCGTATGAAGATGCTTTGTTCCCCTTGAACCTCTGCTTTCCTATTGCCTTCTTCCAATCATTCATACTCCTTTCCATGGAAAGCTTTTTGTTGGGCATCACAGTTGTCAATGGTTACTTCCCGTCCTCTCAGTGAAAATGTTCTACGCACACTGTCACCGCACGGCTAATCATCTGTCGGTTCTCGATCATGTTGGAATAGGATCCATTGATCCTTTTACGTCTGTCACACGCCCAACACTTGCGAGTTTGAAGCTCGTCACAGTCATCCCTTCCCAGATCCTACTCAGAATACCACAGACAAGGTTTAGACGTTCCAGATCTCAGGAATGGCCGCCAATAATTCTAGCCTATACCACAAAGGTTCCAATCTTAGATTAGAAACCCAAGAGATATACATTCAAGCTTGTTTGCATGTAGAACGGAAGTGGTTGTCAGGCACACGTTCATAGGTGAGAATGGTGATGAGTGTCACATAATCATCACATTCATCATGTTCTTGGGTACGAATGAATATCTTGGAGAAGAAATAGACTTGAGTTGAATAGAAAAATAATAGTACTTGTATTAATTCATGAAGAACAACAGAGCTCCACACCTTAGTCTATGGTGTGTAGAAACTCCACCGTTGAAAATACATAAGAACAAGGTCTAGGCATGGCCGAGAGGCCAGCCTCCAAAACATTATCAAAGGATCAAAAGATAATCCAAAGATGAAAATACAATAGCAAAAGGTCCTATTTATAGAAAACTAGTAGCCTAGGGTTACAGAAATGAATAATTAATGCAGAAATCTTCTTCCGGGCCCACTTGGTGTGTGCTTGGGTTGAGCATTGAAGCTTCCATGTGTAGAGACTTTTTTTGGAGTTAAACACCAGCTTTTGTGCCAGTTTGGGCGTTTAACTCCAGCTTTTGTACCAATTCTGGCGTTAAACGCCAAAATTCTTGAGCTGACTTGGAACGCCTGTTTGGGCCATCAAATCTCAGGCAAAGTATGGACTATGACATATTGATGGAAAGCCCAGGATGTCTACTTTCCAACGCAATTAAGAGAGCACCAATTGGGCGTCTGTAGCTCCAGAAAATCTACTTCGAGTGCAAGGAGGTCAAAATCCAACAGCATCTGCAATCCTTTTTCAGCCTCTGAATCAGATTTTTGCTCAGGTCCCTCAATTTCAGCCAGAAAATACCTGAAATCACAGAAAAATACACAAACTCATAGTAAAGTCCAGAAGAATGATTTTTATTTAAAAACTAATAAAAACATCATAAAAACTAACTAAAATATATTAAAAACATACTAAAAATAATGCCAAAAAGCGTATAAATTATCCGCTCATCACAACACCAAACTTAAATTGTTACTTGTCCCCAAGAACCTAAAAATCAAATAGGATAAAAAGAAGAAGATATACAATGAATTCCAAAAACATCTATGAAGATCAGTATTAATTAGATGAGCGGGGCTTTTAGCTTTTTGCTTCTAAACAGTTTTGGCATCTCACTTTATCCTTTGAAGTTCAGAATGATTCGCTTCTATAGGAACTCAGAATCCATATAGTGTTATTGATTCTCCTAGTTAAGTATGTTGATTCTTGAACACAGCTACTTTATGAGTCTTGGCCATGACCCAAAGCATTTTGTTTTCCAGTATTACCACCGGATACATAAATGCCACAGACACATAACTGGGTGAACCTTTTCAGATTGTGACTTAGCTTTGCTAGAGTCCCCAATTAGAGGTGTCCAGAGCTCTTAAGGACACTCTTTTTGCTTTGAACCACGACTTTAACCACTCAGTCTCAAGTTTTCACTTGACACCTTCACGCCACAAGCACATGGTTAGGGACAGCTTGGTTTAGTCGCTTAGGCCAGGATTTTATTCCTGTGGGCCCTCCTATCCACTGATGCTCAAAGCCTTGGATCCTTTTTATTTTACCCTTGCCTTTTGGTTTTAAGGGCTATTGGCTTTTTCTGCTTGCTTTTTCTTTCTTTCTTTTTTCGTTTTTTTTTTCGCACATATATTTTTTTTCTGCAAGCTTTTCACTGCTTTTTCTTACTTCAAGAATCAATTTTATGAGTTATGCTTGAGTTATGCTTCTCATGCCTATCCCTTGCATGCTTTTACCTCTTGCATCTATTTAATTATGTATTGCCTTCTTGATCTTAATTGATGTCTTAACTACATGTTGTAGCTACCCTGTAGTTGAGCTATCATCTTTCCTATGGCATTCATTATCACTTGGAATTTTCTCCCTTCTAGTTTTCGTTATCTATATTTCACACTCCTTTTTCTTCTTCCTTAGGCATGGGTACCAAGAAAGGAAAAGAGAAGGCCACTGACAAGCCACCGACAAGGAGAGGAACCAAGAGAACATTGGCTAAGGCGCTTCCATCTACCAGTGTCAAACCACCAACAAAGCGGGTGAAGAGGATCATTAGAGTTGATGAAGCAGAGAAAGCCTTTCCCGCACGGGACTCCACACGGTTCAGTAACCATTATTGCGAACAGATGTTCCCCATCCTAGTTTAGAGGAACTACAACAATGAGCATCTGCTCATTGTCCCAACACACTTTGTTGATTTTGTGGAGTCCCGAATTGAGAGGAGACAGTGGGGATTTTTAAGGAGGCATCCGTGAGAGGCCAATCTATTATGGGTAGTTGAATTCTACTCCAACTTTCACTCGCCTACTCTGCAGACTGTCTACATTCGTCAGCAGCAAGTCCCTGTCTCCGAGAGTGCCATACAGAGAGCACTGGACCTTCCACCTAGTCCAGATAGATGGGATGCATATCAAAAAGCATCTCATACAAGCCAGATGTATCAGTTCGACTGGGATAGCATCCTTGGAGTTATAGCCCAACCTGGCAGCACCTGGATCTATAGGCAGCATCGTTCAAAACCCAAGAGCATCTCAGCCCAGTCACTCACCCTGGAGGCTCGCGTGTGGGCACAGATTATGTCCCACTATGTCTTTCCAAGCACTCACGAGTCGACCTTCACAGCCGACATGGCTGTTCTCATCTGGTGCATCTTGATAGAGCAACCCCTCAACCTACCCCGATACATCCGGCAAGCAATTGGACATGTACAGATTGCGGGTAACCTGCCTTTCCCCACCTTGGTTTCAGATTTAGTCTCTGCAGCATGTGTGTCATATCGGGCAGGAGACACGAAGGTCATGATCCCTAGAGCCAATTAGTATGTCCCAAATGGGAAGTACATCAGGCCACCAGTTCCCTCTGCGAGTCGGCCTGCAGGCCCATCTTTGGATACTCCTCCTTCTTCCGCTCCACCACCATCCACACCACAAGCACCATCCATCCATCAGATGTTTCTTCAGATCCTTGAGAGGTTCGACCGGCAAGACCGGCGAATGGAGTAAATGGAGCACCGTAACAAGCGCCGATACAACTACCTGAAGGAACTCATAGCTGGTACACACCCACCTCCAGAACAAAAGGACACCTCAGAGTCCCCTTCATCCAGTAGCACAGGGAGCCATGGCGAACCGGACAGTAGAGGCGATGCTTCCAGCCCTACCTTGCTCCTTACTGATGGCACGGAGGACTGTGCCAAGTCTTAAGTGTGGGGAGGTCAGTCCTTGACTTCCGGAGGTAACTTCTCTCTCTTAACACCAACATTTGACTTTTTCTTTTGTTATATAGGATAGATTGCATAATAATAATTGTTTGCATGTATGTTTTGCTTGGTTAAAGTAATGAGTTTCCTTTCAAGACCCCTTTTTATAGCATTTCACTCATTTAAATTGAAAATTTGTGTTAAACTTGTTTGAGGATTGTAAATTGGAACATGAATTATAGCTAAGAACACACCACCTGTGAGATTTGAGCTTAAATTACATGGTTACATTATTTGACCATAATATTTTATTCTTGTGTGTTTTCTTCACTATGATTGCAGACTTTGCTTTGTTCCATTCTATATGTCCAATATTTAGTATATTTACATGCATACATATGATGATTGAGGCCATTATTTGTTATTAGCTCACTTATCCCAAATAGCCTATCCTTTCAATCACCTTTGTTAGCCACCTTGAGCCTTTTAATCTCCATTTGTTCTATATTTTATCACATCACTAGCCTTAAGTGGAAAAACAATTAATTACCTCAATTGAATCTTTGGTTAACTTAAGTTAGAGATTGTGTGTCAATTAAGTGTGGGGAACTGTGGGAACTTGGATTGATGAAAGTGTACAGTGTTTTATTGACAAAATATTGGGAATTTGGGTGCCTACTCATGTGAGACCAGAAAAATTGAAATACCATGTGCATTGATATGTTATGTTTATTTTCTTTTACCTTAAAAAAATAAATAAATAAATATTGCAATTTAAGTAAATAAATAAGGGGACAAAATTACCCCAATGCTAAGTTTAATAAAAGATCAATGCATATGTGGTGAAATTAAAGAAAGGTTGATACATGAGTATGTATTGGAAAAGTGGAAATTATGGGTAGCTAGGCATAATTTTAGAGTTACATAGAGTGTGTGTGTGTGTGTGTGTGTTAGGTGAGAGCTTAGGTTAGTCAAAGATTCATATTACAGCTCACTTGGCCATACATATATCCTCACCCTTACCTCAGCCTCATTACAACCTTGAAAAGACCTCATGATGTTTGCATTGATATACTAAATTTTTGTTGATTGGTTAGATGAAGAACAAAGTCTAGAAAGTATGACTAGAGAAGAGTAGAGTGATTAACCCTAGACACTTGAGCGATTAGAGTGCATATACACTACCAGTGAGGGTTCAATGCTTGATTCTATGTTCCCTGCTTTCATGAGCTATCCTCTTACTAGTTTACTTGTCTTTTATTGTATGATTTGAATTAGTGAAATCTGATTTATGTTTGTCTTGAAGAACTTATTTACTTTTAACCAAGTAGACAGAATCATCTTAACATATAGTTGCATTCATAGGTTGCATCTCATGAGTCTTACTTTCCCCCATTCATTCCTTTTTACCTCCTTGAGCTTAGCATGAGGATATGCTAATGTTTAAGTGTGGGAGATTGATAAACCACTATTTTATGGTTTATCTTGTGCTCAATTGAGTGGTTTTTATCAAGCCCTTCCACACTTATTCACATAATTTGCATGATTTTACAATTTCTTCCTAGTTTTGTTCTATAATTGAAAACTTGCTTCCTAAGCCTTTAAATTGTATGTTTTTTATTCCCCTTTATACCATTCGATGCCTTGATCTGTGCGTTAAGTGTTTTCAGGCTTTATAGGGCAGGAATGGCTTAGAGGATGGAGAGGACGCTTGCAAAAATGGAAGGAGCACAAGAAATAAATGAGATAACCAGCGAGGAGCGACGCGCACGCATGGCTCACGCGTGTGCGTGAATCGGAGTTTGCACAGCGACGCGTGCGCGTGCCTGACGCGTACGCATGACATGCGAAGATGACCAGCGACGCGTACGCGTGACTGCGAAGAGGTCGGCTTGACAGCTTTCCGGTTCTTCCATTTCTTCATGAGTTCTCCAACTTTTCATGCTTTCTTTCTTCATTCCCTTGATCCAATCTTTGCCTTCTAAATCTGAAATCACTTAGCAAACATATCAAGGCATCTAATGGAATCAAGGAGAATTAAATTTAGCTATTTTAAGACCTAAAAAGCATGTTTTCACTCTTAAGCACAATTAAAGGAGAATATACAAAACCATGCTATTTCATTGAATAAATGTGGGTAAAAGGTGATAAAATCCCCTAAATTCAATACAAGATAAACCGTCAAATTGGGGTTTGTCAGTGACTGACGCGTACGCGTGACATGTGCTACCTGCAAAAATCGCAGAAAACGCTGGAGGCGATTTTGGACCCAATTTTCGGCCCAAAAACACAGACTAGAGCCAGGGGACAAGCAGAAACTCAACACACATTCTCATTCGCATAGTTTTTAATTTTAGATTGGAATCTTAGAGAGAAATCACACTTCCTCTAGGTTTTCTTCACATTCATAGATTTCTAGTTTTTATGCTTTTGATGTTTTTGCTTTGGATATCGAGAAGAGTCATTACCTCCGTGAAGTTGCTACTATTCTAGTTTGTTTCCTTATTCCTTTACTCTTTTGATTACCTATTAACCCTGTTCAGATATGTATGTTTATGATTTTGGGATTTATCAACGCAAAGAACTATTTTTACCTTTAATTAATTTTCAGTTATTGCTTTATTTATCATGTCTTCTTTCTATTCCCCTTATATGTCTGTAAACGTTGTATTCATGTCAATTGAGTAGACTCCCAACTTGACTTGGGGGTTGATTAAAAGGAGACCCTTGAGTTGAAATACTCAAGTGATTAGTTCAATTAGAAGTTGTTGGCTAACTTTCTATTTACTAACGCTAATCCTTCCACAAGGAGAGGATTAGGACTTGTGAATAAGAGTTAGCTTAATCACTTGACTTTCCTTTATTTAGTAAGGGTTAACTAAGTGAAAACAACAACCTCTTGCTATCACACTCGGGAGAATCCAGCAAGAATAGAACTTCCAATTAATCTTCCCCCGGTCAAGGATTTTTAATTGATTATATAAATTCTCTCGCTAATTTCCATTGCTTTAATTCAAAATTATTTATTTTTCCATTCCCAACTCTTAAAATTTCTCGGAAAACTCCTTATTAATAAAATAGCACCCTTTTGTCAACTCGTTAGGAGACAACCTGGGATTCCTACTCCCAGTATTTTTATTCTAATTTTGTGACAACCCTTCTAAATTGATAAGCGGATTTTTGTTGGTTAAGAACTGTACTCGCAACGTTATTTCTATATTAATTTCTTAATCGGCTAATTTTCGCCTTCATCAGGCACACATCAATCCAAGGCCTCTGTTCGTGGCGAACGCACAACCCTTTTCATTTGCCCATCGACGCGTACACGTGCCTCACGCACACGCGTCAACTTGCATTTTCTCTCTTTCACGCGAACGCGTCCACCATGCGTACGTGTCGATTCCCTTTTTCGAACACATCACGCACACGCGTCCCTCACGCGTACACGTGACCCCGTGTGCGTGCGTATGGCTTTGTGTGCGTACGCACGCCCCTGTTTTCTCACCACTATGCTTCTTTTCTTCTCTTCTCTCTACTTCTTCTCTTCTTTTCTCTTCTCCTCTCTTCTTTCCCTCCTACAATGACCATCCATCCATCATTATCATTTCCCCACCCACCACACTCACCTTTAGTTAGTTAGTTTGTTAGTTAGTTATTTGTTTAGTTAGTTAGTTTCTTTTCTGTTTTGGTGCTAAGTGTTGGATAATTGAGTTGATTTATTGATTGTGTTGAGAAATTGCTGCTGAATTATTGATATTGTTATTGCTAGCTATTGTTGGATGTCTTCACTGAGGTCATACTTTGTTACTTGGTATTGAGTTCTTCATGGTCAATTTTGTGCATACCAAGCACTCATAACATTGCCTTTGAGAATGCTTTTTGGATTTCTAAATTGCATGTAGTAGCTACCATGTGATTTGACTTCATTATCTATAGATAGGTAATTTGTTCTTAGTTAATGCATTTTTTGTTAGGTGATGCTTGTCTATGATTGATTTTTATTTAGGTCACCTATTTGATGTATTAACATTAGGAATTGTGAAATTGGATCATAAGCTTACCTAATGAGCTTTTTAAGCTTTGTGGACTATGCTTGCCATGTTTTCCACTTCATGTCAATTGGGCGTTGCTTAATTATCCATTTCACAATTGCTTGATTTTTACTTGAATGCTCTTGTACTTCTTCACTATTTGTTTTTTTATCTTAACCTACAAGTTTTCTTTAAAGCATTTCAAGTACACTAGAATGAGTGAAGTGCATACTTCTTTTGTCTAAATTGTGACATAGCCTTCCATGCTAGTGTGTGTACTCTAAACCGCACAACTTAGTATACACATACTTGTTTCTTTCATGTCACAAACTAATTTACTCACTCATTTTAGTGATTCTTACCTCATTCCAACACTCTTTGCTTCTTTGCATTTGCATTCACTCATCTGATTATCTTATCTTCTATTTTTCATAGATGAGTCACTATATGCAACAAGGAAAGCGGGAGGAAGAGCGTGCAGCAGGATTGATCCACCAGCTGAAGGTGGCAATCCGAAGTCACTACACCCCCTTGCTCGTCTTTGGATGCACCGCGGACGGTGCAAACCCTTAAATGTGGGGAGGTCGTCACTGATCGACCATCTTGGGTGACAAACTCTAATCCTAACACTTTCATCTTCTTTTTGAATTCTTAGTTGCATTTTTCTTCTTGGTTTGTATATATATATTTTAGAGCTTTAATTGCATCTTTTCTTATTTATTGCATTTATTTGCATATATATAATAAGCTTAGTTAATATAATAAAAATTTTCCAAGAAAAAAAACATTCTTGAAAGGGCATAGACATCCTAATTTATTTGAGTTGGAACTTTTGATTGAAAATTGCTTGAAATATATTGTGGAATATGTTTTTGAGTTATGAACACATAAGTATGTGAGTTTTGAGCCTAATTGTGTGGTTACACCATATAACCACTATTTTCATTCTTGTGTGTGTTATTCCTTTTTTTTATGATTGCAATCTTTGATTTGTTTGATTCTTTATGTCCATTGTTTGATGTATTTATGCATTTATATGATTGAGGCCATCTTTTCATTAAGCTCACTTGTCCCAAATAGCCTACCTTTTTATCTTCCTTTGTTAACCAACTTTGAGCCTATTTCAATCCCTTCTTGTTCTTAAAGTTAGTACATTACTAGCCTTAAAGTGAAAAATAAATAAATGTCCCTTATTTGGATTTTTGATTAGCTTAGGCTAGTGAGAGTGTGTATCGTATAAGTGTGGGGAAGTTTGGGAACATTGGTTGATATAAAGGTGTATTGTTGTATTCCTTTGTTAAATATCTTAGGAATTGGATACATACTCATGCATTAATTGCTTAAAACCATATGCATTGACACTTTTGTATATATATTTGGTATTGAAAAAAAAAAGAGAAAAAAAAAGCAACAAAAAGGGGACAAAATGCCCAAAAATAAAGTAACAATAACAATGCATATGAGTTGTGATTAAAAAGAAAATGCATGAGTGTGTGAGAAAAGTGAGAAATGGGTAGTTAGGTTTGCTTTGAGTTGTATAGGTTGTTATGTAGGTTAGCTGAAAGCTTAGGCTAATCAAAGATGTAAATTTTAAGCTCACTTGACCATATGCATCCTTACCTTTACCCTAGTCCCATTACAACCTATGGAAAAGCCCTCATGATATTTGTATACATACATTGAATAAATATTGATTGTTATATGAAAAATAAATCTTAGAAAGCATGATTAGAAGAGAATTGAGTGAATCACCCCTAAACACTTGAGCGATTAGAGCGGATACACATCCGGTGAGGGTTTGATTGCTCAACTTCATGTTCTCACTTATCATTATTGCTTATCTTGCAAGTTGTAAATGCTTTTTCAACAACTCTAATCAGTTATGGATTTGACTTAGTTAAGATTGCTTTAGCCCTTATGTTCATATATGCTTTCTTGGAAATTGATTTATTTTGACTAGGTAGTTCCATTCATTTAGATAGATTACATATAGGTAGTTTCCTTACTTTGAATAAATGTAATACCCCTTGTTTCCTTCTTGAGTATAGCATGAGGACGTGCTATTGTTTAAGTGTGGGATGTGATGAATCCACATTTTATGATATTTATTTGCTCTATATGGGTGGATTTCATCAACTTTTCTTGCACTTATCCATTGAAATAGCATAGTTTCATAATTTCTTCCTAAATTGTGCTTGAAAGCGAAAACATGCTCTTTAGGCCTTTTAATTGCTAAATTTTATTCACTTTAATTCCATTTGATGCCTTGATGTGTTTGTTGAGTGATTTCAGGTTTCCAAGGCAAGTATGGGTTGAAGAAGTGAGAAAAAGAGCATGCAAAAGAGAAAAAACTATGAAGAAATGAAGTTTGGAAGATTCAGCGATCCGTGAGAGCTTGGGGACCCACGCGTACGCGTGAGGATGATTTTCATCAGGTGATGCATGCGCATGACCCACGCATATGCGTGACTCATGTCACATGAGTTCATTAATGCAAATCGCTTGGGGCGAATTTTGGGCCTCCAAAACCCAATCCAACTCATTTTTGAAGCTATTTCAACCCCAATTCAAGTGGAAGCAAGGGAGGCAATTAGGTTTAGCTTTTCTATGTTTTTCTCTTAGTTTTCTAGAGAGAGAAGCTCCCCCCTCTCTCTAGAATTAGGTTAGGTTTAGTTAATTTCTCTTTAATTTCTATCTTTAATTCTTGTCTTAATGTAGTTTCTTTTACTTTTCCTTGTTTAATTCCCCTTATTCTCTTAGTTCTTCTTCTCAATTTTTCATTTTTGGCATTTTTATGTTTATGGATACTCTTGTTAATTTTAATTTCTATTAATGCAATTTATATTTTATATTCATTTAATGCCTGTTTGAGTTATTATTGTTATGATTTTCTTGCTTGGGGTAGTTAGATTTTATTTTTAATGCATTTTAATATTATTTTATTCTCATGCACACCAAGTATTTGATAAAATGCTTGGCTTAGTTTTTACATAGTTTTTCTTCACTCTTGGCTTGGAATTGAGGACTTTGGTGACCGTTGAGTCATTGATGTCCATTCTTGTTTGATATATTAGAGTAGTTAGTTAACTTGATTTTCATTGACTCTAAGTCTCCCATTAATAGAGTTGACTAGGACTTATGGATTGGGATCAACTATGCCTATTTGACTTATCCTCGATGTAGGGTTGACTAAGTAGGATTATTAACTCTTCATAATCATCATGTGTTTGTGGTCAATGACTAGGATAGGTAACTTTAGCTTCCAATCCTTGCCAAGAAGTTTTTAGCATTTGAATTTCCCTTTCCTTGCTTTGACTTTTAATTGCTTTCATTTAATTCCTTGCATGATCATTTAATTGCTTTCATTGATTTTCTTGCATGTTAAGTTATTTTCTTGCTATTTACATTTCTTGCCTCTCTTGCAATTAATCATAGCTAATAGTCTTAGCACTTAATTGCAACTCCTAGGGAAGACGACCCGGATTTCAAACTCCCGGTTTATAATATTTGATTTAAATTTGATGTTGAGAGTTAGTTGTTGATTTGGCTATACTTGCAACAAAGTGATCCTATTTTGAGAAATTCTAGATCAACACTAAATTATCTCTTCATCATGGGGTTTGGGAAATGTCAGGAGTTGAAATTTGGGAAGTTAAAGCTCTGAAGTTAGTACGAGCTTGGGGTACAGATGATATACCCATCGTTTTAATACCAGCTTGCCTAGTAACCTTTTTGCATCGAGCCTATCTTGTATCTTCTGCTTTGTATCGCATGTTATCCCTATAAATGTTTTAAGCTATATGAACATTTTGGTATTTGAAACTGTATATGTATCTATATGCTGAGATTTTTTATCTTTCCATAAGATGTCTAAAAGTAAAGTGCCGAGATTTTGTGACGTTTTGAGTATTAAGTTAATTTTCGAGAACGAAAATTTTTATAAGTCGGGTAGGATGTAAGACTCTGAATTTTTTAAAATTAAATAATAAGTTGTTTATGATTTCTTTTTTTATTATTCAAAATAATATTTTCAGATATTATATTAATTGGATATTTTCTTATGATTGATTTAAAGTTTTAGTAATTGAAAAGTAATAAGAATTTTATATGTTTTAAATTGAATAATTAAATTTCGAATCATATATATGATTTTAAAGGAAATTAACTTAATTATCTCTAATTTCTATTGAATTAGTATTTATTTAAAATTAATTTACAAGTTGATAATTAGATAATTATTTCTATATTTAGTTTGGTTTTAAACTATTACTCTATATTATTATTTTTACTCTACACAAACCCTAATTTAACACAACAAAATCCTAATCCCCAAACACACACCTTCCTAACCCTAATTCTATTACTTTTTCCCCTTTCTATCTTATCTCAGCACCGCCAGCCCCCTCTCCTCACTCCCGTAACACATACACACACACCCACTAGAGAAATGGAAAAGAGAGAGAAGCGGAAAGGAAGCAGCGCTGGCGAGGAGCCCTTTCCGACGAGCCCACTCCGATGCTGCCAAATTGTCCAGGCCAGACGAGAGAGAGAGAGAGAAAGAGAGAGAGAGTCATCGTTGCCATTCAAACCCATCATTGTCCTTTGGATTCGTGAGGAGCGTCGCCGTTGTAGTGGTTGTATGTGGGCTTTGCGAGGAGAGAGATGCATCCGAGAGGGTGACCGAGCGTGAGAGAGGAGACGTGGAAGGAGCCGCTGCTGTCATCCGTTGAGCCGCCATCGTGCATTGCCGTCGAGTCACCATCGCTGTTGGGTTGATGACGCCGCCGCTAGCTTCGTCACTGCAAGGAGCTGCCGCTGCATGTGCCGTCACTGCCGCTGTTGGGTTTGCCACCCCAGTACTTCGTCGTCGCCGCCGTTGCCATTGGAAGTTGCACCATCAGTAACCGCTACTGGCTATCTTGGTAAGCATTTTGTTTCTAAAACCCCTTAAAATAAATGTTTTGTAATAATCTGTTAGAGATTCTAAGATATTGGTAACGTAGGCTCAGGTTTCGGTCATTGCATGTTATGGTCAAAACTGCCGCTAATGTGGTGCACGAAATTGGGATCTCAATGGCGCCAACAACTTAGTACGCACGTTCATAATCTTAGTTCTTTATCACAACTTCGCAAGACTAACCAGAAATTGCACTGGGTCGTCCAAGTAATAAACCTTACGTGAGTAAGGGTCGATCCCACGGAGATTGTCGGCTTGAAGCAAGCTATGATCACTTTATAAATCTTATTCAGGCGGATTCAAATGGTTATGGTGAATTGATAATTAAAATATAATTAAAATATAAAATAGGATAGAGATACTTATGTAATTCCTTGGTGAAAATTTCAGATAAGCGTATAGAGATGCTTTTGTTCCTCCTGAACCTCTACTTTTCTGCTGTCTTCATCCAATCATTCCTACTCCTTTCCATGGCAAGCTTTATGTAGGGCATCACCGTTGTCAATGGCTACTTCCCGTCCTCTCAGTGAAAATGGTCCAAGATGCGCTGTCACCGCACGGCTAATCATCTGTCGGTTCTCGATCATACTGGAATAGGATTCAATAATCCTTTTGCGTCTATCACTACGCCCAGCACTCACGAGTTTGAAGCTCGTCACAACCATCCCTTCCCGGATCCTACTCAGAATACCACAGACAAGGTTTAGACTTTCTGGATCTCAAGAATGGCCGCCAATAGTTCTAGCCTATACCACAAAGACTCTGATCTCACGATCAGAAGGCCAAGAGATACACATTCAAGCTTGTTTGCATGTAGAATGGAAGTGTTTGTCAGGCACGCGTTCATAAGTGAGAATGATGATGAGCGTCACATAATCATCACATTCATCATGTTCTTGTGTGCGAATGAATATCTTAGAGAAGAAATAGGCTTGAGTTTAATAGAAAAATAATAGTACTTTGTATTAATTTATGTGGAACAGTAGAGCTCCACACCTTAATCTATGGTGTGTAGAAACTCTACCGTTGAAAATACATAAGTGAAAATAGGGTAGACATGGCCGAATGGCCAGCCTCCCATGGAGGTCTAGAGATCTAAAATGATCAAAAGATCCCAAGATGATCCAAAGATGTTCCAAAGATGTAAATACAATAGTAAAAAGTCCTATTTATACTAAACTAGTTACTAGGGTTTACAGAAATGAGTAAATGATGCAGAAATCTACTTCCGGGCCCACTTGGTGTGTGCTTGGGTTGAGCATTGAAGTTTTCACGTGCAGAGGTCTTTGTTGGAGTTAAACGCCAGTTTGTAACCTGTTTCTAGCGTTTAACTCTGCTTTGCAACCTGTTTCTAGCGTTTAACTCCATAATAGGGCAGAGAGCTGGCGTTGAACGCCAGTTTGCGTCATCTAAACTCAAGCAAAGTATGAACTATTATATATTGCTGGAAAACCCTGGATGTCTAATTTCTAACGCAATTGAGAGCGCGCCATTTGGACTCCTGTAGCTCCAGAAAATTCACTTTGAGTGCCTTCTTCAACCTTTGAATCTGATTTTTGCTCAAGTCCCTCAATTTCAGCCAGAAATTACCTGAAATCACAGAAAAATACACAAACTCATAGTAAAGTCTAGAAATGTAATTTTTATTTAAAAACTAATAAAAATATACTAAAAACTAACTAAATCATACTAAAAACTATGTAAAAATAATGCCAAAAAGCGTATAAATTATCCGCTCATCACAACACCAAACTTAAATTGTTGCTTGTCCCCAAGCAACTGAAAATCAAATAGGATAAAAGAAGAGAATATACTATAAATTCCAAAATATCAATGAAACTTAGCTCCAATCAGATGAGCGAGACTAGTAGCTTTTTGCCTCTTGAATAGTTTTGGTATCTCACTTTATCCATTGAAGTTCAGAATGATTGGCATCTATAGGAACTTAGATTTTAGATAGTGTTATTGATTCTCCTAGTTCAGTATGTTGATTCTTGAACACAGCTACTTTATAAGTCTTGGCCGTGGCCCTAAGCACTTTGTTTTCCAGTATTACCACCGGATACATAAATGCCACAGATACATAACTGGGTGAACCTTTTCAGATTGTGACTCAGCTTTGCTGAAGTCCCCAATTAGAGGTGTCCAGGGTTCTTAAGCACACTCTTTTTTTTTTTGCTTTGGACCTTGACTTTAACCGCTCAGTCTCAAGCTTTTGGCTTGACAACTTCACGCCACAAGCACATGGTTAGGGACAGCTTGGTTTAGCCGCTTAGGCCAGGATTTTATTCCTTTAGGCCCTCCTATCCACTGATGCTCAAATCTTTGGATCCTTTTTATTACCCTTGCCTTTTGGTTTTAAGGGCTATTGGCTTTTTGCTCTTGCCTTTTGGTTTAAAGAGCTCTTGGCTTTTTCTGCTTGCTTTTTCTTTTTCTTTCTCTCTTTTTTTTCGCCATTTTTCTTTTCTTTTTTTTTTCGCAAGCTTTTGTATTCACTACTTTTTCTTGCTTCAAGAATCAATTTTATGATTTTTCAGATTATCAATAACATTTCTCCTTTTTCATCATTCTTTCAAGAGTCAACATATTTAACATTCATAAACCACAATATCAAAAGACATATGCACTGTTCAAGCATTCATTCAAAAAATAAAAAGTATTGTCACAACATCAAAATAATTAAACTAGTTTCAAGGATGAATTCGAAACCATGTACTTCTTATTCTTTTGTTTTTAGAACATTTTTCATTTAAGAGAGGTGATGGATTCATAGGACATTCATAACTTTAAGGCATAGACACTTAAATACTAATGATCATGTAATAAGACACAAACATAAACATAAAGCATAGTAAACGAAAAACAGAAAATAAGAACAAGGAGATTAAGGAATGGGTCCACCTTGGTGAGGGTGACGTCTTCCTCTTCTTGAAGAACCAATGGTGCTCTTGAGCTCCTCTATGTCTCTTCCTTGTCTTTGTTGCTCCTCCCTCATAGCTCTTTGATCTTCTCTAATCTCATGGAGGATGATGGAGTGCTCTTGGTGTTCCATCCTTAGTTGTCCCATGTTGGAGCTTAATTCTCCTAGGGAAGTGTTGATTTGCTCCCAATAGTTTTGTGGAGGGAAGTGCATCCCTTGAGGCATCTCAGGGATTTCATGGTGAGGAATTTCCTCATGCTCTTGTTGAGGTCTATGATCTCTTGTTTGCTCCATCCTCTTCTTAGTGATGGGCTTGTTGGTGCACGAAATTGGAAATCACAATTCTTCACAAATTCGCACAACTAACCAGCAAGTGCACTGGGTCATCCAAGTAATACCTTACGTGAGTAAGGGTCGATCCCACGGAGATTATTGGCTTGAAGCAATCTTTGGTTACCTTGTAACTCTTAGTCAGGAAAACAATAAAACAATTCACTTATCAAATTTGATTGCGAGGAATAAAAGAGCATGAAATAAATACTTATTATGCAGTAATGGAGAATATGTTGGAGTTTTGGAGATGCTTTGTCTTCTGAATTTCAGCTTTTCTCTTGTATTCCTCTTCCCTCATGCATGAAAAAGTGCAAAGTTCCTTCCATGGCAAGCTCTATGTAAGGTGTCACCGTTGTCAATGGCTACTTCCCATCTTCTCAGTGAAAATGGTCCAAATGCTCTGTCACAGCACGGCTAATCATCTGGAAGTTCTCGATCATGCTGGAATAAGATTGACTATCCTTTTGCGTCTGTCACTACGCCCAGCACTCGCGAGTTTGAAGTACGTCACAGTCATCCAATCCCAGAATCCTACTCGGAATACCACAGACAAGGTTTAGACTTTCCGGATTCTCATGAATGCCGCTATCGATCTAGCTTATACCACAAAGATTCTGATTAAGAAATCTAAGAGATAATCATTCATTCTAATGTAGAACGGAGGTGGTTGTCAGACACATATTCATGGATTGAAGAAGGTGATGAGTGTCACGGATCATCACCCTCTCCATAGTTAAGCGCGAATGAGTATCTTAGAGAGGAACACGCATGTTTGAATGGAAAACATAAGTACTTGCATTAATTAATCGAGACGCTGCAGAGCTCCTCACCCCCAACAATGGGTTTAGAGACTCATGCTGCCAAAAGGTACAAATTTTAGATCTAAAATGTCATGAGATACAAAATAAATCTCTAAAAGTTGTTTAAATACTAAAGTAGTAGCCTAGGTTTACAGAAAATGAGTAAACTATGATAGATAGTGCAGAAATCTACTTATGGGACCCACTTGGTGTGTGCTGGGGCTGAGACTAAAGCTTCTCACGTGCCTGGGCTGTTTTGGGCGTTCAACGCCAGGCTGTAACCTGTTTCTGGCGTTGAACTCCAACTTGTAACGTGTTTCTGGCGCTGGACGCCAGACTGCAACATGGAACTGGTGTTGAACGCCAGTTTACATCGTCTATAATTGAGCAAAGTATGGACTATTATATATTGCTGGAAAGCCCTGGATGTCTACTTTCCAACGAAATTGGAAGCGCGTTAATTGGACTCCTGTAGCTCCATAAATTCCATTCCGAGTGCAGAGAGGTCAGGATCCAACAGCATTAGCAGTCCTTTTTCAGCCTGAATCAGATTTTTGCTCAGCTCCCTCAATTTCAGCCAGAAAATACCTGAAATTACAGAAAAACACACAAAATCATAGTAAAGTCCAGAAATATGAATTTTTCCTAGAAACTAATGAAAATAAACTAAAAACTAACTAAAACATACTAAAAACTATATGAAATTAACCCCAAAAAGCGTATAAAAATATCTGCTCATCACAACACCAAACTTGAACTGTTGCTTGTCCCCAAGCAACTAGACAAATAAAATAGAATATAAATGAGTCAAGAAACAATAATATCTCAGAGTTTTTTTGGGTGAAGCTCAGATTCTAATTAAATGAGCGGGGCTAGTAGCTTTTTGCTTCCGAACAGTTTTGGCATCTCACTTTATCCATTGAAGCTCAGAATGATTGGCATCTATAGGAACTTAAAATTTAGATAGTGTTATTGATTCTCCTAGTTCAGTATGTTGATTCTTGAACACAGCTACTTTTATGAGTCTTGGCCGTGGCCCTAAGCACTTTGTTTTCCAGTATTACCACCGGATACATAAATGCCACAGACACATAATTGGGTGAACCTTTTCAGATTTTGACTCAGCTTTGCTAAAGCCCCCAATTAGAGGTGTCCAGGGTTCTTAAGCACACTCTTCTTTTTTTTTTTTGCTTTGGACCTTGACTTTAACCGCTCAGTCTCAAGTTTTCACTTGACACCTTCACGCCACAAGCACATGGTTAGGGACAGCTTGGTTTAGCCGCTTAGACCAGGATTTGATTCCCTTAGGCCCTCCTATCCACTGATGCTCAAAGCCTTGGATCCTTTTTATTACCCTTGCCTTTTGGTTTTAAGGGTTATTAGCTTTTTCTGCTTGCTTCTCTTTTTTTTTTTTTGCAAGCTTTGTATTCACTGCTTTTTCTTGCTTCAAGAATCATTTTTATGATTTTTCAGATTATCAATAACATGTCTCATGTTTATCATTCTTTCAAGAGCCAACATATTAACATTCAAGAACATCAAATTCCAAAGATATATGCACTGTTCAAGCATTCATTCAGAAGGCAGAAAGCATTGCCACCACATGTAATTAATCAGAATTTCTTGTATTAAAAACTCGAGAAATATTGCCTCCTTATTCTAAAGAAAATCTTCTATTTTATTCATGTTTAATGATGATGAGAAAAATAAATTATAGCTTAATTGGAGATAAAATCAAAATATAGATACTAATTACTACTATATGACTCCTAAGGTAAAACTCAAATAATAATAATAAAAAAAAGTTATCACAGGGTTAAGGTTAAGATCAGAACTCAACAATCTTGACTTTGGGAAGCGGATGCCTCTTTAGTCTGTGGAGTGCTTGGCCCTTCAAGAGATAGTTTCTGACGCTTTAGTTCTCTTAATTCACGCCCTTGCACTTCTTGTTTTCTGAGCAGTTTGCAAAGCATGTTGTTTTGATTTTGCTGTTCTTCCTTCATTTGGTCCATGGTTTCTTGCAACTTAGTGACAAATGCCTCAAGATGCTCCCAGTATTCAAATTGAGGGAGTTCTGGTAGGAATTCTTGCGCCCTCCTCTAGATGGGGTCATCCTGCATTTGTTGTTTTTCCATTGTGATTTTAGAAATTGGTTGCTCCACTGAGATATACTCTGTTATTCCCATCTTTACTCCAGCATCTTTGCAGAGCATAGAGATTAGGCTTGGATAAGCCAACCTGGCATCCTTGGAGTTCTTGTTGGCAAGTATGTAAAATTCAGATGGGATCAGTTGATGAACTTCTACTTCTTTTCCCAACATAATACAATGGATCATCACTGCTCTTCTAATATTGACTTCAGAACGGTTGCTGGTGGGCAATATAGAACGCCCAATGAAGTCCAGCCATCCTCTGGCGACTGGTTTGAGATCTTCTCTCTTGAGTTAATTTGGGACACCCCTCGTGCTGGTGGTCCACCTGGCTCCAGGGATGCATATATCCTCTAAAATCTTATCCAGGCCCTTGTTTGTTCTCATCATTCTCCTATTGAAGGAGTCTGGGTCATCTTTCAGCTGAGGTAGTTTAAAGATCTCCCTGATTTTGTCAGGGTGGATGTGAACAATCTTTCCTCTGACCACAGTCCTATAGTCATAGAGGGCAGCTCCAGATATTTTCTGCCTGTCTGTTTGCCACAGATTAGCGTAGAATTCCTGAACTATATTCCTTCCCACTTTCGTTTCAGTATTAGCTAGGATTTCCCAGTTCCTGTTTCGAATCTGCTCTTGGATCTCCGGATATTCATCTTTTTTCATATCGAACTTGACTTCCAAGATCACAGATCTTAGACCCATTATTTTGTAGTAATAGTCTGAATGTTCTTTGGTTAAGAACCTCCCTTGATTCCAAAGTGGTTTTGGAACACTCTCTTTCTTGCCTCTTGGAGTGGGTTGTTTTCCTTTAGGAGCCATGATCTTAGTGGGTATGGTTTAGTGATCACGGATAAACACACCAAACTTAGAGGATTGCTTGTCCTCAAGCAAAAGAAAAGAAAAGAGAGGGATAGAAGGAGAGCTAGTGTTGAATGGTGGATGAGAGGAAGGAGGCCGAATGTGTTTTTAAAAGGGAGGGGGTGGGTTTTCGAAAATAGGGAGAAAGATAAGATAGAAGATATGATTTAAAAAGAAATAAGTATAATAAGAAAAGATATAATTTAAAATTAAAGAGATATGAAAGATATTTGAAAAAGATAAATTTGGAATTTTGAAAAAGATAATATGGAGATTTTTAAAAAAAAGATATTGATTAGTTGAAAAGATTTTAGAATGAAAAGAGATAGATTTGTTTTGAAAATTTGAAAAAGAGTTGAATTGGATTGAAAAAAGGATTTGTGCTTATGGATTAAGATACATTTGATATTTTTAAAGTAGGGTTTTTAGAAATTAGGGATTTTAGAAATCAGGGTTTGTAACATGTTTATGCAAGAAATCATGAATTGAAACATGAAAATTAAGATTAAAATGAAAAATATGAAGAAAAAAAAACGAATTTACCTCCTCCCCACCATCCTGGTGTTTGAACGCCCAAACGCTGCATGTTTTGGGCGTTCAACGCCCAATTGCTGCTTCTCCTGGGCGTTCAATGCCCAGCTGTTGCTTCTTTCTGGCGTTGAACGCCAGGAACTCCTTTGTCACTGGGCGTTTTTCTGAACGCCCAGGACGCTGTAAATCTGGAGTTAAACGCCCAAAAGGAGCTTCTTTCTGGCGTTCAACGCCTAGAAGATGCTTCTTTCTGGCGTTTAACGCCCAGGTGGCTATCCTTACTGGCGTTCAACGCCCAGTGGATGCTTCTTTTGGGCGTTGAACGCCCAAAACAGACTTTTACTGGCGTTTTCTTGCCAATGAGCTCTTTTTTCTCTGTTTTGTGTGCAGAATCCTTCTGTAACCCTGTAAACTTATACAATTGACTCTTTACCTTAGTATCAATGAACTTTATATAAACAAATAAAATCAAGAATAGGGCAAAATGCTTAGAGGAAGTGATTCCCCATGGCTGGGTTGCCTCCCAGCAAGCGCTTCTTTATTGTCTTTAGCTGGATCTTGCTGAGTTTTTAATCTAGCCTCAGCCTTGAGCACTCTTGCTCAACATTGCCTTCAAGATAGTGCTTGATTCTCTGTCCATTAACAATGAACTTCTTATCAGAATCAATATCTTGAAGCTCCACATAACCATATGGTGATACACTTGTAATCACATATGGTCCCCTCCACTGGGACTTCAGTTTCCCGGGAAATAGCCTGAGCCTAGAGTTAAACAATAGAACCTTTTGTCCTGGTTCAAAGATTCTAGATGACAGCTTTCTGTCATGCCACTTTTTTTATTTTTCTTTATAAAGCTTGGCATTTTCGAAAGCAGTGAATCTAAATTCCTCTAGCTCATTCAGCTGGAGCAATCTTTTTTCTCCAGCTAATTTGGCATCAAAGTTTAGGAATCTGGTTGCCCAGTAGGCTTTATGTTCCAGTTCCACGGGCAGTGGCATGCCTTACCATACACAAGTTGGTACGGAGAGGTCCCTATAGGAGTCTTGAATGCTGTTCTGTAAGCCCACAGAGCATCATCCAAGCTTCGTGCCCAATCCTTTCTACGAGTACTTACAATCCGTTCCAGGATTCTTTTTAGTTCTCTGTTAGAAACTTCAGCTTGTCCATTTGTCTGCGGATGATATGGAGTTGCCACCTTATTGCGAATCCCATACCGGACCATGGCAGAGTAAAGCTGTTTGTTGCAGAAGTGAGTGCCCCCATCACTGATTAGTACCCTAGGGACACCAAATCTGCTGAATATATATTTCTGGAGGAACTTTAGTACTGTTTTAGTATCATTGGTGGGTGTGGCAATGGCCTCTACCCATTTTGATACATAGTCAACTACCACCAGAATATAAGTGTTTGAGTATAATGGTGGAAAAGGGCCCATGAAATCAATACCCCATACATCAAACAACTCAATCTCCAAGATTCCTAGTTGAGGCATGGCGTAACTGTGAGGCAAATTACAAGCTCTCTGGCAACTGTCACAATTACGTACAAACTCTCGGGAATCTCTGTAAAGTGTAGGCCAGTAGAAACCACATTGGAGGACCTTGGTGGCTGTTCGCTCACCTCCGAAATGACCTCCATATTGTGACCCATGGAAATGTCATAAGATCTTTTGTGCTTCTTCCTTAGGCACACACCTATGGATTATGCCGTCTGCACATCTCTTAAAGAGATAGGGTTCATCCCACAAGTAGTACTTTGCATCAGTAATTAATTTTTTCTTTTGTTGCCTGCTGTACTCCTTGGGAATAAACCTTGCAGCTTTGTAGTTTGCAATGTCTGCAAACCATGGTAATTCCTGAATGGCGAACAAATGCTCATCCGGAAAGGTTTCAGAGATCTCAATAGAGGGGGAGGACGCCCCTTCCACTGGTTCTATCCGGAACAGATGGTCAGCCACTTGGTTCTCTGTCCCTTTTCTGTCTCTTATTTCTATATCAAACTCTTGCAGAAGCAACACCCATCTTATGAGTCGGGGTTTTGAATCCTGCTTTGTGAGTAGATATTTAAGATCAGTATGATTTGTGTACACAATCACTTTTGATCCTACTAAGTATGATCTAAACTTGTCAATGGCATAAACCACTGCAAGCAATTCTTTTTCTGTGGTTGTGTAATTTTTCTGGGCATCATTCAAAACATGGCTAGCATAATAAATGACATGCAGAAGCTTGTCATGCCTCTGCCCCCAGTACTGCACCAATGGCGTGATCACTGGCATCACACATTAATTCGAATGGTAATGTCCAGTCTGGTGCAGAGATAACTGGTGCTGTGACCAGTTTAGCTTTCGGAGTTTCAAACGCTTGCAAGCACTCTGTGTCAAACACAAATGGTGTGTCAGCAGCTAGCAGGTTGCTTAGAGGTTTTGCAATTTTTGAAAAATCCTTTATAAACCTCCTATAGAATCCTGTATGCCCCAGAAAGCTTCTGATTGCCTTAACATTGGCAGGTGGTGGTAATTTTTCAATTACCTCTATTTTAGCTTGATCCACCTCTATTCCCTTGTTTGAAATTTTATGCCCAAGGACAATCCCTTCAGTCACCATAAAGTGACATTTTTCCCAGTTTAAAACCAGGTTGGTCTCTTGGCATCTTTTCAAAACCAGTGTCAGGTGATCAAGACAGGAGCTAAATGAGTCTCCATATACTGAGAAGTCATCCATGAAGACTTCCAGAAATTTTTCCACCATATCAGAGAAAATAGAGAGCATGCATCTCTGAAAGGTTGCAGGCGCATTACACAGCCCAAAAGGCATCCTTCTGTAAGCAAATACTCCAGATGGACATGTGAATGTTGTTTTCTCTGGATCCTGGGGATCTACTACAATTTGGTTGTAGCCTGAATAGCCATCCAAAAAGCGGTAATAATTATGACCTGCTAGTCTTTCTAGCATCTGGTCTATGAATGGTAAACGAAAATGATCCTTTCTGGTGGCTGTATTGAGCCTTCTGTAATCAATACACATGCGCCACCCTGTAACTGTTCTTGTAGGAACCAGTTAATTTTTTTCATTATGAACCACTGTCATGCCTCCCTTTTTAGGGACAACTTGAACAGGACTCACCCAGGGGCTATCAGAAATAGGATAAATAATCCCAGCCTCCAGTAATTTGGTGACCTCTTTCTGCACCACTTCCTTCATTGCAGGATTTAGCCGCCTCTGTGGTTGAACCACTGGCTTAGCATTGTCCTCCAATAAGATCTTGTGCATGCATCTAGCTGGGTTATGCCCTTAAGGTCACTTATGGACCACCCAAGAGCTGTCTTGTGTGTCCTTAGCACTTGAATTAGTGCTTCCTCTTCCTGTGGATTTAAAGCGGAGCTTATGATCACTGGAAAAGTATCACCTTCTCCCAGAAATGCATATTTCAGGGATGGTGGTAATGGTTTGAGCTCGGGTTTAGGAGGTTTTTCCTCTCCCTGAGGAAATTTCAGAGGCTCTTTCAATTCCTCTGACTCTTCTAGGTCAGGTGGAACATCTTTAAAGATGTTTTTTAACTCTGATTCGAGACTCTCAACCATGTTGATCTCCTCCACCAGAGAGTCAATGAGATCAACTTTCATGCAGTCTTTTGGTGTGTCTGGATGCTGCATGGCATTGACAGCATTCAACTTAAACTCATCCTCATTGACTCTCAGGGTTATTTCCCCCTGTTGGACGTCAATGAGAGTTTGTCCAGTTGCTAGGAAAAGTCTTCCTAGAATGAGAGTAGCACTCTTGTGCTCCTCCATCTCCAGCACTACAAAGTCAGTGGGAAAGGCAAATGGCCCAACCCTGACAATCATGTCCTCAATCACGCCTGATGGGTATTTAATGGAGCCATCAGCAAGTTGGAGACATATCTGGGTTGGTTTAACTTCTTCAGTTAAACCAAGATTTCTGATAGTGGATGCAGGTATTAGGTTGATGCTTGCCCCAAGATCGCATAAAGCTGTCCTGGTGCAATTTCCCTCTATTGTGCATGGTATCAGAAAGCTTCCAGGATCTTTAAGCTTTTCAGGAAAGCTTTTCAGAATGACTGCACTGCATTCTTAAGTGAGGAGAACTCTTTCAGTTTCTCTCCAATCCTTCTTATGACTCAAGATCTCTTTCATGAACTTGGCATAAGAAGGTATTTGCTCAAGTGCCTCTGCAAACGGAATCTTAATTTCAAGAGTCCTGAGATAATCTGTAAAGCGACCAAATTGCTTATCCTGCTCCTCTTGGCGGAGTTTTTGAGGATAAGGTATCTTGGCTTTATATTCTTCAACCTTGGTTACTGCAGGTTTATTTCCTACAGAAATAGTTGAAGAAGCCTTTTTAGAGGGGTTGTCATCAGCACTTGTGTGTGTCTGATCCCTCTATGGCATTTGAGTGCCAGAGTTAGAAGCTAGAGTGACGTTAGACGCCAATTCCTCATCTGTTCCTGGCGTCTGAACGCCAGAACTGTGCTTCTTTTGGGCGTTCAACGCCAGTTCCTTGCTTGTTTCTGGCGTTGAACGCCAGTCCTGAGCATGGTCTGGGCGTTCAGCGCCAGCCTTCCACCCACTTTTTGGCGTTTTAACGCCAGAATTATTTTTTCCTGGCCTCTTACTGTCCTCAAATGGATTTTGGGTGGTTTGCTCATTTCTTGGCTTCCTGCTGCCTTGAGGTGGGGTATTTAATGTTTTCCCACTTCTTAATTAAACTGCTTAGCATTCTTCTGTTATTTGTTTTGACAGCTGCTATTTTGTTTGCTTCAATTGTTCTTCCATATTTATATTACCCATCCTTGTCTCTTGTAGTCTATCTTTGAATTCGGCTAACTGCTGTGTTAGAAAGTCTAATTGCTGATTGAATTCAGCAGCTTGTTCTACAGGACTGAGTTCAGTAGTTACTGTTTTAGCCTCTTCTTTCATGGAAGGGTCACTGCTTAAGTACAGATGCTGATTTCTGGCAACTGTATCAATGAGCTCTTGAGCTTCTTCAATTGTCTTTCTCATGTGGATAGATCCACCAGCTGAGTGATCTAGAGAAATCTGAGCCCTTTCTGTAAGCCCATAATAGAAGATGTCTAACTGAACCCACTCTGAAAACATTTCAGAAGGGCATTTTCGTAGCATCTCTCTGTATCTCTCCCAGGCATCATAAAGAGATTCATTATCTCCTTGTTTAAAGCCTTGGATGTCCAGCCTTAGCTGTGTCATCCGTTTTGGAGGAAAGTATTGATTCAGGAATTTTTCTGTCAGCTGTTTCCATGTCCTTATGCTAGCCTTAGGTTGGTTATTTAACCACCTCTTGGCTTGGTCTTTTACAGCAAATGGAAACAGTAATAATCTGTAGACATCCTGATCTACTTCCTTATCATGTACTGTGTCAGCAATTTGTAAAAACTGTGCCAGAAACTCTGTAGGTTATTCCTGTGGAAGACCGGAATACTGGCAGCTTTGCTGCACTATGATAATGAGCTGAGGATTCAACTCAAAGCTACTGACTCCAATGGAGGATATGCAGATACTACTCCCATATGAAGCAGTAGAGGGGTTAGCATATGACCCCAGAGTCCTTCTGGACTGTTCATTTCCACTTAGATCCATGATGGAGAAAGGGAGATGATGTAAAATAGAGAAGAAATATTTTTATTTATATAATTATTTATTTATTTCGAAAATAGAATAAATTAAAATAAAATAAATAAAAATGGGTGAAGATTTTCAAAAAATGGAGAGAGAGAGAAAAAAATGGTTAGGAAGTTTTGAAAAAGATATGATTTGAAAAAGATTTTAAATTTTGAAATAAAAAATCTGAATTTTAAAAGTAAATTTCGAAAATTTGCTTTAAAATAGAGAGAAAAGATATTTTTGAATTTAAAGAGGAGAGAGAAAAATAATAAGATAGCACAAGATTTAAAATTTTTTAGATCTAATGCTCCTTGTTTTCGAAAATTTTGGAGGGAAAACACCAAGGAACACCAAACTTAAAAATTTTAAGATCAAGACACAAGGAAAACTCAAGAACACTTTGAAGACTCACAAGAATACAAGAACATGAAGAAAGAACACCAAACTTAAAATTTTTAGAAAACTAAAATAAGATTTTCGAAACCCAAAGAAAAATCAACAAGAAAACACCAAACTTAAAGTTTGGCACAAGATTTAATGTAAAAATTATTTTTGAAAAAGAATTTTAAAAAGAAGGTACCCAATTACCAAGAACAAAGATCAACGCTCTAGCCAATTGGGCAGTAAATGTAACACTTGTTTTGAAAAAGTATTTTTAATAACTAAGAATAAAATTTTTGAAAAATAAAATAAAATAAAAAAAAGGATTTTAAAAAGAAAATTTTAACCAAAAACAATATTAGAAGACTCTAAACCAAAAAAAAGAAAAAAAATTTTCTAATCTAAGCAACAAAATAAACCGTCAGTTGTTCAAACTCGAACAATCCCCGGCAATGGCACCAAAAACTTGGTGCACGAAATTGGAAATCACAATTCTTCACAAATTCGCATAACTAACCAGCAAGTGCACTGGGTCATCCAAGTAATACCTTACGTGAGTAAGGGTCGATCCCACGAAGATTGTTGGCTTGAAGCAATATATTGTTACCTTGCAAGGAATAAAAGAGCATGAAATAAATACTTATTATGCAGTAATGGAGAATATGTTGGAGTTTTGGAGATGCTTTGTCTTCTGAATTTCAGCTTTTCTCTTGTATTCCTCTTCCCTCATGCATGAAAAAGTGCAAAGTTCCTTCCATGGCAAGCTCTATGTAAGGTGTCACCGTTGTCAATGGCTACTTCCCATCTTCTCAGTGAAAATGGTCCAAATGCTCTATCACAGCACGGCTAATCATCTGGAAGTTCTCGATCATGCTGGAATAAGATTGACTATCCTTTTGCGTCTGTCACTACGCCCAGCACTCGCGAGTTTGAAGCCCGTCACAGTCATCCAATCCCAGAATCCTACTCGGAATACCACAGACAAGGTTTAGACTTTCCGGATTCTCATGAATGCCGCTATCGATCTAGCTTATACCACGAAGATTCTGATTAAGAAATCTAAGAGATAATCATTCATTCTAATGTAGAACGGAGGTGGTTGTCAGACACATATTCATGGATTGAGGAAGGTGATGAGTGTCACGGATCATCACCCTCTCCATAGTTAAGCGCGAATGAGTATCTTAGAGAGGAACACGCATGTTTGAATGGAAAACATAAGTACTTGCATTAATTCATCGAGACGCTGCAGAGCTCCTCACCCCCAACAATGGTTTAGAGACTCATGCTGCCAAAAGGTACAAATTTCAGATCTAAAATGTCATGAGATACAAAATAAATCTCTAAAAGTTGTTTAAATACTAAAGTAGTAACCTAGGTTTACAGAAAATGAGTAAACTATGATAGATAGTGCAGAAATCTACTTCTGGGGCCCACTTGGTGTGTGCTGGGGCTGAGACTAAAGCTTCTCACGTGCCTGGGCTGTTTTGGGTGTTCAACGCCAGGCTGTAACCTGTTTCTGGCGTTGAACTCCAACTTGTAACGTGTTTCTGGCGCTGGACGCCAGACTGCAACATGGAACTGGCGTTGAACGCCAGTTTACATCATCTATCCTTGAGCAAAGTATGGACTATTATATATTGCTGGAAAGCCCTGGATGTCTACTTTCCAACGCAATTGGAAGCGCGTCAATTGGACTCCTGTAGCTCCATAAATTCCATTCCGAGTGCAGAGAGGTCAGGATCCAACAGCATTAACAGTCCTTTTTCAGCCTGAATCAGATTTTTGCTCAGCTCCCTCAATTTCAGCCAGAAAATACCTGAAATTACAGAAAAATACACAAACTCATAGTAAAGTCCAGAAATATGAATTTTTCCTAGAAACTAATGAAAATAAACTAAAAACTAACTAAAACATACTAAAAACTATATGAAATTAACCCCAAAAAGCGTATAAAATATCCGCTCATCACTTGTCCTCTTCAATGAGGATGTCTCCCTCTATATCAATTTCAGCCGAATTGCAGAGGTGACAAATGAGGTGAGGAAAGGCTAACCTTGCTAAAGTGGAGGATTTGTCATCCACCTTGTAGAGTTCTTGAGGTATAATCTTATGAACTTCCACTTCCTCCCCAATCATGATACTATGGATCATGATGGCCCGGTCTATAGTAACTTCAGACTGGTTACTAGTAGGAATGATTGAGCGTTGAATAAACTCCAACCATCCTCTAGCTACAGGCTTAAAGTCCAGTCTTCTCAATTGAACCGGCTTGCCTCTTGAGTCAACTTTCCATTGAGCTCCTTTCACACATATGTCCATGAGGACTTGGTCCAACCTTTGATCAAAGTTGACCCTTCTAGTGTAGGGGCGTGCGTTTTCTTCCATCATTGGCAAGTTGAACGCCAGCCTTACATTTTCCGGACTGAAATCTAAGTATTTCCCCCGAACCATGGTAAGCCAATGCTTTGGATTCGGGTTCACACTTTGATCATGGTTCCTAGTGATCCATGCGTTTGCATAGAATTCTTGAACCATTAAGATCCCGACTTGTTGAATGGGGTTGGTGAGAACTTCCCAACCTCTTCTTCGGATCTCATGTCGGATCTCCGGATACTCATTCTTTTTTAGCTTGAAAGGAACCTCAGGGATCACTTTCTTCTTGGCCATAACTTCATAGAAGTGGTCTTGATGGACCTTTGAGATGAATCTCTCTATCTCCCATGACTCAGAGGTGGAAGCAATTGCCTTCCCTTTCCTCTTTCTTGAGGTTTCTCTAGCCTTAGGTGCCATTAATGGTTATGGAAAAACAAAAAGCAATGCTTTTACCACACCAAACTTAAAATATTTGCTCATCCCTGAGCAAAAGAAGAAAGAAAGAAAGAAGGAGAAGAAGAAGAAGAAAAATGGAGGAGAGGGAAAGAGGTGTGTATTCGGCCAAGGGGAAGAAGATAGCGTTGTGTTGTGTTAAAATGAAGAGGGGATGAAGGGTTTATATAGGAGTGAGGAGAGGTTTAGGGTTCGGCCATTAGGGTTGGGTTTGGGAGGGAAAAGAATTTGAATTTTGGAGGTAGATGGGGTTTTTGGGGAAGAGAGGATGGATGTGAGTGGTGAAGAGGTGATGGGGAAGAGTGATTGAGGTGATTAGTGAAGGGTATTTGGGGAAGAGAGTTATGAAAAGGTGTGAAGGGGAGAGAAGAAAATGTGGGGATCCTGTGGGGTCTACAGATCCTGAGGGGATCTTGTGGGGTCCACAGATCCAGTGGGGTCAAGGACTTAACATCCTGCTCCAATTAGGCGTGCAAAACACCCTTATAGTGCATGTCTGGCGTTAAACGCCAGCTTGCTGCTTGCTTTTGGCGTTAAACGCCCAAATGTAGCCTGTTTCTGGCGTTTAACGCCACTTTCATGCTCTGTTCTGGCGTTAAATGCCAGTCTGGTGCTTGTTTCTGGCGTTTAACGGCAGCTTGATGCTTCTTTCTGGCGTTAAACTCTAGTTTGATGCTTCTTACTGGTGTTTAAATGCCAGTAAGTTCTTCCTCCAAGGTGAGCTATTTCTAATGCTGTTTTTCATTCTATTTTTGATTTTTTAGTAGTTTTTGTGACTCCACATGATCATCAACCTAAAAAAAAACATAAAATAACAATAAAATAAAATAGATATAATTAAATAACATTGGGTTGCCTCCCAACAAGCGCTTCTTTAATGTCAATAGCTTGACAGTGAGCTCTCATGGAGCCTCACAGATGTTCAGAGCATTGTTGGAACCTCCCAACACCAAACTTAGAGTTTGAATATGGGGGTTCAACACCAAACTTAGAGTTTGGTTGTGGCCTCCCAACACCAAACTTAGAGTTTGACTGTGGGGACTTTGGTTGACTCTACAGTGAGAGAAGCTTTTCATGCTTACTCTCCATGGTTACAGAAGGAGATCCTTGAGTTTTAAACACAAGGTTGTCCTCATTCAGTTGAAGGACCAATTCTCCTCTGTCCACATCAATCACAGCTCTTGCTGTGGCTAGGAAGGGTCTTCCAAGGATGATGGATTCATCCTCATCCTTCCCAATGTCTAGGATTATGAAATCAGTAGGGATGTAAAGGCCTTCAACCTTTACTAACATGTCCTCTACTTGTCCATAAGCCTGTTTTCTTGAGTTGTCTGCCATCTCTAAAGAGATTCTGGTAGCTTGCACCTCAAAGATCCCAAGTTTCTCCATTACAGAGAATGACATTAAGTTTATTCCTGACCCCAGGTCACACACAGCCTTCTCAAAGATTATAGTGCCTATGTTACAGGGAATTAAGAATTTACCAGAATCCTGTTTCTTTTGAGGTAGAGTTTGCTGAACCAAGGCATTTAGTTCCTTGATGAGCAATGGAGGTTCATCCTCCCAAGTCTCATTACCAATTGATTTGGCATTCAGATTCATGATTGCTCCTAAATATTGAGCAACTTGCTCTTCAGCTATGTCTTCATCCTCTTCAGAGGATGAATACTCATCAGAGCTTATGAAGGGCAGAAGGAGGTTCAATGGAATCTCTATGGTCTCTAGATGAGCCTCAAATTCCTTTGGTTCCTCAAAGGGAAACTCTTTATTAGTTACTGAGCGTCCCAGGAGGTCTTCCTCACTAGGATTCATGTCCTCCTCCTCCTCTTTGGGTTCGGCCACACCAAGTAAGGTAATGGAGTTGCACTCTCTTTTTGGATTCTCTTCTGTATTGCTTGGGAGAGTACTAGGAGGAGTTTTAGTGACCCTTTTACTCAGCTGGCCCACTTGTGCCTCTAAATTTCTAATGGAGGACCTTATTTCATTCATGAAACTTAAAGTGGCCTTAGATAGATCAGAGACTATATTTGCTAAGCTAGATGGATTCTGCTCAGAATTCTCTGTCTGTTGCTGAGTGGATGATAGAAAAGGCTTGCTATTGCTAAACCTGTTTCTTCTACCATTATTAAAGCCTTGTTGAGACTTTTGTTGATCCTTCCATGAGAAATTTGGATGATTTCTCCATGAGGAATTATAGGTATTTTCATAGGGTTCCCCCATGTAATTCACCTCTACTATTGCAGGGTTCTCAGGATCATAAGCTTCTTCTTCAGAAGATGCCTCTTGAGTACTGTTGGATGCAGCTTGCAATCCATTCAGACTCTGAGAAATCATATTGACTTGATGAGTCAATATTTTATTCTGAGCCAATATGGCATTCAGAGTATCAATTTTAAGAACTCCCTTCCTCTGAGGCGTCCCATTACTCACAGGATTCCTTTCAGAAGTGTACATGAACTGGTTATTTGCAACCATGTCAATGAGTTCCTGAGCTTCTGCAGGCATTTTCTTTAGGTGAATGGATCCACCTGCAGAATGGTCCAATGACATCTTTGATAATTCAGACAGATTATCATAGAATATATCTAGGATGATCCATTCTAAAAGCATGTCAGAAGGACACTTTTTGGTCAGTTACTTATATCTCTCCCAAGCTTCATAGAGGGATTCACCTTCCCTCTGTTTGAAGGTTTGAACATCCACTCTAAGCTTGCTAAGCTTTTGAGGAAGAAAGAACTTGTCTAAGAAAGCCGTGACCAGTTTATCCCAAGAGTTCAGGCTATCTTCAGGTTGAGAGTCCGACCATATTCTACCTCTGTCTATTACAGCAAACGGGAAAAGCATAAGCCTGTAGACCTCGCAGTCAACCCCATTGGTCTTAACAGTATCACAGATCTGCAAGAATTCAGTTAAGAACTAAAAAGGATCTTCTGATGGAAGTCCATGAAACTTGCAGTTTTGTTGCATCAGAGAAACTAATTGAGGCTTTAGTTCAAAATTGTTTGCTCCAATGGCAGGGATTGAGATGCTTCTTCCATGTAAATTGGAATTTGGTGCATTAAAGTCACCAAGCATCTTCCTTGCATTGTTATTATTTTCGGCCATGTTTCCTTCTTTTTCGAAAATTTCTGTCAGATTTTCTCCAGAGAGTTATGCTTTAGCTTCCCTTAGCTTCCTCTTCAGAGTCCTTTCAGGTTCAGGATCGGCTTCAACAAGAATGTTCTTATCCTTGTTCCTGCTCATATGAAAAAGAAGAAAACAGAAAAAAAGAGGAATCATCTATGTCACAGTATAGAGATTCCTTTATGTGAGTAGAAGAAGAGAAGAAATTCGAACACAGAAAGAGGAAGAGGGTTCGAATTTTTAAGAAGAAGAGAAGTGTTAGTAGATAAATAAATAATTAGGAGGAGGTAAGAGAGAAGAATTTTCGAAAATCATTGAAGAGAAAAGAAAAATATTTTTGTTTTTAATCTAAAATTAAAGTTAGAATTCGAAAATTTTAAAAAGAAAAAGGAAATTAAATTAAATTAAAATTTAAAACAATTAGTTAATTAAAAAGGAATTTTGAAAAAGAGGAAGGTGATTTTCGAAAATTAGAGAGAGAATTAGTTAGGTAGTTTTGAAAAAGATATGATTAAAATAGTAAACTTTTAAAATCTAACAAAAAGTCAAATAGTTAATTAAAAAAGATTTGAAAATCAATTTTTTTTTTGAAAATATAAGAGGTTAGAAAAGATTTTGAAATTGATTTTGAAAAAGATTTGAAAAAGAAAATTAAAAAGATTTGATTTTGAAAATTAAAGTTAATTACTTGACTAACAAGAAACAAAGAGATATGATTTTAAAATTTAAATATTGAACCTTTCTTACTAGGCAAGTAACAAACTTAAAACTTTTTAAATCAATCACATTAATTGTTAGTAAAGATTTTGAAATTATGAAACAAAATGAGAAAAAGATTTTTGAAAATCAATTTGAAATTTTCGAAAATGATGAAAGAAAAATGAAAAAGATTTGATTTTTGAAAAAGATAGAATTTTTAAATTGAAAATTTGATTTGACTCATAAGAGACAACTAGATTTTAAAATTTTTTGAAAAAGTCAACTCAAATTTTCGAATTTTATGAGAAGAAAAAGGGAAAGATATTTTTTTATTTTTGAATTTTTAATGATGAAAGAGAAAAACAATAAAAAGACTCAAAACATGAAAATTATGAATCAAAACACATAATGCATGCAAGAACACTTTGAATGTCAAGATGAACACCAAGAACTTATTTTTGAAAATTTTTAGAAAAGAAAAATATGCAAGACACCAAACTTAGAAATTTTTAATTTTTAGACACTAAGAATGCAAGAATGCATATGAAAAACAAGAAAAGACACAAAACATGAAAATGCAAAGATCAAACAAGGAAATTCATCAAGAACAACTTGAAGATCATGAAGAACATATGATGAATTTTCGAAAATAAGAAGAAAAATTAAAAAGATGCAATTGATACCAAACTTAAAATTTGACACTAGACTCAAACAAGAAACACAAAATATTTTTGGTTTTATGATTTTAATTTTTTTTTGAAAATTTTTCGAAAATAAAAATAATAAAAACAAAAAGCTTAAAATTAAAATAAAATTACCTAATCTGAGCAACAAGATGAACCGTCAGTTGTCCAAACTCGAACAATCCCCGGCAACGGTGCCAAAAACTTGGTGCACGAAATTGTGATCTCAATGGCGCCAACAACTTGGTACGCACAATCATAATCTTAATTCTTTGTCACAACTTCGCACAACTAACCAGCAAGTGCACTGGGTCGTTCAAGTAATAAACCTTACGTGAGTAAGGGTCGATTCCACGGAGATTGTCGGGTTGAAGCAAGCTATGGTCACTTTGTAAATCTCAGTCAGGCGGATTCAAATGGTTATGGTGAATTGATAATTAAAATATAATTAAAATATAAAATAGGATAGAGATACTTATGTAATTCCTTGGTGAGAATTTCAGATAAGCGTATAGAGATGCTTTTGTTCCTCCTGAACCTCTGCTTTCCTGCTGTCTTCATCCAATCATTCCTACTCCTTTCCATGGCAAGCTTTATGTAGGACATCACCGTTGTCAATGGATACTTCCCGTCCTCTCAGTGAAAATAGTCCAAGATGCGCTGTCACCGCATGGCTAATCATCTGTCGGTTCTCGATCATACTGGAATAGGATTCAATAATCCTTTTGCGTCTGTCACTACGCCCAGCACTCACGAGTTTGAAGCTCGTCACAACCATCCCTTCCCGGATCCTACTCGGAATACCACAGACAAGGTTTAGACTTTCTGGATCTCAAGAATGGCTGCCAATAGTTCTAGCCTATACCACAAAGACTCTGATCTCACGATCAGAAGGCCAAGAGATACACATTCAAGCTTGTTTGCATGTAGAACGGAAGTGTTTGTCAGGCACGCGTTCATAAGTGAGAATGATGATGAGCGTCACATAATCATCACATTCATGATGTTCTTGTGTGCGAATGAATATCTTAGAGAAGAAATAGGCTTGAGTTGAATAGAAAAACAATAGTACTTTGTATTAATTCATGAGGAACAGCAGAGCTCCACACCTTAATCTATGGTGTGTAGAAACTCTACCGTTGAAAATACATAAGTGAAAATAGGGTAGACATGGCCGAATGGCCAGCCTCCCATGGAGGTCTAGAGATCTAAAATGATCAAAAGATCCCAAGATGATCCAAAGATGTTCCAAAGATGTAAATACAATAGTAAAAAGTCCTATTTATACTAAACTATTTACTAGGGTTTACAGAAATGAGTAAATGATGCAGAAATCCACTTCCGGGCCCACTTGGTGTGTGCTTGGGCTGAGCATTAAAGCTTTCACGTGCAGAGATCTTTCTTGGAGTTAAACGCCAGTTTGTAACCTGTTTCTGGCGTTTAACTCCAGAATAGGGCAGAGAGCTAGCGTTGAATGCCAGTTTGCATCATCTAAACTCGAGCAAAGTATGGACTATTATATATTGCTGGAAATCCCTGGATGTTTACTTTCCAACGCAATTGAGAGCGCACCATTTGGACTCCTATAGCTCTAGAAAATCCACTTTGAGTGCAGGGAGGTCAGAATCCAACAGCATCTGCAGTCCTTCTTCAACCTCTGAATCTGATTTTTGCTCAAGTCCCTCAATTTCAGCCAGAAATTACCTGAAATCATAGAAAAACACACAAGCTCATAGTAAAGTCCAGAAATATGATTTTTATTTAAAAATTAATAAAAATATACTAAAAACTAACTAAATCATACTGAAAACTATGTAAAAACAATGCCAAAAAGCGTATAAATTATCCGCTCATCATAATGCTGCAAAAGTAAGACAGAACTGTGGTTGTGGTTGCCACTGCTGCGGGCCAGGAGAAAAAGAGTTTGACGCGTTTTATAGCCTTTAGGTTTCGACTATTCGAGGTTGGGGCAATTTTTTAAACTTAATTCACTACTAAGAATTGTTTTAAGTCGATATTAATAGTGAAAATATATTTTTATGATTTTGCAAGTTTTATGAAATGAATTGAGTTGCCTGGAATAAATATAAATGCTAGTTTGAATGGTTTATTGATTGATTGGAAATGTTTAGTTGACTTTTGTACTTGATTTAAGGTTATTATGATGATGATTAAATTGTGACTGTTTCTGATTATTAAGTTGGAAAGTCGATTTGATTAAATACTATGTAAAATGATTTTCTTGGTTTGAGGTTAATTTGATATTGAGAATAAATCTGCATTTGAAATGATCTGATATATTGGGAATGAGTTTTATTTAGTTATCAAAAATAATTTCTGATATTTGAACTAGTCTGAGTTATTGGAAATGGTTGAAAAGAGGTTGAGAATGGTTCGGTTGAGACCCGAAAAGGGTGGCAAAGTCTGAGTTTTAGGGGAGATAGATGCTGTCAAAATTTTATCATGAAACTTAAGACTTTGTTTATTTAGAAAAAGGTTGGACTTGAGAGATCGTATTATTTGGTTTTTGATTTATTAAGAAAAGATTTATGTTTGGGTTTGATTTATTAAGGAAAAACTTTATGTTTTGAATGTGATTTCTTAAGAAAAGATTACGTATTGAATTTTTACTCATTAAAGAAGACTTTATGTTTTGAGTTTGATTAAAGAACTACATTTTAAGGAATTATGATTCAAGGAGTTTATTAATTTTAAAGAACGAGTTTGATTGTCGTCCTCCCTAAAGTCTTGAGACTCTGCCGTGAGATTTACTTAATAAATAATTATTTTTAATCTTTTGAAAGAGTTTTAAATTTGAAATGGTTGTTGAAGTTGGTGTTGGTTTTAAATAAAAATTATTTGAGTTCGGTTTGTTAAGAAGAAGAAAAAAATGGAAAAGAGAACACGGCACGTGTGATTTATGAAATGATTAAAAGGTCACGAGAGGGTGACGGAAAGTAAGTGGTTAAGGTGATGATGTGAAAATGTTAAGCTGTGGGCTTTATGTGTGAATGATTGTGCGGGGATGCCCGTGTATATGGAATGACTTCTAGGAGAAAGGGGCACATGCTTCAGCTGGAGAATCAGCACCTGCAAGTACTTGCAGAGGTCATGTTCGGCATACTTCAGCTGGAGAATCAGCACCTACAAAGGTTTGGAACCTTGCAGAGGTTATGCCGCTGGAATGCCTTATCTGACTTGTGAGTCAGATTGCGTCGGGTGTGGGTCTAAACCGACAAATGAGCTCATTACGTGCGTTAGGGATAGACATGCATCATGTTGCATTTCTGTGCTTTGTTTGTGTGTGCTTAAGTGTTTTAGTTTGCTTGTTTGATGAATTCTGTTTAACTGGTAACTGTTCTGTATATGTGTTTGCCTTGAATTTGATTATGTTTGTGATTGATTATGTTGAGATTGAGTTTCGATGGTAAATTGTTTTGATTTGGGCCAGAGGCCAAGATTTGGATATGTTTGGGCCGGATGGCATGATTGATTGGATTAGAGATAAGTTTTTATTAAAATATTATTTTACATGAAATTTTTGTAAGAGAAATACGAATTTTAGATTTGAATAATAAATTGATAATCACTATGTTTTGAAAATTGTTTTAATTACAATATCTTCTTACGACAATTCTTAAAAATCCTCTTCTGAGAACCCTTTTGAGGACGATGTTCTCACTCTCCTACAGACTTTCTTTTCAGGAAACGGATGAAGACGCTTATGAAGAGTTTTTTTTAGTTTAACTTATGCGATATAGATGTATTAGTTTAGTTATTATTATTCTTCCTTCGCCATTAATATTATAAATTTTGTAAGAGGGATACGAGTTGTATGATTTGTATGTATCTAATATGTATAAGTTACTTCAATAAGAAGTTTTGTTTATATATATGCTTGTTTATTTTATCGTAAAAGTATTGTTCAGGTTTTTCAAATAAAATAGCAACACGGTTTTGAGTCAAAGGTTCATATTTTATTATTAAGTACATGAAGTCGTCGTAATACCTCTTGCTATCAAAGTGGCGCAACCGAAAGCATGACATTCTGATAGTGAGTGTGTTACATTATATATTTTAAAAATGTGACTCATTTAGTGTCTAACCACTTATTTTCGATTAATATTGTTATAACAAGAATACATGTGACTTTATGAGAATGATATAGCTTGAACTTTGGTTATCTAGAAATTTACTAAGTGGTTAGAGTAGTTTCACATCACGAACCAACAAATACTAGCAATTGGAATGATAAAAAAGACTAGCCAAATGGATATTCGCCAGATTACTTACAGTTTGGGACTAAATAAAGATCTGTAAAATTTTTAGGGGTGGAGACCTGTCCACGTGAAATAGACTGGAATGGGGACATAGATACCATCTTCAAGGGACCCGTTAAATACACGCGAATATAAAATTACTAGTTTATATATATATATATATATATTTCTTAAATTTAGTAATCCTAATTCCTGTCTCCAATTTAAACTCTGTTTTTTCCTTCTAGACTCATCCTTAGCCTTGATTTTATATCTACTCTTCCTCTAACTCACTTTCTCTACCTCTTAAGTTCGTCATTATGTCGCTCAGTCTTTCCCTAAAATATTATATTATGTTATTATATTGGAAGATTTTTTTTTTTGAAATGTTATTTTTTATAATGAATATATTATGAGTTGTGTTGAATTATTTTGAATTGATTATTTTATGATTATTATATTATAGGTTTTTTTGTTATTCTTTTAAAAAATTTTCAAAGAATATCCATAGATAATCGTAGGTATCTTCATTCACTAAGGGGATAATTAAATAGGGGGACTTGCGACGAAGATAGAGAGCGGACGGGGGATATTTCTTTTTTAAACAGGAGTGAAGGACGGGAAAGGAGTCTGCCGTGCCCACACAAGTATTTATTACTATATCTATCTAACAATGAAAATTCAATTTGAGCCGATCTGAGATAGGACACGTGAACTTTATCTGCATTGAGTTTTAAGACAACGAACCTAATTCGAATTTAGGATCCTAACATAAACCTAGATTGATCTTACTCACTTGAGTTAATACTTGGAGTCATTACTGTAATAAATACTATACTATTAAATATAATTATATTAGTATATATAAAAGTTAGGTATACTTACAATAGATTTTATAATCAAACTAAAAAAATTCTAATGATCTTTTTTCTTCTTTTTTAATTTTAAATATTATTTACTATCTTAATGAAAAATGAATAATAATAGTCACTCACATAATTAAAATAGATCATCCTAATATATACATGACATTACATATATTAAGAATTATTATATGTGATAAGTTATTTCTTTATTTTTTTAAAGATAATTTATATGTAAATCAACTAATCTTTATAACATATGATCTATTACATAATTTTTCTCCTCTTAATATGGATAAATTGATGAACTTAATATACAAAATATAATTTATATTATTTAACATATGAAATAAGTAACTTAAGCCATTATCTAAGACAATAAATATGATAGTACAAATACCTACATATTTATTAGTATTAAAAAAATATACAAATAATATAAACATGATTTTTTTGGTAGAAAAGCAATAATAAAAGTTATTAATAAATTTAATTACATAATAAAAAATTATGAATAATTTTTTAAAAAATAATAAAAAATAAATCACTATTTTCACATACTAAAAAGTTTATAAAAAAATTTAGATAATAAATCAATACTCAATAAATTATACATTAGCTCTGTTAAAAAAAATTAAATTATATGTTAGATATTATTATTATATGTATATGTGTGTGTATTATCGATTGTTAAATTGTAATTAATTTCTAACTCAATTTTTGGTAATTGAAATTTAAATGATTGAAATTATTAAATGCTGAATATTTTGTACTTAACTAATTTTTTTTGTTATTAAAATTTTAAAAAAAGTGAGTTGTTAATCAATTCTGAATTAAATTTAAATTTGTGTAAGAAAATATTTTGAATTTTTTTCACTAACCAGATTTAATTTTAAAATAAAAAATTATTTTATACATCATATTATAAGATAGTGTAGTCATTCATTTTTTTCTTTAATGGCAATTATTGCCAAATAAAATGATATAAAAATGAAAAAAATATATATTTACTAATCTAGGAATAATAATTCATTTTTCAATAAAATAAATTATATATTGAATAACAAAAGTTGTTATAGTTTCTTTTTACACAAACTAATACTCAACGACGGTGTTTTGGTAATATTACCAAGAAATATTTGTAACACCCTCACTATCAGAATGTCACGCTTCCGGTTGCGTCGCTCTGATAGCAAGAGTTATTACGACGACTTCATGTACTTAATAATAAAATATGAGCCTTTGACTCGAAACCATGTCGCTATTTTATTTGAAAAACCGGAAAAATACTTTTACAATAAAATAAACAAGCATATACATAAATAAAACCTCTTACTCAAATAACTTATACATATTAGATACATACAAACCATACAACTCCTATCCCTCTTACAAAATTATAATATTAATGGCGAGGGAAAAAAAAATAATAACTAAACTAATACATCCATATCGCATAAGTTAAACTCAAAAAAACTCTTCATAAGTGTCTTCATCCATTTCCTGAAAAGAAAGTCTGTAGGAGAGTGAGAACATCGTCCTCAAAAGAGTTCTCAGTAGAGGATTTTTAAGAATTGTCGTAAGAAGATATTGTAATTAAAACTATTTTCAAAACATAGTGATTATCAACTTATTATTCAAATCTAATATTCGTATTTCTCTTACAAAAATTTCATGTAAAATAATATTTTAATCAAAACTTATCTCTAATCTAATCAATCATGCCATCTGGCCCAAACATAACCAAATCTTGGCCTCTGGCCTAAATCAAAACAATTTACCATCGAAACTCAATCTCAACATAATCAATCACAAACATAATCAAATTCAAGGCAAACACATATACAGAACAGTTACCAGTTAAACAGAATTCATCAAACAAGCAAACTAAAACACTTAAGCACACACAAACAAAGCACAGAAATGCAACATGATGCATGTCTATCCCTAACGCACGTAATGAGCTCATTTGTCGGTTTAGACCCGCACCCGACGCAATCTGACTCACAAGTCAGATAAGGCATTCCAGCGGCATAACTTCTGCAAGGTTCCAAACCTTTGTAGGTGCTGATTCTTCAGCTAAAGTATGCCGAACATGACCTCTGCAAGTACTTGCAGGTGCTGATTCTCCAGCTGAAGCATGTGCCCCTTTCTCCTAGAAGTCATTCCATATACACGGGCATCCCCGCACAATCATTCACACATAAAGCCCACGGCTTAACATTTTCACATCAGCACCTTAACCACTTACTTTCCGTCACCCTCTCGTGACCTTTTAATCATTTCATAAATCACACGTACCGTGTTCTCTTTTCTCTTTCTTTCTTCTTCTTAACAAACCAAACTCATCATTTTTATTTAAAACCAACACCAACTTCAACAACCATTTCAGATTTAAACCTCTTTCAAAAGATTAAAAAAAATCATTTATTAAGTAAATCTCACGGCAGAATCTCAAGACTTTAGGGAGGACGATAATCAAACTCGTTCTTTAAAATTAATAAACACCTTAAATCATAATTCCTTAAAATGTAGTTCTTTAATCAAACTCAAACATAAAGTCTTCTTTAATGAGTAAAAATTCAATACGTAATCTTTTCTTAAGAAATCACATTCAAAACATAAAGTTTTTCCTTAATAAATCAAACCCAAACATAAATCTTTTCTTAATAAATCAAAAACCAAACAATACGATTTCTCAAGTCCAACTTTTTTCTAAATAAACAAAGTCTTAAGTTTCTTAATAAAATTTCGACAGCATCTCCTCTAAAACTCGAACTTTGCCATCCTTTTCGAGTCCCAACCGAACCATTCTCAACCTCTTTTCAACCATTTCCAATAACTCAGACTAGTTCCAATATCAGAAATCATTTTCAATAAATTAATAAAATTCATTTCCAATATCTCAGATTATTTCAAATGCGAATTCATTCTCAATATCAAATTAACCTCAAACCAAAAAAATCATTTTACATAGTATTTAATCAAATCGACTTTCCAACTTAATAATCAGAAACACTCACAATTCAATCATTATCATAATAACCTTAAATTAAGTACAAAAGTCAACTAAACATTTCCAATCAATCAATAAACCATTCAATAAAAAATAAAACATAACAAATATTTGAAGGATTACAAGGATTTATTATAACTATATTAGAAAATGAGTGACATAATAACTATGTTGTCTAGTACAATTCATAATTTTCATCAAATTTCTAAATTTTGTTCTTATAATTAATACTACAATATAAATATCAAGATGTTAAAAAGAGGAGCATATGGCATATATACTTACAAGCCATTCATGGTGTCCTCGTAATCCTTCAAACACATTGTGTTTTGGGAAAAAAAATATTTAATTTTGGTTTTGGAAAAAAATGCTTTATAATTTTTAAAATTACTGAATATTAATTTAAAATTTGAAAAAATTGAGTATAAATTAAATGATTTAAAAATAAATACGGTGAAAAATTTAATTGTGTAATTTAAAAATAAAATAAATTAGATTGTGTTTCGTTAAACGAGTGAGAATATTATTATTTAATTAACTATATTAAATCATTGTTAAGAGGTTGATCTAATGTGTGTTGGAGAATAACTGATTTAAAATAATAAAAAAAATATTTTATATTATTAAAAAAATTAAGAATTCTATGTAAATATATTATTTAAGTTGATATTTCAAAAAATAAAATATTTAATTTATTTGATAACAGAATATTAGAGGCTAATTTTTTTTGTTATGGAAGTAGAAGTGGTGATATACTTTAACATTGTAATTTTTGGTGTTTTTTAAAACTGTGGAAGTACACAAATCGGATGGTCCGATTTCTGTACCTAAAATTTTTTAATTTTTTTAAACACAAATCGGACGGTCCGATTTGTGTACCTCTCACAAATCGGACGGTCCGATTTCTGTACCTCTACAAATCGGACGCTCCGATTTCTGTACCTCTAATAAATCGGACGGTCCGATTTCTGCTTTTCTAGTTAAACGATTCCACATTTGAGTATAACACCCTAACAATCCACATTTTAAAAAAACACCACTAACACTCCAATATTAAAAATAAAAAATTCAATACTAGAAGCACGCAGCGTAATGCACTGACACCTTGTATGTAGGTTGGATCCAGAAATATTATCATGAAGGCCAATAACATATATAATATTAAAAATTATACAAAAAATTATATAACGTAAGATGTATTATAAAAATATACCGATAGAGAATATATTTTAAAATACAAAAAATATTGTGTACTTTTTATTGATAAAGTGGTCGATTCTTCGTACTATAAAATTCATCGATAATAGAATCTGTGTCAATTTTTTCAATAATTTTCTTTTTAATATAATTAAAAGACAATTAACAAAAAATATATCTTTTATTTTGTTTTTGAGTTATTTTTCATAATATTCATAGTTGAAAAAGATCTCTCAATTATAACAGTTAAAATAGAGAAAATTAATATCAAATAAATAAAAAAAGACAATCACAAAAAGAAAAAAAATCACTTTATAAAATTTAAAAAATTTTATTTAATTAAAAAATATTAATAATAATTTTTTTTAATTTTTTTAATATTTATTTACTTTTTAAATATTAAAATTATTAATATTTAAATTTAATTAAATTTTTATTTATATTAAATTAAATATTAAATAAATTTATTAAAACATTAAATCATACTTAATAAATTATTACTATTAATTAAAAAAAAAAAGGGACCAAAACCTTCGCTCACCTTCTTTATGTCCGTCCCTACTTATGTGTATTGTGCGCATACATGACACGTGTCTATAGTCTCTTAATTCATGACTCAGTGATTTCTCCTTCTTCAATATTCATGTTCTCTCTCTTCCTCTCACTTTCAACTCTCATTCTCTCTCTTCCTTAGCATAACACACTCAAAAATTCTTTCTTCTCTCTGCTGAACTCAAAACTGAAGCCACTTCCCTCATTCTCTAGCACCTCATCTTCATAATCATCATTTTCAATTTCATCTTCATCAACAACAAGTAAGTATATTTTTTTGCAATAACTTTTTATTTAGTTATATTGTTTTAATTACTGTAGATAAAAAAATTAGATTAGTTTTTTAAAATTAATTTGTGTTAAATAGTTAATTGATAATGATAAAAGTGTTAAACCTAGTATTAGTTAGTTACATAATATTACTTGAATTAAGATAATACTAAAATATATTTTTGGTTTGGATTAATTTATTTATAATCAGGTTTAGACATTAAAAACGACCTAATTGAAAATAGGATTAAATTGAATCTAACTAAACACCTTATCCGAATCCATGTAGACTTCTACATTAAATTATTTTATAACTAATTGATTTGTCAATATTTGTTAATAAAGACTAGTTTATCAAAAATAATATTATTAGCTCTAATTTAGGTTATATTTTTCTTTTGGATGTTGTGTCTTTCTTAGGGACCGAAATTGACTAGGCAGCTTGCAAGTAGTCTAGCTTGAATTTGGTCTGATTTTTAAAAAATGTTTAAATTTAAGTTTTCTGATTCAATATTCATTTTAGTTTCTGACCATACTTGAAAGGACTAAATACCCCCAAACATTTTAAAATGTCATACTAATTTATTGCAAGTATAAACAAATTAGTTCTTGAAATTAGTTTGACAATAAAAGAGCAATATCCCAAATCTATTTTTAAAAAACTTTTAGTTAAATAATTTAATCTGTAATCAATTTTAATCACTAAATTAGTCTCTAATCTTTTATGTTTGACAAAGCAATTCTCATATCAAATTTTGATTAAAAAATTGGATAAATCAATCTAGATTGTTATTTAATAAAAATATAATAGTGCTTAAGATTTTTAAAAATTCTTCATATCAGTTCCTTCGTATAAACGAATAATATGATTTGGAATATGATTTGAAGATTGATTTGTCTAATGAAATACAAATTTAAGGACTAATTTAGCAATTAAAATTTGTTGAAAATTAAATTGTTCAATTTAAAATTTTCATAGATTGATTTGGAGCATCACTCTATCATAAAATAGTTAAATTTTTAGGGACAAATAGGTCCCTACAAAACAATTATATTTTAATGAAAATTAAAAATAATAAATATAAATATAATCACTACAAATATATTTTCACATAAATTTAATGACTATAAATATATTGTTTATATACCATTTATTAACTATATGTAATCTTAACGGTTTAAATCAATCTAATATCCATAAATACATTTTCATATCTTATAATAAAGGTTTTATTTTCATTCGATGCATTTCATATATATTAAAAAAAATCAAAAACAAAAATTCTTAATAAGTTGTTGAAAATAGTTACCCTAATTTCATACTAACTAAATTGCATTAAAACTTTTTATATCATAATTTTGCTGGGAATAATTGTAAAAATTGAAATAAAAAATAAACATTTTCAATTTCGTTTATACAGGCTATGAAAATGAGAAATAATATGTAAATAATAAATATTTATATTTTTATATAAAATGATAAATATATAATTGTTTATTTATTAAAAATTATTAAATTAATTATTCAAATAAAATATATATAATAATATATTAAAATACAAATAAATTATTTAAAATATGTAAAATATATAAAATTTAATTTAACGACTATTTTAATATCACATAACAAAATTTTTTTTGGCGAATTTTTAGGATTGTGGCCGAATCTGCCAAAATCGTCAGTATTTTAACGGAGTTAATTTACATCATGTAATTGTTGGAGACTGAAATTTGTCTCACTCGGAAATTGAAAATGCATGTGGTTATGACCTTATGTATGTGGTACTTTCAAGCACACATATATATATATATATTCTTTCTTTAAAATATGATGATTACTAATTAAGATATACTAAAATTTTATTTATTTAACTATCATGTAAATTCGTACTAACTAATAAATATAAATTTTAAAAGTTTTATTTAATAAAGCTATTTATTTTTGCATTTTAAATATAATATATATAAAGTATTTTATATTTTTACTTTTTACCTACAATTATTTGATATATTTAATAAATAAATAATTATTAAATTTTGGTATAATTGATGTTGTTCATTTTAAAATAATTATTTTTATATTTTATGTTTGTTTCTATGTTAACAATAATTTAATAATTTTATAATTAATTTTTTATTTTATATTTTTCAATTAGCTGTAACAATTAACTAAAATAAGATCAGGAGATGATAAAAGTGCAAATATAATATTTTAATTATATAAAAATTTGTTTATTATTATTCAATCACTATATATTCACTTTTATGCATGGTAGAAATAAGATCAGAAGCAAGTGGAATTGAGTGAATGTAGGTCAAATTTAAGTTTGATTACGAAATTTATGTTTGATTTACAAAAATTGAGTTCAGCATATTAACATTAGAATTTATTTATAGACCTCAAATTTATCTCATCAAAAATTTTAAATTATATTTATTAATTTTAAAAATTTAATTTAATAATTAATATATTTAATATTATATTAGTAGATAAATAAAAAGATAAAATATAATTTTGATCTTCAACATTTGAACAATAGACCAAGTCTTAATTTATTATCTAATATTTTTTATTTTATTCTAAAAAAGTTTTAAATATACTCAACATTGTCTCACAATTAAATTGGTCAAGAACAATTAATATATTAAATAATCAATAATATTTGATTTTAATACATAAGTAAAATCAATTTATTATCAATTATTAATGTAAAAATTTTTCATTGATATTGAAACGTTGATAATTTATTGATAAGATTTGAGATTTTTTAACAAGAAAGAAATTGATAAAAAAAAGTGTTATAAGAAGGTTTTGTTTATATTTTTTTAATACATAAAAAAAATATATTTTAACAATAATGTTATTAGCGTTATATGTCCAGATTTGATGATGATAATGACACAAACTCCAAACTAACTCCGTTAAATCTCTTTATCTTTGTTGGACCCACATGACTACACTTGCCTATATTCCCAATGAAGCATTTCGGCAAATTCAAAACATAATCCTTCCTTCGGCCCCAAGAACTCACCTTTTTTTTTTTTTGTAGTAAAATACCAAAAAAAAAAAAAACTTTATATGCACGGAGCTTATTAATATAACAGAATTTTTTAATAAATTTTGATTTTAAAATTTTAAAAAATATGTGCCACTTAAAAAATATAGAAGTTGCAGGATTTTGTATCATTTCCTGATGCTATTCTTTGTACCTCTTCATCTTTAAAGCAGCTTTTATGTTTTATTTTTATATGTATTTTAAATAATTTTTTTAATAATTTTAGATTTTTTTCTTAAATTTTAAAGGTATTTATTTTAAATTTTTGGATGTTTTTATTTCATATATTTTACATATTTTTTTTAGATTTTGGATTTTTTTTAATTTTTATATTTCTTTTTTTATATTGTGAATATTTTTTCAATAATTTTAAATGTCTCATTTTGTTAAATTTTTAATATTTTTAAAATAATTTTAAATATTTTTTATTCGGTTTTAGATTTTTTTATTAAGTTTCAAATGTTATTTTTTCAATAATTTTAGATTTTTTTATTTTGTTTGTCTGTGAATTTTTTTAATATTTTGGATTTTTTTTGTTAAGTTTTAGATGTTTTTTCTAATAATTTTAAATGTTTTTTTGGGCAATTTACACAAATAAAATGATTGAACGAATCCTTTATGTAAATACAGCATTGACAATTTCCAAACGCAAATGCAACAAACGCAATTGTATGTAATCCGCTACACCCTGTAGCAGAACCCAATTGCACGTAATCCGCTACAGGCTATCACGGATTATGTTGAGGACTTCAATACTCATAAATCGCTACACCCGGTTTATGCTCATATGGTGATATACTCATAATCCGCTACACCCTCTAGCGGATTATGAAGAGTGTGGAAGCTTGGGAAGATGCCTATATATACCTAGCAAGTTGTGTAGAGTGTCACTTTCATTCATTCGTAACTTGAGGGATGGAGAGTGAAGAGAGGTTTTTGGTGTTAGTGCACCATTCTGGAAAAATAAAAAAGAGCAGGAGGCACGGTGTGAAGTTTACAGATAGAGAACCACTGAGTTTTCGTCAGGTCGTCTGATACACTGTTCAATCTGAAGAGCAGTATACTGCAGAAGTTGGGCGCGGGTGGCACAAAGTGGATGAAGAAGCTGTTCTACAATATTCCTATTGTGGTTGTGTCAACCGGTGTGCAATATGAAACGTTCGTGTTACGAACAGATGAAGATATGCAAGTGTTGTTTCATTGTCATCGGAGTTTCCCGGAAGTGAGGATACACGAGTTATTTGCGAAGCTGGAACATGGGATCCATAGTTTTGGTGCATCCGCTCCAAACCCTCAGTCCACCACGATGGGGGGGTGCCTCCACCTCGATGTCCGTCGTTGCACTTGAGTGTTTGTTGGAGTATCGGCCAGCCGGTCCAGTTAGGGTATTCACCTCAACTCATCCATCTCCAGATGTAGGACGTGAGGGGAAACCGGATCGGGTGGAAAATGCTATGCTAGAGGATGATTCCGACGAAGTGCCTGCTGACATTGGAGGGGACAGCGATGATAAAATTCCGACAAACTCAGCAACATGTCAACCACCGTCAAGTGCCGGCACACATGAGCAACCTGCACATTATTCTACCCTGGATCCGGAAGCCATCGGCCAACTGACGGAGTCAGCACCAACCTTTGGGGGTCAAGGGTTGCAGGAGGGAAATTCTGTAGCTGAATTTTCAGTTGGCCAGTCTTTCCACAGTAAGGAGGAAGCTATGCTTACTGTAAAGGATTATAGTATTCGGCGCGGTGTTGAGTACAGAGTGATAGAGTCGGATCATCTTAAGTACCATGGGAGATGTAAGGAGTTCAGGAAGGGTTGCACGTGGATGATTCGCATCAGCCTTCGAGCACGGAAGGGAACCTGGGAGGTTCGATGGTACAACGGACCACACACATGCTTGGCTACATCGATATCAAGCAACCACCGACAGTTAGATTATCACGTGATCTGTGCGAAGATCTTTCCTCTAGTTCAAGCCAATGCGGCGATATCGATAAAGGTGTTGCAAGAAGCTATCGAAGGAACGTACGGGTTCAAGCCAACTTATAGGAAGACGTGGTTGGCAAAACAGAAGGCGGTTGCACAGATATACGGGGACTGGGAAGAGTCCTACGCCGAGCTACCTCGTTGGATCCTTGGTGTGCAGTCTACCATGGAGGGGACGGTTGCCTTGTTGAAGACGTCTCCGGTTCGAGTCGGTGATGACGTCGATGACCAGACCGTGTACTTTCATCGTCTTTTCTAGACGTTTCCTCCTTGTGTTGAAGCTTTCCGACACTGCAAGCCATTGGTCAGCATAGACGGTACTCATCTGTATGGCAAATATGGAGGGATTTTGCTCTTGGCCATCGCTCAAGATGGGAACTCCAACATCTTGCCTATTGCTTTTAGTCTCGTGGAGGGGGAAAATGCCGAGTTGTGGTCTTTCTTCTTGACCAACCTGCGCCAACATGTGACTCCACAACAAGGGATATTGGTCATCTCAGATAGGCACAACGACTGCACTAGAAAACCCTAAAAGTGGGTGGTTACTCCCTCATGCGTACTGAGCATTTTGTATTCGGCATGTTGCAGCTAACTTCGCACTCAGTTTCAAGGGCACGGATGCAAAGCGTTTGCTTGTGAACGCTGCTTATGCGAAGACTGAGGCAGGGTTTCACTATTGGTTTGATATAATAGGACTGAGAATCTGGTAATGTGTGATTAGGCGAACAGAATAGAATACGATAAGTGGATTCAGCACCAGGATGGTGGCAGACGATTCGGTCACATGACGACTAATATATCTGAGTGTATTAATTCTATTCTGAAGTGTACACGGAATCTTCCGGTTACCGCCCTAGTGAAGTCCACATATGGTCGGCTAGTGGAGTTGTTTGTGATGGCAGAGGCTCACTTGGCCAACGGTGCCAAGTTCTGCCAGTCTTTTATGAAGGCGATGGAGTGCAACTTGAAAGACTCCAGATGCTTCACTGTCACCCTGTTCGATAGACACTAGTCTGAGTACACCGTTGTCGAGACGACATCGACCGGGAGCTTTTCACTTGGGACGTACCGAGTTTCCCTTCAGGATCGTACATGCGACTGTGGATACTTTCAGGCTCTACATTATCCATGTTGCCATGCGATTGCATGTTGTGCCCAGTCACGGCTTGACTAGTCTATCTATGTCGATGAGCTCTATACCATGCAGAAGGTGTTCAGGGTGTACCAGATGGGTTTTGTGCCGCCAATACCGGAGGGACTTTGGCCACCTTATGACGGTTCGACCATTATTCCGGACCCCAACTTGAGGCGTTGTCATGATGGGCGACCAAGGTCTACCAGAATCCGGAACAACATGGATGAGGCCAACCTTAACTGACCGAAGCGATGCGGGCTCTGCAGACAACCTGGGCACACGCGTAGATTTTGCCCCCATAGAGGCTCCACCGTTGCCGGTAGTTCATAGGACTTCTAGTCTGTGTGCTTTTAGCTTTTTGAATTTTATTTTCTCATGTAGCAATTTACGTTTTCGGGTGTTAGTGTTAGTGCCTTTGGTGTGTTTGTGTTAGTTCCGACTTATTTGTATGACTTATGACTTATGACTAATGTAGTAATTTAATCCGTGTTAGTGTTAATGCCTGGTGCCTATTATATTTCTACGGCTTATTGTTTATGAAGATTGTATTTGTATAACTTGGTACATTTTGCATCACAAGTTGTTACTATTAGACTGGTATTGTTAGGCATCTTCCCAAGCTTCCACACTCTTCATAATCCGCTAGAGGGTGTAGTGGATTATGAGTATATCACCATATGAGCATAAACCGCTACATTATGAGTATTGAAATTCTCAATGTAATCCGCGATAGCCTATAGCGGATTACGTGCAATTAGATTCCGCTACAGGGTATAACGGATTACATACAATTGCATTTGTTGCATTTGCGTATGGAAATTGCCAATGTTGTGTTTGCGTAAAGAATTTGTTCAATCATTTTATTTGTGTAAATTATCTTTTTTTTTGTAATTTTTTGGATGTTTCTTTTAAACGGCGTGACAAAAGAAATGACGATGACAGACGACAAGACGCCTGCAGACGCAATGATAACACGATGGATACATTTTAAAAAATTATATATTTAAAACTTCTAAAATTTAAATATTTAAAACCTAAGTATAAAAAAGAAAATCTGAAATAATACTTTCGTTTTTAATATTTTATCTTTATTTAGTTTTAATTATATATTCTGATAAAAATATTAAATATGTCTAAAATGGAAACATATAAAATTTAGATATAAAAATATTTAAAATAATATCTTTTTTTTAATAATTTTTCATTTTTTATTGTGCATTTTCAAAAAGAAAAATTTAAAAATTTTAAATTTTAAATATCTAAAATTTAAATATAAGAAATTAAAAATAATATATTTTTTTTATTGTGGTTAAATTTTAAACTTTTTATTATATTTTAAATATATTTTTGTTAAATTAAAAAAAATTTATTTTTATTTAATTTTAAATATTTGTTTTCAGTTGATTTTAGATATTTTTATTAGTTGCGCTGCTTCGAATAATTGCAGCGCAACTATTATTGACGGATACCCTAATTGGTACCTAGCATGATTGGAGCTTTTCTGGCGTTGCTTCTACCGCCGTCTAGTCGTCTTCCCTCTTCCGTTTTAAAAATTTGCCTCCCAAAATTTTGCATCTGTTTTTCATTTCCCGCTTTAATACCGTCCTCTCTTTTTCCCACTCTCACACACACAGTGACCACTCTTCTTACACTACTCGTTCGTGCGCCCTCTCTCTCTCTCTCTCTCTCTCTCTCTGGAACCCTGTTATTCAGTGAAGCTACTGTTAGGTTTGTTCCATTCTCTTCTACTCGTGTCGCTATACGTTGATCACTAAGCGTTAGGGTTATGTTAACTCAAGCTACTCTTTTTGGTTATGTTTCTATGCTCCTTCTCTGTTAACTCAAGCTTTCATTTCATACGCGCCTGCTTTTTTCTATTTCTAACTTGTATTCAGAAGCTTTTTCATTTCTCACTCTTCTCCGTCTTTTTTCAGTCTAATGTTTAATACTGAATGCGTAACTTGTATCTGTGTATATGGAACTTCTGTCTTTTACTTTTTTTTCCCTGTGTAATGTAAGTAATTTCTGGTTTGTTTACTTGCACTTTGAAATAGGTACTAGGGTTCAGACCAAAATCCCAGGCTTCATTGTTTATGAAAATGTATGCCCTAACTTTTTCCCTCGAAAAAAAACGTTTCAGTTCAAAATGAGATGCAATTTGAGTTTGCTAGTTATTCAATAGATTATGGATACAATGGTAGATTTTATATTATACTATCATGTTCCTAGAATTTAGGGTTTGTCTTCTTTCTCTCATTCTTGAAACCTGGGCATTTTGTTATCATTAGAATCGTAATAACCGAATTTGAAATTTGAACTGTTGTCAACTTGTCATGCACTCTAAATTCATTTGGGGGTTTAACTCGATTGTGCATTGGGATTAGCCTAATTTGGGTTTTAAATTGAATTATGATAGATTATAGATTATATCAACATATCTTGTTGTTTTGACTGCTTTTGATTAAAAGAAATTATATATAAAAATATATCTTTCACTTGTTTGCCTTTACCTAATTGCTTGTTTCAGAATGTATAATGTTCTTGTGTACGTGTTTGCATGCATGAATCATGCTAATGCTTTGTATTGGTGGTTTGACATAATTTTATCTTGTTTTGCTTGTGTTAATCAGGTTAAAATATTGTGCTGCTTGTGGAATGTAAGCAGCAATTACAAGAAGTTGGAATTTCTACATTTTACTGTGAGATTGAGAGTGCTAGGCTGATTGGATACTGATACCAATTTGCAGCCATGGAGTGTAACAGGGATGAGGCATTGAGGGCTAAGGAAGTTGCTGAAAGTAAAATGCAACAGGGTGACTTTCAAGGGGGGCTCAAGTTTGCTCTGAAGGCAAAGAAAATGTATACCGATGTTGAAAACATTGCTCAGATCCTTACAATTTGTGAGGTTCACAATGCAGCACAGAACAAACTTACTGGTGGAACTGACATGGACTGGTATGCTATTCTTCAGACAGAACAATTGGCCGATGAAGCAACCATAAAGAAGCATTATCGGAAGCTTGCACTACTCCTTCATCCTGATAAGAACAAATTTCCTGGTGCAGAAGCTGCTTTCAAGTTGATTGGGGAAGCCAACAGAGTGTTGGGTGACCAAGCAAAACGTTCTGTGTATGACATGAAATATCAGGTCTCTGTGAAACCTGCATTCACTGCAAGAAATGTTCAAAATGCAACAAATTATCAGAACAGTTATTTTCCAAACCCCACCTTTGGTAATGGCCATCATCAGCCCGAACCACAGTTATTTTGGGCATCTTGCCCACATTGTAGTACTAAGTGCCCATACTACAAAAACATTTTGAACACAACCTTACATTGTTATAAATGTTTCAATACCTTTCATGCTTTGGGGAACCAGAATGTCTCACCAGCGTATACAGGGGCAGCATTTACTATCCATAAGGAAGCTCGAAAGAAGGGTGCCCGAAAACCTGCTTCAAAAAGTAATGGTGGAGGAAATGCAGAGAACTCCGTGCCAGTGTCTATGAAGAAATGTGCTGCTAATGGAGTTGGTGGGCATCATAAAAGTCGAAAGAGTAATGATGGCTCTGCGGCTAGAGGGCAACCAAAGCGCAATGTTTCTGCATCTAAAGGGACCAAAACAACTGAATCACAGCACCCAACAAATGTTGGAAGTAAGAGAGTGAGACAGTCAGCCCCAGATCCAAGAGAAAATTTCAACTATTGCAATGGCAAAGGCAAAGCAGATGCCAACGTTCAGGAGAATGGGGTTGATCCTTCTACACTTAATGCTAGGAGATCTTCTAGGCAAAGGGTGCATGTTTCATATGTTGAAAGCGATGATAATGATGATTTGGAGAGCCCTTCCAAAAAGGAAGAGCCTGCAGGTGGAGGGTTGTCCAATAACAGTAATCCTGCTAGTTCTGCTGCTGGGGTAACCGATCAGAATGGAAAGGTGAGAAGTGAAGTTTGTGATCCACCTGAAGAAGCATTTTCACAGAACAAAAGCAAAATTGGGCACTCTCATATTCAAAGGGAGATGTCCAATGCAGATCCTGGTCTTAGAACCTCAAAAGAGGACCACTGCTCTCCATTTAATTCAAATGGCCCGTCTGATGCGGAGTACATTATTTGTCCTGATGCAGAATTCAATAATTTTGAGAAGCACAAGGCTGAGGAATGTTTTGCTGTTAATCAATTCTGGGCTATTTATGATCCTGCTGATGCTATGCCAAGATTTTATGCTCTCATAAAGAAAGTGTTCTCCCCTTTCAAGCTTGTGATTACTTGGTTAGAACCTGACCCAGGTAATGAAAGTGAGATTGATTGGCATAATGCAGATTTGCCTGTTGCTTGTGGTAAGTTCAGACTTTCTGGTTCTCAGAACACTACAGATGCTTGTATGTTTTCTCACCAAATAGGCTGTTTGAAAGGAAGTACCAGAGGTTCTTATCTGATATATCCCAAGAAGGGAGAAACTTGGGCAATTTTCATGGATTGGGATATCAAATGGAGTTCAAATCCAGAAGATCATTCAAATTATAAATTCGATTTTGTGGAAATCCTATCAAATTTCACTGAAAATGTTGGCACTGAAGTTGCTTTTCTCAGTAAAGTTCAAGGATTTATCAGCGTCTTTCAGAAAAATGAGAATGGAAAGAACACATTTTCCATTCCACCTAATGAGTTATATCGGTTCTCGCATCAAATTCCGTCATGCAAGATGACTGGTAGTGAAAGGGAAGGTGTTCCTAGAGGTTCTTTTGAATTTGATCCTGCTGCCGTTCCTCTTGATCTCCTTGGGAGGTCGTGATTAACTGATTATGATGTTAAGAGGGAGAATGGAATGTTTAACGTTAATAGTATAAGGATAGTGGTGCTGTTTAGAGATTCTCAATCTTCTGACATTCAACAAGGGGACAGCAACATACGTATACAAATTAGTGGTCTTGACTAAGAAAGACGAGGTAGTGCTACTGCTATTGAGAGGGTAACACATCCCAAGAAACATTGAAAAAAAAAAAGAAAAAGAAAAAAGAGGGGGACGTGTTTCCCCATTTGCTAGTGTTATGAATTTTGATTAGTTATTGAAGATGCTGTCTTATGTACATCTATTTGTTAGGCATAACTTTGTCTGATGTTTTGTTGTGGTTTGACATTCATGTGGTTGGAGAAATATGACGTGTTCTTTTACGCTCTTGTAGAATCATGCTTTTTAGTTTTTACTCATCAAGCTCAACAATTTTTATTTTTTAACAGTAAGCTCAACATCTTAAATCATGATATCATGTAGAGAAATTGCAGAATGGTATTAACGTTGTATTTGGCGTGACCCATTATTTTTGTTCCTTTTTGGTTCACTTCATATTTAAAAACATAATCGAGACGGGCAAGGATATTTCATTACTTAAACAGTTTATTCGCTCATTGTTGCCTATGCAACTTAACTGTCCAATTGCTTATTGCTCAATCCTTTGTCATAACTCACAAATAAGCATGCTGCATGCACCAATAAATCTTACGGATTGATTTACCTTAGTATTTTTCCCCGCAAACAAATTAACGCAAGGCCAAAATCCGCTACACAAGTTCTAATGCTTTTGTACCCACAACTCATGATTTTTTTTTCCACCAAAAATAATGCCAACTCCTAGCATGATATAATCAACTACAAAAAGTCAAGAAATAATTGAAAGAGACTGGTAAACATCTTTTCCTTTTCTACCATTTAATTTTTTATTTTTCAATTTAATACCTGATAATTGCATTTTTCTCGTATGAAAGATAGGGGGATGGGAAACAAAGCTGTGAAGGGTGAAGATCATTTGTGGAGGGCAAAATCTCTTCCTCCTTAAAAGAAATTTTCCGGAACAAAGTTGTCTCAGCATTGATTCTTGGAACATGCAGAATAAAACAACAGAAACTGTTATTAACACCAAAATAGCACATTGCTCATTTCATTATGAATATCAGGCATATATTCCAACATGTTCTTTAACTCACTACAAATTATCCAGATCTTATTCACTACAGGTTAGCTAGTTCTTATGTCGTAGTATAGAAGGTAAGCGTTGATCCTGTTACCAAAATGGCTCATCTAAGAAGAGGAAAGAGGTGCAACCGATCAGCGTCCTCTAGCAGCATACGCGGCAAACACCGCAGCGAAAATTGTAGTTGCAGAGGATATCACAGTCCACAAGTTCCTATTCTTATGTGCCTCGGACACAGACTTATGCAGCGATTCAAGCTGTTGTTTCATGTCATCTACCATCTCATCCTTGTTCTTGAATGCCTTCCTTATTGCGTCAAGCTCTTCGACGAATGGTTGAACATCTTCCTCTATCTTCTTCCCATCGGTTACTACTTCCTCTATCAAACCATCCTTGCTTTGACACACAAGTGCAGAAGTGTTCTTCAACAATGCCAAGGCCAAGTTTGAATTAACACAGGAAAGCTCAATTTTAGCTCTCAAATCATCCGTCACTCTTTGAGCCTCGACAAGGTTCTTCTGCAATGCGTTCCTTTCCTTTGACAATGCATCTACATGGCCTTCTATCATCTTGTTCTTCTCTATTAGCTTCTCTCGTTCTGTTCTCATCTGATCCAACTCGGTCTCAGCTTGCTGGAGTCTTTCCTCCATCCCAGCAACTTGCAACACCAAATTCTCCACTTTGCTCTTCTCCTCAAAAAATGCCTTTCTGATGTTATCCTTCTCAACCACCACTCCATCAAAGGAGCCTCTATAGCGTTCAACTTCGGTTAACAACACTTGGTTTCTCTCTTCAGACTCTTTACATGACTCTTTCAGCTTCTCCAAAGCATCCCTCAGTCTAACCACTTCTCCCTGCATCTCCACAATTTCATCCTCCCGCTGAGCTTTCACTTGCTCAATTTCGTCCCTCACTCTAATCACCACATCAATCTCTTGCTGCTTTGCCTCCAACTCCTTCCGAACTGTGCCTAGAACCTTCTCAACACCATCTTTACTCTCATTCAACGCCTCAATTCTCTTCTCCAATTCTTCTTTCTCATTCACCAATGCCCTCACTTCCATCTCCATCTCCTTTTCCTTAGTCGCTGCCGCGCCAAGGCTCTCTTCCAGCTCCCTAATCCTCCCCCGCATCCAAGCCTCTTCCCCTTTCAAACCCTTCAAAGACTCGTTCAATTCCTTAATCTCCAATTCAAGACCAACGATCGTCGACTCATACTTCTTTTTCGCCCTCTCAATCTCATTCTTCTCCCTCACAGCACGTTCAATATCCTCCTTCAATTTCCCAATCACAGCATCACCCTTCTCACGTGACCTCACAGACAAATCCCTCTCCTTCTTCAAGTCCTCAATTTCCCTCTCTTTCACATTTCCTTCCTCCACCAACCTCTCGCGTTGTAATCGAAGCTTCTCCGCTTCCTCCCGAACAGTCCTCTCTCTCATCTCAGCTTCTAGAAGCTTCTCTCTCACACTCCTAACCTCGCGAACAGCACATTCAAGCTCACTCCTCAAACCGTCCCTCTCCTCATTCAACCGAATACTAAGCTCGCTCGCCTCTCGCTTCAAAGCGACGACGTCGTTTCGCTCAGCCACGACCTCGTCAAAGCGGAGACTCATCTCCCTGGCCTGCGTCTCCGCGAACGCGAGGAGGACGTGTTGCTCGACTTCCAAGGTTGCTTGTTTATCCGCCGTAACGGAAAGCGTCTCCTTAACGGCGCCGTTTTCGGAAGCGTAACGGTCGAGCTTGGACTGCAAAGCTTTGTTGGCTTCAATGAGGGAGTCCAACTGATGCCTCTTGTCGGTGGTTTCTTGGAGGAGCCTGGCGTTGAGGTTCTTGAGATTCTGAATCTGCGCTGAGTTAGTTTCACTTTCTTGTTCCATTTTTTGTGTTGTCCGCGGCGGGTCTTGGTCTTGGTGTGGTTCTTGAGGGATGGGTTTCTTTTTGGCCATACTAGAGAGGAGGGTGGTGGGGGCTACGGGGTTAAGACTTAAGAAAGAAAGGAGGGATTTTGCATTTTAGGGTTCTAATTATATTTTTGTTTTGTTTAATTAATTTTTGTGGCTTTGGATATGGAAATCCAATCGAATCCAGTTGGGGGATGTGTTATGTATGGAGGACGACTCTGTATTGGATTTGAGGAGAGGGAAGAGAAGGGCGGTATTTGTTGTCTTTAGGTATTCAATATTATGGGCCCAAACCCACGTCATGTTTATGGTAATTCTCCCCAAAATAAATGCGTAGGATATTTTGCTATTCACAGCAGATTCAGCCACTCATTTATCTGTGTATTTACCTATGTATCTCGAAAACTACAATCTACACTCATGTTATTTTCTTTATTTTTTTCGGGTGAAACAGGGCACATCATTCGATGATCCCTAGCATTTGAATTATTTAATAGTTTCACATTTAAATACATTTTTTAAAATTTTTAACGGAAAAGTTCAACATCTATATAAAAAATACATAGATATTATTTAAGTAACTTTTTCCATTCGCGCATTCTCCCATCTCACAGTCGTTTGTTATACACGCGCCTCATATAACGTATATAACGTAAACTTTTTCTGCATAATAAACTTTTCTTAACGTAAACCTTTCTCAACGTAAACCTCCTTCTTCTTCTTCTTCTTCTTCTTCTTCTTCTTCAACCTAATAAAATTTCTTGTTCTCTGCATTATGGATCTGGATTGACTTTGACGTAATTAGCTTCATCGTTCTTCTTCTTCTTTGTTTTTTTCTTCGATCTGGACTTTTGAATTAAAACAATGAATGAATCAACTTCAAATCAGTTGAATGAGTGCGATTTAGATTATTCTTCGGAAATGCATCAATTTGATGAGGTTTGGATTATTGAATTTTGAATCGAATTCAATTGAATGCAATTGCTAATTTTATTTGAATTGAATTAAATGGTTGGAGGTGATCTGAATCTGAATTGAATTGAATTGATAATATATAAATTGTAGACAGAGTTGTTTCGAATTTGGTTTTGTATAATGGATTATCTTTCGTTTACTGTGACGGTTCGGTAAGTATTATAGAATTGTTTTACCGTTAATGACGTTTTCGGTTCACCGTGCAGATCAGCTGTGTTGTGGATAAAAGATTTGTCCTAAAGGTGGGGATGATTTTTGAGACACTAGAAGAAACTGCAAAGTTCTATAAACATTATTCCAAACTTGCCAGTTTTTCTACCAAAATAAGGAATACGACTCGGGATGGAGACAAAATTAAGAATCAACTAATTGTATGCACCAGAGAGGGGAGGTGGAAATCCAAGATATCTCCAACTCTGAAGACAAACCCCTCAGCTGGGCTAAACTGTCCAGCCAGAATTTATGTACACATGAAGGACGTTGGTCTTTGGACAATTTCCAAAGTTGTTTTGAATCACTCACATCCTTGCTGTCCAGAACAGGCAGAGATGCTCAAACAACACATGGATCTTAGCATGTTTGTGCGTCGCACCATTGAAACCCATGAGGAAGCTGGAATCAGACCGAGCAAAACTTACCAATCATTTGTGGCAGCAGCTGGCAGCCACCGTGAACTAGGTTTTATAGAAAAAGACGTGAGGAATTACATCACAAGGGAAGTACGGAATTTTTCCGAAGAAGACGATGCCAAAGAATTTGGGAAGTACCTACTAAGAATGATAGAGAAGAACCAAAATTTCTTCTTCGAGCTCAACCTTGAAGGCGATCACTGCATCAAACATGCATTTTGGGCCGATGCAAGAAGTAGGGCTGCATTTGAGTATTTTAGAGACGTGGTTTCATTTGACACCACCTATAATACAAACAGGTATTTCGTTTAGTGACGTATATTTTCATGTTCTTTGAATGTATATCTTTTGGTTTACCACGGTCTTGGCGCGCTTATTTATGCAGGTACAATTTGGTTTTAGGTTCTTTTGTTGGCGTGAATTACCACGGCTAGTCGACACTTCTCGGATGTGCGCTGATGAAAAATGAGGACATTCAATCATTCAAATGGCTATTTGAGTGTTGGCTACGTTGCATGGGAGGGAAGGCACCAAAAGGCATTCTTACTGATCAATGCGCATCGATTCAAAGGGCAATTGAGCTATGCATGCTAACAACAATTCACCGCTGGTGTATCTGGCACATCATGAAGAAGATCCCAAACAAACTAAACGGCTACAAGGGACACATTGATATTAAACAAGAGGTGAGCCATGTTGTTTGAAACTCGTACACAAAAGAAGCATTTGACAGAAACTGGAATGATTTCCTCACAAAGTATGGCCTCGGAGGCAACAAGTGGCTTTTAGGTAATTGAGGTTTCAATTCGAATTATTTTCATGCTCATATCTTTTTTTCCCAAAGCATGCACTATTTTCGGTTCACCACACCTTATAGGTTCAGTTTATTTTGAGAAGCACACAAAGGAGCAAGAGCATGTATTCATTTTTCAACAAGTTCATAACACGGAATAGCTCCTTAAGACAATTCGTGAAGTAATACGACAATTGCCTAGCAAGTAGAGAGCAAGCAAAGAGAGAATTCGATGCTGCAGATTTTCACACCGTGATACCGTGTGCAACAAAATCAGTAATAGAGGCATAGTTTCAGCATCTATATACCCATCAGAAGTTCAGGGAAGTTCAAGCTCAATTCAGAGGTAAAGTGAATTGTATCACAAGATCAATGCGTTCCACCCTAGGTTTCACAACATATGAAGTCATGGAGCAGGTTTTCAACTCCAGATTCAACAAGTTTTTCGTCACCTACGACGCAGTATCACGAGACGTAAAGTGCCATTGCTTGCTGTTTGAGTCTAGGGGCATATTATACCGCCATTCCCTAAGCGTCCTAAGCTTTGAGCGAGTGGATAATGTGGCACCGAAATACATATTGGAACGCTGGAGCATACACACATCAAGAGTAGCCAAGATGAACCTCTACTGGAGCCGAGAAGTAAGAGATTTGACGAATTAGTGTTTTGGTCGCACAATATATGTGAATTTGCATATGAGTCTGAAGATTTGACCGGAATTCTACATCGGGCATTTGATAAGGTCATGGCGGAGGTGGAAGAATATCAAGAGAGAAGCAAAGAAAAAAGTTTGTTAACCCACGAAGAAGCGACATTAAGTAATGTGAATGACCTTAGCCCACCACGTGTCAAAACAAGAGGTCGACCCAAGAACAGACTTGGTTCAAACATGGAAAAAAAGATCTCAAATGCCATGAAGAAAAAAAAAAAGACAGCTCCAAGCGAGGTAAAATTGACTTGCTTTTGATTAGTTAAAAATTCAATTGTTCATTTTGCTAATATACAATTAATTATATCTTTTGTAGTTGAACCTTTTAGACTCCGGATCATCAATTCAGTCAAGTTCCACTATTTACAATGCACCAGATATGAATTATCAAAGAGAAGATTGTACAAGTTTTAGTTTTTATTAATGTAAATTTTTGTTCACCCATGAGCAAATTTCGGTTCACCATGGTTATAGCAGGATTAATTTCTGACTGTTGTTAGTGTCTAATGAATAGTCACTTTTTTGTGAAATTCTATATTGATATATGCAGTTTTTGGATTCGTCTAGTGTATTAATTTTTAAGTTGAATAATTAGAATTTGTTTTGAGAAATGGGAATCAGGTGTAGTGCTAGTTACATTTTTCGTGTGATTAATTAAACAAAAATTATTAAAAAATCTAAAAGAGTAACATAAATATTTTTAACTTACATTGGTGGAGTTTTAAAACTCTTTCTTGGATGGATTTTCAAGGTTTAGGGTTTTGGGTTTAAGGTTTTAGGGGTTTAGGGTTCAGGGTTCAGTGTTCAGGGTTCAAGGTTTAAAGTTTAGGGTTTAGGGTTTAAGGCTTAGGATTTAGAGGGTTTAGGGGTTAGGGTTTTAGGGGTTTAGGGTTTAGGGTTTAGGGTTTTAGAGGTTTAGGGTGTAGGGTTCAGGTGTTTCTGAAACTGAATATTGATAGAAACATTTTTTTGTAATTAGCTCTCAGAATTTCTCTATAGTATGTTTGCAACTTTCGGTTCGGCCAGTGTATTAATTTCGGTTCATTGTGTTTTTTGGTGTTACAAATGTATTGGTAAATACACCGATTACAATCACTGAGAACCTGGAATAAAACAGCAGTCAGACAGTTCCAAGAGATTTATAAATTAACATCTTAGATGAGTACATTGAATACATTGAAATAAGTGTTGATATTAAGATTAGATACATAGATTAGCATTTACATTAATATTCATATATATACATTGAAAGAAGCATTATTTGCTTTTTTAAACAAGTTACACAAAATATTGTTAAATACAACCAGTGAATCACAATATATCCTATTTACTATCTAAATCCCCATATGTGAATTTACAATAAGGGCTGGAGAGGGCAACAGATGGCTTTGACAGTCTTATTGCTTCAGATTTCCAAATCACTTGCTCTCTGATTTTGTTCATTTCATACAACAGAAGATTTGGACTATTTTGGTACCTTAAGTCATCAATCTCTTCCTACATTTCAATTGAAAGGAATTAGTTACATAACAAATGAACCCAACTGAAATAAGAAAAGAAAGAAGTTTATGAATTTAGAAAGTACTTACTTGTGTCCAAGCTCTATATTTATATCTCTTCCCGCTTTTGATCTTTCGTGGATCAATTGTTTCGAGCCATTTCATGACGTATATTCCACAATCATAGCTAAGTAAGAATTGAGTATAATACGATTAATAGTATACAAAATAAAATACATTAAATATAGCACTATAGAAGAGAAAGATTCTTACTCTGGACGTTGACCATTCAATTGGATATACTCTGCTTCTTTTTCCAGCCTATCTTCCATTAAGGGTTCCGCCCTAGCGTAAACCCTCATCTGAGAAATTATTAATCCCTGAAAGGGAAACAAAAATTAAAAAAATACATCAACAGTGAATGGAACACATTTCATGTACTAAATTATTTGAATAATTTACAAGAAAAATAACTTACAACAAATTTGTTCAGCATCACTCTTGATTCAGGTATATATTTTTCGGCCTATTGATAGGGTCAAGCACATAGAATTTCTTTTTATTGACATCAGCAATCCACAACCACCAATGAGCTCCATTGCAAATTGGTACAATTAGCTGAATTGTGGGTAAATGATAGAATATTTCAGTGGAAACAAATAACAAATGAGAGAATTATTGAAGAATTTTTAGAAATTACAACTTACAAATGGATGCGAAGCAAGTTTTCTTTTGTCAAGAAACTGACGGTGGTGGGCATACTACTCAATATCAAACCGGTATGCCTTGTTTGTCGTTTTATCAATGTACTCCATGCCATGTGTTCCCAACATAAAATTCTGCAAAAACGAAGATCAGTTAAATCAAATTTCCACCGAACCGAACACAATTCATATGATGAATATGACGTGAAAAATATTCAATCATGAAGAAAAATTTTTTCTTCATGGAAAAGAACTTAACACAACACATAACAATCAGGTGAATCAATATGAACATTCCCACCGAACCGAACAGCAATCAGTACAGAATAAGAAATTTAGCTTACCACAATATCCAGCGGCATAATGTATATTTGTTCCTGATACCGGCGAGTTTTGACTTGGTTGAGAATCATGCTATGTATACTGACCACCTACAAGTAGAAAATTTATGAGATATACTATATCAGAGTGTTTAGAAAAATAATTAACGTTAACGCAATTGGGAAAGAATTTACCGTAGCATGCACTTGTTCTTTGGGCATTAGAGACATGAAATATTCTCTTAACCCTTCGTAAAGTGCCTCATGTTTCAAGACAAATATTGCATCATATTCGTTGCTACTATCTTTTGTCTTTTTTACATGTGTCATCCAATGATAACACTTTTCTATCAACTCCTTTGAGATTTTTATTTTTTTCGGAGTTTTTAAAACTGCAGCAGCTGGTAAACGTGGCTCGGAAGTTGTTTCTTCAGCAAAATTTAATACTGTTGTTACTCCAGCATCTACTATCGTCTTGATGAGTGGATATTTTATACGCTTTTGGCATTATTTCATATAGTTTTTAGTATGTTTTGTTTAATTTTTATTAAGTTTTTATAGGTTTTAGTGTTAAATTCACATTTTTGGATTCTACTATGAGTTTGTGTATTTTTATGCAATTTCAGGTATTTTCTGGCTGAAATTGAGGAGTTGGAGCAAAAGTCTTATTCAGAGACAGAGAAAGCACTGCAGATGCTGTCCGGATCTGACCTCCTTGCACTCGAAAGAGATTTTCTAGAGCTACAGAAGTCCAAATAGAGCGTTCTCAATGGCTTTGGAAATCTGACTTCCAGAGCTTTCTGGCAATTTATAATAGTTCATACTTTTCTTCATGTTAGAAGGCCCAAAACTGACGCTAATGCCAACCTCCTGCCCCCTTTCAAGCGTCCAACGCCAAAGAAGAAGAGACCAATGTCTAAACGCCCAAAGAGGACCCCCTAGCCAGCGTTCAACACCCTTGAGGCCTCATAGCACGTGGATCTCATCAAAGCTCAGCCCAAACACTCACTAAGTGGGCCTTAGAAGTGAATTTTAGCACTAAAAAGACTGTTTTACCCTTACTAGTCATTAGTTTAGTATTTAAGGAGTATTTTACATCATCTACGAACACCTTTTACCATATTTTCATTTTATACATTATATTTTCTATCAGTATGAGTTTCTAAACCTCCTAGGTTGAGGGGAGGAGCCCTGCTGAGTTTTATAGATTAATAAAAGATTATTGTTCCTCTTTAATCCGCGTTTGATTCTCTATTCTAAGATGTATATTTGTTCTTCATCAATATGAATGCATTGAACTGGCATAAGGTTATCACATTCTACATGGATTCATTGTGCGTCTTTCATCGGACAATGATGAACCACCAGCTTGATTATGCATCTCTTAGACGGCTAATCCACAACTTCATTGGGGACTCGTCGAGACAACAGTTTAGCCGATTTACGGGGAGATTAGGGTCTTTGTGGTAAAGGCTAGAACCCAAAGGCGCAGCATCCTCCGATTCGGAAGATTCGACCTTGTCTGTGGCATTTTAAGTAGGATCACCAAGGAGAATGAACTGCAGAACCTTCTCCCTCAATCAAAATGGATCCGCACTAACCCTGGGGTTCAGATCTAGAGGAGTATTGGCGGTTGCTCAAACTAGCATCAATCACATACCGCCTACCATAGAAGAAATCATTCACAATTGAAGAAGACAGTAAGACCAGAGTTAATCTAGAAGGACAAAACAACTCCAAGCCTCATCCATCTAAGTTTTAAGATTATCATTCCAAACAATCAAACTGCATTTAAACATAAAATCCAACAACTTCTTGATCTGCCTGACTAAGACCTGCAAGATAACCATAGCTTGCTTCAAACTACAATCCTCGTGGGATCGACCTTAACTCGCTCAGGTATTACTTGGATGACCCAGTGCACTTGCTGGTACAGCTGTACGAAGGTGTGTTTTTGGCGCCGTTGCCGAGGATTGTTTGAGTTTGGACAACTGACAGATTATCTTGTTCCCTAGATCAGGTATTTTATTTTATTTTGTGAGTCTTTTATTTTTATTTTCTTCTTCCTATTTTCGAAAAAATAAAAAATATTTTCTTTTCTTAATCTTTTTTAATTGAGTTTTTGATTTTGTTCTTGGTCTTGCTTAAAGTTCGAATTTTTTTTTGTTTTCTTTCAAAATTTTTTTCAAAACCTTTTCTGTTTTTGGCTATGTATTTTCTTTTGACTTTTCTTACTTTGAGTCTTACCTATTTCTTGTTTTCTTTTTCAAATGTTTTTCAAAAATCTTTTCTTTTCTTTATTAATCTTTACCTTTTGTTTGAGTCTTTAGTTCTTGTTCTTGGTAAAAGTTTTGAATTTCTTGGTATCTTTTTCCAAAAAAATTTCAAAATTAGTGTCTTTTGTTTGATTCTTGTGTCAATCTTTAAGTTTGGTGTCTTCTTGTGTCTTTTTTTTTTAAATTTTCGAAAATTGTGTGTTTGTTTTTCAAAAATTTTGGGTTTGGTGTCTTTTGCATGTTCTTGTGTTCTTTGAATTTTTTGAGTCTTGTTCTTGGTGTTCTTTTTAATCTTCAAAGTGTTCTTGTGTTTTCTTTTTGTTTTGATCTTAAAATTTTTAAGTTTGGTGTCTCTTGGTGTTTGTCTTCAAATTTTCGAAAATTGAGTACTTTAGATCTAAAAATTTTAAGTTTGGTGTCTTGTTGTTATTTTTCTCTTTCCTCATTAAATTCAAAAATAAAAAAATATCTTTTCTTATTTTTTATTAATTTTTCAAAATTTTTAATTAAAAATTCAGATTTTAATTTCAAAATTTTTATCTTATCTTATCTTGGTTTTAAATTTCAAAATTCAAATCTTTTAAAAAATCTTACCTTTTTATCTTTCTTAAAAATTCAAAATTTTTTCTTATCTTATTTCAAAATTCAAATTTTAAAAATTAAACCTTTTCAAAATTCAAATCTTTTTCAAATTTTTATCTTATCTTGTTTCAACTTCAAAAATTCAAAATTCAAAGTTTAAATTTCAAATTTCAAATTTTAAATTAAAATCTTTTTAAATTATCTTTTCTTAACTTCCTTATCTTATTTTTTTTACTTAACTTATCTTATCTTCTCTATCTTATCTTCTTTTAAATTTTAAAATTAAATCTTTTTCAAATCTTTTTAATTCTTCTCTTATCTTGTTGACTTTTTCAAATATTTTTAAAATTAAATCTTTTCTAATCTTCTATCTTATCTTATTTTCAAAGCTTTCTTAATTAGTTACTTGTTCTCTCTCTTTTTTTTCAAAACTTACTAACTAATTTCTCTCTCTTCAAATTTTTGAAATTTCTTAATTATTTCTTTTATTTTCGAATTAATTTTCCATTTTTATTTTATTTATTAATTTTCAAAATATTTTTTCCATCTCTTTCCCTCTACCTCCATTCTTCTTGTCTTCTCAAGACATTTTACTGGAAGTGCTCTATACTCTAATATAGAGACACACACCTTCCCACATTCTTGTTTTCTCACTGAGTGTACAGAAATAGGAAGAGTTCACCATGAACTCGAATGGGGATGAACAGTTTAGAAGAACTTTAGGGTCTTATACAGTCCCCACTCCTGACTTCTATGAAAGCAGCATTAGCATACCTCCTATTGGAGTAGCTAACTTTAAGCTCAACCCACAGTTAATCATTCTAGTACAACAAAACTGCCAATTTCATGGACTTCCACAAGAATAGCCCATGGAATTCCTTGCAGAATTCCTGCAATTAACTGACACAGTATACACCGAGGGAGTAGACTAGGATGTCAATAGATTGATGCTTTTTTCCTTTACTGTTAAAGACCAGGCAAAGAAGTGGTTAGACAACCAACCCAAGTCTAGCTTGAAAACATGGAATCAGCTGGTGGACAAGTTTTTGAATAAATACTTTCCTCCAAGAAAGCTGACCCAGTTGAGACTGGACATCCAAGGCTTCAAACAAGGAGATTCTGAATCCCTATATGATGTTAGGATGAGATACAAGATGATGCTAAGAAAATGCCCGACTGAAATATTTTCAGAATGGGTAAAGTTAGACATCTTCTATTATGGACTCACAGATACGGCTAAGATGTCCTTAGACCATTCTTCTGGTGGTTCAATCCACATGAACAACACCATTGAAGAAGCTCACGAGCTCATTGAGACAGTTACTAGTAATCAACATATGTACTCATCTAACGAGACTCCAATAAAAGGAGAGGTTAAGACAGTGTCCACTGAGTCAGACCCTCCTGAGCAAAGTGAGTCATTAACCCAACAATTGCACTCCCTTGCATAACAAACGTTGAAATTGCAAGGGATGTTGCAAGAAGCCTGAGCCTCTAACAAGAATATAGAGGCACAGTTGAGTCAAGCTAGACTGCACTTGTCTGAACAGATAAGAGAAGAGTGTCAAGCTCTTCAATCAGGGAGTACCCTGAACACCCAGCCTCAGAACAGTAAGAGGCAGGGAGAGGAAGAAATGGCAGCAGATGAATAAGCTGCAACCCAGGGTACCATCAGGGGCGTTGAACGCCTAGAAAGGGATGGCAGCCAGGGCATCCAATGCCCAGAAGGGGGCAGCCCAGGCATTGAATGCCAGCCCATGGGAGACCAAACACGTGTAAGTGATGGGAACACCTCTCCTAAGCAGGTTGGTGACCCTTCTTTAGGCAATATGGACACTCACCCTGCACCACTCATGGATCTTGAGTACAAGACCAAGTTACCATTCCCTCAAAGACTCCAAAAAGCAGAAAAAGATAGGTAATTTGCCAAATTCTTAGAAGCTTTTAAGAAGCTGGAGATCAAAATTCCCTTTGCAGAGGCTCTTGAACAGATGCCTTCATATGCTAAGTTCATGAAGGAAATACTGAACAACAAGAGGGATTGGAGGGAAGTAGAGACAGTAGCTCTTACTAAGGAGTGTAATACAATCATTCAAAGAAACCTTTCTCAGAAACTGCAGAGACATCTTAATACCCTTCTCAGAGACACAGAAGTGAATCCAAGAGAAGAGTATTTGGCCGTCATTAGTACCAAGGAGGCTGAGCCTCAGATGGTACGCACTGTTGAGGAACTAAATAAAGAAGAGACTCAAGAAAAGCCTGGGAGCACATTGTTGCACGTCCCTTTTATGGGAAGAAAGCCTGAAGTACCACACTCTCAGATGCCCCAAAAGGAGACCAAGGATGAGCAATGCTCACAATCCTTGGAAGGCTCTGGAAATATGCAAATTAATATCCCTTTTGTTGAGGTTGGGGAACAATGGTCTCTATCTACTGGGAAGAACCCTCTTTGATGCTGAGAGAGGTGCATTAGTGATGAGGTTACAGAAGGATTACATGGTTATCAAGGTCCTTCAACCTCCACTACCCCTGATGTGGGCAAAAATTAGCCAATTAATAATTTATAATAAGAACAGCGTTGCAAGTACAATTCTTAATCGACGAAAAATCCGCTTATCAATTTAGAAGGGTTGTCACAAAATTAGAAAAAAATACTGGGAGTAGGAATCCCAGGTTGTCTCCCAACGAGTTGACAAAAGAGTGCTATTTTATTAATCAGGAGTTTTCCGAGAAATTTTAAGAGTTGGAGAACAGAAATTTAAATAATCGTAAATTAAAGCAGTGAAAATTAGCAAGAGAATTTATATAATCAAAGTAAAAGCCTTGACCGGGGGAAGATTAATTGGAAGTTCTATCCTTGTTGGATTTTCCCAAGTGCAATAGCAAGAGGTTGTTGTTTTCACTTAGTTAACCCTTACTAAATAAAGGAAAGTCAAGTGATTGAGCTAACTCTTATTTGCAAGTCCTAATCCTCTCCTTATGGAAGGATTAGCGTTAGTAAATAGAGAGTTAGCCAACAACTTCTAATTGAAATAATCACTTGAGTATTCCAACTCAAGGGTCTCCTTTTAATCAACCCCCAAGTCAAGTTGGGAGTCTACTCCATTGACATGAATACAGCGTTCACAGGCATATAAGGGGAATAAGAAGAAGACATGATAATCTAAATAAAATAATAACTAAAAATTAATTAAAAGTAAAAGTAGTTCTTTGCATTAATAAATTCCAAAATCATAAACATCCTTATCTGAACAGGGTTAATGGGCAATAAAAGAGTAAAGGAATAAGAAAACAAACTAGAATAATGCAACTTCAACGGAGGTAGTGACTCTTCTCAATATCCAAAGCAAAAGCATAAGAAGCATAAAAACTAGAACTATGAATGTGAAGAAAACCTAAAGGGAGAGTGATTTCTCTCTAAGATTTCAATCTAAAACTAAAAACTATGCGAATGAGAATGTGTGTTGAGTCTGTGCTTGTTCCCTAGCTCTAGTCTGTGTTTTTGGGCCAGAAACTGGGTCCAAACTCGGCCTAAAATCGCATCCAGCATTTTTTGCGATTTCTGCAGGCAGCGCATGTCACGCATACGCGTCGCTGGTCATCTTCGCATTTCACGCGTACACATCAGGCACGCGCACGCATGAGCCATGCGTGCGCGTCGCTCCTCGTTGGTTATCTCCTTTATTTCTTGTGCTCCTTCCATTTTTGCAAGCTTCCTCTCCATCCTCTAAGCCATTCCTGCCCTATGAAGCTTGAAAACACTTAACACACAGATCACGACATCTAATGGTATAAAGGGGAATTAAAAACATACAATTTAAAGGCTTAGGAAGCAAGTTTTTAATTATAGAACAAAATTGGGAAGGAATTGTAAAATCATACAATTGTATGAATAAGTGTGCAAAGACTTGATAAAACCACTCAATTGAGCACAAGATAAACCATAAAATAGTTGTTTATCAATCTCCCCACACTTAAACATTAGCATGTCCTTATGCTAAGCTCAAGGAGATATAAAGAATGAATGGGAGAAACTAAGACTCATGAGATGTAACCTATGAATGCAACTATATGCTAAGATGTTTCTGCCTACTTGGTTAAAAGTAAATAAGCTCTCCAAGACAAAAATAAATCAGTCCACTAATTCAAACCATACAGTAAGAGACAAGTAAACTTGCAAGAAGATAGCTCATGAAAGCAGGGAACATAAAACCAAGCATTGAACCCTCACTGATAGTGTATATACACTCTAATCTCTCAAGTGTCTAGGGTTAATCACTCTACTCTTCTCTAGTCATGCTTTCTAGACTTTGTTCTTCATCTAACCAATCAATAAAAAATTAGTATACCAATACAAACATTATGAGGTCTTTTCAAGGTTGTAATGGGGCTAAGGTAAAGGTGAGGATATATGTATGGCCAAGTGAGCTATAATATGAATCTTTGACTAACCTAAGTTCTCACCTAAACACATACACACTCTATGTAACTCTAAATTCATGCCTAGCTACCCATAATTCTCACTTTTGTATCACATACTCATGTACCAAATATTTCTTTAGTTTCACCACATGTGCATTGATCTTTTATTAAACCTAGCATTGGGGTAATTTTGTCCCCTTATTTATCTATTTACTTAATTATTTGAATATTTTTGGTTTAGGGTTTTCTTTTTTTTTAATTAAAGGTAAAAATAAACACAATATATCAATGCACATAGTATTTTAATTTTTTTGGTCTCACATGAGTAGGCTCCCAAATTCCCCATATTTTGTCAATAGAATACTGTACACTTTCATCGACCCAAGTTCCCACAGTTTCCCACACTGAATTGATACATAATCTCTAACTTAAGCTAACCAAAGATTCAGTTGAGGTAATTAATTATTTTTCTGCTTAAGGCTAGTGATGTGGTAAAATATAGAACAAATGGGGATTAAAAGGCTTAAGGTGGCTAACAAAGGTGATTAAAAAGGTAGGCTATTTGGGATAAGTGAGCTAATAACAAATGATGGCCTCAATCATATGTGTGAATGCAAATACACTAACCAATGGACATATAGAATGGAACAAAATATAGATTGTAATCATAGAGAAGAGAACAGACATGAATAAAATATTATGGTTAAATAGTGTAACCATGTAATTAAGCTCAAATCTCACATGTTGTGTGTTCTTAACTATAATTCATGTTCCAAATTACAGTCTTCAAACAAGTTTAATACAAATTTTCAATTTAAATTAGTGGAATGCTATAAAAAGGGTCTTGAAAGGAAACTCATTACTTTAATCAAGCAAAACATACATGCAAGTAATTATTATCATGCAATCTATCCTATCTAACAAAGGAAAAAGTCAAATGTTGGTGTTAAGAGAGAGAAGTTACCTCCAGAAGTCAATGGCTGACCTCCCCACACTTAAGGCTTGGGACGGTCCTCCATGCCATCAGTAAGGAGCAAGGGAGGGCTGGAAGCGTCGCCTCCAGTGTCTGGTTCGCCTTGGCTTCCGGTGCTACTGGATGAAGGGGAGTCCGGTGTGTCCTTTTGTTCTGGAGGTGGGTTTGTACCAGCTATGAGTTCCTTCAGATAGTTGTATCTGCGCTTGTTACGGCGCTCTATTTGCTCCATCCACCGGTCTTGCCAGTCAAATATTTCAAGGATCTATTGGAATATCTGATGGATGGATGGTGCTTGTGGTGTGGATGATAGTGGAGTGGAAGAGGGAGGAGTATCCAAAGGTGGGCCAGCTCGCAAAGGAACCAGTGGCTTGATGTACTTCCCATTCGGGATATACTGGTCGGCCCTAAGGATCATGACCTTCGTGTCTCCTGCCCGATGGGACACATCTGCTGCTGAGACTAAATCTAAGACCAAGGCGGGGAAAGGCAGATTACCCACTATCTGTACGTGTCCCATAGCTTTCCGGATGTGTCAGGAAAGGTAGAGGGGTTGCTCTGTCAGGATGCACCAGATGAGGACAGCCATGTCTGCTGTGAAGGTTGAATCGTGAGTGCTTGAAAAGACATAGTGGGACATAATTTGTACCCACATGCGAGCTTCCAGGGTGAGTGGCTGGGTTGAGATGCTCTTGGATTTTGAACGATGCTGTCCGTAGATCCACGTGCTGCCAGGTTAGGCTATAACTCCAAGGACGCTATCCCAGTAGAACTGATACATCTGGCTCTTACGAGATGCTTCTTGGTATGCATCCCAACCCTCTGGACTAGATGGAAGGTCTAGTGCTCTCTGTATGGCACTCTCGGAGATAGGGATTTGCTGTTGACGGACGTAGATAGTCTGCAGAGTAGGCAAGTAGAAGTTTAAGTAGAATTCAACTACCCATGATAAGTTGGCCTCTCGCGGCTGTCTCCTCAAAAATATCCACTGTCTCCGCTCTATGCGAGGCTCCACAAAATCAACGAAGTGTGTTAGGACAATGAGTAGATGCTCATCGTTGTAGTTCCTCTCGACTAGGATGGGGAACATCTGTTCGCAATAACGGTTAGCAAACCATGTGGAGTCTTGTGCGGGAAAGGCTTTTCCTGCTTCATCAACCTTAATGATCCTCTTTACCTGCTTTGCTTGCGGTTTTACACTAATACATGGTAGTGCCTTTGCAAGTGTTCTCTTGGTTTCTCGCCTTGCCGGTGTCTTGTCAGTGGCCTTCTCCTTACCCTTCTTGGTACCCATGCCTAAGGAAGAAAGAAAGAGGAAAAATGTGAAACATAGATAACTAAAACCAGAGGTGAAAAAAGTTCAAGTGATAATGAATGCCAAAGGAAAGATGATAGCTCAAATACATGGTAACTACAACATGTAAGTAATACATCAATGAGGAACAAGAAGGCAATTCATAATAATTAGATGCAAGAGAGTAAAAGCATGCAAGTAATAGGCATGAGAAGCATGACTCAAGCATCAATAATTAAAGGTGCCAAATTAGAGAGTATGTGTATGATGACAATTGTGAATGATAATCCCAAATACATGTGGAGTACATGTGTTGTGAAAAAGAGGCATTCAAGTGAAAGAGTAAAACAAAATAGATTTCAAGATGCCATAGGTGCTTTTTCACAAACACTTGGTGAGCAAGTTAAGGTAAGAATGAAAATAATATAATCCAAATGTATATGAGAGCCAAATTAAAATATCAATTGTCAAATCACTCCTCATAATATCCACAAGCTCAAGAATAATAAGGTAATACCCAAACAAAACTCCAATACCAACATAAGAATGCATGAAAAAGAAAGAAAAAGAAACCATGGAGAATGAAACTAAAAGAAAAATAAAGAAGAAAGAAACATAAATTAATGTAATAATGAAAGGGTAAAAGGGGAAGAAGGAAAGAAACCTGATGAAGAAGATGAAGAAGGGAAGAAAAAGTAATAGATAAAAGAAAGAATAAGGAAGAAGGAAGAAGAAATAAGTAGGATTGAAAAGAATTAGGATTGGGGTGGAAGATAATTAGAAATCAGACAATGAGGTGGTTTAATTGTGTGTCGCATTCGACGCGTACGCGTGCATCACGCGTACGCGTGGGTCGCGCATATTGAATAGTGACGCGTATGCGTGCCCTTGATTGTGCGAATCGCGCGAAGGCATCAACGCGTACGCATAACTCTCTGTTCGCGCGGGGCATGGGGCAAAAATGGCATATGACGCGTGGATGGCTATTTTAGGGAAAACGATGCGCACACGTACGAGTGATAGGGCTTGTGCTCCCAGCACAGTTCCAGCCCCACACCATCATAACTCTCTGGCCATACACCCATTTATGCCGATTTGCAGGGTCACGCGTACGCATGAGGGACGCGTACGCGTGGTCTTGCTTATGCCTAAGGCACGCTTCTAGCCCCACTCCCTCTCAACTCTCTGTTCAATTCTTCTTTTCTCGCACGCACATATGACACGTACGCGTCAGCGACGCTTGCGCGTCGTGTGCTTTTTTTTTTAATGCAGAATGCGAAATGCAACATTCAGATGAATATGTAGAAATTATGAATGACTACTTATGAAAATTAAAAGAAAACAGGACTAGGAGTGAGAAGAAATGATCATACCATGGTGGGTTGTCTCTCACCTAGCACTTTGTTTTTACGTCCTTAAGTTGGACGGTCCACAAGCTCAGTCGGCTTCTGTTGGTGGGTCCTCTAAGAGGAAGACGTCTAGCTCTTTATTGTCCTTCATCTTCTCACCATGATACAGCTTTAAGCGATGTGCATTGACCTTGATGAATTTGGAACTTGAAGGATGACTCAGATGGAAGACTCCGTATGGCTCTGCCTTCTCTACTCTGTAGGGCCCTTTCCATCTGGATCTCAGCTTTCCTAGCATGAGCCTCAGCCTTGAGTTGTAAAGGAGAACTAGCTCCCCAGGTCTGAACTCTCTTCTCTTGATATGCTTGTCATGCATAGCCTTCACCTTCTCTTTGTATAGTCTGGAGTTGTCATTTTGACGTTAGGATTTTTGCCAGTAAAGAATGTCATAAAAACGGTTGCGTTGTAGATATAGTCTCTAAACCGACAAAAATCCCTTCGTACAAACGTCTTGGTTGTCACAAGTAACAAACCCCTTTGAAATTGATAACCGAGTATTCAAACCTCGGGTCGTCTTCTCAAGGAATTGCAGGGAGGTATGTTCTTATTATTGGTTATGAAGATTGTAAATTGGGGGGTTTTGAGAAATTTGGAGTTTGGGCAATGTGCACAAGTGTATTTTCAAGCAATAAAAATTAATAAATAACTGTAAAATAAACTCTTGGCAAGGTATGAAGAACTGGAGGTCCTATCCTAGTTATCCTTATCAATTGTGATGAGAATTGGAATCTTCCCCCACCTTATTAACCTCTAACTATGAAGGTAAGTTAAGTGGACAAATTAATTCCAATTTTCAATCAACAATGAGTTTGATAACTCAAGAGTTACCAATGTCTCAACCAAAGCCAAAAGAGAGAAATTCTACTTGAATGGAAATAATTTGGATAAACACAGGGCATTAATAAATTAAAGAGAGCAATCATGAGTCTGAAATACTTCGAATTATATTAAATAAAATGTTCAAATCATAACATGGGAATTCATAAATTAAATTGGAAAAAGAAAAATAAATAAAAATAAAAAAACCTGGGATTGAGTGTCACTCCTAAAACTAAGAGAAATCCTAAATCCTAATCCTAAGAGAGAGGAGAGAACCTCTCTCTCTAAAAACTACATCTACTCCTAAAATTGTGAATGTGTGAGCCTCCCTATGAATGGATGCAGTCCCCCACTTTATAGCCTCTAATCTGTATTTTCTGGGCCGCAAACTGGGTCAGAAACAGTCCAGAATTCGCTGGTTTCGAATTTTAATGCGCTGATTTCGCGTCGCCTAGCGTCAGGGGAACTATAACATATTATATATCAAATCGAAGCCCCGGACGTTAGCTTTCCAACACAACTGGAACCGCGTCGTTTGGATCTCTGTAGCTAAAGTTATAGCCGTTTGAGTGCAGAGAGGTCAGGCTGGATAGCTTAGCAATTTCTCCAACTTCTTGCATTCCTTCCATTTTTGCATGCTTCCTTTCTATCCTCCAAGCCATTCCTGCCTTATAATATCTGAAAACACTTAACACACATATCAAGGCATCTAATGGTGATAAGATAGGATTAATAATTAACAATTTAAAGCTCAAAGAAGCATGTTTTCAATCAAAGCACATAATTAGGAAGGCAAATGTAAAACCATGCAAATAATATGAATAAGTGGGTAAAAAGTTAATAAAAACCACTCAATTGAGTACAAGATAAACCATAAAATAGTGGTTTATCAACCTCCCCACACTTAAACAATAGCATGTCCTCATGCTAAGCTCAAGAGAAGCTATAAAGAAATGAAGAGGAATGGTAGAATGCATGAAATGCAACCTTATGAATGCAACTACATGCTAAATGCTTTTACTTACTTGGTTAAGAGTAAATAAGTTCTCCAAGACAAATACAAACCAATTTCTACTAATTCAAATCATACAATAAAAAGCAAGTGAACTTGTAAGAAGACAGCTCATGAAAGCAGGGAACATAGAATTTAAGTGTTAAACCCTCACTGGAAGTGTATATCACTCTAATCTCTCAAGTGTATAGGGTAATTCACTCTAGTCTTCTCTAATCATACTTTCTAAAACTTTGTTCTTCATCTAACCAATCAACAAAATTTAGTATACCAATGCAAACATCATGAGGTCTTTTCAAGGTTGTAATGGGGCTACGGTAAGGGTAAAGGTATATATATGGCTAAGTGAGCTTTATAAATTGAATCTTTAATTAACCTAAGCTTTCACCTAACATACATATACTCTATATAATTCTAATTCATGCCTAGCTACCCAAAATTCCCACTTTTACATCACATACTCATGTATCAACTTTTTCTTTTTAATTTATCACGTGTGCATTGATTTTTTATTAACTTAATATTGGGGTAATTTTGTCCCCTTTATTTATTTATTTATATTATATATATATTTTTCTTTTTTTTTCTTTTTTTTGTAGAGAAATAAACATAACTTATCAATGCACATGGATTTTTTATTATTTTTCTATTTTAGTTTTTCATGAGTAGGTTCCCAAATTCCCAATATTCAAATAAATTAGAAACATGATACATTCCCTTATTAACCCATGTTCCCACAGTTTCCCTACACTTAATTAACACACTATCTTAAGCTAACCAAAGATTCAATTGGGATAATTAATTTGTTTTCCGCTTTAGGCTAGTTATGTGGTAAAATATAGAATAATTGGGGATTAAAAGGCTCAAAGTGGCTGACAAGGGTGATTTAAAGGGTAGGCTTATTTGGGATAAGTGAGCTAAAATCAAATAATGGCCTCAATCATATGCAAGCATGTAAATACACTAGATAATGGACATATAGAATGGAACAAAGAAAAGATTGCAGTTATAGAGAAGAAAACACACACGAATAAAAATTTATGGTTAAATAATGTAACCATATAAATAAGCTCAAATCTCACAGGTTGTGTGTTCTTTGGCTCAAAAACCATGTTCCAAATACAACTTCAAACAAGTTTTAACATTAAATTTTATTCAAATTAGTGAAATTCTCTAAAAGGTTTCTTGAAAAAGAAAATATTACTTTAACCAAGTGGTAAAATATGCACAAAAATCAAACATGCAAGTGCAACAATGAATAAACAAATAAAATAAAAAAATTTGGTGTTGAGTCAAGAAATAACTAACCCATGGGGATCGGTATCGACCTCCCCACACTTAAAGATGGCACCGTCCTCGGTGCATGCTGAGATTTGCAGGTGGATGGGTTGTTTCAACTGTTGCTTTTCTCTAAGGATTGTGCAGATGGACTTGTTTGTCTCCCCATGTAAAATGTCTTCCGCTTCCCTTCCGGGTGGCCATCCTGAAAGAAAAAGGAAAGAAGAGTAACCCAGAAATAGAGATAAGAAAATAAAAGAAGTATGGGTTAATGCCAAATGATAAGGGTCTCATTTACATGGAAGCTTCAACATGTAAGTGAGAAAACAATAGAAGCCATGGCATACCAATGGTGCAAAATTTGCAACAATGGGGAAAAGAGTGAGGAAGGAAAGATAATATAAATTAAAAAATCAATACAAAAGTAATACAGGTATAAAAGATTGGCATTGATTTAAATAATATTACCTAACCAGAATAAAACAAGTCACAAGCACCAAGATAATACCAGAAAAGAGATAACAGTTGAATAAGAATATTTGAACACCAATAATTTTAGAAAAGAAAATAAAAATATGCACAAAATTAGAATGCAATGAATGAAAGTATACAAATAAATAAAATAAAATAAAATAAAAGATAAGAAGAATGAGAAGGGAAAGAAATAAAGTAAGAGAGAAAGAAGAAAAGATAGAAGAAATAAGGATTAGAGAAGAAAAGATAAGAAAATTGGCTGATCTGGATATGTTGTGCGACGCTAGCGACGCGGTCGCGTGGGGCACGCGATCGCGTGGCTCGATTTGTGCTAGTGGCGCGAGTGCAGCCTCGTGGTCGCACAACTCTCTGTTCGAAACTCTTTTTGCCAAAATTCTGGGTGACGCGATCGCGTGGGGCATGCGATCGCGTGAGTGACCATCATGGGGATATGATGCGGACGCGTGGGGCACGCGTTCGCGTGGTGAGGCTTGGGCTACCAGCACGAGTCTAGCCCAACTCCAGCTCAACTTTCGGCCATACACCCTTTTTACGCCGATTTCAGGTCACGCGGCCACGTGGGGCACGCGTTCGCGTGGGAGGCCAGTATTCCCATATGACGCGGTCGCGTCAACGATGCGATCGCGTGGAGCGATTTGTGCCATTGGCACGTCTCCAGCGCTGCTCCTGCGTAACTCTTTGTTCATATTAATATTGTCTCCCATCTCCTTGCGACGCGGACGCGTCGCTGATGCGGTCGCGTCGCGTGCTCGCTTCTTTTTTTTTTTTTTGTAATCTGAAAAATGCAGAATGCCGTGTTAATATGAATGTGATGCAAAACTCCAGGTTCAATATAACAAAATAAAATAAAATTCAAAAATAAGTAAAACTAAGTAATGAAAAGGGAACGATCATACCATGGTGGGTTGTCTCCCACCTAGCACTTTTAGTTAAAGTCCTTAAGTTGGACATTTGATGAGCTTCCTGTTATGGTGGCTTGTGCTTGTACTGATCCAGGAATCTCCACCAATGTTTGTGATTCCAATGGCCTCCGGGATCCCAAATTAGGCGCAGAAAGCCTTTAAGTAAGTTAAAGCAAGTGACAAGGCCCCAAGAGTACTGATTTCTAGATTGAATTCCGAGGTCCCAGACTTTGCCTTTGCACCCATCTTCTTGTTGATCATCATTTTTCCACTTGGGTAGTGAACAGTCAGAATTCTCACTGAGACATCCAAACAGCTTCCTAGACCCATTCAGTTGAGCTTTATACCAACCTTTGCGTTTAAACTTAAAGCTTCCAACCATAATGAACCTTGCAGGACAATTCTTACCACTGGCCATCTTCCTCTTACTCTTAATGCCACAAAGAGCTCTAAGTTGACCATCCGTCTCCAGTAGCCCATATTCAAGTGGGATTAGAAAGCTATGGGATATGAATTTTACCCACTTGAATGTTGTGAAGGATGATGGCAACTTAGGGGGAGGGGTTTCCAACAACTTTGGTAAGGTAATTTCAAGCTCCACTCTCTGGTGCTCTTCTTTGACATCTTCTACCTCTTAATCAACCTCTACAAAATCTTCAACCATGATCTGCCTTGGAGGTTGTACGCTCTTCTCAACATCAACATCAAACACCGTGGAAGGAGGCTCTGTGACTGGACTTTCCAATGGAGGTACATCATCTCTTAAGTCTGCAACCACTTCTTCCTTTTTAATAATTGCTGCTTTGTCCAGTTGTTTAAGTATAAAATCATACTCATCCTCGATGTTTTTCTTTCTATGACAACTCATTTCAACTATTCTTTCATCTTCAAGGGTCTCTCCTACCCTTACCCGTAGAGCCTCCTCTAGCTCTTTATGAAGTATGGATTCGCGAAGATGATTCCTTTTTTCCTGTTCCATATCAATAGCATAATTGGGATCATCTTGCTCTTGGATTGATGGATGTGGGTGCTCTTCCATGGATGGTGGTGATAAGATGGAGGGATTATTCTGTGGTTGACAAGGAAGTGCACTAGAGCTTGAGGGTTGATTGTTGAAGGTAATTGGTGGTCTAATTTGGGTGAAGAGAGCTTGTATAGTAGAGTTTAGATCGGCAAGTGCTTTCTCCATGGAGGTTGGGAGTGGATAGGAGGGTTCATTTGGCTCATAAGGTGGTTGGTATGGTGGATGAGGGTTAGAGTCATATGGAGGTGAATGGTGGTAGTTGGCTTGTGAGTGTGGTGGTCCAAAGTTATGTTGAGGAAAGGGTTCATAGGCATATGGTGGCGGTTGTTGATAGTCCACTGGAGGTGGTTGTTGCCATGAGGGTTGATCAAATCCTTGTGGCTCCTCCCATCTTTGATTGTTCCAACCTTGATGCCTGTTCTCATTGTAATTTCTTCTTCCTGCAACATAATTGTAACCAGACTCATAGCCAAAGGGATGAGAGTTCATAGTAGTAAATAGAAATAAAAAAAATTAAAAATAAAAATAAAAAAATAAATTTAAATTTTGAATTTGAAAATTAAAATTTTCAAATTTGAAATTTGATTTTTGAAATAAGATAAGATAAGATAAAAATTTTAAAAATAAAAATCTGAAATTTTTTTTTTCAAAAAAAAATTAATTAAAAATATTTTTGAATTTAATGAGGAAAGAGAAAAACAATAAAATGACACCAAATTTCAAAATTTTTAGATCAAAACGAAGAAAACAACTAAGAACAGCTTGAAGGTCAAGATGAACGTGAAGAACAACTTGAAGATCAAGATGAACACTAAGAACAAATTTTTGAAAAATTTTGTAATAACTAAATAAAAATTAATAACCTCTTAATTTATGAAAAATAAAAAATAAGAACAAAAATAAAAATAAATAAACAAGCAAAAATAAAAAAAATATTTACAATAACCAATAATAAGGCACACGTTTGCAATTCCCCAGCAACGGCGCCATTTTGACGTTAGGATTTTTGCCAGTAAAGAATGTCATAAAAATGGTTGCGTTGTAGATATAGTCTCTAAACCGACAAAAATCCCTTCGTACAAACGTTTTGGTTGTCACAAGTAACAAACCCCTTTGAAATTGATAACCGAGTATTCAAACCTCGGGTCGTCTTCTCAAGGAATTGCAGGGAGGTATGTTCTTATTATTGGTTATGAAGATTGTAAATTGGGGGGTTTTGAGAAATTTGGAATTTGGGCAATGTGCACAGGTATATTTTCAAGCAATAAAAATTAATAAATAACTGTAAAATAAACTCTTGGTAAGGTATGAAGAACTGGAGGTCCTATCCTAGTTATCCTTATCAATTGTGATGAGAATTGGATTCTTCCCCCACCTTATTAACCTCTAACTATGAAGGTAAGTTAAGTGGAAAAATTAATTCCAATTTTCAATCAACAATGAGTTTGATAACTCAAGAGTTACCATTGTCTCAACCAAAGCCAAAAGAGAGAAATTCTACTTGAATGGAAATAATTTGGATAAACACAGGGCATTAATAAATTAAAGAGAGCAATCATGAGTCTAAAATACTTAGAATTATATTAAATAAAATGTTCAAATCATAACATGGGAATTCATAAATTAAATTGGAAAAAGAAAAATAAATAAAAATAAAAAAACCTGGGATTGAGTGTCACTCCTAAAACTAAGAGAAATCCTAAATCCTAATCCTAAGAGAGAGGAGAGAACCCCTCTCTCTAAAAACTACATCTACTCCTAAAATTGTGAATGTGTGAGCCTCCCTATGAATGGATGAAGTCCCCCACTTTATAGCCTTTAATCTGTGTTTTCTGGGCCACAAACTAGGTCAGAAACAGTCCAGAATTCGCTGATTTCGAATTCGCTGATTTCCATAACTGCGACGTGGTCGCATGGATCACGTGGTCGCGTCATCTATCGTCAGGGAAATTATAACATATTATATATCAAATTGAAGCTCCAGACGTTAGCTTTCTAACGCAACTGGAACCGCATCGTTTGGACCTCTGTAGCTAAAGTTATAGTCGTTTGAGTGCAGAGAGGTCAGGCTAGACAGCTTAGCAATTTCTCCAACTTCTTGCATTCCTTCCATTTTTGCATGCTTCCTTTCCATCCTCCAAGCCATTCCTACCTTATAATATCTGAAAACACTTAACACACATATCAAGGCATCTAATGGTGATAAGAGAGGATTAATAATTAACAATTTAAAGCTCAAAGAAGCATGTTTTCAATCAAAGCACATAATTAGGAAGGCAAATGTAAAACCATGCAAATAATATGAATAAGTGGGTAAAGAGTTAATAAAAACCACTCAATTGAGTACAAGATAAACCATAAAATAGTGGTTTATCACATATGCTTCGAGTCGAAGGGTCTCCAGTTTTGCTAGTTGCAGCTTCCTTTCAGCACCAGCTTTCTCAAATCCCATGTTGCATTCCCTTACAGCCTAGAAAGCCTTGTGTTCCACCTCCATTGGGAGGTGACAAGCCTTTCCGTACACTAAGCGGAAGGGGCTCATTCCTATGGGTGTCTTGTATGCTGTCTGATAAGCCCAAAGCGCATCTACAAGTCTGGTGCTCCAGTCCTTCCTATGAGGTTTGACTATATTCTCCAATATACGCTTTATCTCTCTGTTAGACACCTCCGCTTGTCCATTGGTTTGGAGATGGTAGGCTGTTGCTACTTTGTGAACAATCCCATGCTTTTCCAGTAGACCTGCTAATCTCCTGTTACAAAAGTGAGTGCCTTGATCACTCACGATTGCTCGTGGTGATCCAAAGCGACAGATAATATGGTTTCTAACAAAGGAGACAACAACGTTAGCATCATCAGTACGGGTAGAAATTATTTCCACCCATTTAGAAAGATAATCTACATCTAACAATATATATAGGAAACCACTAGAGTTTGGGAATGGACCCATGAAGTCAATTCCCCAAACATAAAAAATTTCACAGAATAGCATAAGCTGTTGGGGCATCTCATCCCTCTTGGATATATTACCAAACCTTTGGCATGGGGAACAAGATTTACAGAAGGTAGTAGCATCTTTAAAAAGAGTAGGCCACCAGAATCCACAGTCTAAAATTTTTCTAGCTGTTCTTTGAGGGCCAAAATATCCACCACTCTCAGAAGAGTGGCAGGCCTCTAAAATTGACTAAAATTCTGATTGAGGCACAGACCTTCTAATTACCTGGTCAGCACCATACCTCCATAAATATAGGTCATCCCATATATAATATTTGGATTCGCTTTTCAGCTTGTCCCTTTGATACTTAGTAAAATTAGGAGGAAATGTATGACTAACTAGATAATTAGCCACAGGTGCATACCAAACAACTACTTCAGATATTGCGTGCAAGCTATCAAATGGAAAAGCATCATTAATAGGAGTTGAGTCATCCTTAATGTGCTCAAAGCGACTCAAGTGGTCAGCCACTAAATTCTGAGAACTACTCCTATCCTTAATTTCTAAATCAAATTCTTGCAGCAATAATATCCAACGTATTAACCTTGGTTTGGACTCTTTTTTAGCTAATAAATATTTTAGAGCTGCATGGTCTGAGTACACTACCACCTTAGTACCAAGTAAATAAGCTTGTAATTTATCTAGAGCATAAACAATAGCCAGAAGCTCTTTTTCAGTGGTAGTGTAATTATACTGAGCAGCGTCTAAGGTCTTAGAAGCATAAGCAATTACGAAAGGATCCTTACCTTCACGCTGAGCTAGCGCCGCTCTTACTGCATGGTTGGAGGCATCACACATAATCTTAAAGGACTGGCTCCAGTCTGGTCCTCTCACAATCAGAGCTTGAGTCAAGGCGATCTTCAGCTTATCAAACGCATTCATGCAGTCCTCACTCAGCTCGAACTCAACATCCTTCTGCAGCAGTCTGGATAAAGGCAATGCTACCTTACTGAAGTCCTTGATGAATCTCTAGTAGAAACCTGACAGGTGATCAAGCATCTGATTGATAAATGGCAGGGGGTAATGATCCTTGCGAGTAGCTTGGTTGAGGCGCCTGTAGTCAATGCACACCCTCCAGGAATTCTGCACTCTAGTTATAAGGAGCTCTCCATGCTCATTCTTTACTGTTGTGACTCCAAACTTTTTGGGCGCCACTTGTACTGGACTGACCCACTCACTATTCGAGATTGGATAGATGATGTCAGCTTCAAGCAGCCTGGTCACTTCCTTCTTGACAACTTCTAAGATGGTGGGGTTCAGCCTCCTTTGAGGTTGACGGACAGGCCTTGCTCCCTCTTCTAAAAATATTCTGTGCTCACAAACTTGAGGGTTGATGCCTACTATATCCGCCAAACTCCACCCATTTTCTCTCTTGTGTCTTTTCAGCACGCTAAGCAGTTGCTCCTCCTGTTGGGAAATGAGTTCCCTTGTAATGATAACTGGGAGCTTCTGATGATCCTCAAGGTAAGCATACTTAAGGTGGGAGTGGAAGGGGCTTTAACTCTATTTTCTGCTCATGGCTAGGCACTTGATCTTCTGAAGCTAGTGATGGTGGCAATGTGTCTCTCTTCATCTTGTTCAGGGGGTGTCCCCACACTTGCACCTTGCTCCATGTGCCTCTCTTCTACTTCCTCCTGGTGCACTGCAGCTACAGTCTCATCAATGATGTCGCACTAGAAGATGGAATGATCTTCCAGAGGATGCTTCATAGCTTCATCCAAGTTGAAGCTCACTGCTCTGCCATCTATCTCAAAGGAATAAGTTCCTGAGAATGCAACCAACTTGAACTTTAAAGTTTTCAGAAATGGTCTTCCAAGGAGGATGGATGATGGTCTTCTTGAGTCATTAGGGGGCATTTCCAAAATATAGAAGTCTATAGGAAATGTGAGCCTCTTAATGCTCACCAGCACGTCCTCAGTAATTCCAACCACAGAGATAATGCTTTTATCTGCCAAAACAAAATGTGCTGCCGACCTTTTTAAAGGAGGGAGCCTCAAAGCATCATATACAGATAATGGCATTATGCTAACACACGCGCCTAAATCACACATGCAGTCAGAAAATTTTACACCTTCTATAGTAATAGTAACCATGAATGGACCTGGATCACTACATTTTTTGGTATATCACCCATTAAAGCAGATATAGAGCTACCTAGAGGAATAGTTTCTAAATCCTGTTATTTATCTTTATTCATGCATAAGTCTTTTAGAAACTTCGCATATTTAAGTACCTGGCGAATGGCATCAAAAAGGGGAATGGTTACCTCAACCTTTTTGAAGATCTCCACCATCTTGGGGTCTAGCTCCATCTGCTTTCTGGACTTCCTAGCAAGGTGTGGAAATAGAATGGGAATGGCTTCATTTGTGACTTCATTTTCCTTTGGTGCTCCATTCCCTGATTGATCTGCTTCTTCTTCAACCATGTCTTGTACTTCATCCTCTTCTTCAATATCCTCGACCTCAACAATATCTTTAACTAGAGTGTTGTCCTTTGAGCGTGGCTCCTCATGACTCCTCTCTGGCAGTGTGGTACCGGACCTCAAAGTGATGGCATTAATTCCACCTTTGGGGTTGGGCAAAGGTTGAGAAGGTAGTGCACTGGAGCTTGAAGGTTGATTGTTGGGAGTAGAAGGTGGTTCCAATCGGGAGATGAGAGCTTGTAAAGTGGATGTAAGGCCATTGATGCTAAAAGTAAGTATATTCTAAAGGTCTTTCTGTCCTTGTGCGATAGAGTGGAGCATATCATCATTGGTAGAAGAAGGGGGGGGGGGGAGGGGGGTAAGTAATCTGAGGGGCCTACTGTTGGTTGTTCTGAGGCGTTTGGGACTGTCTTTGGTGAGGTGCTCTGTAAGGCTGGTTTTGGTTTTGCTGTTGGTAAGGGAGGTTCTGCTGTCTGTTATTGTTGTTGTTCCACTTCTGATTTCCACTGTTGTCTCTGCCTCCTCTATTGTAGTTTTCCCTCCATCCTTGGTTGGAATTATCTCTCCACCCCTGGTTGGAGTTGTCTTGCCAACCCTGGTTGTAGTTACCACCTTGGTTATAATTGCCGCCTTGTTGATAGTATCCTTGATTTGGGCGGTCATAGAAGTTATGAGTAACTGCCAAGGTGTTGTCTTCTTGTTGGAGTTGTGGGCACTCATCAGTGTAATGAGTATAACAGGTACATATTCTGCAAACTCTCTGAGGAACCACCTGTTGAAACTGTTGTTGTGGGGAAGGCTGAGGTTGTTGTTGATTCAGCTGTAGTTGCTTTGGTATGTTGGTCATCTCTCCCAGAGTCTGTGTGAGAGCAGCAGTCTCACTACTAGAGGAGACCTCCGCAATAGCCTTGGGATGGTTGTTCCTGTGCTTGACATTCCGGGTAGACTCAGCTAGATCGGTTATCAGTTGCCACGCTTCTGTCGCCATCTTGTACTTCTTCACAGAACCATTACTTGCAGCATCTAATATAGTCTTATCATGAGGCTTCATCCCTTGTGTAAAGTAGCTGATCAACACCAACTGGTCAATCTTGTGGTGGGGGCATGAGTCTAGGAGATTCCTGAAGCGTTCCCAATATTCATAAAGGGTCTCTGACTCACCTAGAAAGATGCAGGAAATCTCTTTTCTTAGTCTATCTGTAACTTCAGCTGGGAAGTATTTTTCCAGGAATTCCCTCCTGAGCAGATCCCAATTAGTAACGACTGCTTCAGGTTGAGTGTAGAACCACTCCATTGCCTTTTCGTCAAGAGAAAATGGGAAGGCATATAGCCAAATAGTAGTTTCATCTGCACCATGACGCCTAGTAGTTGAGCAGGCTGTCTGAAAATCTATGAGGTGTTTTATGGGCTCTTGAGCAGGTAAGCCATGAAACTTGGGCAGTAAGTTGATTAGCGTAGTTTTCATTTCAAAATCTGTAGCCAGATTTGGGTGACGCACTTGATACGGTTGCAGGATAAAGTCCGGAGCTCCTGCTTCCTAGAGAGTAATTCTTCTAGGCTCCGCCATATTATCTACACGTAAATCAATAGAATCAGTAGAAAAAGAGCTTGTTTCTTCCTCAGATGGCGCTTCAGATTCGCCTTCAGAGGAGACTGGTGAATTGCTAGTAACCACTTCACCACCCTCAGAGGCTAACCTACGCCGAGCTCGCCTAATACGTGAAATAGTTCTTTCAATTTCAGGATCAAACGCAGCTAAGCTCGGGTCAGGCAGTGAACGCGTCATTCAATGAAAGAAACACACAGCTCATGGTAATAAAATAAAATAAAATATGCAAATATATAAAATTAAAAATATTTACACCAACTAATAAGGTAGCACACTATTGCAACTCCCCGGCAACGGCGCCAAAAATTAATGTGGGCGAAAATTAGCCAATTAAGAATTTATAATAAGAACAACGTTGCAAGTACAGTTCTTAATCGACGAAAAATCCGCTTATCAATTTAGAAGGGTTGTCACAAAATTAGAATAAAAATATTGGGAGTAGGAATCCCAGGTCGTCTCCCAACGAGTTGACAAAAGAGTGCTATTTTATTAATCAGGGGTTTTCCGAGAAATTTTAAGAGTTGGAGAACAGAAATTTAAATAATCATAAATTAAAGCAATGAAAATTAGCAAGAGAATTTATATAATCAAAGTAAAAGCCTTGACCCAGGGAAGATTAATTAGAAGTTCTATCCTTGTTGGATTTTTCCAAGTGGAATAGCAAGAGGTTATTATTTTCACTTAGTTAACCCTTACTAAATAAAGAAAAATCAAGTGATTGAGCTAACTCTTATTTGCAAGTCCTAATCCTCTCCTTATGGAAGGATTAGCGTTAGTAAATAGAGAGTTAGCCAATAACTTCCAATTGAACTAATCATTTGAGTATTCCAACTCAAGGGTCTCCTTTTAATCAACCCCCAAGTCAAGTTGCGAGTCTACTCCATTGACATGAATACAGCGTTCACAGGCATATAAGGGGAATAAGAAGAAGACATGATAATCTAAATAAAATAATAACTAAAAATTAATTAAAAGTAAAAGTAGTTCTTTGCACTAATAAATCCCAAAATCATAAACATCCTTATCTGAACAGGGTTAATGGGCAATAAAAGAGTAAAGGAATAAGAAAACAAACTAGAATAATGCAACTTCAACGGAGGTAGTGACTCTTCTCAATATCCAAAGCAAAAGCATAAGAAGCATAAAAACTAGAACTATGAATGTGAAGAAAACCTAGAGGGAGAGTGATTTCTCTCTAAGATTTCAATCTAAAACTAAAAACTATGTGAATGAGAATGTGTATTGAGTCTCTGCTTGTTTCCTGGCTCTAGTCTGTGTTTCTGGGCCAGAAACTGGGTCCAAACTCGGCCCAAAATCGCCTCCAGCATTTTCTGCAATTTCTGCAGGTAGCGCATGTAACGCGTACGCGTCGCTGGTCATCTTCGCGTTTTACGCTACGCGTCCGGCACGCGCACGTGTCACCGTGCGAACTCCGATTCATGCGCACGCATGAGCCATGCGTGTGCGTCGCTCCTCACTGGCTATCTCCTATATTTCTTGTGCTCGTTCCATTTTTGCAAGCTTCCTCTCCATCTTCTAAGCCATTCCTGCCCTATGAAGCCTGAAAAGACTTAACACACAGATCACGGCATCGAATGGTATAAAGGGGAATTAAAAACATACAATTTAAAGGCTTAGGAAGCAAGTTTTCAATTATAGAACAAAATTGGGAAGGAATTGTAAAATCATCCAATTGTATGAATAAGTGTGCAAAGACTTGATAAAACCACTCAATTGAGCACAAGATAAACCATAAAATAGTGGTTTATCAATCTCCCCACACTTAAACATTAGCATGTCCTCATGCTAAGCTCAAGGAGATATAAAGAATGAATGGGGGAAAGTAAGACTCATGAGATGCAACCTATGAATGCAACTATATGCTAAGATATTTTTGTCTACTTGGTTAAAAGTAAATAAGCTCTCCAAGACAAAAATAAATCAATCCACTAATTCGAACCATACAGTAAGAGACAAGTAAACTTGCAAGAAGATAGCTCATGAAAGTAGGGAACATAAACCAAGCATTGAACCCTCACTCATAGATTATATGCACTCTAATCTCTCAAGTGTCTAGGGTTAATCACTCTACTCTTCTCTAGTCATGCTTTCTAGACTTTGTTCTTCATCTAACCAATCAATAAAAATTTAGTATACCAATGCAAATATCATGAGGTCTTTTCAAGGTTGTAATGGGGCTAAGGTAAGGGTGAGGATATATGTATGGCCAAGTGAGCTATAATATGAATCTTTGACTAACCTAAGTTCTCACCTAAAAACACACACACTCTATGTTTGGTGCGCAGAAATTGTGATTACACTTTAATTATGTAAAATTCATTGCTCTTTCTTTCCCTGGTAATGGCGCCAAACACATGATGCCAATACCATGGTTCACAACTTCGCACAACTAACCAGCAAGTGCACTGGGTCGTCCAAGTAATACCTTACGTGAGTAAGGGTCGAATCCCACGGAGATTGTTGGTATGAAGCAAGCTATGGTCACCTTGTAAATCTCAGTCAGGCGGATATAAAATAGTAATGGGGTTTTCGAAAATAATTAATAAAATAGGGATAGAAATACTTATGTAAATCACTGGTGAGAATTTCAGATAAGCGAATAGAGATGCTTTCGTTCCTCTGAACCTCTGCTTTCCTGCTATCTTCATCCAATCAGTCTTACTCCTTTCCATGGCTGGCTTTATGTGATACATCACCATTGTCAATAGCTACTTTCGGTCTTCTCTCGGGAAAATGATCCAAATGCCCTGTCACGGCACGGCTAATCGTCTGGAGGCATCACCCTTGTCAATGGTTTTATCTTATCCTCTCAGTGAACATGGTCAACGCACCCTGTCACGGCACGGCTATTCATCTGTCGGTTCTCGATCATGCTGGAATAGGATTTACTATCCTTTTGCGTCTGTCACTAACGCCCAGCACTCGCGAGTTTGAAGCTCGTCACAGTCATTCAATCATTGAATCCTACTCGGAATACCACAGACAAGGTTTAGACTTTTCAGATTCTCTTGAATGCCGCCATCATTCTAGCTTACACCACGAAGATTCCGATTAAGAGATCTAAGAGATACTCATTCAATCTAATGTAGAACGGAAGTGGTTGTCAGGCACGCGTTCATAAGGAATGATGATGATTGTCAAGTTCATCACATTCAGGTTGACGTGCGAATGAATATCTTAGAAGCGAAATAAGATGAATTGAATAGAAAACAGTAGTACTTTGCATTAATCTTTGAGGAACAGCAGAGCTCCACACCTTAATCTATGGAGTGCAGAAACTCTACCGTTGAAAATACATAAGTGAATAGAGAGTAGGCATGGCCGAATGGCCAGCCCCTCTGATCTAAGAACCAGGTATCCAAAGATGATCCTAATATCCTAAGATGATCAAAAGATGTCAAATACAATAGTGAAATGTCCTATTTATAATAAACTAGCTACTAGGGTTTACAGAAGTAAGTAATTGATGCATAAATCAACTTTCGGGGCCCACTTGGTGTGTGCTTGGGCTGAGCTTTAACTTTCCACGTGCAGAGGCCATTTGTGGAGTTGAACGCCAGGTTTTGATCCATTTCTGGCGTTCAACTCTGGTTTTTTATCCTTTCTGGCGCTGAACTCCATAATTGGGCAGAGAGCTGGCATTGAACGCCAGTTTGCGTCATCTAAACTTGGGCAAAGTATGGACTATTATATTTTGCTGGAAAGCCCTGGATGTCTACTTTCCAATGCAATTGAAAGCGCGCCATTTCGAGTTCTGTAGCTTCGAAAAATCTACTTTGAGTGCAGGGAGGTTAGAATCCAACAGCATCAGCAGTCCTTCTTCAACCTCTGAATCTGATTTTTGCTCAAGTCCCTCAATTTCAGCCAGAAAATACCTGAAATCACAGAAAAACACACAAACTCCTAGTAAAGTCCAGAAATGTGAATTTAACATAAAAACTAATGAAAACATCCCTAAAAGTAACTAGATCCTACTAAAAACATACTAAAAACAATGCCAAAAAGCGTATAAATTATCCGCTCATCAATGTTACTCTAAATTCATGCCTAGCTACCCATAATTCCCACTTTTGTATCACATACTCATGTACCAAATATTTCTTTAGTTTCACCACATGTGCATTGATCTTTTATTAAACTTAGCATTAGGGTAATTTTGTCCCCTTATTTATCTATTTACTTAATTATTTGAATATTTTTGGTTTGGGGTTTTCTCCTTTTTTTTTTTAAATTAAAGGTAAAAATAAACACAACATATCAATGCACATGGTATTTTAATTTTTCTGGTCTCACATGAGTAGGCTCCCAAATTTCCCATATTTTTTCAATAGAACACTGTACACTTTCATCAATCCAAGTTCCTACAGTTCCCCACTTAATTGATACACAATCTCTAACTTAAGCTAACCAAAGATTCAGTTGAGGTAATTAATTATTTTTCCGCTTAAGGCTAGTGATGTGGTAAAATATAGAACAAATGTGGATTAAAAGGCTCGAGGTGGCTAATAAAGGTGATTAAAAGGGTAGGCTATTTGGGATAAGTGAGCTAATAACAAATGATGGCCTCAATCATATGTATGCATGTAAATACGCTAAACAATGGACATATAGAATGGAATAAAATATAGATTGCCATCATAGAGAAGAGAACAGACATGAATAAAATATTATGGTTAAATAGTGTAACCATGTAATTAAGCTCAAATCTCACAAGTTGTGTGTTCTTAGCTAAAATTCATGTTCCAAATTACAGTCTTCAAATAAGTTTAACACAAATTTTCAATTTAAATTAGTCGAATGCTATAAAAAGAGTCTTGAAAGGAAACTCATTACTTTAATCAAGCAAAACATACATGCAAGTAATTATTATCATGCAATCTATCCTATCTAACAAAGGAAAAAGTCAAATGTTGGAGTTAAGAGAGAGAAGTTACCTCCGGAAGTTAAGGGCTGGCCTCCCCACACTTAAGGCTTGGCATGATCCTCTGTGCCATCAGTAAGGAGTAAGGGAGGGCTGGAAGCATCGCCTCCAGTGTCTAGTTCGCCTTGGCTTCTGGTGCTACTGGATGAAGGGGAGTCCCGTGTGTCCTTCTATTTCGGAGGTGGGTTTGTACCAGCTATGAGTTCCTTCAGATAGTTGTATCTACGCTTGTTACGGTGCTCCATTTGCTCCATTCGCCGGTCTTGCCGGTCGAACCTTTCAAGGATCTGTAGGAACATCTGATGGATGGATGGTGCTTGTGGTGTGGATGATAGTGGAGTGGAAGAGGGAGGAGTATCCAAAGGTGGGCTTGCAGGCCGGCTCGCAGAGGGAACCGGTGGCCTGATGTACTTCCCATTCGGGACATACAAGTCGGACCTAGGGATCATGACCTTCGTGTCTCCTGCCCGATGGGACACACCTGCTGCTGAGACTAAATCTGAGACCAAGGCGGGGAATGGCAGATTACCCGCTATCTGTATGTGTCACATGGCTTGCCGGATGTGTCGGGGCAGGTTGAGGGGTTGCTCTGTCAGGATGCACCAGATGAGGACAGCCATGTCTGCTTTGAAGGTCAACTCGTGAGTGCTTGGAAAGACATAGTGGGACATAATTTGTGCCCACATGTGAGCCTCCAGGGTGAGTGACTGGGCTGAGATGCTCTTGGATTTTGAACGATGCTGCCCGTAGATCCACGTGCTGCCAGGTTGGGCTATAACTCCAAGGACGCTATCCCAGTCGAACTGATACATCTGGCACTTACGAGATGCTTCTTGGTATGCATCCCAACCCTCTAGACTAGGTGAAAGGTCCAGTGCTCTCTGTATGGTACTCTCGGAGACAGGGACTTGCTGTTGACAGACGTAGATAGTCTGCAGAGTAGGGAAGTAGAAGTTTGAGTAGAATTCAACTACCCATGATAAGTTGGCCTCTCACGGCTGTCTCCTCAAAAATCTCCACTGTCTCCACTCTATGCGAGGCTCAACAAAATCAACAAAGTGTGTTGGGACAATGAGTAGATGCTCATTGTTGTAGTTCCTCTCGGCTAGGATGGGGAACATCTGTTCGCAATAACGGTTAGCAAACCGTGTGGAGTCTTGTGCGGGAAAGGCTTTTTCTGCTTCATCAACCTTAATGATCCTCTTTACCCACTTTGCTGGTGGCTTTACACTGGTAGATGGTAGTGCCTTTGCCAGTATTCTATTGGTTCCTCGCCTTGCCAGTGTCTTGTCAGTGGCCTTCTCCTTACCCTTCTTGGTACCCATGCCTAAGGAAGAAAGAAAGAGGAAAAATGTGAAACATATATAACTAAAATCGGAGGTGAGAAAAGTTCAAGTAATAATGAATGCCAAAGGAAAGATGATAGCTCAAATACATGCTAGCTACAACATATAGGTAAGACATCAATGAGGAACAAGAAGGCAATTCATAATAATTAGATGCAACAGAGTAAAAGCATGCAAGTAATAGGCATGAGAAGCATGACTCAAGCATCAATAATTAAAGGTGCCAAATTAGAGAGTATGTGTATGATGACAATTATGAATGATAATCCCAAATACATGTGGAGTACAGGTGTTGTGAAAAAGAGGCATTCAAGTGAAAGAGTAAAACAAAATAGATTTCAAGATGCCATAGGTGCTTTTTCACAAACACTTGGTGAGCAAGTTAAGGTAGGAATGAAAATAATATAATCCAAATGTATATGAGAGCCAAATTAAAATATCAATTGTCAAATCACTCCTCATAATATCCACAAGCTCAAGAATAATAAGGTAATACCCAAACAAAACTCCAATACCAACATAAGAATGCATGAAAAAGAAAGAAAAATAAACCATGGAGAATGAAACTAAAAGAAAAATAAAGAAGAAAGAAACATAAATTAATGTAATAATGAAAGGGTAAAAGGGGAAGAAGAAAAGAAACCTAATGAAGAATATGAAGAAGGGAAGAGAAAGTAATAGATAGGAAGAAAGAATAAGGAAGAAGGAAGAAGAAATAAGTAGGATTGAAAAGAATTAGGATTGGGGTGAAAGATAATTAGAAATCAGGTATTGACAAAGGAGGTACTTCCATGTAGAGTACAATACTGGAGCCTCCTCCCCTGGTGAAAAATCATACAGTTTCCCCAGACATCAAACTTAAGTTTGGTGTTGGGCAATCATCACCCACCAAAGAGGAATGTCCCAAGAGGAAAATGCATATGGGATGGAGAAACAATACAAGCCCTACCCTAACAAGCAAAGAGAATCAAGCTCATCACACTAAAAGAAAGCTTGTTAGGAGGAATTCAATTCTGAGGGCACTAATCTCCTCCTCTTCTCCCATGGAGTCATTTCTGTTAACCAACTAGAAGAAGAGGAAGAAAGTCAGCAATTGAGTGTCAAGCTAATGACATTAAAGAAGCACTTTTTGGGAGGCAACCCAACCATGAGTAGAGTATTTCTGTTCTTATTTCTTTTGTTTATTTTCTTTTGAGTTTATTTTAGTTTATTTTTAGAGTTTTCCCTTGATATTTAATGTTTATGATCATGCACAGTAGTTAGAACAGAAATAGAAACGGCCAGAGCTGGAAACAGAACACCCTGGAGCAGAGACCTTGCTGGCATTGTACGCCAAACAAGGAGCCAGAGTGGGCGTTCAACGCCCTCTGGGGAGCAACAAGCTGGCATTGAATGCCAACTAGGGAGCCAGGCTGGGTGTTCGATGCCCAAATAGGCAGAAGACCTGGCGGTGAACGCCAGGAAAGAGGTTCCTCCTGGGCGTTCAACGCCACAAATGGGAGGCAAGCTGGCGTTGAACGCCAGCCTTGGTGTAGCAGCTGGGCGTTCAACACCCATATAGAGGGCGGGAAATTCAATTGTCCTGGCCTCTCAGGACCAGTAGGTCCCACAGAATCCCCACCTACACCATGCTCTTCTACTCTATTCTTCCCCATTGTTCATATTTGCTTGAGGACGAGCAAAACTCTTAAGTTTGGTATTGCAAAAGCTTTACTTGGAGAGTGACATTTTCTCTTAAGTTTGTTTAATTTTTATTAAGTTTTTATATGTTTTAGTATTAAATTAACATTTTTGGATTCTACCATGAGTTTGTGTATTTTTATAAAATTTCAGGTATTTTTTGGCTAAAATTGAGGAGCTAGAGCAAAAGTCTGATTTAGAGACAGAGAAAGCACTATAGATGATGTCCGGATGTGACCTCCTTGCACTCGAAAGAGCTTATCTGGAGATATAGAAGTTCAAATAGAGCATTCTCAATGACTATGGAAACCTGACTTCCAGATCTTTCCAGCAATGTATAATAGTCCATACTTTGCTTCAGATTAGAAGGCCCAAAACTGGCATCCAATGCCAGCCTCCTGCCCAAAACTGGCATCCAATGTCGAAACGCCCAAAGAAGACCCCCTAGCCAGCGTTCAATGCCCTGGAGGCCTCATAGCACATGAATCTCATCAAAGCTTAGCCCAAACACTCACCAAGTGGGCCCCAGAAGTGGATTTTAGCACTAAAAAGACTATTTTACACTTACTAGTCATTAGTTTAGTATTTAAGGAGTATTTTACATCATCTACGAACACCTTTTATAATATTTTCATTTTATACATTATATTTTCTATCAGTATGAGTTTCTAAACCTCCTAGGTTGAGGGGAGGAGCCCTGCTGAGTTTTATGGATTAATAAAAGATTACTGTTCCTCTTTAATCCATGTTTAATTCTCTATTCTAAGATGTATATTTGTTATTCATCAATATGAATGCATTGAACTGGCATAAGTTTATTACATTCTTCATGAGTTTAGAGTGCGTCTTTCATCGGACAATGAAGAACCACCAGCTTGATTATGCATCTCTTAGACGGCTAATCCACGACTTCATTGGGGACTTCTCGAGACACCAGCTCAGCCGATTTACGGGGAGATTAGGGTCTTTGTGGTAAAGGCTAGAACCCAAAGGCGTATCATCCTCTGATCCGGAAGATTCGACCTTGTTTGTGACATTTTAAGTAGGATCACCAAGGAGAATGAACTGTAGAACCTTCACCCTCAATCAAAATGGATCCGCACTAACCCTGGAGTTCAGATCTGGAGGAGTATTGATGGCAGCTCAAACTAGTGTCAATCACATACAACCTACCATAGAAGAAATCATTCACAATTGAAGAAGACAGTAAGACCAGAGTTAATCTAGAAGGACAAAGCAACTCCAAGCCTCATCTATCTAAGTTTTAAGATTATCATTCCAAACAATCAAACTGCATTTAAACATAAAATCCAACAACTTCTTGATCCGCCTAACTAAGACCTACAAGATAACCATAGCTTGCTTCAAACCATAATCCTCGTGGGATCGACCCTGACTCGCTCAGGTATTACTTGGACGACCCAGTGCACTTGCTGGTACAGCTGTACACAGGTGTGGGGATTCATGCACCACGTCTCTGCCAGGATTTCAAGCTGTGAGACACGCGGCTCAGAGGGATGAGTTAGTTGAGATACTGGTGGACTTATCCCAAGGCTAAAGGATGGCATATCATCTTCCCTTTGGCTAGGTTGCTGTTTTTCTTCAACAGGATTGCTGCATTAAATAGATAATAGTTCAAAAACAACCCATTAAAATTAATAAAAAGAATTTTATGTGCAACTTACTCATCATCCGAAATTTCATAGAAATAGTCATCTTTCAATAATTCTTCAATAACAAAACTCGTAAGAGACATCACAGGTTTTGGCTCTATTTTTCTCGGTGAAGATATCTCGACAGCCTGCTTTTTAGGTTCCGGAGGGCAGCTGTAAGAAACAGAAGAGATAAAACTTACAATTAAAACATGTAGTGAAGTGAAATTATTGGGATTTGTATAAGCAGTGAAACTTACACATTAACATCTACTTCTTCTTCCAATTGTTGCACTGTTGCTTCTTTGCTGGGCTGGTATTGTGGTTCCAGAGGGCTGCTGCATTAATAGATATTGAAGTAATTTAAAATAAACCCAAATCCACTGAACACACTTCTTTTCTTGCAATCTAAGTTTCAGTCATTTACATTACTTGCACTTTAAGTTTCAAGCAATTTACTCTTCTGCACTTTAGTATTCTGTCAATTTCCCCTCTCCCTTTTAGTTTCATGTAATTTAGCTTCTGCTATTCGAGTTTCACTCAAATCATCAACTGTTTGCTTAACTAAATTCATCACCTAACTAAAATTGCTCAATCCATCAATTCATGTGAGATCGACCTCACTCATGTGAGTAATTACTACTTGATGCGACCCGGTACATTTGCCGGTGAGTTTTTGTGTGGAATCTGATTTCCACCCATCAATACTGTAAAAATTCAATCACAGTATTTCAAGAATGCCACCGAACCGAACAATGTTCATGTCAAGAATAAACCGCTTTCAACTTTTAATCATCAAAAATAGTATTTCTCCATGCAAAAGAAGTACTGAACAGAGTAACAACCAATTTTAAAGCGCTAGTTACACTATCTACTGAATTGAATGAAAACAACAATAAATTTTATTCCAGACCCTAGTTATACTGTAGAGATGCATTCACAATAGTTCAATCTACTAAACAAAGAAAATCAATTCAGTAAAGCTAAAATGCAACCAGGAGAAACGCGACATTGCAAGATTTCAAATGAACAGTAGTTTTTCTCATACCTTTGGTAGTCTGTGATGCTGTTTTCATTCTTTTTTGGTTGTTTCTTGCCAAATCTTCTCTCGATTCTTCTGCAGTGGTAGTTTTCGCAGAGAACGTGACTGAAGCTTGAGTGATTTTGAGAGAGATTCAAAGAGACGGAGCGGTTTCGTGTGTTTTGAAGAAGATGGAACATTTTTTTCATAATGAAGTGCGAATAAAGTAGTCGTTTCATTTGTATGGGGCGCGTGGAAGTCATATTTATTTAATGAGATTGGAAGTGCGTTATTTGTTTTAGATTTGAGCCAACTAGTTACATGGTTACATGGATGTGTAGCAGGCCCGATTTTTTAATAACGGTCAAATAGTTTTTATTTAATTATAAGTACAAATTAATCCTATATATATTATTTAATTATAAAATTTATTTTTTATTTATAAATTGTTATTTTTATCATTCATCTATCATGTTTATTAATAATTAAAAACAAAAATAATAACAAAATATATTTTTCATTAATCATCATAATATTTTAGCAATCTAAGACAATTAGTTTTTAATCTTTGATCTATTACATCTATAAACATGAGCAAAATTGTATTTCTTAGTTTTTTCAATAAATTTGACGTACAACACAATCGATTGGATGTCGCAAAACAGTATGATTTTTTTAGAATTCAATCGATTGAAGTGTAACACAATCGATTGACATGAGAATATGAGTTTTCAAAATTCAATCGATTGGAATGGTTACACAATCAATTGAACTGCGCTTAGAATGTGAGTTTTTTCTTGTTTAATCGATTGTCGGTGTTACCAATCGATTGAAGTATTCAAAGCACTATGGGTTTTCACAATTCAATCGATTGGTTGTGTTACCAAATCTATTGAATTATGCACTACGTTATATGTAACGCCATTCTAAATTTTCCTCCTCTTGTTTATAAATTATTATTTTATTATTCATCTATCTTATCTTTAAAATTCTATCTTCAATTTTTAAGTTTTTATTTTGATTTAGATACTCTAATCTTATCTTTTTTAATATTAAGATTATAAATTGGTGAATACTCTATCATCAATTTATTTTTCAATTACTCAATCCTACAATTGGAATCGTTTATCAATGCCTTTAATTATCAATTTTTCATTATTTTTGTTCATCGTTTATCCATTTACTTAATATCTAATTTTTCTTCATTGTTTATTCATCTTTTTAATATCCTAATATTTGTTCATTACTATGTGATAATCACAGTTGCAGAAATCGCAATCAGCAGAGATCCAATCAATTTTTTTATTATAGTAATCGATTAGTTTGTAAAACAGTCTTTTTTTAGTTTACGTCATTTAGAAAACAATCCATTATTTTTATTACAAAATCGAGGTTAATGAATAGAATCTCTAATTTTGTATTTTCTCGTGTCGATTCTTTATTTATGAAATTGATTGTGTAATAAAAAAATATGTTTTTTTATTGTTTAGTAATTCACACATGGAATATTAGAAAGTAAATAAAATTTATTATTTTTTTATTATTTGTTATCTAGTAATTTTTAAAAGTGTAAAATTAAAATGTATTATTAAATTATTAGACTAAAAAAATTTATATAACTTATATTTTTTGTCATTATGAATTCTACCATAATGAACCCTTAAGGTTTTGATAATATTTATATAACTTATATTTCATGGTAAATCAAATTATATAAATTCGATGGCTTGGTAGGTTGAATCGAAAAGCAATATGATAATAACTATTTTATTTATTTATTTATTGAAAAAATTATATGATAATTAAGACTATGTGCTATGATATTTATTCATTATTCGATATAATAATGATTATACAATGAACTGGAATTATTCAATTAAACTTAGTATGCATTGACATGTTCCATTGTATCCATCATCATCATCATTATCATCATCATCATCATTATCATTATTATTATTTGTTACAGATCTGACCCACGGCTATTCCGTACCCGGAATAGCTTCCGGACCCAACTACCTGGGTCCAAACCACACCGCTATTCTAGAAGGCTTGAAACGGCACACTAAGAGCTTCTAACCAACAATCAAATTCAAATACCTCCCTTATCTTAACCAAATAAGATAATTTAAGATAATCACCATCACCTATATATAAGGAAGCCCTAGGCCCCTCAGGTACGACATTCACTCTACACACCTTATACCTCTGAGATCCATTCTGACTTGAGCGTTGGAGTGTCTTTGCAGGTACCACCCCCATTACTCCAGTCGAAGGATCCAGCATCCGCCCCGACCCGCAAAGTTCCCGATCCATCTCTCAACCCGTACCGGACACATCTTGTAAATTGGCATCGTCTGTGGGGAATTGCAATGTCGTGACGGAATGGCAGACGTCTTCGAGGAGCAGTCCCCGAGCCACCACGATAACTCTCGAACGACGAACCCAACTCCCGAACACTGAGAGGCTACACCCCATGGAAGGATAGCAAAGGCTATTTGCCAGACCACCCCACTGCAAAATAAGGAAAACGGCCTCGAAACACGGGCTCCCAAAAACTTGGGAGGAAAACGACGAATGCTTGACGGTCGACGGACTCACGGATTCAGTCGCAAGCCTTTGCCTAACTAATGGACTCATGAATGAAGACTTCCGGAAACACCTCACTACCAGACCGGTGTGGACCATGCACGAGATCTAGGGCATCGCAAAGGAGTACATAAACGATGAAGAGGTAATCCAAGTCGTAGCCGCCAATAAATGGCAGCATGGCAACACACAGCACGACAACACAGCACCTCGACATAACCCCCCCACCAAGAGAAAACCAGAAGGAACATCCCAAACCAGCAAACATAAACCGACCTCCCAGAGTCGGAAAATTCTCTAACTACACACCCCTGACAGCCCCGATTACCGAGATATACCACCAAATAGCAGACCGAGGTATCCTCCCGAAGGCCGGACAACTCAAGGAAAGAATGGGCGACAACAAAACCCTATACTGCGATTACCACCAAGGATACGAACATAGGACACAAGACTGTATCGACTTAAAAGATGCTCTCGAACAAGCTATACGAGATGGCAAGCTCCCAGAGTTCGCCAAAATCATTAGGGAACCAAAACGTGTAGAAAGAGACAGATCACCAGAGAGAGAAGGACGCAACCCGAGGACACTGAGACAAGCCCCCAGGGAAAGCCCAGAGATAGACCCGACCATAATCGTAAATGTCATCACAGGCAAAGACACCACGGGAAAAATCGAAATCGGCACTCAAGAAGGATCTCAAGATCTTGGCAGTCAGAAACCAAACCCCAACCGTCACCACCGGTAATGCGATAACATTCTCCCCTGAGGACTGCTAACACGGCACCTCGACAGAAGACGCCCCCTTTGTCATCTCGGCAAAGATTGGAACCGGGCTAGTCAAAAGAATACTGGTGGACACGGGAGCAGACTCCAACATCCTTTTCAGAGGAGCCTTCGACAAGCTTGGACTCCACAACGACAACCTCCAGACACACCGCAACGGAGTCACCGAACTCGGAGACAACTTTCTTAAGCCAGACAGTTCCATCGTCCTCCCCCTCACCACAGGGACAGGAAACCAAAGGAAGACAATCCTATCCGAGTTCATGGTCCTCAAGGACTACACTGCTTACAACGTTATCCTCAGAAGAAAAACAATCAACGACCTTTCCGCCGTCATCTTTACAAAATTCCTCTTCATGAAGTTCACCGCAGAGGACGGCTCTATCGGAACAATCCACGGAGACCGGGAAATTGCAGTAGAGTGCGACAACACCAGCCTAGCCCTACGAAAGAGATCCCATGTCGCGGCTGGCATATTCTTAGATAACATGGATTCCCGGCAAGACGGACAATCTAGACTAGAACCAGAGGGAGACATGGAGAAACTACAAATAGGACACACCAAAGAAGAATACACTGTCGTCAACAGGAACCTCCTATAAGACCTTAAGGAAGATCTCTCACGCCTCCTAAGACAGAGCAGAGACTTGTTCGCGTTCACTTCCGCAGACATGCCAGGAATAGATCCCGACCTAATATCCCACTAACTAGCCGTAGATCCCAAGGCCAAGCCTGTGACACAGAAGAGACGAAAAATGTCCCTCGACCGAGGCGAGGTAAAGAAACAGGGAACTACCCTATGCAACCTGTCTAGCTAACGTCGTGCTAGTAAAAAAAGCTAATGGGAAGTGGCGGATGTTCATCGACTACATGAACTTAAACAAAGCCTGTCCAAAAGACGCCTTCCCCCTACCAAATATCGATGGGCTGGTAGACGCAGCATCCGGTCACCAATAGCTCAGCTTCATGGATGCATACTCCGGGTACAACCAGATACTCATGCACTGACCCAACAAGGAGAAAACGACCTTCATCACCCCCGACGGCACGTACTACTACACAGTCATTCCCTTCGGCCTGAAAAACGCTGAAGCCACTTACCAAAGACTCGTCAACAAGATATTCCAAGGCTTGTCCGGGACAAAGCTGAATCCTGCGAGCAACTTATCGGCGACTTTAAGCTCGTTATGAACACCTTGAGGAGGCACCAAATGCGCCTTAACTCGACAAAATGCGCCTTCGGAATGGAAGCAGGAAAATTCCTGGGGTTCATGATCTCACAACGTGGGGTAGAGGCGAACCTCGAGAAGTGTCGAGCCATCCTCGAAATGGCAAGTCCAAAAAATCTCAAAGACATCCAGAAACTGACCGGCCGACTATCCTCCCTATCCCATTTCCTCAGCGCGTTGGCCTAGAAGGCGATCCCCTTTTTCAAACTTATGAAGAAAGGAACTCCCTTCAAGTGGGATACAGACTGTGAAGGGGCATTCCAACACTTCAAGAAAGTACTAGCATAACCCCCCATTCTTGCTAAACCCCAAATAGGAGAGGCCCTCTACCTATTCCTATCCATAATGGAAGAAGCACTTGCGGCGGCACTTGTCCGAGAAGACGAGAATAAGGCCCAGCGACCTATCTATTTCGTAAGCAAAGTCCTTCAAGACACGGAGTCACGCTACTCCTGCCTCTAGAAACTCGCCTTCACACTACTCACAGCCTCTCGACGTCTTCGCCAATACTTCAAGGCTCATCCCATTACGGTCTGAACCGACCAAGCGGTCAGGCAAGTCCTACATAAGCCCAATCTGGTGGGGAGATTGCTAGCATGGTCCATAGAACTATCCCAGTTCCAAATAAAGTTCGAACCCCGAACCGCAATCAAAGCACAGGCCCTGGCAGACTTCATCACCAAGATGACTCCAGGAAACCCCACCACCGAAACTTGGAAGCTACACGTAGACGGCTCATCCAACACCACTTCCGAGGAAGCCGGGGTGATACTCGAAAGCCAAAACGGGATCGTAATCGAACAATCCATTCGGTACGAGTTTCCGGTCTCCAACAACCAAGCAGAGTACGAGGCTCTCTTAGCTGGCTTGACACTAGCCAAGGAGGTCAGCGCAAAAATCTTGGAGGTATGCAGTGATTCACAGGTAGTCAGCTCCCAAGACAACGGAGACTACCAAACACGAGATCCCCTACTCCAACAATACCTCACCAAAGTAAACAAGCTAATGGAAGAATTCGATCGTGTAACCATACAACACGTCCCCAGGGAACAAAATGCAAGGGCAGACCTACTCTCAAAACTAGCTAGGCCAAGACAAGGAAATCGGTCGCTAATTCAAGAAGTCATTAGAACACCATCTGTATCAACCGCGACCGGCACCGGCCTACCGATCTCCGACCAGGAATCATGGACCTCCCCTATCCTACAATATCTCCTTAACGGAGTATTACCCGAGAACCCTAAAGAAGCAAATCGAATAAAAAAGGAAGCCGCTAACTACACCATCGTGACGGGACAACTGTACAAACGAGGATTCTTGCAGCCCCTACTCAAGTGCGTTGAGCCCAGGGACACGGAGTACATACTTCGCGAAATCCATGAAGGCTGCTGCGGCCATCACATCGGAGGCAAAACCTTGGCCTAGAAAATTATCTGGGCTGGATACTTTTGGCCCTTGGTTATCAGAGACTCCATGTAGCTGGTAAAAAACTGTAGCAAATGCCAAATACATGCTGACTTCCACCAAGTCGCCCCACACTAGCTCAGCATCATAACGGCAGACCGGCCATTCGGAACATGGGGTGTCAACTTCGTCGGCACTTTTCCAACGGCACCTAGACAACTCCGATACCTCATCGTCGCAATCGGGAAAGGAGCCTACAATCTCGAATGAATCGACGAAAGCGAGGTACCGAGAATATGGAATGCCGCCAACCTGCGATGGTACTACACTTAAGAAAATGTAGGTTTAAAATTACCCTTCCCTTATACTTTTTTAACTCATTAATTAATCAAGTGTTCTTCCCGGGTACTCTTTGCCGCCCACCTGGGAGGGTTTTAACGAGGCCATGTATTTTAAAATAAAGTTTATTTCACCTCCTCTTCTCTATTTTGGAAAATGATAAACCCCTTCCAAAAATAAGGAACGAACGGCCACCACCAGGGACTGATCACCCCCGGGGCCAAAAACCGGATATCCATACAACACGGGCAAACGGCCCAACGAGGGCCTACCCCTCCACTATGAGTCACACGAAATGACTCAAGAATAAACGAGGACGGTTGAAACACAAAACCCTTAATTGGCTCGAACGGCCTCAAACACAAATTTGATAAACGGCCAAAATGGCCAAGATACCAACATAAAACTATAAGTTCTTAGAATACAATCAAAAGATACGACAAAAGCCTACTGGAGATCGATGATCTGGCCATCACGGACAGTCTTAAATGCCCACATCACAGACACGTCCATGCTCGGTGCAAGGACCGAAGCCTGGGCCCTCATCGTCTCCTCGGTAGCAGCAATAGCACCCTTCACATCCGCTAGCAGCTCCCCCTTCTCCTTCTTCAGAACCTCGGCCTAGACCTCCAGAGTAGCAACCTTGGCCTTCAAAGTGTTTACCTTATCAAGAAGCACGACAGCTTGAGACTCGGCATCGGAAGCCCACTTTCACTCCTCGCCCAGCTGAGACAACAGAGAAGTCTCAACCTCGGACAGACGGAGAAGCTCGGCCCCAGCGTCTTCAGAATCTTTGACAGCCTTCTCCCTAGCCGACTCCGACACTGCAAGCTGCTCCATCACCTTTATCACCTTAGCTTGGGACTGACACAGCTTCTTATCCAGAAGATCCACCTGAGACATCACGGGCTCGGCCTTCCGAACAATTACAGCAGAATGAAGAAGGGCCTGATAGACCGACTTTGTAACGACCCAATTTTCAATATGTCTAGATCATACCGGAAACTGAGTGCTACCAATTTGTCTTCCTAATTATTATCTATTATTTATCCTATGAGCCTGATTCGTTGTTAAACGCGTAGTTAATTTGCGTGGTGTATTATTTTTTTTTTTGAAAACATTTGGATTAATAGACAGAATCATTTATAATCAATTCACAAGTAATAATAGATAAAACAGTTATAAACAACCACACAAAAATACATCACAAGTAGTTGACAACATTCGGTGATTCAGCCTTTATTAGCGTATAGACTGTTAGTTAGAACACCCCTAGATATAGCTAAATAATATCTATATACATATATATATATATATATACAACATCCCAGGTCCTGACCTGTTCAAGAGGTCCCTAAGCTGGCACCTAGGCTAGCCTAGACTCTATACTCACCTAGTTCCTCTAAACTACTAAAGCGAGGGAAAGTACGTTCTAGATCTTCAAAACTCAAGTCAAGTGGAACGTCATCAAAAGATAGAACATCATCTGCTACTCCTCTGCACGATCAGACTTTTCCACAGGACGTCTCTCTGGTACCTCATGAAGTAGCCACACAATAGGAATCTCGTACATAGGATTTAGGTTAAAGTGCGCATACGAACGGGGTGCAGACGTTGGCTGGTCTCACAGTATATACATATAATCAGAGAACGATATTCACCCTAGACTCAGAAGACTGCCTAGAGCGGAATCCCTTTTTACGTACAATCGTCAGCGAACTACGGAAAGGAACTCTTACTTCCATCTGAAGGGGAAAGGGAGAGAGAAGGGGTAAGAACTGGGGAGTTCTTAGTAGTCGGGGTTATTAGTTACGTTCATTTATTTGGGGTCGATTAGTAGACGAATAACATAATATAGCGAAGCAGTAAACAGAAGATAAAGATAGAAAAAGAAAGTAGAGACAACAGAAAGTAGAACACAAACAAAAGAATACAAGAAAATAAAACAGAGAAATGGCATACAAGCAGACAAACATAAAGAAGTAGATCACACACAGAAAGGAATGCAACAGAGAATGATGCGCAGACAAGAATGATGCATGTCTAGCCCTAGCGCAGGCCATGAGCTCATGTGTCGGTTGGCTGCCCGCAATCCCGACATTTATCCGGTCACGAGTAATCCCGATTTCCCGAATACGATTTTCCGTTCCTAAATAAATGCGCATATAATAATAGCCGCTCATTTGAGACAGCCTCTGCTTACTGCAGGAAAATATATATATACTCTGCTTTGCTCTGGGGAAGCGGAAAATAGCTGTAGGTAACTTAGTTTCCCTACAGAAGCTCTGGGTTGCATTAAGCAACTAATATATATTAAATATAGCTCTGGGTTGCATCAAGCAACTAATATATATATATAAGTATAGCTCTGGGTTGCATCAAGCAACTAATATATATAAATATCTCTTTATTATATTACTTTTCTCTTTATATCTCTTTACTCTGTTCTGGTTTCTCTTTTCTCTGTATCTCTTTACTCTGTTTTAATTACCCTGTTCTCTGTATCTCTTTTCTCTTCTCTGATTACTCTTTTCATCTGTATCTATATTATTCTTTTTCTCTTTATCTCTTTACTTTGCTCTGGTTACTCTGTTTTCTGTGTTTCTCTACTCTGCTATGATTTCTCTGCTTAACGTATGTATTTAAAGTTTATGTAAATTTCGGTATGAATAGTTCGCCTGTCCCAAGTATAGGTTCATTAAGTCTATACTGAAACAGTTTAACTTTTCATATTATACCTAACCCTAGTCGCAACTCAAGGACTAACTATGTTGCCCTAGTTCGTTCACTAATTTCTGTCTATTTTTCTGTTATTAAAACCTTACAGACTTTTCTTTAGTTTTTATCTTTTCTTCAACTTTTTATCTTTCTTTTATCTTTGCCTCACTAATATGTTCTTACCACTCCCTAAGTGTTTTATGAAGGTAATTATGAGATTCTGCGCTTAAAGTTATCTTTCTAAAGCTTTTACAGAAAACTGCCTTTTCCGCATTATTTTATTATTTTTATTAAAATATTATTTTTAATTAAATATTATTATTTAATATTTTATTATTATTTATTATTTTATCATTAAATTTTCGAAAATTACCCCACTTTAACTTTTAACCTTTAAAATTCACTTTTTACCACCCGTAACTTTTAATATTTCTACTTTTACCACCCTAACTTTTAGAAATTACCAAATAACCCCTCAAACACCAAAATAATTACTTCCTTGCCCTTTCTAAGATCTAAAAGGTGTTCTTCAATGTTCTTCACCACACTCAAAGTGTTCTTCGTGTTCTTCGTAAGTTCTTCAAATTCTTTCTCTGTTTGTACCCGTTTTTCAGTCTTTTCAGCAACCGATTTTTACCAAAATTCATAATAAATTAGTAGCCACTAAAACCCCATCTTTTCTACATGAATTTAACACAAATTTAACCTCAATTTAAGCTCTAGGGTTTCGTTTTCCAGCAGCCACAAGAACACACATTCATAGCTTGAATTTCATCAAATTTCATCAAAATTTCACCAAAATTTCAACAAGAATTACTCATACAAACAGTCAATTTCAAGCACAGCCAAACCATATCATAATCACACAACTCAAACACAATCAATCAAGATTAAATTCGTCAATCCCTACCTGGTTTTGCTGCTCCTAATTCGGTTAAACTTTCAGGTGGTCCTTAAGCACTTTTTCCTCCTAAATCACATCAAGAACAACTTTAAATCCAAAAACTCTCAACTGACCAAATCTCACTCAGTATGTTAGGAAGAGATATCTCACCTTAGACTTGCTGGAAATTCACGTTTCTTGGCCCTCAAGTCAAGTTAAGCATGATTCCTAAGGAAGAACATCAAGAAAACACATGTTTTGCATGGTTTTCCTTGAAAACCGAATTGAAATGTGAGGGAGACAGCCATCTCACCTTATTTCCATCCTTGATAAGTTACATGGTTATGTAGAGGAAGAAGAGAGGATCATTTTGGTGAAATCGGAGTTTTGATTTGAGTTTTAGTTCAGAAGAAATCAAGCTTTGAAGATTAAGTGTTCATGAAAGTTTCTCTCTTTTCTCTCTTATTATTTTCGGCCAAGAATGATGAAATGAGACAGCCTTGAAGGTCTTGGGGGTGTAAGGTAAGTTGTGATTGGTTGGCTTGGAGGTGGATTAAAATAATATTAAAATATCTCTGGTGTACAACTACTAAAACTAGGTGTATCGGAACACTCGTAAAAACATCTCTAAAAATTATTTTCTGAGCTACTAGCATAAATGACACTAGTAACATATTTATTATGAGAATAGAACATGTATAATGAGGCCTTAGCATTGCTAAATTCATCAGAGAGTGCTGGTGCTAAGCTGCACCAGTAAACCGTAAACTCGGTTAAACCGATTTTCTGTTTTTAACAAAAACAGACCAGGTAACCTTATAATATCATTCAAGCATTTTTTGATACTAATATAATGATAATATTATACTATTATCTCTCTCCTCTCATGAATCGAGTCCAGTTCGTCAAACAGAGACTATTTACAAAAATCAGAATCAAAACTGCCAACCGATACGGTTCAAAAACTAGGTTCTTCGCGATTGCATTATCGAGCTTGCCTCAGAGGAGGTTCTAGCTTAAGGATGACATAATGATAATGAGGATTGAGATGCTTGATGATATAGCAGAGGTGTTCCCTTTACTGATCTTCTGGAGAAATCCGTACTTTCAGAAAAGATCTCATGTACTCGAAAATCAGGGTTGTTACAGACTTCGCTTAAAAACCAACGTCACAATCATGAAAAAATTCCTCAGTGCCAGGCATAAGGTGTTGATCAATGAAAGTTGGAGCATCAAACCTCCGGTCCATCACGGAATGAACAGAACCCCCTTCCTCCTTCAGATTTTCACTACTAACCTCCCCCGGCCTCTTTAGCTTCCGAGAAGCACCAGATGTCGAGACCATGACTACTTCCTCGTCACCACCAAAACTAACCAGGCCCGAAGCAACTTGAACATCACCCCCAGCCTCGGGTGAGGCAACCTCTTGAGACACAACGCGAGAGTCATCTGCAGGTCGGGACAAAGGAGTAGAAGGAGAAGAAGCCACCTCTCGGTCCATGGCAGCCTTCATCCTCGCCAAAGTGGTCAAACTGCCAGCCATCTCAAATGAAAAGAAAACATAAGAAATATAAGTCCCCAAAATTGGGAAGACAACAAACAGAAAGGACAATAGAACACACCAAGAAAAGTATGACAAGCCTCTGGATCCAGCACAACATCACGAGGATGAAAAGGACATTGCCCAAAGAGATGCTAGAGGACATCACCGATATCCCAATCCTCCGGGGACAACCCCTCGTAAGTAACCTTCATCAGATACGATGGTCTAGCACCGAAATTTCAGTAGGTCGGGAACCGACGCTTCTCCTCTAGTGTTAACCAAAAAGGGTGTTGCCCCCGAGTAGGGTGCACCTTAAAAACCCTCTCTTAAAACCGTGAAAGGAATCCTCATAAAAACCAAATATACGATGATGCGGTTGAGCTCTAAAAGAAACGTATCCCTTTTTGTGCTTCCCTTCCTTAGTCGGAAGAGAGCACAAGAAAAGGAAAAGGAAGACGTTAACCAAAACAAGAAGCTCCAAGTACTCGCACACGAGCTCGAATGAGCGAACGGCCGCCCAACTGTTCGGATGCAACTGAGACGGGGCGACAGAACACCGACTCAGCAGCGCCTGAACAAAGGGCGAGAACGGCAACCGCACGCCAAGCTGCGTAAACATAGACTTGTATACCCACATCCAGTCCAGAATGGTCGGTGAGTCTAAATTCAAGTAACAAACCCTCTTGTCGACCCCGGGGACAACGAGCTCATATTGGCGCTTGACATGGCAGAAATTGGCGAGTCAAGAATTGATATAAGTGGTGCGTTGCAAGTATAGTTCTTAACCAACCAGAAATCCACTTATCAATTTAGAAAGGTTGTCACACAAATTAAAATTAAAATACTGGGAGTATGAATCCCTGGTCGTCTCCCAACGATTTGCAAAAAGGTGTGCTATTTTATTAATCAGATATTTTCAGAAAGAGTTTGAGTTGAATAAACAGGAAATTAAATTGGGGAAATTAAGTAATTTAAATAAAAGCCTTGACTGGGAGTAGATTAGTTGGAAGCCCTATTCTTGTTGCAGTACTCTCAAGATTGATTGATAATTGAAGGTTGTTCTGTTTAGTTATCCCTTACTAAATAAGGGAAAGTCAAACAAGTTGGAATGATGTTTCTACTCACAAGTCCCAATCCGCTTACTTGGAAGGACTGGCGTTAGTGACTAAAGAGCCATCCAACAGTAAACCCAATTACAATCTCTCTTTTGAGTATTCCAACTCAAGGGTTCCTTTCAATCAACTCCCCATCAAGTTAGGGGACTACTCACTCATTGTGAATATGGAACACATAACATAGGAAAGGGAATTAAAGAAAGACATGATAAATAAACTTAAAGGAATCAATTAAAAATAAAAGTAACTTTTGTATTAATAAATTCTAAAATAATCCAATAGTAAAATTGAGTAAATTAAAGGACATGGAAGAGTAAAACCAAGTAAAGAAAACGAACTAGAATGACGAAGTCTTGATGAGGTAATAACTCTTCTCGATATCCCAATGCAAAGAACAATAGAAAATAAAATCCTAAGAACTATGAGTGTGTAGAGCGAAAAACCTATAGGAGGAGTAAAACTAGATCTAAAAACTAAAACTGTGTAGAATGAATGTTGTCTTTGGTTTCTGCATGTTCTCTGGCTCTAGTCTGCTTTTCCGGGCCGAAAACTGGGTCAAAACAGGGCCCAAAATCGCCCCCAGCGAATTCTGCAGATTATGCAGATCGCGCATGTCACGCGATCACGTCATTCTGCGAACGCGTCATGCGGCGTTTTGCTTTGCCATGCGGGCGCGTCGTCCACGCCTCCGCGTCACTTGTGCTATTCCAATCCGCGCGGTCGCGTGAGCCATGCGACCGCGTCACTGTGATTTCCTCTCTTTCGCGCGGTCACGTGAGCCATGCGGCCGCGTCACTTCTCGCTGGTCATCTCCTTAATTTCTTGTGTTCCTTCCATTTTTTCAAGCTTCCTTTCCAATCTCCAACTCATTCATGCCCTATAAAGCCTGAAACACTTAACACACAGATCACGGCATCGAATGGAATAAAGGAGAATTAAAATACATAATTAAAAGTCTCTAGGAAGCAAGTTTTCAATCATGTAATAATTTTAGGAAGGAAATATAAATGCATGCTAATCATATGAATAAGTGGGTAAAGATCATGATAAAACCACACAATTAAACACATTATAAACCATAAAATAGTGGTTTATCAACCTCCCCACACTTAAACATTAGCATGTCCTCATGTTTAGTTGAGGGAGATAAAATAAATGAGTAGGAACATGTAAAACTCATGCAATGCAATGCAACCTATATATATGAATGCAACTATATGATTTTTGTCCACTTGATCAATAATAAATAAGCTCTTCAAAACAATTACAAATCAAATTCCACTAATTCAATTCTCATGCAGTAAGAACAGATAAAAATGCAAGAAGGCAGCTCATGAAAGCAGGGAACATAGAATTTTAAGCATTGAACCCTCATCGATGATGTATGTACGCTTTAATCTCTCTAGTGTAAAGGGCAATCACTCTATCCTTCTCTAATCATGCTTTTTAATTTTTGTTCTTCTCCTAATCAATCAACAACATTTGATATACCAATGCAAACAACATGAGGTCTTTTCAAGGTTGTAATGGGGCCAAGACAATGGTAAGGATACATATATGGCTAAGTAAGCTTATAAACTGAATCTTTAATTAACCCAAGCTTTAACATAACCTATATATATATTCTATATAACCTTAGAATTCATACCTAGCTACCCAGAATTTCTTTTTCACATTCCATACTCATGTATCAACTTTTATTTTAATTTTATCATACATGCATTGACCTTTGAATTCTTAACTTAATGTTGGGGTCATTTTGTTCCCTTATTTATTTATTGAATATTTTTGATTTTTTTTAAATAAGCATAAAAATAAACATAGCTTATCAATGCACATAGATTTTTAATTCTTATAGTTTCACATGAGTAGGTATCCAAATTCCCATTATATTATCATGATATATTCCCTTATTATCTTTTGTTCCCACAATTTCTCATACTTAATTAGCACACACAATTCTATCTTAAGCTAACCAAAGATTCAGTTTGGGATATATAATTGTTTTTCCGCTTAAGGCTAGTAATGTGGTAAAATATAGAACAAATGGGATTTAAAGGCTCAAAGTGGCTAACAAAGGTAATTGAAAGGGTAGGCTTAATTTGGATAAGTGAGCTAAACAATTAACGGCCTCAATCATATGCAAACATATACATATAATAAATATTAGATATATAGGATGAAACAAAATATAGATTACAATCATAGAGAAGTAAACACACAAGAATAAAATAATTATGGTTAAATAATGTAACCATGCATAAAGGCTCAAATCTCACAGGTTGTGTGTTCTTTAGCTCAAAAATCATGTTCCAAATACAAGTTCAAGCAAATTTAACATAAAAATTTAATTAAAATTAGTGAAATTTTTTTCCAAAAATAGAGTCTTAGAAGAAACTTATTGTCTTTTCAATCAAGTGGAACATGCATGCAATTAATCTATTACTATGCAATTTATCCTATTCTATAAAAGAAAAACTAACTAAATATCCTAATTTATTGGTGTTTAGGGAAGAGAAATTACCTCCGGAAGTCAGGTACTGACCGACCTCCCCACACTTAAGGCTTTGCACCATCCTCGGTGCCATCTGTCAGGAATAGGGGTGGGCTGGTAGTAGTATCTCCACAGTCGGGGCCATCATGGCTCCCTGTGCTGGTAAAGGAAGTAGAGTCCAGGGTGTCTAAGTCCTTGAATTTTCCCATGATCAGCTCCTTGAGGTATGTGAATCGGCGCTTGTTGCGGCGCTCTCTCATCTTAGCTTTGTGTTCCTGCCGATCCAACCTTTCGAGTATCTGATGGAGCAGTTGGTCTGTGGTAGGTGCTTGTGGTACGGAAGGAGGAATATCCTGAGCCGGTTCAGTGGGCTGGCTTATAGTGGCTGCTGAGGATCTTATATATTTCCCATTAGGGACATATTGATCATCCCGTGGAAGTATGGCTTTGGTGTCCCCAGCTCTGAAGGAGACTCCGGCTGCTGAGACGAGATCTGAGACCAAGGCGGGAAAAGGTAAGTTGCCCGTGATTTGTATGTGTCCCATGGCATTCCGGATATGTCTTGGGAGGTTCAGAGGCTGGTCTGTAAGGATGCACCATAGGAGGACGGCCATGTCCGCAGTGAAGGAGGACTCATGAGTGCTCGGAAAGATGTAATGGGACATGATCTGTGCCCATACGCGAGCCTCCAAGGTAAGTGCTGAAGTCGAAATTTCCTTAGGGCAGGTACGATGGTAACCGTAGATCCATCGGCTGCCAGGTAGTGCGATAACTCTGAGAACGGCGTCCCAGTCAAATTGGTACATCTGGCGCTTGAGTGCGGCTTCTTGAAAGGCGTCCAAACCTTCTGGAATAGGGGGAAGACCTAGAGCTTTTTGAATGGCCTCTTCTGTAATGGGGATTTGCTTCTGACGGACAAAGACAGACTGCAGGGTTGGCAGGTGGAAGTTGGAGTAGAACTCGACTACCTAAGAAAGATTGACCTGTCTCGGCTGTCTCTGTAGGAAACCCCATTGTCGTTGTGCAATTTGCGGCTCAACAAAGGTAGCGATATGGTTTGGGAGGAGAAGAAGGTATTCGTTGTTGTAGCTCCTTTCTACCAGGATGGGGAACATCTGCTCACAGTAGCGATTGGGAAATCGTGTAGTGTCCTTTGCTGGGAAGGCTTTTTCTTTATCATCAACCTTTATAATCCTCTTAAGTCTCTTTGTTGAGGGTTTAACCGCAATTGAAGAGGGTTCTGCCACTAATGCTCTTTTTGTTCCTCTTCTTGCTGTAGATTTGGGAGTAGCTTTCTCTTTTCCTTTCTTGGTGGCCGTTCTGAAAAAGGGAAGAGAAAGTAAATTAAATTCAAAGAGATAGAGTAAGGAAGAGAACGGAAAGGGTGGTTATGAATGCGCAGTAAAAGGTAAATGATGTTAACACATGGTCATGACTACATGTGAAAAGTCACCAATGGAAAATAGTTAGTGCATATGATGACAAGTGAATGCAAGGTGTTTATTGGCATGCTGGCAAAGGCATGAGTAGCATAGATCAAGCATCACTCGTAACAAACCATCACGTTTGTATTGACAATTATTTATAACGAATAAAATATAAAAGGGGTTTTATGAAAAACGGGCATTTAATAGTAGAGTAGAATAACGGAGAAAAGTGCAAAATGCCATATGGGTTTTTTCACAAACACATAGCATGCATGGTGAAATAATGTATGGAAAGTATTAAATTGAACATGCAAGCAACCCTTTAAAAAGTAATATATAATTGCCAAACAAATTTAGAACAATCCACAAGCATATAATGAGAAATAATGACTCAAATAAATTTCTAACACCAAGTAAAAAGGAAGAAAATACGAATAATGAAAGTAAAAAGAAAAGAAAAGAAGATAACATAGAAAAATAAGAAGAAAAATAGAAAAGTAAGGAGAGAAGAAGAAAAAAGAAAACCTTGTTAATGGGGGAGATAAGGAGAGAGTGAGGGTGTAAAAAGTGAGAAAGAAGGAAGAAGGGAGAAGGAAGAAATAAGAAAGGAAAAGAGAAAATAGGATTTGAGGAGAAAAAGATAAGATAAGTGGCAAATCAGGGAAGCTGTGCGGCGAAATCGACGCGGTCGCGTGGGGCACGCGGTCGCGCGACTTGCGCTGATACTGATTGACGCGGTCGCGTCGGTCACGCGGTCGCGTGACCCGGTTTATGCCACTGGCGCGAGGGCAGCCTCGAACTCGCACAACTCTCTGTTCAAAATCATTGATTGCCAAATATTGGGTGACGCGATCGCGTGGGGCATGCGATCGCGTGAGTGGCCATTAGAAGGATATGACGCGGTCGCGTCGGTCACGCGGCCGCGTAGGAAGGATTGTGCATTGAGCACCAATCCAGCACCACTCTAGCACAACTTTCGGTCGTGCGCCTCATAAACCACTATTTTATGGTTTATCTTGTGCTCAGTTGAGTGGATTTTATCAACTCTTTACCCACTTATTCATAATATTTGCATGGTTTTATATTCCTTCCTGATTTTGTGCTATGATTGAAAACATGCTTCTTTGATCTTATAATTGCTTATTATTAATCCTCTCTTATTACCATTAGATGCCTTGATATGTGTGTTAAGTGCTTTCAGAGATTATAGGGCAGGAATGGCTTGGAGGATGGGAAGGAAGCATGTAAAAGTGGAAGGAATACAAGAAGTTGGAGAAATTGCTAAGCTGTCCAGCCTGACCTCTTCGCACTCAAACGGCTATAACTTTAGCTACAGAGGTCCGAATGATGCGGTTTCAGTTGCGTTGGAAAGCTAACGTCCGAGGCTTCAATTTGATATATAATATGCTATGGTTTCCCTGACGCTAGGCGACGCGACCACGTGCTCCATCCGGCCGCGTTGCAGTGACAGAATTCCAGCGTGGTTGAATTCGAGACCAGCGAATTCTGGGCTGTTTCTGACCCAGTTCTCGGCCCAGAAAACACAAATTAGAGGCTATAAAGTGGAGGAATGCATCCATTTATAATGAGGCTCTCATATTCACAATTTTAGGAGTAGATGTAGTTTTTAGAGAGAGAGGTTCTCTCCTCTCTCTTAGGATTAGGATTTAGGACTTCTCTTAGTTTTAGGAGTGACTCTCAATCCCAGGTTCTTTCTTTTTATTTATTTTTCCAATTTAATTTATGAACTTTTCCATGTTATGATTTGAATATTTTATTTAATATAATTTGAGGTATTTCAGATTTATGATTGCTCTCTTTAATTTATTAATGCTCTGTGTTTATCCAAGTTATTTTCATTCAAGTAGACTTTCTTCCCTTTTGGCTTTGGTTAAATAATTGGAGACTCTTGAGTTATCAAACTCATTGTTGATTGAAAATTGGAATTCTTCAAGAATTAATTCGAGTTCCACTAACTCTAACTTTTCCTAAGGAAAGACTAGGACTTGAGGAATCAGAATTAATTCATCCACTTAACTTACCTTCATAGTTAGAGGTTAACAAAGTGGGAGAAAAATCTAATTCTCATCACAATTGATAAGGATAACCAGGATAGGACTTCCGGTTCTCATACCTTGCCAAGAGTTTATTTTACAGTTATTTATTTATTTTTATTGCTTGAAAATATACCTGTGCGCATTGCCCAAACTCCAGAACCCCAATTTACAAACTCATAACCAATAATAAGAACATACCTCCCTGCAATTCCTTGAGAAGACGACCCGAGGTTTGAATACTCGGTTATCAATTTCAAAGGGGTTTGTTACTCGTGACAACCAAAACGTTTGTACGAAGGGATTTTTGTCGGTTTAGAGACTATATCTACAATGTGACTGTTTTTATGACATTCTTTACTGGCAAAAATCCTAACGTCAGCGCCCTTTTGACGTCGAATTCTAGGACACGCGGCCGCGTGAGTCACGCGGTCGTGTGGGAGGCCAATGTTCCCATGTGACGCAGACGCATCGGCGATGCGGTCGCGTTGCGTAACCATTTTTTTTCAATTAAAAATAAAAGTATGTAAAGGCAGATGCACGAAGTGTACTAATAAAGAGAAGAGTTATTAAATAGAAAAACTAAAAATAAAGAAAAGAACAATCATATCATGGTGGGTTGTCTCCCACCTAGCACTTTGCTTTAACGTCCGTAAGTTGCACGCTCCATTAGCTCAATCTTCAGCTATGTAAGGATCTTCCAAGAGGAAGATCTCGAGCTCCTTGTTTTTCTACATCCACTCTCCATGGTACAGCTTTAAGCGATGTCCATTAACTTTGATAAGTTCAGAGTTGGAAGGATGGCTTAGGTGATAAACTCCGTACGGTTCGGCTTTCTCTACTCTGTATAGACCTTCCCATCTTGATCTCAACTTGCCTGGCATGAGCCTCAGTCGAGATTTGTAAAGGAGGACTAAGTCTCCAGGTTGAAACTCTTTTCTCTTAATGTGCTGATCATGTACATCCTTCATCTTCTCCTTGTATAGTCTTGAATTCTCATAAGCTTCTAGGCGAAGGCTTTCCAATTCTTGCAGTTGCAATTTTCTTTCAGCTTCGGCTTCCTCAATTCCCATGTTGCACTCCTTTACTGCCCAAAAGGTGATGAGCGGATAATTTATACGCTTTTTGGCATTGTTTTTAGTATGTTTTTAGTATATTTTAATTAGTTTTTATTATATTTTTATTAGTTTTTAAATAAAAATCACTCTTCTGGACTTTACTATGAGTTTGTGTTTTTTTCTATGATTTCAGGTATTTTCTGGCTGAAATTGAGGGACCTGAGCAAAAATCTGATTCAGAGGCTGAAAAAGGACTGCAGATGCTGTTGGATTCTGACCTCCCTACACTCAAAGTGGATTTTCTGGAGCTACAGAAGCCCAATTGGTGCGCTCTCAATTGCGTTGGAAAGTAGACATCCTGGTCTTTCCAGAAATATATAATAGTTCATACTTTGCCTGAGATTTAATGGCCTAAACTGGCGTTCCAAGTCAACTCAAGAATTCTGGCGTTTAACTCCAAAACTGGCACAAAAGCTGGAGTTAAACGGCCAAACTGGCACAAAAGCTGGCGTTTAACTCCAAGAAAAGTCTCTACACATGGAAGCTTCAATGCTCAGCCCAAGCACACACCAAGTGGGCTGGAAGAAGATTTCTGCATTAATTACTTATTTCTGTAACCCTAGGCTACTAGTTCTCTATAAATAGGACCTTTCACTATTGTATTTACACACATCTTGGGACGTTTAGTCCTTAGACCTTTGAGGCTGGCCATTCAGCCATGCTTACACTAATTGTTCTTATGTATTTTCAACAGTGAAGTTTTTACACACCATAGATTAAGGTGTGGAGCTCTGCTGTTCTTCATGAATTAATACAAAGTACTATTGTTTTTCTATTCAACTCAAGTCTATTTCTTCTCCAAGATATTCATTCGTTCTTCAACTTGATGAATGTGATGATCCGTGACACTCATCATCATTCTCACCTATGAACATGTGCCTGACAACCACCTCTGTTCTACTAGCAATGGCTTGAATGTGTATCTCTTGGGTTTCTAATCTAAGATTGGAACCTTCGTGGTATAGGCTAGAATTATTGGCGGCCATTCCTGACATCCGGAAAGTCTAAACCTTGTCTGTGGTATTCCGAGTGGGATCTGAGAAGGGATGACTGTGACGAGCTTCAAACTCGCGATTATGGGGCGTGTGACAGACGCAAAAGGATTAATGGATCCTATTCCGACATGATCGAGAACCGACAGCTGATTAGCCGATGTTGTGACAGAGCATCAGGACCATTTTCACTGAGAGGACGGGAAGTAGCCATTGACAACGGTGATGCCCAACATAAAGCTTGCCATGGAAAGGAGTATGAATGATTGAAAGAAGGCAATAGGAAAGCAAAGGTTCAAGGGGAACAAAGCATCTTCATACGCTTATCTGAAATCCACCAATGAATTACATAAGTATCTCTATCTTTATTTTATGTTTATTTTCATCACCTTAAACTCCATAACCATTTGAATCCGCCTGACTGAGATTTACAAGATGACCATAGCTTGCTTCAAGCCGACAATCTCCGTGGGATCGACCCTTACTCACGTAAGGTTTATTACTTGGACGACCCAGTGCACTTGCTGGTTAGTTGTGCGGAATTATGACAAAGTGTGATTCACGTTTGAGAGCTCCAAGTCCTTTGGCGCCATTGTTGATGATCACAATTTCGTGCACCAAAAGGCTTTATGCTCGACTTCAACAGGGAGATGACAAGCCTTTCCATAGACTAAGCGGAAAGGACTCATTCCAATGGGTGTCTTGTATGCGGTTCTGTACGCCCAAAGTGCATCTTGTAGCCTGGTGCTCCAATCTCTTCTATGAGGTTTGACTATCTTCTGCAAGATACGCTTTATCTCTTTGTTTGACACCTCGGCTTGCCCATTAGTCTGAGGATGGTATGTTGTTGCAACCTTATGAATTATTCCATGCTTCTTCATTAATCCTGTTAGTCTCCTGTTACAAAAATGGGTGCCTTGATCGCTCACGATTGCTCGTAGTGATCCAAAGCGACAAATAATGTGGTTTCTCACAAAGGAAACAACAGTGTTAGCATCATCAGTGCGGGTAAGAATTGATTCCACCCATTTGGAAATATAATCCACATCTAACAATATATAAAAATAACCATTAGAATTTGGAAATGGACCCATGAAGTCAATGCCCCAAACGTCAAAAATTTCACAGAAAAGCATAATTTGTTGAGGCATCTCATCCCTCCTGGATATATTACCAAATTTTTAGCATGGGAAACAAGATCTAGAAAATTCAGCAGCGTCTCTAAAAAGTGTAGGCCACCAGAATCCACAGTCTAAGATTTTTCTAGCTGTTCTTTGAGGGCCAAAATGTCCTCCACTTTCAGATGAGTGACAGGCCTCTAAGATGGACTGGAATTCTGATTTAGGCACACACCGTTTAATTACCTGGTCAGCGCCACATCTCCATAAATATGGGTCATCCCATATATAATATTTAGACTAGCTTTTCAGCTTGTCTCTTTGATGCTTAGAAAAGTTTAGAGGAAAAGTGCGGCTAACTAGATAATTAGCTACAGGTGCATACCAAGGGACTACCTCGGATACTGCTTGCAGGTTATCAAATGGGAAATTATCAGCTATAGGAGTGGGGTCATCTGAAATGTGCTCAAGGCGACTCAAGTGGTCTGCCACTAAATTCTGGTTACCACTTCTATCCTTAATTTCTAAATCAAATTCTTGTAATAGCAGTATCCAACGTATAAGCCTTGGTTTGGACTCCTTTTAGCTAATAGATACTTTAGAGCTGCGTGGTCCGAGTACACTACTACCTTCGTACCAAGTAAATAGGCTCGGAATTTATCCAGAGCAAAAACAATAGCAAGAAGCTCTTTCTCAGTAGTAGTGTAATTGGACTGTGCTGCATCTAGAGTTTTAGACGCATAAGCAATAACAAAAGGATCCTTACCTTCACGCTGAGCCAATGCTGCTCCTACTGCATGGTTGGAAGCGTCGCACATTATTTCGAATGGCTGGCTCCAGTCTGGTCCTCTCACAATTGGAGCTTGAGTCAGGGCGGTCTTCAGCTTATCAAACGCTTGTTTGCAATCTTCACTGAACTCGAACTCAATATCCTTCTGCAGTAGTCTGGATAAGGGAAGTGCCACCTTACTGAAGTCCTTAATGAATCTCCTGTAAAAACCTGCATGGCCAAGGAACGAACGGACTTCCCTCACAGAAGAGGGGTAAGGTAAACTAGAAATAACATCCACCTTTGCTGGATCTACAAAAATGCCAGTATTAGACACAACATGTCCTAGTACAATCCCTTGTTTAACCATAAAGTGACATTTTTCAAATTTTAATACAAGGTTTGTACTGACACATCTATCTAATACTCTAGATAATCCATCTAAGCAAAGGCTAAAGGAATCGCCATAAACACTAAAATCATCCATAAAAACTTCCATACAGTCCTCAATAAGATCAGAGAAAAGACTCATCATGCACCTTTGGAAGGTGGCTGGTGCATTGCACAAGCCAAAGGGCATTCTCTTGTAAGCATAAGTCCCAAAAGGACATGTAAAAGTAGTATTTTCCTGATCCTCAGGAGCTATATGAATCTAGAAATAACCTGTGTAACCATCTAGAAAATAATAATGTGATTTACCTGACAGGCGATCCAGCATTTGATCAATGAATGGAAGAGGATAGTGATCCTTATGGGTTGCTTGGTTGAGGTGTCTGTAGTCAATGCAGACCCGCCAAGCGTTCTGTACTCTGGTTGCTATGAGCTCTCCATGCTAATTCTTCACTGTAGTGACTCCAGACTTCTTTGGTACTACTTTTACTGGACTTACCCATTCACTGTCTGAGATGGGATAGATGATATCTGCCTCCAGTAGTCTGGTCACTTCCTTTTTGACAACCTCTAAGATAGTGGGGTTCAGTCTTCTCTGGGGTTGACGAACGGGCTTTGCTCCCTCTTCTAAAAATATTCTGTGCTCACATACTTGAGGGTTGATGCCTACTATATCTGCCAAACTCCACCCAATTGCCTTCTTGTGCTTCCTCAATACACTAAGTAACTGTTCTTCCTGTTGAGAAGTGAGTTCCCTTGCAATGATAACTGGACACTGTTGCTTGTCCTCAAGGTAAGCATATTTGAGGTGTGGAGGAAGGGGTTTTAATTCTAACTTCTGATCATGGTCAGGCTCTGGGTTGCCTGGAGCTGGCGACAATGGTAAAGCGCTGTCATTGTCCTCTGAGAATGTCACCACACTTGGACCTTGTCCTGTGTGCTTCTCCTCTAATTCCTCCTGGTGAACTTCAGCTACAGTTTCATCTATGATGTCACACTGGAAGATAGAATGATCTTCTAAAGGGTGCTTCATAACTCCATTCAGATTGAAACTTACTAATCGGCCATCTATTTCAAAAGAGTATGTTCCTGAAAAAGCATCCAATTTGAACTTAGATGTCTTCAGGAATGGTCTTCCAAGTAGGATTGATGATGGCTTCTCAGAGTCATTTTGGGGCATCTCCAGAATATAAAAATTAGTGGAGAATGTGAGTCCCTTAATGCCCACTAATACATCTACAGTAACTCTAACCACTGTAATAATGCTCTTATCTGCTAATACAAAATGAACTGCCGACCTTTTTAAGGGAGGGAGCCTCAAAATATCATATATAGACAAAGGCATTATACTCACACATGCTCTTAAATCACACATGCAGTCAGAAATTATCACACCACCAATAGTACAATTAACTATACAAGGGCCTGGGTCACTACACTTTTCAGGTAAACCCCCATTAAAGCAAATATGGAACTACCTAAAGGAATAGTTTCTAATTCATTAATTTTGTCTTTATGTATACATAAATCTTTTAGAAACTTTGCATATTTAGGTACCTATTGAATAACATCAAAAAGAGGAACAGTTACCTCAACCTTTTTGAATATCTCTACCATTTTGGGATCAGGTTCCAGCTGCTTCCTGGGCTTCCTTGCAAGTTGTAGAAATGGGATAGGAGTGGTGTCTTCCGCAGTATTTGTGCCCTGTGGTGCTTCCTCCTGTGGTTGAACTTCTTCTTTTTTCAGCTATGTCCGGTATGTCCTCTTTCTCTTCAGCATCTTCTATTTCCACTACCTCTTCAGCTGAGGCGTGTTCTAGTAGGCTTGGCACCTCCTGATTCCTCTCCTGCAATATGGTTCCAGACCTCAGGGTGATGGCATTGATGCCACCCTTGGGATTGGGTAATGGTTGAGAGGGAATTCCACTGGAGCTCAAAGGCTGGTTATTGGAGTTATTCATTGATCCAATCTGTGAGACAAGAGCTTGCAGAGTAGCGTTCAGACCATTTAGAGTGGCATTAATGTTATTTTCCATGGTCTGTTGTCTTCGATCAATGGAGTGTAGTAAATCATCATTAGAAGATGAGGAAGGATAAGTAATCTGAGAGGTCTGCTATTGGGTATTATGTGGTCCTTGGGATTGTCTTAGGTGAGGTACTCTGTAAGGCTGGTTCTAGTTCTGCTATGTGTTGTTGTTATTATTTCACCTCTGATTTTCCTGATTGTCTCTGCCTCCTCTGTTGTTGTTGTCCCTCCAATTCTGATTAGAATTGTCCTGCCATCCATGGTTGTAATTGCCACCTTGATTGTACCCTTGGTTGGGGGGTCATAGAAGTTATGAGTGGCTGCTATGGTGTTGTCTTCCTGCTGGAGCTGCGGACACTCATAAGTATAGTGGCTATAATCAGCACAGATTCCGTAAACTCTCTGTGGGACTAACTGTTGGTTTTGCTGTGGCGGAGAAGGTTGAGCTTGCTGAACTTGTTGTTGATTCAATTGCATCTGCTTCAGCAAGTTGGTTATTTCACAGATACTCTGAGTCAGAGCAGCAGTCTCTCTGCTAGAGGATACTTCTACAACAGCTTTTGAAAAGCCTTGTTTTAACCTGTGATTCCGAGTAGATTCAGCTAAGTCGCTAATCAATTGCCATGCCTCATCAGTGGTCTTGTACTTTTTCATAGATCCATTGCTAGCACTTTCCAATGTGGTCTTATCTTGGGGCCTCATGCCTTGTGTGACGTAACCAAGTAATACTATCTTGTCAATCATATGGTGGGGGCATGCTTCCAGAAGATTATTAAAGCGCTCCCAGTATTCATAGAGAGTCTCAGATTCATCCTGAACAATCATGGAAATGTCTTTCCTCAGTTTATCAGTAACTTCAGCTGGAAAGAATTTTTCCAAGAATTCTCTTCTCAGTGTATCCCAGTTGGATACAGTTGCTGCTGGTTGAGTGTAGTACCACTCTCTTTCCTTCCCCTCAAGAGAAAACGGGAAAGCTTTCAGCAAAATTGAAGTTTCATCTGCACCATCATGCCTGACAGTAGAACAGGCTGCTTTCAAATCTCTCAGGTGCTTGATAGGCTCTTGAGCAGACAAGCCATGAAACTTGGGCGTCAACTTGAGCAGTGCGGTCTTTATTTCAAAGTCTGTAGCCACTGCTGGGTGATGCGCTTGAAATGGTTGCATTGTAAAATTAGGGGCTCTAGCCTCCTGGATAGTAACTCTCCTAGCTGCTGCCATGTTACCTGCACGTAAATCAACCAAATCAGTAGAACGGGGCTGGTTTCTTTCTCAAGTGACGTTTCAGATCTGCCCTTAGAGAGGACTAACCGACGCCGAGCTTACCTTATTTGTGAAATAGTTCTTTCAATCTCAGGATTGAATACTAGCAAGTTTGGATCAGGAAGTGAACGCGTCATCTAACGAAAGAAACAAGCAGCTCATGGTAGCAAGATAAAATAAAATACAAATAAATAAAATCCATTAATAACTTTAGCACTCTATTGTAACTCCCCAGCAACGGCGCCAAAAATTGACGTGGCAGAAATTGGCGAGTCAAGAATTGATATTAGTTGTGCGTTGTAAGTATAGTTCTTAACCAACTAGAAATCCGCTTATCAATTTAGAAAGGTTGTCACACAAATTAAAATTAAAATACTGGGAGTATGAATCCCAGGTCGTCTCCCAACGAGTTGCAGAAAGGTGTGTTATTTTATTAATCAGATATTTTCAGAAAGAGTTTGAGTTGAATAAATAGGAAATTAAATTGGGAAAATTAAGTAATTTAAATAAAAGCCTTGACTGGGAGTAGATTAGTTGGAAGCCCTATTCTTGTTGCAGTACTCTCAAGATTGATTGATAATTGACGGTCGTTCTGTTTAGTTATCCCTTACTAAATAAGGAAAAGTCAAACAAGTTGGAATGATGTTTCTACTCACAAGTCCCAATCCGCTTACTTCGAAGGACTGGCGTTAGTGACTAGAGAGCCATCCAACAGTAAACCCAATTACAATCTCTCTTTTGAGTATTCCAACTCAAGGGTTCCTTTCAATCAACTCCCCATCAAGTTAGGGGACTACTCACTCATTGTGAATATGGAACACATAACATAGGAAAGGGAATTAAAGAAATACATGATAAATAAACTCAAAGGAATCAATTAAAAATAAAAGTAACTCTTGTATTAATAAATTCTAAAATAATCTAATAGTAAAATTGAGTAAATTAAAGGACATGGAAGAGTAAAGCCAAGTAAAGAAAACGAACTAGAATGACGAAGTCTTGATGAGGTAATAACTCTTCTCGATATCCCAATGCAAAGAACAATAGAAAATAAAATCCTAAGAACTATGAGTGTGTAGAGCGAAAAACCTAGAGGAGGAGTAAAACTAGATCTAAAAACTAAAACTGTGTAGAATGAATGTTGTCTTTTGTTTCTGCATGTTCTCTGGCTCTAGTCTGCTTTTTCAGGCCGAAAACTGGGTCAAAACAGGGTCCAAAATCGCCCCTAGCGAATTCTGCAGATTATGCAGATCGCGCATGTCACGCGATCACGTCATTCATGTGAACGCGTCATGCGGCGTTTAGCTTTGCCACGCGGGCGTGTCGTCAACGCCTCCACGTCACTTGTGCTATTCCAATCCGCGCGGTCACGTGAGCCATGCGACCGCGTCACTGCGATTTCCTCTCTTTTGCGCGGTCGCGTGAGCCATGCGGCCGCGTCACTTCTCGCTGGTCATCTCCTTAATTTCTTGTGTTCCTTCCATTTTTGCAAGCTTCCTTTCCAATCTCCAACTCATTCATGCCCTATAAAGCCTGAAACACTTAACACACAGATCACGGCATCGAATGGAATAAAGGAGAATTGAAATACATAATTAAAAGTCTCTAGGAAGCAAGTTTTCAATCATGTAATAATTTTAGGAAGGAAATATAAATGCATGCTAATCATATGAATAAGTGGGTAAAGATCATGATAAAACCACACAATTAAACACATTATAAACCATAAAATAGTGGTTTATCAGTGCTCGACATCGCCATCCCCAAAAATAGCCCCCTGGTCATGAAGCCGCTGGAGATCTGCCTCCATTATCAGGACGGCGTCCCCCAAACATCAGAGGTCACCCAATAATAGAGGGGGGACTGATGGAGGAAAAATGTCGGTAAAGATTTTCACAAAAATATCGCGTTGCAAGTATTGTCTAAACCGACAATTAAACCTCAGTCAAAATTTAATTTGTTTGTCACAATACAAACCCAATAAAAATAGACCGAAGTATTTAAATCTCCGGTCATCTCTCAAGAAATTGCAGGGAAGTATTTTTACTATTGGTTAAGGGAAAGTATATTTTTGGGTTTTGAAATAAGGAACAAGTAATGTAAATAACAAGGAAGTAAAATAACAACTAAGAAAAAGTCCTAGCAAGGATTGAAAGTTAGAATTCCTATCCTCATTATCATCATCAATTGTAATGGTAATTATCTTTTTCTCTCACTTAGTTAACCTCTAACAATTGAAGGTAAGTCAAGTGAGTAATTCGACTTGAGTTCACAAGTCCTAATCAAAGATTAGAGTTAGTGAAGCTTAAGTCAAGTAGCAATTTTCAATCACCAATCAACAAGGGACTTTGACAACTCAAGAGTCTCCAAATTATTCAATCCAAGCTAAGAACATAAAAAGCTAACTTAAAATTCAACCAAGCATTTTATCAAACACTTGGAAGGCACAAAATAAAAGCATGGAAAATTAACAAGGAATAATAAAACCTAAAACTAACAATTGTAAGCATTCAATAATAACAAACGAAGAAATGAGCAATAAATATGAAATACCTCAAATTGCATTAAATAGAAAATTAAATCTAACATGAAGAGTTCATAAATTAGATGGGCAAAACAAAGGAATCAATAAGTAGATAACTAAAGTGCTAAAACAAGTAAGAGTAGAAGAAAATTAAATTAAACTAAGATAGAAATCTGAAATTGAGAAGAACTAAAAGGAACCTTAAAACCTAGAGAGAGGAGAGAGTCTCTCTCTCTCTAGAAAACTACATCTAAAACCTAACTAATGTGAATGAAAGTGTGAATGAATGATTCCTCCCCATCCAGCTTCACTCTGCAGCCTCTAAGCTTCACTTTCGGGCTTGAAACTAGGCCAAAAGCAGCCCAGAAATAGCCCCCAGCGTCTTCTGTGTAATGCAGCACGTGGCGCTATGTCACGCGTACGCGTCAGTCACGCGTACACGTCGCTGTGCGACTTCGCTGGTCACGCTTACGCGTTAGTCATGCGTACGCGTCGCTGTAAAATGCTCCAAGTCACGCATACACGTCAGCCATGCGTGCGCATCACTCCTCGCTTCTCAGCTCCTTAGTTTCTTGTGTTCCTTCCACTTTAAGATGCTTCCTCTTCATCCTTTAAGCCATTCATGCCCTGTAAACCTGAAAACACTTAACACACAAATCACGGCATCGAATGGTAACAAAGAAGAATTAAAAATTGACAATTTAAAGGCCAAAGAAGCATGTTTTCAACAATAGCACAAAATTAGGAAGGAAAATGTAAAACACGTAATTTATATGAATAAATGTGAGAATAATTGATAAAATCCGCTCAATTCAGCATAAAATGTACCACGAAATAGTGGTGCATCAAATCTCCACACACTTAAACATTAGCATGTCCTCATGCTAAGCTCAAGAGAAGCTATAAAGAGTGAAGAGGAATGATAAAACTTATGAAATGCAACCTATCTATATGAATACAACTAAATGCAAAATGCTTTTGCCTACTTGGTTAAAAGTAAACAAGTTCTCCAAGACAAAGATAAATCAGATTCCACTAATTCAAATCACACAATAAGAGATAAGTATACTTGTAAGAAGAGAGCTCATGAAAGCCGAAAACACAGAATCAAGCATTGAACCCTGACTGAAAGTATATACACTCTAATCGCTCAGGTATTTAAGGTTCGTTTCTCTCAATTCCCCTCTAGTCATGCTTTCTAAAACTTTGTTCTTCATCTAACCAATCAACAAATATTAAGTGTACCAATGCAAACATCATGAGGGCTTTTCAAGGTTGTAATGGGGCTAAGGTAAGGGTGAGGATATATGTATGGCCAAGTGAGCTATAATTTGAATCTTTGACTAACCTAAGTTCTCACCTAACACATACACACACTCTATATAATTCTAAAATCATGCTTAGCTACCCAAATGCTCACTTTTTCATATTTTCGCACACTCATATATCAATTTTAATTCCATCACATATGCGTTGATCTTTTTATTAGACTTAACATCGGGGTAATTTTGTCCCCTATTCATTTATTCCTTCTCTCTTTTTTTTTTCTTTTCTTCTTTTTTTTATATTTTTTTTCTTTTTGTTTTTCCCCCTTTCTTTTTATATAATTGAAAGCATAATATATTAATGCATATGGTTTCTCTAATTTCACATGAGCAGCACCCAAATTCTCAATATTTGTCAATAAAACAATACACATTCTTATCAACCAATGTTCCCACATTTTCCCACACTTAGTTGACACACACTCACTATCTTAAGCTAACCAAAGATTCAAATAGGGTAATTAATTATTTTTCCGCTTAAGGCTAGTGATGTGGTAATATAAAGAACAAATGGGGGTTAAAAAGGCTCAAAGTGGCAAACAAAGGTAAATAAAATGGTAGGCTATTTGGGATAAGTGAGCTATAATCAAATGATGACCTCAATCACATAAATGCATGAATATACACTAAATAATGGACATATAGAATGGAACAAACTAAAGATTGCAATCATAGAGAAGAAACACACAAGAATAAAAATTATGGTTAAATAATGTAACCATATAATGAAGCTCAAAATCTCACAGGTTGTGCGTTCTTAGCTTTAAACCATGTTCCAAATTAAAATCTTCAAATAAGTTTAACACAAATTTTAATTCGAATTAGTGAAATGCTATAAAATAGTGTCTTGAAAGGAAAATCATTACTTGAACCAAGTAAGGCATAAATGCAAGCAACTAACTACACATGCAATCTATTATGCAATACAACAACTAACTAGCAAGGGAAATTAAAAATTGGTGTTAAAAAGAAGGTAACTAACCTATGGAAGTCGGTATCGACCTCCCCACACTTAAAGATTGCACCATCCTCGGTGCATGCAACAATGTGCAAGTGGACGGGTGGCTACAACTGACGCTTTTCTCCAAAGAGTGTGCGTAGGAACTTGTTTGTTGCCCCCTTTATAAGTTTTCCGTTTTCCTTCTTGGTGACCATCCTGAAAGAAGAGGAAAAGGAAGAAAAATAACCCGTAAACAAAGATATGAAAAGAAATAAAATATATGTGGGCTATTGCCAAATAATAAGGTTCTCAACTATATGGTAGCTACAACATGTAAGCGAGAAAACAATAGAAGCAAATGGCATGTCAAGTGAATAGCAGACAAGTCAAGAAGCACCAAAATAATGCAAGAAAAATGCAACAGTTAAAGAAGAACATTTAACACCAATGAAAAAATAATAACTTAGAAAAGAAAATAAAAACATGAACAAAACTAAAATGCAATAAAGAAAAGTATGCAAATGTAATATGTAAAAGAAAATAAAAGAGAATAAGGATGAGAGGTTAAAGAAATAAAGAAGAAGAAAGTAAGAAAGGAGGAAGAAAGAATAAGAAAGGGGAGAAGAAAGAAGTAAAATGGAAAACGGGACGCGACGTGCGCGCATGCATCACGCATACGCGTGAAAACAGAAATAGCCATTTGACGCGTAAGCGTCACCCACGCGTACGCGTGGATTGCGCAAAATGAACACTGATGCGTGAGCGTCGGTCACGCGTACGCGTGACTACTTGCGCGATTCCAGCACAGTGGCAGCCCAACTCTCTGTTCAATTACCAAATGACGCTGATTTTTTCACTCCACGCGTATGCGTCGTGAACGCTTACACGTGGATGGGAAAAAATGCAGGTCACGCGTACGCGTGGATCACGCGTACGCATGGGTCACATGTACGCGTGGGGTGGTTTGTGCACCATGCACTCCTCCCGGGTCGTTCCATCATAACTCTCTGTTCATTTTTTATAAAGGGCGAACCTCCATACGACGCGTGCACGTCGCTGACGCTTACGCGTCGGGGACACTTTTTTTTTATAATGCAAAATAGATGTACTTATGCAGAACTGGAAATTAATACTGATAAAAATAAAATAGAACTAATAAAAAGGGAAGATCATACCATGGTGGGTTGTCTCCCACCTAGCACTTTTAGTTATTGTCCTTAAGTTGGACATTTTGTGAGTTCCTTGTCATGGTGGCTTATGCTTGAATTTATCTTGAAACTTCCACCAATGCTTAGACTTCCAATAAGCTCCGACATTCCTAAGTGAGTTCACCAAGCTTTGACAAAGTTCTTCACAAACTAAGGGCTCCCAAAGTTGATCCTCATATATTCCTAGATCCCAAATCTTGTTTCTACACCCGTCTTGAATTTGATCATCTTTGTTTTAACCGGGTGACAAGCACTCCGAATTCTCTATGAGGTACCAAACTCTTCCCTTAGATCCCACCAAGTGATCACTAGTCCAACCCTTGCATCTAGCTCTTGAAATCTCAACCTTGATGAGTCGTGATTTGCAACTCCAACCACTAAACATTCTTCTCTTACACTTCATTCCACAAAGCCTCCTAAGTTGGCCATCCGTTTCAAGAATACCATACTCAAGTGGGACGGTAAAGCGAATAGAGATAAGTCTTACCCACTCGAATGAAGGAGTAGACGGCTACCTAGGTAGAGAAGTTTCCAACGTTCTTGACAAAGCATACTCAACTTCTGTCCAACCTTTCCGAAGGACTTCCACTTCCACATCATTCTCAAACTCACTTAGAGAAGGTTCTTCGTACCCAAGGAGTTTACTTGCGGATGTAAATTCATCACTAGGAAGACTTGATTCATGATCATTGATGAGTCCATATTTGTTGGTATATTTTGACTCAAATTGGATGGATTCTAGCACATGAACTCACACTTAAGCACCAAAATAGCATACTTTTGTGTTTTCTCTCTAGATTGTACCTAAATGTAAAAACATGCTCTTTTGTGCTTATTTTGACTAATTTTATTCCATTTACCTTTCATTCGATACCTTGATGTTATTTGTGAGTGATTTCAGATGAATAAGGTAGGAATGGCTTGGTGGGAATGGAAGAGGAGCATGCAATTGGGAGAAAACATGAAGCAAACAAAGGAGGAGAGCTCAGCCATGCGTGCGTGCGCACAAGGATGCGTGCGTGCACACAACCACCTATGCGTACGCACAAGAACCCAAGAAGAGCAAATCCAGAGCATCGCGAAGTGTGTGTGCGCACAACCCTCTGTGCGTACGCACAAGTGCAAATTCGGCGAAGTGTGCGGACGCACACATCTGTGCGTCCGCACAGGTACCAGCACATGCATCCATTAAAAAGTCACGTGCTATGCAGTTTTGGGGGGTCTCTAGGCCCATTTCTGAAGTGCTGAAGGCTGGTTGAGAGGCTATATTAAGGGCATATCAACACATAACAAAGAGAGCCATCTTAGAATAGGAAAATTACATTTTAGGAGTAGTTTTAGGGTAGTTTAGGTTAGGTTTTCTTTCAATTCTCTCTTAGGGTTTGTAGCATTTCATAGTTCAACTTTGGTCTTGGATTTTACTATCTCATTGTAAGTATTTCTTTAATTTCTCTTTTAATTACATTACTTGTTCTACACTTTCATCTATTTTCATTTCTCTTTTCAATATATGCATAGTTTGCAATTTTGGTTTTCTAGTTGTTGAATCTGATGTTTGATGGCTTTTATATGTTTGTTTGAGTTGCCTTTATTGATTGTGATCATTTATGGTTCATAGCTTTCCTTAATTTACTAATTTTGCCATGTTTTATGTTTATGCCCACTATGTGTTTGATGAAATACCAATTTTGATTATGAGGTAATTTCCATCCCTTGGCTTGGGGGAAATGAGTGTATGGATTACTAGAGCCATAATGTCCAACATTTAGTGATAATTCTTGGGTTGTTAATTGTTCTTGTTCCCACTAACGCTAATTTGTTGCTAAGGTAATTAGCAAGCAAGCTAAGATTTGTGGGTTAAGAACACTTATTCTCATTTAACTTACTCTCCGATGTGAGGATTGACTTAGTGAGATTAATGCATCATAATTATCATAGTTGTGGTTATGGCAAGGAAGGGATTCCATAACTCATCCCAAGTCAAGGTTTCATTTATGTTTGAACCACTTTTCCATTACTTTTTAGCCTTACTTGTTTATATTACATACATAGTTCTTTTGTTCTTTTATTACTTCATTAATTGCAATTTTGTCTTGTTCTTTAATTCCTTTATTTTGTTTTCTTTCAATTATTGAAAACCACTTTGATTCTCACAACCAAAATTGTGTGCACTCTTTGGCATTAGTTCCTCGGGAGAACGACCCGGCTTAAAACTCCCGGTTTATATTTGCTTTGAATTGTGATATCTTTTGGATTGAATTTTGATTGAGAGGATCCGTTGCCGGTTTAGACTATACTCACAACGGAATTACTTTATCTAGCTTTTCGAATTGGCATAAATTCTCTTCTATCAATCATCATCACCAAGGGAACTTGCTTCTTGATCTATCCCATCCAATTCTTCATAGGGAATATGCCATGGAGGTTGTGCACTAACCTCCTTGACATCAATTTCAATCTTCTTGGAGGAATACTCTATAACTCTTGATTCCCATGGAGGTTCGGCATCTCCTAAGTCTTCAACCACTTCTTCTTCTTCAACTATTACGGCTTCCTCCACTTGTTCTAATACAAAGTCACGTTCCTCATTGTCTACCGGAGTTTCTAGTGTCTCCTTTATACTACGCTCTTTTATTGATTCTCCACATGTAGCCATGGGAGTACTTTGAGTGTCAAAACGCAGAGAGGCTAAATTACCTACTACCTCGGTCAAGGTAGCTACAAACTCTAGTGTTGTCCTTTGCATCTCTCTTTGCTCTTGAAGAAGAACTCTTAGAGTGTCATCATTAGAGATTGGAGTGGATATGAGGGTTCATTGCTTGGGAGAAAAGGTTCATGATAAGAAGGTGGTTCATTATGATAAGGATATGGCGGTCCAACACTCTTTATCTGTTCCTCTTGTTGCACAACACACTTCAATCCCTTGTTCTCAAGTTGAGATATGTTAGCCATGAGAGCTTCGTGTACTTTTCAGCTTTCCTCTCGCTCCATTTGATGGATGGTTGCTTGAAGTTGATCCATTACTTCCTTGAGACGATCTTTTGACTCTTGTTTTGCTTGGATAGCATAATTAGAATCGTATTGCTCTTGGATTGATGGATATGGACATGATGTATATGGAGGTGGTGGTTCTTGGGAGTAATTTTGTTGGAATGTGGGTGGCTCTATGTATGGCTCATATGGTTCATAAGGTGGTTGGTATGGTGGATAAGGGTTACGATCGTATGAAGGTGTTTGGTAAAACGGGGCTTGCGAGTATGGTGGTTAAAAGCTATGTGGAGGAGGGGGTTCATAGGCATATGGTGGGGTTGTTGATTGTCATGAATAGGTCCACCATAACTATTGTCTTGGTATGCATCATAGAATGGTTGTTGCTCATGGTGCATTGGAGGAGGTTGTTGCCAAGAGGGTTGATCAAATCCTTGTGGCTCCTCCCATCATTGATTGTTCCATCCTTGATGCAAGCCTTCATTGTAATCTTCACTTCCTAGAACATAATTATAACCATACTCATAGCCAAAGGGATGAGAATTCATAGTAGCAAACAAAAAATAAAAACTAATAAAAATAAGCAACAAAGTCCTAAACTAACAAAAACTAACAAACAAGCAAAAGGTAAATATATACAATAACCAATAATAAGGCACACGTTTGCAATTCCTCGGCAACGGCGCCAAAAATTTGATGGAGGAAAAATGTCGGTAAAGATTTTCACAAAAATATCGTGTTGCAAGTATAGTCTAAACCGACAATTAAACCTCAGTCAAAATTTAATTCGTTTGTCACAATACAAACCCAATAAAAATAGACCGAAGTATTTAAACATCGGGTCGTCTCTCAAGGAATTGCAGGGAAGTGTTTTTAGTATTGGTTATGAGAAAGTATATTTTTAGGTTTTGAAATAAGGAACAAGTAATGTAAATAACAAGGAAGTAAAATAACAACTAAGAAAAAGTCCTAGCAAGGATTGAAAGTTAGAAGTCCTATCCTCATTATCATCATCAATTGTGATGGTAATTGTCTTTTGCTCTCACTTAGTTAACCTCTAACAATTGAAGGTAAGTCAAGTGAGTAATTCGACTTGAGTTCACAAGTCCTAATCAAATATTAGAGTTAGTGAAGCTTAAGTCAAGTAGCAATTTTCAATCACCAATCAACAAGGGACTTTGACAACTCAAGAGTCTCCAAATTATTCAATCCAAGCTAAGAACATAAAAATCTAACTTAAAATCTAACCAAGCATTTTATCAAACACTTGGAAGGCACAAAATAAAAGCATAGAAAATTAACAAGGAATAATAAAACCTAAAACTAACAATTGCAAGCATTCAATAATAACAAATGAAGAAAGGAGCAATAAATATGAAATACCTCAAATTGCATTAAATAGAAAATTAAATCTAACATGAAGAGTTCATAAATTAAATGGGCAAAACAAAAGAATCAATAAGTAGATAACTAAAGTGCTAAAACAAGTAAGAGTATAAGAAAACTAAATTAAACTAAGATAGAAATCTGAAATTGAGAAGAACTAAAAGGATCCCTAAAACCTAGAGAGAGGAGAGAGCCTCTCTCTCTAGAAAACTACATCTAAAACCTAACTAATGTGAATGAATGATTTCTCCCCATCCAACTCCACTCTGCAGCCTCTAAGCTTCACTTTGGGCTTGAAACTGGGCCTAAAGCAGCCCAGAAATCGCCCCCAGCGTCTTCTGTGCTTGTCACGTGTACGCGTTAGTCACACGTACGTGTCAGTCACGCGTACGCGTAGCTGTAAAATACTCCAAGTCACATATACACGTCAGCCATGCGTGCGTGTCGCTCCTCGCTTCTCAGCTCCTTAGTTTCTTGTGTTCCTTTCACTTTAAGATGCTTCCTCTTCATCCTTCAAGCCATTCATGCCCTCTAAACCTGAAAAAACTTAACACACAGATCACTACATCGAATGGTAATAAAGGAGAATAAAAAATTGACAATTTAAAGGCCAAAGAACCATGTTTTCAACCATAGTACCAAATTAGGAAGGAAAATGTAAAACACACAATTTATATGAATAAGTGTGAGAATAATTGATAAAATCCGCTCAATTCAGCATAAAATGTACCACGAAATAGTGGTGCATCAGGGACGCCCCCTGTCGGAATCACCGGAGCACCCACACCCTCCCTTCTCCGCTGAGACATGCCCAAAACAGAAGGAGCACAACCATCAGCCTACCAAAGCTACACGACAAAAAACTATGGAAGAAAGAAAAGACTCTACCATCTATCGAAAACTAAGCCTGCAGTGGTGCTCATCCTCCCCCAAAATAAAACTACAACCCTCATTTTCAGAAAAACAGTGCTAAAAGAAGTACCAAATGCAACCCCAACGCAGGAAAACAAAAGTAAAAATGAAAGACATGGAAAAAGAATACCAACCTGATAAAAGCCGCTGGCAAAAATGGGAGCAGAGCAGAGAGACAGCGCGAATATAGAGCCAAAATGCGCAGATGAAGAACAAAGTAGGAAAAAGTGAAGAGGATATGAAACTAGGAAGACTGGAAAAATGAAACAGACGAGGAAAGAAAAAGCAAAAGACCAAAACGGCTGTGAAGAATGAAAAAACCAAAAATGCCCTCAGCAACCAACAAACATAGAAGGGCAAAACTGGGAAGGCAACCCAAGCGCCCCCTCCTGGCAATAAATGCTCTCTTTAAAAATGCAACTGATAACATACATTGGAAAACAAAACAAGCGCAAAAAGACGGAAAGATCACACCCACTGCAACACGGACTACGAGGCTGACAAACCCTACAAACTGACCCATTCTAAGACCCGACGCGCCGCCTCTCTGCCACAGGCAGGCCCGTCGAGCAAATCCCTGAGAACCTTATCTCTCGTTCTGACAAATCAAGGAAGGCCATGAACTGCCAAAACCGTATCCTCTAGCGATGAAGACCGACCTTGTTCACTCTCCCGCTGCGGAGACAACTGTTACGGACCCGGCCCACGACTATTCCGTACCCAGAATAGCCTCCGAACCCGACTACCTGGGTCCAAACCACACCGCTCTTCTAGAAGGCCTGTAACCGACCCACTAAGAGCTTCTAACCAACAATCAAATTCAAATATCTCCCTTATCTTAACCAAATAAGATAAGATAGACAATCACCATCACCTATATAAAGAGGAGCCCCAGGCCCCCTCAGGTACGACATTCACTCTACATATCTTATACCTCTGAGATCCATTCTGACTTAAGCGTCGGAGTGTCTTTGCATGTACCACTCCCATTGCTTCAGTCGAAGGATCCGGCATCCATCCCGACCCAAAAAGTTCCCGATCCATCTCTCAACCCGTATCGGACACATCTTATACATCATCATTATTATTATTATTATTATTATTATTATTATTATTATTATTATTATTATTATTATTATTATTATTATTATTATTACATACTTATCATAATAATGAACAAATATTGGATATTAAAGAGATGGATAAATAATGAAAAAAATTAGATATTAAGTAAATGGATAAACAATGAGAAAAAACAATAAAAAAAAATAATAATCAAGGAGATTGATAAACGATTTTAATTGTATGATTGAGTAACTGAAAAATAAATTAATGATAGATTATTCACCAATTTATAATCTTAATATTAAAAGAGATAATATTAGAGTATCTAAATTAAAATAAAAACTTAAAAATTGAAGATAGAATTTTAAAGATAGAGTAAAGGACAAATAGGTCTCTAACCTTTTTTTTCGCGGACATTTTCGTCCCTAACCACGTCAGGGACTTAAAAGTATTTTTCAATAGTTAATGACAAAAATGTCTGCGAAAAAAAAGATCAGGGACCTATTTATCTTTTACTCATAAAATAAAATATAATTTATTCTCTCAAATTCATTTTTTGTAAAAAAAAAAACTGAATTCGTTTTAATATTCTATTTATTTAAATTCGTCCGCATATTTTAGAGAAACACGTAAAAATTGGAGATTTCCAGTTAATTCATGCCAAAAAAATTTAGCTTGTTTTTACAAAAAATTTAGTTAAAATATATTTTTTAAAATAAATTTAAGTCACTGTTAATAAAAATTTTAATTTTTTTAATAATATATAGTAATGTTAACAACTTGAACTTTTATATTTTTTTATGTAAATTTTCTTAATTAAAAAATATATTTTTACAAATAATCCACATAAAAGTTTAAAACTCACTCCTAACAAATTTCTATTTTATGTTTATTTTTGTTTTGAGAAAAACTGAAAGAGAGGCAAAATATAAAAATTGGGAAGGGGGAAGAAGCGCGGGAAGATTAGGGAATTATTCAACAATGGCATCACCCTTTGGATGGTACGGTCCTCTCATAGACCTCCGCGAAGCCTCTTCTCACATCGCCGATTTCGTTCAGCTTCTTGTTTTCGTTCACCGCTCCTTCCCCGTACACTACAAATCCTCCAAATCCGGCGACCTTATACGAACCGACATTCAGGTCGGCGACGATACGATGCCGTATTTCGGAGTAGCTCTCTGGCAGAACCAAATGGCTTCCAAGATCGCCGCTGGAGATCTTGTTTTGCTACAGAGTATGTATGATCATTCCATTAAGTATTTAGGGTTTCGAAATTCCAAATTACGGTTCTTATTTGACTGAACTTGAATTAATTTCCCCAATGATATAGCTATTTATGATGCATTTTGAGCTTGCAGATATGAAGATTGCAAAATATGGCAATGTTGTTGAGGCCAGAACCGTTCAGTGGTCTTCGCTGCTGTGCTTGGTTCACCCTTATGAATCACTTATTTCCAAGGGTTTGATCTTTTCCTTTCAAGTTCCTAAACTTGCTTAGTTTGTTAACTTGGAATTTGCCTGCGTAATTTGTGCAACCAATAAATAATTTTAGAATTGATGTTTAGACTCCTAGTACAAAAATTATCTGGCGGATCCATTTCTTGCTCAACAAGTTTTCAGTTTTTGCAATTTTGGTTCGTGCAGGTGTAGAAGAGTTGATGACAGGTTGCCGTGTTGGGGCAACAGCAAAAGATAAGCTCAGGAGTGTCGTTATGTGGGTGCAGCAGTATCGATCGACTATCTGTAACATCAAGCTGTGGTCCGATCAAGTACTTGCGTCGCCCTCAAAGGTTTGAAATTACTGTTTGTTGATTCAGCAGGCTGCATGTTTATTGGAGCTCTTTTGGTTGTTGAAGCTTTTTTCAGGAGCATTTCTTTTTTCATTTCATGATTATATATCTGCATTAGTTCCATGTTTATTTTGTGATTTCCTAAAATCAGTGGATGAATGATTATTTAGGATCAGCACAACAGAGATCCATTGCTTCATTGCTTTTAGTAAGGAGTAATGTCAAGTGGAAAATCACCTAAGACAAAGGAAGGGGGTGGGGGGAGAGAAAGAAAAAAAGTGGAAGGACATCCAATGAGTGCACTATTGGGCTCAGGGAATCATCTAGTGCATTTATCACTCTATATTTTATAGTTTGGAAGAAGTTACAACTTGTGCTGTAAGAAGATTGATTCAAATTTGCATAGAAATTTGTACTTTGGAAAATGAAAACAAATTAGGTAGGACAAAATACATGCTCCAAATATGAGTACTTCTCTTGGCTGCCTATTATTAATTTAGCATCTCCTCGTGTCATGTAATGTTTGACATGCGATATACCCTTTGTCGTGTTTTGTTGTCCTAAGTCAGTGCATTGGAAGTGAATATCCATTTGTATGATGTCATTAATAGTGTATCCTCTGATTTTATAGTGATTTCATTGTCCTATAAACACAATATTGGGAATTCAGATATGAGTTCTAAGTGAAATAGTGAATATGTGCATAAAAGAACAGATGGGGACTTTATAAGTGACTATAGGCAAGAAACCTTAAGCTTTATGCTTGAAATGTAGTGACCTATCTTATTTTGTTTATTGATATTTTATTTTATTTTATTTTTGACAGAAGTTTATACATTTCAACCTTTAGGTTTAAATTTTGGGCAAAACAACTTTTACTTCTAAAAGTTGACTTATTTCTCTTGGGAATGTTACTTCGATTAACATGCTTCATCCAATGCGGCACTGCTTAGATATACTGACGAACTACTGAATGTGATATATGCAGCAATTATATCTGTTTAAAAATTGGGAAGTTCTTGAGGAGAAACTGCCTCAGAATTGCTCTTCACTTATGGAAGTCTCTCAGCAGAAAACATCCTGCAAAGTAAGAGTCTGTGCATCTACTGCTGAAATTATTCCACTAGTGACACCAAGGAGTCTTGGTGATACCAAGAAAGATAATATTTTCATTAGCGAGAGACTTTGCAAAACCAAGGATAAAAGCTTAGTAGATGATCTCTTATGCATTGGCTGCCGGCTATGTGGTTTACCCTTAAATTCCGAGTACGAGTTTAAATGATTGTTGAAGCTTTTCTTGTTGTGCAAGCCAATAAGATTAGTGCTAATTATTCCTTTCTTTCAGATTTGAGAAAAATGCTACTTCACTAATCTGTTCAAAAAGTTCAAGCCGCCTTCATACAGTAGCCTTGATATATAGACCTTTCATGGTAAGCTTATATTCATACTCATTACATCATACTTGAAAGGACTAATATTTGATTTTGAGCATTAATTGACTTGACTTGGTGAATTTAGCTTGGTGAATTTAGTTTCACATGAAGCTAGAAAGTTATGACAAGTCCATAATAAATCCTATACATTTCAGCTAACTGTTAAAAAATAATACCAGCCAAATTGATAAAGCTTTATGCTTATTTGAGGTGCCTATAGTTTCTTAGTATCTGTGAATGTGTTTTGGCTTCCATTTTGTTTTATAATTACCATATGATAAAAGATAAAAACAAATGTTGTCATGCATGGGATTTTTAAAACGGAATTAAAAAATCTTTACACATCTCTAATGTTTGCTTATTGATGCAATTTTTGGCAGCTATATGTGTGGGATGAATCAGATTACATGCCAGTTCTTGTTAGGAACAAAGCTGCAGAGATCTTGTTTGGGAACATCAAGGCTGAAAAGGTGTATCTGAGTTATAGAGAACAAATGCTCAAAGATGTTGCTGGTCCTCAGAATAAATTCAAGGATGCTGCTGCAAGACTTGCTGGTAACATGAGAATTTCTGGGGAAGGACACTCGACCACTAATGTGTCTGATGCGAGTGAAAGGTTGCCATTGGAGGAAAAGCATCTTCCTGTTAAAATATTCAACATTTATGATGTCTGGTTAATCATTCTTAAACTGTTGTTGCGTCAAGGAAATAACAGTCCTCTAAAATTTGAGATCCTTGTTGACCCCCGCTTAAACGTTGATAATGGGAGATTTGAAATGATTTTTGCATCAATGCCATGTTTTGGACCCAAGTGATAACTATTAACTTTGCTATATCAGCTTTTGCACCTTCATAAGTGCAAATTCCATAATTCCAGTCATCCACTTTCAAAATTTAATTTACAAGAAAACCATTAAATCCAAAATCTGATAAAAACATGATCTTATTGTATATCATTACGTGTTCTGATAGTGCCGTACATTAGACATATTTGTAAGAGTAAAGTGATATAATTAGGTACTGGCTCAAGAGGAAATTAATGGAAGGTGGAAAAGTTATTTCTAAGTTATTTAACGAAGGACATAAGATTCTTCCGAACCTTGGTTGGTTATGCACAAGGAAAGAAGATCAAAACCTGATAATATTTCGATTGAGCTTTGGAAGGCCTTGGAGGAAAAGGCATCAATTGGTTAACCAAGTTTTTTTTATGAGATTTTAAGGTTAAATAAGATGTCTGATGAGTGGAGAAAGAGTACCTTGGTACCTATCTACAAAAATAAGGGGGATATACAAAGTTGCGGAAACTATAGAGAGATCAAACTTATGAGCCATACTATGAAGTTATGGGAAAGGGTGATAGAACGGAGGTTGAGAAAAGAGACACAAGTAACAGAGAACTAATTTGGATTTATACTAGGTAGATCCACTACCGAAGCGATATACCTGTTAAGAAGGATAATGGAGAGGTATTGTAGTAATAAAAGAGATCTACATATAGTGTTTATTGATTTGGAAAAAACGTACGATAGGGTGTCAATGGAGGTCTTATGGAAAGTTTTAGAAAAGAGGAGAGTAAGGATCACATATATTCGTGAAATTAAAGACATGTATGATGGGGTTACAACTAGTGTGAAGACTCAAGGTGGTGTGATAGAGAAATTTTCTATTGGTATAGGATCAGGTATCGTCCTTAAGTTCATACCTTTTCACATTAGTCTTGGAAGTACCCATAGAGCACATTCAAGAGCTTGTGCCATGGTGCATACTTTTTACCGATGATATTGTCCTTACGGGAGAGTCAAGGGAAGACCTAAATAAGAAGTTGGACTTATGGAGAGAAGCTCTAGAAGTGTATGGTCTGCGCATAAGCCGTAGTAAGACGGAATATATGAAATGTAAGTTCGGTCTGAGAAGGGAAAACCCTAATATAGAGATGAAGATTAGAGAAAACATCCTACGAAAAGTTAAAAGTTTTAAGTATCTTGGGTGCATCATACAGGATAATTGAGAGATTGAACAGGATGTAAATCATAGGATCCAAATAGGTTAGTCAAAATAGCGGAGTGCATCTGGTTTTATATGTGACAAAAAAGTGCCTTTAAAACTTAAAGGTAAATTCTATCGCACTGCTATAAGATTGGCTATGCTTTATGGTACGGAGTGTTGGGGAGCACGAACATAAATTGAGTATGGCAGAGATGAAGATGTTGAGATGGATGAGTGGTCATACGCGATTGGATAAAATAAGGAACGAAGATATAAGAGAGAGAGTTGGAGTAGCACCCATTGTGGAAAAGATGGTAGAATCGCATCTCAGGTGGTTTGGACATGTGAGAAGAAGACCGACAGAACACCCAATCAGGAGGGTGGATGAGATGGAAGATGGATAAGGGGTGAAAGGTAGAAGAACACCTAAAAAGACCATCCATGAGGTGGTCAAACGAGACCTATATACATGACAGAGTTCAATGGCGCCATTTGATTTATGTAGCCGACCCCACCTAATGGGACAAGACTTCGTTGTTGTTGTAAAGTGATATAATTAGGTTTACGATGATTGCAACTCTAATATAATTAGTCTTGAAGAAAAAAATATATATCAATTAAGTGTTTTACAATCGCAAACGGTGAATATATTGTTCTATCAATTCATCATGTAAAATTTGATGACGGTACTTATGCGTACCATTAACTACAGAGATGTATTTATTTATGAAAATATCATCACAAAAATAATTTTTGGAGTGAAATTTTACCTGCTTCGTAAGGATCCGCAGTGTATAGAGAGAAAATATGAGGATTATATAAAAACTCAAAAAATAACATGTTTCACTCTACCAAATAAAATCGTTCTTGTGCTCATGTGGTGGCAGAAAGATACGTCACTCTAGATAACAGAAAACATAGGCAATTTCATTTCGTTTCGCACTATCCATAAACGAAGAGATAATATGTCCACTGTTTGTTATTATGAAGAAATTAATTGGTATTTTTTTCATAGACTAATTAGACTGAAATTGAAATCCTTAGGAACCTAATTGTTATTTTACTCTATTTTTAAGCGACTCACAAGTAATAACCTCACAAATCAATGGTGATTACTAAGCTAAAGATCCTACTATGAAGGGGTATTTGAAAAAAACAAGCCAAGTTTCATGAAACAAAGGTCAAGCATATAACCTTAGAGCAGAATGATCAAGCTGATGCCCTCTCCAAGATAGCCAATACAAAGCCGGAGACAATAATAAAATCCTGATTCAAGAAACACTACAATCACTTTCAGTATCAAAAGAAGTCAACAAGACGAACATCCTCACAATCTAAGGATGGATAACTCCAAGCATTGAATATATCAAATTCAAAATCCATCCTCAAGAGTAAAGGGAGACAAAGAGATTAATGAAAGAAGCTCAACACTACACCTTTAGTTTGTAATATTCTCTATAAAAGAGAAATCTCAACACCTCTATCAAAGTACATCCCGTCTTCGAATACAAGAGGTTCTAGATGAAACTCACAGTGGAATCTATGGAATTCATCTGGGGGTAGGTCACTGGCAAAAAGGTGTTACGAGCTGACTTCTACTAACCGGCTTTTCAGAGTCCACACAAATGCTATAAGCATATGAAACAACTCAAACTTCCACAGAAGAATCTCCCTTTCAACATACATATGGCACAGAAGCCATGATTCCCACCGACATAAATAATGAAAAACCAAGGGTAACATTCTGCAATGAAGTCGAAGCACAAAAGAAGAACTCGACCTCCTTTCAGAAATTTGAGATCAAAGTCAGATAAGAGAAGATTCTTTGAGAAATTCTATAACGAAGTTGGTAACATTCAAGCTCAAAAAGAAGAGCTCGACCTCCTTCTAGAAATTTTAGAGCAAACTCGGATAAGAAAGAGGTTTTGAGACAAAGATGGCTACGAGGTACGACAAGACTCGCCACAAAATACCTCATCCTAATAAGAAATAATATCGGGCTACTGAGTTCGGGTGAAGAAAAGTTGATAGCAAATTGGATAGGACCCTACAAGAATACTGAAGTATTAGGAAAGGGCTACTACAAAGTGTCCGATCTCAAGGGTGATGAACTGCTCAGGTCGCAAAACACCTCCAACATAAGGAAATACTACAATTTCTAATGGAAATTGATTTTCTACAATTAAAACACACCAATTGAAGCTTGACAAACTGCAAAAATCATGGGCCGACCCTATAGAAGCCGCTCGGATAAAGCGACGAGGAACTAATTAGTGGAAAAAAATTACATACGCGAATTGAAAAAAAAAACACCTCGAAACAGCTCGGGCCAAACGGGTTGAAAAAATTGTGTTTAGAATAAGTCGCAAAAGTAACTTAACTAAATATGCCCCTCGAGGCATAAATATGATTTAACAACTCGACCCACACGAGTAACAAATAAATTGTACAAAATCCAAGCCCACGATCTCATCTCTACAAGTTTCAAAGATAAACGACCTAATCGTATTAAATGGAACAACTTTACAAAAACAAGTTGTTTAAAGAAAATTTGTTCCAACATCTACAACAATAAAAGGACAACTCGGTTTAAATGAGTTGTGACAGTCAACCATATTTTCAACGAACTTGTATCAAGCACAAGTCATGTCAACCTAAGAGCAAAGCTTTAAAAATGATTTGTATCACAACAAATCATTAAAGCAAATCATTAAAAAGTGATTTGTATCAAAATAAATCACTAAATCAAAATTGAAATAACTCGATATAAAATGAGTTGTAAAAAATCAAAAGAGATAAAAAAAAAGAATCCTTCAACTAAACGATTTATACAGAAACGAGTTGGAAAGGAAAGAAAGGATTGTAAACGTTTTGAACAAAATCGAAACATAAAAACAATCCTCCAAATAAAACAGCTCAGGTGAAACGAGTTGTATCATACACAAGGATGACAATCTTGTAAAAACTAGAAAGGAGAATGAATAAGCATATAATCCCTTCACTTAAGGCGCCAATTTATGCTCGGCAAAGCACAAAAATCACGAGCCGACTTTTTTAATGGTCGCTCGGATAAAGCGACTAGGTTCAAGTTGGTGTCCAATGGTTATAATACGACTTGATAATTTAAAACAACTCAAGCTCATGAGTTGAACGAAATCGAGTTAAAAATAACTATATAATCTAAGTGATTTGTATTAAAAATAAGTCGTATAAAATTCTATCACTTTAGAAATAACTCGAATCAAACGAGTTGGACAAATCATTGAAAGACTTTATTCGATATTCCTACCCGCTTGATTGCTCGAGTCCGACTTCATAAAGCTCGACCTCGAGTAGGGCCACAATGGATAAAGCAACGAAATCCGATGGCTATAAAGATGATCTGATACTTTAAAAGGACTCAAAGTAAATAAGTTGTAAAACAAGTTGTGAAGTCCTAAAAACATCTTGGATTTAAACGAGTTGCATGAAATCCGATCAAGAAATAATCATGTCTCAAAATAAGCGATTTGTACTAAAAATAAAGTCATGCAACAAATCTACAAAATAGCTCGGTATAAAACGAGTTGTACAAAATCAGAATAAGTTTCAGAAAGGTGATTTGTATTAAAACAAGTCATGCACCCTCAAAATAACTCAAACTGAACGAGTTGTACAAAACTAGGACAAGAAATATTCTCTAGTTAAGCAAGATGTGCTAAAACTAATCATACAGAGCCTACAAGCCTTAAACAATTCGGAAAGAACGAGTTGTACAAATTAGTTCTAGAAAAAAGACTTGGCCAAAAACAAGTCGTATAAAGAGAGCAAGTCGAACAGAACATAAAAACGACTTAAAAAATCATATTACAATACGACAAAGTAACAACTACACTACAACAAAATGATAGCGCACGAAAAAAGCGCACAAATAGTTACAGAGTAACGTTACAAGAACGTTACATCATTCAAATCATGTTGAGTCGACTGACCTCTATGGCTTTAGAACTCAAAATTACTAAACAACTTCTCTACAACTCAATATTTCGACTTGGTCATCTAATTGCTCAAATCCGACTTTGTAAAGTTGGACCTCAAGTAGCAGGGGGCACTGTTCATACTCTGACCCAAAACATAAAGGCATGCCCAATAAAGATAAAGATCCACCCAAAAAATGGCGGCCTCTTCTATTTGCCCGACCTCATAAGAGGTCGGATACGACAAGGGGGTCCAACCCTGCTTATTTAAAATAAGTAACTACCTTCACGAATCTCTCCTACTATCTCTATCTCCCCTAAAAGATCGATAGATATCAACAACTTCTAAGATAAAGGGAACGGTCATCCACCAATAAAGGTGGAACTACTCCAACAAAGGTGGTTAGCACTCTACTATAAATACACTAACACCCCTCATGAGGAATTCGGATGGCGGTACCTCGGCATAAGAACAAGCCGGACGCTGCCTCAGAAGGAGTCTGGACCTCATGTTCAGGCCCAAAATCAACGTTTCAGATAACCATCGGAACAAAGGGTAAGTTATTCTTTATTACATGTCATAGTATTATTGGTTAAAATAAATTGATTTATCATAATTAAATTTAACTATTCATCTAATTTAAATTTTGATAAATTAACCAATAAACTATAATATATATTTTTTATAATTTATAAAAATTATTAAAGAAGTTCTATTTTATATTTTTTTCCTCAAGTCACATATTTATTAATCATTTTCAACTGAGAAAATCTGAAAAAATAAAATGAATAGATAAAAAAAATTCAAAAGACATAAAAAATTCTTATAACGCTATCGCTTGATAATTTTATCTTACTTCCTTTGTATTTAAAAAAAAAAATTCATCATATGAACGTACAAAGACGAAGTTGGAAAAAAAAGGTTAAATTCGGAGTTGTTGACAATAAGAGAAAAAAAATAGGAAATAAAGAACCATACAATTTACACACAATTTGAAATTCAAATTTAATTGGATAAAATTAAAGGGGTTTATTTTATAAAATGTTATTATCTCAAAACTTTTTGTAATTTTATGTGCTTATATATCTCAATTTGTTTATTCAGTAAATTTCTTTAATATGTATACTCTAATTCAACTATAATTGAAAATACACTTTATTGTAATGGAGGATTTTTTCAATAACTATCAAATATACTATATAGAAACTTTTTTGAAAAATATGACGGATGAAAGAGAGATTATCAAGATATAGTGTTTTGAAAATTTTTAATGTCTCTTGAATTTTTTTTGTTGGAAATGATTAATAAATATGTAGTTTGAGAAAAAATAAATTACAAAGTAAGATTTTTTAAATGATTTTTATAAGTTGCAAAAGAAAATTATACCTTAGTTAATTAGTTGGGTTATTGAAACTTAGATTAAATAAAAGATTAAATTTAATTATGATAAATTAATCTATTTCCATCAATAATACTGTGACATACAATAAGAAGTAACTTATCCTTTAAAATAGAAAAGATTGGATAGAATTATATATATATATATATACTCATAAAACTAAATTATGTGTAATTATATATACACATAAAACGAAATTAAATAGTCACAAAAAAACTAAATTAAATTGTATATTTAGAGCGGATCAAAGTGGATAATTGAGCGGATAACTATTATCTATATTTATCTTATACCCAAATAAAAATTACGTGTGTTTAATCCAAATTTGTTCCAAAATTTGGTTAACTATTAAATAAATCTGTTTTCTTCGGAATGAAATGGTGCAGGTCAGGTCAAATTACCATCCCTAATTCAATTAGATAATAGATTATCACGGTTTCATAACAGATTATTTACCTAAGATTATTCAAAGCAATAGAAAATAAATTCTGTTATTAATTAAAGTATTGCTAATCTTAAGTTCTTTTCAACATAATGGAGATAATCCCCACCCACACAGAAACACAACTATTTCTTTTTAACCCAATGGAGAATAAAATCTATTGTAGCTAAAGTAATAGTCCTTAGGCTACCACCTAATCTCATTTGTTTATGCATAAAATAAGGCTCATATTATATACATTATCAATCGGTGTTTGGAGTTTCATGATCTTTACAACGAAATAATGAGAAGGTTGATAAAATCCAAATCCAAAACTCAAATAGCACTTACAGGCTTACAGCATATTACCAAAAAGGAACTTCCATGCAATGGAGGAAGGTTAGAAAATAAAATAAGTGGGTTCATATATATAAATTTACAATTTATAAGAGAGTTTGTAATGGCAGTATATAATACATATTCAATTTAAGTGTTATAGTAAAATTCTTCGTCCAAAATTATATAAGCTAAACTAAAGAGACCAAAAATTAAAAAAAAAATAAAAGAAAGAAAGAAACCCATGTTGCCAAGTGAATTAGATTTTAAAATAGCTTCATGCTTTTTATTCTGTTCTTCTGAAACTTCATTCTTCGTATTCTCTTCTTTCTTTTCATCAAACAGACTACATGCAAAGCTTTCTCAAGAAAAAACTTGAGATAAACGCAAAATTATAGAATTGATAAAAGATGTGAAAAGTCAGAGAATATAAACCAAAAGAAATAAGCATATCTGATTACTCTAATATGTTCTTCATATAAGGAGGTATAAATTAGAAAAGAGACTTTGAACGAGAATCCTTAATAATGTGAGGCTGTTCATGTTCATTGATTTTGCACAAATATGCTCGAGTTAATACAAAATTTGACCCTGAAATTTGAGATCAAACTTAAATTGATCACTAAAATTTTAATTGACCGAAATTAAAGCCCCAAATTTATAAAATTACTCACCTCAGTACTTGAACTCATCTCCTAGAAAGACATGTTGATTTAGCATGTTAACTTGTCATGCTAGATAAGATAAAACGACGTCGTTTTATATTGACCTTCAATCTTTAACGAAATATCATAGTTTCACATAACACTTCTTTTTTTCATTAGTGATGGTCATAATACGAGAAGCGTTTTACCCTATTTGTTTGAAACGACATCATTTCGTTGAAGATTAGATGCCAATACAAAATTAAGTTGTTTTGTTTTATTCGATATGACATGACAAGTTCATGTATCAAATCAACATGTCATTAACGGAGATGAATTTAGGGCTAACGCGAGTTACGATTATAAATTTGGGAGATCTAATTTGAGTCATTTAAAATTTTAGGTGTCAATTTAAATCCGACTTTAAATTTAAGGGGTCAAATTAAATATTAACTTAGCTGATGCTCCTGGCCCTGTACCGTCTATACGCAGTGACATGAACTCTTCCCTACATCTCTATTCTATTCCCCCCCTTCACCTACTGCCATCATTCCTCCGCTGTGGATCAACCAGGGTACTTCCTCTTTGTTCTCCTTTTCCAGCCTCTTCTCATTGCTCCTTTTTCTCTGATCATCCTTCCTCTTCATTCTCCTTTTCCAGCCTCTGCTCTTTGCTACCTTTTCTCTCATCATCGCATTTCGGCGACACCCTACCTCTTCGCCAGCTCAATTTCTTACTGACCCATCTTCTTGGGAGGTTTTCTTTTCTTTTCTTTTTTCAAAAGAAATCCAATGTCTGTCGTAGGGAAACAAAGAACATAGAAACAGAGCTAGAGCTAGAGCATTTGAAATTTAAATGCAAATCTAACTTATAGAGAATTCTAATATTCTATAACTGATCCGAGGGCAGACAAAAGAGAATTGTATTAGGCCCTTCATACGTAAAACTTTGTCGAATATTCCTGATATGGACCAAATACAATAAACTAAAGTTAAAACATTGCATAAAACAGAGGTGTATGCTTAAACGGTTATCCTATATATATGATACTAAATAAAATACGATAATTCATATAACCGATTCCCCCTCAAAAGGATAAGATTTTGTTTTTGTAGTAATCATAACAATTTTGTAAATCATAACTCTGACAGAAATACTTTGTTCGTTGCAGTGTTTAGGGTGTTTTTTCTTTAGAGGAGCAAAAGTATCTGGTAAAAGTAATACCATGTGAGAATGTATGTCACCAACATAGTATTCAACAATGCAAGTTCACTGTGCTCAATAGAAACTATAAAATCTTTATACCAGAATTGTCTAAAAGGATTACAACAATAGCATATCTTAACATCCTTAGAGAATGGGCATAACCATTAGAATCAAAATGGTGGGAAAATTGGAACGGCCAATCATTGGGTGACAACTAGACAACCAAAGGCTGAATCCTACCAATCTATTAAAATATTAAGAGATTTGTTGGGACTTGTTCAGAATAACTCCCTCATACTTCACTTGGAACCATTTCATAGCGTCCTCTTTGGTAACCCTGTGCTGAATTCCAACACGGGACTTCTGTCTCCTGCGCCTTCCAACTCGGTATCCTGGTCGCTCCAAAACAATGAAGAAGTCCATACCATAGATACCAGTGGAAGGATCATACCTGAAGCAGAATAAAACACAACATTAAGCCCAAGCATAAATAAAACCCACAATTAAAAACTATTTTGAAATCTTTCTATACTACGTCCAAAACTAAAGCAAATCCAATTAAACCAACACCAAGTTTCTTTATGTTGAACATTATCGTTTAATATGAACAAATAATAAGCCTCGGCACTTTTTATTCTGACAACCAAAGAACTTGGAAGGTAATGAAACAAAATTCAATTAACATAAATTAATGGGAACGAATTGAAAAATAAGGGAATTGGCAGTGCCATGTAGAAGTCTTGGTTTTTTAAACCCATCAAGCCTTGAAAACAACTTAACCATAAACTTGATGAAATAGAAAAATCCTAAAACATTAGGAGTTTTGTGGCAGATTAGCTCTCTGTTTGAGTCAAAGGTTGCAGCAAGTGGAGCAAATAAGTTCAGATAAATCCAGAATTTGAATACAGATAGTTCTGCAGCAGAAAAATGTAAAATAGTCACATGAAATCCAGTAGCTTACTTGATTCCCAAATCGATATGCTCCTGAATACCAAAGCCAAAGCATCCAGTCTCAGAAAAGTTTCTCCTCAAAAGTTCGTATTCTTTAACCTTCAAACCACTCTCCAAAAGCTGCATTGCCTTGTCACCTCGAACAGTGACATAGCATGCAATCTTCTCATTCCTTCTAATTCCAAAGGAACGGACAGTGTATCTTGCTGTCAAAACCAAGAGAAATAAGATAAAACCAAATCAATGACAAGACAGCCACAGATGCCAACATATCAGATGAAAGATAAATTGGTAAAAGATTTCACTTAGGATAGGAGGACTACAAATTCAGTGGAGCTATAAGAACAGTATTAATCAATATGAACTGTAATACTAAAAATGAAAAATTGTAAATCAGCAATAACTTTGGGCTAAACAGTAGATTTGATGTAAAATAAGTCATAATGCTAATACTAACCCTATCCCTCTCTGAATCCCAGAACAGCTGAAGAGTGAATTACACGACACAGCTGGTTCTCATTCATGGCAATAATTAAATTTGTTTAGTAAATATATTGCTAAACCCATATAACCATTATCTCTAACACCACGCATGCTTTCACTATTCTATTCTATAAGAGAAGCCGGAGAAAAAAACAGAACCATGGGTAGAAACCATAAAAAAATAGACTCAATACCAACACTAAGGTTTGAAGTTAGAAACTTTTCCACATTCATTTCACTTGCAACATACATAATATGATGCAAATTACTTTGTAAACAACCCTAATCAATAGAACCTGAGAGTGATACAAATTCATTACGACCAGAATTATTCAACTATTCATTAATCATTATAATAACTAACCTTTGGAAAACACTGGGGTTTGGCCACTAAGTTGCTCTAGCACCTGAAAAAACACAGACAACAACTTTAATTATAGATAAAAAGAAAAATTAAAAGAAGAAGCAATGCGAGGCGAACCTTAGCGGCTCTAGTGAGACGATCTCCACTCTCACCCACGGAGATGTTGAGAACGAGCTTCTGCACCTTAATCTCTCTCATTGGATTCGCAAGTTTCTTCTCCGAAGCCTGTTCTCATTTACATTCCAAATCAACACACAAACAAGCAAATAAAAGAAGACAAGAGAAGATCTGAGCGATTACCATTGGATTTGGATTTGGATTTGAGCTAATATGAAGGCGGCAGAGTACAGGACCAGTGGCTACAGCAATCAAAGAGAATGTGAAGTGTAAGCTGGCGTTTATAAAGGAACCAAAACCCTAAACCCTAACCACAAATAACATGATGCGAATAAGGACAGAGAGAATCACATAGATTCAACAATTATAATATCCACTCAAAACGCACAAAACAATTAATTGTGCGCAAGGCGTGAGAAATTCGAGTTGAAATGGAAAAATGGTGAAAGAGATAGATCGGTAAATGATTGGACGAAAGAAAAGCGTAACAAACCGAATAGTTGCCGAGATGCGCAGTTGCAGTGCTTCAGCTTCGGACTTCGGAGGCGGCTACGCCACCTCATGCATTTTATACTTCATGCTTACGCTGCCCTAATTTTTTTCCTTTTTTTTTTGTTCTTTTGGTCCGAGTTGCCTAATTTTCTTAAGCGCCTTCCTTTTTTTTTGGGTGCTGAGAGTGGGCCTAAGCCTACTGACTAGGAAGAAAGAAGAATATCTTAGTAAACCGAAAAAAAAAAAAGACTATCTTAACTAAGAGTAGAAATTTGTGGTTGGAGGTTTGATTGAGTGGCATATCATGGATTTTTTACTAAAATAAAATAAAAAAAAAATGTTATTTTTCAAAACTTTATTTTTTAACTTTAATTTCTTAAATATAAGTTTTTTCTTTTGTTCAAAGGAAGTTCACCGCACTACGGCAAACTTTATAATTCAAATTTTAAAAAGATGCCTAACTCAACTTCTTAAGTTTCACAATATACAATAGCAACCATTATCATTGTCTCCAAGATACATAGAAATAAGTCATATTTTTATTGGAAAAAATATTTTTTTTTCTAATTTATAATGAGAAAAAATCCTTGTTAGATATGGCTTATTCTCGTGTATCTGTGTATTTCTAGAGACGATGATAATGGCTTATAAATTAAAAAAAAAATCATCATTTTTCCAATAAAAATATGACTTATTCTTGTCTACTCCTATGTACTTTGGAAACGATGATAATGGTTGCCATTGTCTATGGTGAAGCTTAAGAAGTTGAGTTAGTCATTTTTTTTAGAATTTGAAGGGGAGTTCGCCCGGGTTTAGGCAAACTCTATAAAATTTATAGAGTTCGACAGAGGTGTGACGAACTTGCTTTGAAAAAAAAATTCATATTTAGAAAATTAAAGTTGAAAAATAGAATTTTGAAAAATAATAATTTATTTTATTTTATTTTAGTAAAAAATCCGGCATATCATGTGCCTCCTTAACAACCACATGGATTCAAGTCAAAAAATGAATCCATGTAGTGTGTGTGAGTGTGTTGTATGGGTGTGTGGTGCATGAATAATGCCTAGTATTAGGGGTTGTCTAATTCACCTAACCAACCAAAAACTTTTTCTCTCTTCTCTTAACAACGGTCAACATTGACCAACCACCATGAGAGGTGGCTATGTCCAGGGAAAACATTCGAGGGCACATGAGCCAAGAAAAGCACTAAGAAGGGACAAAGAATAGAATTATATTAAGTGCTGTCTAATCCACCTGACAAAAAAAGCCTTTTCTTTCTTTTTTTAACAACTGTCAGCATTGACCAACCACCATAAGAGGTGGCTATGTCCAGAGAGAACATTCGACGGCACATGAGTCAAGAAAACCACCAAGAAGGGACAAATAACAGAATCATAAGAGCGTGAAAAAGGTGAAAAAAGGAGATGAAGGAAAAGTATTTACGGGGGACACCACTTTGGTTCTTAGAGAAAAAGATTGGATAATTGATAATTGGGAGGGAGACAAGAAACTGGAAGGCCCAAAGAAATCTTTCAGTGAAGTAGGACAAAAAACCTATCACTATGGAGGAGGATGACCCGACTGACTTTGAATGGAAAGACGAGACAAAGGACGGTGAGGAAGAAGAAGACGAAAAGAGCAAAAGCCATGGGGCTAACAACACAGGAGGAAAACCAAGAATCAAAGGGGAGAAGAAAGATGAAATTATAGCCATGCATTCATCAAAGTTTCATTCTCAACAATTTCGCAATTAAGTATCACCAATCTAATTCTCAACAATCTAAGCAATTAACCATCACAAGACACACTCTCAATAATAAGCAAACATACAAATCAAACATACAATTTAACAATAGGCCATCCTAATTTCAATAATGCAAACAAAACAAATTCATTAAACCATCATCAACAACAACAATCTAACAATATCCTCATGTCAACTACCCTAGGATTTCACGTAGCAGTACATAATGATTATCCAAAATTGAAAGGCGTACCATATTTGACAACGGTCCTAACCTCTTCAGCCTTTCTCTCTGGTGAATCCAAACCTCAATCAATTCATCACCAATCCAAGCTTCAACAAATGCTATTCAATCTAATTTCATTTGATTTATACAATGTTCATGCTAGGGTTTCACAAAAATTAGGAAAAAATAAAGAAAAAGAGTTCTCTTACCTCATTCCACATGAACATGGGTTAAAACTTTGTTAGAATTTGAGCTTGAAATTCCCCTAAAGCATCAAAATTCCCAAATTCAATCCCTCACACTCCGAAAACGAAAAAACAGTGAGAAATAGAGAAATAAAGGGAAGTTCTCACAATTACTCACTGCAAAGTTACATAAAAATGTAGAGGAAGATAAGAGCGACGCGTATCTGCAAACGGGTCGTCGATCGGAGCTCCAGTTTGTGAGAAAAGTGAGTTTGTGAGAAAAGTGAGTTTGAAGGTGTTGATGAAAAGTGCTTTCCTCTTCTCTTCTCTCGATCTCCCAATCTCTCGAGCTCTCTATCCTTCTTATGTGAAAAATGATTGAAAAAATGGAAGAAGGTCACGTTTTGGGTCCAATAAGAGAGGGAAATTTTTGTCATTTTGCCTATTAGCCCTACCCAGGGCCAATATCTGTTCCAAATTGTATTTGAAATATTTTTCTAGTCATTTCTACATTTATATTTTTCTCATATACAGTACTGGATAGTTATAAGCATGTACTGTCAGTTATAACACCGGTATGCTTTTTTTCATAAATAATTATATTTTCACGCTCCAAATTATGAGTTTAAATTTTATCTGTAAATTTTCAAATTATGAAACTTGAATTTTTAACCTTAACTGGGCGGTTTAAACAATCTTAACTCAATTTTCAAATATATAATTAACTAGCGATTTTTTTCTAAAATTTATATCCTACCCACCTTAAAAGAAATTTTGCCCTCAACATTTAGTTATCTATAAAAAGATGGGGATAATCTTTTCTCATGTCTGACTCAAGTTTCCACGTGTGCTCTTTCACTCCAGCTTGACTCCAAGTGACTTTTACCAATGGGACTTCTTTTCCACGAAACCTCTTGACACTAACATCATCAATTATAACTGGAGTAACTTGAAACATCAGATTCTCTTTTAGTTGAATTGATTCTGGTTCTAACACATGGGTCATATCGGGGGTATACTTTCGAAGTTGAGAGATGTGGAACATATCATGGAAATTTGAGAGGTGTGGCAGTAAAGCTATCTGGTATGCCACTGGCTCGATGCTCTTCAAGATTTAAAATGGACCAATATAACAGGAATTCAGCTTCTTAGTCTTTATAGCCCTCCCCATACCCATAATCAGAGTAACTTTCAAAAATACATGGTCACCTTCTTTAAGTTCTAAAGGCTTCCGCCTCCGATCCGCACAACTTTTTTGATGACTCTGGGCAATAAAGATTTTAGCTCGGATCATTTTTATTTATTTTGTTGTCTCTTCCATTAGTTCGAGACCTAATATGCTCGTCTCTCCAGCCTCATACCAACATAACAGAGATTGACACTTTCTCCCATACAGAGCCTCGTACGGAGCCTTTCTGATATTTGCATGGTAACTGTTGTTATACGCAAACTCTACTAAAGGCATATAACGATCCCAATTGGTTGGTTGATCTAAGACACACTCCCTCAGCATATCTTCTAAGGTTCGAATTGTTCTCTCCAACTGGCTATCACTTTGAGGATGGTACACTTTACTCAAACACAATTGTGTTCTGAATGCTTGTTGAAAGGCTCCCTAAAATGTTGAAGTAAACCAGGGGGTCTCTGTCCGACACTATAGTTGTAGGCACACTATGCAACCTCACAATATCCTTGATATACAGCCTCGCCAGTTCCTCGAAGGAATAGTTCATACGAATGGGCAAGAAATGAGCTGACTTCGTCAATCGATCCACAATCACCCACACCGCATCATATCCTACTCTAGTTCTTGGCAAGCCTGACACAAAGTCCATGGTGATACCTTTCTACTTCCAAGCAGAATCTCGAGGGGTTGCAATGTTCTAGAAGGATTTTGGTGCTCTATTTTTACTTTTTGGCATTTAAGGCATTTGGATAGATGCATTGCTATGTCATTTTTCATTTCTCGCCACCAGAACATCTCCTTCAAGTCATGGTACATCTTGGTAGTTCTAGCGTGAATTGAGAAACCGTTCTTGTGAGCCTCTGTCAACACCTCATGTCACAGACCTCCTACGTTTGGTACATAGATCCTCCCCTTGTATTTCCAGATTTTCTCTTTGACTCGGGTGACTTCTTCTTGTTTCCCTTGTTTATCTTCGGAGGGCTATTTCCATCTTCTTCCTCCTCAAGGTTCCCTACTTGGAAGATCACATCATCACTTAGACCTTTTTGAAGCTCATAGTGGCTCTCTTCTTCAAGTCCGTCCTATCTCCCATCTTTAATAAATTTCTCACCCACATCAATAGATTCCTCCTTCAGAAGAGCGGGTTGAGAGGTTACCTTACTAAGCGGCTCACTTCCTTTCGGAGTTATAGCACCAATGCTAGATTCCGGGGTTGATGGGTGTGTCAAGGGTGGAGGGGCAAGGTTACTAGGGGTGGAGTGAGAGGGTACTAATCGCGAGAAAGCTTCGACAAGAGTGGCCATGCAATTTTCTTGCTTCCTTTGAAATTCCCTTTGCTCTTGGATGAGGACTTGAAAGCTAGGCTCCTCATAAGGGAAGTTAATTGGGGTGGAATAGTGGGGAAAGCTAGGTTGTCCCACTTGTGGCGGTAGGTAGATGGGTGAAGATGGAATTGGTGGTGGAAAAGGTAGAGGGGCTTGAGGGTATGATGGTTGTATCTCATGTCAAGGGCATAGAGCATGAGCATATGGATGGCCAAAACTGTAGCGAGGACGTGTTCCACTAGGTGTGAGAGGTTGATAGAAATTAGGATCGTAGGTCCCTCGCAACGGTCCTTGTTGCCAAGAGTTGACTGCTTGTGACTGATGCCAAGGCATCTTAGGCGAGTTTCACTAGCATTTTTCTGTTAGTTTTAGTTGTTTTATGCACTTTCTTGAGCTTAGAGTAACCAAGAATGGTTAAATGAATAACAAAGCAATGAACCATCCAAACAGTATGATTTTTATGCAAATTTCATGAGTTTTTAGTTATATTACTTGAATGCTATGAATGGAAGATTCTCATGAAAATTTGCAAGACTTTGATGCAGTTGTTTGGATGATTTCAGGGAAGAAGAGGCTAGGCAAGGAAGCAACAAAATCAATAAAGGAAGCTTGAATATCACATGTGGAGTTTAAGCTCCAGTTTAAGCTTAAACTGGAGCTTAAACGCCAAAATCATGAAAGCTGAGGAAAGGGTGAAAGTGGCGTTTAACCTCCAGTTTAACCTTAAACTGGAAGTTAAACGCCAGAAATGGGAAATGCACCAGGGAGCCATTTCCACGTTTAAGCTCCAGTTTAACCTTAAACTGGAGCTTAAACGTGTTCGACCTCCCAGATGGCTTTCTCTATTTCCACGTTTAAGCTCCAGTTTAACCTTAAACTGGAGCTTAAACGTGTTCGACCTCCAGGGCTGCCTTTCCTATCTCCACGTTTAAGCTTCAGTTTAACCTTAAACTGAAGCTTAAACGTGTTCGACTAAGTTACCCTCCAGGGCTGCCTTCTTCCTTTTCCACGTTTAAGCTTCAGTTTAACCTTAAACTGAAGCTTAAACGTGCTTCCACAAAAGGCATCACTGGAAGTGTCTGACGTTTAAGCTGCAGTTTAAGCTTAAACTGCAACTTAAACGCCACTCTTGGAAAAGGTTTCTGGGCCAAAAATATTGCGGTTTAAGTTAGTATTTGAGCACAAACATTAACTTAAACTTACTCTGGTATGAAATCCAATTGAATATCTTGGTTTATGGGATTGGGCCTGAAGGATTGATGAGTCTGAAATTTCAATTTATTGAGTCATGTGTCATTATTTGATTATCACTAAGTTGGCTCAATGAATGTTACAGAATTTGGATCAGCAGCCTCATCAAGATTATGGATCATAAACCCAAGGCAAAAGGAAAGCAGGGAGAGGCCTCAAAGCCCAAGAAACACAACAGAAGCTCAATATAGAAAGTGTATAAATAGGATAGAATTTAAGTTAGGAAGGAATTGGACTTTTTCATTTAGCTAGTTTTCATATCTTTGTAATTGAATTCAGAGCTATGACTCACTAAACCCCCTTTCATTGGGTTAGGGAGCTCTATTGTAATTCAATGAATCAATAATAGTTTTATCTTCTTCTTCAATCTTTTCTCTTGAATTTTGTTAAAAAGCTTCTCGATCTAATTCCATTGGGTAGTTGTCTTGGGAAAGAAACTACCCATAATTGGAATCCTTCGGAACCTTGGGAAAGGAATGGAGGATTCATGCTAGAGAAGCTTTCTCACAGTGAATTGGATTGGGGTTTGGATGGATATTGTGACATGTAATCCTACCAAATTGTGGTTCATGAAACTGTGTGGTATAATCAGTGATCGAGCATCATCTCTTCTTATGAACATTTAAACCAAGGGATTGGGAATTTGTTTGTTTTTAGAGAGAATTGGTGAGCCAAGGGATTGGGATCCAATCATATAAGATTGCCAAGCAAAATTCAATGAATGCATTGGTCGAGGAAGGGATAAAACATGTTTTGATTCGGAGATCTCAATATCTCCTATAACCCAATGAATTCCCCATTTCTGATTTCCACTTTCTCTTTACATTCTGCAACTCAATTCATGCAATCACCCCCATTCCCTTTTAATTTCAGCAATTTAGCTTCTGCTCTTTAATTCATGTAATTTAAGATTCCGCCATTTCAATTTCTTGCCATTTACGTTTTCCGCCAATTTTACATTCCGCAAATCTCATCTAATTCTTGATTCCGCTCAACTAGTCACACATTCTAATCCGAATTGCTCATTCAACCAATCCTTGTGGGATTCGACCTCACTCTATTGTGAGTTTTTACTTGACGATAACCGGTGCACTTGCCGGAAGGAATTTTGCCGATCGTGCAATTTCCTAAATCGTAGCATAACAAGTTTATGCGCATCAAGTTTATGGCGCCGTTGCCGGGGATTGGTTTTCGATTGACAATTCTCCAATTGGAAGTTAACTAGATTGAGCATTTTTTTTTGTTTTGATTAATTCAGTACAAGTTACTTGTTGAATTTTAATTTCTGCACTCTGTTACATGCTTTCTTTCTTTATGCCTTTAAATTCAAGCAACTAACTCACTGACTCACTAACTGTTTGAATTAATTCCTCAACTGCTCTAACCATACTCTTCCATTAACCAAGAGTATTTCACTTGTTTGTTGCCTGTGCTGTGTTCTTGTATGACAGGTAGGAGAGGAGAGACATCAACTCCTCCATATACCGAACCAGAGAGGACCCTTCATAGACTTAGAAGGGAAGCAAGAGGGAAGAGAATACTGGGAGAAGAAGAATCTGAAGGAGAATCTGAGGACAATTTTGAGGAAGCTTTAGATCTCAACATGGATAGAGAAATTCACAACCATGAGAGAGCTGATGGAAACAATGCCATTCCTGAGAGGAGGGTTCTTAGTTCATACATAAACCCAACCTCTGGGAATTGTGGTAGCAGCATCCAGAAACCACCCATTCAGGCCAACAATTTTGAACTCAAACCACAGCTAATATCACTTGTGGAGAATCATTGTTCATTTGGTGGAAGTGCTAATGAAGACCCAAACCAACATCTCACAAAATTCCTGAGAATTTGCGACACTGTGAAGTCCAATGGAGTCCAGGAAGATGCCTATAAACTGCTTTTGTTCCCATTTTCACTTAGGGACAAGGCAGCTAAGTGGCTGGAATCATTCCCAAGGGGGAGCCTAACAACATGGGACGAGGTGGAAAGCAAGTTTCTGGCACGTTTCTACTCCCCACAAAAGGTCAATAGGCTTCGATCTGAGGTTCAGACTTTTAGACAACAAGATGGTGAAACTCTCTACGAGGCATGGGAGAGATTCAAGGATTTGACAAGGAAATGCCCACCAGACATGTTCCATGACTGGGTGCAATTGCATATTTTCTATGATGGACTGTCTTATGAATCAAGGAAGGCTGTAGACCATTCATCAGGAGGTTCATTGAACAGGAAAAAGACTGTGGAAGAAGCCATTGAAGTGATTGAGACAGTGGCTGAGAATGAGTACTACTATGCATCAGAGAGACACAACACTAAGGGAGTCATGGAGCTGAACCATGTTGATACAATTCTAGCCCAAAACAAGGTGTTTGCCAAGCAACTAGCAGAGCTCACCAGGAAATTAGAAACAAAACAAGTGGCTGCAATACACACACAAGATCAAGAGGAAGAAACTACTGAAGGAGGTGATTGGGAAGAGGCCAATTATGTGAGAAATCAACAAAGGCAACCATATGATCCACATTCCAACACTTACAACCCAGGCTGGAAAAATCACCCAAACTTTGGGTGGGGAAACCAGCAAAACCAACATAACAAGTCCACATACCAAAACTCCAACCAAAGATCATACCAAGCCACACAAAATACTTACTCTCAACCACCATATCATGGCCAAAATAATCAACCTACCCACCCTAACCCGAACCAACAATTTCAAGATCAATTAAACAGGATAGAAGGAATGCTAGCACACATGGGTCAGGACATAATTGAATTGAAAAGCTTCAGGGATGATGTGAGATCTACCTTAAGAAACCATGGTGAAAAACTCAAGAGGATGGAGTCTCAAGTAGGAGAGCTATCTCAACAGGCCCCCAAATCAACTGCAGTGTTCCCTAGTGACACAGAAAAGAATCCTAAAGGGGAACAAAAGGGAGTGAGATGGGAAGAATGCAAGGCCATCACCATATTGAAAGAAGTCTCAGAAGAAGAAGGAATCAGATCCTCAGAACAGGAGCCAGAAATCTTGAAGGAAGGTGTGGAGGAAGCTAAGCAGGAAAGTGAAACTGAGCAAGCTAAGGAACTGCAAAAAGGCACGATGGAAACATACCAACCAAAAGCACCATTTCCTCAGAGGTTAGGAGGAGGTGAAAAAGGGAAAACCTATTCAAGGTTTTTAGAGACATTTAAGTCTCTCCATATCAATATTCCCTTTCTTGAGATTCTTCATCAAATGCCTACACACATCAAGTATTTAAAGGAATTGTTGAGCAAGAAAAGAGTTTTGAAGGGAGGACAAACGGTAACAATGAACAAAGAATGCAGTGCCCTCATCAAGAAGGACACAGTCTCTAAGAAAACAGACCCAGGAAGTTTTCATATCCCTTGCATCATAGGGGAAACAAAAATTGACAGAGGATTCTGTGATCTAGGAGCTAGCATAAATGTGATGCCTCTAACTCTTATGAAGAGGCTACAACTGAATGAGGTGAGATCCACTGATGTAATCATACAACTGGCTGACAAAACTCAGAAGTAAGCTGAAGGGGTAGTTGAGAATGTGCTGGTGAAAGTGGGAGATTATTACTTCCCCACAGACTTTGTCATTTTGGACATGGAGGAAAGCTACTTACACCCTATCATTCTGGGCAGGCCATTTCTAGCCACTACTAGAGCGCTCATAGATGTAGAACAAGGAGAGCTAATTCTGAGAATACATGATGAACAGCTCATTTTCAAAGTTTTCAAACCTGCATCTGAGCCTGAACCAGAACCTGAAAAGCCTAAGGATGATAGTAGCCATCTGTGTTTGGAGAAAAGTAATCCAGCAGCTGAAACTCTAAAACAGTCCTTGGAAGGTAAACAAGAGTTGCAAGAGTTAAAGCCACAAGAATCAATGGAAACAGATCAGAAGGATCCTCCTGGCATAAGGGTCAATGAAGAAATCCTCAAGAGAAAGGGAAGAATGATAGGGAAATTGCCAAGAGGGTGGAGAAACAAGAAAATTCCCACTGAAGGTTTTTCTCCGGGAGATAAAGTGATATCAAGTCATTATCTGCCAATCCCACCTGGCCTCAAAACCATTCCTTTCCAGCTCCCTCAAGTGTTCACAATCAGGAAAGTTCTTTCTATGGAACATTTAGAGGTCATGAAAGAATCAAGTGGGGACGTTTTCATAGTGAGAGGAGAAGACGTCAAGCACTACAATCCACCCTAACAAGGGACAACCGTCAAGCTAGTGACGATAAAGAAGCGCTTCATGGGAGGCAACCCATGTTTTAATATCCTTACTTTTTTTGTTTTGTTGTGCATCTAATAAAGCATGGTTTCTTATGCATGAACTTGAATCCTCAGGACAACTGCTGAAAGAGTGCACTAAACATTGCATGTAAAATACAATTTGTCTCTAAGTTTGGTGTGCCTGAAGGCACCCCAAATTTTATTCAAAATGCATTCAATTTTTCATTCAAAGTGCACAACCAAACATTAAGTTTGGTGTTCCTCTTTGAACACGGTTCATGAAAAGCAAGAAGTTCCTCTGGATTTCGAAATTCATGACAAGTATACCATTCGCATGTTTTAATACTTTGGTTTCAATTACTTAGGGTAGTAAATTTGTTTAGAATCAAAGAGCCAAAGTGACTATGATTTATTAGAATTATGCACATTCATTAAGGACAACCAATATGGATTTCATGTCATCAGGAGACTTTACCAAACACTAAGTTTGGTGTCCAGTAATAAGTGTGCATACATACAAAAGTCACGGCTATAAGCTCATGAAGTCAATCATTGATTTACATGTGCAAGTACTATTCATCATTCACATGGACCGAAAAATGATAGCAAACTTGTTTGTTTGTGCAGGTACAAAAGAAAAGACAAAAATGGAGGAAAAAGACAAAGGGAGGTACGGTGCTTGGTCAAAAAGAAAGTTCACAAGTCTTTGAAACTAACACATGGGAAAAGGAAGTTCTGCAAGAAAAGATAGCTACATGTACAACCTAATGCACCCAGAATACTTCCAAGAAAATGAAAAGCAATTCGTCCTTCTCCCTGATTCATATATTTACCATCAAGCCACCCTTCACAAACCACCCTAGCCGTCCATTTTTCACTCACGGGCACTATAAAGAACCACTTGAGGAACGAGTTCCACACCACCAAATCTCCTTCATGCACATTTTCTTTCATCATAGCATAACTATCTTTTGCCGAAAACAACCTCACCACACCTCCAACAACACTTCTTGCTTCACCTTGTCAACTTTGGCTTGTCACTTACCAAAACTAAAGAACCAATGGCAGCCTCATCTAGCCACAAAAGAAGAAAAGACAAGCAACCAATGGAGGAGAACAGGGAATTCGATGCATGGAGATACAAATCAGTTTTCCATGAAATTCAAGCCGAATGGATGAGACCTAAAAGGGTACTAGCTGAGGTTCACTTTGACCTTGAAAAGGATGAGTTCCCAGGTGTTTGGGAGAAGATCAAAAAGAGGAAGTGGGAGCTCCTGACTAAGCCAATCACTAAAATCAACATCAACTTGGTGAAGGAGTTCTATGCAAATGCAGTGAGGGAAGACTCAACCAAGAAACCCACATACAAAAGCTATGTGAGAGGGGTGGAAGTTGACTTCAGTCCCAAAGCAATCATGAAAACTCTTGGCCTGAAAAACATACATTTCAGCCAAGCAAGTTATGAAGAAAGGATGATAGGAGAACCTGACTATACAACTATTGCTGAAGACCTTTGTGCCATCAGAGCTGAATGGGTAAGAAAAACAAGAGGGGCTCCAAGAGTCTTGAGAAGGGGAGACCTAACACCGGAAGCTAAAGGGTGGTATGCAATAGTTAGGAGATCCATCCTACCCACTGCAAACTCTTCAGAAATAGTCCCTAAAAGAGCCATCTTGCTACATTGCATAATGGTGGGAGGGGAGATTAAAGTTCATAAACTCATTGCTGAACAGATACAAGAGCTTAGTGAGAAAAGTGACCCTGAATCCTGGCTCCACTTCCCTAGCACCATCATTAGACTATGCATCGATGCCCAAGTACCACTTGAAGATGAAAGACCTAATTGGCTATATCCTGGATTGGCTATAACTGCGTACAGAATGACTCTTGGCCCAATTGCTCCAAGACATACAAAAAGAAGAAATGAAGAAGGGCAACAAGCAGAAGCAGAGCAAGAAGCGGAACAAGAAGGACAGGAAGGAGAAGACGGAGAAGAAGAGCAAGAAGAGCAAGGAATTCCAGAAAGAAGACAACGAATTCCCAGAGACCCCATGGATATGAGCAGAATGCAGGAAATCATAGAAGGAATGTCTCAACAATACATGAGGTCTCAGGAGAGATAAGAGGACTTTCACCTAAAAATGATGGATATGCAAAGGAACTTTGAATCAAGATTCTTAGATCTGCAAAGGGAACAGAATTTACACTTACAGGAATCCTTCAGCCACATATGCCAACACCAAGATGCCAATGTCTTGGCAATCAAGGAAGCCACCACTTTACAGAATGCAAGATACTCAGTCCAAGCTGATTACAACATCAGTTCGCAAATCAAGCTTAACTACATAGGGGAACATTTACACAAGATGGACCCAGCATTCCCAGCTTTTGATGAGTATTTCAAAGGGAGGAAAGAAGGAGAAATAAACAAGGCAATGATCCTTGAAAAAGGAGTGGAGGAAACAATGAAAAAGGCTGGATTCTGGAAAAAGCTCATAAGAAAAGACAAAGGAAGTTCAAGTGGTCAAAAAGGGGTAGAAAGCAAGAAGAAGCAGGATCCCAAGAATCAAGAAGAACCAAGCAATAAATGAGAGGTGGTCTCTCTCCTTAATAATCAAATGATAATTGGTGAATTGTCTTCATGAGCTTTCTTTCATTATAAGTCATTTAAGTTTTAAGGTGAAATTTCTAGTATGTTTGTCTGTTTATTGCCTTGAATAAAATGAATGCCTAGATGTTTGGATATAACTTCACCTTCTTAAACAAGTGCTTGCCATGCTTGTTCTGTTTCCAAAAATAAAAGAAAAGTTTGAACAAAAGTAACTTGGCTCAATTAGTGACAAATCAAGTAGAATTAAGTGGTGGTATGCATGCTTGATTGTTTAGTCAGATCACTGGAAATAGAGTGTAGAATTATCATTTTTTGTGTAGAAATTGAAAACTGTCTATGGATCTTGATGAATAAATATCTTTGGCCATGAAGAAGAAAGAAAAAGAAGAAGAAAAAGCCACTGAAAAAGGGCAACCAAAAAGCAAAAAAAAAAAAAATTGAGAAAATAAGCTAGGCACCAATGGTTTGAACTTCTGAGACAAATGCCTGTGGTGTTTATGTATTAAGGATATGCTTGGATGAATAGGTTCTGAGGAGTGTTTCAACACTTGGTAACTTGGGTTAACTAACCCTGGATTATCAACCAAAAGTCCATTATCAAGAGCAACCTAAATACAAAACATTTAGTCACACAAAGAGGTGCTAGGCACCAATGTCTCAAGAAGAAATGTGAACTAAAATGCCTGTAGTGGATATGTGTAGTGAACTAATAAGAAAAAGAAAATGCCAAAGGCTTGTGCAACACATGACACTGAGCAACAAGGAGCAAATAAGCTCAAAGAAAAAGAAAAACAAAGAAAAGAAACTTGCCAAGGATATGTGAATAACAAGAGGCCATAGCAGTGTTTTAGTAGAAACATAAAAAGTGACATTCTTACCTAAGAAACAATAAAGTGATGCTGCAACAACTTTCTGCATGAACACCCCATTAATCAATGTCAATTACTTACTGATATGGCTAATGAATTTACTTTCTGTTTCATTCTTTCTTCTCAATAATTCAGAACTTGCTTGGAGACAAGCAAGGATTAAGTTTGGTGTTGTGATGCCAAGGCATCTTAGGCGAGTTTCACTAGCATTTTTCTGTTAGTTTTAGTTGTTTTATGCACTTTCTTGAGCTTAAAGTAACCAAGAATGGTTAAATGAATAACAAAGCAATGAACCATCCAAACAGTATGATTTTTATGCAAATTTCATGAGTTTTTAGTTATATTACTTGAATGCTATGAATGGAAGATTCTCATGAAAATTTGCAAGACTTTGATGCAGTTGTTTGGATGATTTCAGGGAAGAAGAGGCTAGGCAAGGAAGCAACAAAATCAATAAAGGAAGCTTGAATATCACATGTGGAGTTTAAGCTCCAGTTTAAGCTTAAACTGGAGCTTAAACGCCAAAATCATGAAAGCTGAGGAAAGGGTGAAAGTGGCGTTTAACCTCCAGTTTAACCTTAAACTGGAAGTTAAACGCCAGAAATGGGAAATGCACCAGGGAGCCATTTCCACGTTTAAGCTCCAATTTAACCTTAAACTGGAGCTTAAACGTGTTCGACCTCCCAGATGGCTTTCTCTATTTCCACGTTTAAGCTCCAGTTTAACCTTAAACTGGAGCTTAAACGTGTTCGACCTCCAGGGCTGCCTTTCCTATCTCCACGTTTAAGCTTCAGTTTAACCTTAAACTGAAGCTTAAACGTGTTCGACTAAGTTACCCTCCAGGGCTGCCTTCTTCCTTTTCCACGTTTAAGCTTCAGTTTAACCTTAAACTGAAGCTTAAACGTGCTTCCACAAAAGGCATCACTGGAAGTGTCTGGCGTTTAAGCTGCAGTTTAAGCTTAAACTGCAACTTAAACGCCACTCTTGGAAAAGGTTTATGGGCCAAAAATATTGCGGTTTAAGTTAGTATTTGAGCACAAACATTAACTTAAACTTACTCTGGTATGAAACCCAATTGAATATCATGGTTTATGGGATTGGGCCTGAAGGATTGATGAGTCTGAAATTTCAATTTATTGAGTCATGTGTCATTATTTGATTATCACTAAGTTGGCTCAATGAATGTTACAGAATTTGGATCAGCAGCCTCATCAAGATTATGGATCATAAACCCAAGGCAAAAGGAAAGCAGGGAAAGGCCTCAAAGCCCAAGAAACACAACAGAAGCTCAATATAGAAAGTGTATAAATAGGATAGAATTTAAGTTAGGAAGGAATTGGACTTTTTCATTTAGCTAGTTTTCATATCTTTGTAATTGAATTCAGAGCTATGACTCACTAAACCCCCTTTCATTGGGTTAGGGAGCTCTATTGTAATTCAATGAATCAATAATAGTTTTATCTTCTTCTTCAATCTTTTCTCTTGAATTTTGTTAGAAAGCTTCTCGATCTAATTCCATTGGGTAGTTGTCTTGGGAAAGAAACTACCCATAATTGGAATCCTTCGGAACCTTGGGAAAGGAATGGAGGATTCATGCTAGAGAAGCTTTCTCACAGTGAATTGGATTGGGGTTTGGATGGATATTGTGACATGTAATCCTACCAAATTGTGGTTCATGAAACTGTGTGGTATAATCAGTGATCGAGCATCATCTCTTCTTATGAACATTTAAACCAAGGGATTGGGAATTTGTTTGTTTTTAGAGAAAATTGGTGAGCCAAGGGATTGGGATCCAATCATATAAGATTGCCAAGCAAAATTCAATGAATGCATTGGTCGAGGAAGGGATAAAACATGTTTTGATTCGGAGATCTCAATATCTCCTATAACCCAATGAATTCCCCATTTCTGATTTCCACTTTCTCTTTACATTCTGCAACTCAATTCATGCAATCACCCCCATTCCCTTTTAATTTCAGCAATTTAGCTTCTGCTCTTTAATTCATGCAATTTAAGATTCCGCCATTTCAATTTCTTGCCATTTACGTTTCCCGCCAATTTTACATTCCGCAAATCTCATCTGATTCTTGATTCCGCTCAACTAGTCACACATTCTAATCCGAATTGCTCATTCAACCAATCCTTGTGGGATTCGACCTCACTCTATTGTGAGTTTTTACTTGATGATAACCGGTGCACTTGCCGGAAGGAATTTTGCCGATCGTGCAATTTCCTAAATCGTAGCATAACAAGTTTATGCGCATCAGTGACCCTCCCTCAAATTAACATCCCATACCTTGAGGTGAACCAACATCGGAATTGTCACCCCCTACAACATGATAAAAACTAGACTCCAAGCCAAAAGGGTGATAGTTCATGATGAATAGAAAAAATAAAACGCAACGATACCAACAAAAGCAATGAACAAATGAGTATATATGTTCTAATTATATCTACTAGTCTAGGCCTAAACAAACAAAAAGTGTTAGTTGCTATCAATACTAGGATAGAGGTGCCTCTTACTAATTAGTGCCAAGTAGCAAACCAAAATCAAGTATTCACAATATTCACATATTTACAACAACCAAAAATTGTAGCACTCATTGCACATAAAGTGAACTCCCCGGCAACGGCGCCAAAATTTGATGTGATGAGAGGTAACCAACTCACAGGTGGGTTAGGAACTCGGTTATCCAAAGAAACAGATTTAACATTGTAAGTATAGTCCTAACCCGACAAATTGGCCCTTCAACTCAAATTGGAAATTCACAAGATATGTCACAAGCAAGACCAAATTAAAACCGAGAGTATTAGACTCCCGAGTCGTCTCCCTAGGAGCACTTTAGAACAATGAGTGTATAATTCCGGTTGTAGTGATCAACCGGTTGTAGTGATCAACGGGTTGTGAATGAAGAAATGAACATATAAAGCAATAAAAGAACATGCAAAATTATAATGATTGAACTAATTAAGAAATTAAAGAACCGACTATGCAATATAAACAAGTAAAGTATAAAAGAAATCAACATATAAAGGTATAAAAGATTGAAAGCATAAAAAAGAGTCTTGGCTTGGAGTGAGCTAAGGGTCCTTTCCTTGTTGGAACCACAACTATGACAAATATGAATGATTAGTCTCACTTGATCAACACTCACATCGGAAGGTAAGTTAAATGAGCATAAGTGTCCTTAACCCACAAATCCTAACTTGCTTGCTAATTACTTTAGCAACAAGTTAGCGTTAGTGGGAACAAGAACAATTAACAACCAAAGAATTGAAACTAAATGTTGGACATTCCAACTCTAGGAACCCAGTTGCTCACTTTACCCAAGCAAAGAACAAAAAATTTAGTCTAAAACCATGTTTGACATTTTGTCAAATACTTGGTGGGCAAAAATCTTAAACATGAGGAAAATAAGAAAAGACTTGAAACTAAAAGCAACAATTGAACTCAATCAACAAGAATAACACAAGAAATCATGTAACAAGAATCAAACATCAAATTCATCAACAAGAAATTGAAAGTGCAAGAGAGAAGCGAAATTGAACTATAACTTGAATTAGAAGAAAGAGTAATGACAATGTAACTATAAAGAGTAATAACAAGAGAATACTTACAATGAAAGCTTGCAAAATCCAAGATCAAAAATAGAAATGGCACTTGAATGTAAAACCCTAATATAAACCCTAATAGAGATGATGAAAAACTTAGAGAAAAAAAACTAACTAAAGCTTCCCACTACTACTCCTAAAACTATCCTAATGATATCCTATGTTATCTCTTCATTTCCTTCTCCAATATGAGCTAGAAGACTTCAGAAATAGGCCTCCAAAGCCCCCAAATCATGAGGCACGTGCTATTTTAATGAAGTCATGTGCGGGCACCTGTGCGGATGCACAGATGCGTGCGTCCGCATATTTCGTGAGAAATCCAGGCCTGTGCGTACGCACAGATAGCCGTGCGTACGCACACTACGCGATGCTTGGCTGGATGCGCGACGCGCTCGATGCAATCCACGCGCTCTGATGGGGCAGCTGTGCGCACGCACACGTCTCTGAGCTCATCTCCTTTCATTTCTCTTGCTTTCTCCACTTTGCATGCTCTTCTTCCATTTTCTCCAATCCATTCCTACCTTATATACCTGAAAGCACTCACCAACAATATCAAGGCATCGAATGGAAGGCAAATGGAATAAAAATAGATTCAATTAGGTATAAAAGAGTATATTTTTATAATCAAGCACAAATTGGGAAGAGAGATCAAAAGCATGCTATTCAAGGGAATAAGTGCAAGTTTATATGACGAAAATCCATCCAATTCTAACAAAAAATCATCATAAAAAATGGATTCATCAATTCCTCCACACTTAAACGCTAGTATTTCCTCATGCTAAACACACACAAAGGAGATAGAAGAAAGGGAAAATGACTTATGCTATATACTACTTAAATGCATGCAATTGTCCTAAGGTTAATCACTAATATGTACTATGATGAGAGTGGGTAGAAGCAAACCATGAAATTCCAATCCATCACAAGAAGGCTTTAGGGCCAATGCAAAGAGTTCATGCATTAAGATCAATGTCCAAAGAATTGAATTGAAGTTGTCAAAACTATCCAATCAAACAACTTGCAAGAAGATGCAATATGAGGTGTAAAAACATGAAATTGAGCGATCGTACCCCTCACCAGATGTGTATCCCTCAATTTACTCAGTGTTTAGGGTTTAACCACTCAATTATCCTTTTATCATGCTTTTCAAAGATTTGCAAGTCATCTAACAATCAACTAGTATTTAATGCATGAATAACAAGTATCATGAGGTATTTAGAGGGATGTAATGGGGCTAGGGTTAGGTAGGATGAATTATGGTCAAGTGGACTTAAAGAATTAGTTCTTTGATTAGCTTGAGCGTCCACCTAATCTTACATCACCTATATACACGTAACAATGCAACCTTCCCACCCATTTCCTTTTTATATCTCATCTTACTCATGCATTTTCTTTTCAAACATATCATATGCATCCTTTATTTATTCTTTTATTTTTTTACTTTGTTATGCGCAAGTTTTTTTAAATTAATTAGTTGAACTATGAATGCATATGTTTCAATTAATGAAATGCATGAGCATTACCTAATTGCCAAAAATTTTCAAAACGAGTTCATGCCTCTATCACTAATGCTTCCCAGAATTTCCCCACACTTAGAATTTACACCCTAATCCACCCAAGCTAATCAAAGAGTAATTCATGGACATCAATGGTTTTCCGCTTAAGGGGAGTAATGTGCTATTATTAGAACAAAAAGGGGATCGATAGCCTCAAAGGGGTTCACAAAGGTGAGTGCAAGGGTTGGCCATTGACGATCGGGCTTTTTGCTAGTAAAGAAATTCACAAATATAATCACGTTGTAAGTATAGTTTCTAAACTAACAAGAATCCTTTTGTACAAAAGTTTTGTTTGTCACTAAAGCAAACCCAATAAAATTAATTAACTGAAGTATTCAAACCTCGGGTTGTCTCTCAAGGAATTGCAGGGAGGTGTGTTATTATTGGTTATGGGTTTTCCGAGAATTTTTAGAGTTGGGTAATAGAAAAATAAATAATTATAAATTAAGGTAGTGAAAATTAACAAAGAGGTTTTATGTAATTAAATTAAATTAAAAAGCCTTGATCCGGAGAAAATTAATTGAAAGTTCTATCCTTGTTGGATTTTTCAAGTGTAATGGTAATTGGTTGTTGTTCTACTTAGTTATCCTTTACTAAATAAAGGAAAATCAAGTTAGGAGCCAACTTCTATTCACAAGTCCTAATCCTCACCCTTGTGTTTGGATTAGCGTTAGTGGCCAGAGAGCCAATCACAATTAACTCTTGAGTCTTCCAACTCAAGGGTCTCCAAATATTAATCAACTCCAAAATCAAGTTGGGAACCTACTCCATTGACATGGATGCCAATTTCATATAATAAATGACTAAATAAATACTTGAAGATAATCAAACAAATAATGAGGTAAATAGAAAAATACTATTGCATTAATAATGTCAAAAAAGCTTTCCAATTGTAACTCTGAATAAGGATTAAAGATATAAAAGAGTAGAGATGATAATTGAAATAAAATTGGAAGCAATTAAATAAATAATAAAATTTAAATGGAAAAATATTATGGAATAAATGAAAATATAAGAATCCTAATTTAAAGGAACATTGAACCTAGAATCTGAGAAGAAGTTGAAATCCTAATCCTAAAACCTAAGAGAGAGGAGAGAGCTTCTCTCTCTAAAAACTACATCTAAAACCTAAAATTATGTATATTGAATGTTCCATGAATGAATAAATGCATTTCCTCACTTTATAGCCTATAATCTATATTTTTCGGGCCAAAAATTGGGCCAAAAATAGTCCAGAAATCGCTGATTGCGAATTCTGTCACGCTGATTTTCGTCACTGCGATGCGTCCGCGTAGAGCACACGTTCGCGTCGCCTAGCTGTATGGCCACTATAGCAAATTATATATCATTTCGAAGCCTTAGATGTTAGCTTTCCAACGCAACTGGAACCGCATCATTTGGACCTATGTAGCTCAAGTTATGACCGTTTTAGTGCGAGAGTGTCAGGCTGGATAGCTTAGCAATTTCTTCAACTTCTTGTATTCCTTCCACTTTTGCATGCTTCCTTTCCATCCTCTAAACCATTCCTGCCCTATAAACCCTGAAAACACTTAACACACATATCAAAGAATCGAATGGTAATAAGAGAGGATTTAAACATAGGAAAATAAAAGCCAAAGAAGCATATTTTCAATTATAGCACAGAATTAGGAAGGAAAATGTAAAACCATGCATTTTGTATGGATAAGTGTATGAAAGATTGATAAAATCCACTCAATTGAGCATAAGATAAACCATAAAATAGTGGTTTATCAACCTCCCCACACTTAAACATTAGCATGTCCTCATGCTAAGCTCAAGAGAAGCTATAAGAGAGTGAAGAGGAATGGTAGAAAGTATGAAATGCAACCTATGTATATGAATGCAACTATATGCAAAATATTTCTACCTACTTGGTTAAAAGTAAACAAATCCTTTAAGAACAAATATGAATTGGATTTCACTAATTCAAATCACAAAAATGAAGTACAAATAGACTTGCAAAAGAAAATAGCTCGTGAAAGCCGGGAACAAAGAATCGAGCATCGAACCCTAACTGGAAGTGTATACACTATAATCACTCATGTGTTTAAGGTTCGATTCTCTCAATTCTCTACTAAGCTTACTTTCTAAGGCTTGCTCTTCATCTAACAATCAACAAAAATTTAATGCACAGATACACATATCAACAGGTCTTTTAAGGGTTGTAATGGGGTTAGGGTCAAGGTAGGATTGTATTTGGTCAAGTGGACTAAAATCTGAATCCTTAATTAACTTAAACTTTCCACCTAATTTTAGACAATCCATGTAATCATAATACCATATCTAACTATCCATTAACCATTTTTCCACATATTCATGCATTCTAATTTCAAGTACAGTACATATGCATTGCTTTCACCACTTACTTTGGGGCATTTTTGTCCCCTTTTATTTATTTGCTCTTTTTCTTTTCTTTTTCTCCTTTTTTCTTTTTTTTCCTTTTTTTATTTTTATATATATCTATATTATTTTTTTTCTTTTGTTTTTTCTCAATGCATATGATTAAAGTATTGAATGCATAAACATGTTCTTAACATTCTTGTTCATATTTTCTTAAGAATACACAACACCCAATTCTCAAACCAAATATTGGCAAACCCAATTTCTCCACACTTAATTCATGAGCACTGTCACTAGTCTAAGCTAACCAAGGATTCAAATTATGGACATTATTATTTTCCGTTTAGAGTTAATGATGTGCTAAAGTAAAGAATAAAAGGGGTAAAATAGGCTCAAATTGGTTTGCAAGGGATAATGAAGGGTTAAGGCCATATGGGTATGTAAGCTCAGTGAAACAAATTCCTTAATTATATTAGTGCATGCATACATCAAACAATGGAAATATAGAATCAAGCAAGACAAAGATCACAATTTTAGAGAGAACAACACACACCAAAAATAAAATATTGGTTGATAAAATGCAACCAATCAAATAGGCTCGAAATCTCACTGGTTTTGTGTGTTCGAGCTCTAAACCATGTTCCAGTATAATATTTCTTCAAACAAGTTTTTCAAAAAGTTTATTTCAAATTAGTGAAATGTTATAAAAAGTTTCTCTTATTACTTTAACCAAGCAGTAGTTGAATAGGCACAAAATCAAATAAATATGCAATCAAACATGCAAATGCAACAATGAACAAACAAAGAAAATAAAACATTGGTGTTGAAAAGAAGGTAACTAAGCCCTGGAAGTCGGTATCAACCTCCCCACACTTAAAGATTGCATCGTCCTCGGTGCATGCAAAGAAGTGCAAGTGGACGGGCTGCTATAACTGATGCTTTTCTCTAGAGATTGTGCAGATGGACTTGTCTGTTGCTCCATATAGAAGTTTCTCTTTCCCTTTCTCGGTGGCCAGCCTGAAAGAAGAGGAAAAATAAGAAAAAGTAACCCAGAAATAAAGATAAGAAAATAAATAAAGTCTGGGTGGTTTAATGTCAAATAATGAGGGTCTCAATTACATGGTAGCTACAACATGCGAGTGAGAAAACAATAGAAGCACATGGCATACCAGTGGTGCAAAAGTTGCAAAAATGAGGGAGAGAGTGTGGGTAATGCAAGATAGTGTAAGTTCATGTGAATGCAAGATAATATAAGTATCATGAAGGAGTAGCATTGACTTATGAAGAATAATACCCAGTCAGAGTAAAACAAGTCATGAAGCACCAGAATAATTCAAGAAAAGATGTAACAATTGAAGAAGAAAATTAAACACCAATGGAAAATAATAAATTTAGAAAAAAAATCAAAATATGCACAAAATTAAAATACAATGAATGAAAGTATGCAATTAAATAAAATATAATGGAAGTGAAGAGGGATGAGAGGTTAAAAAGATGAAGAAAAAGAAAGTAAGAAAGAGGGAAGAAAGAAATAAGAATGGAAAGAAAAGATTTAGATATTGGAAAGAAAAGATAAGATAGTTGGCGCTAATCTGGATAAGCTGTGCGTCGCATGTGACGCGGACGCGTGAGTCACGCGATCGCGTGGCGGACGATAATATCAGGTGACGCGGATGCATGGATCATGCAATCGCGTGGCCTGATTTGTGCTATTGGCGCGCAACTCTCTGTTTCAAACACATTTTGCCAAAATTTAGGGTCACGCGTTCGCGTGGGTGATGCGATCGCGTGAATGGCCATATTTGCAAAACGACGCGGCCGCGTGGGGCACGCATTCGCGTGATAGGACTTGTGCTTCCAGCACAAGTCCAGCCCTACTCCACCATAAGTCTCTACCATACACCTCTTTACGTCGATTTTACAGGGCCACGCGTTCGCGTGGGTGACGCGTACACGTGGGAGGCTCTTTTTTCAAAATGACGTGGACGCGTCAGCGATGCGTTCGCGTGGGCATGGTTATGCCTAAGGCACGCCTCCAGCCACGCTTTCGTGTGACTTTCTGTTCAATTCTCTTTTCTTCAGAACGCATCTATGATGTGGACGCGTTGCGTGCGTTTTTGTTTTTTTGTTTTTTTGTTTTTTTTTGTTTTTTTGTTTTTTTGTTTTTTTGTTTTTTTGTTTTTTTATGCAGTATGCAAATGCAAATGCAGGCTATATGCAGCTATATGCAGAGATTATGAGAAGAGTCATTAACAAAAATAAAAATAGAATAAAGTAAAATAAAACTAAGATTGAAACGGAACGATCATACCATGGTGGGTTGTCTCCCACCTAGCACTTTTAGTTAAAGTCCTTAAGTTGGACATTTGGTGAGCTCATTGTCATGGTGGCTTGTGCTTGAACTCGTCTTGAAACTTCCACCAATGCTTGGACTTCCAATAAGCTCTATCAATACCAAGTAAATTTCTCAAGCTTTGATGGAGTTCCTCACAAGTTTTGAGCTCCCAAATTTGATCCTCATGTATGCCTGGATCCCAAATCTTGTTTCTGCACCCGTCTTCAAGTGGAACATGATGATTCCATCCGGGTGGTAAGCAATCCGAATTCTCACTACGGCATCCAAACAGCTTCCTAGACCCATTCAGTTGAGCTTTACACCAACCCTTGCATTTAAACTTTGAGCTTTCCACCATATTGAACCTTGCATGACAACTCCAACCACTAACCATCTTCCTCTTACTCTTAACGCCACAGAGAGCTCTAAGCTGGCCATCTGTCTCAAGTAAACCATATTCAAGTGGGAAAGTAAAGGGCAAGGATAAGAATTTTACCCACTTGAATGTTGTATTGGATGGTAATGGCTTTGGGGGAGAGGTCTCCAACAGCTTTGGAAGGTGATTTCAAGCTCCATTCCCTTGTGCTCTCCCTTGGCAACTTCCACCTCTTTGCAAGCTTCTTCAAGTTCAACCTCTTCCTCTTGGTAGCTTTCTTTAAATTCAATCTCTTCTTCATTACTCACCAAGGGCATGGGAGATTGTGCTTCTTCTTCTTCTTTAATCTCCATTTCTTGATCAACCTTTTCAAAGTCTTTAGCCATGATATGCCTTGGAGGTTGTACACCCTCTTCAACATCAAATTCAAACGTCTTGGAAGGAGGTTCTATGACTGGACTTTCCCATGGAGGTTCAACATCTCCTAAGTCTTCAACCACTTCTTCCTCTTCAATAATTACTGCTTTGTCCAGTTGTTTTAGTATAAAATCGTACTCATCCTTGATGATTTTCTTTCTATGATAACTCCTTTTAACTATTCCTTCATCTTCAAGGGTCTCTCCTATCTCCACATTTTGGGCCTCCTCTTGCTCTAAGACAAAATCAGACTCCTCCTTGATGTCTTCCTTCACTAATTCTTCAACCACTCTTTCGACTTCAAGGGTCTCTACTACCTTCATCTGTAGGGCCTCCTCTAGCTTCTTATGAAGTATGAATTCGCGAAGATGATTCCTTCTTTCTTGTTCCATATCAATAGCATAATTGGGATCATCTTGCTCTTGGATTGATGGATGTGGGTGCTCTTCCATGGAGGGTGGTGATGGGATGGGAAGATTATTATGTGGTTGAAAAGGAAGCACACTGAAGCTTGAGGGTTGAATATTGGAGGTAGAGGGTTGGTCTATGTGGGATATAAGATTTTGGAGTGTAGAGGTGAGACCAATGATATTAGAGATGAGTGTGTTGTTATCCAATAGAGATGGTGAATATTGAGGTGGTGGTTCTGGGTGTGGTTCATATGGTGGTTGGTGTGGTTGATGTGGGTTAGGGTCACGTGGGGGTGTTTGGTGGTAAGGTGCTTGTGAGTGTGGTAGTTCAAAGGTATGTTGGGGAGGCGGTTCATAAGCATATGGCGGGGCTTGTTGGTAACTACAAGGGGATCCACTATATTCATCATCTTGGTACGCTCCCTGGAATGTCTCTTGACCATAGTAATTTGATGGAGGTTGGTTGTCACGAAAAAGTCCACCATAACTATTGTCTCGACATGCAATGTTGAATGGTCGTCGTCCATGGTATGTTGGAAGGTGTTGTTGCCTAAAGCATTGATCAAATCCTCATGGCTCCGTCCATCTCTGATGGTTTTGACCTTGATGCATGTTCCTGTTATAGCTTCCATTTTTTTCAACAATATTAGAACCAAACTCAAAGCGACGGAGCTGAGAACTCATAGCAACTAATAAAAATTAAAAACAAAAATAAAACAAATAAACAGGTAAAAGAAAATATTTACAATAACTAATAATAAGGCACACATTTGCAATTCCCTGGCAACGGTGCCATTTTGACGATCGGGCTTTCTGCTAGTAAAGAAATTCACAAATATAATCACGTTGTAAGTATAGTTTCTAAACTAACAAGAATCCTTTTGTACAAAAGTTTTGTTTGTCACTAAAGCAAACCCAATAAAATTAATTAACCGAAGTATTCAAACCTCGGGTCGTCTTTCAAGGAATTGCAGGGAGGTGTGTTATTATTGGTTATGGGTTTTCTGAGAATTTTTAGAGTTGGGTAATAGAAAAATAAATAATTATAAATTAAGGCAGTGAAAATTAACAAAGGTTTTATGTAATTAAATTAAATTAAAAAGCCTTAATCTGAAGAAAATTAATTGGAAGTTCTATCCTTGTTGGATTTTCCAAGTGTAATGGTAATTGGTTGTTGTTCTACTTAGTTATCCTTTCCTAAATAAAGGAAAATCAAGTTAGGAGCCAACTTCTATTCACAAGTCCTAATCCTCATCCTTGTGTTTGGATTAGCGTTAGTGGCCAGAGAGCCAATCACAATTAACTCTTGAGTCTTCCAACTCAAGGGTTTCCAAATATTAATCAACTCCAAAATCAAGTTGGGAACCTACTCCATTGATATGGATGCCAATTTCATATAATAAATGACTAAATAAATACTTGAAGATAATCAAACAAATAATGAGATAAATAGAAAAATACTCTTTGCATTAATAATGTCATAAAAGCTTTCCAATTGTAACTCTGAATAAGGATTAAAGATATAAAAGAGTAGAGATGATAATTGAAATAAAATTGGAAGCAATTAAATAAACAATAAAATTTAAATGGAAAAATACTATGGAATAAATGAAAATATAAGAATCCTAATTTAAAGGAACATTGAACCTGGAATCTGAGAAGAAGTTGAAATCATAATCCTAAAACCTAAGAGAGAGGAGAGAGCATCTCTCTCTAAAAACTACATTTAAAAACCTAAAATTATGTATATTGAATGTTCCATGAATGAATAAATGTATTCTACCACTTTATAGCCTATAATCTGTGTTTTTCGGGCCGAAAACTGGGCCAGAAACAGTCCAGAAATCGCTAATTGCGAATTCTGTCACGCTGATTTTTGTCACTGCGATGCGTCCGCGTGGAACATGCGTTCATGTCATTTATCTATACGGCCACTATAGTAAATTATATATCATTTCGAAGCCTCAGATGTTAGCTTTCCAATGCAACTGGAACCGCATCATTTGGACCTATGTAGCTCAAGTTATGACCGTTTTAGTGCGAGAGGGTCAGGCTGGACAGCTTAGCAATTTCTTCAACTTCTTGTATTCCTTCTACTTTTGCATGCTTCCTTTCCATCCTCTAAGCCATTCCTGCCTTATAAACCCTGAAAACACTTAACACACATATCAAGGCATCGAATGGTAATAAGAGAGGATTTAAACATAGGAAAATAAAAGCCAAAGAAGCATGCTTTCAATCATAGCACAGAATTAGGAAGGAAAATGTAAAACCATGCATTTTGTATGGATAAGTGTATGAAAGATTGATAAAATCCACTCAATTGAGCATAAGATAAACCATAAAATAGTAGTTTATCAACCTCCCCACACTTAAACATTATCATGTCCTCATGCTAAGCTCAAGAGAAGCTATAAGAGAGTGAAGAGGAATGGTAGAAAGTATGAAATGCAACCTATGTATATGAATGCAACTATATGCAAAATGTTTCTACCTACTTGGTTAAAAGTAAACAAATCCTTTAAGAACAAATATGAACTGGATTTCACTAATTCAAATCACAAAAGTGAAGTACAAATAGACTTGCAAAAGAAAATAGCTCGTGAATGCCGGGAACAAAGTACCGAGCATCGAACCCTTACTGGAAGTGTATACACTCTAATCACTCATGTGTTTAAGGTTCAATTCTCTCAATTCTCTACTAATTTTAATTTCTAAGGCTTGCTCTTCATCTAACAATCAACAAAAATTTAATGCACAGATACACATATCAACAGGTCTTTTAAGGGTTGTAATGGGGTTAGGGTCAAGGTAGGATTGTATTTGGTCAAGTGGACTAAAATCTGAATCCTTAATTGACTTAAACTGGAACCTAACTTTAGACAATCCATGTAATCATAATACCACATCTAATTATCTATTAACCATTTTTTCCACATATTCATGCATTCTAATTTCAAGTACAGTACATATGCATTGCTTTCACCACTTACTTTGGGGCATTTTTGTCCTCTTTTATTTATTTGCTCTTTTTCTTTTCTTTTTCTCCTTTTTTCTTTTTTTCCTTTTTTATTTATATATATATCTATATTATTTTTTTTATTTTTTCTCAATGCATATTATTAAAGTATTGAATGCATAAACATGTTCTTAACATTCTTGTTCATATTTTCTCAAGAATACACAACACCCAATTCTCAAACCAAATATTGGCAAACCCAATTTCCCAACACTTAATTCGTGAGCACTGTCACTAGTCTAAGCTAACCAAGGATTCAAATTAAGGACATTATTATTTTCCGCTTAGAGTTAATGATGTGCTAAAGTAAAGAATAAAATGGGTAAAATAGGCTCAAATTGGTTTGCAAGGGATAATGAAGGGTTAAGGCCATATGGGTATGTAAGCTCAGTGAAATAAATGCCTCAATCATATAGTGCATGCATACATCAAACAATGGAAATATAGAATCAAGCAAGACAAAGATCACAATTTTAGAGAGAACAACACACACCAAAAATAAAATATTGGTTGATAAAATGCAACCAATCAAATATGCTCAAAATCTCACTGGTTTTGTGTGTTCGAGCACTAAACCATGTTCCAGTATAATATTTCTTCAAACAAGTTTTTCAAAAAGTTTATTTCAAATTAGTGACATGTTATAAAAAGTTTCTTGAAAAAGAAATTATTACTTTAACCAAGCAGTGGTAGAATATGCACAAAATCAAATAAATATGCAATCAAACATGCAAATGCAACAATGAACAAACAAAGAAAATAAAACATTGGTGTTAAAAAGAAGGTAACTGGTGCACGAAATCACAATCACACTTTTGCAATTCCGTACAACTAACCAGCAAGTGCACTGGGTCGTCCAAGTAATACCTTACGTGAGTAAGGGTCGATCCCACGGAGATTGTCGGCTTGAAGCAAGCTATGGTTATCTTGTAACTCTTAGTCAGGATATCAATAATTCTCAGATTTAATTGTAAAAAGTAAAAGAACATGAAATAAATACTTGTTATGCAGTAATGGAGAACAGGTTGAGGTTTTGGAGATGCTTTGTCTTCTAAATTTCTGCTTTCCTACTGTCTTCTTCTTCATGCACGCAAGGCTCCTTCCATGGCAAGCTGTATGTTGGTGGATCACTGTTGTCAATGGCTACCATCCGTCCTCTCAGTGAAAATGGTCCAAATGCGCTGTCACCGCACGGCTAATCATCTGTCGGTTCTCACTCATGCTGGAATAGGATCCATTGATCCTTTTGCGTCTGTCACTACGCCCAGCACTCGTGAGTTTGAAGCTCGTCACAGTCATCCCTTTCCAGATCCTACTCGGAATACCACAGACAAGGTTTAGACTTTCCGGACCTCAGGAATGGCCGCCAATAATTCTAGCCTATACTACGAAGGTTCTAATCTTATATTAGAAACCCAAGAGATACACATTCAAGCTTGATTGCATGTAGAACGGAAGTGGTTGTCAGGTGATGAGCGGATAATTTATACGCTTTTTGACATTGTTTTTAGTATGTTTTTAGTAGGATCTAGTTACTTTTAGGGATGTTTTCATTAGTTTTTATGTTAAATTCACATTTCTGGACTTTACTATGAGTTTGTGTGTTTTTCTGTGATTTCAGGTATTTTCTGGCTGAAATTGAGGGACTTGAGCAGAAATCAGATTCAGAGGTTGAAGAAGGACTGCTGATGCTGTTGGATTCTGACCTCCCTGCACTCAAAGTGGATTTTCTGGAGCTACAGAACTCAAAATGGCGCGCTTTCAATTGCGTTGGAAAGTAGACATCCAGGGCTTTCCAGAAATATATAATAGTCCATACTTTGGCCAAGAATTGACGACGTAAACTGGCGTTCAACGCCAGCCTTCTGCCCAAATCTGGCGTCCAGCGCCAGAAAAGGATCCAAAACCAGAGTTGAACGCCCAAACTGGCACAAAAACTGGCGTTCAACTCCACAAATGGCCTCTGCACGTGCAACACTCAGGCTCAGCCCAAACACACACCAAGTGGGCCCAGGAAGTGGATTTATGCATCAATTACTTACTCATGTAAACCCTAGTAGCTAGTTTATTATAAATAGGACCTTTTACTATTGTATTAGGTATCTTTGGTCTCAGTTTTATTCCATTGTTCATCTTAGGAGACTATTGATCTCGTTTAGGGGGCTGGCCATCTCGGCCATGCCTGGACCTTCACTTATGTATTTTCATACGGTAGAGTTTCTACACTCGATAGATTAAGGTGTGGAGCTCTGCTGTTCCTCAAAGATTAATGCAAAGTACTTCTGTTTTCTATTCAATTCATCTTATTTTGCTTCTAAGATATCCATTCGCACCCAAGAACGTGATGAAGGTGATGATTATGTGTGACGCTCATCATCCTTCTCCCTTATGAACGCGTGCCTGACAAACACTTCCGTTCTACATGAAATAAGCTAGAATGAATATCTCTTAGATCTCCCAACCAGAATCTTCGTGGTGTAAGCTAGAATGATGGCGGCATTCAAGAGAATCCGGAAGGTCTAAACCTTGTCTGTGGTATTCCGAGTAGGATTCAATGATTGAATGACTGTGACGAGCTCCTAACTCGCGATTGCAGGGCGTTAGTGACAGACGCAAAAGGATAGTAAATCCTATTCCAGCATGATCGAGAACCGACAGATGAATAGCCGTGCCGTGACAGGGTGCGTGAGCATATTATTCACTGAGAGGATAAGATGAAGCCATTGACAAGGGTGATGCCTCCAGACGATTAGCCGTGCCGTGATAGGGCATTGGATCATTTTCCCGAGAGATGACCGAAAGTAGCCATTGACAGTGGTGATGTATCACATATAGCCAGCCATGGAAAGGAGTAAGACTGATTGGATGAAGATAGCAGGAAAGCAGAGGTTCAGAGGAACGAAAAGCATCTCCATTCGCTTATCTGAAATTCCTACCAATGAATTACATAAGTATCTCTATCCCTATTTTACTATATAATATTCGAAACCACCATTATCACTTTATATCTGCCTGACTGAGATTTACAAGGTGACCATAGCTTGCTTCATACCAACAATCTCTGTGGGATTCGACCCTTACTCACGTAAGGTATTACTTGGACGACCCAGTGCACTTGCTGGTTAGTTGTATCGAAGTTGTGACAATTATGAATTAAGATCAAAGCACCAAGCTTTGGAGCCATTACCAGGTTTGTTCGAGCCTGGAGATCACAATTTTGTGCACCAAGTTTTTGGCGCCGTTGCCGGGGATTGTTTGAGTTTTCGGCAAGCTTTTGGTCCGGTAACATCAGTGCCAGATTCCCTTTTGATCCGGCAACTGCACCAAGTTTTTGGCGCCGTTGCCGGGGATTGTTTGAGTTTGGACAACTGACGGTTCATCTTGTTGCTCAGATTAGGTAATTTTCTTTTCGTTTTCTTTTCAAAAAAATTTTTCAAAAATATTTCTAAAATTTTCTCATCTGTTTTCGAAAAAAAAAAAATTTGTTTTCAAAAATTTTATTCAAAATTTTTAAGAATGAATTCTAGTGTTTCATGAAGCATGCTAAAGCCTGGCTGGCTGAAAAGCCATGTCTAAATTCTTTTGGACTGAGGTTTTGGATTAAAATTGAATGAATTACATTCATATGTTTGCTGAAGCTTGGCTGGCCATTGGCCATGTCTAGTGTTTTGGACTGAAACTTTCTTTGAAAGCTTGGCTGGCTAGTGAGCCATGTCTAATTCCTGGACTGAAGCTTTAGACTAAGAATGCAAGATTCCTGGAATTCATATTAAAAATTTTGGAATCCTTATTTTTTCAAAACTATTTTTGAAAAATATAAAATAAAAATCCAAAAAAAATTTAGAAAATCATAAAAATAAAAAATATATCATGTTTCTTGTTTGAGTCTTGAGTCATATCATAAGTTTGGTGTCACTTGCATATGCATCTTGCATTTTTCGAAAATATCATGCATTCATAGTGTTCTTCATGATCTTCAAGTTGTTCTTGGTAAGTCTTCTTGTTTGATCTTGATGATTTTTTGTTTTGTGTTGTATGTTGTTTTTCATATGCATTCTTGAATTCTTAGTGCGTAAGCATTAAAGAATTCTAAGTTTGGTGTCTTGCATGTTTTCTTTGCATTAAAAATTTTTCAAAATTATGTTCTTGATGTTCATCATGACATTCAAAGTGTTCTTGGTGTTCATCTTAACATTCATAGCATTCTTGCATGCATCACATGTTTTGATCAAAAAAAATTTTCATGCATTGCATTTTTTTGTGTTTTTCTCTCTCATCTTAAAAATTCAAAAATCAAAAAAAATATCTTTCCCTTTTTCTCTCATCAAATTCGAAAATTGAGTTGACTTTTTCAAAAATTTTTAAAAAATCAAATTGTTTCTTATGAGTCAAATCAAATTTTCAATTTGAAAATCTTATCTTTTTCAAAATCTTTTTCAAAAATCAAATCTTTTTCAAATTTCTTAGTTATTTTCGAAAATTCCAAAAATATTTTTCAAAAATATTTTTCTTATTTTTAAATCAAATTTTCGAAAATAACTAATCAATTAATGTTTTGATTCAAAAATTTCAAGTTTGTTACTTACTTGTTAAGAAAGATTCAAACTTTAAGTTCTAGAATCATATCTTGTGATTTCTTATGAATCAAGTCATTAATTGTGATTTTAAAAATCAAATCTTTTTCAAAACTAATTTCAATCATATCTTTTCAAAAATATATTCTTATCTTATCTTTTTCAAAAATATCTTTCCAAAATATCTTTTCTAACCTCCTAACTTCTTATCTTTTCAAAATTTGTTTCAACTAACTAACTAACTTTTTGTTTGTTTTTTAACTTTTTCAAAACTACCTAACTAACTCTCTCTCTCTAATTTTCGAAAATATCTCCCCCTTTTTCAAAAATTTCTTTTTAATTAACTAATTATTTTTATTTTTATTTTTATTTCAAAAAAAAATTTTTTTTTCGAAAAATACTAACAAATTTTCAAAAATCACTAACTCCTTTTCAAAATAATTTTCAAAAATTATACCTCCCCCATCCTATTCTATTTATTCATTCATATCCTAACATCTCATCTCACCTCTCTTCCATCCTCACAGATGTGTTTCTTCCTTTACATCACATTCTTTGTCTCCCCCTCTTTTCTTCCACTCACAAAGGGATCCCTATACTGTGGTATAAAGGATCTCTATTATTATTATCATTTTTCTGTCCATTCTTCCTTGTCATATGAGCAGGAGCAAGGATAAGAACATTCTTGTGGAAGCAGATCCAGAACCTGAAAGGACTCTGAAGAGAAAATTAAGAGAAGCTAAAATACAACAATCCAAAGATAACCTTTCAGAAATTTTCGAACAGGCAGAGGAGATGGCATCTGAAAATAATAATAATGTAAGGAAGATACTTGGTGACTTTACTGCACCTAATTCCAATTTACATGGAAGAAGCATCTCCATTCCTGCCATTGGAGCAAACAACTTTGAGCTGAAACCTCAATTAGTTTCTCTAATGCAGCAGAACTGCAAGTTTCATGGACTTCCATCTGAAGATCCTTTTCAGTTCTTAACTGAATTCTTGCAGATATGTGATACTGTTAAGACTAATGGAGTAGATCCTGAAGTCTACAGGCTCATGCTTTTCCCTTTTGCTGTAAGAGACAGAGCTAGATTATGGTTGGATTCTCAACCCAAAGACAGCCTGAACTCTTGGGATAAGCTGGTCACGGCTTTCTTAGCCAAGTACTTTCCTCCTCAAAAGCTGAGCAAGCTTAGAGCTGATGTTCAAACCTTCAGACAGAAAGAAGGTGAATCTCTCTATGAAGCTTGGGAAAGATACAAACAGTTGACCAAAAAGTATCCTTCTGACATGCTTTCAGAATGGACCATCCTGGATATATTCTATGATGGTTTATCTGAGCTATCAAAGATGTCACTGGACACTTCTGCAGGTGGATCCATTCACCTAAAGAAAACGCCTGCAGAAGCTCAAGAACTCATTGACATGGTTGCTAATAACCAGTTCATGTACACTTCTGAAAGGAATCCTGTGAATAATGGGACGCCTATGAAGAAGGGAGTTCTTGAGGTCGATACTCTGAATGCCATATTGGCTCAGAATAAAATATTGACTCAGCAAGTCAATATGATCTCTCAGAGTCTGCATGGAATGCAAGCTGCATCAAGAGGCATCTTCTGAAGAAGAAGCCTATGATCCTGAGAACCCTGCAATAGCAGAGGTAAATTATTTAGGTGAACCTTATGGAAACACCTATAACTCAACATGGAGAAATCATCCAAATTTCTCAAGGAAGGATCAAAAGCCCCAACAAGGCTTTAACAATGGTGGAAGAAACAGGTTTAGCAATAGCAAGCCTTTTCCATCATCAACTCAGCAACAGACAGAGAACTCTGAACAAAATGCTTCTAATTTAGCAAATCTAGTCTCTGATCTATCTAAGGCCACTGTAAGTTTCATGAATGAAACAAGGTCTTCCATTAGAAATCTGGAAGCACAAGTGGGCCAGCTGAGTAAAAGGATCACTGAAATCCCTCCTAGTACTCTCCCAAGCAATACAGAAGAGAACCCAAAAGGAGAGTGCAAGGCCATTGACATAAGCGCCATGGCCGAACCTCTGAGGAGAGGAGAGGACGTGAATCCCAAGGAGGAGGACCTCTTGGGACGTCCAGTGATCAATAAGGAGCCTCCCTCTGAGGAACCAAAGGACTCTGAGGCTCATCTAGAGACCATAGAGATTCCATTGAACCTCCTTATGCCCTTCATGAGCTCTGATGAGTATTCCTCCTCTGAAGAGAATGAGGATGTCACTGAAGAGCAAACTGCCAAGTTTCTTGGTGCAATCATGAAGCTGAATGCCAAATTATTTGGCATTGATACTTGGGAAGTTGAACCTCCCTTGTTCATCAATGAACTAAGTGATCTGGATCAACTGATATTACCTCAGAAGAGACAGGATCCTGGAAAGTTCATAATACCCTGTATCATAGGCACCATGATCTTTAAGGCTCTGTGTGACCTTGGTTCAGGAATAAACCTCATGCCCCTCTCTGTAATAGAGAAACTGGGAATCTATGGGGTGCAAGCTGCTAAAATCTCACTAGAGATAGCAGACAGCTCAAGAAAACAGGCTTATGGACAAGTAGAAGATGTATTAGTAAAGGTCGAGGGCCTTTACATACCTGCTGATTTCATAGTCCTGGATACTGGAAAGGAAGAGGATGAATCCATCATCCTAGGAAGACCTTTCCTGGCCACAGCAAGAGCTGTGATTGATGTTGACAGAGGTGAAATAGTCCTTCAATGGAATGAGAACTCCCTTGTATTCAAAACTCGAGGATCTCCCTCTGCAACCATGGAGAGGAAGCTTGAAAAGCTTCTCTCCAAGCAGAGTCAACCAAAGCCCCCACAGTCAAACTCTAAGTTTGGTGTTGAACTCCCATATCCAAACTCTAAGTTTGGTGTTGGAGAGTCTCAACAAAGCTCTGCACATCTGTGAGGCTCCATGAGAGCCTACTGTCAAGCTATTGACATTAAAGAAGCGCTTGTTGGGAGGCAACCCAATGTTTATCTAATTCTTATTTTTATTGTTTTCATATTTTCTTAGGTTCATGATCATGTGGAGTCACAAAATAAACAAAAAAACCAAAAACGGAATCAAAAACAGCAGAAGAAAAATCACACCCTGGAGGAGCATCTGTCTGGCGTTCAAACGCCAGAACAGAGCATAGTTCTGGCGCTGAACGCCCAAAATGGGCAGCTTCTGGGCGCTGAACGCCAGAACAGGCATGGTTCTGGCGTTCAACGCCAGAAATGGCACACAGATGGGCGTTGAACGCCCAAAATGGCCACCAACCTGGCGCTGAACGCCCAGAGTTGGATACAAAGGCATTTTTACATGCCTAAGGGTGCAGGGATGTAATTCCTTGAACACCTCAGGATCTGTGGACCCCACAGGATCCACTCAGGATCTGTGGACCCCACAGGATCCCCACCTACCTCCACTCACTTCTTCTCACCACTCTCTTTCACACAACCCTATAAACACTCTTCCCTAAAAGCCCTTCACCAATCACCTCAATCTCTCTTCCCCATTAAACCTTCACCACTCACATCCACCCACTCTTCCCAATAAACCTACCTCATAAACTCCACCTACCTTCAAAATTCAAAACCAATTTCCCACCCAAACCCACCCATATGGCCGAACCAATACCCACCCTCCCTTCCCTATATAAAGACCTCCATTCTTCATCAAATTCACACAACACACCCCTCTACACTCCTCTTGGCCGAAACCACATATCCCTCTCCCTCTCCATATTTCTTCTTCTTCTTCTTCTATTCTTTTGTTTATTGCTCGAGGGCGAGCAATATTCTAAGTTTGGTGTGGTAAAAGCATAGCTTTTTTGTTTTTCCATTACCATTGATGGCATCTATGACCGGAGAATCCTCTAGAAGAGGGAAAGGGAAGACAAGAGCTTCCACATCCGAATCATGGGAGATGGAAAGGTTCATCTCCAAAGCCCATCAAGACCACTTCTATGATGTTGTGGCCAAGAAGAAGGTGATCCCTGAGGTCCCTTTTAAACTCAAAAGAAATGAGTATCCGGAGATTCGACATGAAATTCAAAGAAGAGGTTGGGAAGTTCTAACAAACCCCATCCAACAAGTCGGCATCCTAATGGTTCAAGAGTTCTATGCCAATGCATGGATCACCAAGAAACATGATCAAAGTAAGAACCCGGATCCAAAGAACTATGTTACAATGGTTCGGGGGAAATACTTAGATTTTAGTCCGGAAAATGTGAGGTTGGCGTTCAACTTGCCATACATGGAAGAGAACGCACGCCCCTACACAAGGAGAGTCAACTTTGATCAAAGGTTGGACCAAGTCCTTATGGACATATGTGAAGAAGGAGCTCAATGGAAGATTGACTCCAAAGGCAAGCCGGTTCAACTAAGAAGATTGGACCTCAAGCCTATAGCTAGAGGATGGTTGGAGTTTATTCAATGCTCAATCATTCCCACTAGCAACCGGTCTGAAGTTACTATAGACCGGGCCATCATGATCCATAGCATCATGATTGGAGAAGAGGTGGAAGTTCATGAGATTATACCTCAAGAACTCTACAAGGTGGCTGACAAGTCCTCCACCATGGCAAGGTTAGCCTTTCCTCACCTCATTTGCCATCTATGCAATTCAGCTGGGATTGACATAGAGGGAGATATCCTCATTAAAGAGGAAAAGCCCATCACTAAGAAAAAGATGGAGCAAGCAAGAGAGCCCAGTCATGGAGCTCAAGAGGCGCAAGAAGCTCATCACCATGAGATTCCGGAAATGCCTCAAATGCACTTTCCTCCACAAAACTATTGGGAGCAAATCAACACCTCCCTAGGAGAATTGAGTTCCAATATGGGACAACTAAGGGTGGAACATCAAGAGCACTCCATCATGCTCCATGAAATAAGAGAAGATCAAAAAGCAATGAGGGAGGAGCAACAAAGACAAGGAAGAGACATAGAAGAGCTCAAGGACATCATTGGTTCCTCAAGAAGAAAACGCCACCATCACTAAGGTGGATTCATTCCTTGTTCTTCTTTCTTCTGTTTTTCGTTTTCTATGTTATGTACTTATCTGTGTTTGTGCCTTCATTACATGATCATTAGTAGTTAGTAACTTTGTCTTAAAGATATGAATGTCCTATGAATCCATCACCTCTCTTAAATGAAAAATGTTTTAATTCAAAAGAACAAGAAGTACATGAGTTTCGAATTTATCCTTGAACTTGGTTTAATTATATTGATGTGGTGACAATGCTTCTTGTTTTCTGAATATATGCTTGAACAGTGCATATGTCTTTTGAAATTGTTGTTTAAGAATGTTAAATATGTTGGCTCTTGAAAGAATGATGACTAGGAAACATGTTATTTGATAATCTGAAAAATCATAAAAATGATTCTTGAAGCAAGAAAAAGCAGCAAAGAACAAAGCTTGCAGAAAAAAAAAATAGGCGAAAAAAAGAAGAATAAAAAAAAATATAGAAAGAAAAAGAAAAAGCAAGCAGAAAAAGCCAATAACCCTTAAAACCAGAAGGCAAGGGCAAATAAAAAGGATCCCAAGGCTTTGAGCATCAGTGGATAGGAGGGCCTAAAGGAATAAAATCCTGGTCTAAGCGGCTAAACCAAGCTGTCCCTAACCATGTGCTTGTGGCGTGAAGGTGTCAAGTGAAAACTTGAGACTGAGCGGTTAAAGTCAAGGTCCAAAGCAAACAAAGAGTGTGCTTAAGAACCCTGGACACCTCTAATTGGGGACTTTAGCAAAGCTGAGTCACAATCTGAAAAGGTTCACCCAATTATGTGTCTGTGGCATTTATGTATCCGGTGGTAATACTGGAAAACAAAGTGCTTAGGGCCACGGCCAAGACTCATAAAGAAGCTGTGTTCAAGAATCATCATACTGAACTAGGAGAGTCAATAACACTATTCGAAATCTGAAGTTCCTATAGATGCCAATCATTCTGAACCTCAATGGATAAAGTGAGATGCCAAAACTATTCAAGAGGCAAAAAGCTATAAGTCCCGCTCATATGATTGAAGCTCTGTTTCATTGATAGTTTGGAATTTATAGTATATTCTATTCTTTTTATCCTACTTGATTTTCAGTTGCTTGGGGACAAGCAACAATTTAAGTTTGGTGTTGTGATGAGCGGATAATTTATACGCTTTTTGACATTGTTTTTAGTATGTTTTTAGTAGGATCTAGTTACTTTTAGGGATGTTTTCATTAGTTTTTATGTTAAATTCACATTTCTGGACTTTACTATGAGTTTGTGTGTTTTTCTATGATTTCAGGTATTTTCTGGCTGAAATTGAGGGACTTGAGCAGAAATCAGATTCAGAGGTTGAAGAAGGACTGCTGATGCTGTTGGATTCTGACCTCCCTGCATTCAAAGTGGATTTTCTGGAGCTACAGAACTCGAAATGGCGCGCTTCCAATTGCGTTGGAAAGTAGACATCCTGGGCTTTCCAGCAATATATAATAGTCCATACTTTGGCCAAGAATTGATGACGTAAACTGGCGTTCAACGCCAGCCTTCTGCCCAAATCTGGCGTCCAGCGCCAGAAAAGGATCCAAAACCAGAGTTGAACGCCCAAACTGGCACAAAAACTGGCGTTCAACTCTACAAATGGCCTCTGCACGTGTAACACTCAGGCTCAACCCAAACACACACCAAGTGGGCCCAGGAAGTGGATTTATGCATCAATTACTTACTCATGTAAACCCTAGTAGCTAGTTTATTATAAATAGGACCTTTTACTATTGTATTAGGTATCTTTGGTCTCAGTTTTATTCCATTGTTCATCTTAGGAGACTATTGATCTCGTTTAGGGGGCTGGCCATCTCGGCCATGCCTGGACCTTCACTTATGTATTTTCATACGGTAGAGTTTCTACACTCCATAGATTAAGGTGTGGAGCTCTGCTGTTCCTCAAAGATTAATGCAAAGTACTTCTGTTTTCTATTCAATTCATCTTATTTCGCTTCTAAGATATCCATTCGCACCCAAGAACGTGATGAAGGTGATGATTATGTGTGACGCTCATCATCCTTCTCCCTTATGAACGCGTGCCTGACAAACACTTCCGTTCTACATGAAATAAGCTAGAATGAATATCTCTTAGATCTCCCAACCAGAATCTTCGTGGCGTAAGCTAGAATGATGGCGGCATTCAAGAGAATCCGGAAGGTCTAAACCTTGTCTGTGGTATTCCGAGTAGGATTCAATGATTGAATGACTGTGACGAGCTCCTAACTCGCGATTGCAGGGCGTTAGTGACAGACGCAAAAGGATAGTAAATCCTATTCCAGCATGATCGAGAACCGACAGATGAATAGCCGTGCCGTGACAGGGTGCGTGAGCATATTATTCACTGAGAGGATAAGATGAAGCCATTGACAAGGGTGATGCCTCCAGACGATTAGCCGTGCCGTGACAGGGCATTGGATCATTTTCCCGAGAGATGACCGAAAGTAGCCATTGACAGTGGTGATGTATCACATATAGCCAGCCATGGAAAGGAGTAAGACTGATTGGATGAAGATAGCAGGAAAGCAGAGGTTCAGAGGAACGAAAAGCATCTCCATTCGCTTATCTGAAATTCCTACCAATGAATTACATAAGTATCTCTATCCCTATTTTACTATATAATATTCGAAACCACCATTATCACTTTATATCTGCCTGACTGAGATTTACAAGGTGACCATAGCTTGCTTCATACCAACAATCTCCGTGGGATTCGACCCTTACTCACGTAAGGTATTACTTGGACGACCCAGTGCACTTGCTGGTTAGTTGTATCGAAGTTGTGACAATTATGAATTAAGATCAAAGCACCAAGCTTTGGAGCCATTACCAGGTTTGTTCGAGCCTGGAGATCACAATTTCGTGCACCATCAGGCACGCGTTCATAGGTGAGAATGATGATGAGTGACATGGATCATCACATTCATCAGGTTGAAGTACGAATGAATATCTTAGAATAAAAGCAAGCGTGATTGAATGGAAAACAGTAGTAATTGCATTAATTCATCAAAACACAGCAGAGCTCCTCACCCCCAACCATGGGGTTTAGAGACTCATACCGTAGAGAATACAAAATGAAACATGTAAAGTGTCATGAGGTACAAGATGAATCACTAAAAGTAGTTTTTATAGTAAACTAGTGACCTAGGGTTACAGAAAATGAGTAAGCTAGAATAGTTAGTGTAGAAATCCACTTCCGGGCCCCACTTGGTGTGTGCTTGGGCTGAGCATTAAAGCTTTCACGTGTAGAGACCTTTCTTGGAGTTAAACGCCAGCTTTTGTGCCAGTTTGGGTGTTTAACTCCAGCTTTCATGCCAGTTCTGGCGTTTTGACGCCAGAATTTCTATGCTGACTTGGAACACCGGTTTGGGCCATCAAATCTCGAACAAAGTATAGATTATTATATATTGCTGGAAAGCCCAAGATGTCTACTTTCCAACGCAATTAAGATCGCACCAATTGGGTTTCTGTAGCTCCAGAAAAATCCACTTCGAGTGCAGGGAGGTCAGAATCCAACAGCATCTGTAGTCCTTTTTCAGCCTCTGAATTAGATTTTTGCTCAGGTCCCTCAATTTCAGCCAGAAAATACCTGAAATCACAGAAAAATACACAAACTCATAGTAAAGTCCAGAAATGTGATTTTTGAATAAAAACTAATAAAAATATAATAAAAACTAACTAAAATATACTAAAAACATACTAAAAACAATGCCAAAAAGCGTATAAATTATCTGCTCATCACAACACCAAACTTAAATTGTTGGTTGTCCCCAAGCAACTAAAAACAAAGTAGGGTAAAAAGAATAGAATATACAATGAATTCCAAAAACATCTATGAAGATCAGTCTTAATTAGATGAGCGGGGCTATTAGCTTTTCGCTTCTGAACAGTTTTGGCATCTCACTTTATCCTTTGAAGTTCAGAATGATTGGCATCTATAGGAACTCAGAATTCAGATAGTGTTATTGATTCTCCTAGTTCAGTATGTTGATTCTTGAACACATTTACTTTATGAGTCTTGGCTGTGACCCAAAGCATTTTGTTTTCCAGTATTACCACCGGATACATAAATGCCACAGACACATAACTGGGTGAACCTTTTTAGATTGTGACTCAGCTTTGCTAGAGTCCCTAATTAGAGCCAACAATTTTAACATTCATAAACAACAATTTCAAAAATATGCACTGTTCAAGCATTCATTCAGAAAAATAAAAAGTATTGCCACCACATCAAAATAATTAATCTGTTTTAAAATTCGAAATTCATGTACTTCTTTTTCTTTTTGCAATTAAAAACATTTTTCATTTAAGAAAGGTGATGGATTCATATTCATAGCTTTAAGGCATAGACACTTAGACACTAGTGATCATGTAATAAAGACACAAACATAGATAAAATAAAGCATAAAAATTCGAAAAACAGAAAATAAAGAATAAGAAAATTAAAGAACGGGTCCACCTTAGTGATGGCAGCTAGTTCTTCCTCTTGAAGATCTTATGGAGTACTTGAGCTCCTCAATGTCTTTTCCTTGCCTTTGTTGCTTTTCTCTCATGGCCTTTTGGTCCTCTCTAATTTCATGGAGGATAGTAGAATGCTCTTGTTGAGGTCCATGAGTGGGCTCTCTTGTTTGCTCAATCCTTTTCTTAGTGATGGACTTTTGAGATGAATCTCTCCATTTTCCATGACTCGAAGTTGGAAGCAATTGCCTTCCCTTTCCTCTTCCTAGAGGTTTCTCCGTCCTTAGGTGCCATAAATGGTTATGGAAAAACAAAAAGCAATGCTTTTTCCACACCAAACTTAGAAGGTTTGCTCGTCCTCGAACAAAAGAAGAAAGAAGGGAGGAGAAGAAGAAGAAAATGGAGGAGATGGAGATGTGTGAGTGGTTAAGAGGTGATGGGGAAGAGTATTTGGGGAAGCGTGTGAAGAAGAGAGAGAGAGGTGAGGTAGGTGGGGATCCTGTGGGGTCCACAGATCCTGAGGTGTCAAGGATTTCTCATCCCTGCACCATGTGGCATGCAAACGCCTCCTTGATTGCCAATCCTGGCGTTAAATACCAGGTTGCTGCCCATTTCTGGCGTTTAACGCCAGCTTTTCTCCCCTTTCTGGCGTTTAACGCCAGCTCTGTGCCCATTTCTGGCGTTAAACGCCAGCTCTGTGCCCCTTTCTGGCGTTAAATGCCCAGAATGGTGCCAGACTGGGCGTTTAACGCCCATTCTGCTACCCTTACTGGCGTTTAAACGCCAGTAAGCTTCTCCTCCAGGGTGTGCTATTTTTAATACTGTTTTTCATTCTGTTTTTGCTTTTTCAGTTGTTTTTGTGACTTAACATGATCATCAACCTACAGAAAATATAAAATAACAATAGAAAATAAATAGATATAATAAAATTGGGTTGCCTACCAACAAGCGCTTCTTTATTGTATTTAGCTGGACCTTGATTGAGTTTTATTCTAGTATGAGTTTTGAGCATTGTTGCTCAAAATTGCTTTCAAGATAGTGTTTGATTCTCTTTCCATTAACAATGAACTTTTTGTCAGAATCAATATCCTGAAGCTCAACATATCCATATGGTGACACACTTGTAATCACATATGGTCCTCTCCACTGGGATTTTAATTTCCCGGGGAATAATCTAAGTCTAGAGTTAAAAAGTAGAACCTTCTGTCCTGGCTCAAAAACTCTAGATGATAGTTTCTTGTCATGCCACCTTTTTGCTTTTTCCTTATAAATTTTTGCATTTTCAAAAGTATTGAGTCTGAATTCCTCAAGCTCATTCAGCTGGAGCAATCTTTTCTTTCCAGCTAACTTAGCATCCAGGTTTAGGAATCTGGTTGCCCAGTAGGCCTTATGTTCCAGTTCCACGGGTAAATGACAGGCTTTTCCATACACAAGCTGGTATGGAGAGGTTCCTATAGGGGTCTTGAATGCTGTTCTGTATGCCCACAGAGCATCATCCAAGTTTTTTGCCTAATCCTTTCTACGAGCAATTACAGTCCATTCCAGGATTCTTTTTAGTTCTCTATTAGAGACTTCAGCCTTCCCATTTGTCTGTGGGTGATATAGAGTTGCTACTTTGTGGCTAATTCCATATCGGACCATAGCAGAGTATAGCTGTTTATTGCAGAAATGAGTGCCCCCGTCACTAATTAGTACTCTGGGAACACCAAATCTGCTGAAGATATGTTTTTGGAGGAATTTCAGCACAGTCTTAGTATCATTAGTGGGTGTGGCAATTGCTTCTACCCATTTAGATACGTAGTCTACTGCCACCAGAATGTAAGTATTTGAGTATGATGGTGGGAAAGAACCCATGAAGTCAATACCCCATACATCAAACAACTCAATCTCTAAGATCCCTTGTTGAGGCATGGCATAACCATGGGGCAAGTTGCTAGCTCTTTGGCAACTGTCACAGTTACACACAAACTCTCAGGCATCTCTATAGAGGGTAGGCCAATAGAAGCCACATTGGAGGACCTTAGTGGCTGTTCGCTCACCTCCGAAATGTCCTCCATACTATGATCCATGGCAATGCCATAGGATCTTCTGTGCCTCCTCTCTAAGTACGCATCTGCGGATCATTCCGTCTGCACATCTCTTAAAGAGATATGGTTCATCCTATAAGTAATACTTTGCATCAAAAATTAGTTTTTTCGTTTGCACCATGCTGTACTCCTTGGGTATGAACCTTACAGCTTTATAATTCGCAATGTCCGCAAACCATGGAGCTTCCTGAATGGCGAAGAGTTGCTCATCCGGAAAGGTCTCAGAGATCTCAGTAGGAGGGAGGGACACCCCTGGTACTGGTTCTATCTGGGATAGGTGATCAGCTACCTGGTTCTCTGTCCCTTTTCTGTCTCTTATTTCTATATCAAACTCTTATAAAAACAGCACCCATCTTATGAGCCTGGGTTTTGAATCCTGCTTTGTGTGTAGGTATTTAAGAGTAGCATGGTCAGTATACACAATCACTGACGTTAAGGTTTTTTTGCCAATAAAGAATGTCATAAAAATAGTCGCGTTGTAGATATAGTCTCTAAACTGACAAAAATCCCTTCGTACAAATGTTTTGGTTGTCACAAGTAACAAACCCCTTAAAAATTGTTAACCGAGTATTCAAACCTCGGGTCGTCTTCTCAAGGAACTGCAAGGAAGTATGTTCTTATTATTGGTTATAAAGGTTGTAATCGGGGTTTAGAAGGTGAGAAGCAAGTAATTTAAATGACGAGTGAATTAAATGGAAATTAAAAATAAATAATAACTGTAAAACAACTTTTGGCAAGATAGGGGAAATTAGAAGTCCAACTTAATTATCCCTCTCAACAATAATGAAAGTTGTATTTTAATTCCACTTGGTCAACCTTTGCCAGGGCAAAGGAAAGTCAAGGGACTAATTAAGTTGACCTTTGAATCCTAATTATTTCCTAAGAAAAGGTTGGGATTATTTAGGTTCAGCTCAATTAGCAAAATAACGATTATCAATTACGTTGAGTTTAATAACTGTTGAGTTACTGAATTCTTAACCAAGACCAAAAGGGGAAAAAGTAAATTGCTGGAATAATAAAAGTGTCCTTAGATGGGAAGCAATGGCAACTTAATTCAAAGAGAACAATCATAAACTGAAAATACCTCAAATATCATTAATTCAAATAGAGATCTGTAACATGGAATAATTCATAAATCAAATTATAATAATCAATTCAAATGTTGGGATAAATAAATAAAAGTAAAACTAAAATAAAAGAACATTAAAACCTGGATCCAGAGTTACTCCCAAAACAAGAAGAAGTCCTAAATCCTAAGAGAGAGAGAGAATCTCTCTCTAAACTAAATCTAAATCATGAAAACTAGAAATTGGCGAGCTCTCCTTGAATGGAAGCATTTTCACACTTTATAACCTCTAGTCTATGCTGTCTGTACTTGGATCTAGGCCAAAAAGGGCTTCAGAATTCGCTGGGGGCGTATTCTGTAATTTCTGGTGCATGGCCTCTGTCACGCGTCCGCGTGGGTCACGCGGTCGTGTCATTTGGAGCTTTTCCTTGCCACGCGGTCGCATCAGTCATGCGACCGCGTCATGTGCGTTCTGCTTAAGGCGCGCGGTCACGTCAGTCATGCGGCTGCGTCGCTGCTGATTCGTGCTTGGCACGCGATCGCGTCATCCATGCGATCGCGTGGATACCAGTTTCCTTAAAGCTCCATTTTGCTTTCTCCTTCCATTTTAGTATGTTTCCGTTTTCATCCTTTAAGTCATTCTGCCTTAGAAAATCTGAAACTACTCAACACACTAATCGCGGCATCGAATGGAAATAAAGGTAATTAAAATAATTAATTTTAAAGCTTAGAAAACATGTTTTTCATTTACATCACATAATAAAGAAGGGAAAGTAAAACCATGCAATTAATGTGAATAAGTAGGTGAAGGATTGTATAAATCACTCAAATTAAGCACAAAAGAACTCATGAAATATGGGTTTATCAACCTCCCCACACTTAAACACTAGCATGTCCTAATGCTAAATCCAAGGTAAATAACTAAGGTTAAAGTGATGGAATGCCATGCAATGCAACCTAATTTAAATGCAACTACCTAAATGGATGATGCATTATGCAACTCTAATTTATTCACTTATATATAGAGCTTACATGTAGTCACGTTAATTCACATTCTCAAGGAGTCATGTGTATATATATATATATATATATATATATATATATATATATAGCTAACCCTTAAGTAATAAAGCATTTTAGCAAATGAGATGGGAAAGAAAACATTGTACAAACTTGCAAAACAATTAGTAAATATAAGCACAGATATATGTTGATGAGTTATAGAACCCTCACCGGATTTTGTGTTTACTCTCTAGTCACTCAGTGTTTATTGGGTTTATTCACTCTATTTTTCTTTTTATTCTTACTTTCTATAACTTTGTTCTTCATCTAACCAATCCACAATTATAGAATATAGTCATACCAAAAAGTCATGAGGTCTGTAATTGAGGTTGTAATGGGGCCAAGGTAAAGGTAAGGATTTATGTATAGGGTTAAGTGAGCTAATAAGTGAATCCTTAATTAGACTAAGATTTCACCTAACATACATATTTAGCAAGATAAAACTTCTTTACCTATTCTCCCATATTATCCCACTTATTGTTACATGCTCATGTTTCACTTTTTATTTTTATCCCATGTGCATTGTTTTTATTCTGCATTGGGGAATTTCCTTTGTATCCCCTTTTTATTTAAATGCTGAAAAATAACTCTTTTTTTTTTAATACACATGGTAATTGAATCACTTAGATTTTCTCATGAGCATGCTTCCCAAATTTTATTTTATTCATTTTAAATTTTCTACCTTTTGTTTCTATCATCCATGTTCCCAAAAGGTTTCCCACATTTTACTCTATTTATAATTTTCTATCTTAAGCTAACTAAGGATTCACTTGGGATTTTCTTTTGTTTTTCTGCTTAAGGCTAGTAATTTGGCTAAATAGAATAAAGGGGTTTTAAAAGGCTCAAGGGGGCTAACAAGGGTGATGTAAAAGGTAGGCTAATTTAGGGTGAGTGAGCTAAAATCAAATGATGGCCTCAATCATTCTCTTGGTATGTATCTATTCTATATTCTATAATTGGACATATAGATTAAAGCAAAGTAAAGAACATCAGAATAAAAAGAAGTGGAACACACAGAAATGAAATTATGGTTTGAATGCAACCATACACTTAAGCTCAAGATTCACAGGCTGTGTGTTTTCTAAATCAAGCATCATATATCATTTATATATTGTATGCAGGTTTAGTTAAAAATTCCCATTATTCTCATAAAAAATTATTTAGGGTAGCTTTTAAAGTTTTAATGTTCCTCCTTGATGAAATGTTGTCAGCTTAACTACATCATGTAATGCTATATACAAGGTTTTATGGATCTAAATCTATTATGTTCAAGTTCCTAGCTTACTCTTTTTAATATTTGTCAATTTAAACTAAGCTATAACTAAGCTATCTTATGTGAAAGGGTAAACTATACTAATTGATCCACTAATAAGTTAGAATTGCAATCTAAACTAAATAACTAAAATGAACTAAATAACTAAAATATGAACAAAAAATGCAAAATGCAGAAAATAGAGTAAAATACACAAGTAGCAATGTATAAGTACTCATAAAATAACAATAAAAGAAAAAGAGAAAAAATACAGAAAAATATCCAAAATAAAAGAAAAAGTATGTAGTAGTTCACCAAAATAAACGCCAGAGATGGCGACCTCCCCACACTTAAAATGAAGCATCGTCCTCGATGCTCAATCAAGCCGGGTGTGAAGGAGTGTCATCACTGGTAGGGATGGTAGCTGGGGTCTCTGTGGCGGTGGTGGGCTGAGAGTCCGGCTGCTGTAGAGGTGAGACTGACTGGATCGGGATCTGCAGATCCGCAGCCTCTATCTGGGGCATAAGCTCCTGATACGGGGCAGTCTGCACTGTGGCTGCCTGCTGATGAGTCTTCGCCTGGGAATGAGGCTCCTCCTCGTGCTCGTCCTCCTCCTCCTTTGATGGCTCTGATGGTGTGTCGGGCTCGGAGGGGATGTCGGCGCCCTGTCTGATCATCAGCTTCAGATGGGAATAGCGTCGCCTGCTGCGGTGCTCCAATCTCTCATACCGGCGCCTGTTACGGCGCTCCATCTGATCAAGCTGGCGGAACAGATGGTGCACGAGGCGATAAACCGGCTCAGAGGCGGGTGGAGGTGCAGTAGTGGCAGCAGGGGCAGCTGTGGATGAAGAGTGTCCAGCAGATGGAGGGGCTGTCTCATCAGTAGCAGTGACAGGTGGTGGTCTGTAGCCCAAAGCAAGGAAGTTCCTACTGTGAGGGATGATCTTCCTGTAGTCCGCTGCTGGTGGTCGCTCATCGGCATCCTCCCAAGGCACATCAGCCTGACGGCCTAGCCGTGTAACCAGATAAGGAAAGGGGAGGGTGCCTCGGACGTGGACCCTAGCCATATAATGCCGGATAAAACGAGGTAAGTACAGGTCCTTACCCTCCAGCACACACCAGAGGAGGGTGATCATGGTAACCGGGATCTCAGTCTCATGAGTACTCGGCATCACATAGTTACTCAAGATCTGATGCCATAGCCAAGCCTCATCATTCAAGTACACTCTCTTGATCCCTCTAGGCATAGTGGTGTTCTGACCCATCTCCCAAGGAACAGCAGGGTCGAGAGCTATCCGTGCCTTCACAGCATCCCAATCAAACCGCATTTGGCCCATGTCCTCCTCAGCCTGTGCAAAACCATCTGGCTGATCGGACTTGGCTAGGAGCTGAAGAATGGTCTCTATGGCCTCCTCAGTGACCAGAATTTGCTTTCCCCTCAGGTTCACTGCATCTAGGGTAGTAAGGTAGTAGTTGCAATAGAATTCCCGGACCCAAGATGCATTGACCTCTGTCAGTGGTCTCTCCAGAAAGAACCAGCCCCGTTGCTTGATTTGCTCAGTAGTGTACTGCTGGAGGGCTTCTGGAATCTTCAAGGTACGTTCCAAGTATAGATTTCTGGAGTTCGCAAAAGCCGGGTACTTCAGTTCACAGTACCGGTTTGCAAATTTTATAGGATCATTTGCAGGAAGCAGCTGGTTAGCTTTCTCCTACTGTGTGAAGTTCTTTTCCCGCCATGATGAATCGTGCATTAGAGCAATGATGGACTGGGAGGAATCTCCTCTCTTGCGCTTGCCAGTGGCCTTGCCTTTACCTTTCCTCTGTGAGGCAGATATCCTGAAAAACAGAAAACCAGGAATGGATAAAAAAAATAGGAAAGCAAATAGGCAATTAAACAAAGGAAACTCCAAGCGGCAAAGGGGGAATAAAATAAGGAAAATGAGTATATGAAATGTGATTGAATTTATGTTAAATGGAAAAAAAATAAGCAATATGCCATAGTGAGAAAGTTAGAGGAAGTGAAAGTAATCAGAAAAGAGATCAAGAGGGTTAGTATGGTAAAAAGAAATTAGTAAATTAAAATTAGCGAGTTAGGAAAGTAAGTGGCATAGAAAAATTCCATAAAACAAGGATTCATAGGTAAGAATAGAAGTACTCATAATTGAATAAAGAAAATAGGGTGATGCTGATTCGAATAGAAATAAAGAAATCAGAAATTGGAATCAGTGAATCACAAATGCAGGTTATGAACCAGGAAATCAAAGAGGATAAGAAAGTGGCCCTAGCATTCATGAAATGGTTTGGGAGAAGCAGAGTAAAACAGAGTTCAGAAATGCCAAACCAAAACATGAATGAAAACAATTTTTTTTTTAAAATTTGGGCAGCATTCCGGCTAAAATTGGATTATCCCAGAAAATAAACAGCAATCATATCAGTTCATATGAATTAAAAAGATGAAGCTGCATGTACATAGATATAAAATAAACATAAAAACTCAATGTAAACAGTAGCAACATACAAGAAAGCAACATATGAATCATGATTATAGCAGCAACAGATTTGCACATAGGATAAAACAGAAGTAAGAACAGTGCAAGTAAACAGACCTAGATCCACTAACCACAGCCTAAGCTACCTAACAACCTAAAAATCCACTATAACATGCGAGTCTAGCTATCCTAATCATGAACATAAACAGAATAAAAAAGACAGAAAAGTGACGAACGGATAAAAGGGTTGCGTGTTGCGGAACCTGGTAAGCGGAAGGGGTGGAACAGGGAAGAAGGTGGCTGCGGCAGCGTCCGGCGCGGTGGTGGTGCACGGCGTCGCGGTGGCAGCTGAGGGGGCAGTGGCGGAGGGAGGTAATAGGGTTAGTAAGAGAGGGAGGGGGTAGGGGAAGGGAGGGCGGTGGTTGTTGCTGGCTGAAGGGGGTGGGTGGCGGAGAGGGGGGCGCGGCTGGACGGCCGGCGGTGGCTGGGCGGTGCTCGCGGTTGGCAGTGGTGGAGAGGGGAGGAGAGAGGAAGAAGGAAGAAGAGAGAAGGGGAGGGGGTGGTATGGCGGTGGCGTCTGGGCGGCGGCGTTGGGGTGGTGGTATGGTGGCTGGCCGGCAGTGGCTGGGGGGAGAAGAGGAGAGAAGGAGAAGAGGGTTGGGGGTGAAGGGGGGGGGGGCTGCGCGACTGATAGGGTTCGCGGGCTGGGGGGTTATATTTTCGAATCCACGCGGTCGCGTGGTTAGGATGAAAATGGGGGTGATGCGATCGCGTGGGTCGCGCGATCGTATGAGAGGGGGGAAAGAGGGCGCGATCGCATGAGTCGCGCGATCGCGTCGTTAGAATTCGTGCTAAACGCACGACTCCAGCGCCGTTTCAGCGCAACTCTCTGTATCCTTTTGGGGTGATATGCAATCCATGCGACGCGATCGCGTCGCTCACGCGGTCGCGTGGGATTGATATTGTGCAAGTGACGCGATCGCATGGGACATGCGATCGCGTGGGCTAATTTGTGCGAAACACACAAGGGCCGCACGATTCCAGCCTAACTTTCTGTTCGTTGGATCCTTACGCCGATATATATATCACGCGGCCGCGTGGGTCACGCGGTCGCATGGGTGGTGTTTTTCGCGATATGACGCGATCGCATGGGGCATGCGGTCGCATCGTGCACCCTTTGTTTTTTTTTTTATGCATGAAAAATGCAGAATGCAATGACTATCATGAATGCTTATGCATGATTCCAGGTTTAATAAATTAAAATGAAAAAGGAAAAATGAAAGCAATTAACAAGAAATAAATTGAAAAAGAAGCGACCATACCGTGGTGGGTTGTCTCCCACCTAGCACTTTTAGTTAAAGTCCTTAAGTTGGACATTGGATGAGTATCCTGTTATGGTGGTTTATGTTTAAATTCGTCCAAAAATCTCCACCAGTGCTTGGAATGCCAATAGCCTCCGGGGTCCCAAACTAAGCATGTAAAGCTTCTGAGCAGCTTCAAACAAATTTTTAGGCTCCTGGGGTAACAAATGTCAGAATAAACCTCAGGATTCCAAGCCTTGCGTTTAAATCCGCCTCCGTCTTGGTCTACATGTCTCCATCCGGGCGGTTTAAAAAGTATAATCTCACCGTGTTGACCAAACGTTCTCCGTGATCCATGCAATTGAGCATGATACCAATCTGTGTACTTCGAGGTGAAGCGCGGAACCTTATTGAACCTGGTGCACCAATTCTGAGTACGAGCCAATTCCCTCTTACTCTTAAAGCCGCAGAGAGCTCTAAGTTGGCCATCTGTTTCAAGCAAACCATATTCAAGTGAATAAGTAAAGCTATAAGTTAAGGATTGTACCCACTTGAAGCTTGTATTAGGTGGTAATGGCCTTGGAATTGGTGTTTTTGGTGGTTCTGCAAGTTCTGTTTCCTTGTTCTCTTCTGTGAATTCTTCCACTTCCTCACAAAGATCTTCAATTGTATCTGTATCCTGGTCAAAGTCCTTTATGTCTTCCTCATCACTCGAGTCATAGATTGGAGGTTGAGAGAAATCTACCTCCGCATCATCTTCATATTCACTTGGGGAAAATCCTTCGATCTCAGAGAATTCACTTGCGGACGTAAGTTCATCACTAGGAGAACTAGACTTGTGACTATCATCATCAAGGAAATTTGCTTCTTGGATTATTCCGTCTGATTCTTCGTAAATGACTTGCCTTGGAGATTGTACGGTATCCTCCTTAGCATCAACTGTAGCATCTTGGACGGAGTTTTCCTCAATTCTGGATTCCCAAGGAAGTTCAGCATCTCCTAGATCTTCAACCAACTCTTCTTCTTGAACAATGACAGCTTCTTCCACTTGTTCTAGTATGAATTCATTCTCTGTCTTGTCCACTGGAGTCTCTAGTATTTCTTTCATGCTACGCTCTTCATCGGGCTGTCCACATGGAGCTGTGGTTGATCCTTGTATATTTGAGCGCCTAGTGGCCCATTGAATTAGTGCTTGCTCCAGTTGTTGAATGGTTGTTTGAAATTTAATTACTGTTTCTTTTAGGCAATCCTCTGCTTCGCGGTTTGCCGGACTGGGACATGATACAAAGGAAAGTAGTGATAATTGGGAATGATTGGATTGGTATTGGGGTAAGGAAGGATCATATGATGGCGAATGGTGAAGAGAAGCTTGTGAGTGTGGTGGTTCGAGGTTATGTTGAAAGGATGGTTCATATGCACGGGGTGGGGCTTGTTGGTAGTTACAAGGTTGTCCACCATGTCTTTCAGCTGGGTATGCACGGTAGAATGGCCTTTGTCCAGGATATCTCGGAGGGTGTTGCTGCCAAAAGGGTTGATTAGATCCTCTTGGTTCCATCCATCCTTGATTGGTCTGACCTTGATGCACATTCCTGCTGTAACTTCTATTTTCTTTAACAATATTAGAACCAATCTCAAAGCGAGAGGGGTGAGAGTTCATAGTAGCAAATAAAGATAAAAAGGAAAAACAAAAATAAATAAACAAGCAAAAGAAAAATATTTACAATAACCAATAATAAGGCACATGTTAGCAGTTCCCCGGCAACGGCGCCATTTTGACGTTAAGGTTTTTTTGCCAGTAAAGAATGTCATAAAAACAGTCGCGTTGTAGATATAGTCTCTAAACCGACAAAAATCCCTTCGTACAAACGTTTTGGTTGTCACAAGTAACAAACTCCTTAAAAATTGTTAACCGAGTATTAAAACCTCAGGTCGTCTTCTCAAGGAACTGCGAGGAAGTATGTTCTTATTATTGGTTATAAAGGTTGTAATCGGGGTTTAGAAGGTGAGAAGCAAGTAATTTAAATGACGAGTGAATTAAATGGCAATTAAAAATAAATAATAACTGTAAAACAACTTTTGGCAAGATAGGGGAAATTAGAAGTCCAACTTAGTTATCCCTCTCAACAATAATAAAAGTTGTATTTTAATTCCACTTGGTCAACCTTTGCCAGGGCAAAGGAAAGTCAAGGGACTAATTAAGTTGACCTTTGAATCCTAATTATTTCCTAAGAAAAGGTTGGGATTATTTAGGTTCAGCTCAATTAGCAAAATAACGATTATCAATTACATTGAGTTTAATAACTGTTGAGTTACTGAATTCTTAACCAAGATCAAAAGGGGAAAAAGTAAATTGCTGGAATAATAAAAGTGTCCTTAGATGGGAAGCAATGGCAACTTAATTCAAAGAGAACAATTATAAACTGAAAATACCTCAAATATCATTAATTCAAATAGAGATCTGTAACATGGAATAATTCATAAATCAAATTATAATAATCAATTCAAATGTTGGGATAAATAAATAAAAGTAAAACTAAAATAAAAGAACATTAAAACCTGGATCCAGAGTTACTCCCAAAACAAGAAGAAGTCCAAAATCGTAAGAGAGAGAGAGAATCTCTCTCTAAACTAAATCTAAATCATGAAAACTAGAAATTGGCGAGCTCTCCTTGAATGGAAGCATTCCCACACTTTATAACCTCTGGTCTATGCTGTCTGTACTTGGATCTGGGCCAAAAAGGGCTTCAGAATTTGCTGGGGGCGTATTCTATAATTTCTGGTGCGTGGCCTCTGTCACGCGTCCGCGTGAGTCACGCGGTCGCGTCATTCGGAGCTTTTCCTTGCCACGCGGTCGCGTCAGTCATGCGACCGCGTCATGTGCGTTCTGCTTAAGGCGCGCGGTCGCGTCAGTCATGCGGTAGCGTCGCTGCTGATTCGTGCTTGGCACGCGATCGCGTCATTCATGCGATCGCGTGGATACCAGTTTCCTTAAAGCTCCGTTTTGCTTTCTCCTTCCATTTTAGTATGTTTCCTTTTTCATCCTTTAAATCATTCTGCCTTAGAAAATCTGAAACTACTCAACACACTAATCACGACATCGAATGGAAATAAAGGTAATTAAAATAATTAATTTTAAAGCTTAGAAAACATGTTTTTCATTTATATCACATAATAAGGAAGGGAAAGTAAAACCATGCAATTAATGTGAATAAGTAGGTGAAGGATTGTATAAATCACTCAAATTAAGCACAAAAGAACTCATGAAATATGGGTTTATCAATTACCTTTGAACCTACTAAATAGGATCTAAACTTGTCAATGGCATAAACCACTGTAAGTAATTCTTTTTCTGTGGTTGTGTAATTCTTCTGTGCATCATTTAAAACACGGCTAGCATAGTAAATGACGTGTAGAAGCTTGTTATGCCTCTGTCTCAACACTGCACCAATGGCATGGTCACTGGCATCACACATTAGTTCGAATGGTAATGTCCAGTCTGGTGCAGAGATGACTGGTGCTGTGACCAGCTTAGCTTTCAGGGTTTCAAACGCTTGCAGACACTCTGTGTCAAACACAAATGGCGTGTCAGCAGCTAGCAGATTGCTCAGAGGTTTTGCAATTTTTGAAAAATCCTTTATAAACCTCCTGTAGAATCCTGCATGTCCCAGAATGCTTCTGATTGCCTTTACATTGGCAGGTGTTGGTAATTTTTCAATTACCTCTACCTTAGCTTGATCCATCTCTATTCCCTTATTTGAAATTTTATGCCCAAGGACAATTCCTTCAGTCACCATAAAGTGACATTTTTTCCAGTTTAAAACTAGGTTGGTCTCTTGGCATCTTTTCAGAACAAGTGCTAAATGGTCAAGACAGGAGCTGAATGAGTCTCCAAATACTGAAAAGTCATCCATGAAGACTTCCAAAAATTTCTCTACTATATCAGAGAAGATAGAGAGCATGCACCTCTGAAAGGTTGCAGGTGCATTGCACAGACCAAAAGGCATCCTTCTGTAGGCAAATACTCCAGATGGACATGTGAATGCTGTTTTCTCTTGGTCTTGAGGATCTACTGCAATTTGGTTGTAACCTGAATAGCCATCCAAAAAGCAGTAATAGTCATGACCTGCTAGTCTTTCTAGCATCTGGTCTATGAATGGTAAAGGAAAATGATCCTTTCTGGTGGCTGTATTGAGCCTTCTGTAGTCAATACACATACGCCACCCTGTAACTGTTCTTATAGGAACCAGTTCATTCTTTTCATTGTGAACCACTGTCATGTCTCCCTTTTTGGGTACAACTTGGACAGGGCTTACCCAGGGGCTATTAGAAATAGGATAAATAATCCCAGCCTCTAGTAACTTAGTGACCTCTTTCTGCACTACCTCCTTCATGGCTGGATTTAGCCGCCTTTGTGGTTGAACCACTGGCTTAGCATCATCTTCCAATAGGATCTTGTGCATGCATCTTGCTGGGCTAATGCCTTTAAGATCACTTATGGACCACCAAAGAGCACTTGAATTAGTGCTTTCTCTTCCTGTAGATTTAAAGCAGAGCTTATGATCACTGGAAAAGTGTCACCTTCTCCCAGAAATTCATATTTCAGGGATGGTGGTAGTGGTTTGAGCTCGGGTTTAGGAGGCTTATCCTCTTCTTGAGGAATTTTCAGAGGTTCTTTTATTTCCTCTGATTCCTCCAGATCAGGTTGAACATCTTTAAAGATGTCCTCTAGCTCTGATTCAAGACTTTCAGCCATATTGATCTCTTCCACCAAAGAGTCAATAATATCAGTGCTTATGCAGTCACCTGATGTGTCTGGATGCTGCATGGCTTTGACAGCATTTAACTTGAACTCATCCTTATTGGCTCTCAGGGTCACTTTCCCCTTTTGTACATCAATAAGAGTTCGTCCAGTTGCTAGGAAAGGTCTTCCTAAAATGAGAGTTGCACTCTTGTGCTCCTCCATTTCCAGCACTACAAAGTCAATGGGAAAGGCAAATGGCCCAACCTTGACAATCATGTCCTCAATTACGCCTGATGGATATTTAATGGAGCCATCAGCAAGTTGAAGACATATCCGGGTTGGTTTGACTTCTTCAGTCAAGCTAAGCTTTCTGATAGTGGATGCAGGTATTAGGTTGATACTTGCTCCAAGGTCACATAGAGCTGTCTTGGTGCAAGCACCCTCTAATGTGCATGGTATCATAAAGCTTCCTGGATCTTGAAGCTTCTCTGGTAAGATTTTCAGAATGACTGCACTGCATTCTTCAGTGAGAAACACCTTTTCAGTTTCTCTCCAATCCTTCTTATGACTTAAGATCTCTTTCATGAAATTAGCATAAGAGAGTATTTGCTCAAGTGCCTCTGCAAATAGGATCTTTATCTCAAGAGTCCTGAGATAGTCTGCAAAGTGGGCAAATTATTTATCTTGCTCCGCTTGGCAGAGTTTCTAAGGATAAGGCATCCTGTCTTTATATTCTTCAATCTTAGTTGCTGCAGGTTTATTCCCTACAGAGGTGGTTGGAGAAGCCTTCTTAGACGGGTTACTATCAGCACTTGCAGGTGTCTGATCCCTCATTGGCGTTTGAACGCCAGGATTGGGTGCTGGATGGGCGTTTAACGCTAGCTTTCCACCCTTTTCTGGCGTTTGAACGCCAGAACTGGGCAAGGAATGGGCGTTCAACGCCAACTTTTCTCCCTTTTCTGGCATTTGAACGCCAGAAGTGGGCATCCACTGGGCGTTTAACGCCAATCTTTCACCCTTTTCTGGCATTTGAACGCCAGAATTATTCCTCTCTGGGCTCTTGCTGTCCTCAGAGGGATTTTAGGCAGTGACTTGGTCATTCTCTTTCAGTTGTTCCTTTCTTGGCTTTTTGCTACTTTGAGCTGAATTATTCAATGTCTTCCCACTCCTTAGTTGGACAGCTTGGCATTCTTCTGTTATCTGTTTAGATAGTTGCTGTCTTGTCTAATTTAATTGTGCTTCCATATTCTTGTTAGCATTTTTAGTGTCTTGGAGCATCTCTTTAAATTCTGCTAATTGTTTTGTCATAAGGAGTAATTGCTGATTAAGTTCAATAATCTGTTCTTGAGGATTAGGATCAATAGTTACTTTCCTAGCCTCTTCTTTTATAAAGGACTCACTGCTTGAGTACAGATGTTGATTTCTAGCAACCGTATCTATGAGTTCTTGAGCCTCTTCAATCGTCTTTCTCATGTGTATAGATCCACCAGCTGAGTGGTCTAGAGACATTTGAGCTTTTTCTGTAAGCCCATAGTAGAAGATGTCTATCTGTACCAACTCTGAAAACATTTCAGAGGGGCATTTCCTTAGCATCCCTCTGTACCTCTCCCAGGCATTATAAAGGGATTCATGATCCTCTTGTTTAAAGCCTTGGATGTCCAGCCTTAGTTGTGTCATCCTTTTTGGAAGGTAAAATTGATTCAGAAATTTGTCTGTTAATTGTCTCCATCTTTTTATGCTTGCTGTGGGTTGGTTATTTAACCACCTCTTAGCTTGATCTTTTACAGCAAATGGAAACAATAATAATCTGTAGACATCCTGATCCACTTCTTTATCACATACTGTGTCAGCAATTTGTAAGAACTGTGCCAGAAACTCAGTAGGTTCTTCTTGTGGAAGACCGGAATACTGGCAATTTTGCTGCACCATGATAATGAGCTGAGGATTTAGCTCAAAGCTGCTTGCTTTGATGGGAGGTATACAGATGCTACTCCCATATGCAGTTGTAATGGGGTTAGCATATGACCCCAGAGTCCTTCTGGACTGTTCATTTCCACTTAAGTCCATGATGGAGAAAAGGGAATTGATATGAATTGCAATCAAATGATTTTTTTTTAATTTTATTTAATTAGAAGTAACCGAAAAAAATAAAACAAAATAAATGGAAGATAAAGTAAAAGTTTCGAAAAATGAAATAAAAGCAAATTGAAAACTAAATTAATTAATTAATCAAAAAGATTTTGGAATTAGCAATCAGAAAGATATGATTGAAAATTATTTTAAAAAAATTTGATTGAGAAGATATGATTGCAATTAAAAAAAAAGATATGATTGAAAAGATATAATTGCAAAAATAAAAAGATTTGATTTTTGAAAAAGATTTGAAAAGATCAATTTTTGAAATTAGAATTTTGACTTGACTAAAAAAAAAAGATATGATTTTGAAAATCTTTGACTAATTTAATGCAAAATTTCGAAATTTATGAGTAAAATAAGGAAAAGATATTTTTTTGATTTTTGAATTTTAATGAGGAAAGAGAAAAACAACAAAATGACACTAAACTTAGAAATTTTAGATCAAAACAGAGAGAACAAACAAGAAAACTTTGAATGTCAAGATGAACACCACGAACACTTTGAAGATCAAGATGAACACCAAGAACAAATTTTTGAAAATTTTTTTTAAGTAAATAAAAGCACAAAGGACACCAAACTTAAAATTTTTAGAAAATCAGACACAAATTTTCGAAAATTTAAGGGAAAACACAAAGAAGACACCAAACTTAGAATTTTTAAAGATCAAGAAAGAACTAAGAACATGCAAATTCGAAAAATTAAAAGAAAATAAAAGCATACAATTGACACCAAACTAAAAATATGAAACTAAACTCAAATAAAAGACTCTAAACCAACAAAAATAAATTATTCCTAATCTAAGCAACAAGATAAACAGTCAGTTGTCCAAACTCGAACAATCCCCGGCAACGGCGCCAAAAACTTGGTGCACGAAATCACAATCACACTTTTGCAATTCCACACAACTAACCAGCAAGTGCACTGGGTCGTCCAAGTAATACCTTACATGAGTAAGGGTCGATCCCACGGAGATTGTCGGCTTGAAGCAAGCTATGGTTATCTTGTAACTCTTAGTCAGGATATCAATAATTCTCAGATTTAATTGTAAAAAGTTAAAGAACATGAAATAAATACTTGTTATGCAGTAATGGAGAACATGTTGAGGTTTTGGAGATGCTTTGTCTTCTAAATTTCTGCTTTCCTACTGTCTTCTTCTTCATGCACGCAAGGCTCCTTCCATGGCAAGCTGTATGTTGGTGGATCACCATTGTCAATGGCTACCATCCGTCCTCTCAGTGAAAATGGTTCAAATGCGCTGTCACGACACGATTAATCATCTGTCGGTTTTCACTCATGCTGGAATAGGATCCATTGATCCTTTTGCGTCTGTCACTACGCCCAGCACTCGTGAGTTTGAAGCTCGTCACAGTCATCCCTTCCCAGATCCTACTCGGAATACCACAGACAAGGTTTAGAATTTTCGGACCTCAGGAATGGCCGCCAATAATTCTAGCCTATACCACAAAGGTTCTAATCTTAGATTAGAAACCCAAGAGATACACATTCAAGCTTGATTGCATGTAGAACGGAAGTGGTTGTCAGGCACGCGTTCATAGGTGAGAATGATGATGAGTGTCACGGATCATCACATTTATTAGGTTGAAGTACGAATGAATATCTTAGAATAAAAGCAAGCGTGATTGAATGGAAAACAGTAGTAATTGCATTAATTAATCAAAACACAGCAGAGCTCCTCACCCCCAACCATGGGGTTTAGAGACTCATGCCGTAGAGAATACAATATGAAACCTGTAAAGTGTCATGAGGTACACGATGAATCACTAAAAGTAGTTTTTATAGTAAACTAGTGACCTAGGGTTACAGAAAATGAGTAAGCTAGAATAGTTAGTGTAGAAATCCGCTTCTGGGGCCCACTTGGTGTGTGCTTGGGCTGAGCATTAAAGCTTTCACGTGTAGAGACCTTTCTTGGAGTTAAACGCCAGCTTTTTTGCCAGTTTGGGCGTTTAACTCCAGCTTTCATGCCAGTTCTGGTGTTTTGATGCCAGAATTTCTATGCTGACTTGGAACGCCGGTTTGGGCCATCAAATCTCGAGCAAAGTATAGATTATTATATATTGCTGGAAAGCCCAGGATGTCTACTTTCCAACGCAATTGAGAGCGCGCCAATTGGGTTTTTGTAGCTCCAGAAAAATTCACTTCAAGTGCAGGGAGGTCAGAATCCAATAGCATCTGCAGTCCTTTTTCAGCCTCTAAAACAGATTTTTGCTCAGGTCCCTCAATTTCAGCCAGAAAATACCTAAAATTACAGAAAAACACACAAACTCATAGTAAAGTCCAGAAATGTGATTTTTGAATAAAAACTAATAAAAACATAATAAAAACTAACTAAAATATACTAAAAACATACTAAAAACAATGCCAAAAAGCGTATAAATTATCCGCTCATCAGTAACTAACCCCTAGAATTCGGTATCGACCTCCTCACACTTAAAGATTGCACCGTCCTCGGTGCATGCAAAGAAGTGCAAGTGGATGGGCTGCTACAACTGATTCTTTTCTCTAGAGATTGTGCAGATGGACTTGTCTGTTGCCCCATATAAAAGTTTCTCTTTCCCTTTCTCTTTCCCTTTCTGGGTGGTTTAATGCCAAATAATGAGGGTCTCAATTACATTATAGAGGTAAGATAGTTGGAAAGAAAAGTAAGAAAGAGGGAAGAAAGAAATAAGAAGGGAAAGAAAAGATTTAGATATTGGAAAGAAAAGATAAGAAAGTTGGCGCTGATCTGGATAAGCTATGCGTCACATGTGACGCGGACGCATGGGTCACGCGATCGCGTGGCAAACGATAATATCAGGTGACGCAGATGCGTGGATCTTGTGATCGCGTGGCCTGATTTGTGCTATTGGCGCGAGTGCAGCCGTGTGGTTGCGCAACTCTCTGTTTCAAACTCATTTTGCCAAAATTTAGGGTGACGCGTTCGCGTGGGTGACACTATCGCGTGAATGGCTGATGAGCGGATAATTTATACGCTTTTTGGCATTGTTTTTAGTATATTTTTAGTAGAATCTAGTTACTTTTAGGGATGTTTTCATTAGTTTTTATGTTAAATTCACATTTCTGGACTTTACTATGAGTTTGTGTGTTTTTCTGTGATTTCAGGTATTTTCTGGCTGAAATTGAGGGACTTGAGCAAAAATCAGATTCAGAGGTTGAAGAAGGACTGCTGATGCTGTTGGATTCTGACCTCCCTGCACTCAAAATGGAATTTTTGGAGCTACAGAACTCAAAATGGCGCGCTTCCAATTGCATTGGAAATTAGACATTCAGGGCTTTCCATCAATATATAATAGTTCATACTTTGCCCAAGTTTAGATGACGCAAACTGGCGTTCAACGCCAGCTCTCTGCCCAATTCTGGCGTCCAGCGCCATAAACAAGCTGCAAAGTGGAGTTCAACGCCCAAACTGGCACAAAAGCTGGCGTTCAACTCCAAGAATGACCTCTCCACGTGCAACACTCAAGCTCAGCCCAAGCACACACCAAGTGGGCCCCGAAAGTGGATTTATGCATCAATTACTTACTTCTGTAAACCCTAGTAGCTAGTTGATTATAAATAGGACCTTTTACTATTGTATTAGACATCTTTGAATCTTTGGAATCATCTTTGGACGCCTGGTTCTTAGATCAGAGGGGCTGGCCATTCGGCCATGCCTGGACCTTTCACTTATGTATTTTTAACGGTAGAGTTTCTACACTCCATAGATTAAGGTGTGGAGCTCTGCTGTTCCTCAAAGATTAATGCAAAGTACTACTGTTTTATATTCAATTCACTTGTTCCGCTTCTAAGATATTCATTCGCACTTCAACCTGAATGTGATGAACGTGACAATCATCATCATTCCCTATGAACGCGTGCCTGACAACCACTTCCGTTCTACATTAGATTGAATGAGTATCTCTTAGATCTCTTAATCAGAATCTTCGTGGTATAAGCTAGATTGATGGCGGCATTCATGAGGGTCCAGAAAGTCTAAACCTTGTCCGTGGTATTCCGAGTAGGACTCTGGGATTGAATGACTATGACGAACTCCAAACTCGCGAGTACTGGGTGTAGTGACAGACGCAAAAGGATAGTAAATCCTATTCCAGTATGACCGAGAACCTCCAAGATGATTAGCCATGCAGTGACAGCGCTTCGGACCATTTTCACAGAGAGGAATAGGATGCAACCAATGACAAGGGTGATGCCTCCAGACGATTAGCCGTGCTGTGACAGAGCATTTGGACCATTTTCCCGAGAGAGATCAAAAGTAGCCATTGGCACCGGTGACATCCTTACATAAAGCCAGCCATAGAAAGGAGTAAGATTGATTGGATGAAGATAGCTGGAAAGCAGAGGTTCAGAGGAACGAATGCATCTCCATACGCTTATCTGAAATTCTCACCAATGAGTTACATAAGTATTTCTATCCTTATTTTAGTAATTAATTTCGAAAACTCTATTACTATTTTATATCCGCCTGACTGAGATTTACAAGGTGACCATAGCTTGCTTCATACCAACAATCTCCGTGGGATTCGACCCTTACTCACGTAAGGTATTACTTGGACGACCCAGTGCACTTGCTGGTTAGTTGTGCGAGGTTGTGAACCATGGTATTGGCATCGTGTTTTTGGTGCCATTGCCAGGGAAAGAAAGAGCAATGAATTTTACATAATGAAAGTGTAATCACAATTTTGTGCACCAAATTTTTGGCGCCGTTGCCGGGTATTGTTCGAGTTTGGACAACTGATGGTTCATCTTGTTGCTCAAATTAGGTAATTTTCTTCTTATTTTGTTTTCAAAAAGTTTTCAAAAATTTTTCAAAAATATTTTCTTCTTTTTCGTTTTTTCCAAAAAAAAATATTTTCAAAAAAATTAAATAAAAAAATTGTTTTCAAAAATATATTTTTCTTCAGAATTTTTAAGAATGAATTCTAGTGTTTCATGAAGCATGTGAAGCCTGGCTGGCTGTAAAGCCTTGTCTAAATTCATTTGGAATGAGGCTTCCAATGTGTTATCAAGAGCAAGTTAGTTGGTGCTAATCCACCTACTGCTGTTCATGATCTACCTGTTACATGCTAAAGCTTGGTTGGCTATTAAGCCATGCCTGACCCTTTGATTGGAGCTTTAGACTAAAGAGCATAAGATTCCTGGAATTCATATTAAAAATTTTGGAATCCTTATTTTTGTTTTTCAAATAATTTCAAAAAAATACAAAAAAATTAGAAAATCATAAAAATCAAAAATATTTTTTGTGTTTCTTGTTTGAGTCTTGAGTCATGTTATAAGTTTGGTGTCAATCGCATGTGCATCTTGCATTTTTCGAAAATAATCATGCATTCATAGTGTTCTTCATGATCTTCAAGTTGTACTTGGTAAGTCTTCTTGTTTGATCTTTGCATTTGCATGTTTTGTGTCTTTTTTTGTTTTTCATATGCATTCCTGAATTCTTTATGTCTAAGCATTAAAGAATTCTAAGTTTGGTGTCTTGCATGTTTTCTTTGCATTAAAAATTTTTCAAAAATGTGTTCTTAATGTTCATCATGATCTTCATAGTGTTCTTGGTGTTCATCTTGACATTCATAGCATTCTTGCATGCATTCATTGTTTTGATCCATAACTTTCATGCATTGCATCATTTTTCTTGTTTTTCTCTCTCATCATAAAAATTCAAAAATAAAAAAAATATCTTTCCCTTTTTCTCTCTTAAAATTTCGAAAATTAGATTTGACTTTTTCAAAAATTTTTAAAATCTAGTTGTTTTTATGAGTCAAATCAAATTTTCAAAAAAACCTTATCTTTTTCAAAAATCAAATCTTTTTTCAATTTTTTTTAGTTATTTTCGAAAATTTCAAAAATATTTTTCAAAAATCTTTTTCTTAATTTTACATCATATTTTCGAAAATAACATCATCAATTAATGTTTTGATTCAAAAATTTCAAGTTTGTTACTTACTTGTTAAGTAAGATTCAAACTTTAAGTTCTAGAATCATATCTTGTGATTTCTTGTGAATCAAGTCATTAATTGAGATTTTAAAAATCAAATCTTTTTCAAAAACTAATTTCTATCATATCTTTTCTAACTTCCTATCTTCTTATCTTTTCAAAAGTGATTTTCAAAATTTGTTTCATCTAACTAACTAACTTTTTGTTCTTTTCTTACCTTTTTCAAAACTACCTAACTAACTCTCTCTCTCTAATTTTCGAAAAAATCTTCCCTCTTTTTCAAAATTTCTTTTTAATTAGACTAATTATTTTATTTTTTATTTGAATTTTCGAAAAACTACTAACCTTTTTCAAAAACTATTTTCGAAAATCACTAACTCTTTTTCAAAAATTATTTTTGAAAATCCTTCTCCCTCATCTCCTTCTATTTATTTATTCATCTACTAACACTTCTCTTCATCTCACATCTCTGCTCCTATCATCACCTTGGTGTTTGGATTCTTCATTCTTCTTCACCCTATTCCTTTTCTTCTTCTACTAACAATAAGGAACCTCTTTACTGTGACATAGAGGATTCCTCTTCTTTTCTTTTTCTCTTTTCTTTCTTATGAGCAGGGACAAAGAAAAAGGCATTCTTGTTGAAGCTGATCCAGAACCTGAAAGGACTCTGAAGAGAAAACTAAGAGAAGCTAAATTACAACAATCCAGAGACAACCTTATTGAAAATTTCGAACAAGTAAAGGAGATGGCAGCCGAACCCAACAACAATAATGCAAGGAGAATGCTTGGTGACTTTACTGCATCTAATTCCAATTTACATGGAAGAAGCATCTCCATTCCTACCATTGGAGCAAACAATTTTGAGCTGAAACCTCAGCTAGTTTCTCTGATGCAGCAGAACTGCAAGTTTTATGGACTTCCATTTGAAGATCCTTTTTAGTTCTTAACTGAATTCTTGCAGATCTGTGATACTGTTAAGACTAATGGAGTAGATCCTGAAGTCTACAGGCTCATACTTTTCCCTTTTGCTGTAAGAGACAGAGCTAGAATATGGATGGACTCTCAACCCAAAGACAGCCTGAATTCTTGGGATAAGCTGGTCATGGCTTTCTTAGCCAAGTTCTTTCCTCCTCAAAAGCTGAGCAAGCTTAGAGCTGATGTTCAAACCTTCAGACAGAAAGAAGGTGAATCCCTCTATGAAGCTTGGGAAAGATACAAGCAGCTGACCAAAAAGTGTCCTTCTGACATGCTTTTAAAATGGACCATTCTGGATATATTCTATGATGGTTTATCTGAGCTATCAAAGATGTCATTGGATACTTTTGCAGGTGGATCCATTCACCTAAAGAAAACGCCTGCAGAAGCTCAAGAACTCATAGACATGGTTGCTAATAACCAGTTTATGTACACTTCTGAGAGGAATCCTGTGAGTAATGGGACGCCTATGAAGAAGGGAGTTCTTGAAATTGATACTCTGAATGCCATATTGGCTCAGAATAAAATATTGACTCAACAAGTCAATATGATTTCTCAGAGTCTGAATGGAATGCAAGCTGCATCCAACAGTACTCAAGAGGCATCTTCTGAAGAAGAAGCTTATGATCCTGAGAACCCTGCAATAGCAGAGGTAAATTATATGGGTGAACCTTATGGAAACACATATAATCCATCATGGAGAAATCACCCAAATCTCTCATGGAAGGATCAAAAGCCTCAACAAGGCTTTAATAATGGTGGAAGAAACAGGTTTAGCAATAGCAAGCCTTTTCCATCATCCACTCAGCAACAGACAGAGAACTCTGAACAAAATACATCTAATTTATCAAACTTAGTCTCTGATCTATCTAAGGCCACTGCAAGTTTCATGAATGAAACAAGGTCTTCCATTAGAAATTTGGAAGCACAAGTGAGCCAACTGAGTAAAAGGATCACTGAAATCCCTCCTAGTACTCTCCCAAGCAATACAGAAGAGAATCCAAAAGGAGAGTGCAAGGCCATTGACATAAGCACCATGGCCAAACCTGTAAGGGAAGTAGAGGACGTGAATCCCAAGGAGGAAGACCTCCTGGGACGTCTAGTGATCAATAAGGAGCTTCCCTTTGAGGAACAATAGGACTCTGAGGCTCATATAGAGACCATAGAGATTCCATTGAACCTCCTTATGCCATTCATGAGCTCTGATGAGTATTCCTCTTCTGAAGAGAATGAAGATGTTACTGAAGAGCAACCTGCCAAGTTTCTTGGTGCAATCATGAAGCTGAATGCCAAATTATTTGGTATTGAAACTTGGGAAGATGAACCTCCCTTGTTCACCAATGAACTAAGTGATCTGGATCAACTGACATTGCCTCAGAAGAGACAGGATCCTGGAAAGTTCATAATACCTTGTACCATAGGCACCATGATCTTTAAGGCTCTGTGTGACCTTGGTTCAGGGATAAACCTCATACCTCTCTCTGTAATAGAGAAACTGGGAATCTATGGGGTGCAAGCTGCTAAAATCTCATTAGAGATGGCAGACAATTCAAGAAAATAGGCTTATGGACAAGTAGAGGACGTGTTAGTAAAGGTTGAAGGCCTTTACATCCCTACTGATTTCATAGTCTTAGATACTGGAAAGGAAGAGGATGAATCCATCATCCTAGGAAGACCTTTCCTAGCCACAGCAAGAGCTGTGATTGATGTGGATAGAGGAAAATTGATCCTTTAATTGAATAAGGACAACCTTGTGTTTACAACTCAAGGATCACTCGCTGCATCCATGGAGAGGAAGCAGAAAAAGCTTCTCTCAAAGCAGAGTCAAACAAAGCCCCCACAGTCAAACTCTAAGTTTGGTGTTGGGAGGCCACAACCAAACTCTAAGTTTGGTGTTGAACTCCCATATCCAAACTCTAAGTTTGGTGTTGGAGAGTCTCAACAATGCTCTGAACATCTGTAAGGCTCCATGAGAGCCCACTGTCAAGCTATTGACATTAAAGAAGCGCTTGTTGGGAGGCAACCCAATTTTTATTTATCTAACTATATTTTTCTTAGTTATATGTCTTTATAGGTTCATGATCATGTGGAGTCACAAAATAAATATAAAAATTGAAAACGGAATCAAAAAAACAGCAGAAGAAAAATCACACCCTGGAGGAAGCACCTGTCTGGCGTTCAACGCCAGAACAGAGCATGGTTCTGGCGCTGAACGCCCAAAATGGGCAGTATCTGGGCGCTGAATGCCCAAAATGGGCAGCATCTGGGCGCTGAACGCCAGAATTGCACCCTGGAGAAGAGCTGGCGCTGAACGCCCAGAACAAGCATGGTTCTGGCGTTCAACGCCAGAAATGGGCAACAAATGGGCATTGAACGCCCAAAATGGGCACCAACCTGGCACTGAACGCCCAGAGTTGTGTGCAAGGGAATTTTACATGCCTAATTTGGTGCAAAGTTGTAAATCTTTGAACACCTCAGGATATGTGGACCCCACAGGATCCCCACCTACCTCCACTCACTCTCTTCTCTCTTCTCAATCATCCTCTTTTCCCAATAAACACTCTTCCCCAAAACCCTTCACCTATCACCTCCATCTCTCTTCCCTATTAACCCTTCACCACTCACATCCACCCACTCTTCCCCATAAACCTACCCAATAAACTCCACCTACCTTCAAAATTCAAATCAATTTCCCACCCAAACCCACCCATATGGCCGAACCTTAACTCCCCCTCCCTTCCCTATATAAAGCCTTCCATTCTTCCTTATTTTCACACAACACAACCCTCTCTTCTTTTCTTGGCCGAAACACACCCCCTCTTCTCCATCTTTTCTTCTTCTTCTTCATCTAATTCTTTATTTTCTTGCTCGAGGGCGAGCAATATTCTAAGTTTGGTGTGGTAAAAGCATAAGCTTTTTGATTTTCCATTACCATTGATGGCACATAAGACTGGAGAATCCTCTAGAAAAGGGAAAGGGAAGACAAAAACTTCCACCTTCGAGTCATGGGAGATGGAAAGATTCATCTCCAAAGCTCATCAAGACCACTTCTATGATGTTGTGGCCAAGAAGAAGGTGATCCCCGAGGTCCCTTTCAAACTCAAAAGAAATGAGTATCCGGAGATCCGACATGAAATTCAAAGAAGAGGTTGGGAAGTTCTAACAAATCCCAACCAATAAGTCGGCATCCTAATGGTTCAAGAGTTCTATGCCAATGCATGGATCACCAAGAACTATGATCAAAGTAAGAACCCGGATCCAAAGAACTATGTTACAATGGTTCGGGGGAAATACTTGGATTTTAGTCCGGAAAATGTGAGGTTGGCGTTTAACTTGCCTATGATGCAAGGAGATGAACGCCCCTACACTAGAAGGGTCAACTTTAATCAAAGGTTGGACCAAGTCCTCATGGACATATGTGTGGAAGGAGCTCAATGGAAGATTGACTCCAAAGGCAAGCCGGTTCAACTAAGAAGATTGGACCTCAAGCCTGTGGCTAGAGGATGGTTGGAGTTCATCCAACGCTCCATCATCCCCACTAGCAACCGATCTGAAGTTACTGTGGATCGGGCCATCATGATCCATAGCATCATGATTGGAGAAGAAGTAGAGGTTCATGAAGTCATCTCCCTTGAACTCTATAAAATAGCCGAAAAGCCCTCTCCTGGGGCAAGGCTAGCTTTTCCTCATCTTATCTGCCATCTATGTTACTCAGCTGGAGCTTCCATAGAAGGAGACATTCACATTGAGGAAGAGAAGCCCATCACTAAGAAAAAGATGGAGCAAGCAAGAGAGCCCATTCATGGAGCTCAAGAGGTGCAAGAAGCTCATCACCATGAGATCCCGGAGATGCCTCATATGCATTTTCCTCCACAAAACTATTGGGAGCAAATCAACACCTCCCTAGGAGAATTAAGTTCCAACATGGGACAACTAAGGGTGGAACATCAAGAGCACTCCATCATCCTTCATGAAATAAGAGAAGATCAAAAAGCAATGAGGGAGGAGCAACAAAGACAAGGAAGAGACATAGAAGAGCTCAAGGACATCATTGGTTCCTCAAGAAGGAAACGCCACCATCACTAAGGTGGACTCATTCCTTGTTCTTACTTTCTCTGTTTTTCGTTTTCTCTATGTTAAGTGCTTATCTATGTTTGTGTCTTCATTACATGATCATTAGTAGTTAGTAACTTTGTCTTAAAGTTATGAATGTCCTATGAATCCATCACCTCTCTTAAATGAAAAATGTTTTAATTCAAAAGAACAAGAAGTACATGAGTTTTGAATTTATCCTTGAACTTAGTTTAATTATATTGATGTGGTGACAATGCTTCTTGTTTTCTGAATGTATGCTTAAACAGTGCATATGTCTTTTGAAGTTGTTGTTTAAGAATGTTAAATATGTTGGCTCTTGAAAGAATGATGACAAGGAGACATGTTATTTGATAATCTGAAAAATCATAAAAATGATTCTTGAAGCAAGAAAAAGCAGCAAAGAACAAAGCTTGCAGAAAAAAAAAGAGAAAAAAATAGGCGAAAAAATAGAAAGAAAAAGCAAGCAGAAAAAGCCAAAAGCTCTTAAAACCAAGAGGCAAGAGCAAAAAGCCAATAACCCTTAAAACCAAAAGGCAAGGGTAAGTAAAAAGGATCCCAAGGCTTTGAGCATCAGTGGATAGGAGGGCCTAAAGGAATAAAATCCTGGCCTAAGCGGCTAAACTAAGCTGTCCCTAACCATGTGCTTGTGGCGTGAAGGTGTCAAGTGAAAACTTGAGACTGAGCAGTTAAAGTCAAGGTCCAAAGAAAAAGAAGAGTGTGCTTAAGAACCCTGGACACCTCTAATTGGGGACTTTAGCAAAACTGAGTCACAATCTGAAAAGGTTCACCCAATTATGTGTTTGTGGCATTTATGTATCCGGTGGTAATACTGGAAAACAAAGTGCTTAGGGCCACGGCCAAGACTCATAAAATAGCTGTGTTCAAGAATAATCATACTGAACTAGGAGAATCAATAACACTATCTGAACTCTGAGTTCCTATAGATGCCAATCATTCTCAACCTCAATGGATAAAGTGAGATGCCAGAACTATTCAAGAGGCAAAAAGCTATAAGTCCCGCTCATTTGATTGGAGCTATGTTTCATTGATAGTTTGGAATTTATAGTATATTCTCTTCATTTTATCCTATTTGATTTTCAGTTGCTTGGGGACAAGCAACAATTTAAGTTTGGTGTTGTGATGAGCGGATAATTTATACGCTTTTTGGCATTGTTTTTAGTATGTTTTTAGTATAATCTAGTTACTTTTAGGGATGTTTTCATTAGTTTTTATGTTAAATTCACATTTCTGGACTTTACTATGAGTTTGTGTGTTTTTCTGTGATTTCAGGTATTTTCTGGCTGAAATTGAGGGACTTGAGCAAAAATCAGATTCAGAGGTTGAAGAAGGACTGCTGATGCTGTTGGATTCTGACCTCCCTACACTCAAAATGGATTTTCTGGAGCTACAGAACTCAAAATGGCGTGCTTCCAATTGCATTGGAAAGTAGACATCCAAGGCTTTCCATAAATATATAATATTTCATACTTTTCCCAAGTTTAAATGATGCAAACTGGCATTCAATGCCAGCTCTCTGCCCAATTCTGGCGTCCAGCGCCAGAAACAAGCTGCAAAGTGGAGTTCAACGCCCAAACTGGCACAAAAGCTGGTGTTCAACTCCAAGAATGACTTCTCCACGTGCAACACTCAAGCTCAGCCCAAGCACACACCAAGTGGGCCCCGGAAGTAGATTTATGCATCAATTACTTACTTCTGTAAACCCTAGTAGCTAGTTAATTATAAATAGGACCTTTTACTATTGTATTAGACATCTTTGAATCTTTGGAATCATCTTTGGACGCCTGGTTCTTAGATCAGAGGGGCTGGGCATTCGGCCATGCCTGGACCTTTCACTTATGTATTTTTAACGGTAGAGTTTCTACACTCCATAGATTAAGGTGTGGAGCTCTGCTGTTCCTCAAAGATTAATACAAAGTACTACTGTTTTATATTCAATTCACTTGTTCCGCTTCTAAGGTATTCATTCGCACTTCAACCTGAATGTGATGAACGTGACAATCATCATCATTCCCTATGAACGCGTGCCTGACAACCACTTCCGTTCTACATTAGATTGAATGAGTATCTCTTAGATCTCTTAATCAGAATCTTCGTGGTATAAGCTAGATTGATGGTGGCATTCATGAGGGTCCGGAAAGTCTAAACCTTGTCCGTGGTATTTCGAGTAGGACTCTGGGATTGAATGACTGTGACGAACTCCAAACTTGCGATTGCTGGGCGTAGTGACAGACGCAAAAGGATAGTAAATCCTATTCCAGTATGATCGAGAACCTCCAAGATGATTAGCCATGCAGTGACAGCGCATCGGACCATTTTCACAGAGAGGAATAGGATGCAACCAACGACAAAGGTGATGCCTCCAGACGATTAGCTGTGCTGTGACAGAGCATTTGGACCATTTTTCCGAGAGAGATCGAAAGTAGCCATTGGCACCGATGACAGCCTTACATAAAGCCAGCCATAGAAAGGAGTAAGATTGATTGGATGAAGATAGCAGGAAAGCAGAGGTTCAGAGGAACGAATGCATCTCCATACGCTTATCTGAAATTCTCACCAATGAGTTACATAAGTATTTCTATCCTTATTTTGGTAATTAATTTCGAAAACTCCATTACTATTTTATATCCGCCTGACTGAGATTTACAAGGTGACCATAGCTTGCTTCATACCAACAATCTCTGTGGGATTCGACCCTTACTCACGTAAGGTATTACTTGGACGACCCAGTGCACTTGCTGGTTAGTTGTGCGAGGTTGTGAACCATGGTATTGGCATCGTATTTTTGGTGCCATTGCCAGGGAAAGAAAGAGCAATGAATTTTACATAATCAAAGTGTAATCATAATTTCGTGCACCAATGGCCATATATGCAAAATGACGCGGCCGCGTGGGGCACACGTTCGTGTGATAGGGCTTGTGCTTCCAGTACAAGTCTAGCCCTACTCCACCATAAGTCTCTGCCATACACCTCTTTACATCGATTTTGCAAGGCCACGCGTTCGCATGGGTGACGCGTATGCGTGGGAGGCTCTTTTTTCAAAATAACGCGAACGCGTCAGCGACGCGTTCACGTGGGCATGGTTGTGCCTAAGGCACGCCTCCAGCCACGCCTTTGTGTGACTTTCTGTTTAATTCTCTTTTCTTCAGAATGCATCTATGACGCGGACGCGTCAGCGATGCTTACGCGTCGCATGCGTTTTTGTTTTTTATTGTTTTTATTGTTTTTTTTTATTTTTTTGTTTTTTTATGTAGTATGCAAATGCAAATGCAGGCTATATGCAACTATATGCAGAGATTATGAGAAGAGTCATTAACAAAAATACAAATAGAATAAAGTAAAATAAAACTAAGACTGAAACAGAACGATCATACCATGGTGGGTTGTCTCCCACCTAGCACTTTTAGTTAAAGTCGTTAAGTTGGACATTTGGTGAGCTCATTGTCATGGTGGCTTGTGCTTGAACTTGTCTTGAAACTTCCACCAATGCTTGGACTTCCAATAAGCTCTATCAATACCAAGTAAATTTCTCAAGCTTTGATGGAGTTCTTCACAAGCTTTGAGCTCCCAAATTTGATCCTCATGTATGCTTGGATCCCAAATCTTGTTTCTACACCCGTCTTCAAGTGGAACATGATGATTCCATCTGAGTGGTAAGCAATCCGAATTCTCACTACGGCATCCAAACAGCTTCCTAGACCCATTCAGTTGAGCTTTACACCAACCCTTGCATTTAAACTTTGAGCTTTCCATCATATTGAACCTTGCATGATAACTCCAACCACTAACCATCTTCCTCTTACTCTTAACGCCATAGAGAGCTCTAAGCTGGCCATCTGTCTTAAGTAAACCATATTCAAGTGGAAAAGTAAAGGGCAAGGATAAGAATTTTACCCACTTGAATGTTGTATTGGATGGTAATGGCTTTGGGGGAGAGGTCTCCAACAACTTTGGGAAGGTGATTTCAAGCTCCATTCCCTTGTGCTCTCCCTTGGCAACTTCCACCTCTTTGCAAGCTTCTTCAAGTTCAACCTCTTCCTTTTGGTAGCTTTCTTTCAATTCAATCTCTTCTTCATTACTCACCAAGGGCATGGAAGATTGTGCTTCTTCTTCTTTAATCTCCATCTCTTGATCAACCTCTTCAAAGTCTTTAGCCATGATATGCCTTAGAGGTTGTACACCCTCTTCAACATCAAATTCAAACATCTTGGAAGGAGGTTCTATGACTGGACTTTCCTATGGAGGTTCAACATCTCTTAAGTCTTCAACCACTTCTTCCTCTTCAATAATTACTGCTTTGTCCAGTTATTTTAGTATAAAATCGTACTCATCCTTGATGATTTTTTTTCCATGATAACTCCTTTCAACTATTCCTTCATCTTTAAGGGTCTCTCCTATCTCCACATTTTGGGCCTCCTCTTGCTCTAAGACAAAATCAGACTCCTCCTTGATGTCTTCCTTCACTAATTCTTCAGCCACTCCTTCGACTTTAAGGGTCTCCACTACCTTCATCTGTAGGGCCTCCTCTAGCTTCTTATGAAGTATGAATTCGTGAAGACGATTCCTTCTTTCTTGTTCCATATCAATAGCATAATTGGGATCATCTTGCTCATGGATTGATGGATGTGGGTGCTCTTCCATGGAGGGTGGTGATGGGATGGGAAGATTATTATGTGGTTGAAAAGGAAGCGCATTGAAGCTTGAGGGTTGAATATTGGAAGTAGAGGTTGGTCCATGCGAGATATAAGATTTTGGAGTGTAGAGGTGAGACCAATGATATTACAGATGAGTGTGTTGTTATCCAATAGAGATGGTGAATATTGAGGTGGTGGTTCTGGGTGTGGTTCATATGGTGGTTGGTGTGGTTGATGTGGGTTAGGGTCACGTGGGGGTGTTTGGTGGTAAGGTGCTTGTGAGTGTGGTGGTTCAAAGGTATGTTGGGGAGGTGGTTCATAAGCATATGGCGGGGCTTGTTGGTAACTACAAGGGGGTCCACCATATTCATCATCTTGGTACGCTCCCTGGAATGTCTCTTGACCATAGTAATTTGATGGAGGTTGGTTGTCATGAAAAGGTCCACCATAACTATTGTCTCGACATGCATTGTTGAATGGTCGTCGTCCATGGTACGTTGGAAGGTGTTGTTGCCTAAAGGATTGATCAAATCCTCGTGGCTCCGTCCATCTCTGATTGTTTTGACCTTGATGCATGTTCCTGTTATAGCTTCCATTCCTTTCAACAATATTAGAACCAAACTCAAAGCGACGGGGGTGAGAACTCATAGCAACTAATAAAAATTAAAAACAAAAATAAAAACAAATAAACAGGTAAAAGAAAATATTTACAATAACCAATAATAAGGCACACATTTGCAATTTCCCGGTAACGGCGCCATTTTGACGATCGGGCTTTCTGCTAGTAAAGAAATTCACAAATATAGTCACGTTGTAAGTATAGTTTCTAAACTAACCAGAATCCTTTCGTACAAAAGTTTTTTTTGTCACTAAAGCAAACCCAATAAAATTAATTAACCGAAGTATTCAAACCTCGGGTCGTCTCTCAAGGAGTTGCAGGGAGGTGTGTTATTATTGGTTATAGGTTTTTCGAGAATTTTTAGAGTTGGGTAATAGAAAAATAAATAATTATAAATTAAGGCAGTGAAAATTAACAAAGAGGTTTTATGTAATTAAATTAAATAAAAAAGCCTTAATTCGAAGAAAATTAATTGGAAGTTCTATCCTTGTTGGATTTTCCAAGTGTAATGGTAATTGGTTGTTGTTCTACTTAGTTATCCTTTACTAAATAAAGGAAAATCAAGTTAGGAGCTAACTTCTATTCACAAGTCCTAATCCTCACCCTTGTGTTTGGATTAGCGTTAGTTGCCAGAGAGCCAATCACAATTAACTCTTGAGTCTTCCAACTCAAGGGTCTCCAAATATTAATCAACTCCAAAATCAAGTTGGGAACATACTCCATTGACATGGATGCCAATTTCATATAATAAATGACTAAATAAATACTTGAAGATAATCAAACAAATAATGAGATAAATAGAAAAATACTCTTTGCATTAATAATGTCATAAAAGCTTTCCAATTGTAACTCTGAATAAGGATTAAAGATATAAAAGAGTAGAGATGATAATTGAAATAAACTTGGAAGCAATTAAATAAACAATAAAATTTAAATGGAAAAATACTATGGAATAAATGAAAATATAAGAATCCTAATTTAAAGGAACATTGAACCTGGAATCTGAGAAGAAGTTGAAATCCTAATCCTAAAACCTAAGAGAGAGGAGAGAGCTTCTCTCTCTCTAAAAACTACATCTAAAACCTAAAATTATGTATATTGAAAGTTCCATGAATGAATAAATGCATTCTCCCACTTTATAGCCTCTAATATGTATTTTTTGGGCCGAAAACTGGGCCAGAAACAGTCCAAAAATTGTTGATTGTGAATTCTGTCACGCTGGTTTTCGTCACTGCGATGCGTCCGCGTGGAGCACGCGTTCTTCTCAATCAATTTCCAAATCGATTTGCACAATAAGGGCAAGATGGCTATATGCTTCCCTTGCCTAATATCCCAAAGTAGCAAAGCAGTTCTAAATCTCACATGGGTAGTGTGGGTGCTCGAGATGATGTAGTCCGCCACAATTTGATGCCATATACGAGCTTCAGCATTCAAATCAGAGTATGCAATACTAGTGGGAACAGAGTTTTTCCCTTTGCTATACTCCCAAGATGCACCAGGATGGCCTATTTTCTCAAGAATGGGAGTCAGAGATATTCTTCCTTCGAAGACATCCTCTTTTATCTTGGAGTATCCATCTTTCTCAAATAGAGTATGGGGGATGTTCAGGATAGCTTCTAGAGCTTGATTGGATGTATCCAACATCTTACCCCGGAGGAAGACTGACTTTGTTTCCCAAGCTTGGTAGTTTGCATAGAATTTCCGCACCATAGTCTCATTGACTTCAATGGCTTCTCGCTCGAGAATCTTCCAATGAAGCGACGCGATCATGTGGTGAATAATCGCCTTGTATTGGCTTGGAACCTTCAACGTCCACTCCCAATGAATTGTACGTGCCTCAATAGCCTCGTATTGAGAGTCGGCTCTTCGGTTAACCAAGGTATCCAGTTTATCCCCTTGGCGATCTCCCCAAACTTCAGGAAAGCGAGCGGTAGTTCGCTCAACTGGTGGAGGAACCAGTGTCTTACCCTTCTTCCTCATCCTGAAAATACAAATAAAAGAGCTTCGAGATCATAGGGCAACAATGGAGTAAAATCATTTAGGAAGCACTAATAATGTGAAAAGAGCTTATAGAAGTAGTGTGATTTGCAAGAAACACGGTGTGTATATTCCAATGATGTGCGCGGTTGGAACACACACACCGGCCAGATATCACGGCAATCACACGCTTGAGGCAATTTATAGTTCAAAGCTTCAAGCAAGCACCATAAGAGGAAATTATTCATTGTTCATTCTCAAAAAGTAGTGATCACACATACTATGTTCTCAAGTGGAAATCCAAAAGATGTTTAATCAAGACATCATCAAAAGTTTGAACATTTGTAGAGTGGTTACTCAATTAAAATTCAAGATGAACAATGAAACTTAGATTGTACCAACATAATGCATTTACAACCAAAATCAACGAAGGGATTGCATTGGTGATTTTAATTTCTATCATTAAAAGTCATAAAAGAAGTTGCACCATTCATACAATATGCCTAACAAGAGATAAATTGAACACATATGATGGCCAAGTCATATGAATCAAACCAAATGTTTATTGAGGCATTTTATCGAACATGTGGTATGCAATGTGCAAGTTCATCACAATTAAGCTCAAATTTGCTCATAACCGATCCCAACAATCAAACAACAACACTTTGCAAGTCAAAGAAACAAGAAAGAAAGCAACTAATTAAATCTAAACAACATAAAAGGAATGGAAACAATTGCAAAAATGTTAACACAAAGAGAAAGGAAAAACAAGAACCTTAGATATAAAGGTGGAAAGGAACAAGAATTAGGGAGAAACAATGGCACTTCTTATAGCCACTGCGAAACCACGGCGGTTGGGGTCGCTGGAAAAGAAATAACACCGGAAGAGGGAGAGCTCACTGGTGGTGTATATAGAAAAGAGAAGGAAAGGAAGAAGGAAAAGAGGGAAGAGAAGAGAAGAAAAGAGAAAGAGAGAGGGAGTGGTCGCCGGCGGTGGGCTGGCGGCGGCGGCCAGGACCGGCGGGGCTGGGCAGAGAAGAGGAAGAGAGGACAGCTATGAAGGAGAAAAAAAAAGAGAAGACTGCCTCTCAACAGGGCAGGTTGCCCTGTTATTACCCAGAACGCGTCCTGTGCAGACGCACAGGGGCCTGTACGGATGCACAGAGACGAAAACTTAGAAGGCTACGAATGCATACAGCATGCGATCGCTGCGACCAGAAGGGCTGCGAAAGGACGTGCGGATGCACGCAACCGTGCGCTCGCACAGAGGGGTTTTTTTTTTAACTTGAGGATGAAATCATGTGTGCGTGTGCACACAGGTCCGTGCGCACGCACAGAGGTTAGAAGTGGGGGAGGTTGTGCCCACGCACAAGCTGTTCCGTCGCTGCCACCAGAGGGGCTATCAAGTTGCGTGCGGGCGCACACGTCTGTACGACCGCACAGATGGAGTATGTGAGGGGTTGTGTGCGTACGCACGTAGCTGTGTGCACGCACAGGTCAAAGAAAATTGGGCAGCGTGCATGCACAGGTTGTGTTGGCGCTGCGACTAGAGGGCACAAAAAAGCGTGTGTGGACACACAGGTGGATGCGGCTGCACAGATGGCGAAAAACTCAATTTTGTGTGCACGCACAGGTGGGTGCGGACGCACAAATGCCCTGTTTCATAAAATTCTTTTCTCTTCAAAACTAAGGTTCCTACCCTTAGTATATCAGCATACCAACCCCAAACCATTCAAATAAGCACAAATTCACAGTCCACAAGCAATACAACTTGAACAACTCAAAATTCATCAAATCAAACCTAAACTAACCATTATATCACAAAAAGGCAAACAAGGCAAAAGACTATAAACAAGAGATAGAGTTGGAATAATGTCACCATGGTGGGGTGTCTCCCACCAAGCACTTTGGTTTAGAGTCCTAAGTTGGACTTGCATGGCTTCATTGGTCACTTGGGAACTTCACCAAGGAGGAAGATCTCCAACTCCTTGGCATTTTTGGGTTGAGTATGATAGAGCTTCACCCTATGACCATTGACCTTGAACTTAACTCCATTAGTGGGGTGAATCACTTCTACCACCCCATATGGCTTGACATCTACTACTTTAAACGGCCCATCCCATCTAGACCTCAATTTTTTTAGCATGAATCGCAACCTTGAATTGTATACAAGCTCTTCATCACCTATCTTGAAGTTCTTCCGCCTTATATTCTGGTCATGGAATGCCTTAGCTTTTTCCTTGTAGAATTGAGCATTTTCATATGCTTCAAACCCAAGGCATTCTAATTCTTCCAATTAGAGCTTACGTTCCATTCCTACCCCTTTAAGTCCGGATTGCAATTCTTCACCGCCCAAAAGGCTCTATGTTGGATCTCAACCGGAAGATGACAGGGTTTCCCAAAAACAATACGGAAGAGGCTCATTCCATTTGGGGTCTTGTAAGCATTCCTATAGGCCCATAATGCATCTTCCAATCTAGAACTCCAATCCTTCCTCTGTGGGTTAACCACCTTCTCTAAGATTCTTTTGATCTCCCTATTGGATACTTCCACTTGCCCATTGGTTTGGGGGTGATAGGCTGTAGAAAATTTGTGAATAACCCCATACTTTTTCATCAATGCCTTAATTTTTCTGTTACAAAAGTGGGTTCCTTGGTCACTCACGACTACTTGTGGTGACCCAAATCTACAAATAATGTTATTTTTCAAAAAGGAAGCAACGGTATAGCGTCATCGCAACGGGTAGGAATTGCTTCCACCCATTTAGAGACGTAGTCCACTGCTAACAATATGTACACAAACCCATTGGAATTTGGAAATGTCCCTATGAAATTCATGCCCCAAACATAAAAAATCTCACAAAAAATCATCGATTGTTGGGGCATCTTATCTCTCTGAGAGGTATTTCCAGATTTCTGGCATTGATGACAGGATTTGCAAAATTGGTTGGCATCCCTAAACAAAGTGGGCCACCAGAATCTGCAGTCTAAAACCTTCCTCACTGTTCGTTATGGGCCAAAATGACCCCCACTTTCAGATGAGTGGCAAAATTGAAGGATAGACTGGAACTCAGATTCTAGCACGCACTTCCTAATTACTTGATCCGCTCCATGCCTCCACAGATGTGGATCATCCCAAAGATAATACTTAGCATCGCTTCTCAATCTATCTTTTTGATGCCTTGAAAATTGTGGGGGAAAAACATGAGCGACCAAGTAATTAGCTATCGAGGCAAACCATGGGGTGCTTTGGGATATTGCTTACAAGGTATCTAAGGGAAATGAGTCATTGATAGGAGTGGGATCCAGAGTTAAATGTTCAAGGCGACTCAAATGGTCCGCCACTAGATTTTGAGACCCACTTCTATCTTTGATCTCCAAGTCAAATTCTTGCAAACGTAATATCCACATAATGAGCCTAGGCTTTGACTCCTTCTTCTTTAGCAAATATTTCAAAGTGGCATGGTCCAAATATACCACCACCTTAGCGCCTAGAAAATAGGGTCAAAACTTGTCTAGATAAAAAATAATGGCTAAAAGCTCTTTCTCAGTGGTGGTGTAATCCGACTGAGCTGAATCTAGAGTTTTTGATGCATATGCTATAGTGTAAGGAGTATTACAATCGCGCTGTGCTAGCGCGGTACCTACAGCATGATTTGAGGCGTCGCACATGATCTCAAAAGGTTGATTCCAATTTGGGCCTCGCACAATAGGAAATGTGGTTAGCGCTTCCTTCAACTTGTCAAAAGCCTTTTTGCAATCTTCATTGAAATGAAATTCTACATCCTTTTGTAGTAGGCAGGAAAGGGGCAATGCAACTTTGCTAAAGTCCTTGATGAATCGACGATAAAAACCTGTCAAGCGATCCAACATTTGGTCAATGAACGACAACGGGTAATGGTCCTTCCGCGTTGCTTGATTTAGCCGGCAGTAATCAATGCACACTCGCCAAGTGTTCTAGACTCGGGTGGCCACAAGCTCTCCACTCTCCGTCTTCACCATTGTTACTCCGGACTTCTTCGGCACTACTTGGACCGGACTCACCCATTCACTGTCGGAAATGGGGTAGATGATGTCCGCTTCCAGGAGGCGAGTCACTTCCTTCTTGACTACGTCAAGGATTGTAGGATTTAGCCGTCTTTGCGGTTGTCAGACCGGCTTGGCGCCTTCTTCCAAGAAAATTTGATAGAGGCACACTTGAGGGCTTATCCCCACAGTGTCACTTAAGCTCCATCTGATCGCCTTTTTATACTTCCGGATAACTTCAAGGAGTTGTTGCTCTTCTTGATCGGAGAGGTCGGTTGCCACTATCACCGGAAATTTATGTTCCTCATCAAGGAACGCATACTTAACATGAGGTGGTAGTGGTTTCAAATTTTCCCTTGCTTCTTGGTGGGGTAACTTGTCATCTTGATTGTGGAGACTTGGAGGGCAACTTCCATCTTCTTCCTCCTCAAGGTTCCCTACTTGGAAGATCAAATCATCACTTAGACCTTTTTAAAGCTCATAGTGACTCTCTTCTTCAAGTCCATCCTGTCTCCTATCTTTAATAAATTTCTCACCCACATCAATATATTCCTCCTTCGGAAGAGCGGGTTAAGGGGCTACCTTACTAAGCAGCTCACTTCCTTTCGGAGTTATAGCATCAATGCTAGATTCCAGGGTTGATGGGTGTGTCAAGGGTGGAAGGGCAAGGTTACTAGGGGTGGAGTGAGAGAGTACTAATCGCGACAAAGCTTCGGCAAGAGTGGCCATGCAATTCTCTTGCTTCCTTTAAAATTCCCTTTACTTTTAGATGAGGACTTGAAAGCTAGGCTCCCCATAAGGGAAGTTAATTAGGGTGGAATGGTGGAAAAAGCTAGGTTGTCCCACTTGTGGCGGTAGGTAGATGTGTGAAGATGGAATTGGTGGTGGAAAAGGTAGAGGGGCTTGAGGGTATGATGGTTGTATCTCATGTCAAGGGCATAGAGCATGAGCATATGGATGGCCAAAACTGTAGTGAGGATGTGTTCCACTAGGTGTGAGAGGTTGATAGAAATTAGGATCGTAGGTCCCTCGCAATGGTCCTTGTTGCCAAGAGTTGACTGCTTGTGACCCTCCCTCAAATTGACATCCCATACCTTGAGGTGAACCAACGTCGGAATTGCCACCCCCTACAACATGATAAAAACTAGACTCCAAGCCAAAAGGGTGATAGTTCATGATGAATAGGAAAAATAAAACGCAACGATACCAACAAAAGCAATGAACAAATGTGTATATATGTTCTAATTATATCTACTAGTCTAGGCCTAAACAAACAAAAAGTGTTAGTTTCTATCAATACTAGGATAGAGGTGCCTCTTACTAATTAGTGCCAAGTAGCAAACCAAAATCAAGTATTCACAATATTTACATATTTACAACAACCAAAAATTGTAGCACTCATTGCACATAAAGTGAACTCCCCGGCAACGGCGCCAAAATTTGATTGATGAGGGGTAACCAACTCACAGGTGGGTTAGGAACTCGGTTATCCAAAGAAATGGATTTAACGTTGTAAGTATAGTCCTAACCCGACAAATTGGCCCCTCAACTTAAATTGGAAATTCACAAGATATGTCACAAGCAAAACCAAATTAAAACCGAGAGTATTAGACTCCCGAGTCGTCTCCCTAGGAGCACTTTAGAACAATGAGTGTGCAATTCCGGTTGTAGTGATCAATGATCAACGGTTGTGAATGAAAAAATGAACATATAAAGCAATAAAAGAACATGCAAAATTGTAATGATTGAACTAATTAAGAAATTAAAGAACCGACTATGCAATATAAACAAGTAAAGTATAAAAGAAATCAACATATAAAGGTATAAAAGATTGAAAGCATCAAAAAGAGTCTTGGCTTGGAGTGAGCTAAGGGTCATTTCCTTGTTGGAACCACAACTATGACAATTATGATGGATTAGTCTCACTTGATCAACCCTCACATCGGAAGGTAAGTTAAATGAGCATAAGTGTCCTTAACCCACAAATCCTAACTTGCTTGCTAATTACTTTAGCAACAAATTAGCGTTAGTGGGAACAAGAACAATTAACAACCCAAGAATTGAAACTAAATGTTGGACATTCCAACTCTAGGAACCCAGTTGCTCACTTTACCCAAGCCAAGAACAAAAAATTTAGCCTAAAACCATGTTTGACATTTTGTCAAACACTTGGTGGGTAAAAAGCTTAAACATGAGGAAAATGAGAAAATACTTGAAACTAAAAGCAACAATTGAACTCAATCAACAAGAATAACACAAGAAAGCATGTAACAAGCATCAAACATCAAATTCATCAACAAGAAATTGAAAGTGAAAGAGAGAAGAAAAATTGAACTATAACTTGAATTAGAAGAAAGAGTAATGACAATGTAACTATAAAGAGTGATAACAAGAGAATACTTACAATGAAAGCTTGCAAAATCCAAGATCAAAAATAGAAATGGCACTTGAATGTAAAACCCTAATATAAACCCTAATAAAGATGATGAAAAACTTAGAGAAAAAAAAACTAACTAAAGCTTCCTACTACTACTCCTAAAACTACCCTAACGATATCCTATGTTATCTCTTCATTTCCCCCTCCAATATGAGCTAGAAGACTTCAAAAATAGGCCTCCAAGGCCCCCAAATCACGAGGAACGTGCTATTTTAATGAAGTCATGTGCGGACACCTGTGCGGACGCACAGATGTGTGCGGACGCACAGATGTGTGCGTCCGCACATTTCGCGAGAAATCCAGGCCTGTGCGTACGCACCGAACTACGCGATGCTTGGATGGACGCGCGACGCGCTCGATGCAATCCACGCACTCTGATGTGGAAGCTGTGTGCACGCACACATCTCTAAGCTCATCTCCTTTGATTTCTCTTACTTTCTCCACTTTGCATGCTCTTCTTCCATTTTCTCCAATCCATTCCTACCTTATATACCTGAATGCACTCACAAACAACATCAAGGCATCGAATGGAAGGAAAATGGAATAAAAATAGATTCAATTAGGTATAAAAGAGCATATTTTCATAATCAAGCACAAATTGGGAAGAGAGATCAAAAGCATGCTATTTAAGTGAATAAGTGCAAGTTTATATGACGAAAATCCATCCAATTCTAACAAAAAATCATCATCAAAAATAGATTCATCAATTCCCCCACACTTAAACGCTAGCATGTCCTCATGCTAAACACACACAAAGGAGATAGAAGAAAGGGAAAATGACTTATGCTATATACTACTTAAATGCATGCAACTGTCCTAAGGTTAATCACTAATATGTACTACGATGAGAGTGGGTAGAAGCAAACCATGAAATTCCAATCCATCACAAGAAGCCTTTAGGGCCAATGCAAAGAGTTCATGCATTAAGATCAATGTCCAAAGAATTGAATTGAAGTTGTCAAAACTATCCAATCAAACAACTTGCAAGAAGACGCAATATGAGGTGTAAAAACATGGAATTGAGCGATCGAACCCCTCACCGGATGTGTATCCCTCAATTTGCTCAGTGTTTAGGGTTTAACCACTCAATTATCCTTTTATCATGCTTTTCAAAGATTTGCAAGTCATCTAACAATCAACTAGTATTTAATGCATGAATAACAAGTATCATGAGGTCTTTAGAGGGATGTAATGGGGCTAGGGTTAGGTAAGATGAATTATGGTCAAGTGGACTTAAAGAATTAGTTCTTTGATTAGCTTGAGCGTCCACCTAATCCTACATCACCTATATACACGTAACAATGCAACCTTCCCACCTATTTCCTTTTTATATCTCATCTTACTCATGCATTTTCTTTTCAAACATGGCATATGCATCCTTTATTTATTCTTTTATTTTTTTACTTTGTTATGCACAAGTTTTTTTTTAATTAATTACTTGAACTATGAATGCATATGTTTCAATTAATGAAATGCATGAGCATTACCTAATTGCCAAAAATTTTCACGAGTTCATGCCTCTATCACCAATGCTTCCCAGAATTCCCCCACACTTAGAATTTACACCTTAATCCACCCAAGCTAATCAAAGAGTAATTCATGGACATCAATGGTTTTCCACTTAAGGGGAGTAATGTGCTATTATTAGAACAAAAAGGGATCCATAGGCTCAAAGGGGTTCACAAAGGTGAGTGCAAGGGTTGGCCATATAGGTTAGTGAGTTTATCATCAAAGACGGCCTCAATCATGCTAAATGCATCCAAACACAAATATAGAACATAAAGAATCATGCAAATCAATGATCACAATAAAAAAGGAGTAAAATCACACACAAGAACAACGTTATGGTTGAAAAATGCAACCATCTATTAAAGCTCAAATCTCACAAGGCATATTGTTCGAGCTCTTTTTTCCATGTTCTATAAACGAAATACTCCAAGCAAGTTGGTAAAATAATTTTTCCTCAATTCAATCAATGGTATGCCCTTAGAAAAGGATTTCATGGAAATTCCTTGGTGTTTCACCACTTATTCATCATATCATGCAAAATGCAAATATTAACTACTAAATATCCATAAACGATAAAGAAATATTCACAACAAACCATACAAGATGCAATAGAAAAACTACTCCAAAATGAAGAAAAAGTACTACAAGAAACATTGCAAAGTGTCTTTAAAATAGAAACTTTTACCCCCTTGAAGTCATTGATGCTCCCCCACACTTAGATTGTGCACGGTCCTCTGTGCATGCTCACGTTCCGGGAGGATGAAGAGGGGGCCACCTTCAGCTGGTAGACTCAGAAATGGGATGGTCAACTGCATCATGCTCCGCACCGGCTAGCTCGGATGAAGCTGTAGGAATCGGGTCGGGGTCTCTTCCTTCTAACTTTTTTGCTATCCACTCAAAATGTTTGTGCTCCAAATACTCCATGTGGTGGATATCGTGCAAGATATCACGGAATAGATCCGGAAGAGGACGAAGAAAAGGTAAAGCAGTTGATGGAGTTGGTAGACTTGATGGTGGTGCTGTGGGTGTCTTCCTCTTGGAGGGGGTTGTTTTTGTTGATCTCTCCAAATCTCCCCTCGGAATGAACTTGTTGCCTCTAGGAAACTCAAGCATTATATCCATTGGTCACCTCTCTATCCCTGCTGCATTTGCTAAGCGTTGATAAACCCCCTTTGTAGGGTTTATCTTGTGTTGTATTTAGAGCATTTTGATAACCTTTCCTCAAATTTATCCAATGAAATAGCATGGTTTTGTGATTGTCTCCATACTTGTGCTTAGATGTGAAAATATACTTTTTAGACCTTTAATTTGATAATTTTGATTTGCCTTTGATTCCACTAGATGCTTTGATGTGTTTGCTAGTGATTTCAGGTTGAAAAGGGCTAGGAAGAGATCAAAGGAGTGAAAGGAAAGCATACAACATGGAGAAATCATGAAAAGCCAAAAGTTTGGAAAACCCCATGGGCGCACACACATACTATGCGCTTACGCGCAGATTGCGAAATTCCCCAGGGGCGCGCGCGCGCACGCGCCGATGACCACACGTGATTTTTAAAGAAGAAAACGTGCCTGGCAATTTTGGAGGGTTTCCAGCCCCATTTGGAGCTGAGCTTTTGGCGGGAAAGAGACTAAAAAGACCAAGGAATGAAGGGGGAGGGGGATTATCTAACACAACACACATTAGGCTAGTTTAGTTTGAGTTTTAGAGAGAGAAGCACTCACTTCTCTCTAGGATTAGAATTAGGATTAGGTTTAGTTCAATAATTTAGATCTAGGTTTTAATTCATGCTTTCCTCTTCTTCTACTTTTCAATTCTATGTTGTTATATTCATCATTCTTCTATTGTTGTTATTTCTTTCTTCCATTTTGTTTGTAGATCTACTCTTGTTCATTCTATTTTCTTTTAATGCAATTTGAGATAATTCATGTAGATCTTGTTTTCTTTGATTGTTGTTATTAATTCCTTGCAATAAGTAGTTGTTAGATTTCATTGTTGTTATCAATTTACTTTGCTTTACTTTTATACCTTCCAAGTGTTTGATAAAATGCTTGGTTAGATTTTAGTGTAGATTTTGTTCCTCTTGGCTATGGTAAAGTAATTAGTGACGCTTGAATTATCTAATTCTCTTGTTGATGCATAATTAGAAGTTGCTAATTGATTTGGATACCACTAAAGCTATTCTTTCCCTTGGGAGTTGGTTAGGACTTGTGGAATCAAGTTGATTCATCCACTTGACTTTCCTTCATAGTTAGAGGTTAACTAAGTGGTAGCAATGGATAATTGTGGTCACAATTGAGGAGGATAACTAGGATAGGACTTCTAATTCTCACAACCTTGCCAAGAGCCTTCTAGTTGTTAGTTTATTTTCATTGTCATTTACTTTTCATGTTTCTTATCAAAAACCCCAAACATAACTCATAACCAATAACAAGACATTTCATTGTAATTCCTAGGGAGAATGACCCGAGGTTCAATACTTCGGTTTATAAATTTAGGGGTTTGTACTAGTGACAAACAATCTTTTGTATGAAAGGACTATTGTTGGTTTAGAAACTATACTTGCAACGAGACTTCAATTGTGAATTCTAAACCACACAAAAGTCTTCTCATCAAAATGACGCCGTTGCCGGGGAATTGCAATGGTGTTGTGTTATTGGTTATTGTATATATGTGAATATTGTGAATATGTTTGCCTTTTGCTTCTTTGTTAGTTCTTGCTAGTTTTAGGATTTGGTTTCCTTTGTTTCTTATTTGATTTTATTTTCATTTTCTCTTGCTATCATAAATTCTCACTTTGGCTATGAGTTTGGTTCTAATTGTGTTGTAGGAAATGTGGACTTTAATGACAATGTGTACCAATGATGGAACACTTCAAGATGGGAGGAGTCTCAAGGAATTGATCACTCCTATTGGCAATAACCTTCGGATGCGTATAGGTATAATTTCCATCCTAATGCATGTCAATTCAATGGCTGTGGTGAAACTTTATGTGAAAATCAACTACCACCATCATATGCCTATGACTCTTATCCTCAACATGAATCTCAACCATTCTCACAAGCCTCTCATTACCAAACACCTTCCTATGATCCATATCCATCACATGACCAATTACCCATACCATATTCTTATGACCATTATGAGCAAGAACCTTTGGAACCACCACAACATTATCATGACTACTATGAAGAACCACCTCAATGTGCACCATCTCCATACCCTTACCAAGAAGAACCGCCTTCCTACTATGAACCCTCTCTCCAAAATGCCTCCTATCCATCCCAAGCCCCAATAGATGATTCTCTCACCTTGCTACTTCAAGGCCAAGCGGATATGCAAAGGAACACCCTAGAGTTTGTGACCAATTTGACTAAGGTAGTGCATACTTTAGCCTACCAATGCTTGAATACTCAAGGTGCTTCCGTGGCCACATGTGAAAAATCAAAAGAGGAGCAAAGCATGAAAGAGAGATTGGAAAATCCGGTGGAGAAGAAGGAAGAGTCAAGCTTTGTGTTAGAGCAATTGGAGGAGCCTATGACCATTGAAAAAAAGGAAGAAGTGGTTGAAGATTTAGGAGATGTTGAAAGTCCAAGGGAACGTGGCATCATGGAGCATTCTTCCAAGAAGCTTGATATTGATGTTGATGAGGGTGCGCAACCTCCAAGGCATATCATAGTTGGAGACTTGGAAGAGGCTTATCAAGAGATGGATTCAATCATGGAGGAATTCCTATCTACAATGGAATCCTCTCCCATTGGACATGATGTTGAAATTGTAGAAGAATGTGCACAACCTCTCATACCTTTGGTGAGCAATGAAGAAGAGAGTGAATTGGAAGAGAGCCACCAGAAGGAAAAAGTCGGCATGGTGTATGTCGAAATTGAAGAATATGAAGAGGTTGATCAAGAGATGAATTCATTCATCAATGAATTCCTATCCAAAATTGAATCACCTCCCACTGGGTGAGAAATTGAAGCTCTTGAAGGCAACACCAAGCCAAGTGATAAAAAGGGAAAAGGTTGAAATTGAAGAAGCTTGCAAAGAGGTGGAAACAACTAAAGAAGAGCCTAAAGAAGTAGACCTCGCATGGTCTAAGTGTGGGGAGGTCTCCCTCCCCAAGTCACCATCCAACACAACATTCAAGTGGGTAAAATTCTTATCCCTAAGCTTTGCTTTCTCTCTTGAATATGGTTTGATTGAAAATAATGGTCAACTTAGAGCTCTTTGTGGAGTTAAGAGTAGGAAAGAGTTGTGTGGTGGTTGGAGGTTTGGAATTAGGCTCATCAAGGTCAAAACCTCAAAGTATAGGGACTATGATTGGATGAATGCTACTTTACATGGGTATAGGAAGAGGACTTGGTATGCTCAAGAGAATTCTACTTGTTCTATTTGTCAACCGCCCGAACGGAGAATTCATGGAAATCAACTTGAAGACAGGTGCGAAAATAAGATATGGGATCCCGGATCGAAGCATGAAGACCAACTAAGGGAGCTCATATCTTGGGTGGAACTCCACCCAAACTTGGTGAAGACGGTTGGAATTTCTATCAACCATTTGAGGCACAATGATCCTTGGAGATTCAAGGATGGGTACAAGCATAAGCCACCATGACAAGAGCTTCCCAAATGTCCAACTTAAGGACAATAAATAAAAGTGCTAGGTGGGAGACACCCCACCATGGTAAACTCTTTTCATTCTCTTGTATATATACTTAATAAGTGATTTGAGTTACCATTATAGGTAGTTCTCTTTTTTTCCATACTCTTCTATATTTTGTTTTGATTGATAGGTTGTTGTAGTGTGTTTCATTAGTTTAGATTGTTGTTAAAGTAGGTTACTTGAAGTGCAGGTTGTGTTTATTTTGTTTTTGAAAATTCTTCAAGAACTTAAAGATTTTTGTTAAATTTGAATTTTGGTTGCTTTAGGATGTTTATAGGTTAGGAGAGTGTTAAATTCAGTGTTTATGCTTCCAAAAAAAAAAGAAAGGGGCAAAGGGCATGCGCGCACGCTGTATGCGCACGCGCCCATAAGCGGATGCAGCCCCCATAGATTTTCTAGAGAGTTGGGCCTCTCTTATGCAAACGTTGAGCTTTCAGCCCAACTCGTCCCATGTGGACGCGCACGGTACGCGTGTGCATCCCTGCAACATCGAGGGGAAACACGCGAGCGCGTACATTGCACCTGCGCACACCTACACCAGATGGCCAAGCACGTGGACGCACGCCTTGCGCGGACGCGTCCCTCAGTGGCTGGCCGCAGCCCATACTTCGTCCAGAGAATTATGCTGGTGCTGGGCCAGCACTGAGCTCCCAGCCCAACTCTTCGCACGTGCGCGCGCACATTCCGCGTGCGCGTCTTTGCTAGTTCCACAAGTCACGCATGAGCGCACATGACGCTCCCGCGTCCATCCCCAAAAATCTTCAATGCACATGGACGCGCACGATGCGCGCCCGCGTCGATTCTAAAATGGGATAACGCTAAGGCGCGATGAACAATCGCGCAGACGCACCATCCCCTAACCCACCTTTCTTCTCCTTCCACCCCTCTCACCCCATCCCGCCTCTGACCACCGCGCCGGCGCGCCTCTGCCGCCGTCGCCCCCTACCCTTCTTCAACCACCCTCACCCCGTTTTTCTTTCTCTCTCTCTCTCGCTCATTCCTCTTTTCTCACTCCCTCGCTCTCTCTGTCTTCTCTCAACCGCCACCGCGCCGGCCCCTGCTGCGCTGCCGTGGGGTCGCTGCCGCCACCATCTGAGGCGGGCACTGCATTTCTGTTCTCCTCTCCTCCCTGCTGCCTATCCTCCCCGTTCCATTCCTGGTCTGCTCCCAGGTGGCTCCCCTGCCCCCTTATTTCATTCTTTCTTTGTTCATTAGTTTACTGTTAATTTGTTGTTAATTAGAATTTAATTTTCTTTTCGTTACATGTTAGGATAGCTAGAGATATCTACTGTTAGGTAGTTAGGTTCTGGATAGAGGATTCTAGACCTGATATTTGTGCAATATTTGTTTACCTATCTGAGCTTATTTTGATTGATTGCTACGTGATATTGATTGCTTTGCTGAGTGATAATTGCGCCTGTTGCATTTCTCATTCTGTAATTCTTTTGCTGCTGCCTGGCTTTGTGACTTTCATTGGGCGCACGAACATTATTTTTCTGCTACTATTTGGTTATGCCTCTTGCTTCTTAGATTCATGTGACTCTCCTGCTGATTAGTTGTTGTTCGGAAACGTCCGAATTACTGCCAAAATGCTGCCCAATTTTCTAGAATTGCTTTGCTTTCAAACATCTTGCTTATGATTGAACTTGTTGGCTTTGAAATTGCTTATTCACCAAGCTACATCAAGTTCAATTCTTAGGTATCCTTGGGTCAGTTTTTCCATATTCCATACGTTTCCGATGACTCGCTTTAAACCATCCCTTGTTTACACTTTTCAAGTTAGTTGAATGTCTTATTCTTGTGCCTCACTCCCCATTCAATCTAACTTGTAATTTTGTGCATATGGTTCTTGCATTGCAATTAGTTGATGAATTCTACTTGTGCAACTGTTAAACCTTGCAATATCAATTATTGCAAAGAATTGATTGATGACTTGTTTTCAATTAATTGCATCATTTGCAATTTCATATTTCATCATCAATGACTAAACTTCCCTCATGAGTGTGAATGTGATTGTGTACACATTTTGCAATTCTCTTTCAATTAAGCCGTTTTCCATCATATCACTAACTACGAATCTCACTTTTTTTTAACTCACTAACTAGTTTAACCTCCTAACTTTAATTTTCATTTTCCTTAACTGTTTAACCTTTCTTTTGAGTTATGATAGTGAATGCGCCTAATATACTCACTTCATGACTATCGCATTGCTTGCTTGCTATCTCTCTACTTGGTTAAGTGCTTATATATCCTATTTGATTTTCAAGATGGCCGATAGAGGAATAGAAAAGTCCACTACCTCCAAAAAGAGAAAGAAATCGCAAGCTCTTACCCTTTCCCCTTATGTCAATTATGCCAAGAATCCGATTAATAAGGTGGATAAGGAGAATCAGCTAAAATCACCCACCGATACATACATGTTCCCAAATCTCTACTGTGAGCTCTGTTTTCCCGCCTATCGGAAGACGGGCCTGAATATTGAGAAGAAATTGGCCTTACCCGACGACCTGAAGGAACCCATTGAGGCCTGTATTCAAGGATTGGGCCTTGGCTTTATTGATAGGGATTTGGGACGGATCAACACTTCCTGGGTCAAGGAGTTTTATTGTAACTTCTTTCGAGAGACTCTAGATTTAGTGCACCTGCGGGGTGGGCAGATTTCGATCCTTGTGGCAGACATTGAGAGTGTTTTACAATGCCTACCTCGGACTGGAGATATTTGTGCATATCAAGAGGCACAGACTGCCATAAACACTATGACTTTTGATTATGAAGCGCTGAAGAGCGTTATTGCCACGCCGGATGCCTCTTGGGTCATGGAGTCCACCAACACCAGGCCCAAGGGGATGCTATTCACCTATCTGACTAAGGAGGTTAGGACCTGGCAGCAGATATTCGCGCACTATGTCCTGCCTACTACACATTTTTCTGAGATCTCGATGGATATGCTTCTTCTGATTGGAAGTGTCATGGCGCGCTCACATCCGTGGCCTTCTGCCATTTCCCACCATGATCACTAGGATGATTGAGTTAGCTGGCGCCCCATGGAGGGATGATGATGCGATTTCACTGTTCCCAGACGAGGATGAGAAGGAAGTTACTATCCCATAGGGCGGGTGGGTGCACGAGAAGCCCCCTTCCAGGCGCCGCTCTCGAGCTCGAGCAGTAGTCGATGCAGCTAGACCCTCATCTTCCACAGCAGCAACAGGACCATCTTCTTCTATAGCACCAGCAGCAGTACCACCACCAGCACCTCAGCCAACCTACTTACTGGTTCAGCGTCTTTTACGGTTCATGGAGCACGGCCAGTGTCAGATCATGCGTCGCCTGGATCGGATTGACCAGATGTTTGTGGCCCAGGGCCTTGAGCTGCCCCCTCTCCCAGAGTCCCCCGGTTCAGATGAGGAGACCCACGAGGAGGAACATGTGGATTTACATGATGAGGATACTCATCAGGAGGAGCCGGTTCATGTGGAGGCACCATCCCAGACCCAGGCTACTCAGGAGACACCTCAGCCTCAGCCCCAGCCAGAGCCAGAGCTGACCGGCGTACCTCTCCCTGAGCCTGAGGATTAGCATCGGGGAAGATGCTTGATCTTAAGTGTGGGGAGGTTGCCATTGGCACCATTGGTGGATCGGTGAACATTTTGGCACATTTCCTAGTTATATTCTCCTAGTTATCTTATTTTGCACATTACTGTATATATTGTTTGTTTCGGATTACTTTGGATACTTTTGCCTTAGTTGTTGCATACTTTGTCATTTTGGATGCTAGATTTCATACTTTAGTTGGATTGTTTTTCTTATATAGTTATCTTTTAGCTTATGGTTGTGATTAGGAATTGTTTTAGAATTGTTAAGACCTAGTTAACCTTTTTCATATGAAACCTGTTTTGATTGAAAAGAAAAGGGTGAACTAAGGAGTTTTTATAAACTCCCAATCACAACATTGCATTAAAAAGCTTAGTCAAAATGATGAAATTTTCAAAAGAATCTATCTATAGAGCACACCCCAATTGATTGAAAATTTTTGTAACTTGCTTGAATTCATACTTTGTGAAGCATGTAGTGAGCCAAGAACACAAGCATGTGAGATTTGAGCCTATTGATGTGGTTACATTTTATAACCACCCTTTTTCCATTCTTGTGTGTGATTATCTCTTCTTATGATTGTGATCCTTGGTTTGCTTGATTCTATATGTCCATTTATTCCTTGTATTCATGCATTTATATGATTGAGGCCATTATTTCAATTAACCCACTTACCCAAATAGCCTACCTTCTATCCTCCATTGTTAACCAATTTTGAGCCTACACTTAACCCAATTGTTCTTATTTTAGCACATTACAAGCCTAAAGTGGAAAACAATAAAGTCCCTTGTTTGGATCTTTGATTGGCTTAGGCTAGTGAGAGTGTCTTATATTCAAGTTTGGGGAGATTAGGAACATTGGTGGGAATAAAAGAGTAGTTTTGTATTTTTATTGAAATTATTGGGAATTGGGTACATGCTCATGTGTTAATAAAATGTATAGACTTTATGCATTGATGTCTTGTATATAGTTTGAAAAGAAAAAAAGAGAAAAAGAAATACATGGAAAAGGAAAGAAAAAGAATAGAAAAAAAAAGAAAGAAACAAATAAAAAGAAAGAAATAAAAAGGGGACAAAATGCCCCAAAATAAAGTAAAGTTCAATAAAATTAATGCATAAGTGTTGTGAAATGAAAAGGAATACATGAGTATGTGAAAAAATGAGAAAAATGGGTAGTTAGGTTAGATTAGAATTTGTATAGGTCATTGTATAGATTAGGTGGGAAGGTCTAGGTTAATCAAAGATTCAAATCTCTAGCCCACTTAACCATATATGATCCTACCTTGACCCTAACCCCATTACAACCTATGAAAAAGACCTCATGATGAATGAATGCATACATTGAATGATTGTTGATTGTTAGATGAAGAACAAACTTTGGAAAATATGATTAGGGGAGAATTGAGTAAATCAACCCCTAAACACTTGAGTGAATAGAGCGGATACACATCCGGTGAGGGTTCGACTGCTCAGATTACATGTATTCACCACTATCATCTATGTCCATGCAAGTTTGTAAATTCCTATGGTAATTCAATACAATTGTGGGTTGGATTCAACTTCCATTATTTGAGCCCTTTGTGCTTACATGTATTCTTTTGGAATTTGATTTGTTTTGACCAAGTATTAGCATTCATATAATTAGTTGCATTCATTTGGATCATTGCATATAGGTAGTTTAATTGCATTGAATAAATGTCATACCCTTTGCTTCATTCTTGGTTAAGCATGAGGACATGCTTAGTTTAAGTGTGGGGAGGTTGATAAACCCCCTTTGTAGGGTTTATCTTGTGTTGCATTTAGAGCATTTTGATAACCTTTCCTCACATTTATCCAATGAACATGATTTTGTGATTGTCTCCATACTTGTGCTTAGATGTGAAAATATGCTTTTTAGACCTTTAATTTGATAAATTTGATTTGCCTTTGATTCCACTAGATGCCTTGATGTGTTTGCTAGTGATTTCAAGTTGAAAAGGGCTAGGAAGAGATCAAAGGAGTGAAAGAAAAGCATACAACATGGAGAAATCATGAAAAGCCAAAAGTTTGGAAAACCCCATGGGCGCGCACGCGCACTATGCGCTTACGCGCAGATCACGAAATTCCCCAGGGGTACGCGCGCGCACTATGCGCGCACGCGCTGATGACCACACGTGATTTTTAAAGAGGAAAATGTGCCTGGCAATTTTGGAGGGTTTCCAGCCCCATTTGGAGCTGAGCTTTTGGCGGGAAAGAGACTAAAAAGACCAAGGAATGAAGGGGGAGGGGGATTATCTAACACAACACACATTAGGCTAGTTTAGTTTGAGTTTTAGAGAGAGAAGCACTCACTTCTCTCTAGGATTAGAATTAAGATTAGGTTTAGTTCAATAATTTAGATATAGGTTTCAATTCATGCTTTCCTCTTCTTCTACCTTTCAATTCTATGTTGTTACATTCATCACTCTTCTATTGTTGTTATTTCTTTCTTCCATTTTGTTTGTAGATCTACTCTTGTTCATTCTATTTTCTTTTAATGCAATTGATGCACGGAAACTTGTCTCTCAACAAATTTCCTTTCGGCAAGTATACCGAATTATCGTCAAGTAAAAACTCACAATAGAGTGAGGTCAAATCCCACAGGGATTTATTGGTCAAGCAACTTTAATTGGAGGAATATTCTAGTTGAGCTAAGCAGAATTTGATTTGAGAATTGTAGGAAATTAAATGGCAGAAAAGTAAATGGTAGAAAATGTAATTGCTGGAAATAAAGAACTGAATGTAAATGACGGAAAGTAAATTGCAGAATCTTAAATGGGGAATGGGGAAGATGAACATAAAAGTAAATGACAGAAAGTAAAAAAAATGGATAAGATCAGAAATGGGGAGTTCATTGGGCTCAGGAGATGTTGTATTCTCCGGATTAAGTTTATTTTCATCTCTTCCTCAATCAATGCATTCATTGATCTCCTTGGCAATCTTAATTGATTGGATTCCAATTTCTTGGCAACCCAATCTCTCAAATCTTGATCAATAGCCAATTCCTTGGTCTAATTGCTCATGAGAAGAGATGAAGTATGGTCACTGATTATACCACATGTATTCCCAAATCAAAGTATTGGTAGGATTATATGTCACCATATCCATCCAAATCCCAATTTGGTCCAACATGAGAAAGCATTTCTAGCATGATCTCTTCATTCCTCTTCCAAGGTCCGAAGAGATCCAAGTATGAATAGCTTCTTTTCTAAGACAACTACCCAATTGGATGAAGATTGAAAGCTTTCTAGTAAAATCAAGAGAAAAGAAAGAAGAAGAATAATGAAAACTATTATTGATCCATCAAATTACAACAGAGCTCCCTAACCCAATGAAAGGGGTTTAGTTGTTCATAGCTTTGGGAATGGAAAGCAAAGATGGAAAATACATTCTGAAAGTAAAACTAGAAGTTGCAGAGAAAGTAAAATTATACAGAGAGTAGTTCTCCAAATGGCCAAAGATCTCTTACTAGTTCAAAACTACTCCTATATATACTACTCTTCTGATCTTCTAGTTGGCTCTTCAAGTCTTGGATATGGGCCTTTGGATCTTTGAGTTGAAGCAGTTATCATCTTCAGTGGGCTTAGCTTTACTTGCAGAAAAAGTGTGAGTTAGGCATGGACGTTAGTTAGGACGTTAGTGGGGTTAATGTTAAGTGAAAATGTGGGTTCGAGAACGTTAGTGATGATCACCTTTTTCACTAACGTTCCTAACCCAAGATGGTCCACGTTAACTTTAACGTTAGTGGCACTAACGTGACCACTAACGTTGCCTCTTGGTCTTTCGCAAACGTTATTGGCATTCACCTTTTCCAATAACGTTTGCTTGTTGCCCTTCCTCCCTTAACGTGGGCATGCCTCAGCTTCGAGAGCGTTAGTGACACTTACCTTTGTCACTAATACTCCAAACGCCCCTTTTCATGTTAGTGCCTCACGTTAATTGTATTAACGTGGCCCCTAACGTGGTGATTGTCATCTCCAACGTTAGTGACAAAGGTGAGTGTCACTAACGTTGGCTCATCATTTCTTTCCTCCATGTTAGCTTCCACGTTAATGTAATTAACGTGGCAACTAACGTGGCTAATAGTGGCTTGGTCTAACGTTAGTGATAAAGGTGAGTGTCACCAATGTTGGCACTTCTTTGTTCCTTCCACGTTAGAGTTCACGTTAATGTAATTAACGTGACTCTTAACGTGGCTAAGTGTGCCCCTTTTTTCAACGTTAGTGGTATTCACTTTTACTACTAACGTTGGAGCTTTACTTCTCCTCCACGTTAGCTTCCACGTTAATGTAGATAACGTGGCAACTAACGTGGGCTATGATGGCTCACGAAGGCATTATTAGCGATCACTTTTCTCATTAACGTTGCAAGCAAGCTCCCATTCCACGTTAATGGTCACGTTAGTTAGACTAACGTGGCTATTAATGTGGCATCTTCCTTTCTTCCTTTGTCCTGAAATCAAGCATGTAAAGTGCATCAAAGCTAGGTTCTAACTCATGAGATCATGCATCATCCATTTTATCATTCAATTCATACATAGTTCTCATAAAATCATGTAAAATTCACAATGTTTGCTTGAATCAAGATATACGTGATTATCTACCCAAAACTTGCTTATTAACTAAGAAAATGCATGAAACTACCCTAAAACAGTAAAGAAAAGGTCAGTGAAACTAGCCAAAATGCCCTGGCATCACAACACCAAACTTAAAGCTTGCTTGTCCCTAAGCAAGTACTGAAACATGAGAATGATGAATGAAATGACAAGAGAAATGAGTCATTATTGTGGAAGTCATGTCCTTGGTTTTATGGGATTTCATGCATAGCAAATTAGGTTCATTCTTTCACTGGCTTTCAGACCTTTATCATGCCCTGGAATACTCACTTGATTGCACCCTATGAGACTTTTATTTATTGATCCCTTTGTCTTTTCAGAGTTTAATTGTGTTCTTAGACTAGGTGCTTTGTGAGAGGGCGACTCTTTAAGATAAGCTTTCAGTCAGCACTCCCGAACCACTTGGTTCAAGGTGCTGGGTGTTAAGACACCCCTAAGGACTTACTCCCTCAAGTCTCTTTCCCCCATACATACACACCACAGGCACATGGTTTGTTATTTTCTTTCCTTGAGGCCTTGGTGTCCAGCACCTCTTTGGGTTACTAAGTGTTCTGTAGCAAAGGTTACTCTTGATAGTGGACTTTCAGCTGATAATCCCGGGTTAGTTAACCCAAGTTACCAAGTGATAAGGCACCTCTGAGAGCTTATTCATCCAAGCATATCCTTTACACAAGAGCACCACAGACACTTGCCTCAAGATTCAACCCTTGGTGCCTAGCCTTATTTCTTACTCTTTTTCTTTATTTCTCAACTTTCATTTTTCTTTCTCTTTTTCTTATTAGGATCTTGTTATTTAGCTAGTCTCATGGAGTTTGTTTGAAGTATATGATTTAGGACAGATAGTTGCCTTCCTACCTTGTTGGTGAACCAACTTAGCTAAGTAATTACTACACCACAAGCTTAAGAACTTACTCCACAAATTGAACCCCACTCTGGTCTTTCATAACATTCTCTTTTTATTTAACTTAAAGGACAAGCATACAAGTGAGCAAGGTGAAAATGCAGCAGTGACATTAGACTAGCAAGCATAGACCTAAGTAATGCAAACTTAAAGGCAGAATTGAAAATCCTAAACTACCATGGAAACATGTTCTATTTCATACATGATTTTTCTTATTTAAAACTTGAAAAAGATAGGACAATGAGGGAACTCCACCACCTTTTACTCATGGGGGTGCTCATGCTCTCCCTCTTGTTTATCCTCTTCGTGTCCACTTGTGTTTCCTTGTATCCGTGCCAGTCTGGCTTTTTTCCAATCCTCAAGTGCCTTCCTTACTGATTCATGACTCTTTTCTACTCTCTCTCTTTCTTCTCGCGCTAATTCATCCTTCACTTCTTCATATCTTGTGATTCATGGATGCAGTATAGGCTATTGTCCAACTAAGTATCCGAGCCTGGCTTGAGTGTTCACATGATGTCCAGTCTCGTTCATGTAAACTCCTTCTGAGAACGCCCTATATTCGTCAAAGAGTTCTGCCTGTTCTGATTGCTTCCGATGCATTTTATGTATGTGTGCACCTTGATGTGCTTGGATGTTAATTAGCTTTTGGATGGCTTCTTGTTGTTGATCCTGCCTTTGTTCCAACCTGTGGAAGGATTCACCCCATTGTTTCCCTTGTTCCAGTTGCTGCTCCATCATTTGCTTTTGCCACTCCCCTTGTTGATTCATCCATCTAGAGAGTGATTCTTCTTGATGGTCCATCAATTGTAGTTGAAACTCTTTCTGTGCCCCTTGATTTTCCAAGTATTGTCTAGATAAGCCATCAATGGCTTCATGTAGTTGGTGCATGTCCAAAGGGGCTTGCTCCTCTAGGTTTTGTCCTTCTACCACTTGATGGGCTGGCCTCTTTCTTGGCTTTCATTGAGGTAGGGGAGATGCAACAGCATGCATCCGTCGAACAGTAATTGGGATGCCCACTTTTATGCACTCGGGGTTCTCATCCTCGAACACCACCACAGCCCTGTCACACAGACGAAAAATAGTGCTGGGGTAGCCTAACCTTCCTCCAGAATCGCTTTTCTCAGTCATCTTCCTAATGCCTTAGGCTATGAGTTCATGAACCTTGATCTCTCCCCCTTTAAGTATACATTGCACCATTGTTGCTCTCTTAAGATTCACCTCTGAGTTATTCCCGGCAGGAAGGATGGATCTCCTTACAATTTCAAACCACCTCTTTGCTTCAGGGGTGAGGTCCCCTCTCTTGATGAACTTGGGCTTCCCCTGAGGATCTCGTACCCAATCAGCTCCTTGCACGCAAATATCTTGCACTATTTGGTTATAATTGAGATTGCTATCTATTCTGGAGTGATAGCTTTCTTCTGCAAATGGTATGGTTCGTAGTTTTAACGCCCTCATGATGCTCATGGGACTAAAATCCACAGTCACCCCTCTTACAAAGCTTGTATATGACTCATTTGCCTTATCATACCTGACTGCATTTGCGTAAAACTCTCTTACAAGAGTTGCGTTTACTTTTGTGACCGGATCAGTGAGGAGCTCCCATCTTTTTTTTTCCACCTCTGTGATTTTGGGGCACTCCATTTTTCTGACTTGAAAGCCTAGCTCGTATATGATCTCCTTATCAGCCATCCACCCAAATTGAAATGCATGGTGAAAGGTTCTAAACTTCTTTTCATCAAAAGGGGGCTGCTCCATAGGCTCCTTCTCCTTTCTTCTTTTAGAGCTTGATGATGCCATAAGTGACTTTTGAGATGTGAATGTGTTGAAGGGTGTGGATAGGTGGTGGAATTCGGTCGGGTTAGGATAGGGTATAGTTAAGGAAGTGGGTGAGAGTGCTTTTGATAGGGTAAGAGGAGTTGTGCCGAAAGTGGGAAGTACAGAGAATGGGATTGGAATGTGAAGGGGGTACGGAATAAGAACCACTTATATAGGGAGATGGTGAGTAAATGAAAGGTGTGGATTGATGGAGTGGGTGTATGATGAACGGATGGGGTTTAGCATGGGATGAGCACAAGGATCATCAACTTTATGATGGGGTTGGTTCGATTTCCAAGCGTGTCATTCTTTCAATGTTGCATGGCAACATTTCCCAATGCATTCCCCTTGAAGACACGTGTATAGTCCTCTTCTTTTGAAGTGCCCAAACCCTTCCTCCTTCAATTGTCCCATCAATTCTCCTACAAAAGGAATGTGATTAATGAATTTATGGATAGTGGTGGCAAAATTAAAAAAAATGGGATAACTACTTTTTAAAGTTTTTTTTTTTGTTTCTAACTAACTAAGTGCTATTCATGAATGCAAACCAACTGACTATTTAATTGTCTATGTATGCAACATTGGTGACACCAAACTTAGTTTGTGGCCATGTGGTGTGTAAAGTTTTGTTCAAGGCTCTAAGAGTGACATGATATGAATTGCATTTATGCTCTCTTAGTATGCCTTGAACACCAAACTTGTTCTTCACTATATGCTGCATAAAAAGATTCATTCAAATATATGTCAAAGTTGATTTGGAATTCATGAACCTTGCATTATTAACTACTTTAAAAGCATATAAAACATGGGTTGCCTCCCATGAAGCGCTTCTTTAGCGTCATTAGCTTGACGTTCTGACTTTGTCAGGGTGGTTGGTAATGCTTCAAATCTTCCCCCCTCGCAGTAAATCTATCTCCATTGGCTTCATCAAGGATCTCCACATGTTCTAAGGAGAGAATTCTGTTGATGGTGAAAATTTTAGGTAGCTGAGATGGGATGGTGGGGAGATGTGGTGGGATAATTGGGAAATAACCTGAGATCACTTTATCCCCTAGAGAGAAATCCTCTGTAGGAATCTTCTTGTTCTTCCATCTCCTTGGTGCCTTCTTCTTTGTTTCTTTTGATGTTGCCATGCTCTTTGTGGCCTCTTTTTCCAATGAAATTTTGTTACTGGTCTCATATGACTCTGGTGGTTTAGGTTCCTCCTGGTTTTTCTTTAGCTGTGACAACTTCTGACTGTCTTGCTCATCAACCAAAGGGATTCTCAGGTGTACAGCTTATGTTTCAATGCTTGTTTCTTCCACTAGTGCTTTGTCGTGCTCTCCCCTTGGTTCCTTGCTTTCCTGATCTGCTTCTTGTGAGGGTTTGAAGACATTGAATGCGAGTTGTTCATCATGTATCCTCAGTATTAGCTCTCCTCGCTCCACATCTATAAGCGCTCTGGCTGTAGCTAGAAATGGTCTTCCCAATATGATTGGGTGAAGGGAACTTTCTTCCATTTCCAATATGACAAAGTCTGTGGGAAGGAAGTAGTTCCCAACCTTCACCAACACGTTTTCAACTACTCCTACTGCTTGTTTTTGAGTTTTGCCAGCCAGCCTGATGACTACATCTGTGGGCATTAGCTCATTGATCTACAGCTTCTTCATGAGAGATAGAGGCATTAAGTTAATGCTTGCTCCTAGATCACAGAGTCCCTTATCAATCAGTGTGTCTCCTATGGCATAGGGGATGTGAAAGCTCCCTGGGTCCTTCCTTTTTTTAGGCAACTCTGGTTGTATAAGAGCACTGCACTCCTTATTCATCACTATTGTTTGTCCTCCTTTGAGTGAGCTTTTCCTGGTCAGCAGCTCTTTCATACACTTAATGTATGAGGGCATTTGTTGGAGAGCCTTGATGAATGGTATGTTCACATGAAGGGATGCAAACATGTCGAGGAACTTTGAGTATATTCTCTTTTCTACATCACCCTTGAGTCTTTGGGGAAAAGGTACATAAAGGTTCAGAATCTCCTTCTGTGTAATTTTGGTTTCTTGGTGACACTCTTCCTGCTTCTCTGCTGAAGTATCTTCAGGTTGTTCTAATGGTTTGTTCAGCTCTTCCTCAGTTCCCTTATCATTTATAGTGATCATCTTGCAATCTTCCCATCTTACTTTCTTTGCTTCACCTCTCGGGTTTTTCTCTGTGTCACTTGGGAAGCTATCAGTAGGTTTGGGAATCTTTTTAGAGAGGTATCCCACTTGAAATTCCAGCCTCTTGATGATTTCTCCCTGGTTCTTGATATTGGCTCGCACCTCCTCCTTGAACACCTTATTTTCTTGGATTTCCTTGCATATGCCTTCAAGTAGAGTCTCAATCCTTGAGAGTCTATCTTCGGATGATGGTGAGTTGAGATTGGAAGGGTGAGAAGGGCCATTTTGGCTTTGATATGGATGTTCAGATGTGTTGTTAGATGGGTGTTGATATGATCTCTGTGTGGAATGTTGGTGAACTGCATTGTTGTTGGGGTTGTGACGTCTCTGATCTTGGCCTTGATCTTGTTGATTTCCCCACCCAAAGTTTGGGTGGTTCCTCCAACCAGGATTATAAGTTTTGGAGTATGGATCATGGGTCTGCCTAGGTGAGTTCCTAATGTAGTTGGCTTATTTCTGATCACCCTCTGCCTCTGCCTTCACTCCTTCTTGAGCTACTGATGAAGTGGTGATTGCTGCCACTTGGTTCCTTTCTATTTTCTTGGTGAGGTCAGCCAACTGCTTGGTGATCATCTTGTTTTGAGCCAGCAGTGCATCCACGTTGCTTAGCTCCATCACTCCTCTAGTGTTGCCTCTTTCAGAAGCATAGAAGTAGTCATTCTCAGCTACAGTCTCAATGACATCTATGGCTTCTTCAATGGTCTTCTTCTTGTTCAGAGATCCCCCGGATGAGTGGTCTACTGCCTTCTTTGATTTGTAAGAAAGACCTTCATAGAAAATATGTAACTGCACCCATTCATTGAACATATCTGGCGGGAACCTCCTTGTCAAGTCCTTAAACCTCTCCCATGCTTCATAGAGAGTTTCACCATCTTGTTGCCTGAAGGTTTGTACCTCAGCTCTCAACCTGTTGATTCTTTGAGGAGGATAGAATCTCGCCGAGAATTTGTTCACCACATCTTCCCAGGTTGTTAAACTCTCCTTCGGGAAAGATTCCAGCCATTTAGATGCTTTGTCCTTAAGTGAAAAGGGGAACAAAAGCAATCTATAGGTGTCAGGATGAACACCATTAGACTTCACAGTATCACATATCCTCAGAAAGGTGGTTAGATGTTGATTGGGGTCTTCTTGGACACTTCCTCCAAATGAACAGTTGTTCTGAACAAGGGTGATGAGCTGTGGCTTTAGTTCAAAATTATTGGCATGTATGGTTGGCTTTTGGATGCTACTTCCACAGTTTCCTGGGTTTGGGTTTATATAAGAGCCTAAAACTCTTCTCTCTTGTCCAGCATGATGCACTGGACCATCTCTGCTATGGTTGTAAGCCTCTTCTTCATGATGGTTCTCCATATTCTCATCCATGTCTGGTTCAAAATACTCTTTCTCTTCCTCAGCACTAACGACTCTCTTTCCTCTTGCTTCCCTCCTTAGTCTAAGGAAGGTCCTCTCAGGTTCAGAATCAAAGGAAGTTTAAACCCCACTTTTTCTACCTGTCATACAACCAACAAGGCACAAGCAAGAAGGAGACAGAGAGTATTCTTGTTAAAAAATGCTGTTAGTGTGAGTGATGCAATATATCAAACAGTTAGTGGGTTAGTGAACTGAATTGTAACAAATAAGAGAACACCACAAACGGGCAAGGGTTAAAGGAAAGAAAATAACTAAAATTGAAAGTAAATCACTCAAACAGAAATTAAATCAAACAAAAAAAATGCTCAATCTAGTTATCCACCAATTTAATCATTGTTGATACAAAATCAATCCCCGGCAACGGCGCCATAAACTTGATGCACGAAAACTTGTCTCTCAACAAATTTTCTTTCGACAAGTATACCGAATTGTCGTCAAGTAAAAACTCACAATAGAGTGAGGTCGAATCCCACAGGGATTGATTGGTCAAGCAACTTTAATTGGAGGAAAATTCTAGTTGAGCTAAGCAGAATTTGATTTGAGAATTGCAGGAAATTAAATGGTGGAAAAGTAAATGGCAGAAAATGTAATTGCTGGAAATAAAGAACTGAATGTAAATGACGGAAAGTAAATTGCAGAATCTTAAATGGGGAATGGGGAAGATGAACGTAAAAGTAAATGGCAGAAAGTAAAAAGAATGGGTAAGATCAGAAATGGGGAGTTCATTGGGCTCAGGAGATGTTGTATTCTCCGGATCAAGTTTATTTTCATCTTTTCCTCAATCAATGCATTCATTGATCTCCTTGGCAATCTTAAGTGATTGGATTCCAATTCCTTGGCAACCCAATCTCTCAAATCTTGATCAATAGCCAATTCTTTGGTTTAATTGCTCATGAGAAGAGATGAAGTATGGTCACTGATTATACCACATGTTTTCTCAAATCAAAGTATTGGTAGGATTATATGTCACCATATCCATCCAAACCCCAATTTGGTCCAACATGAGAAAGCATTTCTAGCATGATCTCTTCATTCCTCTTCCAAGTTCCGAAGAGATCCAAGTATGAATAGCTTCTTTTCCAAGACAACTACCCAATTGGATGAAGATTGAAAGCTTTCTAGTAAAATCAAGAGAAAAGAAAGAAGAAGAATATTGAAAACTATTATTGATCCATCAAATTACAACAGAGCTCCCTAACCCAATGAAAGGAGTTTAGTTGTTCATAGCTCTGGGAATGGAAAGCAAAGATGGAAAATACATTCTGAAAGTAAAACTAGAAGTTGCAGAGAAAGTAAAATTATACAGAGAGTAGTTCTCCCAATGGCCAAAGCTCTCTTACTAGTTCAAAACTACTCCTATATATACTACTCTTCTGATCTTCTAGTTGGCTCTTCAAGTCTTGGATATGGGCCATTGGATCTTTGAGTTGAAGCAGTTATCATCTTCAGTGGGCTTTGCTTTGCTTGCAAAAAAAGTGTGAGTTAGGCATGGACGTTAGTTAGGACGTTAGTGGTGTTAACGTTAAGTGAAAATGTGGATTCGAGAACGTTAGTGACGATCACCTTTTTCACTAACGTTCCTAACCCAAGATGGTCCACGTTAACTTCAACCTTAGTGGCACTAACGTGACCACTAACATTGCCTATTGGTCCTTCACAAACGTTATTGGCATTCACCTTTTCCAATAACGTTTGCTTGTTGCCCTTCCTCCCTACGTTAGAGTCCACGTTAGTGTAGCTAACGTGACCCTTAATGTGGGCATGCCTCAGCTTCGAGAGCGTTAGTGACACTTACCTTTGTCACTAACGCTCCAAACGCCCCTTCTCACGTTAGTGCCTCATGTTAATTGTATTAACATGGCCACTAACTTGGTGATTGTCGTCTCCAACGTTAGTGACAAAGGTGAGTGTCGCTAACGTTGGCTCATCATTTCTCTCCTCCACGTTAGCTTCCACGTTAATGTAGTTGATGTGCAACTAACGTGGGCTATGATGGCTCACGAAGGCGTTAATGGCGATCACTTTTCTCATTAACGTTGTAAGCTAGCTCCCATTCCACGTTAATGGTCACGTTAGTTAGACTAACATGGCTATTAACGTGGCATCTTCTTTGCTTTCTTTGTCCTAAAATCAAGCAAGTAAAGTGCATTAAAGTTAGGTTCTAACTCATGAGATCATGCATCATCCATTTTATCATTCAATTCATGCATAATTCTCATAAAATCATGTAAAATTCACAATGTTTTCTTGAATCAAGAAGTAAGTGATTATCTACCCACAACTAGTTTATTAACTAAGAAAATGCATGAAACTACCCTAAAACAGTAAAAAAAAAGGTCAGTGAAACTGGCCAAAATGCCCTGGCATCAGCAATTTGAGGTAATTCATGTAGATCTTATTTTCTTTGATTGTTGTTATTAATTCCTTGCAATAAGTAGTTGTTAGATTTCATTGTTGTTATCAATGTACTTTGCTTTACTTTTATACCTTCCAAGTGTTTGATAAAATGCTTGGTTGGATTTTAGTGTAGATTTTGTTCCTCTTGGCTATGGTAGAGTAATTAGTGATGCTTGAATTATCTAATTCCATTGTTGATGCATAATTAGAAGTTGCTAATTGATTTGGATACCACTAAAGCTAGTCTTTCCCTTGGGAGTTGGCTAGGACTTGTGGAATCAAGTTGATTCATCCATTTGACTTTCCTTCATAGTTAGAGGTTAACTAAGTGGTAGCAATGGATAATTGTGGTCACAATTGAGGAGGATAACTAGGATAGGACTTCTAATTCTCACAACCTTGCCAAGAGCCTTCTAGTTGTTAGTTTATTTTCATTGTCATTTACTTTTCATGTTTCTTATCAAAAACCCCAAACATAACTCATAACCAATAACAAGACATTTCATTGTAATTCCTAGGGAGAATGACCTGAGGTTCAATACTTCGGTTTATAAATTTAGGGGTTTGTACTAGTGACAAACAATCTTTTGTATGAAAGGACTATTGTTGGTTTAGAAACTATACTTGCAACGAGACTTCAATTGTGAATTCTAGACCAAACAAAAGTCTTCTCATCAAGCGCATCACCATTGATGGAAATGGAATGCTGACATTCTTCTTCTCAATCAATTTCCAAATCGATTTGCGCAATAAGGGCAAGATGGCTATACGCTTCCCTTGCATAATAGCCAAAGTAGCAAAGCAGTTCTAAATCTCACATGGGTAGTGTGGGTGCTCGAGATGATGTAGTCCACCATAATTTGATGCCATATACGAGCTTCAGAATTCAAATCAGAGTATGCAATACTAGTGGGAACAGAGTTCTTCCCTTTGCTATACTCCCAAGATGCACCAGGATGGCCTATTTTCTCAAGAATGGGAGTCAGAGATATTCTTCCTTCGAAGACATCCTCTTTTATCTTGGAGTATCCATCTTTCTCAAATGGAATGTGGGGGATTTTCAGGATAGTTTCTATAGCTTGATTGGTTGTATCCAACATCTTACCCCGGAGGAAGACTGACTTTGTTTCCCAAGCTTGGTAGTTTTCATAGAATTCCCGCACCATAGTCTCATTGACTTCAATGGGTTCTCGCTCGAGAAACTCCCAATGAAGCGAGGCGATTGACGTTAGGATTTTTGCCAGTAAAGAATTTCATAAAAACAGTCGCGTTGTAGATATAGTCTCTAAACCGACAGAAATCCCTTCGTACAAACGTTTTGGTTGTCACAAGTAACAAACCCCTAAATAAATTGTTAACCGAAGTATTCAAACCTCGGGTCATCTTCTCAAGGAATTGCAGGGAAGTATGTTCTTATTATTGGTTATAGAGATTGCAAATTTGGGGTTTTAAGAATGAGAAACAAATATGACAAATAATTTAAATGGCAATTAAAAATAAATAAATACTGTAAAGCAAACTTTTGGCAAGGGATGAGAAATTAGAAGTCCAAATTAGTTACCCTTCTCAATAATAAAGAAGATTGAATCTTTATTCCACTTAGTTAACCTTTGCTAAAGCAAAGGAAAGTCAAGGGACTAATTAGCTTGATCTTCGAATCCTATTTATTTCCTAAGAAAAGGTTGGGATTATTGAAGCTCAGTTCAATTAGCAAAGATAACAGTTATCTTTTATATTGAGCTAAGATAACTCCTGAGTTACTGATTTCTTAACCAAGACCAAAAGGGGAAAAGTAAATCTATTGGAATAAAGATGTCTTCAGAGTAAAAGCAATAATAGCATAAATAAAAGAAAGCAATATTAAACTGAAATACCTCAAATAATATTAATTCAAATAATCTGGAACATAGAAGAATTCATAAATTAAATGGCAAAGTAAATAATCAACTAAAGTAATGGAATGAATAAAAGTGAAAGGGAAGCTTAAAATAAAGGAACATTAAACCTGGGATTGAGAGTCACTCCTAAAACTAAGAGAAGTCCTAAATCCTAAGAGAGAGAGGAGAGAACCTCTCTCAAACTAGATCTAAATCATGAGAAATAACTAAATTGGCAAGCTCCCTCTTGAATGGATGCATTCCCACACTTTATAACCTCTGGTCTATGCCTTCTGGACTTGGATTTGGGCCAAAAAGGGCTTCAGAAATCACTAGGAGCATTTTCTGCAATTTCTAGTGCGTGGCTTCTGTCACGCGTCCGCGTGGGTCACGCGGTCGCGTCATTCGGAGCTTTTCTTGTCACGCGGTCGCGTCAGTCATGCGGCCGCGTCATATGTGTTTTGCTTAAGGTGCGCGGTCGCGTCAGTCATGCGGCCACATCGCTGTTATTCATGCTAGGCATGCGGTCGCGTCGTCCATGCGATCGTGTGGATGCCAGTTTATTTAGAAACTCCGTTTTGTGCTTTCCTTCCATCTTTGTATATTTCCTTTCTATCCTATGAGTCATTCCTGCCTTAGAAGATCTGAAACTACTCAACACACTAATCACGGCATCAAATGGAAATAAAGGTAATTAAAATAATTAATTTTAAAGCATAGGAAACATGTTTTTCACATACATCACATAATAAGGAAGGGAAAGTAAAACCATGCAATTAATATGAATAAGTAGGTGAAGGATTGAATAAATTACTCAAATTAAGCACAAAATATATCATAAAATATGGGTTTATCAACCTCCCCACACTTAAACAATAGCATGTCCTCATGCTAAATCCAAGGCAAAAAGTAAGGTTAAAGTGGTGGAATGTCATGCAATGCAATCTAATCTAAATGCAATCTACCTAGATGAATTATGCATCATGCAATTCTAATTTTTATTTACTTGAATATAAAGCTTGCATGTAGTTAAATTAACTCACATTCTCAAGGAGTCATGTAGATTATATAGCCAACCCTAGATAGTGATAAAGTGCCTTTACAATTGAGATGGGAGAGAAAAACATTTTAAAATTTTTTAATACAATTAACAATTTAAACAGAGATAAATGTTAATGAGCTATTGAACCCTCACTGGATTTTGTGTTTACTCTCTAATCACTCAGTGTTTATTGGGTTAATCACTCTATTCTTCTTTTTATTCTCTCTTTCTATAACTTTGTTCTTCATCTAACCAATCAACAATCATAGAATATAGTCATACCAAAAATCATGAGGTCTTTAATTAAGGTTGTAATGGGGCCAAGGTAAAGGTAAGGGTATATGTATAAGACTAAGTGAGCTAATAAGTGAATCCTTAATTAGTCTAAGATCTAACCTAACATACATACTTGCTGGAGCAAAGTTGATTTACCTATTTTCCCATATTTTCCCACTTTGATGTTACATGCTCATGCCTCAATATTTATTTATTTTTTTATCCCATGTGCATTGCTTTATTTGCATTTGGGGGATCCTTTGGTGTCCCCTTTATTCAAATATTGAAAAATAGATTAAAATTTTTTTTAATGCACATGGTAATTTAATTTCCTTCACATGAGCATGTTTTCCAAAAATTCTTATTTTGAAACATCTTTATTCTTTTTCAACATTCTACCCTTTGTTTCTATCATCCATGTTCCCAATAGGTTTTCCCACTTTTAAACTATACATAATTTTCTATCTTAAGCTAACCAAGGATTCAACTTAGGATTTTATTTTGTTTTTCTGCTTAAGGCTAGTAATGTGGCTAATAGAATAAAAGGGGATTTAAAGGCTCAAGGGGGCTAACAAGGGTGATGTAAAAGGTAGGCTATTTTGGGATTAAGTGAGCTAAAATCAAATAATGGCCTCAATCACTCTCTTGGTATGTATCTACATTCTATAATCGAACATATAGATTAAAACAAAGTAAAGAACACCAGAATATAAAAAAAGGGCAGAACACACAGGAATAAAAATTATGGTTTGAATGTAACCATACAATTAAGCTCAAAACTCACAGGCTATGTGTTCTCTAGCTCAAAAATCATTTATCACCTATGTATGTCATGCAGGTTTAGTTAAAAATTCCCATTATTCTCAATGTAAAACTTATATTGAATGGCTTTAAAGTTCTAGTGTTTCTCCTTGATGAAGTGTTGTTAACTAACATGTAATGCTATATATACAAGGTGTGGGTTATTTTGATTCTGTTAAAGTCTCTAGTTTACTTCCTTTTTCTTTTCAATCTATTCTGAGTTATCTTATGCTAAAAAGGGTAAACTATACTAATCAATCCACAATTTCTATAACTAATAAGTTAGAATTGTAACTAAACTAAGTGGCTAAAATATGAACTAAAAATATAAAATGCAGAAATAGAGTAAAAATACATGAAAGTAGCAATGTATAAGTACTCAGAGAATAAAAATAAAAATAAAAATAAAGAGAAAAATACAGAAAAATATCCAAAATAAAAGAAAAAGAGTCTGTAGTGGTTCACCAAAATAATACGCCAGAGATGACGACCTCCCCACACTTAAAATGTAGCATCGTCCCTGATGCTCACTCAAGCAAGGTGTGAAGGAGTGTTATCACTGGAAGGGTGGGTAGCTGGGGTCTCTGTGGTGGTGATCTGAGGGTCTGACTGCTGTGGAGGAGGTGCTGACTGAAGGGGGATCTCAGGGTCTACAGCCTGAATCTGGGGCAGAGCCTCCTGATGGTGTGCTGCCTGCTGAGTGCCTACCGGTTCTGCCTCCTGCTGTGGGTGGGTCTCTGCCTCGGGCGCATCCGCCTCCTCCTCAGATGCCTCGGATGGTGTGTCAGGCTTGGAGGGGATGTCGCCAGATCGTATCATCAGCTTCAGGTGCTCATAGCGTCGCTTGTTGCGATGCTCCATCTGGTCAAGCCGTCGAAACAGGCGGTGCACTAGATGATAGATGGGCTCTGGGGCAGGTGGAGGTGCAGTGGTGGTGGCAGGTGTAGCTGTGGAGGAAGAGGGGCCGGCAGATGGTGTGGCAGTGTCACCGGGAGCAGTGAGGACTGGAGGTCTGTAGCCCAAGGCCAGAAAGTTCCTGCTGTGCGGGATAATCTTCTTGCATTCTACAGCAGGTGGCCTCTCATCAGCATCCTCCCAAGGCACGTCAGCTCGACGGCCTAGCTGTGTGATCAAATATGGAAAGGGAAGAGTGCCTCGGATGTGGACCCTGGCCATGTAGAACCGGATAAAGCGTGACAGGTACAGGTCCTTACCCTCCATCACACACCATAGGAGGGTGATCATATTGGCAGGTATATCGGTCTCGTGAGTACTGGGCATAATGAAGTTGCTTAGTATCTGATGCCACAGCCGAGCCTCATCATTCAAGTATGCCCGCTTGATTCCCTTGGGCATGGTGGTATTTTGACCCATAATCCAAGGAACGGTCGGGTCAAGGGCTATCCGGGCCTTGACTGTATCCCAATCAAACTTTAGAAAGCGCATGTCTTCCTCAGCTTTCTGATAACCATCTGGCTGATCAGATTTAGGCAGAAGCTTCAGAACCTCTTCTATTGCCTCTTCAGTAACCAGAATCTGCTTTCCTCTGAGGTTCACTGCATCTAGGGAGGTCTTGAAGTAATTGCAGTAGAATTCTCTAACCCAAGATGCATTGACCTCAGTCAGGGGTCTCTCCAGGAAGAACCAGCCTCTTTGTTTGATCTGATCAGAGGTGTATTGCTGGGGTTCTCCTGGGATCTTCAGAGTCCTCTCCAGGTATAGGTTTCTGGAGTTTGCAAACACCGGATACTTTTGCTCACAGTATCGGTTTGCAAACTTTACTAGGTCATTAGCAGGGAGCAGCTAGTTGGCCCTCTCCTGCGGGGTGAAGTTTTTCTCCTGCCAGGAGGCATCATGCATGAGATCTATGATAGACATAGATGATTCTCCTCTTTTACGTTTGCCAGTGGTAGCCATTCCTTTTCCCTTTCTCTGGGAATCTGACATCTTGAAAAACAGAAAACCAGGATATAATAAAATTTGGAAAACAAATAGGCAAATAGTCAAAAGAAACACAAAGTGGCAAAGGAGAATTAGAATGAGATAAATGAGTTAAGTAAATATGCATTAAGGATTGTATAGGAGTTAAAAGTCTGAAAAGAAGAATGCACAATCCAAAATGTAATTGAATTCATGTTAAATAGAAAAATTATCATTATGCCATGGTTAGAAGGTTAAAAGAAAGTGAAAACCAGAAAAAAGATTTTAAAAGGTTAGCTTGGTTAGAATTAAAAAAATGTTTAGAAAGTTAAAATTAGGGAGTTAATGAAAAGTGGGTTAAAGTAAGTGGCATAATGAAAATATTCCAAGTAACAAGGATTCACAGGTAGGGACTATAAGTAACTCATAACCAAACAAGGAAAACAGGTTGATGCTGAGTCAAATAGATATAGAGAAAGCAAAAATTGGAATCAAACATCAAAATTGCAATATATGAACCAGGAAATCAAAGAGAATAAGAATGCGTGCCTGGCATTCATGAATGGGTTTGGGTAAAGCAGAGGAAAGCAGATTTCAAAATGCCAAAACCAAAACATGAATGAAAACATTTTACAGAAATTTGGGCAGCATTCCGGCTAAAATTGGATTGTCCCGAAAAATAAACAGCAGATAAATAGTTCATATGAATTAAAATTAAAGCTTGCAATTACATATAAGGAATATAAACATGGAAAGGCAGTATAAAGAGCAGCATGAAATAAGAAATCACAGCATATGAACAAACATCACAGCAACAGCAGAATTGCAAATTTGAGAAAACAGAAACATGAACAGTGCAAGTAAACAGGCCTAAATCCACTAACCACATCCTAGGCTACCTAACAACCTAAAATCCACTTCAACATGCATATCTAACTAGCCTAAACATGCACATAAACAGAAAAGAATGAAATAACGACTACGGATAGAAGGGGGGCATTCGTCGGAACCTGGTAGGCCGAATAAGGAGAGTGGACAGAAAAGGGGCTGGGGGTGGTGGCGGCGGCGTCTGGCGCGGCGGCTGGCGGCGGTGGGCACGGCTGTTTGGGGCAGGGGGAAAGAAGGGATGGGTAATGGGGTATGGGGTAAGAGGGGAAGGGAGGGGGTAGGTGTGTGTGTGGCGGATGGGGGTGGCGCGGCTGGGACGGGCGGCGGCGGCGGGTGGCGGTGATGGTGGCTGGATGGTGGTGGTTGGATTGGAGGGGAAGAGAGGGAGAAGAGGGTTTCAGGGGGGGCGCGACTGATAAGGTTCGCATGGTTTGGGGGTTATAAATTTGAATCCACGTGGCCGCGTGGGGCACGCGGTCACGTGGCTGGAGCGAATTGGGGGGTGATGCGATCGCATAGAATGGCTAAAAGAGTGAATGACGCGATCGCTTGGGGCGTGCGATCGCGTCGCTGGGATTTGTGCTAAACGCACGAATCCAGCGTCGTTTCAGCGCAACTCTCTGTCTCCTTTGGGGTGTTCGTGCAATCCATGCGACTCGGTCGCGTCACTCACGCGGTTGCATGGGGTTGGCATTGTGCAAGTGACGCGATTGCATGGGGGACGCGATCGCGTGGGTCATTTGTGCGAAACACACAATGGCTGCACGATTCCAGCCTAGCTTTCTAGACGTTGGATCTTTACGCCGATCTCCAGGTCACGCGACCACGTGGATGATGCGGCCGCGTGGGTAGTATTTTTCGCAATATGACGCGATCGCATGAGTGATGCGGTCGCATCGCGCACCCTTTTTTTTATGCAGTATGCAGGATGCAATGATTAGTATGAATGCGATGCAAAGTTTCAGGTTCAATATTATAAAATAAAATAAAACTTGAAAATAAGCAAAACGAAATAAAAATTAAAAAATGAACGATCATACCATGGTGGGTTGTCTCCCACCTAGCACTTTTAGTTAAAGTCCTTAAGTTGGACATTGGAAGAGCTTCCTGTTATGGCGGCTTATGCTTAAATTCATCTAAAAATCTCCACCAATGCTTGGAATGCCAATAGCCTCTGGGGTCCCAAACTAGGCATGTAAAGCTCCTGAGCAGCTTCAAACAAATTTTTAGGCTCCCGGAATGACGAATGTCGGAATAGATTCCAGGATCCCAAATTTTGCTTTTAAATCCACCTCCGTCTTGATCTATATTTTTCCATCCGGGCGGTTTAGAAAGTAGATTCTCACCATGGTGACCAAACGTTTTCCGAGATCCATTCAATTGAACGTGATACCAATCCGTGCACTTCAAGTTGAAGCGTGGAACCTTATTGAACCTTGTGCACCAGCTCTGAGCACGAGCCATTTCCCTCTTACTCTTAAAGCCGCAGAGAGCTCTAAGCTGGCCATATGTTTCAAGCAAACCGTATTCAAGTGAAAAAGTAAAGTTAAAAGTTAAGGATTGTACCCACTTGAAGCTTGTATTGGGTGGTAATGGCCTTGGGGAAGGTATTTCCGGTGGTTCTGTAAGTTCTACTCCCTTGTGCTCTTCTGTGAATTCCTCCATTTCTTTGCAAGACTCTTCAAATGCATCTGTGTCCTGGTCAAAGTCTTCTGTGTCTTCCTCATCACTCGAGTCATAGATTGGAGGTTGAGAGAAATCTACCTCTGCATCATCTTCGTATTCATTTGGGAAAGATTCTTCGATCTCAGAGAATTCACTTGCAGATGCAAGTTCATTACTAAGAGAGCTTGACTTGTGACTATCATCATCAAGGGAATTTGTGTCCTGGGTTATTCCGTCTAGTTCTTCATAAACGACTTGCCTTGGGGATTGTGTACTATCCTCCTTAGCATTAACTGTAACGTCCTTGACGGAGTTCTCTTCAGCTCTGAATTCCCATGGAGGTTCAGCGTCTCCTAGATCTTCAACCAACTCTTCTTCTTGTGTAATGACAGCTTCTTCTACTTGTTCTAGTACGAATTTATTTTCTGTCTTGGCCACTGGAGTTTCTAGTAATTCCTTCATACTACGCTCTTCATTAGATTGTTCACATGGGGCTGTGGTTGGTCCTTGAATGTTCGAACGTCTAGAAGCTAATTGAATTACTACTTGCTCCAGTTGTCGAATGGTTGCTTGAAGTTTATTTACTGTTTCCTTGAGGCGAACCTCTGATTCTCGGGGTGATGGATTTGGACATGAAACATGGGGAAGTGGTGGTGCTTGGGAGTGATTGGATTGGAACTGGGGTAAATAGGGATCATGTGGTGGCGAATGGTGAAGAGAAGCTTGTGAGTGTGGTGGTTCGAGGTTATGTTGAGAGGATGGTTTATAGGCACGGGGTGGGGCTTGTTGGTAGTTACAAGGTTGGCCACCATATCTATCAGCTGGGTATGCATTGTAGAATGGTCGTTGTCCATGATATCTTGGAGGGTGTTGTTGCCTAAAGGGTTGATTAGATCCTCTTGGCTCCATCCATCCTTGATTGGTCTGACCTTGATGCATATTCCTGCTGTAACTTCTATTTCCTTCAACAAAGTTAGAACCAAACTCAAAGCGAGAAGGGTGAAAGTTCATAGTAGCAAATAAAATTAAAAAAGGAAAAACAGAAATAAATAAACAAGTAAAAGAAAAATATTTACAGTAACCAATAATAAGGCACACGTTAGCAGTTCCCCGGCAACGACGCCATTTTGACATTAGGATTTTTGCCAGTAAAGAATTTCATAAAAATAGTCGCGTTGTAGATATAGTCTCTAAACCGACAGAAATCCCTTCGTACAAACGTTTTGGTTGTCACAAGTAACAAACCCCTAAATAAATTGTTAACCGAAGTATTCAAACCTCGGGTCGTCTTCTCAAGGAACTGCAGGGAAGTATGTTCTTATTATTGGTTATAGAGATTGCAAATTTGGGGTTTTAAGAATGAGGAACAAATATGACAAATAATTTAAATGGTAATTAAAAATAAATAAATACTGTAAAGCAAACTTTTGGCAAGGGATGAGAAATTGGAAGTCCAAATTAGTTACCCTTCTCAATAATAAAGAAGATTGAATCTTAATTCCACTTAGTTAACCTTTGCTAAAGCAAAGGAAAGTCAAGGGACTAATTAGCTTGATCTTCGAATCCTATTTATTTCCTAAGAAAAGGTTGGGATTATTGAAGCTCAGTTCAATTAACAAAGATAACAGTTATCTTTTATATTGAGCTAAGATAACTCCTGAGTTACTGATTTCTTAACCAAGACCAAAAGGGGAAAAGTAAATCTATTGGAATAAAGATGTCTTCAGAGTAAAAGCAATAATAGCATAAATAAAAGAAAGCAATATTAAACTGAAATACCTCAAATAACATTAATTCAAATAATCTGGAACATAGAAGAATTCATAAATTAAATGGCAAAGTAAATAATCAACTAAAGTAATGGAATGAATAAAAGTGAAAGGGAAGCTTAAAATAAAGGAACATTAAACCTGGGATTAAGAGTCACTCCTAAAACTAAGAGAAGTCCTAAATCCTAAGAGAGATAGAGGAGAGAACCTCTCTCAAACTAGATCTAAATCATGAGAAATAACTAAATTGGCGAGCTCCCTCTTGAATGGATGCATTCCCACACTTTATAACCTCTGGTCTAAGCCTTCTGGACTTGGATTTGAGCCAAAAAGGGCTTCAAAAATCACTGGGAGCATTTTCTGCAATTTCTGGTGCGTGGCCTCTGTCACGTGTCCGTGTGGGTCATGCGGTCGCGTCATTCGGAGCTTTTCTTGTCACGCGGTCGCGTCAGTCATGCGGCTACGTCATATGTGTTTTGCTTAAGGTGCGCGGTCGCGTCAGTCATGCGGCCGCGTCGCTGTTGATTCGCGCTTGGCATGCGATCGCGTCGTCCATGCGATCGCGTGGATGCCAGTTTAATTAGAAACTCCGTTTTGTGCTTTCCTTCCATCTTTGTATGTTTCCTTTCCATCCTATGAGTCATTCCTGCCTTAGAAGATCTGAAACTACTCAACACACTAATCACGGCATCGAATGGAAATAAAGGTAATTAAAATAATTAATTTTAAAGCATAGGAAACATGTTTTTCACATACATCACATAATAAGTAAGGGAAAGTAAAACCATGCAATTAATATGAATAAGTGGGTGAAGGATTGAATAAATTACTCAAATTAAGCACAAAATATATCATAAAATATGGGTTTATCAGCGATCCTGTGGTGAATAATCGTCTTGTATTGGCTTGGAACCTTCAATATCCGCTCCCAATGAATTGTACGTGCCTCAATAGCCTCGTATTGAGAGTCGGCTCTTCGATTAACCAAGGTAACCGGTTTATCCCCTTGGCGATCTCCCCAAACTTTAGGAAAGCAAGCGGTAGTTCGCTCAACTGGTGGAGGAACCGGTGTCTTACCCTTCTTCCTCATCTTGAAAATACAAATAAAAGAGCTTCGAGATCATAGGGCAACAATGGAGTAAAATCATTTAGGAAGCACTAATAATGTGAAAAGAGCTTATAGAAGTAGTGTGATTTACAAGAAACATGGTGTGTGTATTCCAATGATGCGCGCGGTTAGAACACACACACCGGCCAGATATCACGGCAATCACACGCTTGAGGCAATTTACAGTTCAAAGCTTCAAGCAAGCACCATAAGAGGAAATTATTCATTGTTCATTGTCAAAAAGTAGTGATCACACATACTATGTTCTCAAGTGGAAATCCAAAAGATGTTTGATCAAGACATCATCAAAAGTTTGAACATTTGTAGAGTGGTTACTTAATTAAAATTCAAGATGAACAATGAAACTTAGATTGTACCAACATAATGCATTTACAACCAAAATCAATGAAGGAATTGCATTGGTGATTTCAATTTCTACCATCAAAAGTCATAGAAGAAGTTACACCATTCATACAATATGCCTAACAAGAGATAAATTGAACACATATGATGGCCAAGTCATATGAATCAAACCAAATATTTATTGAGGCATTTTATCGAACATGTGGTATGCAATGTGCAAGTTCATCACAATTAAGCTCAAATTTGCTCATAACCGATCCCAACAATCAAACAACAACACTTTGCAAGTCAAAGAAACAAGAAAGAAAGCAACTAATTAAATCTAAACAACATAAAAGGAATGGAAATAATCGCAAAAATATTAACATAAGGAGAAAGGAAAAATAAGAACCTTAGATATAAAGGTGGAAAGGAACAAGAATTGGGGAGGAACAATGGCACTTCTTATAGCCACTGCGAGACCACGGCAGTTGGGGTCGCCGGAAAAGAAACAACATCGGAAGAGGGAGAGCTCACCGGTGGTGTATATAGAAAAGAGAAGGAAAGGAAGAAGGAAAAGAGGGAAGAGAAGAGAAGAAAAGAGAAAGAGAGAGGGAGTGGTCGCCGGCGGTGGGCTGGCCGTGGCGGCCAGGACCGGTGGGGCTGGGCAGAGAAGAGGGAGAGAGGACAGCTATGAAGAAGAAAAAGAAAAGAGAAGACTGCCTCTCAACAGGGCAGGTTGCCCTGTTATTGCCCAGAACAAGTCCTGTGTGGACGCACAGAGACGAAAACTTAGAATGGTGCAAACGCATACAGCGTGCGATCGCACAGAGGGTTTTTTTTAAACTTGAGGACGAAATCATGTGTGCGTGCGCACACAGGTCCGTGTGCTCGCACAGAGGCTAGAAGTGGGGGAGGTTGTGCCCACGCTCAAGCTGTTCCCTCGCTGCCACCAGAGGGACTATCAAGTTGCGTGCAGGTGCACACGTCTGTGCGGCCGCACAGATAGAGTATGTGAGGGTTTTGTGCGTACGCACGTAGCTGTGTGCATGCACAGGTCAAAGAAAACTGGGCAGCGTGCATGCACAGGCTGTGCTGGCGCTGCGACCAGAGGACACAAAAAAGCGTGTGCGGATGCACAGGTGGGTGCGGCCGGATAGATGGCGAAAAACTCAGTTTTGTGCGCACACACAGGTGGGTGCGGACGCACAAATGCCCTGTTTCAGAAAATTCTTTTCTCTTCAAAACTAAGGTTCCTACCCTTAGTATATCTGCATACCAACCCCAAACCATTCAAATAAGCTCAAATTCATAGTCCACAAGCAATACAACTTGAACAACTCAAAATTCATCAAATCAAACCTAAACTAACCATTATATCACAAAAAGGCAAACAAGGCAAAAGACTATAAATAAGTGATAGAGTTGGAATAATGTCACCATGGTGGGGTGTCTCCCACCAAGCACTTTAGTTTAGAGTCCTAAGTTGGACTTGCATGGCTTCATTGGTCACTTGGGAACTTCACCAAGGAGGAAGATCTCCAACTCCTTGGCATTTTTGGGTTGAGTATGATAGAGCTTCACCTTATGACCATTGACCTTGAACTTAACTCCATTAGTGGGGTGAATCACTTCCACCACCCCATATGGCTTGACATCTACTACTTTAAATGGCCCATCCCATCTAGACCTCAATTTCCCGAGCATGAATCGCAACCTTGAATTGTATACAAGTACTTCATCACCTATCTTGAAGTTCTTCCGCCTTATATTCTGGTCATGGAATGCCTTATCTTTTTCCTTGTAGAACTGAGCATTTTCATATGCTTCCAACCTAAGGCATTCTAATTCTTCCAATTGGAGCTTACATTCTATTCCCGCCCCCTTTAAGTCCGGATTGCAATTCTTCACTGCCCAAAAGGCTCTATGTTGGATCTCAACTGGAAGATGACAGGGTTTCCCAAAAACAATACGGAAGGGGCTCATTCCAATTGGGGTCTTGTAAGCAGTCCTATAGGCCCATAATGCATCTCCCAATCTAGAACTCCAATCCTTCCTCTGTGGGTTAACCACCTTCTCTAAGATTCTTTTGATCTCCTTGTTGGATACTTCCGCTTGCCCATTGGTTTGGGGTGATAGGCTGTAGAAACTTTGTGAATAACTCCATACTTTTTCATCAATGCCTCAATTTTCCTGTTACAAAAGTGGGTTTCTTGGTCACTCACGACTGCTCGTGGTGACCCAAATCTACAAATAATGTTATTTTTCAAAAAGGAAGCAACAATATTAGCGTCATCGCAACGGGTAGGAATTGCTTCCACTGATTTAGAGACGTAGTCCACTGCTAACAATATGTACACAAACCCATTGGAATTTGAAAATGTCCCCATGAAATCTATGCCCCAAACATAAAAAATCTCACAAAAAATTATCGGTTGTTGGGGCATCTGATACACGAAAAACTTGTCTCTCAACAAATCTCCCTTCGGCAAGTGTACCGAATTTGTCGTCAAGTAAAAACTCACAATAGAGTGAGGTCGAATCCCACAGAGATTAACGGATTAAGCAATCAATGGTTAATTGATTATTCTAGTTAGACGAATCATATTGGAGTGATAAGCAGCAAGGAAATGTAAATTGCATGAAAGTAAAGAAAGCAATAAAGTGCAGAGAAGTAAAATGGCAAGAAAATAAAATGTAAGAACTAAAAAATAAAATGAACATTGGGATCAAGAGATATTGCAATCCTCCGGATCAAGTTCATTCTCATCTCTTCCTCAATCAATGCATTCATTGATCTCCTTGGCAATCTTAATTGATCGAATTCTAATTTCTTAGAATTCAATCTCTCAAATCTTGATCAATAGCCAATTCCTTGGTCAATTACTCATGAGAAAAGATGAAGTATGGTCACTGATTATACCACATGCATTTCTCAAATCAAGTGTTGGAAGGATTATAGTCACATATCCATCCACACCCAATTTGGTCCAGCATGAGAAAGCATTTCTAGCATGATCTCTTCATTCCTCTTTTAAGGTTCAGAAGAGATCCAAGTATGAATAGTTTCTTTTCTAAGATAACTACCCAATTGGATGAAGATCGAAAGCTCTCTAGTAAAATCAAGAGGAAAGAAAGAAGAAGAAGAATAAGAACTACACTTAATCCATTGAATCACAATAGAGCTCTCTAACCCAATGTAAAGAGTTAGTTGATCATTGCTCTACAAAAATAGAAAAGAAAAAAAGTGCAGAAAAGTAAAGATGAAGATTAAAACTAAAATTGAAAATTCAACATTCATAAATGAAAATTACAACTAAAAAAAAGAGAAAGAAAAGTGTGTGAGGGGAGGGAGTCCGAAGACCCCTCTTCAATCCCCCATTCCTGAATCTCAGTCCCCCTTTTTCAAGATTGCTTTCAATGTAAAGACTAAGGCCTTTATATAGGCTCTCCTAAATTACAAAATGAAATTAAAAGCAAATTACAATTAAATGAAAATTCCTATTCTAGATGCTTCTTGTGGTCTTGATTGGTTGACAATTGTGGGCTTGCTTGCTTGAGCTTTGAAGTGGACTTGAGAGAGAGTGAGTCAAGTTGAGGTCCAGGTGCTAAATTTAGCGCTAAAGTTAGCCACACTAACGCTACAAGTGTGGCGTTAGTGCTAAAGTTATTGTGGCTAACGTTGCACTTGCTGCCCAGTTGGTGTTTTTGGGGCTTAAAAGATGCCTCTTGTTTGTACTCCAATTTCATACCCACTATAGAGTATTATATATCCTTGGAAACCTCTACATGTCAGCTTTCTAACGCAACTGGAATCACCTCAATTGGACCTCTGTAGCTCAAGTTATGCTCCTTTGAAGTGGACATGGTCGCTGGCATAGTTGCTAGCGTTAATGAAAAACTTGAGTGCCAATAACGCTAGCGATCAGGGCTTCATTATTGCCAGTTTCTGAAGCTCAAACTTAGTGTCCACCCCATACTATTATATATTATTAGAAAGCCCTGGATGTCTACTTTCCAATGCCTTTGTAAGCGCATCATTTGGAGCTCTACAACTCGAGTTACACTTCTTGGAAGGTGAAGAGGTCAGCTGGCCTTACTACAGGTTGATACCATGTTCATCTTTGCACTTTCGGGGCAGGTTTTCTCCCTCAAATTTAGTGTCAACCATATAGTGCCATATATGCTTGGAAAGCTCTGAAATCCTACTTTCCAATGCCACTGAACTCACCTCATTTGGAGCTTTGTGGCTCAAGTTATGCGTGTTTGAAGAAGGCATGGTCAGGCTGCCAGGTGGGACTTTTGCCCACGTTAACTTCCACGTTAACTAAGTTAATGTGGGAGTTAACGTGGCTCATAGTGGCTTGTGTGGCTCATTCCAACGTTAGTGACAATGTTGGGTGTCACTAACGTTGGCGATCACCTCCCTTCTTCACGTTAGCTTCCACGTTAACTAGGTTAACGTGGCTTATTGGGGCTTGTGTGGGTTCCTTCCAACGTTAGTGACAATGTTTGGTGTCACTAACGTTGTCGACCACCTTGTTTTTTCACGTTAGCTTCCACGTTAACTAGGTTAACGTGGGAGTTAACGTGGCTTATTGTGACTTGGCCAATGTTAGTAATAAAGTTGAATGTCACTAACGTTGGCTTCCCATTTACTTCTTAACGTTAGAGGCCACGTTAACTAAGTTAATGTGGCAACTAACGTGGCCACTTATGAGCTTGGTCCAACGTTAGTGATAATGTTAAGTGTCACTAACGTTGGCTCCATTTCTTTTCTTCAAAGTTAATGCCACTAACTTTTCCCACTAACGTTGGGACTTTCCTTCCTTCCACGTTAGTGCCCACGTTAGTGTAACTAACGTAGCCACTAACGTGGCTTCTTCTCTTCTTCTTTTGGCCTGAAATCAATCAAACAAAGTGCATCAAAGTCTTGTTCTTAATCATGGGATCATGCATCATCCAATTTATCATATAATTCATGCAAAATTCTCATGAAATCATTCAAAGTTCACAATGTTTGCTTGAATCAAGAGGTAAGTGAATATCTACCCAAAACTAGCTTATTTTCTAAGAAATTGAATGAAACTACCTTAAAAATAGTAAAAAAAAAGGTCAGTGAAACTGGCCAAAATGCCCTGGCATCACAACACCAAACTTAAAGCTTGCTTGTCCCAAAGCAAGTACTGGAACAAGAAAATGATGAATGGAATGCCATGAGAAATGAGTCATTCTTGTGGAAGTCATGTCCTTGGTTTTATGGTGGTTTCATGCATAGCAACTTAGGTTCATTCCTAGCTTTCAGACCTTTATCATGTCCTAGAATACTCACTGTGATTGCATCCCATGAGACTTTTACTCATTGATCCTTTTGTTGTCATTTCAGGGCTTATTTGTGTTCTTTAAGCTAAGTGCTCTGTAAGGGGCAACTCTTTAAAATAAGCTTTCAGCCAACACTCCCGAACCAATTGGTTCAAGGTGATAGATGTTGAAGCACCCCTAGGACTTACTTGCTCAAGTCTCTCCCCCATACATACACACCACAGGCATATGGTTTATTTATTTTCTTTTCTTGAGACCTTGGTGTCCAGCACCTCTTTGGGTTACTAAATGCTCTGTAGTGAGGGTTACTCTTGATAGTAGACTTTCAGCTGATAATCCCGAGTTAGTTAACCCAAGTTACCAAGTGATAAAGCACCCCTAAGAGCTTATTCATCCAAGTAGATCCCTCACACAGGAGCACCACAGACACATGCCTCAAGATTAAAACCATTGGTGCCTAGCCTTATTGCTTACTCTTTTTCTTTTAATTTTCAACCTTTATTGTTCCTTCCCTTTTTCTTATTAGGATCTTCTTATTTAGCTAGTTTCATGGGGTGTGTCTCAAGCATAGTATTCCTGACAGATAGTTGTCTTCCCACCTTATGGTTGAACCAACTTAGCAAACTTATGATCACACCATAAACTCATGAACTTACTCCATAGTATGAACTCCACTCTGGTCTTTTGTAAAACACCCATTCTCTTTTTCATTTGATTCAAAGGGATAAGCATACAAGTAAGCAAAGTAAGGATGCAGTAATGACATTCAAACTAGAAAACACAGCCTTAATCAATAAAAAGTTTAAAAGACAGAATTATCATGCTTATTCACAAGGAGAAAGCACAGATACATACAAAGAACATAGAAGACAATCATGCAAATTAAAGTGTTGGAAATAAGTAAGAGGAGAAAGGAACTTTACCACCTTGTATTTTATCTTCATTGTTGTTGCCCTTTTTCTCCTATTCTTCCCCTTCCCACACCAGACATAGAATGATTGCTTATACTCAGGCAACAATTAAAACAGTGGTGACGGGGTCCATGATGAATCATGAATGTCTTAGAATGAAGTGTGAGTATGCATGTGTTTCAGCAAGCAAGGTTAAGGATACAATAAAGACACAAGAGATACCAACAGAGACATTTTGATTGCATTAATAAGGGGTGTTGGCATGGTACTTTGCATGAAAGTTAAGTGGCAACACCAAACTTAGTGTTCCACTGTCAATCTAGAATGTTGCAAGTACCCAGTGAAGATTGAAATTCAAATTGTTGCATGGCAACACCAAACTTAGAGTGTAATCATATGCTAAATTATTGAAACTAAACTAAGCAAAGCAAGGAAATATTACCTACGGTTGGGTTACCACCCAACAAGTGCTCTTTTACTGTCATTAGCTTGACATGTTGTTCATGACTTTCTTCCTCTTCTTCCAGTTTGTTAAGAGGAATGACCTCAAGAGGAAAGAGGAGCCAGTTAATGCCCCTTGTTTTGAGTGCCTCTCCCCAGCAAGCTTTCTTTTGTTGTTAGCTTGTGTAAACTTGCTTGTTGGGGTAGGGTTGGGATGGCTTTTGGTTGACCTTTTCTTCTTCATGGATATTGTCCTTCTTTTCTTGGTCACCATCCTTTTGTTAGTGTTCTTGTTGATTGCCTTTACCACCTTGATTTTAGGATTTGGGTATTGTATGATGGTTGGAGCATCCTCTTCATCAAGAACTTCTTGAATTAGTGGTTCAATGAACTCACCCTCTATGCAACTCTCTGTTTCCTTGGAGTGTGGACTCCCTTGATTGACTTCCTCCCTTTCTTCTACATGATGTTGCATTGAGTCTTTTGGGAGTGAGTTTGCATGTTCCTTTATCACCACTAGTAACCTCTGTGGGTATGGAGCCTTAGGCTTATATACTCTCATAACCTCCTCCTTCTTCATAGAAATCTCACTTGGTATGGGTGCCTCTTTTTCTTGTTCTTCTGATTCCTCCCTTGGGTTTGCCATGGTATCACTGAGAGAATTGTGGGTAGTGATTTGCTTTGATAGATATCCAACTTGTGCCTCAAGCTTCTTAATGGCAACCCACCGGTTCTGCATAATGGTTTTTACTTCCTCTTGGAAAGTCCTTGTGTCCTTATATTCTTCCAAGAGCATTGCCAGTAGGTTCTCTATCCTTGATAGCTTATCCTCGAGGGGAGGGTGTGCAGCTGGGGTGAAATTTGGAGGTTGAGGGTGGCTACTTTGTGAATGGAATTGGTTGTTTTGTGGTTTTATGTTCTGAGAGTGGTATGACTTTTGTGGGTAATGGATTGAGTTTTGTGGATGGTGAAATGAATTGTATGGATTTGGGATAGACTTTTGTGCTGAGGCATACTCAAATGATGAAGAATTTAGGCATGTAAAACTTGGAGGTGAGATTGTATAATTGAGAGGTGATGGCTCTTGATGACTGGGGTATGAATGAGTGAAATCTCCTTGATTTTGATCTTCTCAGCCACAACTTGAGTAGTGATCAATTTCACCAAAATATGGACCATTTTGTAGCTATGGAAAGTACCCCATTTCATGTTCTTGAGACTCCCACCTACCATGAGCATAGTAAAGTAAATCATTCTGTGGTGGTGGAGAGTTTCCCATAAAATTTGATTGACTAAAATATGATGGATGCTCCTTTCTTTCCTGCAGAAAGCTCTGTCTCAAACAATAATCACCAAAAGAAAATTTGAATCTCCATTGTCACAGATGAGGAAATTCCCAGTGAGGCAATATCACAAACAGTTAGTTAGCAAAAGAAAATAAAGAAGCAAAAGAAAATAAAGACAAAAGAAAAGTGTCTAATCTAGTAAATCAATCAACCGGTAGTTTGTTAATCACAATTAATCCCCGGCAACGGCGCCATAAACTTGATGCACGAAAAACTTGTCTCTCAACAAATCTCCCTTCGGCAAGTGTACCGAATTTGTCGTCAAGTAAAAACTCACAATAGAGTGAGGTCGAATCCCACAGAGATTAACGGATTAAGCAATCAATGGTTAATTGATTATTCTAGTTAGACGAATCATATTGGAGTGATAAGCAGCAAGGAAATGTAAATTGCATGAAAGTAAAGAAAGCAATAAAGTACAGAGAAGTAAAATGGCAAGAAAATAAAATGTAAGAACTAAAAAATAAAATGAACATTGGGATCAAGAGATATTGCAATCCTCCGGATCAAGTTCATTCTCATCTCTTCCTCAATCAATGCATTCATTGATCTCCTTGGCAATCTTAATTGATCGAATTCTAATTTCTTGGAATTCAATCTCTCAAATCTTGATCAATAGCCAATTCCTTGGTCAATTGCTCATGAGAAGAGATGAAGTATGGTCACTGATTATACCACATGCATTTCGCAAATCAAGTGTTGGAAGGATTATAGTCACATATCCATCCACACCCAATTTGGTCCAGCATGAGAAAGCATTTCTAGCATGATCTCTTCATTCCTCTTTTAAGGTTCAGAAGAGATCCAAGTATGAATAGTTTCTTTTCCAAGATAACTACCCAATTGGATGAAGATCGAAAGCTCTCTAGTACAATCAAGAGGAAAGAAAGAAGAAGAATAAGAACTACACTTAATCCATTGAATCACAATAGAGCTCTCTAACCCAATGTAAAGAGTTAGTTGATCATTGCTCTACAAAAATAGAAAAGAAAAAAAGTGCAGAAAAGTAAAGATGAAGATTAAAACTAAAATTGAAAATTCAACATTCATAAATGAAAATTACAACTAAAAAAAAGAGAAAGAAAAGTGTGTGAGGGGAGGGAGTCCGAAGACCCCTCTTCAATCCCCCATTCCAGAATCTCAGTCCCCCTTTTTCAAGATTGCTTTCAATGTAAAGACTAAGGCCTTTATATAGGCTCTCCTAAATTACAAAATGAAATTAAAAGCAAATTACAATTAAATGAAAATTCCTATTCTAGATGCTTCTTGTGGTCTTGATTGGTTGATAATTGTGGGCTTGCTTGCTTGAGCTTTGAAGTGGACTTGAGAGAGAGTGAGTCAAGTTGAGGTCCAGGTGCTAAATTTAATGCTAAAGTTAGCCACACTAACGCTACAAGTGTGGCGTTAGTGCTAAAGTTATTGTGGCTAATGTTGCACTTGCTGCCCAGTTGGTGTTTTTGGGGCTTAAAAGATGCCTCTTGTTTGTGCTCCAATTTCTTGCTCACTATAGAGTATTATATATCCTTGGAAACCTCTGCATGTCAGCTTTCTAACGCAACTAGAATCACCTCAATTGGACCTCTGTAGCTCAAGTTATGCTCCTTTGAAGTGGACATGGTCGCTGGCATAGTTGCTAGCGTTAATGAAAAACTTGAGTGCCAATAACGCTAGCGATCAGGGCTTTATTATTGCCAGTTTCTGAAGCTCAAACTTAGTGTACACCCCATACTATTATATATTATTAGAAAGCTCTGGATGTCTACTTTCCAATGCCTTTGGAAGCGCATCATTTGGAGCTCTACAACTCGAGTTACACTTCTTGGAAGGTGAAGAGGTCAGCTGGCCTTACTACAGGTTGATACCATGTTCATCTTTGCACGTTCGGGGCAGGTTTTCTCCCTCAAATTTAGTGTCAACCATATAGTGCCATATATGCTTGGAAAGCTCTGAAATCCTACTTTCCAATGCCACTGGAATCACCTCATTTGGAGCTTTGTGGCTCAAGTTATGCATGTTTGAAGAAGGCATGGTCAGGCTGCCAGGTGGGACTTTTGCCCACGTTAACTTCCACGTTAACTAAGTTGACATGGGAGTTAACGTGGCTCATAGTGGCTTGTGTGGCTCATTCCAACGTTAGTGACAATGTTGGGTATCACTAACATTGGCGATCACCTCCCTTCTTCACGTTAGCTTCCACGTTAACTAGGTTAACGTGGCTTATTGGGGCTTGTGTGGGTTCCTTCCAACGTTAGTGATAATGTTTGGTGTCACTAACGTTGTCGACCACCTTGTTTCTTCACGTTAGCTTCCACGTTAACTAGGTTAAAGTGGGAGTTAACGTGGCTTATTGTGACTTGGCCAATGTTAGTAATAAAGTTGAATGTCACTAACGTTGGTTTCCCCTTTACTTCTTAACGTTAGAGGCCACGTTAACTAAGTTAATGTGGCAACTAACGTGGCCACTTATGAGCTTGGTCCAACGTTAGTGATAATGTTAAGTGTCACTAACATTGGCTCCATTTCTTTTCTTCAAAGTTAATGCCACTAACTTTTCTCACTAACGTTGGGACTTTCCTTCCTTCCACGTTAGTGCCCACGTTAGTGTAACTAACGTAGCCACTAACGTGGCTTCTTCTCTTCTTCTTTTGGCCTGAAATCAATCAAACAAAGTGCATCAAAGTCTTGTTCTTAATCATGGGATCATGCATCATCCAATTTATCATATAATTCATGCAAAATTCTCATGAAATCATTCAAAGTTCACAATGTTTTCTTGAATCAAGATGTAAGTGAATATCTACCCAAAACTAGCTTATTTCTTAAGAAATTGCATGAAACTACCTTAAAAATAGTAAAGAAAATGTCAGTGAAAATGGCCAAAATGCCTGGCATCACAACACCAAACTTAAAGCTTGCTTGTCCCTAAGCAAGTACTGGAACAAGAGAATGATGAATGGAATGCCAAGAGAAATGAGTCATTCTTGTGGAAGTCATGTCCTTGGTTTTATGGTGGTTTCATGCATAGCAACTTAGGTTCATTCCTAGCTTTCAGACCTTTATCATGTCCTAGAATACTCACTTTGATTGCATCCCATGAGACTTTTACTCATTGATCCTTTTGTTGTCATTTCAGGGCTTATTTGTGTTCTTTAAGCTAAGTGCTCTGTAAGGGGCAAATCTTTAAAATAAGCTTTCAGCCAACACTCCCGAACCAGTTGGTTCAAGGTGCTAGATGTTGAAGCACCCCTAGGACTTACTTGCTCAAGTCTCTCCCCCATACATACACACCACAGGCATATGGTTTATTTATTTTCTTTTCTTGAGACCTTAGTGTCCAGCACCTCTTTGGGTTACTAAATGCTCTGTAGTGAGGGTTACTCTTGATAGTAGACTTTCAGCTGATAATCCCGAGTTAGTTAACCCAAGTTACCAAGTGATAAGGCACCCCTAAGAGCTTATTCATCCAAGTAGATCCCTCACACAGGAGCACCACAGACACATGCCTTAAGATTAAAACCATTGGTGCGTAGCCTTATTGCTTACTCTTTTTCTTTTATTTTTCAACCTTTATTGTTCCTTCCTTTTTTCTTATTAGGATCTTCTTATTTAGCTAGTTTCATGGGGTGTGTCTCAAGCATAGTATTCCTGACAGATAGTTGTCTTCCCACCTTATGGTTGAACCAACTTAGCTAACTTATGATCACACCATAAACTCATGAACTTACTCCATAGTATGAACTCCACTCTGGTCTTTTGTAAAACACCCATTCTCTTTTTCATTTGATTCAAAGGGACAAGCATAAAAGTAAGCAAAGTAAGGATGCAGTAATGACATTCAGACTAGAAAACACAGCCTTAATCAATAAAAAGTTTAAAAGACAGAATTATCATGCTTATTCACAAGGAGAAAGCACACATACATACAAAGAACATAGAAGACAATCATGCAAATTAAAGTGCTGGAAATAAGTAAGAGGAGAAAGGAACTTTACCACCTTGTATTTTATCTTCATTGTTGTTGCCCTTTTTCTCCTATTCTTCCCCTTACTACACCAGACATAAAATGATTGCTTATACTCAGGCAACAATTAAAACAGTGGTGACGGGGTCCATGATGAATCATGAATGTCTTAGAATGAAGTGTGAGTATGCATGTGTTTCAGCAAGCAAGGTTAAGGATACAATAAAGACACAAGAGATACAAACAGAGACATTTTGATTGCATTAATAAGTGGTGTTGGCATGGTACTTTGCATGAAAGTTAAGTGGCAACACCAAACTTAGTGTGCCACTGTCAATCTAGAATGTTGCAAGTACCCAGTGAAGATTGAAATTCAAATTGTTGCATGGCAACACCAAACTTAGAGTGTAATCATATGCTAAATTATTGAAACTAAACTAAGCAAAGCAAGGAAATATTACCTACGGTTGGGTTACCTCCCAACAAGTGCTCTTTTACTGTCATTAGCTTGACATATTGTTCATGACTTTCTTCCTCTTCTTCTAGTTTGTTAAGAGGAATGACCTCAAGAGGAAAGAGGAGCCAGTTAATGCCCCTTGTTTTGAGTGCCTCTCCTCAGCAAGCTTTCTTTTGTTGTTAGCTTGTGTAAACTTGCTTGTTGGGGTAGGGTTGGGATGGCTTTTGGTTGACCTTTTCTTCTTCATGGATATTGTCCTTCTTTTCTTGGTCACCATCCTTTTGTTAGTGTTCATGTTGATTGCCTTTACCACCTTGATTTTAGGATTTGGGTATTGTATGATGGTTGGAGCATCCTCTTCATCAAGAACTTCTTGAATTGGTGGTTCAATGAACTCACCCTCTATGCAACTCTCTGTTTCCTTGGAGTGTGGACTCCCTTGATTGACTTCCTCCCTTTCTTCTACATGATGTTGCATTGAGTCTTTTGGGAGTGAGTTTGTATGTTCCTTTATCACCACTAGTAACCTCTGTGGGTATGGAGCCTTAGGCTTATATACTCTCATAACCTCCTCCTTCTTCATAGAAATCTCACTTGGTATGGGTGCCTCTTTTTCTTGTTCTTCTGATTCCTCCCTTGGGTTTGCCATGGTATCACTGAGAGAATTGTGGGTAGTGATTTGCTTTGATAGATATCCAACTTGTGCCTCAAGCTTCTTAATGGCAACCCACCGGTTCTGCATAATGGTTTTTACTTCCTCTTGGAAAGTCCTTGTGTCCTTATATTCTTCCAAGAGCATTGCCAGTAGGTTCTCTATCCTTGATAGCTTATCCTCGAGGGGAGGGTGTGCAGCTGGGGTGAAATTTGGAGGTTGAGGGTGGCTACTTTGTGAATGGAATTGGTTGTTTTGTGGTTTTATGTTCTGAGAGTGGTATGACTTTTGTGGGTAATGGATTGAGTTTTGTGGATGGTGAAATGAATTGTATGGATTTGGGATAGACTTTTGTGCTGAGGCATACTCAAATGATGAAGAATTTAGGCATGTAAAACTTGGAGGTAAAATTGTATAATTGAGAGGTGATGGCTCTTGATGACTGGGGTATGAATGAGTGAAATCTACTTGATTTTGATCTTCCCAGCCACAACTTGAGTAGTGATCAATTTCACCAAAATATGGACCATTTTGTGGCTCTAAAAAGTACCCCATTTCATGTTCTTGATACTCCCACCCACCATGAGCATAGTAAAGTGAATCATTCTGTGGGGGTAGAGAGTTTCCCATGAAATTTGATTGACTAAAATATGATGGATGCTGATGAGCGGATAATTTATACGCTTTTTGGCATTGTTTTTAGTATGTTTTTAGTAGGATCTAGTTACTTTTAGGGATGTTTTCATTAGTTTTTATGTTAAATTCACATTTCTGGACTTTACTATGAGTTTGTGTGTTTTTCTATAATTTCAGGTATTTTCTGGCTGAAATTGAGGGACTTGAGCAAAAATCAGATTCAGAGGTTGAAAAAGGACTGCTGATGCTGTTGGATTCTGACCTCCCTGCACTCAAAGTGGATTTTCTGGAGCTACAGAACTCGAAATGGCGCATTTCCAATTGCGTTGGAAAGTAGACATCCAGGGCTTTCCAAAAATATATAATAGTCCATACTTTGGCCAAGAATTGACGACGTAAACTGGCGTTCAACGCCAGCCTTCTGCCCAAATCTGGCGTCCAGCGCCAGAAAAGGATCCAAAACCAGAGTTGAACGCCCAAACTGGCACAGAAACTGGTGTTCAACTCCACAAATGGCCTCTTCACGTGTAACACTCAAGCCCAAGCCCAAGCACACACCAAGTGGGCCCCGGAAGTGGATTTATGCATCAATTACTTACTTTTGTAAACCCTAGTGACTAGTTTATTATAAATAGGACCTCTTACTATTGTATTTGACATCTTTGGACGCCTGGTTCTTAGATCAGAGGGGCTGGCCACACGGCCATGCCTGGACCTTCACTTATGTATTTTCAAACGGTAGAGTTTCTACACTCCATAGATTAAGGTGTGGAGCTCTGCTGTTCCTCAAAGATTAATGCAAAGTACTACTGTTTTCTATTCAATTCTTCTTATTTCTCTTCTAAGATATCTATTCGCACCCAAGAACGTGATGAAGGTGATGATTATGTGTGACGCTCATCATCCTTCTCCCTTATGAACGCGTGCCTGACAAACACTTCTGTTCTACATGAATTAAGCTAGAATGAGTATCTCTTAGATCTCCTAACCGGAATCTTCGTGGCGTAAGCTAGAATGATGGCGGCATTCAAGAGAATCCGGAAAGTCTAAACCTTGTCTGTGGTATTCCGAGTAGGATTCGATGATTGAATGACTGTGACGAGCTCCTAACTCGCGATTGCAGGGCGTTAGTGACAGACGCAAAAGGATAGTAAATCCTATTCCAGCATGATCGAGAACCGACAGATGAATAGCCGTGCCGTGACAGGGTGCGTGAGCATATTATTCACTGAGAGGATAAGATGAAGCCATTGACAAGGGTGATGCCTCCAGACGATTAGCCGTGCCGTGACAGGGCATTGGATCATTTTCCCGTGAGATGATCGAAAGTAGCCATTGACAGTGGTGATGTATCACATAAAGCCAGCCATGGAAAGGAGTAAGACTGATTGGATGAAGACAGCAGGAAAGCAGAGGTCCAGAGGAACGAAAAGCATCTCCATTCGCTTATCTGAAATTCCTGCCAATGAATCTACATAAGTATCTCTATCCCTTTTATTGTTTATTTTAAATCTAATAAAGTATCATGTTTAAATCCGCCTGACTGAGATTTGCAAGGTGACCATAGCTTGCTTCATACCAACAATCTCCGTGGGATTCGACCCTTACTCACGTAAGGTATTACTTGGACGACCCAGTGCACTTGCTGGTTAGTTGTATCGAAGTTGTGACATATTATGAATTAAGATCAGAGCACCAAGCTTTGGAGCCATTACCAGGATTTGTTTGAGCCTGGAGATCACAATTTCGTGCACCAAGTTTTTGGCGCCGTTGCCGGGGATTGTTTGTGTTTGGACAACTGACGGTTCATCTTGTTGCTCAGATTAGGTAATTTTCTTTTTATTTTCTCTTCAAAAATTTTTCAAAAATATTTTCAAAAATCTCTCATCTGTTTTCGAAAAAAAAAAATTAAAAATGTTTTCAAAAATTTAGTCAAGATTTTTAAGAATGAATTCTAGTGTTTCATGAAGCATGTGAAGCCTGGCTGGCTGTAAAGCCATGTCTATTCCTTTGGTAATGAGTATGTCAGGCATGTCATATCTGAATTACATGCTGAAGCTTGGCTGGCCATTGGCCATGTCTAGTGTTTTGGACCGGAGCTTTCATTGAAAGCTTGGCTGGCTAGTGAGCCATGTCTAATTCCTGGACTGAAGCTTTAGACTAAGAATGCAAGATTCCTGGAATTCATATTAAAAATTTTGGAATCCTTATTTTTTCTTTTAAATTTTCGAAAAATATAAATAAAAATCCAAAAAAATTAGAAAATCATAAAAATCAAAAATATTTTGTGTTTCTTATTTGAGTCTTGAGTCATATCATAAGTTTAGTGTCACTTGCATATGCATCTTGCATTTTTTCGAAAATATCATGCATTCATAGTGTTCTTCATGATCTTCAAGTTGTTCTTGGTAAGTCTTCTTGTTTGATCTTGATGATTTTTTGTTTTGTTTCTTTTCATGTTTATCATGTGCATTCTTGAATTCTTAGTGTCTAAGCATTAAAGAATTCTAAGTTTGGTGTCTTGCATGTTTTCTTTGCATTAAAAATTTTTCAAAAAAATGTTCTTGATGTTCATCATGACATTCAAAGTGTTCTTGGTGTTCATCTTGACATTCATAGCATTCTTGCATGCATCACATGTTTTGATCTAAAAATTTCATGCATTGCAATTTTTTTGTGTTTTTCTCTCTCATCATAAAAATTCAAAAATAAAAAAAAATATCTTTCCATGTTTCTCTCATCAAATTCGAAAATTTGAATTGACTTTTTCAAAAATTTTTAAAAATCAAGTTGTTGCCAATGAGTCAAATCAAATTTTCAATTTGAAAATCTTATCTTTTTCAAAATCCTTTTCAAAAATCAAATCTTTTTCAAAATTATTAGTTATTTTCGAAAATTTCAAAAATATTTTTCAAAAATCTTTTTCTTATTTTTATACCAAATTTTCGAAAATAACATAATCAATTAATGTTTTGATTCAAAAATTTGAAGTTTGTTACTTGCTTGTTAAGAAAGATTCAAACTTTGAGTTCTAGAATCATATCTTGTGATTTCTTATGAATCAAGTCATTAATTGAGATTTTAAAAATCAAATCTTTTTCAAAAACTATTTTCTATCATATCTTTTCAAAAATATCTTCTTATCTTATCTTTTTCAAAAATATCTTTTCAAAATATCTTTTCTAACTTCCTAACTTCTTATCTTTTCAAAATTTGTTTCAACTAACTAACTAACTTTTTGTTTGTTTCTTAACTTTTTCAAAAACCACCTAACTAACTCTCTCTCTCTAATTTTCGAAAATATCTCCCCCTTTTTCAAAAATTTCTTTTTAATTAACTAATTATTTTTATTTTTATTTTTATTTCAAAAAAATTTTCGAAAAATACTAACAAATTTTCAAAAACCAATTTTCAAAAATCACTAACTCCTTTTCAAAATAATTTTCGAAAATTATTCCTCCCCCATCTCATTCTATTTATTCATTCATGTCCTAACATCTCATCTCACATTCCAATCTTCACAGTTGTGTTTCTTCCTTTACATCACATCCTTTATCTCCCCCTCTTCTTCTACTTACAAAGGGATCCCTATACTGTGGTATAAAGGATCTCTATTATTATTATCATTTTTCTGGCCATTCTTCCTTGTCATATGAGCAGGAGCAAGGATAAGAACATTCTTGTGGAAGCAGATCCAGAACCTGAAAGAACTCTGAAGAGAAAATTGAGAGAAGCTAAAATACAACAATCCAGAGATAACCTTTCAGAAATTTTCAAACAGGTAGAGGAGATGGCAGGCGAAAATAATAATAATGAAAGGAGGATGCTTGGTGACTTTACTGCACCTAATTCCAATTTACATGGAAGAAACATCTCCATTCCTGCCATTGGAGCAAACAACTTTGAGCTGAAACCTCAATTAGTTTCTCTGATGCAGCAGAACTGCAAGTTTCATGGACTTCCATCCGAAGATCCTTTTCAGTTCTTAACTGAATTCTTACAGATATGTGATACTGTTAAGACTAATGGAATAGATCCTGAAGTCTACAGGCTCATGCTTTTCCCTTTTGCTGTAAGAGACAGAGCTAGATTATGGTTGGATTCTCAACCTAAAGACAGCCTGAACTCTTGGGATAAGCTGGTCACGGCTTTCTTAGCCAAGTACTTTCCACCTCAAAAGCTGAGCAAGCTTAGAGCTGATGTTCAAACCTTCAGACAGAAAGAAGGTGAATCTCTCTATGAAGCTTGGGAAAGATACAAACAGTTGACCAAAAAGTGTCCTTCTGACATGCTTTCAGAATGGACCATCCTGGATATATTCTATGATGGTTTATCTGAGCTATCAAAGATGTCACTGGACACCTCTGCAGGTGGATCCATTCACCTAAAGAAAACGCCTGCAGAAGCTCAAGAACTCATTGACATGGTTGCTAATAACCAGTTCATGTACACTTCTGAAAGGAATCCTGTGAGTAATGGGACGCCTATGAAGAAGGGAGTTCTTGAAGTTGATACTCTGAATGCCATATTGGCTCAGAATAAAATATTGACTCAGCAAGTCAATATGATCTCTCAGAGTCTGCATGGAATGCAAGCTGCATCCAACAGTACTCAAGAGGCTTCTTCTGAAGAAGAAGCTTATGATCCTGAGAACCCTGCAATAGCAGAGGTAAATTACTTAGGTGAACCTTATGGAAACACCTATAACTCAACATGGAGAAATCATCCAAATTTCTCATGGAAGGATCAAAAGCCTCAACAAGGCTTTAATAATGGTGGAAGAAACAGGTTTAGCAATAGCAAACCTTTCCCATCATCAACTCAGCAATAGACAGAGAACTCTGAACAAAATGCTTCTAATTTAGCAAATCTAGTCTCTGATCTATCTAAGGCCACTGTAAGTTTCATGAATGAAACAAGATCTTCCATTAGAAATCTGGAAGCACAAGTGGGCCAGCTGAGTAAAAGGATCACTGAAATCCCTCCTAGTACTCTCCCAAGCAATACAGAAGAGAATCCAAAAGGAGAGTGCAAGGCCATTGACATAAGCGCCATGGCCGAACCTGTGAGGAGAGGAGAGGACGTGAATCCCAAGGAGGAAGACCTCCTGGGACGTCCAGTGATCAATAAGGAGCTTCCCTCTGGGGAACCAAAGGACTCTGAGGCTCATCTGGAGACCATAGAGATTCCATTGAACCTCCTTATGCCCTTCATGAGCTCTGATGAGTATTCCTCTTCTGAAGAGAACGAGGATGTTACTGAAGAGCAAACTGCCAAGTTTCTTGGTGCAATCATGAAGCTGAATGCCAAATTATTTGGCATTGATACTTGGGAAGTTGAACCTCCCTTGTTCATCAATGAACTAAGTGATCTGGATCAACTGACATTGCCTCAGAAGAGACAGGATCCTGGAAAGTTCATAATACCCTGTACCATAGGCACCATGATCTTTAAGGCTCTGTGTGACCTTGGTTCAGGAATAAACCTCATGCCCCTCTCTGTAATAGAGAAACTGGGAATCTATGGGGTGCAAGCTGCTAAAATCTCACTAGAGATGGCAGACAGCTCAAGAAAACAGGCTTATGGACAAGTAGAAGATGTATTAGTAAAGGTTGAGGGCCTTTACATACCTACTGATTTCATAGTCCTGGATACTGGAAAGGAAGAGGATGAATCCATCATCCTAGGAAGACCTTTCCTGGCCACAGCAAGAGCTGTGATTGATGTTGACAGAGGTGAAATAGTCCTTCAATGGAATGAGAACTCCCTTGTATTCAAAACTCAAGGATCTCCCTCTGCAACCATGGAGAGGAAGCAGAAAAAGCTTCTCTCCAAGCAGAGTCAACCAGAGCCCCCACAGTCAAACTCTAAGTTTGGTGTTGGGAGGCCACAACCAAACTCTAAGTTTGGTGTTGAACTCCCATATCCAAACTCTAAGTTTGGTGTTGGAGAGTCTCAACAAAGCTCTGCACATCTGTGAGGCTCCATGAGAGCCCACTGTCAAGCTATTGACATTAAAGAAGTGCTTGTTGGGAGGCAACCCAATGTTTATCTAATTCTTATTTTTATTGTTTTTCATGTTTTCTTAGGTTCATGATCATGTGGAGTCACAAAATAAACAAAAAAATCAAAAACGGAATCAAAAACAGCAGAAGAAAAATCACACCCTGGAGGAGCATCTGTCTGGCGTTCAAACGCCAGAACAGAGCATAGTTCTGGCGCTGAACGCCCAGAACAGGCATGGTTCTGGCGTTCAACGCCAGAAATGGCAGCAAATGGGCGTTGAACGCCCAAAATGGGCACCAACCTGCGCTGAACGCCCAGAGTTGTGTGCAAGGGCATTTTGCATGCCTAAATTGGTGCAGGGATGTAAATGCCTTGACACCTCAAGATCTGTGGACCTCACAGGATCACCTCAGGATCTGTGGACCCCACAGGATCCCCACCCACCTCCACTCACTCTCTTCTCTCTTCTCAATCATCCTCTATTCCCAATAAACACTCTTCCCTAATTAACCCTTTACCACTCACATCCAAACACCCACTTTCCTTCAAAATTCAACATCTCTTTCCCACCCAATCCCACCCATATGGCCGAATACACATCTCCCTCCATCTCCTCCATATCTTCTTCTTATTCTTCTATTCTTTCTTCTTTTGCTCGAGGGCGAGCAACATTCTAAGTTTGGTGTGGTAAAAAGCATAGCTTTTTTGTTTTTTTCCATAACCATTGATGGCACCTAAGGCCAGAGAAGCCTCTAGAAAGAAGAAAGGGAAGACAAAAGCTTCTATCAAGGGTCTATAGCTCAGTGGTAGAACATTTGACTGCAAATCAAGAGATCCCTGAGATACCTCAGGGGATACATTTTCTTCCACACAATTATTGGAAGCAACTAAGGGTGGAACATCAAGAGCACTCCATCATCCTTCATGAAATCAGAGAAGATCTAAAAGCAATGAAGGAGGAGCAGCAAAGACAAGGAAGAGACATAGAAGAGCTCAAGGACATCACTAAGGTGGACTCATTCCTTGTTCTTACTTTCTCTGTTTTTCGTTTTCTATGTGCTTATCTGTGTTTGTGTCTTCATTACATGATCATTAGTAGTTAGTAACTATGCCTTAAAGTTATGAATGTCCTATGAATCCATCACCTCTCTTAAATGAAAAATGTTTTAATTCAAAAGAACAAGAAGTACATGAGTTTCGAATTTATCCTTGAACTTAGCTTAATTATATTGATGTGGTGACAATGTTTCTTGTTTTCTGAATGAATGCTTGAACAGTGCATATGTCTTTTGAAGTTGTTGTTTAAGAATGTTAAATATGTTGGCTCTTGAAAGAATGATGACTAGGAGACATGTTATTTGATAATCTGAAAAATCATAAAAATGATTCTTGAAGCAAGAAAAAGCAGCAAAGAACAAAGCTTGCAGAAAAAAAAATATAGGCAAAAAAATAAATAAATAAATAAATAGAAAGAAAAAGAAAAAGCAAGCAGAAAAAGCCAAATAACCCTTAAAACCAAAAGGCAAGGGCAAATAAAAAGGATCCCAAGGCTTTGAGCATCAGTGGATAGGAGGACCTAAAGGAATAAAATCCTGGTCTAAGCGGCTAAACTAAGCTGTCCCTAACCATGTGCTTGTGGCGTGTAGGTGTCAAATGAAAACTTGAGACTGAGCGGTTAAAGTCAAGGTCCAAAGCAAAAGAAGAGTGTGCTTAAGAACCCTGGACACCTCTAATTGGGGACTTTAGCAAAGCTGAGTCACAATCTGAAAAGGTTCACCCAATTATGTGTCTGTGGCATTTATGTATCCGGTGGTAATACTGGAAAACAAAGTGCTTAGGGCCACGGCCAAGACTCATAAAGAAGCTGTGTTCAAGAATCATCATACTGAACTAGGAGAATCAATAACACTATCTGAACTCTGAGTTCCTATAGATGCCAATCATTCTGAACCTCAATGGATAAAGTGAGATGCCAAAACTATTCAAGAGGCAAAAAGCTATAAGTCCCGCTCATATGATTGAAGCTCTGTTTCATTAATAGTTTGGAATTTATAGTATATTCTCTTCTTTTTATCCTATTTGATTTTCAGTTACTTGGGGACAAGCAACAATTTAAGTTTGGTGTTGTGATGAGCGGATAATTTATACGCTTTTTGGCATTGTTTTTAGTATGTTTTTAGTAGGATCTAGTTACTTTTAGGGATGTTTTCATTAGTTTTTATGTTAAATTCACATTTCTGGACTTTACTATGAGTTTGTGTGTTTTTCTGTAATTTCAGGTATTTTCTGGCTGAAATTGAGGGACTTGAGCAAAAATCAGATTCAGAGGTTGAAAAAGGACTGCTGATGCTGTTGGATTCTGACCTCCCTGCACTCAAAGTGGATTTTCTGGAGCTACAGAAGTCGAAATGGCGCGCTTCCAATTGCGTTGGAAAGTAGACATCCAGAGCTTTCCAGCAATATATAATAGTCCATACTTTGGCCAAGAATTGATGACGTAAACTGGCGTTCAACGCCAGCCTTCTGCCCAAATCTGGCGTCCAGCGCCAGAAAAGGATCCAAAACCAGAGTTGAACGCCCAAACTGGCACAGAAACTGGCATTCAACTCCACAAATGGCCTCTGCACGTGTAACACTCAAGCCCAAGCCCAAGCACACACCAAGTGGGCCCCGGAAGTGGATTTATGCATCAATTACTTACTTCTGTAAACCCTAGTGACTAGTTTATTATAAATAGGACCTCTTACTATTGTATTTGACATCTTTGGACGCCTGGTTCTTAGATCAGAGGGGCTGGCCACACGGCCATGCCTGGACCTTCACTTATGTATTTTCAAACGGTAGAGTTTCTACACTCCATAGATTAAGGTGTGGAGCTCTGCTGTTCCTCAAAGATTAATGCAAAGTACTACTGTTTTCTATTCAATTCTTCTTATTTCTCTTCTAAGATATCTATTCGCACCCAAGAACGTGATGAAGGTGATGATTATGTGTGACGCTCATCATCCTTCTCCCTTATGAACGCGTGCCTGACAAACACTTCTGTTCTACATGAATTAAGCTAGAATGAGTATCTCTTAGATCTCCTAACCGGAATCTTTGTGGCGTAAGCTAGAATGATGGCGGCATTCAAGAGAATCCGGAAAGTCTAAACCTTGTCTGTGGTATTCCGAGTAGGATTCGATGATTGAATGACTGTGACGAGCTCCTAACCCGCGATTGCAGGGCGTTAGTGACAGACGCAAAAGGATAGTAAATCCTATTCCAGCATGATCGAGAACCGACAGATGAATAGCCGTGCCGTGACAGGGTGCGTGAGCATATTATTCACTGAGAGGATAAGATGAAGCCATTGACAAGGGTGATGCCTCCAGACGATTAGCCGTGCCGTGACAGGGCATTGGATCATTTTCCCGTGAGATGACCGAAAGTAGCCATTGACAGTGGTGATGTATCACATAAAGCCAGCCATGGAAAGGAGTAAGACTGATTGGATGAAGACAGCAGAAAAGCAGAGGTCCAGAGGAATGAAAAGCATCTCCATTCGCTTATCTGAAATTCCTGCCAATGAATATACATAAGTATCTCTATCCCTTTTATTGTTTATTTTAAATCTAATAAAGTATCATGTTTAAATCCGCCTGACTGAGATTTGCAAGGTGACCATAGCTTGCTTCATACCAACAATCTCCGTGGGATTCGACCCTTACTCACGTAAGGTATTACTTGGACGACCCAGTGCACTTGCTGGTTAGTTGTATCGAAGTTGTGACATATTATGAATTAAGATCAGAGCACCAAGCTTTGGAGCCATTACCAGGATTTGTTTGAGCCTGGAGATCACAATTTCGTGCACCAGATGCTCCTTTCTTTGCTGCAGAAAGCTCTGTCTCAAACAATAATCACCAAAAGAAAATTTGAATCTCCATTGTCACAGATGAGGAAATTCCCAGTGAGGCAATATCACAAACAGTTAGTTAGCAAAAGAAAATAAAGAAGCAAAAGAAAATAAAGACAAAAGAAAAGTGTCTAATCTAGTAAATCAATCAACCGGTAGTTTGTTAATCACAATTAATCCCCGGCAACGGCGCCATAAACTTGATGCACGAAAAACTTGTCTCTCAACAAATCTCCCTTCGGCAAGTGTACCGAATTTGTCGTCAAGTAAAAACTCACAATAGAGTGAGGTCGAATCCCACAGAGATTAACGGATTAAGCAATCAATGGTTAATTGATTATTCTAGTTAGACGAATCATATTGGAGTGATAAGCAGCAAGGAAATGTAAATTGCATGAAAGTAAAGAAAGCAATAAAGTGCAGAGAAGTAAAATGGCAAGAAAATAAAATGTAAGAACTAAAAAATAAAATGAACATTGGGATCAAGAGATATTGCAATCCTCCGGATCAAGTTCATTATCATCTCTTCCTCAATCAATGCATTCATTGATCTCCTTGGCAATCTTAATTGATCGAATTCTAATTTCTTGGAATTCAATCTCTCAAATCTTGATCAATAGCCAATTCCTTGGTCAATTGCTCATGAGAAGAGATGAAGTATGGTCACTGATTATACCACATGCATTTCCCAAATCAAGTGTTGGAAGGATTATAGTCACATATCCATCCACACCCAATTTGGTCCAGCATGAGAAAGCATTTCTAGCATGATCTCTTCATTCCTCTTTTAAGGTTCAGAAGAGATCCAAGTATGAATAGTTTCTTTTCCAAGATAACTACCCAATTGGATGAAGATCGAAAGCTCTCTAGTAAAATCAAGAGGAAAGAAAGAAGAAGAAGAATAAGAACTACACTTAATCCATTGAATCACAATAGAGCTCTCTAACCCAATGTAAAGAGTTAGTTGATCATTGCTCTACAAAAATAGAAAAGAAAAAAAGTGCAGAAAAGTAAAGATGAAGATTAAAACTAAAATTGAAAATTCAACATTCATAAATCAAAATTACAACTAAAAGAAAGAGAAGGAAAAGTGTGTGAGGGGAGGGAGTCCGAAGACCCCTCTTCAATCCCCCATTCCAGAATCTCAGTCCCCCCTTTTCAAGATTGCTTTCAATGTAAAGACTAAGGCCTTTATATAGGCTCTCCTAAATTACAAAATGAAATTAAAAGCAAATTACAATTAAATGAAAATTCCTATTCTAGATGCTTCTTGTGGTCTTGATTGGTTGAAAATTGTGGGCTTGCTTGCTTGAGCTTTGAAGTGGACTTGAGAGAGAGTGAGTCAAGTTGAGGTACAGGTGCTAAAGTTAGTGCTAAAGTTAGCCACACTAACGCTACAAGTGTGGCGTTAGTGCTAAAGTTATTGTGGCTAACGTTGCACTTGCTGCCCAGTTGGTGTTTTTGGGGCTTAAAAGATGCCTCTTGTTTGTACTCCAATTTCATGCCCACTATAGAGTATTATATATTCCTGGAAACCTCTGCATGTCAGCTTTCTAACGCAACTGGAATCACCTCAATTGGACCTCTGTAGCTCAAGTTATGTACCTTTGAAGTGGACATGGTCGCTGGCATAGTTGCTAGCGTTAATGAAAAACTTGAGAGCCAATAACGCTAGCGATCAGGGCTTCATTATTGCCAGTTTCTGAAGCTGAAACTTAGTGTTCACCCCATACTATTATATATTATTGGATAGCCCTGGATGTCTACTTTCCAATGCCCTTGGAAGCGCATCATTTGGAGCTCTACAACTCGAGTTACACTTCTTGGAAGGTGAAGATGTCAGCTGGCCTTACTACAGGTTGATACCATATTCATCTTGGCACTTTCGGGGCAGGTTTTCTCCCTCAAATTTAGTGTCAACTATATAGTGCCATATATGCTTGGAAATCTCTAGAATCCTACTTTCCAATGCCACTGGAATCACCTCATTTGGAGCTTTGTGGCTCAAGTTATGCATGTTTGAAGAAGGTATGGTCAGGCTGCCAGGTGGGACTTTTGCCTACGTTAACTAAGTTAACGTGGGAGTTAACGTGGCTCATAGTGGCTTGTGTGGCTCATTCCAACGTTAGTGACAATGTTGGGTGTCACTAACGTTGGCGATCACCTCCCTTCTTCACGTTAGCTTCCACGTTAACTAGGTTAACGTGGGAGTTAACGTGGCTTATTGGGGCTTGTGTGGGTTCCTTCCAACGTTAGTGACAATGTTTGGTGTCACTAACGTTGTCGACCACCTTGTTTCTTCACGTTAGCTTCCACGTTAACTAGGTTAACGTGGGAGTTAACGTGGCTTATTGTGACTTGGCCAACGTTAGTAATAAAGTTGAATGTCACTAACGTTGGCTTCCCCTTTACTTCTTAACGTTAGAGGCCACGTTAACTAAGTTAACGTGGCAACTAACGTGGCCACTTATGAGCTTGGTCCAACGTTAGTGATAATGTTAAGTGTCACTAACGTTGGCTCCATTTCCTTTCTTCAAAGTTAATGCCACTAACTTTTCTTACTAACGTTGGGGCTTTCCTTCCTTCCACGTTAGTGCCCACGTTAGTGTAACTAACGTAGCCACTAACGTGGCTTCTTCTCTTCTTCTTTTGGCCTGAAATCAATCAAACAAAGTGCATCAAAGTCTTGCTCTTAATCATGGGATCATGCATCATCCAATTTATCATATAATTCATGCAAAATTCTCATGAAATCATTCAAAGTTCACAATATTTGCTTGAATCAAGATGTAAGTGAATATCTACCCAAAACTAGCTTATTTCCTAAAAAATTGCATGAAACTACCTTAAAAACAGTAAAGAAAAGGTCAGTGAAACTGGCCAAAATGCCTTGGCATCAGCATCTCATCTTTCTGAGAGGTATTTCCAGATTTCTGGCATTGATGACAGGATTCGCAAAATTGGTTGGCATCCCTAAACAAAGTGGGCCACCAGAATCCGCAGTCTAAAACCTTTTTCATTGTTCGTTGTGGGCCAAAATGACCCCCACTCTAAGATGAGTGGCAAAATTGAAGGATAGACTGGAACTCAGATTCCATCACGCACTTCCTAATTACTTGATCCGCTCCATGCCTCCACAGATGTGGATCATCCCAAAGATAATACTTAGCATCACTTCTCAATCTATCTTTTTGATGCCTTGAAAATTGTGGGGGAAAAACGTGAGCGACCAAGTAATTAGCTATCGGGGCAAACCATGGGGTGCTTTGGGATATTGCTTGCAAGGTATCTAAGGGAAATGAGTCATTGATAGGAGTGGGATCCAAAGTTAAATGTTCGAGGCGACTCAAATGGTCCGCCACTAGATTTTGAGACCCACTTCTATCTTTGATCTCCAAGTCAAATTCTTGCAAAAGTAATATCCACATAATGAGCCTAGGCTTTGACTCCTTCTTCTTTAGCAAATATTTCAAAGCAGCATGGTCCAAATACACCACCACCTTAGAGCCTAGCAAATAGGGTCAAAACTTGTCTAGAGTAAAAACAATGGCTAAAAGCTCTTTCTCATTGGTGGTGTAAATCGACTGAGCCGAATCTAGAGTTTTTGATGCATATGCTATAGTGTAAGGAGCATTACCATCGCGCTGTGCTAGCACAGCACCTACAGCGTGATTCGAGGCATCGCACATGATCTCAAAAGGTTGATTCCAATTTGGGCCTTGCACAATAGGAGCTGTGGTTAGCGCTTCCTTCAACTTGTCAAAAGCCTTTTTGCAATCTTCATTGAAATGAAATTCTACATCCTTTTGTAGTAGGCGGGAATGGGGCAATGCGACTTTGCTAAAGTCCTTGATGAACCGACGATAAAAACCTCCCAAGCGATCCAACATTTGGTCAATGAACGGCAACGGGTAATGGTCCTTCCGCAATGCTTGATTCAGCTGGCGGTAATCAATGCACACTCGCCAAGTGTTCTGGACTCAGGTGGCCACAAGCTCTCCACTCTCCATCTTCACCATTGTTACTCCGGACTTCTTCGGCACTACTTGGACCGGACTCACTCATTCACTATCGGAAATTGGGTAGATGATGTCCGCTTCCAAGAGGTAAGTCACTTCCTTCTTGACTACGTCAAGGATTGTAGGATTTAGCCGTCTTTGCAGTTGTCGGACCGGATTGGTGCCTTCTTCCAAGAAAATTCGATGGAGGCACACTTGAGGGCTTATCCCCACAATGTCACTTAAGCTCCATCCGATCGCCTTTTTATACTTCCAGATAACTTCAAGGAGTTGTTGCTCTTCTTGATCGGAGAGGTCGGTTGCCACTATCACCGGAAATTTATGTTCCTCATCAAGGAATGCATACTTAACATGAGGTGGTAGTGGTTTCAAATTTTCCCTTGCTTCTTGGTGGGGTAACTTGTCATCTTGATTGTGGAGACTTGGAGGGCTACTTCTATCTTCTTCCTCCTCAAGGTTCCCTACTTGGAAGATCACATCATCACTTAGACCTTTTTGAAGCTCATAGTGGCTCTCTTCTTCAAGTCCGTCCTGTTTCCTATCTTCAATAAATTTCTTACCCACATCAATAGGTTCCTCCTTCAGAAGAGCGGGTTAAAGGGTTACCTTACTAAGTGGCTCACTTCCTTTCGGAGTTATAGCATCAATGCTAGATTCCAGGATTGATGGGTATGTCAAGGGTGGAGGGGCAAGGTTACTAGGGGTGGAGTGAGAGGGTACTAATCACGACAAAGCTTCGGCAAGAGTGGCCATGCAATTCTCTTTCTTCCTTTGAAATTCCCTTTGCTCTTAGATGAGGACTTGAAAGCTAGGCTCCCCATAAGGGAAGTTAATTGAGGTGGAATGGTTGTGAAAGCTAGGTTGTCCCACTTGTGGCGGTAGGTAGATGGGTGAAGATGGAATTGGTGGTGAAAAAGGTAGAGGGGCTTGAGGGTATGATGGTTGTATCTCATGTCGAGGGCATGGAGCATGAGCATATGGATGGCCAAAACTGTAGTGAGGACGTTTCTACTAGGTGTGAGAGGTTGATAGAAATTAGGATCATAGGTCCCTCGCAACGGTCCTTGTTGCCAAGAGTTGACTGCTTGTGACCCTCCCTCAAATTGACATCCCATACCTTGAGGTGAACCAACGTCGGAATTGTCACCCCCTACAATATGATAAAAACTAGACTCCAAGCCAAAAGGGTAATAGTTCATGATGAATAGGAAAAATAAAACGCAACGATACCAACAAAATCAATGAACAAATGTGTATATATATTCTAATTATATCTACTAGTCTAGGCCTAAACAAACAAAAAGTGTTAGTTGCTATCAATACTAGGATAGACGTGCCTCTTACTAATTAGTGCCAAGTAGCAAACCAAAATCAAGTATTCATAATATTCACATATTTACAACAACCAAAAATTGTAGCACTGATTGCACATAAAGTGAACTCCCCGACAACTGTGCCAAAATTTGATGTGATGAGGGGTAACCAACTCACAGGTGGGTTAGGAACTCGGTTATCCAAAGAAACGGATTTAACGTTGTAAGTACAGTCCTAACCCGACAAGTTGGCCCCTCAACTCAAATTGGAAATTCACAAGATATGTCACAAGTAAAACCAAATTAAAACCAAGAGTATTAGACTCCCGAGTTGTCTCCCTAGGAGCACTTTAGAACAATGAGTGTGCAATTCCGGTTGTATTGATCAACGGGTTGTGAATGAAGAAATGAACATATAAAGCAATAAAAGAACATGAAAAATTGTAATAATTGAACTAATTAAGAAATTAAAGAACCGACTATGCAATATAAACAAGTATAAAAGAAATCAACATATAAAGGTATAAAAGATTGAAAGCATCAAAAAGAGTCTTGGCTTGGAGTGAGCTAAGGGTCCTTTCCTTGTTGGAACCACAACTATGATAATTATGATGGATTAGTCTTACTTGATCAACCCTCACATCAGAAGGTAAGTTGAATGAGCATAAGTGTCCTTTACCCACAAATCCTAACTTGCTTGCTAATTACTTTAGCAACAAATTAGCGTTAGTGGGAACAAGAACAATTAACAACCCAAGAATTGAAACTAAATGTTGGACATTCCAACTCTAGGAACCCAGTTGCTCACTTTACCCAAGCCAAGAACCAAAAATTTAGCCTAAAACCATGTTTGACATTATGTCAAACACTTGGTGGGCAAAAAGCTTAAACTTGAGGAAAATGAGAAAAGGCTTGAAACTAAAAGCAACAATTGAACTCAATCAACAAGAATACCACAAGAAATCATGTAACAAGCATCAAACATCAAATTCATCAACAAGAAATTGAAAGTGCAAGAGAGAATTGAAATTGAACTATAACTTGAATTAGAAGAAAGAGTAATGACAATGTAACTATAAAGAGTAATAACAAGAGAATACTTACAATGAAAGCTTGCAAAATCCAAGATCAAAAATGGAAATGGCACTTGAATGTAAAACCCTAATATAAACCCTAATAGAGATGATAAAAAACTTAGAGAAAAAAACTAACTAAAGCTTCCTACTACTACTTCTAAAACTACCCTAATGATATCCTATGTTATCTCTTCATTTCCCCCTCCAATATGAGCTAGAAGACTTCAGAAATGGGCCTCCAAAGCCCCCAAATCGCGAGGCACGTGCTATTTTAATGAAGTCATGTGCGGACACCTGTGCAGACGCACAGATGCGTGCGTCCGCACATTTCGCAAGAAATCCAGGCCTGTGCGTATGCACAAATAACCGTGCGTACGCACACTACGCGATGCTTGGCTGGACGCGCGACGCGCGACGCGCTCGATGCAATCCACGCACTCTGATTTCTCTTGCTTTCTCCACTTTGCATGCTCTTCTTCCATTTTCTCCAATCCATTCCTACCTTATATACCTGAAAGCACTCACCAACAACATCAAGGCATCGAATAGAAGGCAAATGGAATAAAAATTGATTCAATTAGGTATAAAAGAGCATATTTTCATAATCAAGCACAAATTGGGAAGAGAGATCAAAAGCATGCTATTCAAGGTAATAAGTGCAAGTTTATATGACGAAAATCCATCCAATTCTAACCAAAAATCATCTTAAAAAATGGATTCATCAATATGCAACTAGTTCGGGCATACACTCCTAGCCACCTCTTTAACACCCAACTTAAGATCCGCAAACTTGCTCAACAGTTCTTCTTCCTTGATCATCATCCAAGTAACACTTAGAGACTTTCTGCTCAAGGCATCTGCCACTATGTTTGCCTTTCCCAGATGATAGTTCAGCTCAAAATCATAGTCCTTCAATAATTCTATCGATCTCCTTTGAGGCATGTTGAGTTCTTTCTGGTGAAATAGATACTTCAAGTTCTTATGATCATAAAAGACTCAGAATTTTATTCCGAAAAGATAATGCCTCTATACATTCAGTACAAACACAACTACTGCAAGCTCTAGGTCGTGAGTTGGATGATTCACTTCATGCGGCCTTAACTGTCACAAAGCATAGGCTACAACGTTCTGGTGTTGCATCAAAACACACCCTAAACCTTTCAACGAAGTGACACAGTAAACTTTAAATGGTTCATAAGGTTCGGGCAATACGAGCACTGGTACTGTAGTTAGCCTCTTCTTCAGTGTCTGAAAACTCTCTTCATATTCGGACGTCCATACAAAGAGCGTATCCTTACGAGTCAACTTGGTCATAGGTTAGGCGATTTGCGAAAATCCCTTAATGAACCTTCGGTTATAGCCTGCTAAACCCAAGAAACTCCTCACCTCTGTAACAGACGTTGGTCGTCTCCATTCAGTCACTGCCTCAACCTTAGCAGGATCCACTGAAATGCCTTCTCAGCTTACCATATGCCCTAAAAAATTCACTTCTTCCTTTCAAAACTCATACTTGGAAAGCTTTGTATAGAGCTTGCTTTCCTTCAAGGTTTGCAAAACTACCCATAAATGCTCTTCGTGCTCCTTTGTAGTTTTATGGTTCATTAAGATGTCGTCTATAAACACCACAAGAAACTCGTCCAAAAAGGGTTGAAACACTCTATTCATGTAATCCATGAAGACAGTAGGGGAATTCGTCAACCTGAAAGACATCATTGTGTACTCATAATGACTATATCGAGTTCTGAAATCTATCTTTGGAATATCCTCCACTCTCACCCTAATCCGATGGTATCCCGACCTCAAGTCAACCTTTGAGAAAACTCTGGATCCTTACAGTTGATCTGTCAAATTATTGATTCTCGGGAAGGGATAGTTATTCTTTACTGTCACCTTATTCAACTGCCTCTAATCCATACACAGCCACATACTGTCATCTTTCTTCTTTATTAACAAAATTGGCGCTTCCTACTGGGAGACACTCAATGGGATAAACTTCTCATCCATCAACTCCTCCAATTGAATCTTAAATTCTACCAGCTCTAACAGTGACATTCTATACGATGCGACTAAGACCGGTCCTACTCCCAGCACCAACTCTATTGCAAACTTGATGAGCGAATATTTTATACGCTTTTTGACATCATTTTCATATAATTTTTAGTGGTTTTATTTAGTTTTTATTAAGTTTTTATAGGTTTTAGTGTTAAATTCATATTTTTGGATTCTACTATGAGTTTTTTTGTTTTTGGGCAATTTCAGGTATTTTCTGGCTGAAATTAAGGAGCTGGAGCAGAAGTCTGATTCAGAGACAGAGAAAGCACTACAGATGTTGTCCAAATCTGACCTATTTGCATTCAGAAGAGTTTTTCTGGAGCTACAGAAGTCCAAATGGAGCGCTCTCAAAGGCTATGGAAATCTGACTTCCAGAACTTTTCAAAAATATATAATAGTCTATGCTTTACTTCGGATTAGAAGGCACAAAACTGGTGTCCAACGCCAGCCTCCTGCCCCCTTCCAGGCGTCCAGCGCCCAAAAGAGCAGAGACTAGGGGTGTTATCAATTCGGTTTGGTTCGATTTTAGACCAAAAACCAACCGAACCGATCTGTTCGGTTTTCACAGGGCACCAACCAATCAGTTTACTGTCTGTGCAACAACCGAACCGAACCGAACCAAAAGCGGTTTGATTCAATCGGTTTTTTAGATTTTAAATCTTAACTAATAGAAAATTAATGACTATCAATAAACTGAAATAACATTACATTACATTCAAATTCAATACAATTTCAACTCATTCCAACAACTAAACATAATGTCAAGTCTAACATTTTTAGCTTCAACTTCAAGTCTGGGTTATTGGGCTGTTCATAGCTTGCTAGCTGTATATATACAAAGATAAATGAACAACAAAGATACATCAAGATCAAACAACAAATTAACAATGATACAATACATAACAAGTTAACATTTATCAAGCCAAAATCTGTTTAGATACAAACACAATAAATGAACAAAAATTCAGATACAACTAATACCTTATCAGTGCTCTAATCCAAATTTGTTCTCAAACAACAATAAGTCATACTAAAAAAATTTCAATATACAAGCAATCAAAACCAAAACTTAGAACCAGCAACAAATTATTCTCAAATAAACAACTAGGACTAGCAACAACAAATTTTATTAAAAACAAAAATTAAGACCATTAACTCTTCTATGTAAAAAATCAACAATATAATTCAAAAAACTCATAACACACAATATAATGATGACTCTAAGCAACCTCCTCAACCTAATGAAGAACAGACCAGCAGCAACAACAAATTTTATTCAAAAAATTGTGAATATACTAACCTCCGAAGAAGACATTATTGAGTGGCAGGAGATGGCTCGTGATGTTATTGCCCGGGGAGGAGAGGGCTGCTCGGTGACGGTTGCTACGACGTTGCGACTACTGTGACGACTCTGAATGATGCGGTTGCTCGATGATGGAGAGGGATTCTCAGCGATGGAGAGGACTGGATGATGGCACTCTCTGGCTCTCTGTCTCTGCTACTCCTGCAACGAAGACTGCTGCACTTGCGACTTGCGATGGCGTGCTTGAGAGCAATGATGACGGCTCTAACTGCTCGAAGCGCGTTTAAGTGCGACGATGACTGAGTGACTTGAACCGCAGAGAGAAGACGATCTGGTTACAATGGAGGCTAAGGAAGAAAGACTTAGAAGGTGCAGGCTCAGTGAGCTCAGGCTCTCACTCTCTGAGTGATCAAGGAGGAGGATGGGCTTTGGACAACACACTCAAAACAAATGACTTGAGGGAGGGAAGCGTACTGCGCGATGGCAATAGGGTTAGGGATTTTGTTAATTATTACTAGGTTAAAGGGAAAAATGGTAAAAGAACCATTACTATAGGCTAGTGTTCGGTTTGATTCAGTTCATTTTTTATCGATTCAACTGAAAACTGGACCGAACCGATCGGTTTAAGGAAAAAAAACCAAAAAACCAATTTTTTTTATTTTTAATTCGGTTGTTGTAAATTTCGGTTCGGTTTTGCGGTAATTTTCGGTCTGGTTCGGTAACTTACACCCCTAGTAGAGACCAATGTACAAACGCCCAAAGAGGACCCCCTATCTGGTGTTCCACGCCCAGAGACCTTAGAGCACGTGGATCTCATCAAAGCTCAGCCCAAATACTCACCAAATGGGCTCCAAAAGTGGATTTTAGTACTAAATAGATTATTTTACCCTTACTAGTCATTTGATCAGTATTTAAAAGTTATTTTACACAATGTCTTCAGACCTTTTTTGGAGGATACACATTATTTTCGAGTTTTACATTGTATTTTTTCTTTAGTATGAGTTTCTAAACCTCCTAGCTTGAGGGGAGGAGCTCTGCTGAATCCTATGAATTAATAAAAGTACTACTATTTCTCTTCGATCCGTGTTTGATTAATTCTAAGATGTATATTCGTACTTCATCGTGGTGGATAGGATTATCTAACCAATTAGCTCTGTTCATCACATTAAGATGAACATGCCTGACAAACACCCGCGTCTACTTGGGTTCAGAATGCGTCTTTCACCGGATAAGGACGACCAACATCTTGAATATACATCTCTCAGACGGCTAATCCACGACTTTGTTAGGGACTTCTCGAGACATCAGTTTAGCCTATTTCTGGGGAGTTTAGGGTCTCTGTGGTAGAGGCTAGAATCCATAGATACAGCATTCTCTGATCCGGATGATCCGACCTTGTCTGTGGCATTTTGAGTAGGATCATGAAGGAGAATGGATTGTACGCGCTTCACCCTCAAGTAGAGATGGATCCGCACTAAACCTGGGGTTCAGATCCAGAGGAGTATTATATTGGCAGCTATTCAAACCAGTGTCAATCACATACCGCCTGCCATTGAAGAAATCACTCACAAGCAAGGAGAGTAGTAGTACCATAGTTAATTGAGAAAGACAAAGCAACTCCAACTCTCAACTTCATTCCTATTTCTATCCTTTAACTTTATTATAATTTCGTATTCCTTTCACAAACATAAACCTTCTGATTCCGTCTAACTAAGACCTACAAGATAACCATTGCTTGCTTCAAACCACAATCCTCGTGGGATCGATCCTGACTTGCTCAGGTATTACTTGGACGACCCAGTGCACTTGCTGGTACTGCCCGTACGAAAAGGTGTGGGGTTTGCATACGCGTACTAAGTTTTTGGTGCCGTTGCCGGGATTGTTGAGTTTGGACAACCTGAAGGATTGTCTTGCTCCCTAGATTAGGTAATTTTTAATTTTGTTAGCTTTTCTACTTTTTGCTTCTTCTCAATTTTTCGAAAAAAAAAATTAAAATATTTTCAAAAATATTTTTCTTTTCTTTGTTTAATTTGTGTTCTTGGTATTGAGTCTTCAATGTTCTTGTTTCCTGTTTTTCAATTCCAAAAATTTTAAAACTTCTTCCTACACTCTTTTTTAAAATATTTATCTTTACTCTGTTTGAGTCTTTGTTTGTGTTCTTAGTTTGAGTCTTTGAGTCTTTTATTTTTATTTTACTCTTCTTCAAATTTTCAAAAATTTCAAAAAGTTTTTCAAAAATATTATTTTTTTTTGTTCAATTTTTGTTCTTGGTTTGAATCCTACATGTTCATGCTCTTCAATTATAAAAATTTTAAAAAAATTTTCAAAAACCTTTTTCATATAGTTTATTTTTGGCATCCTTAAGCATTCTCTTTGAGTCATTCTTTCTAAAAAATTTTTAAAATTATTTTTCTTTATTTAAATCTTGTGTCAAGTTTTTAAGTTTGGTGTTTTCTTGTTTATTTTCTTGTGTTTTTCAAAAATTTACTTTTGCTTTTCTAAAAATTTTAAGTTTGGTGTTCTTTTTATGTTCTTGAGTTCTTTGAGTCTTTAAATTTTGTTCTTTGTATTCTTGTGAGTCTTCAAAGTGTTCTTGAGTCTTATATGTGTTTTGATCTTAAAATTTTTTAGTTTGGTGTCCCTTGGTGTTTCCCTCCAAAAATTTTCGAAAAACAAGGGTGATAGATCTAAAAATTTTAAGTCTTGTGTCTTTTTTGTGTTTTTCTCTTTCATCATAAAATTAAAAAAATCAAAAAATATATTTTCTAACTTATTTTCAACCATAATTTTCAAAAATCATAAATAAAATTCAGATTTCAATTTAAAATTTTACCTTATCATATCTTAGTTGTCAAGTTTTCAAAAATTAAAATTTTCAAAATTAAAAATCGTATCTTTTTCAAAAACCTTATCTTTTTCAAAACTTATCATATCTTTTTCAAAATTTAAAAATCATATCTTATCTTTTTCAAAATTTAAATCATATCTTTTTCAAAAAAATTTTAATTTCTTATCTTATCTTATTTTTAAAATTCAAATATTTTCTCATCTTATCTTTTATTTTTATTTTTATTTTTATCTTTTCTTAATTAATATCTTATCTTCTCTCTGATCTTTTTCAAAACTACCTAACTAACTTTTCCTTCTCTCAATTTTCGAAAATACTTCTCCTATTTCTCTCTCTTCTTTTTCAAAACCACCTAACTAACTCTCTTCTCTCTTAATTTTTGAAAATTTCTTCTTCTCTTCCCTCCTCTATTTTTGAAAATTCAACAATTAAAATCAAAGTCTTTTTAAATTAATTAACTTATTTTCGAAAATTAATTAAATAAATAAAAGAAAAACAAAAATATTTTAATTCTTATTTACTCTTTCTATTTATACTGCTCTTCATCTCACATCTATATTATTCTAACTCTACTTTCTTCTCTTGGTCTACCTCAACTTCTTTATCTTCTTTCCTTTCTTCTTCACATCTCACTTGGAGCGTCTTGCCAATTGGCACAGAAATTTTTCTTGTGATTTCCTTTCTTTTATTTACTCTTATATACTATTTCCAAGGTCTTTTTCTTTTACTTCTTTTATTTATTTTTATTTTTATTTTTTATCTTCTTCTTTTTTCTCTACTTCTGACTTTAAGAAGGAGCTTCTTGTCTATTTGCGTAGTCTTTCTTCTTCTTTTTCTTTTCTTCTTGTTTATGACCAAGAATAGGGATAAAGAACCCCTCTTGACTCCTGATCCTGAACCTGACAAGACTCTAAGGAGGCGTTTACAACTAGCTAAAGCACAACACTCCGGAAGAGACCTTTCAGAAAGTTTTGAACAAGAAACAGGGGACATGGCCGAACTACAAGAGGAGCCTAGAAAGGTCCTTGGTGAATTCACCATGCCTACCTCTGACTTTTATGATAGAAGCATTACTGTACCTGCCATTAGAGCTAATAATTTTGAGCTTAAGCCTCAGTTAGTCTCTCTTCTGCAGCAGAACTGCAAATTCCATGGACTTCCACTGGAAGATCCACATCAGTTCTTAGCAGAATTTTTACAGATCTATGATACTGTAAAGACTAATGGAGTTGATCCTGAAGTCTATAAGCTGATGCTTTTTCATTTTGCTTTAAGAGACAGAGCTAAGTTCTGGTTGGATGCCCAGCCTAAAGAGAGTCTTTAGTCTTGGAAAAAGCTAGTTAACACTTTTTTGGCTAAGTTTTGTCCTCCTCAAAGGATGAGCAAGATTAGAGTGAAAAGTTCAAACATTCAGACAAAGAGAAAGTGAATCCCTCTATGAAGGTTGGGAAAGATACAAGCAACTGATCAGGAGATGTCCTCCTGACATGCTCTTAGAATGGTCCCTCATAGACGTGTTCTATGATGGCTTGTCTGAGATATCCAAGATTTTCTTGGATAGCTCTGCAGGTGGATCCCTCCACTTGAAGAAAACGCTTGTAGAAGCTAGAAAACTCATTGAGATGGTTGCAAATAACCAATTCATGTACACTTCTGAGAGGAATCCTGTAAAATATGAAATCTCTCAGAAGAAAGGAGTTCATGAAGTTGAGACTCTGAATGCCATCCTGGCTCAGAATAAGATCCTGACCCAACAGGTCAACATGATCTCTCAACATCTCACTAGGATGCAAACTGCACATGGCAGTAATCAGGAAGCTTCTCTTGAAGAAGAAGCTTATGATCCTGATCAACCCACCATGGAGGAGGTGAATTACATGGGAGAACCCTATGAAAACACTTACAACCCTTCATGGAGGAATCATTCTAACCTTTTATGGAAGGATCAACAGAAACCTCAGCAAGGTTTCAATAACAACCAAGGTGATAGGAACCAGAATAAGTTCCAGAATAGACTACCATTCCCATCTTCTCAAAGGAATATGGAGACTTCTAAGCAGAGCCTCTCTGACTTAGCCACTCTAATCTCCAGCCTCACTAAGACCACACATAGTTTCATTAATAAAACAAGGTCCTCCATTAGAAACTTGGAGGTACAAGTTGGTCAACTGAGCAAGAGGATCCCTGAGATCCCTCCTGACATTCTTCCCAATAATACTAAGGTTAATCCTAGAGAAGAGTGCAAGGCCATAACCATCGAGGTTGAGGCCGAATTGGAAGAGAATGGGAAGGCATTGAACACCAATGAAGAAGCCCTCACTAGGCGTTCAACGGTCACAATGGCAGCAAGCCTGGCATTAAACGCCAGTGAGGAACCCCTTACCAGGCGTTTAACCCCCATCCTGGCAGAAAAGCTAGCGTTGAATGCCAACCAGAGAGTACTGGCTGGGCGTTCAACGCCCAAACAGGAAGGCTTTCTGGCATTGAATGCCAGTGAGGAATCCCTCACTGGGCATTCAACACCCAACCAGGCAACCATTTTGGCACTGAACGCCAGTGAGGAACCCCTCACTGGGCATTCAACGCCCACCACCCCAGGGAAGCTGGCGTTGAACGCCTGCTAGGACATCCCTGCTGGGCGTTTAATGGCCAGAATGCTAGAGGGACTGGTGTTTAACGCCAGTCAGGGTGGACAGCAAGGGCGTTCAATGCCCACTAAGCTGACAGAGCTGGCGTTGAACGCCAGTCAAAACATACCTTTTGAGTGCCTGAATCCCACTCAAGAACCCTCTAGTCCAGAACCAAAGGAAACCATAAAGACAATTGAGGTTCCTTTGAATCTACTTCTGCAGTTCCTAAGTTCTGATGACTACTCATCCTTAAGTGAGGATGAAGACACTAGGGAAGAGAAAGTAGCTCGTTTCCTAAGAGCTCTAATGAAGCTGAATACCAAGCTATTTAGTACAAAGCCTCTGGAGGAAGAACCTCCACTGCTTACCAAAGAACTCTATGCTTTGGTTCAGCAAGAGCTACCTCAGAAGCTTCCAGATCCTGGACGCTTTCTGATTCTGTGCACCATAGGCACTATGACCTTTGAAAAGGCTCTATGTGACCTAGGGTCAAGCATCAACCTCATGCCACTCTCTATAATAGAGAAGTTGGAAATCCTTGAGGTACAACCTGCACACATCTCATTAGAGATGGCAGACAAGACCATGAAGAAGTTATATGGCTTAGTGGAGGATGTCTTGGTTAAAGTTGAAAACCACTACATCCTTGCAAACTTCATTGTCTTAGATATTGGAGAGGATGAGGATGAATGTGTCATCCTTGGAAGACCCTTCTTAGCTAATGCAAAAGCTTTGATTAATATAGCTAAGGGAGAAATGGTTTTCCAATTAGGAGAGGACTACATCTTATTTAAGATGTCCAATCCTAATTCTTCCTCCAGTAAAAAAGGGACAACTGTGCAACACCTAGTGTGCCAACCCTCTCTTTCTGTGCAAATCTCTGTAGAGCCCCCAGACATAAATTCTAAGTTTGGTGTTGGGCAGCCCTCAAAAAGCTCTAAGCATAAAGGTACTAAAAAGAAAGTACCTAAAGGCTGGAAGGACAAGAAAGTCCCTACTGAAGGCCTCTCACCTGGCATGAGAGTTGTCTTCACTAAGAATCCAGTCCTACCACATACTATGAACCGTGTCCTATCTCTAGAGCATGTAGAGCTCATTCATGAGAGGACATGAAGAAAATTCACTGTCAAGGGCAAAAAACTGAGCCCATACTCACCTCCGTAAGGAGCTAAAGGTCAAGTTAGTGACTTTAAAAGAGCGCTTGTTGGGAGGCAACCCAACCTTACTCAATCATATTTATTTTCTTTCATTTTGTTTCATTCTTAGATTCATGATCATGTGCATCAGTCCAGAGACAGAATTCACAGTAGTAAAAACAGAACACTCTAAAAAGAGGTCAAAGTTGAATGCCAGTGAGGAAGTTCTCCTGGGGGTTCAACACCCCGAGAAGGAAGCATTGCTGGCATTGAACGCCAGCCAGGGAGCAGCCCCTGGGCGTTCAAACGCCAGTGCAGAAAAGTAAATAATCTGGAATTTCCTAGCCTCTCAGGACCAAGAGGTCCCACAGAAGCTCCACCTACCCCCACCTTCTTCCCCATTGATCATATTTGCTCGAGGACGAGTAAAACTCTTAAGTTTCGTGTTGCAAAAGGTTTGCTTTGTGACTTCTACCACTCTTAAGTATAGAAGAAGAGGATGGAGCAAACTAGAGAGCATGCACATAAACTTGTGCAGCCGCCTCAACAGAGACAAATGAGTGACATAGAAGAGATTAAGCATTACATCGGATCCTCAAGGAGGAGCACTAGCCACCATTATTCAAGTGGATTCGTTCTCTTTTACCTCTTTTCCTGTTTTATTTTTCTGTTATGTTTTGTCTGTTCTCTTGTTCTAGTTGCATGATCATTTGAAGTGATGTCTTACAAGTTGTAAAATGTTCCATATATCTCTCAAAATCTTGCTTAAATATAAAAAAAATTATTTGAAAAGAATTGAGAGATGCATGAATTTCAAGTTTAATTTAAGATTAGTTTAATTAGTTTGATGTGGTTTCATTTGCTCTTGTTTTCTGAATGTATGATTAAACAGTGCATATTTGAAGTTGAAATTTTAGAATGTTGGCTCTTGAAAGAATAAGGAAAAAGGAAAAGTATTATTGATAATCTGAAAAATCTAACATTAATTCTTGAAGCAAGAAAAAGCAGCAAAAGCAAAAGAAAAAGCATGTTGCAAAAAAAAAAAGAAAAAATGGTAAAAAGAAAAAAATAAAAAGCAGAAAAATCTATTACTGCCCAAAAATGCAGAAAAAGGAGGGCAGATTGAAAAAGCCAATAACCCTTTAAACCAAAAGGCAAGGGTAAAAGGACCTAAGGCCTTGAGCATCAGTGGATAGGAGGGCCCAAAGAAATAAAATCATGGCCTAAGCGGCTAAACCAAGCTGTCCCTAACCATATGCTTGTGGTGTAAAGGTGTCAAGTGAAGAGCTTGAGATTGAGCGGTTAAAGTCGTGGTCCAAAGCAAAAAGAGTGTGCTTAAGAACTCTGGACACTTTTATCTGGGGACTCTAGCAAAGTGATGTGTGAGCATCTTTCCTATCTTTTCCTAGTGAATTTGCATTTATTTTGTTGAGTTTAATTTAGAATTAATTATCTTTTAGCCACTATGGATGCTACTTTGAGTCTTGTGGAATTCTGTTTATTTTAGGTAGCATTTGGGTGGATTTGATGGAGCTTCCACAGAAAAAGAGAAGAAGAATTAAAGGAGATGATAGCGAGGAGTGACGCGTGCGCGTACCTGACGCGTACGCGTGAAAAGTGAAGTTGCACAATGACGCGTGCGCGTACCTGACGCATATGCGTGACACGTGAAGAAGACCATCGACGCGTACACGTGACTGACGCGTACGCATGACATGCGCAACATGCAGAAAATGAAGAAAACACTGATTAATTAATTCTGATTTAAAACTTTATTTTTATTTTAAAATAGGAAAAGATATTATTTTAGTTTTAGAGAATAGATTTTAAATTAATTAGGATTAGCTATAAAAGGGAAAGGAAACTTCCCTTCTAGAGATCCCCACATTATCCCAACATTATTCCATTCCAATTAGTTAACTTTCCATTCCACCTCAGCCCAATTTACAATCCTAGTTTTCCACTCTGAACCATGAGCAACTAAACCTCCACTGTTAAGGTTAGGAGCTCTGTCTATTGTATGGATTGATACTATTTTTTTCTATTTTAATTCATGTCTTGATTTATATTTCAAGAATTGTTTTCGTTCTTTATCTTATGAATTTGGGTGGAACGGAAGTATGACCCTCTTTCTAATTGAGTTCTTGTATAACTTGGAAAAGCTCTTTACTTGAACAACAGCTTGAAAACATATTCTCCTAAATTTCTAATTATCTGAACTTAACGGGATACGTGACATATAATCCTCTTATATTTGGGTAATTAGGATTTTTGTGGCATATAAACTAGAATTGAACTTCACCTTCTAATTGGAATTAAGTGACCAAGGAATTGGCGGTTGATGAATTTTAGAGGAGACTAGAAAGGTCTAAGGAATTAGGGTATAGTCACATATAGTTTGCCATGAATTAAATCCTGCATCATTAAAATAAATTAATAAGAAAAGTCAATCCGGAAAATAGATAACTCTAAAGACTTAACTGCTTTCTCCATATTTTATTCCCAACTTATTTATTTGCCTGTCTTCTGATATTCTGAATTTACTGTTTAATATTTTTAAACTCTCAAACACTCTTTTCTGCTTGCCTAACTAAGTAAATTAATCAATCATTGTTGCTTAGTCCTTCAATCCTCGTGGGATCGACCCTCACTCACCTGAGGTATTACTTGGTACGACCCGGTGCACTTGCCGGTTAGTTTGTGGTTATAAATTCTGCAACAAGTTTTTGGCGCCGTTGCCGGGGATTGATAGTGATTAACAACTATTAGTTGTTTGATTGCTTAGATTAGGCGTTTTAATTTTAATTTTATTTGAATTTTTCTTATTATTTTTGGAAAAAAATAAAATAAATAAATAAATAAATAGCATTAATATTTTCCTTAATTTCTGAAATTAAGTTTGGTGTCCCCTAGTTATTTTTATTTCAATTTTTTCCTGTTTATTCTCCCTGTTAATTTTCGAAATTTTTTTTGTCTTATTTCAGTTATCATTTTCAAAATTTTTTTGTTTTATTTATTTAGTATATCTATTTTATTATTTTACATAGGTTACCTCACTAGGAATTCTCAGCACTCTAACGTAGAGATTCCCATCTTTTCTTATTTTCTGTTTGTTTATGCGCAGGAACAGAGACAAGGAACATCTCTTAGACTTTGATCCAGAACCTGAAAGAATTTTCAGGTGGCGTTTACAACAAGCAAGACTTTACCAGGTTGCATAATCCACTATGGATCCTAATAATGCTGTTAATGCCAATGTGGCAAATCGGAATGAGAATGATCAACAAAGGAGAGTTCTTGGCTCTTACTCTGCTCCTACTACAGATCTTTATGGAAAAAGCATTGTGGTGCCTCCTATAGCTGTGAACAACTTTGAGTTGAAGCCACAATTGGTCACCCTGGTGCAACAAATCTGCCAGTATCATGGTCTTCTCCACGAAGACCCAAATCAATTTATTTCTAACTTTCTGTAAATTTGTGATACTGTGAAGACAAATGGAGTGAACCCAGAGGTGTACAAACTCATGCTCTTCCCGTTTGCTATGAGGGATGGAGCAAAGCTATGGCTAGATTCCCGACCCAAGGAGAGTTTGGATACTTGGAACAAGGTTGTTACTGAGTTTCTTACTAAATTTTTCCCACCAAAGAAGCTGACTAAGCTTAGAGTGGAGGTTCAGACCTTCAGGCAGAAGGATGGTGAAACTCTTTATGAAGCTTGGGAGAGGTACAAGCTACTGACTAGGCAATGCCCTCCGAACATGTTCTCCAAAAGGACCCAACTAGATATCTTTTATGAAGGCTTGGGTGAAATGTCCAAGATGTGCTTAGATAATTCTGCAGGTGGTTCATTGCAGAAGAAGACACCGGAGGAGACTATTGAGCTAATTGAATTGGTTGCTAGCAACCAATATTTATACTCATCTAACAGGAATCCTGTGAACTCAGAGACTTCTCAGAAGAGAGGTGTGTTGGAAATGGAATCTGTTAATGCTATTCTTGCTCAGAACAAGCTTATGTCTCAGCAAATAAATTTACTTACTCAGTAGATGGGTGGCATGCAAGTCTGAGCTATCAACACTCAAAATCAACCTCAAGAGGTCTCTTATGACATGACAGGTAATTTTGTGCAAAATGATAATTATGGTTATGCTCAATCCTCTTCTGAACAGTTCAATTACATGGGGAGTGCTCCTAGAAACCCCAATAATAATCCCTATTCTTAGACCTACAATCAGGGGTGGAGAGAGCAACCTCAGAGGCCACAGAATTTTAATAATAATTCTCAGGGTGGTTTTCAACAGAAAAATTTTAATAACCACCAGTTTCAGTCATCTCAGCAAGCAACTTCTCAGCCCCAGCAGAATAATGATTTGAAAGCAATATTGACAAGTTTTAGACAGGAAACCAGAGCATCAATCAAGAACTTGGAGATTCAGATGGGTCAATTAGCTATAAAAGTTAATGAAATTGATCAAAGGACCACTAATAGCCTTCCTGGTAACACAATTCCAAATCCAAGAGAGGAATGCAAGGCTATCACCTTGATAAGTGGACAAGTGACAAGTACAGAAGCACAAGTTAATAAGGAGCCAGTTGAAAAAGAAAATTGCAAGGTTGTTCAATTGAGAAGTGGTAAAGTAGCTGGCTCTGAGACCAAGGTCAATGGAGAGTTAGTTGAAAAAGAAGCTTCAGATGAGAAAAAGGAAGAAGTAGAGTACGTCCCTCCAAAGCGTGCAGACAACCCATTCACAAACTCTCTTGACACTTATCCTACATTGCCAAAAGCTCTTGAGTACAAGCCTAAAATGCCATATCCTCAGAGACTTCAAAAGGAGACCAAGGACAAACAGTTTTCAAAGTTCTTGGAAGTCTTCAGAAAGTTGCAAATCAATATTCCTTTTGCTGAGGTTTTGGAGCAAATGCCTCTCTATGTCAAGTTCATGAAGGAATTGTTGTCAAAGATGAAGCCTTTAAAGGGAGATGAGTGATGAGTATTTTGGTGAAAAATAAATTTCTCCCAAAACACACAAATCTAACCGGCAAGTGTACCGGGTCGTATCAAGTAATAAAAACTCACGGGAGTGAGGTCGATCCCACAGGGATTGAAGGATTGAGAAATTTTAGCTTAGTGGTTAATTTAGTCAAGCGAATCAAGATTTGGTTGAGTGTTTTGTGATTTGCAGAAATTAAATTGCATGGAAGTAAAGAGAACAGGGAATTAAAGTGCTGAATCGTAAAGAACAAGAAATTAAATAGCAGAAACTTAGAATGCAAGAAATGTAAATTGCGGAATCTTAAAGTGCAAGAAATATAAACGGATGGAATTGTAAAAGGAATTGGGGATTGGATTTGCAGAATTTAAACAAGGAAAATTAAATTGCATCAAGCAGAGAAGTAGAAGAAGGTTTGGGTTAGATTGGATCTTGAAGAAGAAAAGTAAATGAACATGAAAACAGTAAACAGAAAATGTAAAATTGGGAAATTAGATCTCAGGACCCAGAGACTAGAAAACCAAGTCTAGATCTCAATGCCTTCCTAGATCCAACAAGAAATTGAAATTGAAATTCAAAGAAAGTGGATGAAGAGCAATTAACAGAACTTGAAATTTAATCAAGCAGTAAATAAAGCAGTGAGATCCAAGGTTGAGATTGAAACAGAATTTCTTCAATTCTCCCACCCAAAATCCAAGACAATTGTAATTGAAATTGAAAGCAATAAAACTGAGAGGAAGAGAAGTGAATTCTCCTTCCCCAAGACAAAGAAATTAAAGATCACTCAATATCCAAGGCTCTCCGAAAACTATTATGAAAATTCCAAAAAAAGCTCTCCGAAGAACTTGAATTCTATCCTATTTATACACTTTCTTCAAATGATCTTCAAGCCTTGAGTTGGGCCTTTGCTCTTGGTGGAATTGGGTTGAAAGAGGCCTTGGTTGATTGCTCTTGAAGTTTGGAGAATAACCAAAGTGAACCAATTGAACCGGTTTAGAGTTTTGCAAAAGTTGGACCAAAAGTTTGAGCAAAAGTTAGGGGGCTAACTTTTGCCCAAACTTTTCATATCAGCAGCTATACCCATCTGATACCAACGTTGGTGCCAAAGTTAGGGGTCTAACTTTGGCCCTAACGTTGGCCTTACCTTGTGCACTTGTGGCGCCAACGTTAGCCACCAAGTTAGGGGTCTAACGTTGGCGCAAACTTTTGGTACCCAGGGAGTGATTTTCATCATGCCAACGTTAGCCTCCAAGTTAGGGGCTAACTTTTCACCCAAAAGTTTGTGCAAAAGTTTGAGGCTAACTTTAGGTCCAGCTTTTTGCTTCCTGGTTCAATTTCACTTATTCCATTGTCTTCTCTTTACTCCTAGCTATTCCTTTTTTGCTTCAACCTTTCTCCAAGCTTTCCTCACCTATCATTAATCAACCAAACACATCAAAGCTATGCTTAAAATCATGAGATATTCATTCTTTCATAATATGTGACAATTATAGTATAAAACCTCATGAAATAGCATGAATTCATACATGGTTGATTAAATCAAAGGAAACATGAACATCTAGCTAATTGGCTTGCTTGTAGCTCAAGAAAGTGCATAATTCTAATGAAAACAAAAGAAAAAGACTAGTTAAAATAGGCTAAGATGACTTGTCATCACAACACCAAACTTAAAGCTTGCTTGTCCCCAAGCAAGAAAAGATTTATTGAGAAGAAAGAATGAAATGGAAGAGGATGTTCATGCTGGCAGAGTATTATTGATAGTTCATGGGGTTTTGTGTGGATATGTAAATACTCACTTCTTACTGACTCCTAGGCCTAGAAAGTCTCCTTCAAGCTTCAAGTAACATACTGCTATGACCTCTCATTATTCCTTTATCCTTGGCTATTACTTTGTTTATAAGCTTTATTTGAGTGTCATGTGTAGCAAGTTCATTTTCTTTTCTTTATACTTGACACATTATTCACCATAGATACTTGGCTCACATTCCTTCTTAAAACATTGATGCCCAGCACCTCTTTGGGTTACTAAATGCCTTGTAGTTAGGTTGCTCTTGATAGTGGACTTTCAGCTGATGATCCCGGATTAGTTAACCCAAGTCACCGAGTGTTGATGCACTCCTAAGAGCTTACTAATCCAAGCAGATCCTAGTACAAAGACATCACAGGCATATATTTTAAAGTCCAAGCTATTGGTGTCCAGCTTTGTTTCTTTTTTTTTCCTTTTGTTCTGCCACTTTTTGGCTATCTCTTTTCTTTCCTTCTTTTTGTTTTTCTTTCTAACCAAGGAATTTTTTTTATTTAATTGAGATTCATAGACAGTAGGCCACTCTTTACTTAGAAAGAGATATCCTAGCTCTTTATTCACTAAAAGTGAGCTATTATACAACCACACACATACCACCACTTACTTTTATTCTACTTCTATCTAACAGAGATCATCTTGCTTCACATTCAAACTTTTCTTTTATTGAACTTAAAGATGCAGGGGACAACACATGCTTCTTGTCAAGTGAAAGTAAACACACAAGCACACACATAAACTAGCCTACTTATTTTAAAAGAAACAAACATAATGCAAAGACTTTTAATTAAAAAGAACTACTTAAAGATGCAAAGACAACTTAGAACAGATAGAATGCATGCTTTTTTCTTTGTAGTGATGAACAAGGAGCAAGTCCACCTTTCATTTGTCATGCTTTTTCTTTCTCCTTTCATACACTTGGCTGCTAGTGTTCCCACCATCCGTGTTTGGTGTCTCTTGGACTCGCCAGAATCCAGCCTTATTCATAGCCTCCTCTACTCTATCTTCAAGTCTCATAGCATTGCCTACCTCTACCTCACTTCTCTTTTTGAAGAATTCATCAAACGTTGGGAAAGTCGGATCCATGTTGTGCAAATGTTCTCCAATATAGTTCAGTTTGATTTGGCTATTGATGTTGTAATCGGCTTGTACTCCATACCTTGCATCTTGGAGTGTTGTGAACTCTTTGAGAGCCCTCAAATTTTCAGCTTGCATTTGTTCCAACTTTCCAAAAGATTCATGAGATTGAAAAGCATGTTCTTCTTGCATCACAAGGAATCTTGACTCGAATTCACTTTGTTTGTTCATTATTCTTAGTTCCCTTTCTTCTTGTGCTTGTTGGTTTTTCATGTACAGAGAATGGTATTCCTCTTGCCTTTCTTGGATTCTCGTGTACTGTTGTGACAATTTTCCTATTGCTTCTTGCATTTGAGTCATATCCATATTGCCATGTGGGAAAAAGTGTGGCTGTTCCTCCTCCTCTTGTGGCTCTTCTTCTATGTGTGGCTCATCTTCTTCCATTGGTTCTTCTCTTTCCCTTCTTTCATGTGGTCTTCGGCCTTGATGTGCTTCAAGGGGCATCATCATTCGTTCAATGGTTATGGGCATGCCTTGACTTAACCACATTGGATTCTCCTCTTCCATTGGAACTTTAGCCTTTGCACACAACCTCCAAATGGTACTCGGATAGTACAACCAAGATCCGGCCAAATTCTTTTCAGCCAGCTTTTGAATGTCTTTTGCAAGGATTTCATGAACTCTTATCTCTCCTCCCACAATGATGCAATGCAGCATCACGGCTCTCTCCCTGTTAACTTCTGAGGTGTTCACTGTGCCCAGAATTGATCTTTTCATTAACTCATACCATCCTTTTGCTTCCGGGGTGAGGTTACATCTCTTCAGGTACTTATATCTGTTCTTGTTATCTCCTTCCCACTCTGAGTTCTCCAAACAAATGTCTCTCGCAATCTCCTCATAATCCTGATCCTCATTCAATCTTTGTTGGTATCCCGGTTCACTAAAGCGGACTGACTTTAGTTTCAAGACTTTCTTGATTGCATCCGGGCTAAAGTCTACTTCCACCCCCCGCACATAGCTCTTGTACGTTGGGGGCTCACGCATGTCAAGCCTTGGGACATTTGCATAGAACTCTCTTATGATATTGGCATTGATTCGGATGGCTGGTGATGCAAGTTCCTCCCACCTCCTCTTCCGAATTTTGTCCTTCATTTTTTGACATCTATCATCCGGCAACAAGAATGGAATTTCAGGATAGATTCTTTTCTCGTTCATCCATTGAATTTGCATTTGATGAAACCAAGACTTGAATCTCCGTTGGTCATATTCATGTGTGTCTTCCTCTACCATGGGATCTTTCCCTTTTCTTCGTTTGGTTCTTGAGGAGGAGGCCATGATCACTTGGTTGGTTGAGTCTTGTGAGGTTAGAAGGAGTGTGAAGAATGTTGGAGAGTTTGATGTGTGTTTGGAGCAAAAGGAAATTAAGACCGAACGTGCTATGACAAGAAATGATGAAGAGAAGTTTAAATGGTTGGAGTTTAAAGTAAGAGAAATGTTGTACAGAGCTTGTTATGTTGAGGAGTGATGAAGGGAGTGATGTTTCCAAGGTTGGAGTGATTCAGTCATGTGCATAGCTTGAAGGTGGTATGCTTTTAAATGAGCAATGAAGGGCTGGGATGCAATTAGACTTATGGAGATCAAAGGTATGCATGTAAGGATGAATGAAGACAAAGTTTGCTCCTTCCCTTGCCTTTGCCGTGATCATTCTCAAGGAGTGGCAGATTTCTTTTTCGAGGCATGTGATGGGATTTTGTCCTCATGCTATGCTTTCCTTTGTCTTGTCTTTTTCTTTGAAGATTCTTTGACCTCCTAGTCACCACAACAAGACAACATACATTAGTTTTATCCAACCGTAGCAAGGGTGTTCTTTTTATTAATACTATGTGAACCATCAATTCTTATATCATTTGAACCGTGACACTCTCTTTTGAGGACACCAAACTTAATATTTGGTCATATATAAAGAAAATGAGTATCTTCCTCCAATTAGTGAGATTCAAATGTTAAATGTTCATAAGAATTGTTTTCATCATACTTTCTTTTTCTCCCTTTTTTTTTTCATGAAGGATCAATTGTATCCCTAAATCGGTGCATCAAGGTTTGATGAACACCAAACTTGTTTCTTGTCAAAGGGTACATCACAATTAATGCCTTCATTACCGGAAAAGAATTTTTCCATTTATAAAATTTTGGAAAACAACAATTGTATGATTATTGATGCATGAGTTTCTACTTTTCATGAAGCTATGTGGACACCAAACTTAGTGTTTGGCCATATGCTTTGTCAAGATACTCCAAACATGCAAAATGGAATTATTTGTAACATTGGTTTAGTGTGCTTGAAGGCACACCAAACTTAGCATATGTTTCAAAATAGTGCATGCAATCAATGGACATGTTCATGAAAAGAGAAAAGAATTCATGCTCAATTGATCATAACTTATTGAATTTAAAATGACATGAATCTTAAAGCATGGGTTGCCTCCCATGGAGCGCTCTTTTATTGTCATTAGCTTGACATTGAGGCTTTCTTTTATGGTGGTTGGTGCTTGTAGGGCCTCAATTTGTCTCCTCTGACCGTGATCCTCTTCTTTGTTCTCTGGTGTTCAATTTCAGCATGCTCTAATGAGAGTATGTTGCTGACAGTGTAGTAATCCTCAGTTTGTTGAGTTGCCCCCAGCTGTTGATATATCAGTTGCACTTTGTCACCTTTGGAAAGCCCCTCTGTTGGAGTCTTTCTATTCTTCCAACCCCTTTTTGCTTTGTTTCTGCGTTTCATCTTTCCTTTTGTTGATCTTTCTTTTCTGGCCGTAGGCTTTCCTTGGGGGCCTCTCTTTTCAGTGGCTAATACTCTAATATCCTCTTGGGTTTCTTCATCAGTCTACACAATCCTTAGCATTGGGATGTTGCTGTGACCTTCCTGGTCATTTTTCATATAGTCTTTCTTCTCCTTGCTAAATTGTGCCTCTGGTAATACTTTTAGAGTGACACTCTGGTCATGCATCCTGAGAGTTAATTCCCCTTCCTCTACATCTATGATAGCTCTAGCAGTGGCCAAGAATGGCCTTCCCAGTATAACAGAGTCACCATCATCATCGTTTGATTCTAGAACCACAAAATCAGCAGGGTATATAAAACTGTCCACCTTGACTAAAAGATTTTCAATTACACCCCTGGGGTATACCATTGACTTGTCTACCAGCTCCAGAGACATTTGTACTGGTTTGACCTCCTCTATATGCAGCTTTTTCACCAAGGAGGATGGTATTAAGTTAATACTTGCTCCAAGATCGCACATTGCTTTAGTGATGGTCAATTCCCCAATGGTGCAAGGCAACAGGAAGCTCCCTGGGTCCTCAAGCTTGGGAGGAAGCCCCTTTTGAATCAAGGCCCTGCATTCCTCAGTAATCATTATGGTTTCTTTCTCATCCCAGCTTCTTTTCTTGTTGACAAGCTCCTTCAAGAATTTGGCATACAGGGGCATTTGCTCAAGTGCTTCAGCCAAGGGGATATTGATTTCCAGCTTCTTAAAAATCTCAAGAAATTTGTGAAAATGCTGGTCTTTAACCTCTTTGTTAAACCTCTGGGGATATGGCAGTGGAGGTGTGATGCTCTTTCCTATTTGCTGTTGTCCCTGGATTACTTTCTTTGAGCTATGTAGCTGGTTGTCCTTCTCTTTAAGTTTCTCAGTGCTTTTGTTTGGCATCACAACTTGCTCCTTAGCTTCATCGTCCTTTGCTTGCTTCTCATCCTCTGTTGGTTCTTTGATGCTCTCTGCTTGCTTCTGTGTAGTGTCATTGTTGCTTATCAATGTTCTCCCGCTTCTTAATTGTATTGCCTTGCATTCCTCCTTGGGATTTGGGATTGTGTCACTGGGCAGTGAGTTTGAAGATCTCTCAACAGATACTTGCTTGGAGAGTTGCCCAATCTGTCTCTCTAGGCTCTTTAATGATGCTTCATGGTTTTTGTTTGTTATTTCCTGGTGTTTCATCATTTTTTCTATCAAGGTCTCTAAGTTGGTGAGTCTTTGAAGTTCAGGTGGTGCTTGTGGTGGGTTGTGAGATGTGGGTGGTGGATGATAGGCATTTTAGTTGGTGGGTTGGTTATTGGATTGGTACTGGTTGAGATTAGGGTAGTTGTTTTGAGGTTTTCTGTATGTGTTTTGGTTAGTCTGCTGATGGTTGTAGTTTTGGTTGTTTCTTGGGTTGTTTTGATTTGAATTCCTCTGCCATGGGTGTTGGTTTTGGTTGTGAGTGTCTCCCCATCTGAGGTTGGGGTGATTTTTCCATGAGGGGTTGTAGGTATCACCATAGAATTCATTTGGATTTGAATGCATGTACTGGACTTGTTCCTATTGTTGCTCCTCTTGGATTTCTTCATTTTGCCCCCATGTGGCTGATGGTTGGCTAGTGTTAACTGTTGCAACTTGGAGGCCATCAATCCTCTTGGTCATTTGCTCAAATTGTTGTTGAATTTACTGCTGCATTAATTTGTTTTGAGCCAGGATTGAATCCACTCCTTCTAGTTCCATTACTCCTCTCCTTTGTGATGGTTGGCGGCCTCTTTGATGAGCAAAGAAATATTGGTTGTTGGCCACCATATCAATGAGTTCTTGAGCCTCTTCTGCAGTTTTCATGAGTTGCATGGAACCTCCAGCTGAATGATCCAAAGCTTCCTGGGATTTCAGTGTTAAGCCTTCATAGAAGTTCTGCAGCTTCTCCCACTCATTAAACATGGCAGGGGGACATTTCCTGATTAGAGCCTTATACCTCTCCCATGCCTCATAGATGGGTTCAGCCTCCATTTGTGTAAATGTTTGTACCTCAGCCTTCAACCTTATAATCCTCTGAGGTGGGTAAAACTTGGCAAGAAGCTTGGTTACCAAATCATCCCAGTTATTGATGCTGTCCCTTGGAAAAGATTCCAACCATTGAGTGGCCTTGTCCTTGAGAGAAAATGGGAATAGCATCAGTTTGTAACTGTCAGGAGGCACTCCATTAGTTTTGATAGTATTGCATATCCTCAAGAAAGTGGATAAATGTTGGTGTGGGTCCTCAAGTGGTCCTCCACCAAAAGAGCAATTGTTCTGAACCAGAGTGATGAGTTGTGGCTTGAGTTCAAAATTGTTAGCATTGACATTTGGAGCCAAGATGCTGCTCCCACAATGTCTAGGATTTGCAAAGGTATAGGAAGCCAAAACTCTCCTCTGGGGTGGGTTGTCATTGTTGTTGTCTGCTCCACCTGGTGGATTGGTTGAATGTTCCTCCATCTCTTGGAATTCTTCGTCTGATTCCTCTTCTCCAACAATATTTTTCCCTCTTTCAGCTCTTCTTAACCTCCTGAGAGTTCTTTCGTCTTGTTCATGAAAATTGGGTATGGTTCTTCTTGTACCTGACATACAAGCAGAGCATGAGAAATGCACAAAACCAGTGACACTTCAATCTACTGCTAGATTGAAGTGTTAGTTAGTTTAAGCAAAAAATCAAACAGTTAGTGGGTTAATCAAAATTAAAGAGAAAGTGCTTGATCTAGATTACCACCTCACTTAATCATTGTCAATCTAATCAATCCCCGGCAACGGCGCCAAAAACTTGATGAGTATTTTGGTGAAAAATAAATTTCTCCCAAAACACACAAATCTAACCGGCAAGTGTACCGGGTCGTATCAAGTAATAAAAACTCACGGGAGTGAGGTCGATCCCACAGGGATTGAAGGATTGAGCAATTTTAGCTTAGTGGTTAATTTAGTCAAGCGAATCAAAATTTGGTTGAGTGTTTTGTGATTTGCAGAAATTAAATTGCATGGAAGTAAAGAGAACAGGGAATTAAAGTGCTGAATCGTAAAGAACAAGAAATTAAATAGCAGAAACTTAGAATGCAAGAAATGTAAATTGCGGAATCTTAAAGTGCAAGAAATGTAAATGGCTGGAATTGTAAAGGGAATTGGGGATTGGATTTGCAGAATTTAAACAAGGAAAAGTAAATTGCATCAAGCAGAGAAGTAGAAGAAGGTTTGGGTTAGATTGGATCTTGAAGAAGAAAAGTAAATGAACATGAAAACAGTAAACAGAAAATGTAAAATTGGGAAATTAGATCTCAGGACCCAGAGACTAGAAAACCAAGTCTAGATCTCAATGCCTTCCTAGATCCAACAAGAAATTGAAATTGAAATTCAAAGAAAGTGGATGAAGAGCAATTAACAGAACTTGAAATTTAATCAAGCAGTAAATAAAGCAGTGAGATCCAAGGTTGAGATTGAAACAGAATTTCTTCAATTCTCCCACCCAAAATCCAAGACAATTGTAATTGAAATTGAAAGCAATAAAACTGAGAGGAAGAGAAGTGAATTCTCCTTCCCCAAGACAAAGAAATTAAAGATCACTCAATATCCAAGGCTCTCCGAAAACTATTATGAAAATTCCAAAAAAAGCTCTCCGAAGAACTTGAATTCTATCCTATTTATACACTTTCTTCAAATGATCTTCAAGCCTTGAGTTGGGCCTTTGCTCTTGGTGGAATTGGGTTGAAAGAGGCCTTGGTTGATTGCTCTTGAAGTTTGGAGAATAACCAAAGTGAACCAATTGAACCGGTTTGGAGTTTTGCAAAAGTTGGACCAAAAGTTTGAGCAAAAGTTAGGGGGCTAACTTTTGCCCAAACTTTTCATATCAGCAGCTATACCCATCTGATACCAACGTTGGTGCCAAAGTTAGGGGTCTAACTTTGGCCCTAACATTGGCCTTACCTTGTGCACTTGTGGCGCCAACGTTAGCCACCAAGTTAGGGGGCTAACGTTGGCGCAAACTTTTGGTACCCAGGGAGTGATTTTCATCATGCCAACGTTAGCCTCCAAGTTAGGGGCTAACGTTGGGGCTAACTTTTCACCCAAAAGTTTGTGCAAAGAGTTTGAGGCTAACTTTAGGTCCAGCTTTTTGCTTCCTGGTTCAATTTCACTTATTCCATTGTCTTCTCTTTACTCCTAGCTATTCCTTCTTTGCTTCAACCTTTCTCCAAGCTTTCCTCACCTATCATTAATCAACCAAACACATCAAAGCTATGCTTAAAATCATGAGATATTCATTCTTTCATAATATGTGACAATTATAGTATAAAACCTCATGAAATAGCATGAATTCATACATGGTTGATTAAATCAAAGGAAACATGAAAAACTAGCTAATTGGCTTGCTTGTAGCTCAAGAAAGTGCATAATTCTAATGAAAACAAAAGAAAAAGACTAGTTAAAATAGGCTAAGATGACTTGTCATCAATGAGACAGTGGTCCTGACTAAGGAATGTAGTGCTATCGTTCAGAATAACATGCCAAGGAAGATGCCGGATCCATGGAGCTTCTAAATTTCATGCACCATTGGGAGCACAACCTTTGAGAAAGCATTATGTGATCTGGGAGCAAGCATCAATTTAATGCCCTTGTCTGTGATGAAGAAGTTGCAAATTCAAGAGGCACAACCCACAGGGATAGCATTACAGATGGCAGATAAATCTATGAAGCCTGCAAATGGATTAGTGGAGAATATCTTTGTCAAAATGGGTAAGTTCTTCCTCCCAGCAGATTTTGTGATTCTTAACACAGGGGAGGATGAGAATGCCTCTATAATCCTAGGAAGATCTTTCCTAGCCACGGGGAGAGCTCTAATTTATGTAGAAGTGGGTGAATTAGTGCTCAGAGTGCATAATGAGCAACTGGTCTTTCATGTCTTCAAAGATATACATTTAGCAGGTAAAGAAGAGAGGTGCATGCAGACTGAGCTTATTGATCCAAACCTTCAAGAACCCCCTGAATACGGACAGCAGAATCTGCAGCTCAAACCTCCTTTGGTGACAATCAATAAAATTTCTCCTGATATCAAACCTAAGTTTGGTGTCAGAAATGCATCATTCACCAAGGAAGAGGTTCCCAAAAAGAAGAAAATACCCAGGGGATGGAGAAACAAAAAGATCCCCACTGAAGGTTTCTCCCCAGGAATGAAGGTGGTGTTGACTAGAAATCCAGTATGGATTTATACAATAAACAGAATCCTCTCTCTAGAGCATATTGAGCTAATTTATGGAGACACAGGAAAGAAGTTCAAAGTAAGGGGTGAAGAGATGAGCCCCTATGATCCTCCTCCTTAGAGGAGCTGACCGTCAAGCTAGTGACGGTAAAGAAGCGCTTGTCGGGAGGCAACCCGATAATTTCGTATCCTTAGTTATTTTTCGTAGTAGTAGTTTTATTACTTATTTTATTTTTATTGAGTTTTTATTGTTTTTCTGTTCATGCAGCTATTTTATAACAGGAACCGAACAATTCAGGCGACATATAAAAAAAAAAAGACGAGCACACGACGCGCAAGCGTTGCTGACCCGTACGCGTCATATGTGTGTGTATGAAAAATAACAGTGAACAGAGAGTTGAGCGGGAGTGGAGATGAAACTATGTTTTACGGACAAACAAGCCCACGCGTACACGTACCTCATGCGTGCGCGTCGTTTGCGCTTTTAGCCACCCATGCGTGCGCGTCCCTGACGCGTACGCGTGACCCTAAAAATCGGCGTCAATGAGTGTTTGGGCAGAGAGTTGTGATGGCTTGGTGCTGGAAGGGTGCTAGAGGCATAAACTTCATCACGCGTACGCGTCCCTAACGCGCGCGCGTTCTTTCCAAAAATAGCCATCCACGCGTGCATGTGCATGACGCGCACACGTCATATGAGAATTTTGGTTCCCAGGCCACGCGAACAGAGAGTTGTACGTGCGCGCGGCCGCCTTCGCGTGATTCGCCCAAACCAAGGGCACGTGTACGCGTGCCAGACGCTTTCGCGTCACTTTCAAAAAAATTAGGGCGACCCACGCGTACACGTGCTGTACGCGTACATGTCGCCTGCGCCGCACACCTTCACTTGCGTGCCGTCCAGTTTTAATTTTCATTCTCTTTCCCTCCCAAATCCTAATTCTCTCTTGATCTTTTATCCTTTTATTCCTCTTTCCTCATAATATTTGTTTTTGTTTTCAGTTCTTCTTTGCTTGCGGACAAGCAAACCTTTAAGTTTGGTGTTGTCGCTTCGCTTATGGCTTTTCTATTTATTTTAATAGCACCAAAGGGAGATGAATGTTCTTCATGGAGGAATGAGATGGCCACTACCATAACTGAGATGGTTGAATTCCTTTTATTCTATATTTCTTCCCGCTCTTAATGTGTTATGTTCCGGTTTTTTTGCTATTTTGTCTCATTTACTGCATGATCCTTTATTAGATAAATTCCTAGGTTTTAGTTTAGTTCTGTTATTTTCAATAATTTCTGTTAGTTACTTTAATTCTGAAAGGTGTCTTATATATTGCCCACTGAGCTTGAAATAAAAAAGAAAGAAGAAAATATGTAATGCATGAGAAATTGAGTTTAATTTTTAGGGTAGTCTTGTAACAACCCCGGTTTTCGAGAACGCGAATCTTTTCTGAAAGTACGGATTTCTCCGGAAGATCAATAAGGGGAAAACCTTTGATATATCATCAAGTATCTCAATCTTCATTGTCATTATGTCATCTTTAAGTTAGAACCTTTTCCGAGACAAGCTCGATAACGCGGTCACGAAGAACCTGGTTTTTGAACCGTATCGATTAGAAGTTTTGATTTGTTTTTTTTTTAAATAGTCTCAGTTTGATGAACCGGACTCGATTTATGAGAGAAGAGAGATAATAAGATCATATTATCATTATATTAGTATTAGAAGCTTCTTGAATAATATTATAAGGTTACCTGGTCAGTTTTAGTTAAAAACAGAAAATTGGTTTAACCGAGTTTACGGTTTACTGGTGCAGCTTAGCACCAGCACTCTCTGATGACTTTAGCAACGCTAAGGCCTCATCATACATGTTTTATTCTCATAATAAATATGTTACTAGTGTCATTTATGCTAGTAGCTCAGAAAATAATTTTTAGAGATGTTTTTACGAGTGTTCTGATACATCTAGTTTTAGTAGTTATACACCTGAGATATTTTAATATTATTTTAATCCACCTCCAAGCCAACCAATCACAACTCACCTTACACCCCCAAGACCTCCAAGGCTGTCTCATTTCATCATTTTGTCCGAAAATAACAAGAGAGAAACGAGAGAAAACTTCATGAACACTTAATCTTCAAAGCTTGATTTCTTCTGAACCAAAAATCAAATCAAAACTCCGATTTCACCAAAATGATCCTCTCTTCTTCCTCTACATAACCATGTGACTTATCAAGGTTGGAAATAAGGTGATATGGCTGTCTCCCTCCCATTTCAATTCGGTTTTCAAGGAAAACCATGCAAAATATGTGTTTTCTTGATGTTCTTCCTTAGGAATCATGCTTAACTTGACTTGAGGGCCAAGAAACATGAATTTCCAGAAAGTCTAAGGTGAGATATCTCTTCTTAACATACTGAGTGAGATTTTGTCAGTTGAGAGTTTTTGGATTTAAAGTTGTTCTTGATGTGATTTAGGAGGAAAAAGTGCTTAAGGACCACCTGAAAGTTTAACCGAATTAGGAGCAGCAAAACCAGGTAGGGATTGACGAATTTAATCTTGATTGATTGTGTTTGAGTTGTGTGATTATGATATGGTTTGGCTGTGCTTGAAATTGATGATTTATACGAGTGATTCTTGTTGAAATTTTGGTGAAATTTTGATGAAATTTGATGAAATTCAAGCTTTAAAATTCATGTTCTTGGGGCAGCTGGAAAAACAAAACCCTAAGCTTAAATTGAGGTTCAATTTGTGTTGAAATCATGTAGAAAATATGGGGTTTTAGTGGCTGCTAATTTATTATGAATTATAGTAAAAATCGGTTGCTGAAAAGACTAAAAAATAGGTAAAAACAGAGAAAGAATCTGAAGAATTTATGAAGAACATGAAGAACACTTTGAGTGTGATGAAGAACAATGAAGAACACCTTTTTTATTCATAAAAGGGCAAGGAAGTAATTAATTTGGTGTTTGGGGGGTTATTTAGTAATTTCTGAAAGTTAGGGTGGTAAAAGTAGAAATATTAAAAGTTACGGGTGGTAAAAAGTGAATTTTAAAGGTTAAAAGTAAAAGTAAGTTAATTTTCGAAAATTTAATGATAACATAATAAAAAATAATAAAATATTAAATAATAATATTTAATTAAAAATAATATTTTAATAAAAATAATAAAATAATGCAGAAAAGGCAGTTTTCTGTAAAAGCTTCAGAAAGACAACATTAAGCGCAGAATCTCATAATTACCTTCATAAAACACTTAGGGAGTGGTAAAAACATATTAGTGAGGCAAAGATAAAGAAAAGATAAAAAGTTGAAGAAAAGATAAAAATCGAAGAAAAAGTCTGTAAAGTTTTAATGACAGAAAAACAGACAGAGACTAGTGAACGAACTAGGGCAACATAGTTAGTCCTATAATTGCGAATAGGGTTAGGTATTATATGAAAAGTTAAACTATTTCAGTATAGACTTAATGAACCTATACTCAGGACAGACTAACTATTCATACCAAAATTTACATAAGCTTTAAATACATACGTTAAACAGAGAAATCAGAGCAGAGTAAAGAAACAAAGAGAACAGAGTAACCAGAGCAGAATAAAGGGATACAGAGAAAAGAGTAATTAGAGCAAAGTAAAAAGACAAAGAGAAAAGAGTAATGTGATAATGAGAATGATTATGTGATGATTTGTTGCTTGAGGCAACCTAAGAGATGTGTTTATTCATTTGTTGTGTTAAGGCAACTCCAGATATACTTGTATGATCATCTGCTGCAGTGAGGCAGTCAGATAGATAATGGTGTGATCATTGAGAACGCTTTCCTACGGTACAGATCCATATTTTATTTCTGTAAGGCAGAGGGGTTATTTCCTGCTATAGAAGTACCGTGACCACCTGTTCCATTTCTGTAGTGGCAGAGGGGTTATTTCCTGTATACAGAAGGTGTGTCGGTGTACATCCCTGCAGTGGCAGATGTGTTATTTCCTGCGTGCAGTGAACCCTGTGGTGGCAGAGGGGTTATTTCCTGTACACAGGGGTATAGCCAATAGGAAAGCCTTATCCAGACAGAGGTTGCTGGATAACGTCGGGAGCGGGTTAGTAACCGACAGATGAGCTCATTACCTGCACTAGGGCTAGACATGCATCATACTTGGTTGCGCATTTCCTTTGTTATGTTTGTGGTATGAATGTATGCTTTCCTTGTTTGTATTCCATTCTCTGCACTTGTGATATTTTCTTGTGTTCTTCTGTTTGTGTTCTGCTATCTGTTTTCTCTACTTCTCTACTTATCTGTGTTTTCTAATTACTGCTTCCTTGTATTCTGCTAATAGTCTTCTAAACAACATAGAATTAATGAACGTAAATAATAACCCCGACCCTACTAAGAACTCCCCAGTTCTTACCCCTTCTCTCTCCCTTCCCCCTTCAGATAGAAGTAAGAGTACCTTACCATAGTTCGCTGATGACCGTTCGCAAGAAGAAGATTCTGCTCTAGATAGTCTTCTGAGTCTAGGGTGAATATCGTTCTCTGATTATATGTAAATACTGTGAGACCAGCCAACGAATGCACCCCTTCGTATGCGCACTTTAACCTAAATCCTGTGTACGAGATTCCTATTTTGTGGATACTTCATGAGGTACCAGAGAGACGTCCTGTGGAAAAGTCTGATCGTGCAGAGGAGTAGCAGATGATGTTCTATCTTTTGATGACGTTCCACCTGACTTGAGTTGTGAAGACTTAGAATGTACTTTCCCTCGCTTTAGTAGTTTAGAGGGACTAGGTGAGTATAGAGTCTAGGCTAGCCTAGGTGCCAGCTTAGGGACCTCTTGAACAGGTCAGGACCTGGGATGTTGTATGTATGTATATGTATATAGTTATTATCTAGCTATACCTAGGGGTGTTCTAACTAAAGGTCTATACTCTAATAAAGGCTGGATAACTGAATGTTGCTAGCTACTTGTGATGTATTTATGTGTGGTTGCTTATAACTGTTTTATCTGTTATCAGCTGTGAGTTGATTATGAATGATTTCGTCTATTGATCCAAATGTTTTCAAAAAAAAAAAAAAGTACCTCGCTAACTAACTACGCTTTTAACAACGAATCAGGCTCATATAATAAATAATAGATAATAATTAGGATGACAAATTGGTAGCACTCAGTTTCTGGTATGTTCTAGGCGTACTGAAAATTGGGTCGTTACAATTTGGTATCAGAGCAGTTCGTTCCGAGTAGAGCCTGGGGAGTGGACTGACTATGCTTCATTGCATACTCTTCTTGTGTGTCTCACGCCATTAGGGTATCTTTAAGATACATTTGGCATGAATGTCTATGAGTGCTCATTTTGGGAATGTTCGTGCCTTACTTGAAATATTAAGACTGATCACCTTAATGTTGATTGTTTGGTGCGGATAGGACCTTAATGACTGCGAATAGACATAGTTTAATCGAGTTCCGAATGACGAATCGATGCGAGGCACAGCTATCCTCATAGCTGTTATGATCTCCATGGTTATGGTTATGTTATATTTGGATGCTGTAAGGAACGAACGCTTATTTTACTTGTGAGGAATCTGGACACATAGCTAGGATGTACCCAAGAAAGTTTTTTCGGAATCTAGTGCGAACCCAGCAACAAGGTCGAGTGTTTTCCATGACTGCTGATGATGCTATGCAATTAGACGCCCTGATCCAAGGTCAGTGTATTGTCAAAGATCGATTTCTAACTGTACTGTATGACTCGGGTGCATCGCATTCCTTTGTTTCTTTAACTGTTGCTCATGAGTTGGGACTAGATTTCTCTGAGTTGAACTTTGATTTGATTGTCCATACACCTGTATCCCAAAATGCTTTGACTAGTTTAGTGTGCCTGCAAGTACCATTCACTATTAGGAACAGAACTTTTATACATGATCTAATCTGTTTGCCTCTATGTGGTTTAAAAGTTATTCTAGGGTTAGATTGGTTATCTAAGTATCATGTTTTTCTTGATTGCTATGAAAGAACTGTTGTTATTCCATCTGATAGTCTATGTACTAAACCATTTCTGTCCCACACCTTATATCTGAATTCTGTAAGAGTTACCTTAGGCGGGAGTGATTATGAGGGGTACGTTCTGTTAGTGGCTAGCTTGAATGACAGTGAACTAAGCTTAGAACGAATCCAAGTGGTGAAGGAATTTTCTGATATTTTCCCGGACGACATACCTGAGTTTCCTCCTCAGCGAGAGATAGAATTCAGCATTGAACTTGTACCTGGAACCGGACCGATTTCCATAGCACCGTACCGGATGTCACCACTGGAACTTGCAGAGTTGAAGAAGCAGTTGGATGAGCTACTTGAAAAAAAATTTATTCGTCCCAGCGCATCATCTTGGGGATCTCCAGTATTGCTAGTAAAGAAGAAGGACGGTGGAATCAGACTTTGCGTAGATTACCGACAGCTAAATAAAGACACTATCAAGAAGAAGTATCCACTTCAACGGATAGATGATTTGATGGATCAGTTGGAAGGTGTAACTTTGTTCTCGAAGATTGATTTGCGATCGAGCTATCACTAGATTCGAGTGAAAGAATCAGATATACCGAAGACTGTATTTAGAACTCGTTATGGTCACTATGAGTATACGGTTATGTCGTTTGGACTAACTAATGCTTCTGCGATTTTCATGGATTACATGAATTGTATTTTCCATCCATACCTTGATCAGTTTGTAGTAGTTTTCATAGACGATATTCTCATCTATTCGAAGACAGAAAGAGTGCATGAAGAGCATCTAAGAACTGTATTGCAGACACTGAGGACTCGGAAGTTATATGATAAACTATCAAAGTGCAAATTCTGGACAGCGAAGGTGAATGGAGTTCCTGAAGGACTATGATTTTAAGTTAAGTTATCACCCAGGAAAAGCGAACGTGGTGGCAGACGCTTTGAGCAGGAAGAATTTGAATATCTCTTGGATGATGATAAAGGAAGAAAAGTTACTCGCGGAATTTGAGGACCTTAAGTTAGCTATGACTGAGACGTCAAGTGGAGTCCGTTTGGCCCAATTGCATATAACACCAGATTTTAAGATTAGGATTCAGCAAGCACAAGCACATGATTCAGAAATGATGACGATGCTGAGATGGATGAAAGTAGAGGAACCAGAAGCTGTAAGACTAGATCGTAGCAGCCTCTGGAGATATAAGAACAGAATTTATGTGCCTAGCTTTGGAGATTTGCGACAAAGGATTCTTGCAGAAGCTCATCAAAGTATATTTTCCATACATCCTGGAGTAACAAAGATGTATCAAGGATTTGAAACAAATGTTCTGGTAGCCGGGCTTGAAGAAAGAGGTAGCTGATTATGTCTCAAAATGTTTAACCTGCCAGAAGGTGAAGGTGGAACACCAGAAACCGTCAGGAACCCTGCAACCCTTGGAAATACCATAATGGAAATAGGAGCAGATCACTATGGATTTTGTCACAGGATTGCCAAGGACCTCAACAGGACACGATGCTATTTGGGTGATTGTGGACAGGTTAACAGAATCAACACATTTTCTTTCGATTCGAGTTGACTATACTTTAGAAAGGATAGCACGAATATATATTCAAGAAAACATACGACTACATGGGATACCTTCATAAATTGTCTCAGATCAAGTTTCGAGGTTTACTACTAGATTTCGGAAGAGAAATTACTCGTACTTGGATTTCCTCTGAACCTTGGAAGAGGAATGAGGAACTCATGCTAGAAATGCTCTCTCACATTGGATTAGGTTGGGGGGTTGGATGGATATTGTGATATTTAATCCTACCAATACTTTGATCTATGAATGTGTGTGGTATAATCAGTGACCAAACTTCATCTCTTCCCATGAGCAATTAAATCAAGGAATTGGGAAATTGTTCAAGCTTAGAGAGATTGGATTGCCAAGGAATTGGGATCCAATCACTTAAGATTGCCAAAGAGATCAATGAATACATTGATTGAGGAAGAGATGAGAATGAACTTGATCCGGAGGATTGCAATATCTCTTGATCCCAATGTTCATTTTATTTTTAGTTCTTACATTTACTTTTCTTGCCATTTTACTTTTCTGCACTTTATTGCTTTTCCTTTCTTTTCTGTTAATTTACAATTCCTGCTGCTCATCATCCAAATCTTAACCATCTAACTAGGATAATCAATTAACCATTGATTGCTTAATCCGTTAATCTCTGTGGGATTCGACCTCACTCTTTTGTGAGTTATTACTTGACGACAATTCGGTATACTTGCCGAAGGGAGATTTGTTGAGAGACAAGTTTCCGTGCATCAAAAATCTAAAATTGATTCTTGAAGCAAGAAAAAGCAGCAAAAGCAAAAGAAAAATCATGTTGCAAAAGAAAAAAATTATTATGCATGCAAAAAAAAAAAGAAAAAATGGCGAAAAGAAAAAAATAAAAAGCAGAAAAATCCATTACTGCCCAAAAATGCAGGAAAATGAGGGCAGATTGAAAAAGCCAATAACCCTTTAAACCAAAAGGCAAGGGTAAAAGGACCCAAGGCCTTGAGCATCAGTGGATAGGAGGGCCCAAAGGAATAAAATCCTGGCCTAAGCGGCTAAACCAAGCTGTCCCTAACCATATGCTTGTGGTGTGTAGGTGTCAAGTGAAAAGCTTGAGATTGAGCGGTTAAAGTCGTGGTCCAAAGCAAAAAGAGTGTGCTTAAGAACTCTGGACACCTCTATCTGGGGACTCTAGCAAAGTGATGCGTGAGCATCTTTTCTATCTTTTCCTAGTGAATTTGCATTTAATTTGTAGAGTTTAATTTAGAATTAATTATCTTTTAGCCACTATGGATGCTATTTTGAGTTTGTGCAATTCTGTTTATTTTAGGTAGCATTTGGTGGATTTGATGGAGCTTCCGCAGAAAAAGAGAAGAAGAATTAAAGGAGATGATAGCAAGGAGCAATGCATGCGAGTACCTGATGCGTGCGCATGATTTGGAGCTTTCCATGGCGACGCGTGCGCGTACCTGACGCGTACGCGTGAAAAGTGAAGTTGCACAACGACGCGTGCACGTACCTAACGCGTACGCGTGACACACGAAGAAGACCATCGACGCGTACGCGTGACTGACGCATACGCGTGACATGCGCCACATGCAGAAAACGCAGAAAACGCTGATTAATTAATTCTGATTTAAAACTTTATTTTTATTTTAAAATAGGAAAAGATATTATTTTAGTTTTAGAGAATAGATTTTAAATTAATTAGGATTAGATATAAAAGGGAAAAGAAACTTCCCTTCTGGAGATCTGATAAACCCCATATTTAGGGTTTATCTTGTATGGAATTTAGAGGGTTTCGTCAACCTTTCTCCCATTTATCCAATGAAATAGCATGGTTTTGTAAATTCTCCTTTAATTGTGCTTAAGAGTGAAAACATGCTTTTTAGGTCCTTAATTGTTTAATCTTGATTTACCTTTGATTCCATTAGATGCCTTGATATGTTTGTTAAGTGATTTCAGATTTAGGAGGAAAAGATTGGATCAAGGGAATGAAGGAAAAGCATGTAAAAATGGAGAACTCATGAAGAAATGAAGGAATCGCAAAAGCTGTCAAGCCGACCTCTTCGCACTTAATCGGCCATAACTTGAGCTACAGAGGTCCAAATGATGCGGTTCCAGTTGCGTTGGAAAGCTAACATCCGGGGCTTCGAAATTCTGAACCGGATGGATCATTTCTTTTTCTGATATAGGAAATCCGCGATTTCGTTGGATCAATTCTTAGAAAATCTCTAATCAGACCATTTATATTTACTTCAACAAAAGAAGCACGGGATTCTTCTATCGAAGAACTTTTTTTATCTCGATCCCAATTCAATACTAAACAAGTGATATAGGATTTTCCATTGTTGCTACACGTATGGTGATGCGTACACGCACTGTACGCGCACACGTCATTTCTGCCATATGATCCACTTAAAGCAATACGTGGCCAGCAAATTCTAAAGCCTTGTGGGCCCAATCTAACTCATTTCTGATGCTATTTAAGCCAAGGATTGAAGAGGAATCAACATACTTTACATATTTTCACACATTAGTTTAGTTTAGAGTAGTTTTGGAGGGAAAGTTAGTTTTACAGAGAGAAGCTCTCACTTCTCTCTAGGATTAGGAGTAGGTTAGATCTAGATTAGAATTTCTTAGATCTATGTTTAATTCATGCTTTGATTTACTTTTCCTTTACAATTTCTAGTTCCTCTTCTTCTCCTCTCTCTAATTTTGTATTTCACTCTTGTGATTCTCTACTTTTATGTTCATGCACTTTTGTTTCTTCTATTTTCATTTCAATGTAATTTATGTTTTCATGTTCCTTTATTGTTCATTTGATTTATTGTTGTTTAATTTCTTGCAATTGAGTAGTGTAGATTTACTTTCCTTGCACTTTTTACTATGCTTTTCTTTTATGCCTTCCAAGTGTTTGATAAAATGCTTGGTTGGATTTTAGAGTAGATTTTAGTGCTCTTAGCTTGGGAAGGTAACTTAGGAACTCTTGAGTTACTAATGTCCAAGTGATTGATGATTGGGAGCCATTAACTCTAGATCTCACTAATTGATTTGGTGGAGAACTAGGACTTATGGTCTTGGATTGACATAGCTCACTTGACTTTCCTTTATTAGTTAGAGGATGACTTAGTGGGGTTGATCCTTGCCAATTCTCATGTTGTGGTTAGTGATTAGGATAGAGATCCTTGACCACCAAACCTTGCCATGGCCTTTTTTGTTATTTGAATTTCATTGCCATTTACCTTTCATGTCTAATATCTCAAAAACCCCAAACATAACTTCATAACCAATAACAAGGACATCTTATTGCAATTTCTAGGGAGAACGACCCGAGGTTCTAATACTTCGGTTTATAAATTTAGGGGTTTGTACTAGTGACAAACAAAGTTTTGTATGAAAGGATTATTGTTGGTTTAGAAACTATACTTGCAACGAGAATCAATTGTGAATTCTAAACCACACAAAAGTCCGATCATCAAGATCCCCACATTATCCCAACATTATTCCATTCCAATTAATTAACTTTCCATTCCACCTCAGCCCAATTTACAATCCTAGTTTTCCACTCTGAACCATGAGCAACTAAACCTCCACTGTTAAGGTTAGGAGCTCTGTTTATTGTATGGATTGATACTATTATTTTTTATTTTAATTCATGTCTTAATTTATATTTCAAGAATTATTTTCGTTCTTTATCTTATGAATTTGGGTGGAATGGAAGTATGACCCTCTTTCTAATTGAACAACAGTTTAAAAACATATTCTCCTAAATTTCTAATTATCTGGACTTAATGGGATACGTGACATATAATCCTCTTATATTTGAGTAATTAGAATTTTTGTGGCATATAAACTAGAATTGAACTTCACCTTCTAATTGGAATTAAGTGACCAAGGAATTGGCGGTTGATGAATTTTAGAGGAGACTAGAAAGGTCTAAGGAATTAGGGTATAGTCACATATAGTTTGCCATGAATTAAATCTTGCATGATTAAAATAAATTAATAAGAAAAGTCAATCCGGAAAATAGATAACTCTGAAACCTTAACTGCTTTCTCCATATTTTATTCCCAACTTATTTATTTGCCTATCTTCGGATATTCTGAATTTACTGTTTAATGCTTTTGAACTCTCAAACACTCTTTTCTGCTTGCCTAACTAAGTAAATTAATCAACCATTGTTGCTTAGTCCTTCAATCCTCATGGGATCGACTCTCACTCACCTGAGGTATTACTTGGTACGACCCGGTACACTTGCCGGTTAATTTGTGGTTGTAAATTCTGCACCATAAAGCTGAGCCACAATCTGAAAAGGGTTCACCCAGGTAAAGTGTCTGTGGCATGAATGTATCCGGTGGTAATACTGGAAAACAGAGTGCTTAGGGTCACGGCCAAGACTCTGAAAACTGTGTTCAAGAATAAAAATAAGCTTAACTAAGAGTGTCAATAATATCATCTGGATTCTAGGTTCCTAAGGATGCCAACATCTCTGAGTTTCAATGGAAAGTAAGATGCCAAAACTATTCAGAAGCAAAAAGCTACTAAGTCCCGCTCATCTGATTTTTACTAAGCTTTATTTGAAACTTAGAAATTTATTGTATCTTAACTTTCTTTTTATCCTACTGTGTTTTTAGTTGCTTGGGGACAAGCAATGGTTTAAGTTTGGTGTTGTGATGAGCGGATATTTTATACGCTTTTTGACATCATTTTCATATAGTTTTTAGTAGTTTTATTTAGTTTTTATAGGTTTTAGTGTTAAATTTACATTTTTGGATTCTACTATGAGTTTTTGTGTTTTGGGCAATTTCAAGTATTTTCTGGCTGAAATTGAGGAGCTAGAGCAGAAGTCTGATTTAGAGACAGAGAAAGCACTGTAGATGTTGTCTAGATCTGACCTGCCTGCATTCGGAAGAGCTTTTCTGGAGTTATAGAAGTCCAAATGGAGTGCTCTCAACGGCTATGGAAAGATGACTTCTAGAGCTTTCCATCAATATATAATAGTTTATACTTTATTTTGGATTAGAAGGCCCAAAACTGGTGTCCAACGCCAGCCTCCTGCTCCCTTCCAGGCGTCCAGCGCCCAAAAGAGCAGAGACCAATGTACAAATGCCCAAAGAGGACCCCCTAGCTGGTGTTCCATGCCCAAAGACCTCATAGCACGTGGATCTCATCAAAGCTCAGCCCAAATACTCACCAAGTGGGCTCTAGAAGTGGATTTTAGCACTAAATAGACTATTTTACCCTTACTAGTCATTTGTTCAGTATTTAAGAGTTATTTTTCATAATGTCTTCAGACCTCTTTTAGAGGATACACATTATTTTTTAGTTTTACATTGTATTTTTACTTCAGTATGAGTTTCTAAACCTCCTAGGTTGAGGGGAGGAGCCCTGCTGAGTCCTATGAATTAATAAAAGTACTACTGTTTCTCTTCGATCTGTGTTTGATTAATTCTAAGATGTATATTCGTACTTTATCGTGGTGAATAAGATGATCTAACCAATTAGCTCTGTTCATCACATTAAGACGAACGTGCCTGATAAACACCCCCCGTCTACTTAGGTCAGAAAGCGTCTTTCACCGGACAAGGACGAACAACAGCTTGAATATACATCTCTCAGACGGCTAATCCACGACTTCGTTGGAGACTTCTCGAGACATCAGTTCAGCCAATTTCTAGGGAGATTAGGGTCTCTATGGTAGAGGCTAGAATCCATAGATGAAGCATTCTCTGATCCGGAATATCTGACCTTGCCTGTGGCATTTTGAGTAGGATCATGAAGGAGAATGGACTGTACGCGCTTCACTCTCAAGTAGAGATGGATTCGCACTAAACCTGGGGTTCAAATCCGGAGGAGTATTGGCAGTTGCTCAAACTAGTGACAAACACATACAGCCTGCCATTAAAGAAATCACTCACATTCAAGGAGAGCAGTAGTACCAGAGTTAATTCAGAAAGACAAAGCAACTCCAACTCTCAACTTCATTCCTATTTCTATCCTTTAATATTATTACAATTCGGTATTCCTTTCACATACATAAACCTTCTGATTCTGCCTGACTAAGACCTGCAAGATAACCATTGCTTGCTTCAAACCACAATCCTCGTAGGATTGACCCTGAGTCGCTCAGGTATTACTTGGACGACCCAGTGCACTTGCTGGTACAACAGTACGAATGTGTGGGGATTCGTGCTACCAAAACTCTATCTCTCGAAGAGGGAAAAATTTAGGTATATCCTCGGGAAATACCCCGGGAAACTCTTTTAATATAGGAATTTGGTCTAAGTTCTGTTCATCTCCTGACAAGCTAGTGGCCAAAAGAACATACTCTTGACACTCCTTTCTGCTACAACTCACTATCACATAGTTCAAATAATAATCGCGGGCTACTACTGACCCTTCTAACCTTTCAAACATAAACCGAATAGAACATTTAAAATGGTCCAACAACACTTGATGCATCGACAACTAATCCAAACCCAAAATAAATCCATTCCAGTCAAAGGCAAACATATTAAATCATGAACAAACTGTCTATTTTCTCAGAAAAGACACTTGTCGACAACACAGTCTAGTTATCATAACTTCAGAAGCTGGTGTATGCACATGCAAGTTATAAACTAAATCTGACAATTTCGGCCTAAGTCCTCAACTTTGTCATATGATATGAATGAATGCGATGCTCCAGTATCATATAATGCAATTAAAGTTCTATCACCAATTTTACAAATACCTCGGATTAGGGATTCAGATCTAGCAGCATCATTCGCCATCATAGCAAAGACTCGACCTTGTTATTGAGATTGACCCATATTCTGATTCTTCCTATGTGGGTAATTCCAAGACACATGCCCTGGTCTCCCGCACTTAAAACATAGACCCAACTCGACCCTGCACGAATTGTCTGGGTGATAGCCCCTGCATTTCTGGCATGGCAAGTCATCTGAATGTGTCTTTGCCTGCTTCCCTTTACCATTTTCCGGACGGTTGTTATTCTTTCTATAATTATTCCGACCTTGGGGGTATTGCGGTGTGTAGCCACCTTTCTTAAAATCTTGGCCCCTTGGTGCAAAACTTTTGCCTTGTCCTTTTTATAAAACTCCCGACGATCATTTCTTGCAGCTGCAATTTTCCTTGAGCATTCTTCCACCACTCGACTCTTGTTGACCAACTCAGGAAAGCTCCTAATCTCCATTGGCGCCACGGTACTCATAATGTCATCTCGGAGGCCACCCTCAAACTTGATATACTTCCACTTCTTATAGCCCTCCGGTGTGCCTTGGCAAACCTTAGAAAAGTGGCATTACTCCTCAAACTTACTCGTATACTTGGCCACCGTCATCGACCCTTGCCTCAGTTGCATGAGTTTCAATTCCTTGGCCGCCCTTACTAAATTTGGGAAGTATTTACTATAGAAGTCGATCTTGAAAACTTCCCAAATAATGGCAGCATCACCCTGTTGCAACAAACAACGTGCTCCTTGTCAACAAAATTAAGCCTCTCCTTCTAACTGATAAGTAACAAACTCCACCTATTGAGTTTTTGGCATATGTTGAGCTTGCAATGCTTTCTCTATGGTTTAGAACTAGTTATCAATCTCAGTAAGGTTAGTTGTACCCTTGAAGGTTGGAGGATTCATTTTCAAGAACGTAGCCAAAGTCATTGACCTTCCGTCCTTATGATTGTCTCCACCACCATTTCCATTACCACCTCCATTGCCGTTTCTATCTTGTTGTCCCATCCTATTCACTACTCGGTTGATAGTAGTGATAGGTGAAAATCAGATTCCACACCAAAACTCACCAACAAGTGTACCGGGTCGCATCAAGTAGTAAAACTCACTTAGAGTGAGGTCGATCCCACAGGAATTGATGGATCAAGCAACTTTAGTGGGTGATTAGTCTAGTCAAGCTAACATTGGTGAATTTGATGAAATTGAAGCAATAGAATGTAAATTGTAGGAACTATAAATTGCAGGAAGTAAAGTGACTGAATCTTAAATGGGCAGAAGCTTAAAGAGCAAGAAAAGTAAATTGGCAAAATCTTAAATGACAAGAAAAGTAAATTGCATGAAAAGTAAAGGGGGCTGGGTGCTGGAAATTAAAGAAAGCAATAGATCAGAACTCAGAAAGACTAAATTGCAGGAAAGTAAATTCAGATTTGCAGCAAGCTCAATTGTAAAGTTGCAGAATGTAAATGTGCAAAAGAGTAAATCAAGCTCAAGAAGACTTAGATCTGAAATCTAAAAGAAAAATTAACAATTTCAATGAAATAGCAAAAAGGAAAGAAAGCCAAGAGCTCAATTGCTCTCTCGATCAAAACAGAAAGAAAATTGTAGAGGAAGAAATTGTAGCAAAAGGTTGCAGAAACTGAAATTTCATAAATCCAAATTGACAATTGCAGAAAAAGTAAAAGTGTTTCAAAGAGAATTCTCTATTCTACCCTACTCCTATTGCTCTAGCAGAGCCAACCTCCTTACAAAAATGAAAATGATGCCTTTTTATAGGCTTTTACAAAAATGAAAAATGAAAATAAAATTGAAAACAAATTACAATAAAAATGAAATTCCTATTCTAACTATCTCTTGTGCCTTTGAGTGATGATAATGGGCTTTGCTTGCTTTTGATTTGAAGAAGAGGAGATCCGGATTGGCTTTTGGTTGAAAATGGGTTCATGGGACACTTCCAGGAGAGCGCTCGGTTAAGTAAGGAAACGTAGCGCTCCCTTTGCTTAACCCCAGGCTCGTGTCCAGCCTTGATTTGTAGCACTCAGTTCACTCATGCAACGTAGTGCCCCTTTGCCTTGTGTGTGCTTCTCTTTTCTTCATTTGTTGGCCACAAAAAAGTGAAAACATTTAACGTAACGCTCCTTAGAGTGAGGTTCCCTCTTCGAACCTTGGCTGTTTCCTTTTAGGCTAGCAATTTTTCTCATGGCGCTCAGTTGAATCTTTCAACGTAGCGTCCTTGCTTCCTTGCTTAGCCTTGCTTAAAGTCACAAAAAAGTGAATGCAATTTAACGTAGCGCTCCCTTTCTTCCTTGGATGAGCGCTCTGTTTCTTTAATGAACACTAGGCTTTATTGCCTTAGTTCATTGTATTACATGCATGCTTTGGCTTTATATTAGTAATGCCAGTTAACTTAGTAATGCAATGCATTAATTAATGTAAGCTTTAATGTATGGCTTTAATTAATAATACTAATGCATTACCGTTAAAGCATTCATTCAATTCTTTCTCACTTAAATGCATGCATGCTTTACTAATTAGTAATGCCATTTAATGTAAAGCTCATTCATTTCATGCATGCTTTATTTTAACTTTATTATATCACTTAGTCATGCCAAGTAACGTAAAGCCCATTCATTTAATGAATACATGAATAAACCAATGATGGCATTAAGAATACTAGCATGAGTAAGCCAACGTAACATTCATTCATTTATAAGTAATGCCAATGTTAATAATGTATGGTTCATGATGGCATTAAATGCATTCATGTTTTAATTTATTAACTCATGATAATGCATGCATAAGGTATTAATGCTAATGCCAAGGTTTTATGGGCATGGGCCACGCTTTTTAAAAACGTGGCCTAAAGTTCTAAAACGTGTTCAATCTTCAAAGCGTGTCCCAAAATTTCTCTTTTCTTCTTTTTAGCTTATTTTGTGCCTTTTTTGCTTCTTTTTCCACTTATTTCCTACAAAATTTATAAAATCAAAAGATCAAGGAAATATACCATTTAAGCACAAAAGAATGCAATATTTAAGCACTAATCCTCAATTTCTTGTATGAAAAAGCATAGAAAAAACATGACATGATGACATGTCATCACAACACCAAACTTAAACATTGCTTGTCCCCAAGCAAGAAAAGAATCATGCAATAGAGATTGACAATCCAAGGTAAGAAGAATAGCAAGTTAATATTCATGGTTGGCTAGTTTTCTATGCATGCTTTAATCACAAAAGAAATGTAAATGATTGATGCTTCTATCTAGCTCAATTTATGAAATCTTTTTCTTATATTTCTTCCTTGAAACAAGCTTTTGATTTTCTTATTAGCTTCTCCTTTTGGGTGCTTCGCCCCATGAGTTGATAACAAAGCTACGACTCTAAATGCTTTGTTTTCAAGTATTACCACTTGATACATAAGCACCACAAGCATTTAATTAGAGGACTTCATTAAGCTCATTTGTTTCTTTTCTTGACTCTCTAATCATTGATGCTCAGAGCCTTGAGCTTTGAGGGAGTGCTTTTTGCACTTTGAGCCTAACCTTGACTTCTAAGTGTTTTGTTTTCAAGCTTTTTGCTTGATACATAAACACCACAAGTACTTAACAAATGAATTGTCATTGGTACTCAGAGCCTTCAGCTTTCTCATTCTTTCCCTTTTGCTTTTCTTGCTGTAACTGTATTTGCTTTTTTTCAAGGTTTTCATAATTTCCAAAGATTTCACAAAATGTCCTAGATGAAAACTTCAGTTAAATAAATCTAATGCAATTGAGCAACAAGTAATCATACCAGCTTTCCAATACTTGTATGCACATGCTAAATTCTTCTTAAATTCCTTGTTTGTTTATGATCATGATACTTTATTGCTTTTGAATTCACAAAACTCAAGTTGGTAGTCATAATGTCACAGCAACATGTTACAAATCAAGATTCAGGCTATGCTTATTCATACACACAAGTAAACAGAGAAGATAAAGACAATCATACAATTTAAAGTGCTGGAAACAAATGAGAGAAAAAGAAACTTTACAACCTTGTAATTCATCTTCTCTATTGTTGTCATTTTCCTCCCATTCTTCCCCCTTTCCCTTTGCCAAACTCAGAATGCTTGCTCATCCTCAAGCGACAATTAGAACAATGGCTATAGGGCTAAGATGGATCATGAATGTCTTACACAATGAAATGTTAGCAGTACATGTGTTGCAAGCAAGAAAAATTAAAGATAACAATCAACGCACAAGAGACAGAGACATTGTGATTGCAAATATAAGAAGGTGTGCATAATACATGACATAAAAGATAAGTGGCACACCAAACTTAGTGTGACACTTTCACTTGGAATTGATGCAAGTATCTAGTAAGGATTGGAACCAAATTTTGTTGCATAGCAACACCAAACTTAGAATGAAATCATATGTCAATTTATTTGAACTAAAACTAAACACAAAGAATTGTTATATGTTAAATACAATCACCAAGCCAAGAATCTGTCATGAATAAGGATCTCTTGGTGATGTATTAACAAAAACAGTTAAAAGAAGAAGGCATTAAAAACAAGGAAATGATTATAACAAAGAGAAAACTAAAATTGTCTAACTAAAATAAAGATAACACTGCAAAGTGCATTATGATTATGTAGACAAGTGGTGTTGCTTAATGAATTGCATAGAGAATTAAGTGGCACACCAAACTTAGAACGTTAATGTGACACTTTCATTTTTGATGCAATCATCCATAGAGATTGAAACAGATTGTTGCCGAGCAACACCAAACTTAGAATGTAACCATATGCCAATTTATTGAATTTAAACAAAGCAAAGAAAGAAAACAAAGCAAAGAAGAGAAATGTTACCTACGATTGACATGTTGTTCTTCACTTTCTTCCTCTTTTTCCAGTTTATTGAGAGGAATGACCTCAAGGGGAGAGAAGATTCAGCTATTGTCCCTTGTCTTGGCCTCTCCTCAGCAAGCTTCCTTTTGTAAATGGCTTGATTGAGCTTGCTTGCTGGATCAGGGACAGGATTGGTGCTCTTATTAGTTGCCTTCTGATAAACCACTATTTTATTGTTTATCTTGTGTTTAATTGAGTGGTTTCATCAAGTCATCACCCACTTATTCATACTAATTGAATGATTTTACATTTTCCTTCCTAGTTTTATTCTATGGTTAAAAACTTGCTTCCTAAAGAACTTTAATTAATGTATTTTAATTCTCCTTTATACCATTCGATGCCATGATCCGTGTGTTAAGTGTTTCAGGCTTTATAGGGCAGGAATGGCTTAAAGAACAGAGAGGAGGCTTGCAAAAATGGAAGAAACACAAGAAACTAAGGAGATGACCAGTGAACACCAACGCGCGCGCATGGCTCACGCGAGCGCGCGGAATGGAGAAAATTGCAGCGACGCGTGTGCGTGCCTGACGCGTACGCGTGGATTGGAGTCTGCACAAATGACGCGACTGCGTGAACGACGCGTACGCGTGAACAATGCATACGCGTGACAAGGAAAATTGCTGAATGACGCGAACGCGTGGACGACGCGTACGCGTGACCTGCGCGATCTGCAGAATTAACAGAAAATGCTGGGGGCAATTTCGGGCCGCGTTTTGACCCAGTTTTTGGTCCAGAAATACAGAATAAAGCCAGGGAACATGCAGAGACTCGACACCTTTTTTACAGAACACAATTTTAGATACATTCACACATTAGGATAGTTTTAGGTTTTTATATCTAAATATAGAAAGAATTACTCTTCCTCTAGGTTCTCTTCCACATTCCGAGTTTATTGCTTTTGCTTTTGGATATTGAAGAGTCATTACCTCCGTTGAAGATACTATTCTAGTTTGTTTCCCTACTTACTCTTTTATTTATTCCATATTCTTAATTCTTGTATAAAGTGGTAGTTGGATTATTTTCATGGATTGTTAGTGAAAATGATTACTTTTATCTTTAATTTTCAAAGCTTTATTTTATTCAATTTATTATGTCTTCTTCTTATATTTTTATGAGCATTATATTCATGTCAATGGAGTAGACTCCAAACTTGACATGTGGGTTGATTAAAAGGAGACACTTGAGTTGGAAGGCTTAAGTGCTGATTAAACTGGAAGTTGTTGGTTAGTGCTGTATTTACTAACGCTAGACCTTCCCCAGGGAGAGGACTAGGATTTGTGAATAAGAGTTAGCTCAATCACTTGACTTTTCTTTATTTAGTAAGGGTTAACTAAGTGAAAACAATAACCTTTTTAATACTACACTTAAGAGAACCCAACAAGGATAGAACTTTCAATTAATCATTCCCCCAGTCAAGGCTTTTTATCTAGAATATTAATAATCATTCTTAGTTTTTATTGCTTTAATTTATAATTATTTAATTGCTCATTATCCAAACTCAAACTCTCTTGGAAATTCCTAATTAATAAAATAGCACCCTTCCTTGCAACTCGTTGGGAGACGACCTGAGGCTCATACTCCCAGTATTTTTATTCTAAATTTTTGTGACACCTTTCTAAATTGGTGAGGCGGATTTTAGCTGGTTAAGAGCTATACTTGCAACGCTGTTCTTAATTTACAATCTCTTAATTGGCCTAACTTCTACCACGCACCAGTTTTTGGCGCCGTTGCCGGAGAATTGCAAACGTGTGCCTTATTATTGGTTATTGTAAATATTTTCTTTTGCTTGTTTATTTGTTTTTTTTTTTGTTTTTAATTTTTATTTTTATTAGTTACTATGAGTTCTCACCCCCGTCGCTTTGAGTTTGGTTCTAATGTTGTTGTAAGGAATGGAAGCTATAACAGGAACATGCATCAGGGTCAAAACAATCAAAGATGGAAGGAGCCACGAGGATCTGATCAACCCTTTCGGCAGCAACACCTTCCAAGGTACCATGGACAACGACCATCTTACAATGCATGCCAAGACAATAGTTATGGTGGACCTTTTCGTGACAACCAACCTCCACCAATTTACTATGGTCAAGAGCCATTCCGAGGTGCGTACCAAGATGATAGATATGGTGGACTGCCTTGTAGTTACCAACAAGCCCTACCATATGCTTATGAACCACCTCCCCAACATACATTTGAACCACCAAACTCACAAGCCCCTTTACACCATTCACCTCCATATGACCCTGACCCACATCCACCACACCAACTACCACATGAACCACACCCAGAACCACCACCTCAATATTCACCATCTCCATATCCTTATAAAAAAGAACCACCTCCATATTATGAGCCATTTCTCCCAAAAAATGAACCCTCTCATTCACCCCAACCTCCATTGGATAACAACACACTCATCTCTAATATCATTGGTCTCACCTCTACACTCCAAAATCTTATATCCCGGATGAACCAACCCTCTACGTCTAATATTCAATCCTCAAGCTTTAGTCCACTTCCTTTTCAACCACATAATAATCTTTCCATCCCATTACCACCCTCCATGGAAGAGCACTCACATCCATCAATCCAATAGCAAGATGATCCCCTGCTATGCTATTGACAAGGAACAAGAGAAAAGGGATCGTCTTTGCGAATTTATACTTCATAAAAAGCTAGAGGAGGCCCTACAGGTGGAGGCGGTGGAGACCCTTGAAGTCGAAGGAGTGGTTGAAGAATTAGTGAAGGAAGTCAACAAGGAGGAGCTGGATTTTGTACTTGAAGATGAAGGAATAGTTGAAGGGAGTTGTCATGGAAAGGAAATCATCAAGGATGAGTACGATTTTATACTAAAACAACTGGACAAAGCAGTAATTATTGAAGAGGAAGTGGTTAAAGACTTGGGAGATGCAGAACCTCCATGGGAAAGTTCAGTCATAAAACCTCCTTCCAAGACGTTTGAATTTGATGTTGAAGAGGGTGTACAACCTCCAAGGCATATCATGGCTAAAGACTTTGAAGAGGTTGATCAAGAGATGGAGATTAAAGAAGAAGAAGCACAACCTCCCATGCCCTTGGTGAGTAATGAAGAAGAGATTGAATTAGAAGAAAGCTACCAAGAGGAAGAGGTTGAGATTGAAGAAGCTTGCAAAGAGGTGGAAGTTATCAAGGAAGAGCATGATGTGCAAATATTGTTGTCGGTCTAGATTTTCTTCTTAAAGAAAGGGATTACTTCGTTGTAAACATAGCTCCAAAACAACAAACAACTCTCACATCAAATTAAAATATGGTTTTGTCACATGTACAAACCCCAAATAAGAATTAACCGGAGTATTTGGACTCCGAGTCGTCTCACGAGGATAACAATGAAGTGATCAATTATTAGCTGTGCGAATGCAAGGGGTAAAAGGGGGTTTGGTTGATAAAAGGGGCAATAAAATAAATAGAAAGAAAGGTAAATCAAATAAGCAATTAAAGGAAGCAAGATAAAGGACTATTGGCTAAGACTTAGGTAATTGAGATCACTATCCTTGTCATAATTCAAGTATTGTTAATCATGCGGAACCGAGCTCATTAGGTCTACTCACTAAAGCCTTAAGTACGTAATGTCTACCCCTAGGCTTGGAGTACATCAAATGGCTTGATCAACATCAATCCATAAGTCCCAACCTAGCTACTAATTAACTCAATAGTAGGCTAGAGTTAATGGCTATCAAATTGATCCCCAAGGATTCTAAAATTACCAATTCAACAAAACCCAAGGACTCAAGATCACTCAATCCCCTTAGCCTAGGACAAGGGTCAAGAGAACTACTCAAAAATTATAGGAAGCATTATATCAAACACCTAATGTGCAATAAAAGTAAACATCATAAATTTCTAAAATTAAGGAGAACCATAACTTCATGAACGAGAAATCAATAATAGCAAGCAAGATCAACATGAAAGAAACATCAACATCAAATTGCATTAATTGTAAACCAAATCCAACATGAGTTCGTCATCACAAAGGAAGACAAAATGAGAAATTAACATCACAACTAAATAGATCAAGACATAGACATAAGAAATTATAAAAGAAGCAAGATGAAAGCAAGGAATTAAACATGGATCTATAATAATCTAACCTAATCCTAACCTAATTCTAGAGAGAAGATGGAGCTTCTCTCTCTAGAAAACTAACTAAAGGCTCATGTTGACTAACTAATTGCTCCCCCTTTTGCTTGGACTTCAATTCTGCATGAAATACACTCAGAAACAAGTTGGATTTGGGTCTGGGCAGCTCAGAAATTGCCCCCAGTGTTTTGCCTTTAAGTGGGCCACGTGAGAGTATTGGCGCGCGCGCGCCATGTGCGCGTGCGCGTCGATTGGCTGTTTCTTCATCCGCGCAGACGTGGCATGTACGCGTGCGCGTCTCTATGTAAAACCACTTTAGCGTGTGCGCACCTTGTACGCGTGCGCATCCTTATGTAAAATCACTTCGGCGCGTGCGCGCCTTGTATGCGTGCACGTGCATCGATGAATTCCCAATCTTTGTTTCTTCATGCATTTTCCATTTTGTATGCTTTTCTCGTCATTTCTTCCATCCAATACTTGCCTTATGAACCTGAAATCACTTAACAAACACATCAAGGCATCGAATGGAATTAAAGTGAATCAAAATCACCAATTTAAGGGCCTAAAAAGCATATTTTTACACTTAAGCATAATTCAAGGGGGAATTACAAAACCATGCTATTTTATTGAATAAATGTGAAAAAAGGTGATAAAATCCCCTAAAATAAGCACAAGATAAACCATGAAATTGGGGTTTATCAGAGCACAAGGGAATGGAGCTTGAAATCACCTTGCCAAAGTTGTTGGAGACCTCTCCCCCAAAGCCATTACCATCCAATACAACATTCAAGGGGGTAAAATTCTTATCCTTGACCTTTACTTTCCCACTTGAATATGGTTTACTTGAGACAGATGGTCAGCTTAGAGCTCTTTGTGGTGTTAAGAGTAAGAGGAAGATGGTTAGTGGTTGGAGTTGTCATGCAAGGTTCAATATAGTTGTATGCTCCAAGTTGAAGTGCAAGGATTGGTATAGAACCAAAGTGAATGGGTCTAGGAGGATGTTTGGGTGCCTAAATGAAAATTCTAAGGCTGAGCCACCCGGATGGAATCATCATGATCCACTTGAAGACGGGTGTAGAAACAAGATTTGGGATCCGAAAAAATATGAGGATAAAGTTTGGGAGCTCAAAGCTTGTGAAGAACTCCATCAAAGCTTGAGGAATATACTTGGTATTGATAGAGCTTATTGGAAGTCCAAGCATTGGTGGAAATTTCAAGACGAGTTCAAGCACAAGCCACCATAACAAGGGGCTTACCAAATGTCCAACTTAAGGACTTTAACTAAAAGTGCTAGGTGGAAGACAACCCACCATGGTATGATCGTTCCGTTTTAGTCTTAGTTTTATTTTACTTTATTTTATTTTTATTTTTGTTAATGACTCTTCTCATAATCTCTGCATATAGCTGCATATAGCCTGCATTTTCATTTTGCATTCTACATAAAAAAATGCACGCGACGCGTAAGCATCACTGACGCATCCGCGTCATAGGTGCATTCGAAACAAGGAAGAAAAGAAACAAAGAGTCACGCGGGAGCGTGGCTTGAGGCATGCCTTAGGCACAAGCATGCCCTCGCGTAAGCGTCAATGACGCGTCCGCATCATTTGAAAAATAGCCTCTCACGCGTGCCGTCGCCCATTCGCACGCGTGGCCCTGCGAAATTGACGTAAAGAAGTGTATGGCAGAGAGTTATGATGGAGTGGGGCTGGAATGATGCTAGAAGCACAAGCCCTATCACGCAAACGCGTGCCCCACGCATCCGCGTCATTTTTCAAAATATGGCCATTCACGCGATCGCGTCACACCACGCGCATGCGTCACCCAGATTTTTGGCAAAATACGTATAAAACAGAGAGTTGTGCATACGCAAGGCTGCACTCACGCCAATAGCACAAATCAGGTCACGAGATCGTGTAACTCATGCGTCCGCGTCACCTGAACTTATCACATACCACGCGATCGCGTGCTCCACGTGTCCGCGTCACATGCGACGCACAGCTTATCCAGATCAGCGCCTGATATCTTATCTTTTCTTCCCCAAATCCAAATCTTTTCTTTCCCTTCTTATTTCTTTCTTCTCTCTTCTTCCTTCTTTATTCTTTCTCACTCTTTACTTTCTCCTCCCTTATTTTTTCACATCCATTATCAAGGTTCTTTTCTTTCTTTCCTTACTTTTTACTTTTCCTTTATTATTTTTTTTAATGTTTTCTTCTTCTTTTTCTTTTAACTTTCATTATCTATATTTTCTTTTTCTTTCTTTTTCTTTTCTTTTCATTCCTTTAATTGGTGTTAGAAATTTAATTGGGTGATTATTTTCTTTTATATTTTGCTTATGAGTTATTGTGGAATTGTTTGACAATTAATATTACTTCTTAAAAGGTTGCCTGCATGTTCACTTTAATACTTTCAATAACATATTCACCATGCATGCTATGTGTTTGTGAAAAAGTCCATATGGCATTGTGCATTATTTTTATATTACTACTACTCTAAATGCCTGTTTTTCACAAAACCCCTTTTATATTTTATTAATTAAATATAATTGTCAATACAAACAGATTGTTAGTTTGAAAGAGTTGATAATATAACTTGGACATTTAATGCTTGATCTATGCTACTCATGCCTTTGCCGGCATGCCAATAAACATCTTGCATTTAATTGCCATCACATGCACTTGCTATATTTCCATTGATGAACTTTTCACATGTAGTCATGACCATGTGTTAACGACATCCCTCTTTACCATGCATTAATTATCACCTATACTATCCTCTCCCTTGCTCGAACCCTTAGCTTTACATATTACTCTCTCTTTCCCTTTTCAGGATGGCCACCAAGAAAGGTAAAAAGAAAGCTACTCCCAAACCACCAGCAAGGAAAGGAACAAAAAGAGAACTAGTGGCAGAGCCATCTTCAACCATAGTAAAGCCCTCAACAAAGCGAATCAAGAGGATCTTCAAGGTCGAGGAAAAAGAGAAAGCTTTTCCAGCAAAGGACACTGCGCGGTTCACTAACCGCTACTGTGAGCAGAAGTTCCCTATCCTGGCAGAGAGGAATTATAATAACGAATACCTTCTCGTCCTCCCGACCAACATTGTTGAATTTGTTGAGCCCCGCATTGAGCAAAGACAATGAGGATTCCTACGGAGACAGCCACGGCAGGTTAAACTTTCATGGGTAGTTGAATTCTACTCCAATTTTCACATGCCAACCATGTCATCTGTCTATGTCCGTCAGAAACAGATCCCTATAACTGAAGAGGCCATTCAACGAGCTTTAGATCTTCCCCCTACTCCAAAAAGATTAGACGCATTCCAAGAAGCCTCATTCAAACGCCAGACATACCAATTTGACTGGGACGCCATTCTCAGAGTTATAGCACAACCTAGCAGCAGATGGATCTATGGATACTATCGATCTCGACCTAAGAGCATATTGGCTTCAGCACTCACCTTGGAGACTCGAGTATGGGCACAGATTATGTCCCATTACGTCTTTCTGAGCACTCACGAGTCCTCCTTCACTGCAGACATGGCTGTTCTACTCTGGTGTATCCTTACAGACCAGCACCTCAATTTACCAAGACACATTCAGAATGCTATGGGACACGTACAGATTGCGGACAACCTACCTTTTTCCACCTTGGTTTCAAATCTAGTCTCAGCAGCCGGAGTCTCCTACAGAGCTGGGGACACCAAGGCCATGATTCCTCGAGATGATCAGATAGTCCCTAACGGAAAGTATATCAGACCTCCAGCAGTCACTACTAGCCAGCCTGCAGACCCGGCCGAAGATATTTCTACTCCTTCCACATCACAACCACCTTCAACAAACCAACTGCTCCATCAGATACTTGAGAAATTGGACCTGCTTGATCGGAAAGGAAAGCAAAGGGAGCGCCATAACAAGCACCGATTTACATACCTCAAGGAGCTGCTTGTTGGTCACCACCCACCTAAAGAAGACCCAGACACCTCGGACTCCACTTTATTTACCAGCACAGGGAGCCATGACGGTCCCGATTGTGGAGATACTGCTACCAGCCCCCCTTTGTTCCTGACTGATGGCACCGAGGACGATGCCAAGCTTTAAGTGTGGGGAGGTCGGTCAGTACCTGACTCCCGGAGGTAATTTCTCTTTCTTAACACCAATAAAATAGGATATTTAATTATTTTTCTTTTATTAGGATAGGATAGATAGCATAGTAATAAGTAATTGCATGCATGTTCTATTTGGTTAGAAAATAATAAAGTTTCTTTTTAAGACCCTATTTTTGAAAATTTTCACTAATTTAAATCAAAACTCTTGTGTTAAACTTGTTTGGAAGTTGTATTTGGAACATTGTTAAAAGCTAGAACATACAACCTATGAGACTTGAGCTTAATGACATGGTTACATTATTTAACCATAAAAATTTTATTCTTGTGTGTTTGCTTTTCTATGATTGTGATCTATATTTTGTTCCATCCTATATGTCCAATATTTAATGTGTTATATGCATGCATATAATTGAGGCCATTATTTTATTAACTCACTTATCCCAAATAGCCTACCCTTTCAATCACCTTTGTCAGTCACTTTGAGCTTTTTAATCCCATTTGTTCTATATTTTATCACATTACTAGCCTTAAGCAGAAAAACAAGTAACACCCCAAATTGAATCTTTGGTTAGCTTAAGATAGAAATTGTGTGTCAATTAAGTGTGAGAAAATTGTGGGAACATAGGTTAATAAGGGAATGTGTCATGATAAAATATTAGGAATTTGGGTACCTACTCATGTGAAACTAGAAAAATTAAAAATCCATGTGCATTGGCAATGTTATGTTTATTTTTATGCTTCAAAAAAAATATTCAAGTAATTAAGTGATTAAACAAATGAATAAGGGGACAAAATTACCCCAATGTTAAGTTTAATGAAAAATCAATGCACATGTGATACAAGTTAAAAGAAGAGTTGTACATGAGTATGTAATACAAAAGTGGGAAAATTTTGGGTAACTAGGCATGAATTTAAAAGTATAGAGTGTATGTATAGGTAAGAGCTTAGGTTAATCAAAGATTTAATTTATAGCTCACTCAGCCATATATATACCCTCACCTTTACCTTGGCCCCATTACAACCTTAAAAAGGCCTCATGATGTTTGCATTGGTACATTAAATACTTGTTGATTGGTTAGGTGAAGAACAAGGTTTAGAAAGCATGATTAGAGAAGAGCAAAGTAATTACCCTATACACTAGAGTGACTAGAGTGCATATACACCATCAGTGAGGGTTCAATGCTTGATTCTGTGTTCCCTGCTTTCGTGACTTGTCTTTTTACAAGTTTAATTGCTTTTACTGTATAATTTGAATTAGTGGAATTTAATTTATTTTTGTCTTGAAGAACTTATTTATTTTTAACTAAATAGGAAAAATCATTTTAGCATATAGTTGCATTCATATACATAGGTTGCATTACATTGCATGAGTCTTACTTTTCTCTACTCATTTGTTTTATCTCCTAAAGCTAAGCATGAGGACATGCTAATGTTTAAGTGTGGGGAGGTTGATAAACCACTATTTTATGGTTTATCTTGTGTTTAATTGAGTGGTTTCATCAAGTCATCACCCACTTATTCATACTAATTGCATGATTTTACATTTTCCTTCCTAGTTTTATTCTATGGTTAAAAACTTGCTTCCTAAAGAACTTTAATTTATGTATTTTAATTCTCCTTTATACCATTCGATGCCGTAATCTGTGTGTTAAGTGTTTCAGGCTTTATAGGACAGGAATGGCTTAGAGAATGGAAAGGAGGCTTGCAAAAATGGAAGGAACACAAGAAACTAAGGAGATGACCAGCGAACACCGACGCGCGCATGGCTCACGCGAGCGCGCGGAATGGAGAAAACTGCAGCGACGCGTGCGCGTGCCTGACGCGTACGCGTGGATTGGAGTCTGAACAAATGATGCGAACGCGTGAACGACGCATACGCGTGACAAGGAAAATCGCTGAATGACGCGAACGCATAGACGACGCGTACGCATGACCTGCGCGATCTGCAGAATTAACAGAAAACACTGGGGGCGATTTCAGGTCGCGTTTTGACCCAGTTTTCGGTCCAGAAACACAGAATAATGCCAGGGAACATGTAGAGACTCGACACCTTTTCTATAGAACAAAATTTTAGATACATTCACACATTAGGATAGTTTTAGGTTTTTAGATCTGAATCTAGAGAAAATTACTCTTCCTCTAGGTTCCCTTCCACACTCCCAGTTTATTGCTTTTGCTTTTAGATATTGAAGAGTCATTACCTCCGTTGAAGATACTATTCTAATTTGTTTCCCTACTTACTCTTTTATTTATTCCATATTCTTAATTCTTGTTTAAAGTGGTAGTTGGATTATTTTCATGGATTGCTAGTGAAAAGGATTACTTTTATCTTTAATTTTCAAAGTTTTATTTTATTCAATTTATTATGTCTTCTTCTTATATTTTTATGAGCATTATATTCATGTCAATGGAGTAGACTCCATACTTGACATGTGGGTTGATTAAAATGAGACACCTGAGTTGGAAGGCTTAAGTGCTGATTAAACTGGAAGTTGTTGGCTAGTTCTGTATTTACTAATGCTAGACATTCCCAAGAGAGAGGACTAGGATTTGCGAATAAGAGTTAGCTCAATCACTTGACTTTCCTTTATTTAGTAAGGGTTAACTAAGTGAAAACAACAACCTTGTTAATACTACACTTAAGAGACCCCAACAAGGATAAAACTTCCAATAATCACTCCCCCAGTCAAGGCTTTTTATCTAGAATATTAATAATCATTCTTAGTTTTTATTGCTTTAATTTATAATTATTTAATTTTTCATTATCCAAACTCAAACTCTTTTGGAAATTCCTAATTAATAAAATAGCACCCTTCCTTGCAACTCGTTGGGAGACGACCTGGGACTCATACTCCCAGTATTTTTATTCTAATTTTTTTGACACCTTTCTAAATTGGTGAGGCAGATTTTAGCTTGTTAAGAGCTATACTTGCAATGCTGTTCTTAACTTACAATCTCTTAATTGGCCTAACTTCTGCCACGCACCACCTTCACTTCTTTAGATTCAAGACTTGGTTGCTGTGTGATTATTGGAGTGTTTTCTTCATCAAAAGCCTTTTGAATTGGTTGTTCCATGAGCCCTTCCTCTATGCACTTCTCTGCTTCAATTGAGTGTGACTTCTCTTGAGTGACTTCTCTTGAGTGTCTTCCTCACTTTCTTGCTCCTCCACTTCTTCTGTTGCACTCAACATTTGACTTAACAGCACTTTCATGGAGGAGGTTTGTTGTTCTTCCCAAGATTTCTTCATCTCCTCTTCATATCTTTCAATCACAGATTCAATTGTTGAGACTTTTTGGTCCAGGAAAGTTTGAGGAGGTTGTGAGTTTTCAGGTTCTCTTGTTATCTCAAGTGCAGTTTCAGGTTCAAATATTTCCACCACCTCTTTCTTCTTCACTGAAAATTCACTTGACTCAGTAGCCTCTTCCTCTTGCTCTTCTACTTCCTCCTTCACATTTAACATTTGGTTTACCAGCACTTCCATGTTTTTGAGGGAGTTCTCTTGGTCATTCCAGGATCTCTGTGCTTCCCTTTCATATCTTTCAAGCATTGTTTCAAGCTTTGAAAGGCTTTGGTTCATGGAAATTTGTGTGGACTGTGAGTTTTGGAAGAGATTTTGTGTCAAGGGATAGTTAATTGATGAAGAATTTTCATATGAAAAACTGGAAAGTGAGGTTTGACAGCTTTTCATGAATGAATTGAAGGTTTGCTCAAGTGATAATAGCTCTTGATGAGTGGAGTATGACTTGTCAAATGCTTTCTGATTTTGATTTTCCCAAGCACCACTTGAATCATTGTTGAATTTATTACAGTATGAATCATTTTGTTGCCTTGGGGGACAATCTTGCATGAACTCATTGAGAGCATACTCCAGTGATGATGTTTCTTGATGAGTGGAATATGAATCATTGAAATTCCCTTCCCAGCCATGGTTTGTATAACTGTCATCACAGTATGAGTCATTTTGTGGCTCTGGGAGGTGTTCATGCTCTTTCATTCCTTGGTAATACTCCCAACCACCATTAGCATAATAATATGAATTATTTTATGGTGTTGGGTGGTATTCCATGGAATTGTCTTGATTAGCATATCCCCATTAGTTGGATTGCTCATAAACTGTTGATTCTTGGTGATATTCCCAGCCACCAATAAAGTAATGACTTGAGTCAAGCTGTGGTGGTGGGAAATATCCCATATGATTCTCTTGCTCATCTTGTGTCTCTGAAGCATATCTCCATTGATTGGAGTGCCCAGAATTTGTATTTTCTTGGCGATATTTTCAGCCATCATTAGAAATTGGTGATGGTGGGTAATATCCCATAAAATTTGTTACATCATAAGATGAGTTGAACTCTATTTGAATTTTGTAAAACACAACACCAAGAAAAATTGAAATTCATATCTCAGAGAAGAATTTTTTTAGTGAGGCAATAACTCAAACACCTTGGTGTCAACATAAAACAAAAACAAAGAAAATGCTTAATCTAGACTTCTCACCCACTTAATCGTAGTTGATCTAAATCAATCCCCGACAATGGCGCCAAAAACTTGATGTGTGGAAATCAAGAATTCCACACCAAACTCACCGGCAAATGTACCGGGACGCATCAAGTAGTAAAACTCACTTAGAGTGAGGTCGATCCCACAGGGATTGATGGATCAAGCAACTTTAGTGGGTGATTAGTCTAGTCAAGCTAACATTGGTGAATTTGATGAAATTAAAGCAATAGAATGTAAATTGCAGGAACTATAAATTGCAGGAAGTAAAGTGACTGAATCTTAAATGGGCAGAAGCTTAAAGAGCAAGAAAAGTAAATTGGAAAAATCTTAAATGACAAGAAAAGTAAATTACATGAAAAGTAAAGGGGGCTGGGTGTTGGAAATTAAAGAAAGCAATAGATCAGAACTCAGAAAGATTAAATTACAGGAAAGTAAATTCAGATTTGCAGCAAGCTCAATTGTAAAGTTGCAGAATGTAAATGTGCAAAAGAGTAAATCAAGCTCAAGAAGACTTAGATCTGAAATCTCAAAGAGAAATTAACAATTTCAATGAAATAGCAAAAAGGAAAGAAAGCCAAGAGCTCAATTGCTCTCTCGATCAAAACAGAAAGGAAATTGCAGAGGAAAAAATTGTAGCAAAAGGTTGCAGAAACTAAAATTTCATAAATCCAAATTGACAATTGCAGAAAAAGTAAAAGTGTTTCAAAGAAAATTCTCTATTCTACCCTACTCCTATTGCTCTAGCAGAGCCAGCCTCCTTATAAAAATGAAAATGATGCCTTTTATAGGCTTTTACAAAAATAAAAATAAAAATAAAATTGAAAATAAATTACAATAAAAATGAAATTCCTATTCTAACTATCTCTTGTGCCTTTGAGTGATGATAATAGGCTTTGCTTGCTTTTGATTTGAAGAAGAGTGGATCTGGATTGGCTTTTGGTTGAAAATGGGTTCATGGGACACTTCCAGGGGAGCGCTTGGTTAAGTAAGGAAACGTAGCGCTCCCTTTACTTAGTCCCAGGCTCGTGCCCAGCCTTGATTTGTAGCGCTCAGTTCACTCATGCAACGTAGCGCCCCTTTGTCTTGTGCGCGCTTCTCTTTTCTTCATTTGTTGGCCATGAAAAAGTGAAAACATTTAACGTAGCGCTCCTTAGAGTGAGGTTCCCTATTCGAATCTTGGCTGTTTTCTTTTTGGCTAGCAATTTTCCTCATGGCGCTCAGTTGAATCTTTCAATGTAGCGTCCTTGCTTCCTTGCTTAGCCTTGCTTAAAGTTGAATGCAATTTAACGTAGCGCTCCCTTTCTTCCTTGGATGAGCGCTCCGTTTCTTTAATGAATGCTAGGCTTTATTGCCTTGGTTCATTGTATTACATGCATGCTTTGGCTTTATATTAGTAATGCCAATTAACTTAGTAATGCAATGCATTAATTAATGTAAGCTTTAATGTATGGCTTTAATTAATAATGCTAATGCATTACCGTTAAAGCATTCATTCAATTCTTTCTCACTTTAATGCATGCATGCTTTACTCATTACCGTTAAAGCATTCATTCAATTCTTTCTCACTTAAATGCATGCATGCTTTACTCATTAGTAATGCCATTTAATGTAAAGCTCATTCATTTCATGCATGCTTTATTTTATTATATCACTTAGTCATGCCAAGTAACGTAAAGCCCATTCATTTAATGAATACATGAATAAACCAATGATGGCATTAAGAATACTAGCATGAGTAAGCCAACGTAACATTCATTCATTTATAAGTAATGCCAATGTTAATAATGCATGGTTCATGATAGCATTAAATGCATGCATGCTTTAATTTATTAACTCATGATAATGCATGCATAAGGCATTAATGCTAATGTCAAGGTGGCCACGCTTTTTAAAAGCATGGCCTAAAGTTCCAAAGCGTGTTCGATCTTCAAAGCGTGTCCCAAAATTTTTCTTTTCTTATTTTTAACTTATTTTGTGCCTTTTTTGCTTCTTTTTCCACTTATTTCCTACAAAATTTATAAAATCAAAAGATCAAGAAAATATACCATTTAAACACAAAAGAATGCAATATTTAAGCACTAATCTTCAATTTCTTGTATGAAAAAGCATAGAAAAAATATGACATGATGACATGTCATCAAGTAGCAGTAGTAGCATTTTTGGCAGCAGCCATGTTCACCACAATGGCGATGAAATTAATCGAATTATCTACCAGTACAGTTCCCTCATTACTGATGCACAAAATTTGAACTCGCACAACTTCACCGACAAGTGCACCGAGGGTCCAAGTAATACCTCAGGTGAGTGAGGGTCAATCCCACGAGAATTGTTGGATTTTGCAAGCAATAGTTATCTTACTAGACTTAGTCAGACAAACAGAAAAGAGAGTTGTTGTTGTTATAGGTGCATGAAACAAATTAATAAAGAAAGTAGTAAAGAATTGGTGTAGAAACAATAATGAGAAAATAGTTAAGGCTTTGGAGATGCTTATCTTTCTGGATTAATACTTCTTACTGTCTAAATTAACAATGAATGATTCATTCTATCGCAAATTGTAAGTGATTAATCTCCAATTCCTTGGAAATTTAATCTCCTCTGAATCTCATCAAAAGTGGTCCTTCGATTCGAATGAGGGTGAAATTTAGTGCAATTCACTTTCCACTGATCCTACTTAAAGTGCCACAAATAAGGTCAGATCTTTCGGATCGGAGAATGAAGCGTAGCATTCTAGTTTATACCATAAAAACCTTAATTACCCAAAGCTAACAGGACTTCATGTCATAAACTCCAATTAGTCTAGGTAATTCGCAGTTTAGGAGATGTATTTTCAAGCTGTAGTTCAATACTATCTAGTCAGGGACTCGCAAGAACTCATGTAGAAAAAAGGGGTCATACTTCCGTTCCACCCCAGATTCATAAGATGAAGAACGAAGATACATCATAGAAAGGAATCAAACATATATTAAAATAGAAAAGTAATGATATTAATCCATAGGAATAATAAACAGAGCTCCTAACCTTAACCAGGAGGTTTAGTTACTCATACTTTACAGAGAAAATAGAGTAAAACGCAAAGAAGAAGATCTACGGAGGCATGCTCCGTGATACCCTTAAACCTAAGTGATCTCCTCTTTAAATAGTAAATGCTAAGCTGATGAGCGGATAATTTATACGCTTTTTGGCATTGTTTTTAGTATGTTTTTAGTAGGATCTAGTTACTTTTAGGGATATTTTTATTAGTTTTTATATTAAATTCACATTTCTGGACTTTACTATGAGTTTGTGTGTTTTTCTGTGATTTCAGGTATTTTCTGGCTGAAATTGAAGGACTTGAGCAAAAATCAGATTCAGAGGTTGAAGAAGGACTGCTGATGTTGTTGGATTCTGACCTCCCTGCACTCAAAGTGGATTTTCTGGAGCTACAGAACTCAAAATGGCGTGCTTCTAATTGCGTTGGAAAGTAGACATCCAAGGCTTTCCAACAATATATAATAGTTCATTTTGGCCGAGTTTAGATGATGCAAAAGGGCGTTGAACGCCAGTTCTACGCTGCAGTCTGGAGTTAAATGCCAGAAACACGTCACGAACCAGAGTTGAACGCCAAAAACACGTTACAACTTGGCGTTCAACTCCAGAAGAAGCCTCTGCACGTGTAAACTTCAAGCTCAGCCCAAGCACATACCAAGTGGGCCCTGGAAGTGGATTTATGCATCAATTACTTACTTTTGTAAACCCTAGTAACTAGTTTAGTATAAATAGGACTTTTTACTATTGTATTAGACATCTGATGATTTTTAGTTCATCTTTGAATCATATTGATCACGTTTGGGGGCTGGCCTCTCGGCCATGCCTGAACCTTCATCACTTATGTATTTTCAACGGTAGAGTTTCTACACTCCATAGATTAAGGTGTGGAGCTCTGCTGTTCCTCATGAATTAATGCAAAGTACTATTGTTTTTTATTCAATTCAACTTATTCCGCTTCTAAGATATTCATTCGTACTCCAACATGAATGTGATGAACGTGACAATCATCATCATTCCCCCACGAACGCGTGCCTGACAACCACTTCCGTTCCACCTTAGATTGAATGAATATCTCTTGGGTCTCTTAATCAGAATCTTTGTGGTATAAGCTAGATTGATGGCGGCATTCATGAGAGTCCGGAAAGTCTAAACATTGTCTGTGGTATTCCGAGTAGGATTCAGGGATTGAATGACTGTGACGAACTTCAAACTCGCGAGTGCTGGGCGTAGTGACAGACGCAAAAGGAGGGTGAATCCTATTCCAGTATGATCGAGAACCTCAGATGATTAGCCGTGCTGTGACAGAGCATTTGGACCTTTTTCACAAGAGGATGGGATGTAACCATTGACAACGGTGATGCCCTTACATAAAGCTTGCCATGGAAAGGAGTAGGACTGATTGGATGAAGACAGCAGGAAAGTAGAAGTTCAGAAGAACGAAAGTATCTCTATACGCTTATCTGAAATTCCCACCAATGAATCACATAAATGTTTCTATCTTTACTTTCTATTTATTTATTATTTATTTTCGAAAACTCCATAACCATTTGATATCCGCCTGACTGAGATTTACAAGGTGACCATAGCTTACTTCATACCGACAATCTCCGTGGGATCGACCCTTACTCACGTAAGGTTTTATTACTTGGACGACCCAGTGCACTTGCTGGTTAGTTGTATCGAAGTTGTGACAAATCATAAATTAAGATTAGAGCACTAAGTTTTTGGAGCCATTACCAGGGATCACAATTTCGTGCACCAAGTTTTTGGCGCCGTTGCCGGGGATTGTTCGAGTTTGGACAACTGACGGTTCATCGTGTTGCTCAGATTGGGTAATTTTCTTCTTATTTTATTTTCAAAAAGTTTTCAAAAAAATTTTCAAAAATCTTTCAAAAATTTTCCCTTTATTTTTGAAAATTTATTTCAGAATTTTTAAGAATGAATTCTAGTGTTTCATGAAGCATGTTGAAGCCTGGCTGGCTGTAAAGCCATGTCTAAATTCTTTTGGACTGAGGCTTTCAAACCATCATCACAAGAGCAAGCTAGCTGTTCCTAATCCACCTGCTGTTGTATGACTGATTTGTATCTTCTAAAGCTTGGCTGGCTATTAAGCCATGTCTAACCCTTGGATTGGAGCTTTAGGCTAACATTGAAAGATTCCTGGAATTCTTATTAAAAATTTTGAATTTCTTATTTTCTTTTTCCTATATGTTTTTCGAAAAAAATTTAAAATAAAATACAAAAAAAATTTATCAAATCATAAAAATAAAAAATATTTTGTGTTTCTTGTTTGAGTCTTGAGTCAATTTTTAAGTTTGGTGTCAATTGCATTTTTTCTAAAAAAATTTATGCATTTTTCGAAAATTCATACATTCATAGAGTTCTTCATGATCTTCAAGTTGTTCTTGGCTAGTCTTCTTGTTTGATCTTCATATTTTCTTGTTTTGTGTCTTTTCTTGTTTTTCATATGCATTCTTGCATTCATAGTGTCTATACATGAAAAATTTCTAAGTTTGGTGTCTTGCATGTTTTCTTTTCTTAAAAATTTTTCAAAAATAAGTTCTTGATGTTCATCTTGACATTCAAAGTGTTCTTGGTGTTCATCTTGACATTCATAGTGTTCTTGCATTCATCACATGTTTTGATCCAAAATTTTCATGCATTGAGTCAATTTTGTGTTTTTCTCTTTCATCATTAAAAATTCAAAAATTCAAAAAAATATCTTCCCCTTTTTCACTCATAAATTTCGAAAATTTGGATTGACTTTTTCAAAAATTTTTAAAATCTAGTTGTTTCTTATGAGTCAAATTAAATTTTCAATTTAAAAATCTTATCTTTCTCAAAATCTTTTTCAAAAATCAAATCTTTTTCATTTATTTTCGAAAATTTTAAAAAAATATTTTTCAAAAATCTTTTTCTTAATTTTATCTCATAATTTTTGAAAATATTATCAACAATTAATGTTTTGATTCAAAAATTTCAAGTTTGTTACTTACTTGTTAAGAAAGATTCAAACTTTAAGTTTTAGAATCATATCTTGTGATTTCTTGTGAATCAAGTCATTAATTGTGATTTTAAAAATCAAATCTTTTTCAAAACTAATTTCAATCATATCTTTTCAAAAATATCTTTTTATCTTATCTTTTTCAAAATCATATTTTTTTCAAAAATTTGATTTTAAAATATCTTTTCTAACCTCTTATCTTCTTATCTTTAAAAAAAAATTGATTTTCAAAATTTGTTTCAACTAACTAATTGACTTTTGTCTGTTTCTTATCTTTTTCAAAACCACCTAACTAACTTTCCCTCTCTAATTTTCGAAATTTTCTCTCTCTCATCTCCTTCTATTTATTTATTCATCTACTAACACTTCTCTCCCATCCAAGAATTCGAACACTACCTCCCTCTCTGTGTTCAAGTTTTCCTTCTTTTCTTCTTTACATTACATTCTTTTCTTCTTCTACTCACACAGGGAAACCTCTATACTGTGGTAAAAAGGATCCCTATTATTATTTTCTGTTCTCTTCTTTTTCACATGAGCAGGAGCAAGGACAAGAACATTCTTGTTGAAGCAGATCCAGAACCTGAAAGGACTCTGAAGAGGAAACTAAGAGAAGCTAAAATACAACAATCCAGAGACAACCTTACAGGAATTTTCGAATAGGACGAGGAGATGGCAGCCGAAAATAATAATAATGCAAGGAGGATTCTTGGTGACTTTACTGCACCTAATTCCAATTTACATGGAAGAAGCATCTCCATCCCTGCCATTGGAGCAAACAACTTTGAGCTGAAACCTCAATTAGTTTCTCTGATGCAACAAAAATACAAGTTTCATGGACTTCCATCTGAAGATCCTTTTCAATTCTTAACTGAATTCTTGCAGATATATGATACTGTTAAGACTAATGGAGTAGATCCTGAAGTCTACAGGCTCATGCTTTTCCCTTTTGCTGTGAGAGACAGAGCTAGAATATGGTTAGACTCTCAACCTAAGGATAGCCTGAACTCTTGGGATAAGCTGGTCAAGGCTTTCTTAGCCAAGTTCTTTCCTCCTCAAAAGCTTAGTAAGCTTAGAGTGGATGTTCAAACCTTCAGACAGAAAGAAGGTGAATCCCTCTATGAAGCTTGGGAGAGATACAAGGAACTGACCAAAAAGTGTCCTTCTGACATGCTTTCAGAATGGACCATCCTGGATATATTCTATGATGGTCTGTCTGAATTAGCTAAGATATTATTGGATACTTCTGCAGGTGGATCCATTCACCTAAAGAAAATGCCTGCAGAAGCTCAAGAACTTATTGACATGGTTGCTAATAACCAGTTCATGTACACTTCTGAGAGGAATCCTGTGAGTAATGGGACGCCTCAGAAGAAGGGAGTTCTTGAAATTGATACTCTGAATGCCATATTGGCCCAGAATAAAATATTGACTCAGCAAGTCAATATGATTTCTCAGAGTCTGAATGGAATGCAAGATGCATCCAACAGTACTCAAGAGGCATCTTCTGAAGAAGAAGCTTATGATCCTGAAAACCCTGCAATAGCAGAGGTGAATTACATGGGTGAACCATATGGAAACACCTATAATCCCTCATGGAGAAATCACCTAAATCTCTCATGGAAGGATCAACAAAAGCCTCAACAAGGCTTTAATAATGGTGGAAGAAACAGGTTTAGCAATAGCAAGCCTTTTCCATCATCCACTCAGCAACAGACAGAGAACTCTGAACAAAATACCTCTAATTTAGCAAACTTAGTCTCTGATCTATCTAAGGCCACTGTGAGTTTCATGAATGAAACAAGGTCCTCCATTAGAAATTTGGAGGCACAAGTGGGCCAGCTGAGTAAGAAGATCACTAAAATTCCTCCTAGTGCTCTCCCAAGCAATACAGAAGAAAATCCAAAAGGAGAGTGCAAGGCCATTGACATAGTCAACATGGCCGAACCTAGAGAGGAAGGGGAGGACGTGAATCCCAAGGAGGAAGACCTCTTGGGACGTACAGTGATCAATAAAGAGTTTCCCTCTGAGGAACCAAAGGAATCTGAGACTCATCTAGAGACCATAGAGATTCCATTGAACCTCCTTATGCCATTTATGAGCTCTGAAGAGTATTCTTCTTCTGAAGAGAATGAAGATGTTACTGAAGAGCATGTTGCCAAGTTTCTTGGTGCAATCATGAAGCTGAATGCCAATTTATTTGGTAATGACACTTGGGGAGATGTTCACCAATGAACTAAATACATTGGACCAACTGAGATTGCCTCAGAAGAAACAGGATCCTGGAAAGTTCCTAATACCTTGTACCATAGGCACCATGACCTTTGAGAAGGCTCTATGTGACCTGGGGTCAGGAATAAACCTCATGCCACTCTCTGTAATGGAGAAATTAGGAATCTTTGAGTTACAAGCTGCTAAAATCTTATTAGAGATGGCAGACAATTCCAGAAAATAGGCTTATGGACAAGTAGAGGACATGTTAGTAAAGGTTGAAGGCCTTTACATCCCTACTGATTTCATAATCCTAGATACTGGGAAGGATGAGGATGAATCCATCATCCTTGGAAGACCCTTCCTAGCCACAGCAAGAGCTGTGATTGATGTTGACAGAGGTGAACTAGTCCTTCAATTAAATGAGGACTCCCTTGTGTTTAAAACTCAAGGTTACCCTTCTGTAAACATGGAAAAGAGGCACAGTAAGCTTCTCTCACTGCAGAGTCAACCAGAGCCCCCACAGTCAAACTCTAAGTTTGGTGTTGAACTCCCATATCCAAACTCTAAGTTTGGTGTTGGGGAGTCTCAACAATGCTCTGAACATCTGTGAGGCTCCATGAGAGCCCACTGTCAAGCTATTGACATTAAAGAAGTGCTTGTTGGGAGACAACCCAATTTTTATTTATCTAATTTTAATTTATTTTTATTTTTATTTCATGTTTTATTAGGTTCATGATCATGTGGAGTCACAAAATAAATCAAAACATTAAAAACAGAATCAAAAACAGCAGAAGAAAAATCACACCCTGGAGGAGGATCTTACTGGCGTTTAAACGCCAGTAAGGAGCATCTGGCTGGCATTCAACGCCAGAACAGAGCATGGATCTGGCGTTGAACGCCAGAAACAAGCAGCATCCTGGCGTTCAGACGCCAGAAATGCACAGTGAGGAAAGCTGGTGCTGAATGCTAGAAACAAGCATAGAACTGGCGTTCAACGCCAAAAATATGCTGCATCTGGGCGCTGAACGCCCAGAACAAGCATCATTTCGGCGTTTAAACACCAGAATTGCATGCAAAGGCAATTCACATGCCTAATGGGTGCAGGGATGCAAATCCTTGACACCTCAGGATCTGTGGACCCTACAGGATCAACTCAACATCTGTGGACTCCACAGGATCCCCACCTACCTCCACTCACTCTCTTCCCTCTTCTCAATGTTCATCCTCTCTTCCCAATAAACACTCTTCCCCAAAACTCTTCACCAATCACCTCAATCTCTCTTCCCTATCACTACTTCACCACTCACATCCATCCACTCTTCCCCATAAACCTACCTCATAAACTCCACCTACCTTCAAAATTCAAAATCAATTTCCCACCCAAACCCACCCTATATGGCCGAAACTAAACCCCCCTCCCCTCCCTATATAAAGCCCTCCATTCTTCCTCATTTTCACACAACACAACCCTCTCTTCCCCTTCTTGGCCGAATACACATCTCCCTCCTCTCCTCCATATTTTCTTCTTCTTCTTCATCTATTCTTTCTTCTCTTACTCGAGGGCGAGCAATATTCTAAGTTTGGTGTGGTAAAAGCATAAGCTTTTTGTTTTTCCATTACCATTGATGGCACCTAAGACCGGAGAATCCTCTAGAAAAGGGAAAGGGAAGACAAAAGCTTCCACCTCCGAGTCATGGGAGATGGAAAGATTCATGTCCAAAGCCCATCAAGACCACTTCTATGATATTGTGGCCAAGAAGAAGGTGATCCCCGAGGTCCCTTTCAAGCTCAAGAGAAATGAGTATCCGGAGATCCGACATGAAATCCAAAGAAGAGGTTGGGAAGTTCTAACAAACCCCATCCAACAAGTCGGCATCCTAATGGTTCAAGAGTTCTATGCTAATGCATGGATCACTAAGAACCATGATCAAAGTAAGAACCCGAATCCAAAGAATTATATTACAATGGTTCGGAGGAAATACTTAGATTTTAGTTCGGAAAATGTGAGGTTGGCGTTCAACTTGCCTACGATGCAAGGAGATGCACACCCCTACACTAGAAGGGTCAACTTTGATCAAAGGTTGGACCAAGTCCTCATGGACATATGTGTGGAAGGAGCTCAATGGAAGATTGACTCAAAAGGCAAACTGGTTCAACTGAGAAGACTGGACCTTAAGCCTGCAGCTAGAGGATGGTTGGAGTTCATCCAACGCTCCATCAATTTGGGTCAGTCATTCTAGAAGAGACGTATAAACTATTATATATTACTGGAAAGCTCTGGAAGTTAACTTTTCAACGCTATTAATACCGCGCCAATTGGACTTCTGTAGCTCAAGATATGCTCGTTGGAGTGTATAGAGGTCAGGATTGACATCATCTGCTATCATTTCTTCGTCTCTAAACAAGATTCTTCCAAACTTGCCCAAAATTCACCTAAAATCATAAAAATAACACAAAAACTCAAAGTAGCATCCAAAGATGAATTTTGCACTAAAACATAGTAAAAATTAATAAAATCTAACTAAAAATAACTAGAAAATGCTATGAAAAAAGGGTATAAGATGCTCACGCATCACAACACGAAACTGAAATTGTTGCTTGTCTTCAAGCAACCAAAAACAAGATAAGACTAGATAGAAGAGAAAAATATATCAGGTTTTAGATTTGCCAATGAAGCTCAGTCTAATTACTGAGTGGGGCCACTAACACTTTATTTCTGAACAGCTTTGGCATCTCATTTTTCTTTGAAGCTCAGAAATATTGGCACCCTTTAGAACTAGAATCCGGATGATATTATTGATTCTCTTTTTTTAGTTTTTCTTGATTCTTGAACACAGCCTTTTCTTTTGGTGCTTTACACCTTTTGAGCCTAACCAAGACTCTAAGCGTTTTGTTTTCAAGTATTACCACCTAATACATAAACGCCACAAGCACTTAACTGGGGGAACCCTTTGAATTCAAATTTAGCTTTGCTTAACCCAGACAATGGTGCTCAGAGTTCTTAAGCATACTCTTTATAGGATTGGATCACGACTTTAAATTTTCAGTCTCAAGATTTTCTTAACACCTTCACACCACAAGCATATAGTTAGGGATAGTGATGTGGGGATTTATGCCGGTTCGGAAATTTAGACAAAATTAGAATTGCTTCCATTGCAAGTATAGTCCAAACCGGCAATGGAATCCCAACATCAAAGTTTAAATCAAAAGAATGTCACAATCCAAAACAAATATTAACCGGGAGCTTGAAATCCCAGGTCGTTCTCCCTCGTGGATGCAACTGAGGTGTCACTTTCTTGGTTGTGAGGAAAAAGGGTTTTGAATCAAGAAACGAAAGATTGAAAGAACTTAAGAAATAAAAGAACTAAGGAATGATCAGAATTGGAATCAATGCAAGTAAAAAAGAAACAAGGTCAAAACTAGTGAAAATGCTATAAATGCAATAAAGAGCCTTGACTTGGGAATGAGGATCCAAAGAATCCTATCATTGTCATAACCACAACTATGGCAACTATGATGAGTTAGTCTCCCTTAGTTAACCCTTAACATCGAGGAGTAGGTCAAGCAAGCATAATTGATCTTAATCCATAAGTCCTAGCTAACTTACTAAATTAATTGGTAAAAAGCTAGCTTCAATGGAAACAAGAGTCAACTAACTACCCAAGAATTGCCAGTAAATGTCAGACATTATGACTCTAGTTTTCTAGGAACTCAAATCCCAAGCCAAGGTGTGAAAATCTACTCAAAATTACCAAGTGGCATTTTCACAAACACTTGGTGGGCATAAAACCAAAACATGAGGAATTGCAAAGAAAAATGAAAACTATGACCAAACTATTCACAATATTAATAATAGAAACTCAATCAAGCATATAGGAATCATAAAACATTAAATGCATCAATCAAAAACTTCAAGAAACCAAAATTGCATATATATCAAGGTAACTTGAACCAAAAGGAAATGAAAGTAAAGATGATGTAATTAAAGGAAAAATTAAGAGTACTTACAAAAGAGTTGAGCAAAATCCAAAATCAAAGCTTGCTATAAAATGCTACAATGAACCCTAATTGAAAACCCTAAGAGAGCACTCCCTAATCTATACTACTCCTACTCCTAATGCATTTTATACCTAAAAGAAAAGTGTCCTAAGCTAATGCCTTCATATGGCTTCAATTCCCCTTGATATAGCACTTCCCATTCAGCATAAAGGCTCCCAAAACTGGGACAAAGACCCCCAAAATCGCGGATCACGTGTTTCATTAATGAAACCACATGCAGGGACCTGTGCGTACGCACAGATGTATGCGTACGCACACTTCGCTAAATTTTCACTTGCGCGTATACATAGAGGATCTTGTGTACGCACACCAGCTGATTTGCCTCCTGTGCGTACGCACAGTTAGTTATGTGCACGCACACTTCAGTGTATGCTTCTCCTTTGTTTTCTTCATGTGTTCTCCCTTTGTACGTGCTTCCTTCCACTTTTGGCTATCCATTCTTGCCTCTATGCCCTGAAATCACTCAACAAACATGTCATGACATCAAATGGAATAAAAATGGAATTAAAATCACTAATTTAAGCACAAAAATACATGTTTTCATATTTAAGTCTAAATTGGAGAGATAACACAAAAGTATGCTATTTTGGTTATTAAGTATGAGTTTATATGATGAAATCCATTCAAATCAAGACAAAATATCTCATCAAATATGGACTCATCAGATAACAACTCTTTTGAGCTTTCTAGGCCAATTTTGACCCTCCTAACCATTGATGCTCAAAGTCTTGGATCCTTGTTCTTTTGATCTTTTTTATTTTTTTTTTCTTTTTGTTGTTTCTTTTGCTTCAAAAATCAATCCTTTTTATATTTCAGAGAATCAATAATACTTCTCTAAATTCACTATTCTTTTAGAGCCAATATACTCAACCTCAATGTCAATTATGCATAGTTAATTCGTACATTCAGAAGATAAAGATAAGGCCACCATATCAAAGCAATTCGAATAACTTATGATATTACTCGAAACCTTGTGCATTTTACTACTTTTTTTTCAAAAATTTTCTTTTTAAGCTTAGTGAGTAATACATGAGGCATCTTCTAACCATAAAATTTTTGAAAATTTGAACTACTAGACTAGAAAGCAAAGAAAATTCCAATAGTGATCATGCAAAAGCTAGAATAGAAAATAGGAAATTAAGATGGTAGGGGATGATGAAACTTAACCACCTCAGTCATGGCGGCCGCTGCTACTCCGTGAAAAATGATTCACCTCCCTTTGGTGCCATTGATGATAATATAAACCTAGAGCTCACTCTGCACACTAAACTTAAAAAGTTTGCTTATCCCCAAGCAAAGAAAACTTGGTCCTTTTTTAGCGTAAAACACCAGGACTGCTTGCCTTCTTGCTGGTGCTAAACGCCCAATCTGGCGTTTAGCGCCAGAGCCTGCTTGCTCCAGGGCGCTCTGTTCTTCCATTCTGAGTTCTTCTGTCCCTGTTCTAAACACTGCACATGATCACAAACATTAGAAAACCTAGGAAAACTTTGAAAATTAAGAAAAAAAAAGAATAAAATAAAAAAATAAAACTGAGATAAAACTGAAATAAACTAAAAGATACTTATGGTTGGGTTGCCTCCCAAAAAGCGCTTCTTTAATGTCATTAGCTTGACACTTGATTGGTGACTTTTCTTTTTCTTCTTTCAGTTGGTTAAAAAAAAGGACTCCAAGGAAAAAGAGGAGAAGATTAGTGCCCTCAGATTTGAATTCCTCCTAACAAGCTTTCTTTTATTGTTATCAGCTTGATTCTCCTTGCTTGTTAGGGTAGGGGTTGCATTGTTTCTTGCTAACCTTCTCTTTTTCATGGATATCATCTTTTTTTCATTGGTCACAATCCTCTTTTCAGTACATTCCTTGATTATCTTCACCATTCTGAATTCAGGACTTGCATATTGTGTGGTGGGTAGTGTGTGCCTTTCATCAAGAATTATGAGTGATGCTCATCTTTGGTCTCCTTTTGGGACTTCTGAGGGTGTGGTACTTCAGGCTCCTGTGCCACTAATGGGGCTTGTAGCAATGTCCTTTCAATCTTTTCTTGAGCTTTTTCTTCCTTCAATTCCTCAGCAGCATATATTTCCTTAGACTTGGCCTCCTTGGTAAAGACCACAGTCCCATCTTCTTTCAATGTCTTCTTAGAGAGCAGCAGGCTTTTTACGAAGGCCTTGTAAGGAGGCACCTCCTCCATTAACTCAGCAAGAGAGATATTGTACAAGAACTGAATGAATTGTTCACCCTCGATCTCTTCTTGTGACTTCTGAGAGTGTACTTTAATGCTCTCAGCCTCTTCTGGTATTTCTGTTTGCTCTGATTCTTTAGCAACTATGGCCTTACACTCTTCTCTTGGGGTATGCACTATGTCACTGGGAAGAGTGAGGGGTCTCTGAAGTCGCTGAGGGAATGACAATTTGGTTTTGTACTCTGGGGCCTTGGGTAATACAGCATGAGTGTCCAGAGTGACTGGAAAAGGGTTATCAGGGTGCCTGGGAGGAACGTCTTTTGAATTGATGTCTATTACCCCATTCTCTGGGCATTCAACATCAGCTCTGCCCCCTCCTGGGCATTCAACTTCAGCTCTGCCCCTCCTGGGCGTTCAACTTCCTCTCTACTTGAGTGATTCTTCCACCCTTGATTAAAAGTCTGAGAATAAGGGGCATCGTAGGGATTTCTGGAGGAATTTCTCATGTAATTATCCTACTCAGGTGTCCACTGGCCATAGTTGTGAATTTCACCTTGAGGGAAGTTACCACTCATATCACAAGGAGTATCTGGAGGAGCACTATGAACCTCAGCAACTTGACTCAGCATGCTGCTCAATTGTTAAGTGAGAAGACTTATTTGTTGCAACATAAGTGCATTCTGAGCAAGGATCATATCTACATTCTCCACTTATTGAGCTTCCTTCCAAACTGGATTTCTCTCAGATGAGTATAAGTACTGGTTATTGGCAACCATCTCAATAAGCTCATATGCCTCATCGGGTGTCTTTTTTATGTGCAGAGAATCACCTACAGAGTGATCCAATGACCTCTTGGCCATCTCAGAGAGACCTTCATAGAAGATGTCTATCTTGACCCAATCTGAGAACATATCGGGTGGGCATTTTCTGAGTATCAGCTTGTACCTTTCCTAAGCATCATAGAGGGACTCGCTCTCTTCCTGTATGAAGGTCTGAACATCTGTCCTCAGCTTAGTCAATCTCTACGAGGAAAAGAAGCGGTTCAGAAACTTGTTAACAACCTTATCCCAAGTGTTCAAACTCTCCTTGGACTGGTCGCAAAGCCAATCCTTTGCTTGATCCCTCACAGCAAATGGGAAAATCATCAGCCTGTAGACTTCAGGATCTACTCCATTGGTCTTTACAGTATCACAGATCTGCAGAAAGTCAAAGATAAATTTATTGGGGTCTTCCTGTGGGAGTCTATGAAATTGACAATTTTGTTGCACTAGGAAAATCAACTATGGGTCGAGCTCAAAATTATCTACTCTAATAGGAGGTATACTAATGCTACTTCCATACAAATCAGGAGTGAGAGCTGTGTAAAATCCCAGGGATCTTCTGGGTTGAGTACCCCCCATTCGGATCTATAGTGATTTTAGTGTACCTATATAAACAAGGGACAAAGAAAGTAGGAGTCTCTATGTCAAGGTATAGAGAACTCCTGGTGAGATATCCAAAAAAGAAATAAGAATTAAATTTTTTTTAGTTAAAAATTCGAAAATAAAAAAAAAGTAGAAAACAAAAATTATAAATTTCGAAAAATAAATTAAAAAAATTAGAAAGAAAGGGATTTATAAATTTTAAAAATTCAAAAAAGAAAGAGAAAGAAAAATTAAAGAAATACCAAACTTAAAAATTAATATAACAAGATAAAGTAAACAATTAACTAACAAGAATTGAAAATAAAGATGGAAGGGTTGTTTGAAAAAAAAGGTTAAATAAAGATTTTGAAATTCAAAATTAAAAGAAAGAAAAACTAAAGAAACACCAAACTTAAATTTTGAATTTAAAATAAAGATAAGGTAACAAGATTTGAAAATCAAGCAAAAAATAAGATAAAGATCCAAGATTAGGAAAGATAAACAAGATATGATGAAAGAAAATTAAATCAAACAAGAAGATCACTAACGGAACACCAAACTTAAAATTTTAAACCAAGATAAGAAAAAGATGTAAAATTTTTGAAAATTTTAAGAAATTTTTTTCAAAAATTAAAAGGAAAAAGTCAAATAAAGATTTTGAATTTCAAAATTAAAGAAAGAAAGACTAAAGAAACTCTAAATTTTAAAATGTTGAATTTAAAATATAGATAAGATAAGATAAGATATCAAAGTTTGAAACTTTAAGAAAAGATAAAGATTAAAGATCAAGAAAGATAAACAAGATATGATTTGAAAATATAAAAAGAAAATTAATTAAAAAAAGAAAATATTTAAAATTTTCAAAATTTAAAAAGAAAAGAAAATATTAAAGGACACCAAACTTAAAAATTTAAAATTAAATCAAGATAGGATACAAAGAAAAATTTGAAAATTAAAAAGGGAAAGATAAACAATATTAATTTTAAAAATTTAAAGGGAAAAACACTAAAAGAACACCAAACTTAAAAATTTTGAAATCAAATAAGAGAAAGTAATAAAAAAATTCGAACAAAAAGAAAGCAAACAAGAACAAATTTCGAAAATCAGGAAGAACAATAATTAAACAAAAACAAGTCAAAAAACCTGATCTAAGCAACAAGATAACTGGTAGTTTGTTAATCACGAACAATCCCCAAAAACGGCGCCAAAAACTTGGTGTGTGAAATTTGAACTCACACAACTTCATCGGCAAGTGCACCTGGGTCGTCCAAGTAATACCTCAGGTGAGTGATGGTCGATCCCAGGAGGATTGTTGGATTGAGCAAGCAATAGTTATCTTGCTGGGCTTAGTCAGGCAAACAGAAAAGAGAGTTGTTATTGTTGTAGGCGTATGAAACAAAATAATAAAGAAAGTAGTAAAGAATTGGTGTAGAAACAATAATGAGAAAACAAGTTAAGGCTTCGGAGATACTTATCTTTCTAGATTAATACTTCTTACTGCCTAAATTAACAATGAATGATTCATTCTATGATAAACTATAAGTGATTAAACTCCAATTCCTTGGCAATTTAATCTCCTCTGATTCTCATCAAAAGCCAGGGTCAGTGGTCATTCGATTCGAATGAGGGTAAAGCTCAGTGCAATTCACTCTCCCCTGATCCTACATAAAGTGCCATAGACAAGGTAAGATATTTTGGATTAGAGAATGAAGCGTAGTATTCTAGTTTATACCACAAAAATCTTAATTACAGAAAGCTAACAGGATTTCATATCACATACCCCAATTAATACAGATAATTCGCAGTTTAGGAGATGTATTTTCAAGCTGTAGCTCAATACTATCCGGTCAGGGACTCGTAAGAACTCATGTAGAAAAAATGGTCATACTTCCGTTTCACCCCAGATTCATAAGATGAAGAACGAAGATACGTCATAGAAAGGAATCAAACATATATTAAAATCGAAAAGTAATGATATTAATCCATAGGAATAAGCAGAGCTCCTAACCTTAACCAGGAGGTTTAGTTACTCATACTTTACAGAGAAAACAAAGTAAAACGCAAAGAATAAGATCTTCGAAGGCGTGCTCTGTGATACCCTTAAACCTAAGTGATCTCCTCTTTAAATAGTAAATGCTAAGCCTAAAACCTGTTATTTTGATTTAAGAATTACAAAAATAAGATAAGAAAAGCCTAAGGAGTGCTAAAATTCACTTTGGGACCCACTTGGTGAGTGTTTGGGCTGATGCTTGGCATTCAACTTGAATTCTGGGCATTGAACTTGGAGAGGAGGGTGAATTCGCTAGTTTTTGCTCCCTGGGTGGCGTTGAATGCCAATTTTGGGTGTTCAACTTGGGAGGTTGGTCCTTCTTGGGCGTTAAACGCTCAAGCTTGGAATTTAATGCCAGTTTTGGCAGTTATACTGGAAGAGAAGTATAGACTATTATATATTGTTGGAAAGCTCTGGAAGTTAGCTTTCCAATTCCATTAAAATAACGCCAATTGGACTTCTATAGCTCAAGATATACTCATTAGAGTGCACGGAGGTCAGGATTGACAACATCTACTATCCTTTCCTCGTCTCTGAACAAGATTCTGTCAAACTCACCCAAAATTCATCTAAAATCATAAAAATAACACAAAACTCAAAGTAGTATTTAAAGATGAATTTTTCACTAAAACATGGTAAAAATTAATAAAATCTAACTAAAAACAACTAGAAAATGCTATGAAAAAGGGGTATAAGATGCTCACGCATCAATTACCTCTCTGTTCTCATCCTCAATCTCGTCCACGTTTAGGAGACGCTATTTGGGTCCTATTCACACCAAACAGTTGATACTAAAGTGACTAGCCTCAATATCTCAAGCGTAAACCCCGATAAATTAGTAGATAATTAGTCAGTAAATTAGTTTTTAATAAGGGATATTAGAAATGTGAATATTTTATTAAATTAGAATAGAGCTCATCAAAACGAGAATTTTGACACTAATTTCGAGAAAAATGATCCAAGATTTGACCGAACGGGCCGAACCGGTTGAACAAGCCCAAACCGGGCTGTGGGCCCAACTGAGCCAGCCATTTAAAATAAACCCCACATTATTTTCTTCTTCATTTTCAGCAGAACGCTGAAGGTTTGCGTCCAGGGAGAAGAAGAAAAAGGTCCAAACCCTCGTTCCAAGTTCAAGGCGCCGTAACTTCCCGATCCGAGCTCCGATTGCCGCACCGTTTGCGACCACGCGTCCACCGGGTTGAGCTCTACATTTTTACCGGAACAATTTCATAGGTAAGCCCTTGAATATTCTCAGCCACACTTTTTCCCCAATTTTCAAAATATAGAAAGAAAATGTTGAATTTCTTTGATTTATGATGTTTTAGGATCTAATTAGTTTGAGGGAAACGTTCACCCTTACTTATGTGAAGCTTGGGTAAGGTGAGGATACAATAATTCTATTTTAATTTCATTGAATTTGAGCTTTGAGTATTAAATTGGATATATATGTGTTATAAATGTGTATTAGGTTGTGAATAAATAATTGGAGTTTGAAATTGTGAATACTGAAACTTGGAGGAAGCTGATTAATTGAGGTCTTGAGGACTGTATTCTTTAGAAAAATTGTCTTGGAATAATACTTGGGAATCGGCTAAGGTATGGTTTAGGTTTCTGGCATTTAATATATAATATTATGTGAAAACTTAGGCTAGATGACCATAGGATAAGTTGGAATGCAGGTGTATGTTTAATGTTTAGTGATTTGTCAATGAATATATTTGGTTGAAGTTTATTGGATAATTAGTTATTAATTTTGGATGGTGAATGTTGTTATGTTAATTTGGAGAGAATTATGGTTGAATGTTATTGTTGATGAACATGGTTGGTTTGGTTCTTGTTGATTAACTAATGATTTGGTGAATTATTGATTTGAGGTATAACTATTGTGGAGGTTGTTGTGATAATGAGGTATTTTGTGTTAAAAGCCTAGGATTTGTGAACTATGAGTCTTAATTGAATTTTAGTTGTTGGATTTGAATATTGTATGAGTTTAATTGTTGATCTGAGGTAGATTTATTGTGGTGATTGTTACGATGATGAGGAAGGGTATGTTGAATTGAAAAGAATGCAGGTTTGGACCCGAAAAGGGTGGCAAAGTCCGAGTTTTAGAGGAGATGCTGCCGAAATTTTATAAAAATTAGAGATTTTGCTTATATGAATTATGTTTTGAATTGGAACTATTGATGGACGGAATGAGAGATGTGATAATGAAGGATAAGGATTGAATATGATTGACGTATAATGATAAATGAGATGCGATTGAGAATGATGTGGATGTTGATGAATTATAATTGAATTATTTATATGGCTTATGAATTTGAATAATCTGAGATACGAGATTCCCTGGATAAAGTGCCGTGGCTTGCCACCATGTGTACCAGGTTGAAAACTCGATACTCTGTTGACCCTACGACGTAAATGTGACCGGGCACTATATAAATTCCCGGGAATGTTACCCCCATTAAGCAATATTGATTATTTGAGAAAAAGCTATGCATAGACTCTTGGAGATGCACATCGGGGGATAGTCTAAGGACAATTCAGACTTGTCAGGTTGGCTGGATAACTGACAGATGAGCCTCATCATCCATAGGACAGGCATGCATCATATGCATATTACTTGAATTACTTTCTTGTGCTTTAATTGGGTGTGCCTAAATGTACTTGCCATGTTAAATGTGTATTTGTTACCTGCTGTATTTGTAACCTTCTTGTGCTTGCCTTTATCTGTTTATCTGTCTGTGAAATGCATGATGGAGTTGGAGGTATGGAGGAAAGGCAGAATGGGATTTAGATTTAAGGTTAAGTTAAGTTAGGCTTAAATATCCTTAGAAAACCACCTTTTATGGCTCCTATTTAATACTTTAATCCCACTAATGCAGATAATTAGATTCAGGCTGTGGAAAGGGCGTTACAGGCACAACAGGTTCCTGAAGAGCAATGGGTTGAGTTTGGAACTTATCAGTTGCAAGGTGAAGCTCAGTATTGATGGTAGGGAACACGACGTATCCTGCAACCAGATGGTGCTGTGATAACCAGGAGGTTGGTCATCTAAGAATCATGTTTTGCTTGATTGTTCTGAAAAGTCAATACAGTTTATGCCGAAAGGGTCAGAAGCACTGGTTGTGGTGAATAGTTACTATTTGAATTCCATGATAGTAAACTATTCTGGAACTGAATGTCAAGGTATTATGTTATTAACTGCGGGAGTATCAGGTGATGATCAGAGTTTACAGCAGATTCCAGTTTTATGTGAATTTCCAGATGTGTTTCCGGATGATATAATGAATTTCCACCTAACCGGGAAGTGGAATTCGCAATTGAGTTGGTGCTGGGAGCCGGTCCAATTTCGATTACTCCTTATAGGATGTCATCTTTAGAAATGGCTGAACTGAAAGCTTAGTTGGAAGATCTATTGGGTAAGCATTTTATCCGACCAAGTGTTTTTCCGTGGGGAGCGCCAATGTTACTGGTAAAGAAGAAGGATGGGAGTATATGGTTGTGTGTCGACTATCGACAATTGAACAAGATCACTGTGAAGAATAAATATCCGTTGCCTAGAATTGACGATCTAATGGATCAGTTACAGGGTGCCGGTATATTTTCTAGGATTGATCTGCGATCTGGTTATCATCAGATAAGGGTTAGAGACGAGGATATTCCGAAAACTGCTTTCAAGACGCGTTATGGTCATTATGAGTATACAGTAATGTCTTTTGGGTTAACTAATGCCCCGGCAGTATTTATGGATTATATGAACATGATTTTCCGACCGTATCTGGACAAGTTTGTTATTGTCTTCATTGATGATATTCTTGTTTATTCTAAGTCTGAATAGGAACATGCTGATCACTTGCGAACTGTGCTGCAAATTCTGAGAAACAGGAAGTTATATGCTAAGTTATCTAAATGTGAGTTCTGGAAGAGTGAACTGAAGTTTCTCGGCCACGTGGTGAGTAAGCAGGGGATAGCTGTGGATCTTGCTAAGGTGGAAGCAGTGATGAATTAGGAGCGACCAACTTCAGTGACAGAGATCAGGAGTTTTCTAGGTTTGGCGGGATATTATTGCAGATTCATTAAGGGATTTTCAGAGCTCGCCTTACCTTTAACTAAACTGACTAGGAAGGATACGCCTTTTATCTGGACTCCGAAGTATGAAGCACAGGTTGACTACTGCACCCGTGTTGGTATTGCCTGAACCAAGTGAACCATTTGAAGTATACTGTGATGCATCGCTGAAGGGCTTGGGGTGCGTTCTAATGCAGCACCAGAATGTTGTAGCATACGCCTCACGGCAATTAAGACCGCATGAAATAAACTATCTGACACATGATTTGGAACTTACTGCTGTTGTGTTTGCTTTAAATATTTGGAGGCACTACCTCTATGGCGTTAAGTTTCATGTTTTCTCAGACCATAAGAGTTTGAAGTATCTTTTTTAGCAGAAAGAGTTGAATATGCGTTAGAGAAGGTGGATGGAGCTTCTGAAAGATTATGATTTTGAATTGAATTATCATCTAGGAAAAGCAAACGTTGTGGCAGACGCCTTGAGTCGGAAGTCTTTATATGCAGCTTGGATGATGCTACAGGAGGAAGAGTTACTGAGGGCATTTCAAGGTTTGAATTTGGGAGTTAGAGAAGAATCTGGAATTTTGTGTTTGAGTCAGTTGCAGATTTTAAGTGATTTTAAATCAGAACTTCTGAAAGCTCATCAAGATAGTGAAGCGTTACGTAAGGTATTACCAGCAGTTGAATAAGGAAAACAATGGAGATTGTCAGAAGGACAGGATGGATTGTGGAGGTTCAAGAACCGGATTATTGTGCCAGATATCGGAGACCTGTGACAGAGTATTTTGAAGGAAGCTCATAAGAGTGGATTCTCAATTCACTCGGGGAGTACTAAAATGTACCAAGATCTGAAAGCGATGTTCTGGTGGCCAGGTATGAAGAATGATGTGGCACTGCATGTATCTAAATGTTTAACGTGTCAAAAAGTTAAGATTGAGCATCAGAGACCATCAGGGACCCTTCAGCCTTTGGATATTCCACAATGGAAATGGGAGAGTATCGCAATGGATTTTGTGATAGGTTTGCCTAGAACCCGATCAGGTTGTGACGCTATTTGGGTAGTTGTAGATCAACTGACGAAATCAGCTCATTTTCTTCCTATCCGAATAAGTTGCACAATGGAGGAATTGGCTCGAATATATATCAAAGAGATTGTCAGGTTACATGGCGTTCCTTCTACCATTATATCTGACAGAGATTCCCGTTTTACATCAAGGTTTTGGGGAGCTTTTCAGCGTGCTGATGCGTGAGCATCTTCCCTATCTTTTCCTAGTGAATTTGTATTTTATTTGTTGAGTTTAATCAACAATTAATTATCTTTTAGCCACTATGGATGTTACTTTGAGTCGTGTGCAATTCTGTTTATTTTAGGTAGCATTTGGCTAGATTTGATGGAGTTTCCGCAGAAAAGGAAAAGAAGGCGAATGATGCTGTCAACCCTGACCTCTCTGCACTCAAACCTGAATAAATCGAGCTACAGAGGTCTAATGAACTTGATTCTAGTGGCGTTGGAAAGCTAACTTTTAGAGCTTTCCAACGATATATAATAGTCCATACTTCTTCTCCAACCACGCTGCCAAGGCTGCCTAACTTGAGATTTCTCAAGTTAGGCGCAAAACATTAATAAGCATGCATAAGGATTAGGCCTCCATCAAGTTAGGCGTAGCCATCAAGCCCAACACGCCTTTCCTCACTTCATTCACACCAGCTAAGGCATAGCCCATCACCAAGTTAGGCGTGGATCCTGCAAAGCAAGTGGTCCCCACCCATCAACGGAAGACTTGTTAATTAATTCGAATTTAAATTCAAATCCTAATTTTTAGGGAAAGATATTATTTTTAGTTTTAGAAGATAGATTTTAAATTTATTAGGATTAGATATAAATAGGGAGATTCCAGCTCAACATTATTCCATTCCAATTTGCAATCCTTATTATTCTCTGAACCATGAGCAACTAAACCTCCACTGTTAAGGTTAGGAGCTCTGTCTATTTGTATGGATTGATTTTATTGCTTTTTCTATTTTAAGTTATGCATGGATTTATAATTTAAGAATTGTTTTCGCTCTTTATCTTATGAATTTAGGTTGAACGGAAGTGTGACCCTTTTTCTATTTGAGTTCTTGTAAAACTTGGAAAAGCTCTTTACTTGAACAACAGCTTGAAAACATATTTTCCTAAATTTTAATTATCTGGATTTAACGGGATATGTGACATATAATCCTTTTATTTTTGGGTAATTAGAGTTTTTGTGGCATGTAAACTGGAATTTGATCATGTAGCTTCTAATTGGAATTAATTGACCAAGGAATTGGCAGTTGATGAATTTTAGAGGAGACTAGAAAGGTCTAAGGAATTAGGGTCTAGTCACATATAGTTTGCCATAAATTAAATCCTACATAATTAAAATAGTTAGTAAGAAAAGTAATCTGGAAAAATAGATAACTCTGAAACCTTAACTATCTTCTCCATATTTCTTCCCAATTTATTTACTCGCCTTCCTTCAATATTCTTTATATTGTTTAATGTCTTTTATATTTCTCATACACTTTTTTCTGTTTGTCTAACTAAGCCAATCAATAATCATTGTTGCTTGATCTATCACTTCTCGTGGGATCCACCCTTACTCACCTGAGATATTACTTGGTACGACCCGGTGCACTTGCCGGTTAGTTTATGGGTTATAAAATACCGCACCAAGTTTTTGGCGCCGTTGCCGGGGATTGACTGTGATTAACAACTATTAGTTGCTTGATTTTTTAGATTAGCCATTTTAATTTTAATTAGTTTTATTTTATTATTATTAATTTTTATTTTTCATTTTTGTTTATTTTCATTCCCCTAAAAAAATTTTTTTTTTCTTCGTTCTTTCGTTCCTCCCCCTTCCTGTTTCGTTTTATCTCTTTTTTTTTGCTTTTATATTTTTTTGTACTTTAGTCCGTTTTTAATTTTTTATTTCATTCTTATTTTATTTTCGTTTTCTTTTTATTTTCTTTTATTTTCATTTTTTTTTGTTTCCTTCCATTTTTTTATATATTTTATTAGTTTTATTTTATTTTTGTCTTTAATTTTTTAGAAAAAAATAATAAAATAAATAAATAAATAAATAGCACTTATAATTTTTTTTTTAATTTCTGAAATTAAGTTTGGTGTCCTCTATTTATTTTTATTTTAATTTTTTCTGTTTATTTTTTTGGTTAATTTTGAATTTTTTTTGTTTTAATTCTATCTATAATTTTCAAAATTTATTTATTTATTTTATTTAGTATTTTTATTTTGTTATTTTACACAGGTTATCTCACAGGGACTTCTCTGCACTCTGACGTAGAGAGTCTCATCTTTTCTTGTCTTCTATTTGTTTATGCGCAGCAACAGAGACAAAGAACATCTCTTAGACTTTGATCCTGAACCTGAAAGAACTTTCAGGCAGCGTTTGTAACAAGCAAGACTTTACAAGGCTGTAGAGTCCACTATGGATAATAATAATGCTATTAATGCTAATGTGACAAATTCGAATGGGGATGAGCAACAAAGGAGAGTGCTTGGCTCTTATTCTGCCCCTACTGCGGATCTTTATGGAAAAAGCATTGTGGTGCCTCCTATAGCTGCAAACAACTTTGAGTTGAAGCCACAATTGGTCACCCTGGTGCAACAGAACTACCAGTATCATGGGCTTCCTCATGAAGATCCAAATCAGTTTATATCTGATTTTCTGCAGATTTGTGATACTGTGAAGACAAATAGAGTGAACCCAGAGGTGTACAAACTCATGCTTTTTCCGTTTGCTCTGAGGGATAAAGCAAAGCTATGGCTAGATTCCCAACCTAAGGAGAGTTTGAATACTTGGAAAAAAGTTGTTACTGAGTTTCTTACTAAGTTTTTCCCACCAAAGAAGCTGACTAAGCTTAGGTTGGAGGTTCAGACCTTCAGGCAGAAGGAGGGTGAAACTCTTTATGAAGCTTGGGAGAGATACAAGCTACTGACTAGGCAATGCCCTCCGGACATGTTCTCCAAATGGACCCAACTAGATATCTTTTATGAAGGCTTGGGTGAGATGTCCAAGATGAGCTTAGATACTTTTGCAGGCGGTTCATTACACAAGAAGAAGACACCAGAGGAGACTATTGAGCTAATTAAATTGGTTGCTAGCAACCAATATTTGTACTCATCTAACAGGAATCCTGTGAACTCTGAGACCTCTCAGAAGAGAGGCGTGCTGGAAGTAGAAGCTGTTAATGCTCTTCTTGCTCAGAACAAGCTTATGTCTCAGCAAATAAATCTACTTACTCAGCAGATGAGTGGCATGCAAGTCTCAGCTATCAACACCCAAAATCCACCTCAAGAGGCCTCCTATGACATGGCAGGTAATTTTGTGCAAAATAATAATTATGATTATACTCAATCCCCTTCTGAACAGGTCAATTACATGGGGAGTGCTCCTAGAAATCCCAATAATGATCCCTATTCTCAAACCTACAATCAAGGGTGGAGAAATCACCCAAATTTTGGGTGGAGTGACCAACCTCAGAGACCTCAGAACTTCAACAATAATTCTCAGGGCGGCTTCCAATAGAACAATTACAATAACCACCAATTTCAGTCTCAGCAGCAACAATCACCTCAGCAGGCAAACTCTAAATCCTAAAAAGATTCTAATTGGGAGATGATGAAGAGTTTTGTGCAGGAAACCAGAGCATCAATCAAGAATTTGGAGATTCAGATGGGTTAAATAGTCACAAAAGTTAATGAAATTGATCAGAGGACCACTAATAGCCTTCCTGGTAACACAATTCCAAATTCAAGAGAGGAATGCAAGGCTATCACCTTGATAAATGGAAAAGTGGCAAGTATGGAAGCACAAGTTAGTGAGGAGCCCATTGAAAAAGAAGCTCTGGAGAAGAAGAAGGAAGAAGTATAGCATGTCCCTCCAAAGCGTGCAGACAACCCATTCCCAAACTCTCTTGACACTTATCCTACATTACCAAAGGCTCCTGAGTACAAGCCTCAAATGCCATATCCTCAGAGGCTTCAAAAGGAGACCAAGGACAAGCAGTTTTCAAAGTTCTTGGAAGTCTTCAGAAAGTTGCAAATCAATATTCCTTTTGTTGAGGTTTTGGAGCAAATGCCTCTCTATGTCAAGTTCATGAAGGAGCTGTTGTCAAAGAAGAAGCCTTTAAAGGGAGATGAGACAGTGGTCGTGACTAAAGAATGTAGTGCCATCATTCAGAATAACTTGCCAAGGAAGATGCCAGATCCAGGGAGCTTTCAAATTCCATGCACCATTGGGAGCACAACCTTTGAGAAAGCCTTATGTGATCTGGGGGCAAGCATAAATCTAATGCCCTTATCTGTGATAAAGAAGCTGCAAATCCAAGAGGCACAACCCACAAAGATAGCATTACAGATGGCAGACAAATCCATGAAGCCTGTATACAGATTGGTGGAGAATATTTTGGTCAAAGTGAGTAAGTCCTTCCTCCCAGCAGATTTTGTAATTCTTGACACAGGGGAGGATGAGAATGCCTCTATAATTCTAGAAAAACCATTCCTAGCCACTGAAAGAGCTCTGATTGGTGTAGAAGTGGGTGAATTAGTGCTTAGAGTGCATGATGAGCAACTAGTCTTTCACATCTTCAAAGATGTACATTCAACAGGTGAAGAAGAGAGGTGCATGCAGACTGAGCTTATTGATCCAAACCTTCAAGAACCCCTGATGATGCACAGCAGAAATTGCAGCTCAAACCTCCTTTGGTGACAATCAATAAAATTCCTCCTGACATCAAACCTAAGTTTGGTGTTGGGAATGCATCATCCACCAAGGAGGAGGTTCCCAAAAAGAAAAAAGTACCCAGGGGATGGAGAAACAAAAAGATCCCCACTGAAGGTTTTTCCACAGGAATGAAGGTGGTGTTGACTAAGAATCCAGTGTAGATCTATACAGTAAACAGAATCCTCTCTCTGGAGCATATTGAGCTAATTTATGGAGACACAGGAAAGAAATTCAAAGTAAGGGGTGAGGAGCTGAGCCCCTATGATCCTCCTCCTTAGAGGAGCTGACCGTCAAGCTAGTGACGTTAAAGAAGCGCTTGTCAGGAGGCAACCCGATAATTTTGTATCCTTAGCTATTTTTTTTGTAGTAGTAGTTTTCTTCCTTATTTGATTTTGATTGAGTTCTTACTAATTTTCTGATCATGCAGCTATTTCAGAACAGGAACCGGATAATTAAATTAAAAAAAATATAGAAAAAAAAAAGCAAAAACATAAAAAAATACAATATAAAAATTCAAAAAAAAACAAATATATATATATATATTCTTTATTTTAACTTTTTTTTATTCTTTTATCATTTTCCTTTTTTGTATTAATTTTTGTTTTTCCTCCGTGCACTTTTTATGTCCCTTCCTGTTTTCAGATTTTCTTCGCTTGAGGACAAGCAAACCTTTAAGTTTGGTGTTAACGCTTCGCTTATGAGTTTTCTGTTTATTTTTAATGGCACCAAAGGGAGGTGAATCATCTTCACGGAGGAACACAACCTGAAGAATAAAACAACTGCTAGGATAACTAAGGTGGTTGAGTTCCTTTCATTTTTTATTCCTTTCCGCTTTACTATGTTATGTTCTGGTTTTCTGCTATTTTGCTTTGTTTATTGCATGATCCTTTATTAGTTAGATTCCTATATTCTAGTTTAGTTTTCTGTTAATTTGCTTTAATTCTAAAAGATGCCTTATGTATTACCCATTGAGCTTGAAATAAAAAAAATAAAGAAAGAAGAAAAGGGGGTGTAATGCATGAGAAATTGAGTTAATTTTAAGAGTAGTCTTATTTAATTAAATGTGGTGGTATTAATTGTAATTCTGAATGAATGATATGAACAATGCATAGTTAAATTTGAATCAAAGAATGTTGATGTATAAGGAACAGGAATTTAGAGAACTATTATGACTTCTTTGAAATTAATGAAAGTTTAATCCTTGAAGCAAAAGAAACAGCAAAAGAAAAATAAAAGTAAGGTCTAAGGCTCTGAGCATCAATGACTAGGGAGGTCAGACATGATTAAAAGCTCAAAGAGTTGTTTCCCTAGTCACATGCTTGTGGTGTTCTTGTGTCAAGTAATCCTTGAGACAAAACATTTAGAGTCGAGATCAATTACATTTAACAGAGTATGCCAAAGGCTTTGAGCACCACTGTCTGGGAGTGACTAAAAAAATGTATATACCAAAACTCAAAGAGAGTTTCCTAGTTAAGTGCTTGTGGTGTTTCTGTGTCAAGTGAAGTTTGAGACAAAATATTTAAAGTCACGGCAAGGCTCAAGGTGCAAAGCACCAAAGAAAAAAATCAAAGAAAAATTGTTGTGTTCAAGGGTTAAATTAAGTTATAAAAGATCAGAGAATTCATAATATTATCCGGATTCTAATTCCGAATGACAGTGACATCCTTCCGATTCAAAGGAGAGTGAGATGCCAAAACTATTCAAGATTGCAATTGTAAACCCCACTTTAAGAAGAGACATGAGCTTAATCGAACTCTCATTCTCATGCAAATTCACATCCTAAGCCTATATTAGTTTTGGTTGCTTGAGGACAAGCAATAATTCAAGTTTGGTGTTGTGATGCGTGAGCATCTTTCCTATCTTTTCCTAGTGAATTTGCATTTCATTTGTTGAGTTTAATCAAGAATTAATTATCTTTTAGCCACTATGGATGTTACTTTGAGTCGTGTGCAATTCTGTTTATTTTAGGTAGCATTTGGCTGGATTTGATGGAGTTTCCACAGAAAAAGAGAAGAAGGCGAATGATGCTGTCAACCCTGACCTCTCTGCACTCAAACCTGAATTACTCGAGCTATAAAGATCCAATGAACGTGATTATAGTGGCGTTGGAAAGCTAACTTTCAGATCTTTCCAACGATATATAATAGTCTATACTTCTTCTCCAACCATGATGCCAAGGCTGCGCCTAACTTGAGATTTCTCAAGTTAGGCGCAAAACATTAATAAGCATGCATAAGGATTAGGCCTCCATCAAGTTAGGCGCAGCCATCAAGCCCAACACGCCTTTCCTCACTTCATTCACACCAAGTAAGGTGCAGCCCATCACCAAGTTAGGCGTGGATCCTGCAAAGCAAGTGGTCCCCACCTATCAACGGAAGACTTGTTAATTAATTCGAATTTAAATTCAAATCCTAATTTTTAGAAAAAGATATTATTTTTAGTTTTAGAAGATAGATTTTAAAAATTTATTAGGATTAAATATAAATAGGGGGATTCCAGCTCAACATTATTCCATTCCAATTTGCAATCCTTATTATTCTCTAAACTATGAGCAACTAAACCTCCACTGTTAAGGTGAGGAACTCTGTCTATTTGTATGGATTGATTTTATTGCTTTTTCTATTTTAATTTATGCATGGATTTATAATTTAAGAATTGTTTTCACTCTTTATCTTATGAATTTGGGTGGAATGGAAGTATGACCCTTTTTGTATTTGAGTTCTTGTAAAACTTAGAAAAGCTTTTTACTTGAACAGCTTGAAAACATATTCTCCTAAATTTTAATTATCTGGATTTAACGGGATACGTGACATATAATCCTTTTATTTTTGGGTAATTAGAATTTTTGTGGCATGGAAACTGAAATTTGATCATGTAGCTTCTAATTGGAATTAATTGACCAAGGAATTGGCAGTTGATGAATTTTAGAGGAGACTAGAAAGGTCTAAGGAATTAGGGTCTAGTCACATATAGTTTGCCATAAATTAAATCCTACATAATTAAAATAGTTAGTAAGAAAAGTAATCTGGAAAAATAGATAACTTTGAAACCTTAACTGTCTTCTCCATATTTTCTTCCCAATTTATTTACTCGCCTTCCTTCAATATTCTTTATATTGTTTAATGTCTTTTATATTGCTCAAATACTCTTTTCTGTTTGTCTAACTAAGCCAATCAATCAATCATTGTTGCTTGATCCATCAATCCTCGTGGGATCGACCCTCACTCACCTGAGGTATTACTTGGTACGATCCGGTGCACTTGCCGATTAGTTTATGGGTTATAAAATACCGCACCACGTGCATTTAGGACTTAGTTAAGCTTGAGTACTACGTATCATCCTCAGACAGATGGTCAGTCAGAGAGAACTATTTAGACCTTGGAAGATATGCTAAGGGCTTGTGTATTGAACCAGCCGGCGAGCTGGGATCGGTATATGCCATTAGTAGAGTTTGCTTATAACAATAGCTATCATGCAAGCATTGGAATGGCTCCATATGAGGCTCTGTATGGTAGAAATGTCAATCTCCGTTGTGTTGGTATGAAACTGGAGAAAGGAGTTTATTAGGGTCTGAGATGATAGCTGAAACTACTAAACAGATAAAGAAGATTCGTAGTCGAATGCTTATAGCCCAGAGCTGCCAGAAGAGTTATGTTGATCAGAGGAGAAAGCCTTTGGAATTTGAGGAAGGAGAGCATATTTTTTTGAAAATTTACACCAACTACTGGAGTAGGAAGAGGTATTAAGACTAAGAAACTGAATCTCATTATATTAGACTGTTTGAGATCCTAAAAAGAATTAGGCCGGTAGCCTATAGGATTGCCTTATCACTATATCTTTTGAATTTGCACGACGTGTTTCATGTGTCACAGCTTCGGAGATATACTCCTAACGCAAGTCATGTTCTGGAACCGGAACCGATTCAAGTGAGGGAAGATCTAACACTTCCAGTAATTCCGGTAAGAATTGTTAACGCCATCGTTAAACGAATACGCGGGAAAGAAATATCATTGGTAAAAGTAGCTTGGAGTCGAGCCAATATTAAAGAACACACTTAGGAACTTGAATCAGATATGCGAAAGGACTACTCACATCTCTTTTCAGGTAACTAAATTTGAATTTTGAGGGAAAAATTCTTTGTTAGATGGGTAGGATGTAAACCCCGATAAATTAGTAGATAATTAGTCAGTAAATTAGTTCTTAATAAGGGATATTAGAAATGTGAATATTATATTAAATTAGAATAGAGCTCATCGAAACGCGAATTTTGACACTAATTTCGAGGAAAACGGTCTAAGATTTGACCGAACGGGCCGAACCGGTTGAACTACTCCCAAACCGGGCCGTGGGCCCAACCGGACCAGCCATTTAAAATAAACCCCACGTTCTTTTCTTCTTCATTTTCAGCAGAATGCTGAAGGCTTGCGTCCAGGGAGAAAAAGAAAAGGGTTCGAACCCTCGTTCCAAGTTCAAGGCGCCGTAACTTCCCGATCCGAGCTCTGATCGATGCACCGTTTGTGACCACGCGTCCACCGCGTCGAGCTCTACATTTCTACCGGAACAATTTCATAGGTAAGCCCTTGAATATTCTCAGCCACACTTTTTCCCCAATTTTCGAAATATAGGAAGGAAAGGTTGAATTTCTTTGATTTCTGATGTTTTAGGATCTAATTAGCTTGAAGAAAACGTTCACCCTTACTTATGTGAAGCTTGGGTAAGGTGAGGATACGATAATTCTATTTTAATTTCATTGAATTTGAGCTTTGAGTATTAAATTGGATATATGTGTGTTATAAATGTGTATTAGGTTGTGAATAAATAATTGAAGCTTGAAATTGTGAATACTGGAACTTGGAGGAAGCTGATTAATTGAGGTATTGAGGACTGTGTTCTTTAGAAAAATTGTCTTGGAATAATACTTGGGAATCGGCTAAGGTATGGTTTAGGTTTCTTGCATTTAGTATATAATATTCTGTGAAAACTTAGACTAGATGACCATAGAATAAGTTGGAATGCAGGTGTATGTTTAATGTTTAGTGATTTGTCGATGAATATATTTGGTTGAAGTTTATTGGATAATTTAGTTATTAATTTTGGATGGTGAATGTTGTTATGTTAATTTGGAGAGAATTATGGTTGAATGTTATTGTTGATGAACATGGTTAGTTTGGTGCTTGTTGATTAACTAATGATTTGGTGAATTATTGATTTGAGTTATAACTATTGTGGAGGTTGTTGTGATAATGAGGTATTTTGTGTTAAAAGCCTAGGATTTGTTAACTATGATTCTTAATTGAATTTCTTTGATTTCTGATGTTTTAGGATCTAATTAGCTTGAAGAAAACGTTCACTCTTACTTATGTGAAGCTTGGGTAAGGTGAGGATATGATAATTCTATTTTAATTTCATTGAATTTGAGCTTTGAGTATTAAATTGGATATATATGTGTTATAAATGTGTATTAGGTTGTGAATAAATAATTGAAGGTTGAAATTGTGAATACTGGAACTTGGAGGAAGCTGATTAATTGAGGTATTGAGGACTGTGTTCTTTAGAAAAATTGTCTTGGAATAATACTTGGCAATCGGCTAAGGTATGGTTTAGGTTTCTTGCATTTAATATATAATATTCTGTGAAAACTTAGACTAGATGATCATAGGATAAGTTGGAATGCAGGTGTATGTTTAATGTTTAGTAATTTGTCGATGAATATATTTGGTTGAAGTTTATTGGATAATTTAGTTATTAATTTTGGATGGTGAATGTTGTTATGTTAATTTGGAGAGAATTATGGTTGAATGTTATTGTTGATGAACATGGTTGGTTTGGTGCTTGTTGATTAACTAATGATTTTATGAGTTATTGATTTGAGGTATAACTATTGTGGAGGTTGTTGTGATAATGAGGTATTTTGTGTTAAAAGCCTAGGATTTGTGAACTATGATTCTTAATTGAATTTTGGTTGTTGGATTTGAATATTGTATGAGTTTAATTGTTGATCTGAGGTAGATTTATTGTGGTGATTGTTATGATGATGAGGAAGGGTATGTTGAATTGAAAAGAATGCAGGTTTGAACCCGAAAAGGGTGGCAAAGTCCGAGTTTTAGAGGAGATGCTGCCGAAATTTTATAAAAATTAGAGATTTTGCTTATAGATTATTTAAAAAGATTTAGATTCAAATGTTATATGGTTTGATTTAGAGTTATTAAGAAAATGAGCATGTTTTAAGTTTGATTCATTTAGAAAAGAATGAATTATGTTTTGAATTGGAACTATTGATAGACGGAATGGGAGACGTGATAATGAAGGATAAGGATTGAATATGATTAACGTATAATGATAAATGAGATGCGATTGAGAATGATGTGGATGTTGATGAATTATAATTGAATTATTTATATGGCTTATGAATTTGAATAATCTGAGATACGAGATTCCCTGGATAAAGTGCCGTGGCTTGCCACCACGTGTACTAGGTTGAAAACTCGATACTCTGTTGACCATATGACGTAAGTGTGACCGGGCACTATATAAATTCCCGAAAATGTTACCCCCATTGAGCAATATTGATTATTTGAGAAAAAGCTATGCATAGACTCTTGAGGATGCACGTCGGGGGACAGTCTAAGGACAATTCAGACTTGTCGGGTTGGCTGGATAACCGACAGATGAGCCTCATCAGCCATAGGACAGGCATGCATCATATGCATATTACTTGAATTACTTGCTTATGCTTTAATTGGGTGTGCCTAAATGTACTTGACATGTTAAATGTGTATTTGTTACCTGCAGTATTTGTAACCTTCTTGTGCTTGTCTTTATCTGTTTATCTGTTTGTGAAATGCATGATAGAGTTAGAGGTATAGAGGAATGGCAGAATGGGATTTAGATTTAAGGTTAAGTTAAGTTAGGCTTAAATATCCTTAGAAAACCACCTTTTATAGCTCCTGTTTAATACTTTAAGCTCTATAATCTGAGTGTCGGCATTCTAGGATTGCCTTTGGCATTCCCAGGACCTTATATATTATGTGTGTGGCACCTTTACCATACTGAGAACCTCTGGTTCTCATCCCATACTATGTTGTTGTTTTTCAGATGCAGGTTGAGAGGCATCTCGTTAGGCGTCTGGACCCTTGAAGCGAAGTGGTTACTAGGCTATTTTGTTGTACAGTGATGTATATGTATGTACTTAGCTTTCTCTCTGCATAATTTGTTCTTTTTTTATCCTCTTAGAGGTTTATGGAGAGGCAGGACTGTGTACATGTACTTTTGGGTTTCGGATATGTATGTATATAGTAAATATTCTCCGGCCAGTCTTGACTTCGCAGGCTGAGTTAAGAGCTTGTTATTTTGTATCTTTGGCACTCTATTCCTACTTCTGTTATCATATGTTCAATAGTTATGGTTTCCTTAGCACGCAAGTTAACTTATTTCTCGAGCGTTGCGCTTTTATTTCGCAATTTTTATTTCCTCTATCCTTCAAGGCTCCTAGCATATTATAATTCTTCTGCTATTATATATATACATTTTATTTTAGAGGTCGTAATACCACACCACCTATGTTTTATGACTTAAGCGTAAAGCTCTATGTGGTAGGGTGTTACATCGAGTCTAGTGCTTCGAATTCTTAAAAGTATGTTCATGAACAGTTATGTTATATTTATCATACAGTTATCCTAAATAGCATAAAAACACAACTCAGAGTATGTCCAGAAGCATAATTAGTCCATCCTTCAGGTTCTATAAGGACAAACTGCTATGATACCATAATGTAACACCTTACCACATAGAGCTTTATGCTTAAGTCGCAAATCAATGGTAGCGAAGCATTATTACACTTAGACTTAGAGATACATATATAATCATAGAAGGATAATATTAAAACTAGGAGCCCATAAAGAAAACTCGAACATTGTAAGTCGTTACAACACATGCATGTATTAAAGCCAATAAGCATCGTATATAAAAGCTGGAATATAACAACTAAGAAAATACATATTAGAGCTTATACACAATAGGTGCTAGTCTTGACCTGCGAAGAAAGGCCAGCTAAAATTTTACATCACTAGAGAAAATACAAAATAATAAACCTAACTCCCCAATAAAAGGCCTCTAAGAGGAATTAAAGTCATAAACAATACAACTGCAAAAGGGGGAGAAAACTCTAGTATCAAAATAAAATCCCCAAAAAGTAATCCTTTTTGCCTGAATTCTGCACTCTCACCGAGGTGCGTTGCGATCTGTATCTAAAATTAAGATAACAACAACGGGTTAGAACCTGAATGTTCGTAGTAGGGTAACAGTTCCAAATAATGACTACATAAGGAAACATGAACCTTCTAGGCAATCTTGATCTCCAAACTTAATAGGAATTCGAGCCTAGGGTCTTAACTAATCCGTACAGGGTGAACTTGCTAAGGTATGAGTAGTTTAAATATCGCTAGTTTCATCAATTCCCACTTCATCACCACAACTTCAGTCTCAAGTCTTTCAATGAGATCAAACACAAATAATAATTAATACAAAACAATTACAATCAGAGAACAATTATGGCAAGTAGCATAGTTAGCAGTTAAACAGATCATCAAATAGGCAAACTAAGTAATTATGCACATCCAAATAATTGCAAACAAATGCACATGATTCATGCCTGTCTTACTCGCTGTGAGCTCACATGTTGGTTAAACTGCCAGACCTGACACATCCGATAGCTAACCCGGAGATCGTCTTTCTGTCGTGCATCCCCAAGAGAAAAATATCTCATGCATATATAAACTGGTCTTGTAAGGAGAGTATCATGTCACCTTCTCTTAGAGGCTAGCTAATCTGGGTTGCATGCCCAGCCACCCTTACGAACAAAAAGAATGTGGACAGGACAAACCACCATCCCCACATCTCCACTGTAGCACTGAACAAGTGGGACAAAACCACCATCCTTGTCAGGTGCAGGTGTCTCATCAATCACGCAAGCGAGACAAAACTCTCATCCTTGCTAATTTAGTTATAAAATCACATTTATAATCATTCTCAATCCGTGAGCAGGACTATGGCACCATCCTCATTGTGGACGGAATGAACCACCATCTCTACAACATTAATATTTTCTTTAACAAGTTTTTTGGGGAATATTTCAATTTAAGTTCATTAATTCCATTCCCAATCCATTCAAGGTCTTAAAAATGGTTTTCAGACTCCATACGGAGGTCACAGGGGAGTACAGACTTACCAAAAAGGCTTAACAACTCAAATTTAGCGTTTTTTAAAAAATGTCTTCGTGCGCATGCACTGCTCTGTTCGCACACACATGCCTTTGCTTCTAATTAGTGCGCACACAGCACCCTATGCACACGCACACCAGCATAAATTTGATATTGTGCAAAATTTTAGCATTGACGTCCAAAATTCAAAAATTCATAACTTTAGGTACAAAAAATTCATAATTTTCTAGTTCCAAATGCCAAGTTATGGTCCTCCAAAATTGGGAAAAAATCCTCCATAGTGCAGAATTTTTTGCACCACTTAGGCAATCCCCAATTTTACTAATTTGCAACGATTATGTATCAACTTAGCTAAATTCAAGCCTAAATCATACTAGTTTCACCCTTAGTCTCTTCTAGCTCTTCACTCAATAATTCACCAAATATTAATCTTATCTCATTCCTTACACAATTTACCAACTAATATCAATGAAAGCTTAAATGTGCATTCATCAAAGTTCCATTCTCAATAAATTCGCAATTAAGTATCACCAATCTCATTCTCAACAATTTAAGCAATTAACCATTACAAAACTCACTCTCAATAATAGGCAAACATACAAATCAAGCATAAAATTCAACAATAGGCCATCCTAATTTCCACAATCAAAACAAAACAAATTCATTAAACCATCATCAACAATAATAATCCAACAATATCCTCATGTCAACTAGCCTAGAATTTCACATAGCATTACATAACGATTATCTGAAACCGAGACCCGTACCTTAGTTGACGACGGTCCCAACCTCTTGAGCCTTTCTCCTCGGCCAATCCAAGCCTAAGTTAATTCCTCACCAATCCAAGCTTTAACAAATGCTATTTAATCTAATTTTATTCAATTTATACAACGTTCATGCTAGGGTTTTACATAAATTAGAGAAAAATAGAGAGAAAGAGTTTTCTTACCTCATTCCACATGAACATGGGTTAAAAATCCTAGAATTTGAGCTTGAGTTTTTTCTAAAGTATCAAAATCACAATTTCAATCCCTCACACTCCCCAAAACATGAAAATAGTGAGAAATAGAGAAAATGAAAAGAAAATTCAATTGTAAAAAGATCTTGACAAGGGTTGATAGTTGAGGATCACTTTCCTTATTACTAACCACAACATGATAATTACAAAGAGCAAGTCCACTTTGTCATCCCCATCAAGGAGGAAAGTCAAATGAGTTTAATTAATTCTAATCCATAAGTCCGAATAAACTTACTGATTGAATTAGCAAAAAATTAGCGTCAATGAAAATATGACTAATTAAGATCTCCAAATTATCAATCAACTTGGACATTAGTAACTCAAGATCACCCAAGTTACTGACCCAAGCCATGGATACAAAAATCTACTCTAAAACTAAAAGGAGCATTTTATCAAACACTTAGGATGCATAAAAGTAAAACATGACAATTCGCAAGAATAATAAAATCTAAAACTATCAAAATAATAAAACAATAATAGCAACTAAAGCAAACATCAAAGGACATGAAGACATAAAATTGTATTAAATGGAAGTGAAATTCAATAATTATTGATAAACTAAAATAGACAAAATAAAAAAACTAACAAAAGAAACTAGGCAAACTGAGACAATAGAACAAGAAAATGTAAAGAGAACTATACAAGAACAAGAAGTAAAATCTATATTTAAGAAAAGGGGAGTGCTAGGTAAACAATGACCATCTTGAACAACATGAACAACCACCAATCAAATAAAAATACACCATATCTTAATTTAATGCTACTAATTAAATTTAAGATTAATTTACTATTTTAACCCTATTAATTCATATTGTTCACACATTGTTCAAAAATGTTGTTGGTTACCTATACTTTTCCTTAAGAAAATTTAACTTAAAACTACCCAAAATTCTAGAGAGAAGAGAGAGTTTCTTTCTCTAGAATTCTATCCTAAAATATGGTTCTAAACTATTCTATGACTACTTGGTTGATCCTCCCTTAGTCTTACCTTCAAATGCTTCAGAAATGAGTCGGATTGGGACAAAATTGGACCAGAAATCGCGAGCCACCTGTTTATTTAAGCAAATCACGTGTTGCAAATCATGCGTACGCATGAGGGATGCGTACACGCAAATTGGCAATTTTTCAAAAGATGCGTACGCACAAATGGGCAGATTTTCAAAATTTCATTTCTTCATAAATTTTCTACTTTTACAAGCTTTTTCTTCATTTCTTCAAATCATCCTTGTCTTCTAAGTCTAAAATCACTCAACAAATACATCAAGGTATCAAATGAATATACGCGAATTAAATTTAGCAATTCAAGGACCTAAAAAGCATGTTTTTAATCATTAAGTACAATTAGGAGAAATTCACAAAACTATGCTATTTCAATGAATAAATACAAGTTAAATTGATAAATTCCCTTCTTTTCAACCCAAAATTCACCATAAAATATGGTTTTATCAATCTCTCCTCTAATATCCATTAGATAGATTTTTTTTCCTTTGATTTTTCAATCCTTGATGCAAATCCTCATTGAAATTTTTATTTCCTACAACATAGTCAGAACCAAACTCATAGTCAAAATGGTGAGAATTCATAGTAAAAAAGAAAAACAAAAAAAATATTAAGAAACAAAGAGAACAAAATCCTAACTACTAACACAAATAAGCAAACAAACAAAAAGCAAACTATTCACAATATCAACATATAAACAATAACCAATAACAAGCACACATTGTAATTCTCCAACAATGACACCAAAAACTTGATGCAGGCCAGACGTAAATTTAGAATTTTCACAAAGAATTACTTTGTCGATAGTATAGTTCCAAACCAACAAATGACCCGAATAAAAGTTTTATTTGTTTGTCACGAAGTCAAACCAATAAAAATACCGAGAGTATTAGATCTTGGATCATCTCTCAAAGGAATTGCAGTAAGGTGCGCGTATTATCTCTTATGAGAATAAGGGGTTTGAAGAGCAAGGACAAGAAAATAAATTGCAAGAAAGTAAAGATAATGACTAAAGGAAGATAAATGCTAAAAAGACATTCCTAGTAAGAATTGAGAGTCAAGGCTTCCTATTCAAGTCAATGACCACAAACTTGGTGATTACCTAGAGTTAATTCTACTTCGTCATCTCCAACATCGGGAGAAAGTCAAATAGGCATAGTCAGTTTTAATCGAGGTCTTACTCGTAAATGGAAACAAGAACAACTAACAATCCTAAATTACCAATCAATATTGGACATCAACGACTCTCATATATCTAGCTACGACATGATAATTACAAGAGCGAACCCAATTAGTCAACCTCTAATGGTGAGATAAGTCAACCGGGCTTGATCAATCTCAATCCATAGGTCTTACTCATTAATGAAAATGAGATTATTAATTAAAATCTCTAAATTATCAATTAATTTGGACATTAGTGACTCAAGGTCACCTAAATCTTCAATTCCAAGCTAAGAGTGTAAAAATCTACTTTAAAGCTAAACCAAGTATTTTATCAAATACTTGGGGTGCATAAAAGAAAAATATCATAAAATTTCAAGAATTAATAAAATTTAAGACTAATAATTGTAAGAAGACAATGATAGCAACTCAATTAAACAACAAGAAAACATAAAACATCAAATTGTATTAAAAAAAATCAAAATTAACAAGAGTTCATAAAATTAAAAGTGGCAAAATAGAGAAATTAACAAATAAAATTAAGAAAATTAAGGTACTAGAATAAGAAACTATAAAGAGAAGTGAACTAGAATAAGAATCAAAACCTAAACTAAGGAAAAAAATTAAATCTAAAACTCTAATTTCTAGAGAGAAGAGAGAGTTTCTCGGTCTAGAATTCTAACCTAAAACATGGCATTAAAGCTATCCTAATGCTTCCCCCTTGATCTTACTTGAGTCTTGCATCATATACTTCAGAAATGAGTTGGATTAGGCCCAAGAGAGCCTTGAAATCGCGACCCATGTATTTACATAAGTAAATCACGTGTTGACAGTCATCAAAGTTTTGAAAATCGGACTGGACCGACCGTTTCACTTAGATTAATCGAAAATTGGTCAGTTAACCGATCCGGTTCACCTGTAAAACTGCCCTATAAAAGATTGGCGAAAAAACTGGCCGGTTAACCGACAAACCGACCGAATTTTAGCAAATACCGGTTTTCTCTCCAAGCCACGAAACGGCGTGGTTTTGGCCCTGGTTTAAAAAAAAAAAAGGGAAAAATAAGGCTTCAAGTAAAATAACGTTGCTGAGCCACTTTCCTCTTCGTAGAGACTCTCCTAGTCACCTCCGAACCCTAATTTTCTCTTCAACCTTCTTCCTACAAACGCCACCGTCACCTCCAACAACCGCCGGAGCGAAGCGTCACCGTCGCGGATCGAGGCAGCTCTCGCGGATCGAAGCGTCACCGTCACCGTCACCGAAGCATTGGCGCCGTCTGGTCGTCGGCGTGGCGTCGTGGTGGTCGTCGGCTTGTCGTCGTCACCGTCACCGTCACCGAAGCGTTGGTCGTCGTCTGGCTCTGGCCTTCTGTGCTCTCCCGCGGTGAGTACTTCAATCTTTTTAATTTTCAACTAATTTTGTTTATTTGGTGACAAAACTGTATGAATTGGGCAGATTTGAGTTCATGGGTTTTTGGTTTTTTCAATTAAATTTTTATTCAGTGAAGAATTTAGGGCAGATTTGAGTTCTGCAGAGTTCTTCTTCTGAGTTCTTGTTCTGTTTTTCAATTTTTGTTTATTCAGTGAAGAAAAGTAACGCTCCTCGCTCACCCATCTCCCACATCAGAGAAGAGACTTCACCCAAACCCTAGCAACCGCTCACCCTTACCTCGCCGAGTTACTCCCGTCGGCTAGAGGGTGCCGTCGCTGCCGGACTAGCCTCAACCGAGCCTCCCACTTCTTAGGTCGGCATCTCTCACGTGCAAAGAACCCACGGGCACGTTTGTTTTCTCGCCGGCGCTCTTCTCGGCGTTGCGGTGGTTCGTTCTCTCCTTGGCATCTTTCCCTCTGTAAGTTCACTCTCTCCGCCACGGTTTCACAGCTTCTTTAAATCATTTTTCTGAGTTAAATGTTTTCTCATTTTCTGACTGAGTTAATTTTGTTTTTGTTGATTAATCTTTTGAGTTAATTTTTTATTGTTATTAATTTTGCTGAGTTAATAGAGTTGATTGATGTTAATTTTCTGAGTTAGCAAGGGTCTGTTTTTGTTCTGAGTTAATAGGGATCTGTTTGTTTTGAGTTAACAGGGATCCGTTTTTGTTCTGAGTTAATAGAGTTGATTGTTGTTAATTTTCTGACTATTCTTTGTCTTCTCTAACTCATGGTATATTTGTTTCAACTGTATCCTACGATCCGTTATAACATCCTCCGCTTCATTCAATTGCGCTTCAAGCTCTTCAAATTTTTCTTTGCTGATTAATTGACGCTCTCTTTGCTTCGGCTGTCTGCATACAAAGAAAACATTGTTTATGGTACGTTGTCTCTCAAAAACAAAAAAAAAAATGCAATATTTTGAAATTCCTTTTGTTTCTAGGAATTTAGTGGCAATTGAATCGATTTAGTTTAGAAAAATTAAAACCTCTATATTTTACAGACATATGATGTACGTCTTGAAAAATTGTTTTTTTTTTTTTGGGGGGGGGGGGGATGCAGTAATGTCAAAAGAACATGCAGAGATAAATGATGGAATATGTGCATCCAGACTTCACATAGGCCTGAGAGCAAGAGAGAGGCCATCGTGTGTTATATACGCAAGCACAATTGTGCATCGCAAACTAATGCAAACTTGTGCGCAAAGAGAGAAGATAAAAATGTATAGTTACAAATTATTTAATATTCCAGACATAATAATTGATCTATCAAACCAATTCAAATTCTATTATTTTACAACTGCCCCACAGCTGCCTGCCTGCCTGCCCAAGTCCATAGTGTGGACAGTGCCTCATTCCCTTGCCTCACTCCCTTTGATCGTAGTCCGTTTCTTGCCGTCAGCCTCGCCTCTCAACTTCTGTCTCTCTCCGTCTCTCGCCATCCATCTCTCAGCCTCGCCGAGTCGTCATGTTGCCAGATCTGAAACCTACATGTACGTCTTTATCTATTTTAGATTCTCGATTTGGTGTTGATCTGTGATTTTATTTTGTTGAATTCAAATGTCCAGATGTGATTATTGCATCTAAAACACGACCTATTCCACTCTCATTTTATAGTTTAGTTTTTTGTTCTTGAATCCTTTTAAGGTTGGAAGTTGGTTTTGTAAGTAGCTTCATTCTTGTGCGCGATTGTGAATTTCAGTGAGTAATTGTTGGTTTATATTTGGTTTTGCGAGTATATCATCCGTAGGTTACAGAAATTCAACAATGTCAACTTAACATGTGTGGATGGGTACACTAAATACCAATTTTTGCTTCTTCACGCCATGTGCTTTCAAAAAGAATGATGAAGAACGTGTTGAATATACATACATATACAATGTTATGCAAATGTATGCATTGGTCATCATAAAAAAAGGCATGCATGAAAAAAAAGGTGGGAAACAAAATGAAGCCTGGCTTTTAGCATTATAGTAGGATAGGATAGGAGAAAAGCTTGGTCCCTCAGCTCATGAGTTAACTCTTTTGAGGTTGAATTAAATCCACTCGATTCTAATAGGGTGCGTTTGGAATCTAAAGAAGTTGGGATTGATTTGAATTGAATTCATTTTATTTTGTATATCAACATTGATGTTTGGAATAATTGTAAAATAATAAAATTTGAATTGGTTTTATTGATCAATTATGTTTGGAAGATTAAATAATTGTAATTATACGTTTTTATCTTCTCTCTTTGCGCACAAGTTTGCATTAGTTTGCGATGCACAATTGTGCTTGTGTACATAACATGCGATGGCCTCTCTCTTGCTCTTTGGCCTCTGTGAAGTCTGGATGCACATATTCCATCATTTATCTCTGCATGTTATTTTGACATTACTGCATCTCTCTCTCCCCGACAATTTTTCAAGATATACATCATATTTTTGTAAAGTATAGAGATTTTAATTTATCTAAACTAACTCAATTCAATTCCCACTAAATTCCTAGAAACAGAAGGAATTTCAAAATATAAATGATTTAATTCCTCCGAGATTTGTGAAATCAATTCTTTCCTTACTTTTAATAATTCCAAACACATGATTTGATTTAAATTAAATCATTTACACAATTCCGATCACATTCATGGGATATATTTATGGTCCTTAGATGGTGAAACCACCATATGGTGTTGAATTACAGAAATTCTTAATTGGCTAAATATCTGTAATCTCAAGAATGAAGAATCTTATCTTTCATACTTCTCTTTTTAAATCACAAATAGGAACAATGGACAACGTGGTTGATTCTCTAAACAATGCCTATCAAGATTTTATTGCTGCTGCGTCGACTGTGCTTGAAGCCAAAGAAAGTGCAGGTGCCCAGAAAACAACAGCAACTGATGTTGCTCTAGAGAACTTCAAGCAGAAGTGGGAATTATTTAGGGTGGCATGTGATCAAGCCGAGGAGTTTGTGGAGTCTTTGAAGCAGAGGATAGGATCAGAGTGTCTGGTAGACGAGGCGACAGGTGCAGGAAAACCCGGACAAGCTACCATGACTGGTCTTCCTCCCATCAGCGCAGTTCGGCTGGAACAAATGAGTAAAGCGGTCCGGTGGCTAGTGATTGAATTGCAGAATGGATCTGGAGCCGCTGCTGCTAATTCATCCCAATCCCATGCCTCAGCTCCTTTTGATGCCAGGTTCTCTGAAGATTCTGCTCCATAGCATCAAAGTAACTGTTACTGTATACACATGGTGTTTCTGTATTTCACTTGAACTTTAACTTAGGTTGCATTGATTTAGACTTTGTTTATGTATATAAAAATGGTAATGAATCTCCATTTTAGTTGTTAATGCTATTTCATGAACATCTATGATTGTTTAAAATAGGGGTGTTCATGGGCCAGATGAAACAAGGTTTGATGTGACCCAGACCCGGCTCGAAATATATACCGGGTCTATTTGTTAGACTCGAACCCGACTCTAGACCCGATGAAACCTACACACTTTCGGGCCACGATTATACCGGGTAAAAATCCAGGTAAAAACCGAACTCTTAACATTACGTTCTTGTAAGTTAGCATGTGAAAATATCCAAATGTCTAAGACTCCAACCATTATTTGGCATGGTAAAATTTACTTAGAAAAATATAACAAGAACCAACCTTTTCTTAAAATTAAAGCATAACCATAATCAATACTAATATTGTCTAATAACACCACATATTTAAATCAATACAAATAACACGGTAATATGCATTAGTCTAAAGTTTTATGCATTTTAAATATAAAACATTAACTTATAGTCTTATAATGACTAATAACAAAATATTAAGATTTACAATACTTAAATTCTACATAAAGATAGCCATCATCCATCACTAATAACACAAAATATTAATTGTGTGTGATGATCGGGCTATCGGACCGAGTTCGGATAACCCGAACTATGGCTTGGACACGACCCGAAATAATGACCGGATCTATTTTTGAGATCCTTACTTGGCCCTAGACCCGGTGAAATCATATCAAATTATCATATCAAATTAGTTCCTAAAAGGTTCGGGGCCGGACCGGGTCTTCGGGCCAGGCCGGACCATGAACACCCCTAGTTTAAAATTAGTCCCAATGTTATTCTGCTCATTGGATCATGTCCTTTTCTGCTTATGCTAATTCTTCCACCTTGGCTTTGTCAATGCCCTGGCTTTGTAATAAAGTAATCAATCGTAGGATTCCGGAGGAAAGTTCCAATTGTCCTTGAAATGAATCATGATTCCATTGCAAGTTGCAACGTTGGGGAGCTGAAAGTGTGGGAAACGTAATAGTGGGTGGTGAGGTTGTGAGAGATTTAGAGCTAAAGTATTGCTAGGGTGCACCACTAATGTCTAGGTGCACAAATAAAAAAATTGAACATTAATCAATTTCAGCAACTGAGTCTATCAATATTGTACTAGGTAGAGTTTGTCTTGAAATATTGAAAAATATTGAAGTTTGTTTTGAAATATTGAAATTGAGACGGGCGATTGAAACTCAGACTGAAACAAAAATTAGTCTCAAGACAATTTTAGTCCCTTCAATGGAGACACAAGAAACTAAAATTTTGTTAATATTTTTTTTCTAAAAAATGTCTTTATTCAACATTTTATATTACAAATCTATCTCTCACTGTCTTTTCACTTCACAACCCTCACCTCTCATCTCCAATCCCACTTCTCACCACTCACCTCCACCACCATACCTCTGCTATCATCGAATTTCACCATGACCACCAATAATAATGTTAAAAACAACAATCTCATAAACATATATCAAAATTAGATTCAACAATCTCGTAAACAAGAGTGAGATAAATAAAGAAAAGAGAAGAACAATGGGATAGAATTGGAGGTCTGAGATTCTGAATGAGAGGGAACAAAGGAAGAAGAAATCTTCACAGAAGAAGCTCGACGAGAAGAAAGAACCTCTCCAATTCGAAGAGATGGCAATAAGATTGCCGTTTTGGATGATGTCGTCAACGCTTTCAATTTATCATCCATGGAGGAAAAAGATCCCGAAAAAGGCTTCGGAAATCTTAAGGAAGAAGGGTATGGGGTATGATCCTTCTTCCTTGTGTTTTTCATCAACTTTATCTTTGAATTCCGGTGGTAGTGGTGGTGTTGTTTCCAATTTGAGAGGGAGGGAGGGAGAGAGAAAGAGAGAAAGCGAGGGGGAGGGGGATGAGTGAATTGGTAGGGTTAGGATTTAATTTAGTATGGATATTTTAGTATTGTCACTTATTTAAATTTCTATTTACAGAATATTGACATAACTCAGCCATCTACACAATATACTAAACATAATATTAAAACATAGTCTCTGTCTTTTAATTTTTTATTCTTAGTCTTTGTCTTTCTTCCAAATGCAGTCTTAAATTCAACTCGTTTATCAAGCATGACCAAATTCAACCAACTACATTAAGACATAGCCATTGTAGACTTGTAGTTTCCTTGGAATCAAAAGAAATCAATTTTTGTACTTCACCCTATACATTGCGGTACAAACTCAAGTTTATCTGGCTTTTTAACATATTTATCTAATTGTCCTTGAAATGTGATACTGATATGCAATGTTTCAACCAATAAATATATTTATCTCATTTTAATATAACAGGTAAATCAATCCTCATAGGTATTTGATATTCATCTATAAATTAGAATATATATAGATTTAAGAATATGGTAGTTAAAAAATATTTTAGTGTTGGTTAAAAATTTGGTTAAAATTTTTTTATTATGATTGGTCGATAGGTGAAACACTAAAAAATGAAAATCATAAGTGATTTATGAGAATATGAAGGAAAAAAGAAATCTTCATGAACGTTTTCTAAATTAAAAATTTGAGGAACGCAAATTGTAATTTTTTAGTTTAAAAAAACAAATTCGGTGGACTAAATGTTTTTTTTTTTTTTTTTTTTTTTTTTTTTTTTTTTAAAATGCAACAGGGGCAAATTGGTTTTTCGAAGACAATTCGCCGGAGGTGTAACGTTTCTAAGTTTTGGTTTTTTCAAAATACAACTCACCGAGTGCAAATTGGCAGGATGGAATTTGCCTTCTCAAATCAATCATATCCATGTAAATAATGAAATTACACCACTATTGTATAATTTACCTCACATGATTATATTTAAATTAAAAAGTGTAAAAATTGGAAAAAGCAAGCCGGTATAATTAATCTGGCCATGGATTTTTTACTCCTATTTTTTACAGGAGTATGATTCATCATCATTAAAATATTTATAAAATAAACCCCATGTTTTTATTTTTTAAAGAATTGATAATTAAACATTTGTCCTCTGTTTTTTTTTTGTTTTACACATTCTTCTTGTTTTTTTTAATCTAAGTTTCAAAGAGGAAAGTCCAAAGCTCTGCTAGGGCTTTTGCCCTTCTGCTTCCCATCAACGTCGCTCGTTCCTTGGTCTTCCCCTTCCACGATAGCTCGCTCTCTGATCTTCTCCTTGCGTCGTGGTCATTTTCTAATCCTTTCCATTCGCGGGATTGCTCGTTCTCCTCTGTGTCGTGCTTGTTCTCTGATCGTCGACACCGCAACACGCTGCCGCCGCCGCCGCTACACTCGGGTCCACCACTTCATTGTTTTCTGTCGCCTCTCTGTTCCTCTTCTTCACCAGCGACACTGATCTCTATCCTTCTCCCTCCACCTTTGCCTCTGCCACTTACTCCTTTAAGGTTCCATTTTGTTTTTATTTTTATTGTACTTTATTTTCTTTTCGATGAAAATTTTATGTGAATTTGAATGTTATTCATTTGCCAGAGTATTGAATGTTGTTTTGATTTCAAAAGAATTTGATAATAAACCAGTAAAAAGTTTCAAAATGGATTAGGAGTCCTTGATTATACTTGAATGATTGAATTTGATTGTTGTGATTTGGTTGGTAGTAACTCTTTTGATTTCTAATTGAATAAGGCTCCTACTTTTTTATGGAAGTAGGGCAATGATTGTGAAGAACTAAAATACAATACATGGTGTCTTGTATGATGGGGACATTTTGGTTAGTATGAGTTAACCAAACATTTTCCCTTATCAGTTAGTTTTACTTTCTATACTCAAATATTTCAGGCTTCAAAGTTCATGTTCTCTCTTTTCTTATTCTGTAGTTATGTTGCACCGGAGTATGCATGCACTGGAATGCTGACTGAGAAGAGTGATGTTTATAGCTTTGGGATACTTATTATGGAAATAATTACCGTAAGAAGTCCTGCTGATTATAGTAAACCCCAAGGAGAGGTTAGAGGCTATAACCAATAATAGTATACAGTTTTTATTTTAATTTTCTTACACTGTTCTATGCTGATTATTTTCTCTCTTTTTCTGTTTTTCTAACTAGAATTTGGTATATTTGCAGGTTAATTTAATTGAGTGGTTGAAAGCTATGGTTGACAATAGAAAATCAGAGGAACTCATTGATCTGAACCTTCTTGAAAATCCATCTTCAAAGGCTCTTAAGCTTTGCTCTGTTGGTTGCTCTTAAATGTATTGATCCAGATGCCATAAAGTGACCTAAAATCGGACACATAATCCACATGCTTGAGGCCGACGAGATCCTATTCGGTGATGTATGTTCTTTCCCTTTCTTGAACTCTGTATTATACATAACTGGAGAGCAAAAGTAAGATGATTCAGCATTGCTATAATTTGATTCTCATTTATCACTATTTTATCATTCTTTCTTGGAGGAACAGAGGACTGGAGGGGAATCATTGCGATCCCATGACAATTAACATCATGAACAAAAAGACTCTAGCAGAGATAGAAAGCGAATAGATGAAGAGATCACTGATCAAAGTGAAGATGATAATAGCAGTAAAAATCTTGTCCATCCCACAAGGTTGAGATGATAGTTGTTAAATGGTAAATGTAGCTATGTATTTATTATTTTTGGTTTTAGTAGTTTGCCTATATTAATTTCTATCTTAATCTGGACAACATGCAATGAGTGTATTTTTGCTGCATAATTTTCCCTCCCACCACAATTTGGGATTCATTGTATACTCGTTCATTATTACTAAAAAATAAAATTTTAATGTCGTCCTTCTGATTTATAAGACAAAAGTAGCTCAAGTGTTTTATAAAAAGTAATAATATTTTCAAGTTGCTCAAACTGTAGTATCAAACTACTGATGTCTCATTCTAATCCCAGCATAACTTATGGCCCCATCATAAATTAAGTGCTTGTCATTTTGTGAGTGTAGTTGTTATGAGCACTAAACCTCCCAATGTGAGAGATAAAAAAAAACCCACGGCAAGGTAAAAATTTTTACTATTTTTCAAATCAAAGCTACAAACAAGTCTCAAAAGTCAAAACTTATAAGCACTACTAAGCATACATGCAGAATTCTTGTACAAGAACATAAACGAATAAACTAAATGGTGAAATCAATGATACAATAGACGGCCGTTGCTTACGAACTTTTTGGCTAGAGAGCTCGGATTGCAATCACACCTCAAAGTTGAAGGACTATGAGTGAAGAACTCCAGGTAAACCAGAAAAGAATTTAACCATCCAATCATTCATTCGTTCAGGTTAATACACTAATTGTGATGCAGAAGGACTTTGCAAAAAGTGTTTGCTTGGGCCTCACACAAAGAAAAATGATCATAACCTACTTGATAAATACACAATGATGCATTATTCCTTTTTAGCTTCAAAAGCAGAACCGAAAGGGACAAATTTAGCTTGAGAAAAGATTGACACAATAATAATACCACAATGCAATATTTTACAAAAGTACTTACATGCTCACCAAGTTGCAACTGCTACAGAAGTTGCCTAATGCACATTTTAATTGTTGAATCCAGAAAGAAAGTAGATCATCGACTATAGCAATTATCTATTTCTTGATGCCCCTGGAAAATCTATTTGAGTTGGTATTCATATGAAATGATATGAGATAGAGTAGCTTCAAAAGGGAAAAAACTAAAAATCTATTTATAAGTGATTTACAAGTTTTGAAAAGGATAATAACTTTCTAAAGGGGAAAAACTAAAAATGTAACTAAACTTATACATCCTCAATCAGAGGCTTTAAAACTCAAGAAAGGGAGCGAATTGAGTTTATAGAACTTCTAAGATCATTCCTACTACTGAGTACCAATGCTATATCCTATGGTGCATGGAATATAAGTGATAGTTCGAAGAGTTACTTATAGAATGTTGAATATGGATAATCATGATAGTAAGTATACTTTCTTCCATCATCTTCTCTATAAGGAGGTGAAAGAATCTCTAGCACAGCACAAGGTGTTATTGCTGTGAAACAGTGCACATTTTCACCATGCTTTGGATATAAAATTGATGTCTCACATGGTGCAGTCATGACCTTATCAACAGCTAGCTCAGCCAGTCTAACGACAACAAAGATAAATTACAACAAAATCATTTTAAAACATGGATGCAGAATAGCAAATTTTATAAGCCACTAAATATGATATCATATTATTTAATAATGTTGATGAAAAGATCTCCTGAATGAGATATACAATTATGCAATTTTAAGTCCTCAACAGTAGTAGCAATTAGCCATAGGAAATTCTATAGGAAAATAATTAATCTCCCTAATACTCTTACTAATAATTCTTCCTAACTAACAGATTTAGAAAATCTTGAATGCTTTTTTTATATATATATTTACAAGGCATTGAATATCTTTACTTTTTCATTTAATATTTTTTTAAATTTAATATTAGAAGGACTATTAGGAGTACATGTTAGGAAGATGTATCATTACTCAGTGCTTTTTATATTTACATGCTCTCATACAAAAGTGTGGGACAAGACAAAAATGTGTTACAGCGATAAATTAGCAAAAAAAAATCTATTGTTCATAATATTGAGAATGCAATTCAACTGATCTATTAATTTTATATTTATTGTATTTTTGCTTTTATGGAAGAATTTTTGGTCATTTTTTATTTAATTGATCTGAATATATTTTATACTAAAGGCTTCCTCTTATTGAGTATATCAAAAAAGGAAATTGGAATAAGTATGAATTTGGCAGTGTATCTGCCTTTGATTTTGCTATTAATCGAAATTCTTTGTTCCCTTAATTGATTATATCACACAGTAGCAATAAGAAAAAGAGAGGTCAATGGACAGTTGGACCTGATAAAAGTGGCAGAGGGCTCCATCAATTTAGTATGAAAGGTTTTTTATCTATCTTCTTTGATTAATTTGTTCTTCAACAAATTGATTTCAATTAACAATAACCTAGCAATTAAATCAAAATATTTCTGAAGTTTAAACTAACAAGTTTTACAAAATACATCATGAGGTAAAATCAATCAAATCTCTTTCTTTAGTTATCCTTATTTTATTTTATTTTACCTAGTAAATCAGCATAATTGGAAACATTATTGACTTCCTAATGATACAATCTCTGAAATTTATTCCTAATCCAATGAGTTTCCTCATGCAAGACACCATGTATTGTATTTTAGTTTTTCATTGCCCTACTTCCACAATAAAGGTTAAACTTTAAACAAGAAAAAAGTAGGAACCTTATTCAATTAGAAATCAAAAGAGTTACTACCAACTAAATCACAACAATCAAATTCAATCATTCAAGCATAATCAAGGACTCCTAATCCATTTTGAAACTTTTCACTGGTTTATTATCAACTTCTTTTGAAATCAAAACAACATTCAATACTCTAGCAAACGAAGAACATTGAAATTCATATAAAATTTTCATAGAAAAAAATAAAGTACAATAAAAATAAAAACAAAATAGAACCTTAAAGGGGTAGGTCGCAGAGGCAGAGGTGGAGGGAGAACGATAGAAATCAGAGTCGCTGGTGAAGAAGAGGAACAGAGAGGCGACAGAAAACAATGAAGTAGTGGACCCGAGTGTAGCAGCGGCGGCGACAGCGTGTTGCGGCGTCAACGATCAGAGAACAAACACCATACAGGGGAGAACGAGCAATCCCGCTGATGGAGAGGATCAGAGAACGACCACGGCGCAGGGAGAGGATCAGAGAGCGAGCTACCGCGGGGGGGGGGGGAGGAATAAGGAACGAGCAACGTTGATGGGAAGCAGAGTGAGGGGAAAAAGCCCTAGCAGAGCTCTAAACTCCTCTTTGAAACTCAGATTAAAAGAAACAAGAGAAATGTGTAAAATAAAAAAAGGGCAAATATTTAATTATTAATTCTTTCAAAAATAAAAAATAGAGTTTATTTTGTAAATATTTTAGTGGTGGTGAATCATACTCCTATATAAAGTTAGGAGTAAGAAATTCGTGGCCAATAAATCTTACAATACCATTTACATATTAAAAGCAGAAACAAGTACAACCTCATCTCCTATGTACAAAATATTTGGGAAATTAGAAAAAGAAAAGTAGGGTATCATTTATGATGAAGAGTTCAAAAGAAAAACTATTAAAAAGCTAAATATCTAATAGTAGTATAACGCCACAACATATTATTTTTTGCTTATTATTTTTTCTATGCTGCATGATTAGTGTGTAACATACTAATTTAAAAGGGCCATGAATTCCTTGCTCCCACATTTTTGTAGGAGTATCATTAACCTTCATGAAAATAATTATAAAATATACCCTGTTTTTTTTTTGGAAAATATACTAATTAGAATTTGACCCCTCAAATTATTGGTTTTTAACTTTGTCCCCTTTCTCTTTCATTTTCAAATTCAAAGGCATTTAGAGAAGAGAGGTCTGCTAGGGTTTCCTCTCTTTATCAATTTCTGCTAGAATTTTCAATCCCTGTCTCTCTCTCTTCCTCTTCCCCTACTGCAAATCTGAATATCTTCCTATTCCCCCTCGCTGCTGAAACTTGTGCCCACCACCGCGCAACCTGCCCCTGCCGCGCAAGACGCCGCTGCCGCCGCGCAAGACGAGAAACTGAGAGAGACTAGAGTTCTTGGAGAGCATCAACAAGACTGAATAAATCTCCTTCCAAAATAGAGTTCTGAGTTTTCTCCTGAGTTTTTTTCTGCCGTCGCATCTGACTTTCTTCTATTTTGTTCTGTTGTGTTCTGTCAAACAACTTCCGATTTTTCTTCTGTTTTCTTCAAACCGAACCCTTAGTTTTGGATGTGCTCTAATTTTGAACCATTGCATAACCCAGTTTTAGGAAAGATGAAAAGGTACAGAACTACAGATTTTAAAATCTCTCAGTGTTGAACTCTTCATTTTAACGGATCCTGCTGTAAGTTTCTTCCTCACTATGGTTCACTTTTTGATTGGTTAGGACTTAATTAAATTGCATGAATTAATTTAATAGGATCACAGCTTTTCCCTTTGCTGTGTAAATAGATTGTGTTTGTTGTTTGTATATTGAATTAGTAGATTACTGCTAGAGTAGGAAGGGATTTGAGCTGATTTAACACGTCTAAGAATCTTAACAAGTCCTTATCTTCAAAATCTTCGTTGAAAATTGCTATGAGCTTGTTCTGTAATCTTTCTGTAAATCTTTATAGAAAAAAATAGAAAATGAGAAAAGATTCTAGTGATTTTGTTTGGAGGGAAATCTAGACCCTTCTAATCTGATAAGTTTGAGTATGTGCTGTTTAATGCTGCATACTCTTTGTGCTCTTTGAATAAGATGATTAAAGCTTCCACTTCCAATTTATTTTAAATCACAAAACTTTCCCATATCATTTATATATGTTTTTCTATCAAAGATAAGTTTTTAAGATAAATCATCATAAGTTAAATTGTGCTCACAGTCGTTTACCTTAACCGAAATTTTTCCTTTTACTCTAAATCTAAATACATTGGATTTAATTAGATATCATTATTGTTTCTTGTATTAGAGATGTATTACGAAATGAAGCAATCATACAACTTAAAATAATGTCTTATATATAGATGATAGTGGATCAAATTTGTTGATGTTCTACCAGAATATGGAAAAGTTTGAATATTGTGTTGCAATAAGTTTTTGAAAGAAGTTAGTTGATATTTAAAAACATTGCAACTTTTTCATGTGAGCTTGTTAGAAAATACTACGTGATTTCACATAATTTTGTGCCCAACAGACTCAAGGTTACCATGTGAAATTCTTAGTGTTTGTTTGGCTTTTGTTCTTGTTTTCTGTTTCTGCTTTCAGTTTTTAGGACTCTAGGAAGAAGTGGTAAAACATGAAACGAAAACAGAAAATACCATCTTGATAAATAGTGTATAGTTTCTGCTGAGTGAATGGTGAAAATGTTGCTTGACAAATGGTTTTTATCCCAAATGAAAAGCTACTTGTTCATCATGCATGATCTTGTTAACTAAAATAAATATTGCTAATTATGTTCTCTCCGTTCTCCTACTTATAACTACAGGATAAGCCAGCTTTCATATTGAGTACTCTTCTGTAAGGATTGTGACGAACCAATTCATTTAGCTGGCAGCCTTTCTACGAACCACCAGCGGTTTCTCGCTACTGGAATCCGGGTGGCTTTGTTTACACTTTTACTGTTGTTACTAGAATCATATCATGTAGTATTTTAGGTACACGGCAACATAAGTTTTTTTTATATGTCATAGTTTTAAATAAAAGTAGCTAAAAATACATATTTTAATTCTTAATTTTTTTATATTATAATTTTAAATGAGTTAATCAACTTTAAAATTTTTATTAGATTAGATAATTTTACTATTCAAATTACTTGTAAGTATTTAAATTTTTCTATTTTTTTATAAAATCTTTCTATTCTCTGGCATGGCCTCTAAAGATTCTCTCATCATTATAAGTTGAACCTTGCATCATCTAACCAACCATCCAACAAAGAAGAAAGAAGAAGAGAGCCATCATCAATCATGGCTTTGAGTTTGAAGGAAACTTTCTATATATCTCATGGATCACCCATGTTGGCCATTCATGATTCAATTGAGATAAGAAATGTGCTCAAATCATGGAAGAACATCTACCCTCAGACCCCCTCTGCCATTCTCATCATCTCTGCTCATTGGGACACTCGTGTTCCATCTGTCAACATTGTTGAGAGGAATGACACCATTCATGACTTTTATGGATTTCCTAAACCTTTCTACCAGGTTTCTTTCCTTTAGATTCATTAATTTCCTTCTTTGTCATCATTCTTATGCAAAGTTTCATTAGATTGAACTGGTTCAAATCGGATTAGTCAAAGTCTTAGTTATATAGTCTCTGGATGTCGGTGGGAAAGACCAAACAATCTTTTAAGTCTTGAATAGATTTAGAATAATCATTTGTTCTTTTTTCAGAAATGATTGAAAATTTGGTATCTTTTTATGATGGGGAATCTTAGTTCTTAATCTTAACCATGTTATGTTTTTGGCTCCCTTTGAAAGATACTACAAAGTAGAACAATTTTTTGCCATAGTTCTTGGTTAGCCATGAATTGATCTTAATCTTCTGTTGGTATATAGATTAAGTATCCAGCACCAGGAGCTCCGCAACTTGCAAGGAAGGTAAGAGATCTACTTCAAAAATCCGGCTTCAACGCGGTGGAAGAAGACAGAAGGAGGGGGCTAGATCATGGTGCTTGGGTTCCATTGATGTTGATGTACCCGGAAGCCAGCATTCCGGTTTGTCAGTTATCTGTTCAATCTCATAAGGATGGAAGTCATCACTATAACATGGGAAAAGCATTGTCCTCTCTTAAAGATGAAGGTATTCTTATAATTGGTTCTGGAAGTGCTGTTCATAATTTGAGAGAGTTAGTTAGAGATGGAAGCAGTGGTGTCTTTCCATGGGCTCAAGAATTTGATGATTGGTTGAAAACAACTATTCTTCAATGGAGGTACCCTTTTCTATGCAATTGTTTATATGTGAAGTTAATAACTTAAAATCAGAAGATAATTTGACATATTTGACTAAATTATTATCTAACGGTCTTAACTATCAACTTATTTTTGCAAATTTGTTACATTCATTGTTGAAGGTATCTTGATGCAAATTATGTCTAGATACATTGAATTATGAATTTACTAAATTTTGATATTTTAGATATGATGATATAAACCATTGGATAAGAAAGCACCGCAGCTGAAAAAGGCTCATCCATCGCCGGAGCACTTTTTTCCGCTCCATGTAGCCATTGGTGCCGCCGGTGGGAATCCGACGGCCAAAGTTGTTCACAGTAATATTGAAATGGGATGTCTCTCTTATTCATCTTACCAGTTTAATGAAGTTCCTGGCTCTTGCTCTCCTTAATAGTGTTGCTTGGGAACTGACTTATGTATGTGTGATTTAATTTAATGTGTAATAAATTGTGTTTGGATGGACTTTTTTCATTGTGTGTATTTTAATCCATGATATAATCTTACCTAATAGAATAAAATGCTATTGTTGTCGCTAATATTTTTTGTTTTATCTAATTTAATTTATACAGTTATTACCTAGTGAGATAAGATTTCGGTGTTGTTAACGTTATCTCACGCAAGTTTGATAAAGAAATCTTCTTATTTGTTTTCTTCTCCTTGTTATGTACTGTTGTTGATATTTTGACATGTATTTTTCTTTACTCATTAGAAGAAGCTAAATAGAAGTTTTTCATTTTTGCACAAATAATAATTCCAATACATAAGGCTACCATAATGTTCAAAACCGAAGTCTCCTGGGTCATGTGACTGGTTTCATCGTTATTTACGGAAATAAAATATATAGGTTATGAATAATTTACATTAACCGATAAAGTAAAGGAAATTAGTAATATAGAATTGTAATATATAGAAAGATAAATTAGTGTAAAAACTAATGAAACATAGCTTAGTAATTTGTCTTTCAAAAAAAATATTAAAAATATCTAAAAAGATAATTCTCTATTCCCAAATGTCTTCATGCTCTGCTTCCACCTTGGTCCTATATTACCAAACATTTTCTTGTATTACGAGACACAAATCGTTGTACTCTTCTAAAACCAGATCCACGGCAAGTCTCATTCGTGTGGAGTCATTAATCTGCTTAGAGCACCAACAATATAATTCTAATTAGAAGTGTGTTGAAAAAATTATGTTAAAAATACTTTGTTATAAATATGACCTGAATATTGAAGTCATCTTATAAAGTACATTCTCTCATCCAATTGGTCACCCAAACTCCGCTATCATTCCTAAGATATAAAGCATTCCACAAATAGTTATTATATCCATATAAGATATAAACTATTGAACGAGTAATGATATTTAAAAGAAAAAATTAAATATTAGACTTACGATCTATTTTTTTGAGTGGGTAGGCCAAAAGGTGTGATAGGCCAAAAGGTGGAGCAATCTATAACTTTAGACTTATCATCATTAAAAATATGATCATCTAACATCGCTTCTAAATAAGTTGCCTGTACAAGAGTAAATTCATGACACAAAAAAAGTGAATTGTAAATGAGTACTAGTTACAACAAATGGTTATTTAAATTGTTAAGTTGTTAAGTGATTCTAGATCATTGAGTACTAATTTAGAACAAATAATTACCACTTTAATTGCGTTCTTTTTGCGTTATTGATGTTTTCCGACACAAGACAGTGAATCCAATATGATTAGGCGACGACTCGTAAAGTCAACAATAACCAAATACTAACGTAGTTCCTCACAGGTAGGGATAAACACCTGCGATAAACCTTAAACCATTACAAACACTAAAAAAAATATAATAGTACACTAGTGGAAAACAAATTGGTCACTCGTACCCTAACGACGTGGCTAATTTTCAGTGACATATATGCTCCAAGGAAATCAAAGATAACCTCTGCCGGTATATATTTGTCGCTTAAAGCATATCGCTGCATACAAATAAATATTGTTAAATGAAAATATGTTTTCAATTTAACAACTATTTTTGAACTGCTAATTAAATTATACAATTTACTCGTGTGAGTACATAGCATGGTTTAGTCTAGAAAAAAGAACTTTTTTTAAATTAGTATATCCATTCAAACTATTAGACAAAGATATTAACTAATAATTTAAAAATATTATAGGCATAACTTTACTGCAAAATGTGTAGGCATGAACCAGCAAATTGGATCTTCATTCCTACGTCGAAATACACGTATCATCATAAGTGCCACCAGGTTTATAACCTACAATATGTTAAAATTATATGTAAAACATGTTTATAGGTAAATAGAGGCTTAAAAATATAATTACAAGAAAAAGAATAATATGCATTTACTCGTGATTCGACACATCTCTTTGGCACAAGACATCTAAATGTACTTCTGTAACCTTTTTAATCTGAGATTACCAACTCTTCAGAACTGCCAAAGTCATAAGATGGTTAGCTGAGAGAATCATAGAATTTTTAAACCATTATATATTACACATAATTATAAAATACATGTACGGATCTAACGTATCCGAAAAAATATAGGCTGCAACAGCAGCTTGAGAATCGGTTAACATCATCGAAGGTGTAGGCTCAAATGCAACAAGTGTCCACCACTGCAATTAAAAAAAAAACTTGTTTCAAGATTACACTAAAAAATAAAGAAATAAAAAAAATGTAAAAGAAAGAAGAAACAAAGATAAGGTTACCTTTGGCAGTACAGCTCCTACTCTAGCATGTGGTTGTCCATTAGGGGGAGTTGTTGCTTCACGAGTAATATCTGAGTGGAATAACTTTTTGGGTTTAATTGGTATGATACTAGTAAGATCACTAGTTTTTGTACTTTCTGAAGATTGCACAACTACAGTAGGATCCAATATGAAACTACTATTTATGGAAGTTATTTGTTGTGCCATGATCACATCAATTTCTTGGTGTAGAACATGAATGAGCGACTCTAAGTTTTTTATCCTTTTTGTTATATCGTTAAACATACTCTTGACCTCCATATTTTTCATTGGAATAATCTTTTACTACTCACTCAGATAGTATTTTGTCTTGTACGGTACCATATAACCCCTTAGGATGAATATATAGCAAATTCGGTGATAAAAGATAAGAAAAGATAAAAATAATACAAATTTTAAAATATTTTATTTCTATCTTTTTTTTAGAAAAAAAGTTATCTAATTAGAGTAAGAAGATAAGAAGTTAAGAATAATAAGATTATATAAAATAATCTAATTTTATCTTTTTTAAAAAGTTAATATTTAAAAAATAATCAAAAATTTATTATTATTTAAATACAAGATAAAGGGATAGTAATTTATGCCGTGGAAAGTTGTTAAATTTTGGATAAATTTTTATTTTTAATTTAAAGTTAAATGACTAATTATTGGTTATCATATTTAAATTATTAAAATAGAATTAGTTGTGTGAAACATAATCTTATTCTTATATATAAATACTCAAGCATAGAATACTATTAACTATCTCTACTAAAGCTGAAATTACAATCTAGTAGAGTAATGAAAGAAAAAGTAGTAGATGATCACATTGGATCTTCTTCGATGAAAATTACAGAAAATTCTCCGTTGAAACAAATACTACATGCAATAGAGATAATATATCTAACTCATGATAAATTACAATATTATTTATGTATACCAATACTAAATTTCTTTTTTATAATGTAGTCTTTATCCAAGAGAGTTGATGAGATGGAGAAAGCAATGTGGATGGCGAAGAATTCACTTAATAAATTAACCGCCTTTCAATGTAAAACTGATGAGAAGCGTGAGAAATTCGACAATACGGACCTATATGAGATGAAGAATAAATCTTGTGGTGATGTAACAAAGAAAAACTCTTGCCCGTTGCAAGTAAAGTCCGAACCTTGTGTGTTTATGGATTTATCCGATGAGAATAAGGACGTTATGATTTTGCACAATCTGCCACCATCGTTTTACAAAGAGACGCAAACATGCCTGAATGGAGAAGAAAAATCGAAGCCAAAGTCAAGGTTCGGTATACAAAGAAATAGCAAAACTAATAAAACTGTGCAAGAACTTCCGAGTACGTTTGTAAGGCAAAAGGACAAATTGGCAAGAGTCAATAATCCACCGTCTATCCAAAATATGACATTTGCACGACCAGCTAAAATGCCAAAAATTGAGCACAAAGGTCAACTATCAAGCAAGATGGCAGAAACTAGAGTACGTAAAGGGCCTTTAACTTTCACCATAGACAAAGCACGGTTAATGACCTCTGCGAAAAAAAAAAGGCTTTCAAGAACACTTCTATCCCAAAGGTATTTGATTTAGTTAAAAATAATTTATTTGCATAGTATTCAAATACGTATGTTGTGGATAACCTTTATGTTTTGTACAGAATCTTAACTGCTCATTCAAACCACCTTAAGATATGAGGTTGAGTGAGGATTTGGTCAATATGGCTATGTACATCTTTGCTGCTGATAATGATATACCGTGAGCATTTTTTTTTATCTTTTATCTTTAATTTTAGTTCTCTCTGTAGCTAACGTGTTGGCTTTGTGTTAGAGAGGATTTGGTTCATATTCATGATACAACTGCAACTAGAGAAGATCTGTTCTGTCTCGTACTTGGAAAGCAAGTGTCTGAACTGGTAATAAAGCTGATGGCATTGAAGATAACATCAAATATTAGCATGACCAAATTAAAAAATGTTTGGTCCCTTCCACCATCATTTGCGGTAAGTCAAAATCTTGATTTTCTCATTTTAACTAAGTAAAATAAATAATCATTGTGCTCAAACATTCCTAGGATGACGTGTCGTTACATATGGAGGATCATGACCTACTGGAAAAATATGCACATTATATGCCACCAACTAGTGACCTTCAATTTGTAAGTTCTCATTAATTATAGGAATATTTTTATTATAATAAAAAGTACTCAAAAATTTTACTTATACATATTACATCTTATTTGTTATACAGATATATGTCCCAATCAAGGAGAATGATCACTGGTATCTAATGGTAATGAGCATTCCTAACAAAATACTTTATCATTTAGACTCTCACTGTAAGATTGAAGATGATGAACCACGCAAGCATCATATTAAAAATATAGTAAGTTCTCTTACTATAGAAATAAAGCTAATAATAACATTACTTTGAATAATAAAGCACACTATTCTTATTACAGGGAGTGGCTCTTTCTGAAATAATATTTTCAGAGAAGTATGCAAAATATGGTATACAAGAAATAGTGAGTTTCGAGGATTGGGAAGTCCGTAGTGCATTAGGTATTCCTAGGTGCACAAATAGGTAATTATTCAAATTGTCGGTTATTTAATTTAATATATATATATATATATATTGTGTTTTCGACTTCCTTATGTTGTATTGCATGATACGTTTTCACACAGCAATGATTTAGCTGTATGGGTTATGCAATGGATGGATGTGCAACAGGAATTCACTCCTGTGATCCCTCCAAAGGTAACTTTTAACATAGACAGTTTCGCTCTTTAAATACACTAATACATGTTTTAACATTTAGTAAAATAAATTACAGCTGCATGAGGAAAGGAGTAGAATGTATCTAGTATTGGATTTCGTCACCGGAGATTGGAATAAGATACGAGCAGATGTTAACGAGAGGTTTCAATTATGGTGGCTTATGATACGCCCATAACATCTTTACTTAAATTGGGAAGAATTATTTATGTCTTCTTGTTAGACTTACTAAAATAGACGAATTTATTTATTAACTATTTTTTATTCCTATTGTTTTGTATCGCCTTTTCGTTATCCTACTAAGAACCTATAATTCTGAATAAAACTCAGAATCATCAGTGCTAATTTTATCTTTTTTGTTCAATTTTTCTATGATGAGCTCTTCTTCATTAAAATAAAAAAATAAACTGTATAATATATATTTCACAACTAAAACAACAAAATTACTTGAATTATTGAGATTTAGATAATAATGATTCGTTCACTAATCATGCTCATTATTCGGTTATATGGTTCTTGTTTTCTGATGACCTAATTATAAAATTAAAAGTAGTGTAAGAATTCTATTAAAAAATATATAAAATTCTAATTAAAAGTACTCAAAATTTTTTCATACTTAACAAAAAAAAAAAGAGAGCTGTTTCCCTCCTTATTTTGCAAATTATATATAACAAACTAATAAAATCTTACACTTGAAAATTACTTGAATTATTGAGATTTAGATAATAATGATTCGTTCACTAATCATCGGTTATATGGTTCTTGTTTTCTGATGACCTAATTATAAAATCAAAAGTAGTGTAAGAATTCTATTAAAAAAATTTATAAAATCCTAATTAAAAGTACTCAAAATTTTTTCATACTTAACAGAAAAAAAGAGCTTTTTCCCTCCTTATTTTGCAAATTATATATAACAAACTAATAAAATCTTAGACTTGAAAATTAAATTTTACAAATATTATATTATATTTACACCAAAACGGCAATTGAGGAGCAGATGGCAATGATGAGGCGCATGCTTGAACTAGAAGAGAAGGTGCAAGAACTCAGCAAGAGACCAGAAATGCCTCCAGAAAAAGAGTTGATTCTTAATAATGCTCTAAATAGAGTCAATATTCTTGAAGAAGAGTTAGACATGGCCAAAACGGTATAGTATAAAATCCCACCATTTTATTATAACTTTAATTAATTTATGAAAATCATGATTTAAATGTTCAATAATTTATAATAAGATATTTAAATCTTTGGATCCTTTTAGTCGCTTGAAGCAGCACATCTTCGACTAGTAGGACTCCAAGCCTACATTGACAAAAAGAAGAAAAAGACACTGGTAGGTCATCTGAAGTATGACCATTGAATAATTTGAGATGCATATTGATATAAATTATACATAAGTTCACAAACTTTTTTTTTCTTCCTTTTAACATGCATAAGCTTTGATTTGTGATTGCAGTTCCACTGGTGAGGAAACAAGCGTATGTTTTACCTAACCTCAAAATATTATTACTAGTTTGTGTTGATATGATTGGTGGCGTTTCCATCTTCAGCCCTATTAGATGTCATTATTGAATTCACTTTGGTATAAATTTGATCAATGTGTAATGCACTGTGTCATCCCTCCAATGTATGTGTATTAAATTATATATGCTGTATAAGTGAATAAAACTATGCTTGGTTTTTTTGTATAACCAAGTTACCAACTAATTTCCTAATTTAATCTATGCAAAGAGAGATCCAGAGGAACAAACGCTTTTCATTTTCAACTGATAAAGGCAAATCACATTAAACACAACTATAGAAAAAAGTGTGACACAGCAAACTTGTGTTTAATTCGGCAAAGAAGCCAAAATGGCTATACACACATTACAAAATTTCCTTAGTTAAGTCAAATCCATCATCAAGTATAAATCAATATTTAGAGTTTACATGTGCAAGGGGTCAGCATTTAGCAATCCTCAGAAACACCATGGTATGAAAAACTTGGTCGTGCAGATCCTCTTTCAGCAACAACACTCACCAGCAGAACTTCTTCTTCTGCTAAATAACATCATCAAAATGAAGGAAATAAGGAAATAGAACTATCAGAAAAATAATGTGGAAAATGAAACTATATGACACCACTGTGTTCTAAGAAGATTTTAGACAACCCACCCTTAGCCTAGCTTCTTCTTGGCTGTGAATGTAAGCTAGCAGTTCTTTTTGCCTCATTAGAGCTTCATACAGAGCCTAATACATAGTGCAAGAGCATTACTTAGGTGAGGAGACCAGGGGCCAAAAAAGTAGTATTCATCAAATCGACAACCATATCACTATGACATTTTCAAAATGCATACGAACATAAATAGCTAGATTACAAAGAAAAAAAGATGATGATGACAATGATGACTTCGCACGAAGAGAACAAATTCACAATGGCAAGTATGCAATAAGCAATTCAGATAAGTCCCGATTTAAGTCACAGTAAGGAAATGAAAACCTAAAAAGAATAAAAGCTTTCGCAACATACTTGGCATTACTTGAATATTAGTATAACCACAAATAAATATTCACCATACTTCCTTGAGAATAATCCGGCACCTGTATGCTCCACAGCAAAGAATCTAGCATAATATAGGCTGCATAGCAAGTATATTGCAGTAAAATAAAGGTTAAACTCCAAGTCTTCTAACTTTGGTCCCTAATCTTGATATCCACTATCAGAAGAAGAAAAGCCAAGCAGGACTTCAAACTTTGGTTCATAATAGTAAATAACAATAGTCTAACATGTAAGAAACACAATATTTGAATAGATCAATGTGACAAAGAACACAACAAATACCAAACCTAAATAGAATAAAATTAGAGAATACCAGAAACTTAAACCATTAACTATACCTTATTACAACACTTCATTGCTATTGTACGAAGCATTCTCATCATATACCTACAATATCAGCAATATAATATTATTAGTACTAGCTAATAAGCAGCAATTAAAACTTAGTCATACCTCATTGGTAAAAATACTTACCAATGAGTCATCTTCAATGTTCATGTGATCATCCGAGTCATTATCAAATGTGTCATTTCCATGGCCTTCTGACTGTGAGATGCCACAACGAACACGACAAGTTGTTCGATTGTGGCCCTCCATACCACACTGTCCACATCGATGTTTTCTTTTATTAGACTGTGAAGCCCCCCTTTTGTCCTATATTTTCTTGGGTCCCTTGGCATGCTATATCCGAGATCATTGGTTGCGAGCCCAGCTCCAAAAGCATCCACTTGCACACCATCTCTTACACTATCTGCATCATTGACCAACTCTTTTTGTGCAGCATCTTCCTCCTTAAATTGTTTCAACAAATTCATAGCCATTTCCCGTGTAAAGATAAATCTCTCGTTATCTCGGCAAGCAAAGTTGGCTAGTTGTCTAAACCAATCCATCAAACAACTGTATTGACTTAGCATCAAAGAATCCCAATGAAGCCCGACCGCATTTTGCAAACCTACTTTGGCAGTCTTGGTCCACCGAGGCAAGACTAATGACCTTGGTAACTCCTCTATATCTTCATGCACCAAGACGCAAACTATGTGTTCACAAGGTATGCCAAATGATTCCATTCTCATACATAAACAATTGAATTCCATCTCAATGTCACAACAGAATACACGCCACATCTCATTTGGCATTCGGTCCAAACCGACAGAGTAAATCACATAAGAGCCAGTTTGCCTCATATTTATTACCTTCATTGATGCAGCCCGTACAAGGATTGGTTGGAACATATGAAATATTGATAGGGTGTAAACATTGGCAGCACTCCTCTTTAACTGTTGAAAACAAGTTTGCATACTGGGTCTCCCATTCACAGAGGCGAGGTCAGCCTGGACCTCTTTCCACCTTATATGGTCGACACAAGGATTAAAGTGTTGAATGAACTCAACAAGATTGTACCTTGAGTTGACATACTTTGCAATGATCGAGTTTAATCCCTCGCACCGAGAAGTAGTCCGAAAACCAGCAAAAAACTTCCCTCTTATATGTGCAGTTGCCCATGAATGTCTCTTTTTATGCATATCTAGGACCCAATTCTTGTTTTCGATACCAAATCCCTCAACCATTTCAAACCACTTTTGACGAAATACATCAATTTCATAGTCACCTAGCATACAATTTTTAAACATGGAGGTAAACAGGGGCTTGCCAATGTTACTTGTTGCATTGCGAATCAGATGCCATGCACATAATCTATGATGTGCATTAGGAAACTCTTTTTCAATGGTGAACTTCATTGATAGATCACCATCCGTGATCACCGAAACAGGTGCTTTCCCATTCATTGCCACCTTCAGTTGTTGTAGCAACCACCTATATGTGTCTTTTTCCTCATCACAAATTAAAGCAGCAGCAAAGATAATTGTTTGATTGTGATGATTGACACCAAAAAATACCACCAGTGGACACATATATTTATTCTTCCTATAGGTAGCATCAAAAGCCAGCACATCGCCAAATAATGAGTAGTTTGCCCTACTGAGACCATCGCACCAGAATAAATTACGCAAAGTTCCATCGGCATCCATGTGATGATTAAAATAGAGAGAAGGGTCATTTGTTGCTTGATCTTCTAGATACTTCAAAGCTTCATATGCATCACCGGGTAATTGGCGCCTCTGCTTTGCTATTTTATTGTACATGTCCCTTTGCATGAAAGAGAGATACTCGTAGCCACCTGTCTGATTTGCTAATGCCCGATATATCTGCCTAACACTAATCCCACCCTTTTTCATGTTAACCATGTGGCCAATATCAGCCTCAAACATGAATCTATGCCCAGGGAGCAATCCAGTCAACCGAGGATCCAGAAGCGGATGATTGTGTTTATCAGAAAAATAAGAAATAAACCAACGACCACTAGGTGCATCTACACGAATCTCCATCATTGCACTGCAGCCACACCTTGTCTCGGGTGTATGTTTTCTCTTAAGGTTTCCAATGCCATAATTATTTTGTGGTTTAAATCCTTCACGATGACATACAAAATTCTTCAACTTAAGTGCGCCCGCATGACTCTTCCTAGTCCTGTTCTTCCGAGCACTAAAGCTTTTTGTCCTTGCATATCTATTGTAGAACTCAAATGCAATGTTGACATCAGAAAAGTGAAAATGACATACATCTTCATCCCTGATGTTCCAAAATTCAATCATCCCAATGTCTTCAAGTGAGTCAATGTTATACCCTTCATCGAAGCCGTGATAATCAAACATTGGTTCCACATTTGTGTCCTCATCCATATAATCCACGTCAACTTCCTCATGTTTTTCTTCCTCCTACTCATATTCATCATATGATGTATGCTCACTATGAACCCCTTCATGAGAAAATTCTTGACCCATAACTTTCTAAATACCAATACACAATTCACAATCTTTTAAAATTGAAATCAATCCAATAGTGTCAATCTTAGGAATCATGAAATTGGACACAAGTTTCATTTATTGTATTAAGGGAAAATGAAGAAGCGTGAATCCAAAATCTAATGGTGAAACTATAAGAGTAAAAACAGAAAGACAAGAACAGTTGGCAATGCCAGCTATGCATGCGGTGGGTGCAAAGGACAAAAAAATATTAAATAGTATATATCCTCTATCTATCAACCTATCTATATTTCTGATCACATGTCACAAAATCCCCGCCGCTCGCAGCCACTGAAGAACACATTATTTCCCCTTTGAGAACCCCGCAAAGTTTGCTTGGCTGCCACCTTAATCCATAGAAACAGATTGCTCGCAAGATTAGATATGCATATGCCCTTCGATGAAATTACCCTATTTTAAACACACTGCTTTCTTTGAGTTGATTGATTGTAGCCCCTCTTCCCTAGCCCTTCACTACATTCACTTTGGACAACTAGGCAATCCTTTCAAGTTGCGCAACATACGTGGCATCCACCTTCTCTGCTAATATATAATTAACTATCAAGAATTAAAAATTAAAAAATAACAACTAGCCCCTCTTTCCCACTTAGGCGCTAATAGTGTTTGCAGATTTGATCTTAAAAGGGGAAGGAAGTGCTCATGTGTTCCTGGATACAAAGTGATTGGTCTTATGGGTGTGAATCCATATTTGCTACCACATCTAATGAAAGTAAGGTAACTTTCTTGGAACTGGGCCAAGTTGAATAAATAATATAAAATAATGGTGAGGTCAATTATACTACAAAGAGAAAAGATTTCATTCCATCATTACATTAACACCACCTGTTTTTTTTTTTTTTTTTTTGCTTTAAGCTTTTTAGCAAGTAACAACCCTTTTCTTCATGTTCTGAGTGAGATCAAAGTGCTAATAAGAGGAAAAAGCAGTGTTATTTTCAAAAGAAAGAAGAAAAACTCAAAAAGGTGGTTGTGGCAATTCATCAAGTACAAAATGTGCATGATGAGATAGATGATGTGTTTAATTTTCTCTTTCTCTATTGGGAAAGGCACTTTCCTGTGCCAGCTACTGCATCAGCACACAGAAGAGGTTTTGGCAATTTGTATAGAGTGGTGTCAAATTTACAGAGAGAGAGGTACTCAAATCCATAGAACATGGATGTGAGGAAATTTATTTATTAAAAGTATTGTGTTTGGAATCTTAGGGTTCTTAATTGCTAATGACTTGGAACAACATGACAACTATTTTGGACAAACCATGTTTAGTGGCGCCATTAAATACAACAACATTACAAGCCTTATAATAATTAATAACTATTCATTATTTTAATCCTTTCATTCAAACTGTAAAATCTGCATATGTTTTAAGTTTTCAAACTTGTATCATGTCATTAAGATACAAGGTCAGAGGACCATTTTGTGACACTTGATTTTCTCTATAAATATACGTTTGGATTTAGCTAGCTTGTTTGTAACTATACATTTTAAGAATACTGGACCAAGTTAAATGAATAATATAAAACAATGGTGAGGTCAATTTTACATTAATCTATATATATGCTTACAAGTTACAAGAACATAAGAAAAACACCTACTTGTAACATAGGATGGTAGTGAAGTCACAAGATATGGAAGATGTGATATGTTTAAGAACTAATAACTAGAGTACAAATGAACTAGATATGTCACATATATGGTATACAATAAATCAAGTGCTACTTCATCCTAACCTTTTGATGTTATCAAATAGTGATCTGCTAGAGTGAAGACTCAAAGAATCCAGATGAAGTATGATTGGCCCTGATTCATCACCTTTATCCGGGATACAAATAATGATCAAGCTCCAATGAAGACTGAATACATGTAACATTAGAAGAAAAAGAATCCAGAAATGAGAGAATGCACAAGAGAGATTAAAATATAACAATAAAAAGCTAAAACGAGGATAATTTTTCAAGCTCTCTGCATGTTAAGAGTTGAATCATTACAAGGCAAGAAAAAGCTACCTGGTGATGGGGAAATCAATCTCCAAATATTGAAACTAAAACAGCTTCACAAAACATAACATTAGAGTTAAACCTACAAGAGAAGCACATCTAATATCTACATAAAACACACATGAAAACAATGACATGCAACCAAATAGGGTAATATAGTAACAAAAGCAATTTAAAATTTACCAATTGCCCCAATTTTGTGCTCCCGACAGATATCTATCATATCTTTCATGGAATTGAAAACCTCAGATATCTGTCACCCATTAAAGGAGGCAAATGATGAGAAAGCTTGATTAGATAATAATAATAATAATAAACTTATATAAAAAACTCTAAGTAGATTTAAGTAGTGTACCTGCAAACATCTTACATATCTTTTGGAAAAACCTAAATCATTTAGAGATTGCAACTCCAGACTCTTTGCAAGTTGACGGCCAGCAGCCAAAACCCTAATGCAAAACAAATTGTAAGAAGCGTTAGTGCACTCCTATCTGTTGCCACACTTCATGAAAGAGAATTTGACAAACATATATCACAAACTAGTCAATTAAAATGGAGGACAAGGACAGTTTTCTATATGCTATCCTTTCTATAGTTGCCTATCTGACGGTCAGTCTACTCTAGCCTCTAGCCAAGAAAGAAATGCATCATTGCATCTATCTCCAAATCCTCAGATAGCACGCCATCAAGAGACATAATTTTTTAGGAGGACGATTCACGAAAATATGGAATTCAGTGAGGAATATACGACGATAATAGCAAATTAATCACCAAGATTTAATTGGGGAAGGCTGCAAAAGTAAGGAGACAAGGAAACAGATTATCAGCAAAGCATTTGCTATGCAGCCGAAAAATTGGAGAACATACAGAAGCAGGGGGCGGCGGTGGTGGCGGCGGCAGCGGAGGCGTGGCGCGGCAGCGGAAGCAGGGCGCGGCGGCGGAAGCAGGTCGCGAAAATTTACAGCAGAGGAAGAGGATGAGAATGGTAGGGATTGAAGTTGGATAAAAACCCTAACTGCTTCTCTTCTCTGAATGCCCTTGTATCTGAAATAAAAAAGAAAGGGGAGGGCAGCGTTAGGGTTTTCCAAGAACTCTAAGGGAAGGGGAGAGTGAGGGCAGAGTTAGGGAAGGAAAAAAAAGGCTTCAATCTGGTTGATGCTCTCCAAGAACTCTAATCTCTCTCAGTTTTTTGTACCCAAAAAAAGGGAAAGGAAGAAATGTTAAAAATCAATAATTTGAGGGGTCAAAATCTAATTAGTAAATTTTTCAAAAAAAATGGGGTATATTTTATAATTATTTTGATGTAGGTTAATGATACTCCTACAAAAATGTGGGAGTAACAAATCCATGGCCATTTAAAAGAATGAGTCCGAAAATGAATTTTTTAATATGTCCTGGATTCCTTACTCCTATATTTTTGTAGGTTTATCATTAACCATCATTAAAATAATTACAAAATATACCCCTTTTTTTTTTTGAAAAATTTACTAATCAGATTTTGACCTTCAAATTATTAGTTTTTAACTTTTTTTCTTTTTCCTTTCATTTTCAGATTCAAAGGCATTCAGAGAAGAGAGACCTACTAGGATTTTTCTCTTTTTATCAATTTCTGCTAGGGTTTTCAATCCTTGTCTTTCTCTCTTCCTCTTCCCCTGCTGCAAATCTCAATATCTATTCCAATAGTTTCTGGTAAGCCTGATAGATTTGGACCATTACAACCATATTGCTGATAGCGCTCTTTTCATTTTTCGTCCCATCATCTGGTCACCCGCCGAATGATGGCAACTAGGCCTGAAAGTCTTTCTCTCCGAACTTGCTTTTGTCCAAGGCTTCTAAACCTTCGATGAGATGAAGGAACGTATTCGGATCTGACCTTCTTAGTATATAACTACACCTCAAACCAAGCATATCCTCGCTGCCGCAACCTCCACCTGCCGCCGCGCAACATACCGCCGCTGCGCTGCCGCCGCCGCGCAAGACGCTGCCTCAACACTTGGAGGTTAGTTAATCATTATTTTTTTCTCAATAGTCAAGAAATTTAATTATGCTTGCAATAAAAACTTAGAAATCTATTCAGTATTTTCACTGAAAATAATTTTATTTGTATATGTATCTGGTCACTACTTCTATGGTAAATACTAAATAGAGCAGCACTATCTAATCTAGTGTAGTAGATGTAGATCAACTCAAACTTTTATGAACAGAAAATAAAAGAAAGTTGTGGAGGCACGTGAAGTGCCATGAACTTCTGTGTATGTGCTGTGGCCAATGGCAATGAAGGGTGTCTTTTGGATGCTTGGTTTTCTAGCTGCATAAACGGGTAATTATTGGAGAAAGAGAACTGTTATGCGTGACAATGTAAAATTGACCTCACCATTGTTTTATATTATTCATTTAACGTTTTATTATAATGCTGTTGAATGGTCCTTGTTGCTAAAACATTATTATACTTTACTACTATTACTGTTGTAACCTGTAAGTGATTAATCTTTGTTGAATGAGACTTGATTAGTAAGCTGAGTTAATTGGAATTTCTAAGGGGGGACAAAATCTAAGATTGCAGTAGCTTAGGCATGGTGGATGAACTCAATAAACTATTTATACTCAAATTGGTTTGGAATTTTGGTTTGGTTCGAGAAATCAATTCATTTTAAAATGTAATCAAACTAAACCATTTGGTTTGGTTGCTATTCAATTAGATCATATGATTAGCCATACCAAAACAGTTAGATCATATGATCAAAATGTGCTTTTCATCTTTGATCTTTTTTATTCGTTTGTTATTCCCGAAACTTACAAATTGTGAGACAGATCAGTCCCTTCTTTTGGTATTTTTTGGCTGTTTGGAGTGAGGACTAAATTGTGCCCTTTTGTTAGTTTAGGGACTGTCTCGCAATAAGTTTAAGGACAAACAAACTAATAAACAATGAGCAAGAACTAAAGTGGCTACTCGAAGAAATATTAAGGACTAATTTAGGGCTTTATTCTCTACATTTTCAATGGTGCAAAAATTGGCCTGATTAAACCATCTACTACTTTATACCTTCTCACATAGCTTACCTGTGAAGCCAATAAGAGATAGCTTCTGCATGAAGAATATTCAATCATTGCAATATGTAGTGGGGAATGCTGAGAAATAAAACAACAATAGTAAGTTCAACAGAAGAAGATTCTTAATGAGATTGAAGTTCCCTGCTAAAATATAAACTTTCAGAGAGAATGGAATTCTCACTATCATTGCTTTCAAATAACTTGTTAAGAAACCTGATGTAAAAAGTGATATGGATGGCTGCAACTAACAAATTTTTGTTATCTGTTTTCAAAAATGAAAATATCTGTTTCGTGTAAATTTATATATTCCCAGCATGTAAATTTATATATCCCTTGAGAAGGAAATAACTGTATATATATGCTTTGATGCTTGCTTCAGAGACGTGGGAATGGGACATGATGAAATGAGGGGATTATTCCCTATTGCTTTTGAATATTCAGCGAGAATGCTGTTCACAGAGGCATCTTCCAGTGCTCATATGTTGCATGCCATGAACTGTGCGCCAAAGTAGCATATATTATTGTTTTGTTATTGTTGGATTCCTGAAGAAGAAAATGACGTTACTAGTAACTGAAGGACTTAAAAATCTTATATGAATGTAAATTCCTTTATATTTGTTGAAGTGTGCTATTTATTTGAGCCTCTAATCATGAACACTTTTTTTCTTGCTTAGAGAAAGTTCACACAAAATAATTGATTTATGCAAAATGAAATGAGGTTGCAGATAAGCAGAGAAGGTAGTGCTCAGATATAGGCATCACAGTTGGTGCAATAGTTGGAAGTTGTTTATGAGGTTCAAGGTCCTTGAGAATGTGAAATGGACACTCTCGTGGAGAGTGGGAGTCTTGCTGCGACTACTTCCGAAGAAGTGGTTAGGAATTGGTAAAGAAACCTGATATCGATGTCACTGAGATGTCCATTTGATCAGTATAATGGATGGAATGTACAATGTATGTTAGCTGTGTTCTGGTTTGAATTATGTTATTGACTCACTGCTTGTAGTGTATAATTTGTGCTCTATGCTTTCCTTTTGTTTGAGTACTTCATATGTTCAGTAGGAAATGTGTGATTCAGTGTAAGATAGAAAGATGTTCATATTTGAGTTGCTCTTGTAACACAACCATGACTAAACACTTCATTGCTTATTTCTATGAAAATAAGGCAAGTAATTTTATGTTTAACAAGAATGAAGAATCACTTCTTATACTCATTTAGATTCCGTTCAGTTGCTGCATATTTGGTGTTGCACAGAACGTTCTCTGTTGTCTTTTATGCATTAAAATACTAGTAGAAAATAATTAAGATTGCTGATTTTTCCTTACAATTATTATATTGATCAACTAAATGTATGGCGAAAAAATGCAATTCTTTTTAGAGTATAATTATAATATATTTTTATTTATCTAACATAAAAGAATTTCTTAATTAAAAAAAAATGTTTGAGAATACCTTATTTACCTGTTGAAGGTTTAAGTGTTGAAAATTATGACTAAACAAAAAGTTAAGAGAATGACACTTTACACTCAAACGTTTCTTCCCTTTTAATTTCTTTTATTTATGACACTGTACACTCAAAATTTTCTTTTTTGAACTTTGCCATTGTTCATTTTTTGGATTAACATAGATCAATTATATCCTATAAATTCAGGATATGTTTGAATTTTGTTTTTGTTCATTTTTTGGATTAAGTTATATTGTATTTATCATACTCAGCAATAATTAGTTATGGGAATATATAGGTTATAAATAATTTATATTAACCGATAAAGTAAAGAAAATTAGTAATATAGAATTGTAATATATAAAAGGATAAATTAGTGTAAAAACAAATGAAACATAGCTTAGTACTTTGTCTTTCAAAGAAAATATTAAAAATATCTAAAAAGATAATTCCTCTTCTCAAATGTCTTCATGCTCTGCTTCCACCTTGGTCCTATATTTCCAAGCATTTTCTTGTATTACGAGACATAAATCGTTGTATTCCTCTAAAACCAGATCCACGACAAGTCTCATTCGTATGGAGTCGTTAATCTGCTTAGAGCACCAACAATATAATTCTAATTAGAAGTGTGTTGGAAAAATTATGTTAAAAATACTTTCTTATAAAATATGACATGAATATTGAAGTCATCTTGTAAAGTACATTCTCTCATCCAACCAGTCACCCAAACTCTGCTATCATTCCTGTGATAAAAAGTATTCAACAAATAGTTATTATATACATATAAGATATAATCTATTGAACGAGTTATGATAAAACATTATTATACTTTACTGCTATTACTGCTGTAACCTGTGATATGTTTAAGAACTAATAACCAGAGCACAAATGAACTAGATATGTCACATATATGGTATACAATAAATCAAGTGCTACTTCATCCTAACCTTTTGATGTTATCAAATAGTGATCTGCTAGAGTGAAGACTCAAAGAATCCAGATGAAGTATGATTGGCCCTGATTCATCACCTTTATCCGGAATACAAATAATGATCAAGTTTCAATGAAGACTGAATACATGAAACATTAGAAGAAAAAGAATCCAGAAATGAGAGAATGGACAAGAGAGATTAAAATATAACAATAAAAATGACCCTACTGCCAATATAAAATTGAGCATGAAGTGTATTTATAGGAGCACAGAAAACATAACTATAAAAATTTACAGTTAAATAACCCATTCTTCATTTGTTTTTTTTACCAGTTTTTCTTCTCCCACTATTTCTTCTAATATGAAAATCTTATAAGGTAGAAGAGACTTAAAATATATCAAAAAAAAAATTAACTACAGATCATATCAGCCCCTTATTTTAGTCGGACAAGCCACAATTGTAGTTTCAAGTCAATGTAAAATGAGGTGACACTATAGCCCAAGTATTAAATATATTTCTTGACCTTAGAGGGCTTTTCCTATCACAAGAATTGTATTTTCTTCCGATAATAACCTAAAACAACAAAGCAAAACAGAACTTCCTCGCAGTCAAGAATTTAATAACTTACAAAATAAAGTTTCACTACTAAGGAAAAAACTTACTCCTCGTGTACTGGAATCAAAACATAGGCCTTCTGAAATATATTTACTCCCTTCCACCACCTTCTGAATTTGACAAAGAATGTTGCTCTGTCACTTTGCTATAACATTGAATGGAAAAATGAATTAGAGTACATACTAAAAATTAACACTCCAAAATGCCTAAGTTGCTAGGTTAAGGCACGTGGATGCAGTTTGTCTCTTATACAAAAAAGCCTTTAGGCTTGAAATGCAGACAATACCCAAGCCACCTCCCTCATGCTGAAATTTAACTGTTAATTGGCCACAACACATACATAGAAGTTGATGGCACTTCACGTGCCTCCACAACTTTCTTTTCTTTTCTGTTCATAAAAGTTTGAGTTGATTTACATCTACTACACTAGATTAGATAGTGCTGCTCTATTTAGTATTTACCATAGAGGTAGTGACCAGATACATATACAAATAAAATTATTTTCAGTAAAAATACTGAATAGATTTCTAAATTTTTATTGCAAGCATAATTAAATTTCTTGACTATTGAGAAAAAAATAATGATTAACTAACCTCTAATTGTTGAGGCAGCGTCTTGCGCGGCGACGGCAGGTTGCGCAGCGGCAGGCGGAGGTTGCGGCAGCGAGGATATGCTTGGTTTGAGATGTAGTTATATATTAAGAAGGTCAGATCCGAATACGTTCCTTCACCTCATCGAAGGTTTAGAAGCCTTGGACAAAAGCAAGTTCGGAGAGAAAGACTTTCAGGCCTAGTTGCCATCATTTGGCGGGTGACCAGATGATGGGACGAAAAACGAAAAGAGCGCTATCGGCAATATGGTTGTAATGTTTCAAATCTATGACGCTTACCAGAAACTATTGGAATAGATATTGAGATTTGCAGCAGGGGAAGAGGAAGAGAGAAAGACAGGGATTGAAAATCTTAGCAAAAATTGATAAAGAGAGGAAAACCCTAGTAGACCTCTCTTCTCTAAATGCATTTGAATCTGAAAATGAAAGAAAAAGGAAAAAAAAGTTAAAAATCAATAATTTGAGGGATCAAAATTTAATTAGTAAATTTTTCAAAAAAAAAAAAAAACAAGATATATTTTATAATTATTTTAATTGTGGTTAACGATAAACCTACAAAAATATAGGAGTAAGGAATCCATACCTTTTTTAATAATATAATTTTTAATAATATGGGATAAAATAAATCTGTGTCTCCAATTTTTTATTTAGTTGCACAATAATCTTCAAAAACTAGACTTAGGGCCCGTTTGGGAAACTCTAGAAGTAGCTTTTTTTAACTTTTAACTTATGAAAAGTAGTAGTATTAATGTCGGGTGCAATTTTTAAAACCAAATTGCAACTTTTTAAGAAGCTATTTTGGAGCTTATAGAGAAGTTAAAAAAAATGACTTCTCTCATAATACTTCTACTTTTCATTACATTTCTTTAAAATAAGCACTTTTAGAGTTAAAAATCCAAACACAAAATAACTTATTTATAAGTTACTTTTAACAGAGTCATTTATTATTTAAGTTATTTTATTAAAAAGAGCTTAATTAAGTTAGTTACCCAAACTGGACCTTACTCATTTATGTTTTAACTTTTTTAAAAGAAATCACAGATCGGATCAGCCAACTTACATTTTTAAAAATTAAAAAATTAACATTAAATTAGACTATCCGAGACAATTTAATTAATATTAATTTAAGAAAAAAATTTCATATCAAACAAAAATATCCAAACTTCCAACAACGTATTATATTTAATCAATATAAAAAAATTAGCCTTTGATTTCTTGCAAATAGTTTTTGGGAACTATAATTAATTAAAAGAGAAATTATCAAACTAAGTAAATTTTTGAAAAAAAAAAAAAGTATCTGCAACCAATATTTTAAATTCTTAAAACGTAAGAGAGTATGACCAAAAGAAAATATAAATAATCTGGATACATAAACACATGAGAGAACAAAGTAATAAGCTATTTCATTATCAGCGTTCTCTTCATTTTTTTTTTCCAATTCTATTTCGTTTCTCTTTTCCCTGTCCCTTAACCCACATGCTACGCATTATGGAGAAAGAATATGATACAAACATACAAAGAACGAATCCAGCAAGTCCAGAACCCACAAACATAATTCGTAGGAATCAATTTCAATATACAATATTTACATAAAAATTAACAAGGTCAGAAGAATCATGGTCCTGGGAAGGAACATTGTTAGTGAATAACATTAAATTCCTTGAATCATTGGTCAGTAGCATTTAAGTTGCGGCAGGAAATCGCCTGCATTTGTCCATTAAATTCTTTTACACCACCAATTTACAAATTGAAGGGAGGAAGGCACTTGCAAAGAAGCATTCATCAACCTGCACCGCACATATTTCATAGTTTTAAGGTAAACATGAATGAACAAGATAAGCAGTTGCAGCAGTTATAGCTAAGCCAAGTAACTTGATGAAATCAAAAGATGAACTGTTTCAGATACATACCTTCCTCAGAGAAGTCAAATACATCACCAAGCATGTCATCATTATCACCATCATCATCACATTTTTCCCTATGACAGGGACAGCTACAATCCACATCAGTAGCAACTTCCGCTGATTCTTTACAGTCAACTGATGCTTTACAATAGCCCTCATGAAAAAATTTCTCAAAGTCTAGGGAATGACATATTGGTTCCTCAAGAATGACATTCCTATTCAAATCACAACCACTCGAATCGAAACTGCCAGTGGCTTTTCCATGTTTTGATGATTCAAACGCTGTAGTTGTATTATCAGCAAAATGTGTGGTAGCTGCTGAATCACTATGATTCTTAAAAGTTTCCATGCTTCGAAGTTGTGATGCCAATGCAAGTCCCTCTCTGTTCTTGCAATGAATCTCATTACTAGACAAGTCAATCGATGAAGAAAAATATGCTGGAAAGCATGAGAATGGTCAATAAACAAGAATAATGAGTTACACGGGCCACTCAAGAATAATGAGTTAAACGTGATTGCTAATCTTACCATCATTTGCCTTTTCGGCTAAGCCAGATACTGCAGACTTTGAATGAGAACCTGCAGTATCTTCGGACAAATTCTCTTCAGCTACATGCAAATCAGATGAAGAGCTAGAGCAGTTACCCATAATCCCTCTGCCAAAAGTTTCATATACTGATAGAATGAGAATGGAAAATTATGTTTTTTTATCAAAAGAAAAAGACTTATATAACCAGTTAAAGGAAAGGAAGATAAATGATTATTACCTGTCAACCCAAGTAGACTGAATTCTATCGAAATAGTTGAATACAGGCAATAAATCCTTCTGTCTTATTTCAAGCTCATTAACAAAAACATTCTCTATTTGAATCTCTCCGTTGGTAGTAAGTTCAGCTAACTTTGGCTCTCCAGCATCCAAAGGACTTATGACAAAGAATGACACCTGAAAATTGTGGGGAAAAAATTTATTCCAGTGAGTGAACCAATTGAGAAAGCTGACGAGCAGTAGTCAGAAAAAACCATAATGAATACCTCAGATTTCTGCCAAACTGGTATCCTCCCCGAGCTTAACTGTACCTCTGCATTTGAGAAGTGACATTGCTCAGCTAGTTTTATCGAACTATTGTTCCTGACACCGTTATCCTCATAATCTGAACTCTCCAAGATTAATCCTTCAGCTTCCAGTCCACCAAGTGTATTCCCCAGTATAGAAACCTCTTTTTCAGGCCAATCATATCTCCTGCAAACATCCCACCATTGAATAGGTTCAACGTTTACTCGCAAATCCTCTTCTTGTATATGCACTGAAGGAACTGTAGCTGTTCTTGCAGCAGTTTCACCTGGCTCAGCCACGGAGGATGGTAGTAGTTTATATTGAATTAAGTGACCAGACTGGGTATAAACCAATAAGTGCTCCAGAGAATGAATTTTTGGGTATGAATCACTTGAAGCAAAAGGTATAGAATTATGAAAGATAGCAGAAACAGCACCAGATGGAACCAATTCTTTCCCTGCAGCAGATGATGCAGCATTACTAACTGTATTGAGCCATCCAGCATGATTATTTTTTATTCTGCTAACTATAGAGAGAACAACAGAAGTTGGGGGTGCCAGGCAAAGCTGTTGCTGGTTTACTGTGAAATGCGGAGTGAACCACCATGGAAGAGATAAAACTGGCAAAATAACAGGTCCTTCTGGTTCCTGATTATGTATCTTCAGAACTGTCTCACCACCAAATGGAGCAAGAACAAAAATATGACAGGTTCCCTTGGAGGAAATAATGGCAACCCACTGGCTGTAATGGCTAAAACAAATATCTTGTATAACCTGTATAATATTCTCAAAGAGTAAAAACCATGACAAGCAATATAAACAGAAGGATTTAATTTTGATCTGTTTGGTTTACACTATCATCCAATTATATATTGCTAGATCAAAAAAGAATTTTGAATATCAAGAACACTATCTAGGAAGTCCAACTCATTAATGATATGTCAACACATGCTCAAACGTAGCATAAGATTTTCGAATAACAATGGGTCATAGTCAATTTCTAGACGCAAAAGGCCTTAAAAGAAACACTGAGGATAGAAGCATACAGCTGATGTCATGCCTCGGTGTAGCTTGTATAAGTGCACATGTGAACACCTCCAGTCACTGCTTTGAGATCCTGATCCATTCCTTGGGTAGGATGGCATAATCCTAAACACATTAATGTTGTTGCCATGAATCGAGGCAGTAACTAGAAGTGTCCCACTTGGGTCAAAACATAAGGCAGATATTGGACTAGTATGAGCTCTAAATTGTGCCACAACATCTGTAGAAACAAAGTCTTTGACAACAACCTGCAATAGATGAGTAATACAAATCAAGAAGCATATAGAATGAATGCTTTCCGGTTTCCACTGACATAAGCTAACAACTTAAAGAAGGGGGAGTAGAGATAAGAGACTTCTGTAAAATACTCAGTACTATTAACTACCTTAGAAACTCTTTCCTCTATGGCTAAGCTGTGAACCAATAGATGATCTCATGATAATCTTATTACAGATGCCAATATTACTTTAAAGAAGAAAACATCTAGTCAGCAGTCCACCACATTGCAAAAGAAAATTAGATTATAACTTGCTAAGTTGTCACCGAAAAAGGAATACTCACCAACCCTGCAGTATCTGTTTCTGTAGAATTTGATGTAAACCGACTACTTTTCCAGCTTGAATTTGGTGAAACAGGAGAATTTGATCCATCAGGTATAAGATCTTCATAGTATTTGGATAATGTTTTATACCCTCTATCACTAAGATTGATGAGCCCAGCAGTTAAGTGCTTGCTAGCTTCCATGGCATATCGGGCAACTAGGTTTCCACTACTGGGTGATGTTGATGGGCTGACAGATGGTGGAGTAAGACTCTGAGGGCTTAGGCGACCTGCATTTGGTACCAATGGGTGGTTGGTAGCATAAGCAAACCAGCGGGGTCCTACAGCCATTGGACCATAGCCAATATTAACCCCAACCATTCCTTGGCCTCCTAACTGGGGTACTGGGTAGGTGAGGACACTGAATTTATTCTCAAGAGTAAGAGCATCTAAACAGTATATCTGCCGGCAAAATAGAAAAATAGAAATCAAATTAGACAGGCGATTGATATGGCAATATAAGATTAAGTTACTATATATTACATTAAATTCACATCTATAGAACAAGTAAATGATCCACTAGGTGATAAGAAATCTCTGTATTTTGCAACCTAGTAATTTTCAAATATAGCCAAAGAAAATAGGTAAAATCTCCAAAATCTACCAAGAACTATAATAAAGTCAATTTTTTCAATTAGCTAAAATGAATAATTCCAAACTTATGTGCTGAATTCCTCGAGTCAAAAACTTACTTGAGTAGCAAGACCCACAGCCACTATTTTAGGGCTGCACCTAACCATGCAGATAGTCGAACGAAATCTAAGAACATGGACATAGGTGTGGGACCTTAATGAGTAAAATTGAAGAGTTCTAGCTGAGCTTGCTATATTTTCAGCTTGAGCTTCAATGTGGCCATCTCTGACATTTTGCACTGTACCAGGGGTCTTTAACTTATCACATGTAACGACCAACAGCAGAGGGTGTGCTGCTCCAAGTCCTTCAGAAACCTCCAATTTTGCAGGGACAGGCTTCATCTGTAAGAATGATACTGGATAATCACGCTTTGAGACAAGTTCCCTGATGTCAGAGGCATCTTCCACGTCAAGAACTTGGAAGCCATTTGTATATCCGACTAAGAGAACATGTCTGAAAGATGATGGACATGGTTCCAGCTTGTCAAAGCATGCCCAAAGGATCTGCATGACAAACATAGCAGTAAAACCTCTGTCCCCATGGTTCATACATGAAAATGTGCAATTATGAAGCTTGCCATAGCGTAGCATGGAGCCATGGATCAAAGTATAATTCAATTCCATTCCCATAAATTGGGGTCAGTAAGTAGACCCTTTGGTAGCACTTCTCATGGTTGTTCTTAATTCAGACAGGTATTAAATACTCTATTCTTCCCTGTAAGGCTTAGCAGCATTAGTATTTAGTTCAACTACTTACAATATCAAACAACTTCAGCATCACACAAATATCTCTTTTGTTAAACTCTTTTTGGTTTAATAATCCAATATTCCAAAGCAGAGTACCCCACCCATCTTTACTTCACCCATACGAAACAAAACCATGAAAATAAGAAATGTAAAGATTGAAATTAGCTGAAAAAATTGAGTCATGGACATGAAAACAAGAAATGTAAAGATTTTTGAAGTCTAAATATAAATTTCAAACGTAACGTAGCACAATGCACACTATCTCATTGATTATCATAGAAAAGAACTGCATTTCCATTAAAAGAAGGCCGTTCACCACTTTCCACTAACATTCTTAACGAAGAACGATCAAAACCTAACATTCATAATTCTCACTACTCATTCAAAAAACAGCATTTCACAATTTCAAAAACACAAAACAACAACAACAACAAACAACACGGACTTAAGAAGAGTACCATCCACGCAAGCATATATATATATATATATAAGTAAATAATAAATGAACAAAGAGAAAATTGTTTGCTACCTGGTCCTTGAGGTTGTCCTCGTCGCCGGAGATTGAGGCGGCGACAGAGGCGCCGGCGGAGCGGACGCCGGAGGAAGCGGTCTTAATGCAAGAGGATATGAACTTGAAGGAAGAAGCAACGCTTTTGCTGTTCTTGTCCTTTCCATGGCTCTTCTTCATAATAACGAAGGAGGTGATTTTCCACCGGCCACCGGAGAGTCACCGGGAATTTCGTCCCCGCCGACGAGCGTCGCGGAACGTCAGCGATCGGATATAGCATAAGAATTAGTGTTTTAGGTGGGCGAAGATTGGACGTTTGGCGCGGCGGAAGAGGCTCCGGCTATGGGTTTGAGGGAGTTTTGACCTGTTAAGGGAGTAGACGGTTCCGTTGTGAAGTGAGTTTGTGTTTTGTTGGGTTTGCTTGTGTGCTGTGTTCCGTTTAAGTCACACACAGTTGAGCTTGCTTGTTGCTAATTGCAAAAGCTATTATTTTCTTCTAATGACACTCAAGCCCCACCACTTTCACTCAAATGTCTTACATGTTCCCATGAAAAACAAATTTCGTAAAAGATAGTATTGTGTTCAACAACCCTCCAAAAGCTTCTTAACAGAAAATCATTTATCATTTGTAAATATCAACGAAACACTAATTAAAGTTCTCAGTTTTATCTTATGGGAGATTTTGTATCCATTATCAATGTAAAAATATTTTACAAAGGCATAAATTATAGTGTATATCAGTAATTAAAATAATTATTTTTGACATATAGTTCATGAATAGCCATTTTAATAAATTAATTTAATTTCACTTATATTGTAATTGTTTTGTTGACCATTCAAATAATAGATGAAAAAATACCATTACTTTTTCTGTTGCATTAGTACAAAAATTAAATATTTATTTAAAAAAGAAATAGTAATATAGTTATAATAATATATTTATATGTATAGATACTAAATGAATATTGTTAGATGATCTGATAAATTTGACTAAACTATTTAAATTAATATTATCCATATATTATTCTAACTATATTTTTATGAGTAGTCGACAAAAAAAAATATCTTTTAAGAATACATAAAGACTCTAAAAATTTTACTTATTATTCCGTCGTATTTATAGTCAAATTTTAATTTATATATAAATCCAAAGACAAATAATTTTATCATCAAATTTAATTTTGACGAAAGTATGTTACCATCGAATTTTTTTATTCTGACACTAATTGTATAACTATTATCATTAGATTAATTTATCTCTAAAGAGCTCTAGATTAACGAACTAGATTGATGTTATCTCGAATTTTCTTTTATTATAAATTCGAGAGTAATACATAGCTTATTTAAAAAAAATGAAATTAATTAATTATCATTGAATTGATCCCATTGTAAATCCAACGACAATATTATTATTTTTAAAATTAAATTTAATTCAATATATTAATATTTCATTATCTTGTTATCAAAATTTATATTTAAATCATTATTAAACAAAATAAAAAATTAATAGTATTTTTGTTATAACAATAAATTAAAATATGAATAATACACACAAAAACGTATGAAATCTATAAAAGGTCAAAATATACAAAATTAGTAAATACATCTAAATGACAATAATAAAATATATATAATTTTCATTATAGACGAAACATAATAATGTTTACCCATTAAGATCATTTGACTAGATGGGCTATCTGGTGTCGTCCTCTAATGTTTATGCATGTGATGAATTTGCATGTAGGGAATCTGCTAGTAGCGCATCAGTTTGCGGAGGGGATGAAAGAGGCAGAGTAGTCCACTGGATCCATGTAGAGCAGGTTATTAGAAATTGTCAGGAACAGCTATTGTGAAGCAAGTTCTGATCTGTGAGTGACCAAAGTAGATTGTGATATGGTTGCACCCTGTCTCAACTCAGATCCCAGCTACCCATTAACATCATCATCATCAAATTTCTCTTCTTCATTATCCCTTTTTACCCCTTTCATCGCTTCTTTTATTGGTGGCATAATATTTTCGATATTAATAACATGACTTTAAACTTCTTTTATGAAATTTAGGCAGAATTTTTTTCTTAAATTAAAGGCTCCACCAAACAACTTTTTTATTTTTCATAAAATTAACAATTTCAATAACAATTTTAAACAAATATTCAATCAAACATCTCATCTTAATTATTATAGTGCGCATTCCTTAATTACTCTGGAATTTTCAACAAACAAAAAATTGAGAAGAAACCACTAAATATTCTTTTCTCACCTTCGTCCTGCAAATCTATTCAAAAAAAAAAAAATTAAACCTAGCATAACGTGCAAACTTTAACAAATTTAAATATAGCTATAGAAAATCAATCTTAACTCCAAGCAAAAAATAAAAGACAACTGCATAAATAAACTACAAATTGCACTCCAATTGATCCAAAAGAAATAATCAAAATCCTAAAATTTATATCAAATTAAACAAAATTATTTAATATCGTTCAATCTAAATTATAAATCAATAAAAAACTTGTGTTAAACACAAAAAGATTAGGTTATGCATTGAAAGGTACTAGGCTCAAGTAAGAGGGGGAATAGAAAAAGAAAGAGTTCAAAAAAGAATAGAGAGTGCGAGCAGAGAAGAGAAAGAAGGTTCTGATTGAATCTAAAGTATATTGGTAAAGTGAGTTCCAAAATCAACAATAATAGCTCAGCTCTTGCTACTCATAGCAGAGGAGTTACAGTTGTCACAAGCTATACTAACCACTAACTAACTAATTGACATGTGCTTAATTACAACCAACTAGCTAACAGATTGATCACAAGCTAACTAATTCTGTTTGCACTAATTCAGCATCAGCTAGTGTATCTATCATGATCCTGTTATTTGGCTATTCTTCAACATCAAAGCTATTGTATATATCATGGCCCCTGCTATTTGGATGTTCTGTTTTCACTTTCACATTCTGAATCTTAAGAGAGTGCATTGGTTCTTTACCATGACTGCTACTCTGAACTTCTTTATGACCCTCTCTTCTAAGCCCGCTTTCATCAGTGGATGTCTCCAAGATTTCAACCATTAGTTCTGTCCTGAACTCAAGAAAGGCACCACTGGGAAGAGGTTTTGTCAACACATCAGCTAGTTGCACAGTCCCAGAAACATGACTTACTTGAATAATTCCTTTTGTAACATAGTCTCTTGCAAAATGGAGATCCGTTTCAAAATATTTTGACTTAGAATGCATGATTGGATTAGCAACAAGCAACACATCACTTAAATTGTCACAGTAGACTGATGGAGCTGTTGAGAGTTCTGCTCTTAGTTCACCCATAAGGTTCTTAATCCAAATTAGTTCGGCAACTAAGTCAGCCATCGCCCTGTACTATGTTTCAGTACTAGACTTGGCAACAACACCCTGATTCTTTGAGCTCTACGAAACTAGATTGCTCTCAAGAAAGACACAAAAACCTCCAGTGAACTTCCTATCATCTGGGTCCTCTGCCCAGTCAGAATCACTATAAGCTTTGATAGTTTGCACCTTTGTTTTGTGTAAGTGTAAACCAAAGCTGAGTGTTCCCTGCACATACCTCAGAATTCTTTCTACTAACTTCCAGTGCTCTTCCAAGGGATTTTGCATAAACTGAGTATGCTAGTTCTGGACGAGTGACTGTGAGGTATTGTAGACTTCCCACAACTGATCTGTAGAGTTTAGAATTCTTGAATGGGGAGCTTCCAAAAGCAGAAAATCGAACTAAGGAAGGTAAGGGTGTATGACAAGGCTTACAATGTTCCATTTCAGCTTTCTTGAGCAGATCTCTGGTATATTTCTCTTGTGAGAGTAATAGACCTCCATTAGCAGTCTTGGTGGCTTGAATCCCAAAGAAATAGTGAAGCTCGCCCATGTCTTTCAACGCAAATTTGTCATTCAGCTGCTTAATGACCTGAGAAATTGCTTCATTTGAGTTTCCAGTGATGATTATATCTACATATACCAGGACAAATAGTGATGAGCCATTTTTGAACCTGGTGAAGACAAAGATGTCAGACTTTGTTGAATGAAAACCAAGGTGCTGGAGAGCTAGTGATAGCTTATAGTACTAGGCCCGTGGTGCCTGTTTCAGACTATAAATGGCCTTGGTGAGTTTGCACACTAGAGTTCCATCTCTAATTTTATAACCCTTTAGTTGTTTCATATATACATCTTCGACCAAATCACCATGTAGAAACGCGTTATCCACATCAAGCTGTATGATTCTCCAATTCCTTGACAGTGCTAAAGTGAGGACAATGCGAATTGAGGTTGGTTTCATCACTGGGTTGTATGTCTCAGTGAAATCACACCCAGGCCTCTGAGAGAAACCCTGAGCTACTAGGCGAGCCTTGTAGGGATACTTCCATCAGGGTTATATTTAACTCGAAAAACCCAACAACTACCAACAGCTTCTCTGCCTTGAGGGAGAGGAACCAATTTCCAGGTTTGATTTTGCATAAGTGCAGCGTATTCAGCATCCATCGCAGCTTTCCACTTAGGTTTGGACAAGGCATCATTGACAGTCCTTAGTTCAATGCTAGCTAGAGGATCTTGGCTTTATGACCCAATTCTTGCTCCTTGTGATCATGGGGTGAACATTATGATATGATGCTGTCGAGACTGAGTGATCATCATCAAAGGGAAGAACAATCTCCAAGTCTGAGATAGGAATTGGAATGGGTGTGGCTGATGGTGCTGTAGGTACTGGTGAAGGTAAGGTAGGAGAGGTGGCTGTGATAGACAAAGAAGGAGATATGGACTCTGGAATACTTTGTACAGTAGGTACAGGTGAGGGCAGGGGAAGGGGTGTGGCTGTGATGCTTGGTGCAGGATGTGGCGACCTTGATTCTGTAATGTTAGGTGAGGGTTGAGACATGTTCCTGTTTAGTAATGGAATGGTTGGAGTTGAGTGATAGTCAGAAGACAAATCAAACTTGGTTGTTGTGGGGGGTTTTCAAAATTTTGAAAGGGAATTTCTGTTCATCAAAGATCACATTGCTTGATATCACTATCTTCCCTTCTACAGTGGGGCACTTGTAGCCTTTGTGCACTACAATATAGCCTAGAAAGGTACATGGTGCTGATCTGAACTCTAGCTTGTGCCTATTATATGGTCGCAGGTGTGGAAAATACAAACATCCAAAGACCCGAAGGCTTGTTTAATCAAATTTCTTCTCAAATAACTTTTCAAATGGTGACTAGTCTTGCAATACTGATGTTGGTAACCTGTTTATTAAGTGAACTACTATCATGAAGGCCTCTCCCTAGTACTTAATTGGCATGCCTACACCTGCTAGTATAGCTAAGCCCTTTTCAACTATATGCTTATATTTTCTCTTAGCACTGCCGTTTTGTTGATGTTCATGAGGACAGGAAAATCTGTGTAGTACACCTTGTACCTGTAAATCCTTAGCCAACCTCAAGAATTCAGTAGCATTGTCAGATTGAAGCATTTTAATTTTTGTGTTCAATTGCAACTCAACCATTTGTTGGAAACAATTAAAAACTGATTTTATTTGAGATCGAGTTTTAATGAGGTAGAACCAAGTGTATTTACTATAAACATCAATGAAAATGACAAAGTAATAGTTTCCATTTAAGTAAGGTATAGGGGCAGGACCCCAGATGTCTGTGTATATGAGTTGCAGGGGATCAGTATATAAGGTATTTAAGGGGGAGGGGGGTAAGGGAGTGCATGAGACTTTCCAATACGGAAGGAAGCACAAGGATTTTTATTTAATGAAGCAACAATATTACAAGATTTCAACATATAGAAAACAACATTATTTGCTGGATAACCTAATCTATTGTGCCACAAGAGAAATTGATAAACAATGGACACATTTGAGGCAAAAGCAGCTGGTTTATTTGATGAAGTGAAAGATGGAGTAAAATTGAGGAACTTGTACATTCCCTTGTTAACTTTTCCATGTATAACAATCTCTTTAGTTTACTGAGATTTCACACAGCAGCCATTAGAATGAAATTCAAAATAGACACCATTGGCACAGTAGAATTTATATATACTAAGTAAGTTCTTAGTGATATCAGGCACATGTAGTAATTTGTTTAACAAAAATTCTCTATTGCTCAAATCAGTTTTAAAGAAAGACTTTCCAACAAGGTTGATATGCATACCTGATCCGTTGCCTATGATTACTTGGTCTGCACCTTCATACTTCTCCCTTTCAATTAGATTTTGCTGGTTTGAGGTCATATGGTATGTAGCACCTGAGTTTGGAAACCAACCTTAATATTGTAATGTTGCAGGTGTGGCCAATACATTGCTCAAGTTGGCTTATGATGCTTACAGAGTCTGTGATTTTGTGCCTTCATATTAAGTTCTGGAGCTTACTGGTGGATCATACCTATACCAGCATGTCTTGACAGTGTATCCAGACTTGTCACACACTTGGCAAATAGGCCTATCATCATTGAACATTCTTGAACCATTATACTGTTGCTGCCTTTCATTGTTGAACATTCTTGCCCCTTCAGCACCACCAAAACTTGGATTATTGTAAGCCCGAGTTCTAAATCTGGAATTGTTGACACCAGATTGACCATTACTATAGAAGTTTCTATCACATCTCATCTGTCTACCACCACCCTTGCTTCTGTGACCTCCTCTGAAACCTCCTTTGAAGCCACTTCTTGAGTTAAAGCTCTGAGAGTAACCTGGTGAACTTTGTACTACATTTTCTTGTATAAACGATTCTGGTTTTTGGAACCTCTCCAACATACTTTCATGAGTTAATAGCAAAGTCTCTAATTTTCCAACCGAGATGCTCACTGGCCTTGCCACTACTGAGGTGATTACTGAGCTATACTCTTCTGTTAACCCATTCAGAATAGCATTTACATGATCACTCTCACGCATTGGTTCTTCTACTGAAGCTAAAGCATCAATTGTTCCTTTTAATGCTGACACATACTCATTTACTAAGTTTCCTATCTTGATACTGCTCAACCTATGTTTCAGCTGCATTATTTTTGCTCTGATTTGTGAAGAAAAGTGACATTCTAACCTTTTTCAAACCTCATATGTAAGACCCAGAACTTTTGAAAAGTCTTATTATGATCAAGTCTCAAATCATATAGTTATTTATAGCCTTAATTTCGGAAATCATTTTATTAAAGATGATTAAGGCAAGTTTTGATTTATTGAATTTGAGATAAGTTATGGTTATTATCCAATTTTACAATTATTGGATTATTTTCTATATTTAAATCATATAGTTGGTAGTTGTGAAATAATAAGGATTTTTATATGATTCGGATTAAATAATTAATATTTTAAATATTAATACTGTTACTTTGGAAAATAAAGGGTTTAATTATATTATTTCTAATTATTTTGATTTGGACATTTTATTGAAAATAAAGTGTGAGATTGATGAGTAAATAGTATTTTTATATATTATTATTGTTGGGTTAGAATTTATTTCTAATTACTATATTATCCTTATTTTTTAAGTAAAATTACTAAAATGCCCTTAACCCTAATTTTTGAAAATGAACCCTAACCCTGAAAAATCCTACCCGGTTACCCGGTTCCCCTGAACCCAACACACACACGCACTTAACACTACAGCAGCAACAGCTGCTACCAGAAGAAACAAAAGAGAGAAAAGGGCCAGGAGGAAACAGGGAACGCAGAGGAAAGCAGGGGAGGAAGAGAGGCGCGGGCTGGCGCCGGCGGGCCTCACCGTCACCACCGAGCTGCTCGCCGCTCGCTGCCATCACGGGGACCAGAACCGAGTAAGGGGGAAGAAGCCACGCGGTAGAGGAGAGAAGAAGGGGAGCTCACGGCATCGCCGCCACCCATGGAGCCGCGGGCTGCGCCCAGTCGCCGTCGGGGTCACCGCGTCTTCGTCCCGTTCCTGGAGCCAGCAGTTGCGCCTCTGTCACGCAAGGAGGAGCGCGACCCACCGCGCAGAGCTGCGTCGCCGTGTGCTATCGCCGTCGCCTTGGATTGATGCCGCCGTCGAGCTTCGAGGAGAGAGAAGGAGGTTGCGGGGAGGATGAGGCGCGATGGTGGTTTGTTCTGCCACCCCTACTGCCATCGCCGTCAGGAACGGCCACCAGAGCCGCCACGAAGGATAGCGAGAGGCAGAGAGTTCGCGGTGGGGGAAGGGCCAGGCGCCGTTGTGCTATGGAGCAGAGTCAGCCGCGCCGGCGCTGTTAGAGGTCTCACCGCCGCTGGAAAAGGGTTCAGGCCGCCGTAGGTGTTGCTGTCGGAGGGGTAAGCTGCGCCTCTGTGTTTCTGACCGCCGGGAGTGGTTATGTGGCTTCCGGGATCACCGCCGGAGCTCCAGGCTGAGTTTCTGCCACTTGAGACCCTGCTGCCGTCGCTGGAAAAGTTTGCCGGTAAGGGTTTTAATTGTGGTTTCTGTCCTTTTTGAATTCCGAGGATATTATAGTCACTGCGTGTTGGTTCCAGTTGTCGTGATCGGAATTTGTCGCCGCTGCCGCTTGAGGTGGCTGCTGAGTTACCGCTGAACCGGCTCAGAGACCGCCGCTGTTTCGGTTCAGCCGTTCCTTCTTCGGTTCGGTAAGCGTTTCGATTTGAAAGCCCTTTCGTTACTGTTCTGTAATCTCACGCTGAGGTTTATGGCGTTAATTGCTATAAGATTGAGTTTCGGTTGTTGTATGTTGCGATTAGAGTTGTTGAGACTGTTGCAAAAGTGGCTTGGAGCTGAGGTTTTGGTTGCCGTCAGTTCGGGTTGAGGCGGAAAGGACTCTGTGAGGCGTTTGGGTTATGGAATTGCGTTTTGAGGTAGGGGCGCTTTCCGAAAACTATATTTTGTATATTGAAATTATTACATATGGGTACTGATGTGAGGATGTGTATTTGGTGATTGTATCAGTCCTATGTATTGTTTGGTTGTTTTGTATGATTATGGGTGTTTGTTTGACTCGACTGTTGTGTGGCTTTGTGAAACGAAATGCTTTTGAAATTGATTCTTTTAAAACTTTGAGATCGAGTTTAATCCGTTGGGAATTGATTTGAGTTGAGTTGATTTTCTTGAGAATATGAAAAAGAGAATACACGCTTGAATTCAGCCTGGCTTGCTTTAAATGATCTGGTTATTGATAAATGATTGTTACTGAGCCGTTTCTTTGAAACTTTAGAAATGAGTTTATTCAGCTGATAATGATTTGATTCTTGAAAAGGTTTTCTTGAAATATGGAATTGAGATGATTGTTGGATTTTGGCTTGCCTTGGACTGATTTTGAAATTTGGACTATTGAAAAGGATTGTGAGATGGTTTAATTGGGACCCGAACCGGGTGGCAAAGTCCAAGTTTTAGGGGAGGTGCTGTCGAAATTTCTATAAAATCCGAGTCTTTATTGAAATGTTGTCGGGCAAATGATGAGTTAAAGACTTCTACTATTTTATTTGAATTATCAAGAAAAGGATGATTCATGCTTTCGAAATGAGTTAGTAAAGAGGAAATTTTGATTTAGTCTTGCTTCTTAAGAAAGGCATTGTATCTCTTTCAGGAGAAAGTTATTTAGATGAAACTTGTGTTTTAAAGCTGTTTGAATGTGAAAAGGGTTTATGCCTTTGAATTTGACTTGGGGGTTTCAATTAAAGAAGTTTTAATGATTTTGAAAGGACCTGAAAGTCTATTGACGAGTTTCATTTTGAAATGTTTTGAGAAAGGTTTTAAGTACTCTTTGAATTTTGAATTCTGGCAAGACTAAGGCAATTTTGAACAGTTGAAATGCTTTAGAATTTATCATGGGGGTTGAAGTTGGTTTTGCCTAAGTAAAGGAACTGGCTTTGAAAGAAGTAAATGATTACGTGACTCGGTTTGGCTTAGATCCTATTTTATTACTCAAATCGGAAAGTCAAGATTTTAACGATTTTAAATGAATTTGGCGAAATGAGTTATGTTATTCTCCCCTAAATACTTGGGACTCTGCCAAGGAACTTTTGTTATAAAATCTCATTGTTGGATGGATGATTTTGAATCTTTCAAATAAATCTTTAACTTGTCATGCTTATGAAAGTTTGGAAAGAGGATGCCGAGAGTGGCATTGTTTTCAAAGGGGAATTTACCTTGAGTAAAAGTGGCTTATGAGCCTGAGATGATTTGAGAAATGAGAACTTTAAAGCCAAGGCTGAAAAGAGTTGAAACTCGATTTCAAAGTGAAATGAATTGAGAAAAATGATTTATGGCTTAAGTGCCGATTTTATGAATTTAATGATGTTGAATGGTGGAAGTGCTATTTTATTGTGAGCCGGAATGGCTGTGTATGATTTATGAATATTGGCTGGTTCTGGATTGAACTGTGAGCCGGAATGGCTATGTATGATATTGATTTATGGCTGATTGCCGAATGAGTTATGGGCCGTATGGCTGACTATGAATTATGAATTTAAGCCGGATGCTTGAAATGAATGTTGTATGTGAGTGTGGTTGTGTTTTCTCTCTGGTTGTAAGGGTGACAGGGCACCGATACCCTCTAATGGCGATAGAGCGCAGATACCCTCTAATGGCAACAGGGCGCAGATACCCTCTAATGGCGACAAGGCGCAGATACCCTCTAATGATAATAATGCGCAACAGAGAGACTGTGTCCGGGTTAGCTACCGAACACGTCGGGTTGGCTTCGTAACCGACAGATGATATCATCAGCCACTAGGGACAAGCATGCATCATATGCATCTATGTGACATTGTTTGGGTGTGCATATTGTACTTGGTTTGCCTTTGTGACTACTTGTAATTAACTGCTAATTGTTCTACTTGCAATAACTGTTTGTTTGTGCTTGCATATTCCTATTTGTGTTTGCTACTGGGACTCTGTTGGGCTGTGGTGATTGGTTGTTGGTTGGATTTGTTTGGGCCTAGGGCCGTGGTTGGAATGAGATGAATCGATGGTTAATTTCGGTTTTGTGTTTCTGGTTTGGAATAAAATATGAAAGGCTATTTTGATTCCGCATAGATAAACCGTTTTGAAAGGCTTTTGAGTTTTTGAGAATTGAACGGTTTTATTGTAAACCGTTGTTTTTGAAAAGGAGGCATAAGACGGTTATTAATCACTAGTACGGTTTATCTTCACGTATCCTATTATAGTAATTCCCAAAAACCCTCTACTGAGAACCCTTTCGAGGATGATGTTCTCACCCCCCTACATTTTCCCCTTTCAGGATATGGGCGCAGAAGTTACGAAGAGTTTATTTGTTGTTGTTGAGATGCTCTGTATTGTTCTAGTTATGGTTTATTGTACCCTCGCCTCTATCTTGATATATTCTGTAAGAGGGATAGGAATTGTATTGGGTAATGCTTGTAATATTATTTATATATATATATATATATATATATGGATGTACTCTTTATGAATTTTGTAAGTTGGATGGTATCTATGGATGTACGTTATCGAACGAAAGTATTTTTGGGAGCAGTATTGCGGTTTAAAGTTTTAAACATGCTCATATTTTAGTATTAAATAGTATAAGTGTCGTTGTAATGTCCGAGCTATCAGAGTTGCGCAGCCGGAAGCGTGAGCTTTGGTAGTTAGGGTGTTACATCATACGAATAAATGCATCCTACCATTCGAGTGGTGAACGACTTGGTCATTGAAGCAAGAAACCAAGATTTAAGAAGCGCATCTTGCCTCCTCCATGCAGCAAACTCTAGCGTTACATTTTCTGATTCATCAAGCCTCAGCGGGATTCCTTCTCTGGTAATGTGGTGAAGCAAATTGTGGCTCTCAATAGTTGATTCAGCCTGGTCTTTCTACTGCAAGAAGTTGTCATCGTCGAGTTTCATTGAAATTGGGAAAGAGGTAAAATTTGGAGCTGTGTTCAACTGATTCATTGAGTGTTCAGATCTCTGACTTTCGCTTGCCATTGAATTGAATGAAAGAAAGCTCTGATACCATGAAAGGTACCAGGCTCAAGCAAGAGAGGGAGTAGGAAATAGTTCAAGAAAGAAGAAAGAGTGCGAGCAGAGAAAAACAAGAAGGTTCTTGTTGAATTTGAAGTATATTAGTAAAGTGAGTTCTAAAATCAACAATAATAGCTTAGCTCTAACTATTTATAGTAGAGGAGTTACAACTGTCACAAGCTACACTAACCACTAACTAACTAATTGACATATACTTAATTACAACCAACTAACTAATAGATTGATCACAAACTAACTAATTCTGTTTGTCCTAATTCAGCATCAACTAGTATATCTATCATGACCCCTGCTGTTTGACTATTCTTCAATATCAAAACTATTGTATCTATCATGCATGTTATAATTTAACCTTAATTTTGTTAAGTAAAAATTTTTTATGTAACACCCTAACTACCAAAGCTCGCACTTCCGGCTGCGCGACTCTGATAGCTTGGACATTACGACGACACTTATACTATGTAATACTAAAATATGAGCCTGTTTGAAACTTTAAACCGCAATACCGCTCCCAAAGATACTTTCGTTCGATAACGTACATCCATAAATACCATTCAACTTACAACAACTCATAAAGAGTACATCCATATATATACATAAATATATATAAATAATATTACAAACATAATCCAATACAATTCCTATCCCTCTTACAGATTATATCAAGATAAAGGCGAGGGTACAATAAACCATAACTAAAATAATATATAGCATCACAACAACAATTAAATAAGCTCTTCGTAACTTCTGCGCCCATATCATGAAAGGGGAAAAATGTAGGGGGGTGAGAACATCATCCTCGAAAGGGTTCTCAGTAGGGGGTTTTTGGGAATTACTGTAATAGGATACATGAAGATAATCGCACCAGTGATTAATAACCGTCTTATGCCTCTTTTCAAAAACAACGGTTTACAATAAAAGAGGAATCGGAAATCTTTTCTGAAAGAGGAACAGTTCAATTCTCAAAAACTCAAAAGCCTTTCAAAACGGTTTATCTATGCTGAACCAAAGTAGCCTTTCATATTTTATTCCAAACCAGAAACACAAAACCGAAATCAACCATCAGTTCATCTTATTCCAACCACGGCCCTAGGCCCAAACAATCCAACCAGCAACCAATCACCACAATCCAACAGTGTCCCAGATGCAAACACAGATAGGAAGTTCAAGCACAAACAAACAGTTATTACAAGTAAAACAGTTAGCAATTAATCACATAGGCAAACCAAGTATAATATGCACACCCAACCAATGTCACACAAATGCATATGATGCATGCCTGTCCCTAGTGGCTGATGATATCATCTGTCGGTTATAGAGCCAACCCGACAAGTCCTGGTAGCTAACCATTGGACTGTCCCTCTGTCGTGCATCCCCAACTCGAGTTATACTCATCATAAACTTGATCATAATCATGATCCATATCCATCACCCTCACTGGTGAATATTTATCCATCACCATCACTGGTGAATATTTATGGGGGCGAGCTCATCCGGGCCTTTCACAGTGCCCGGCCACACTTACGACATTGGGTTAACAGAGATTCGAGTCTCAACCTGGAGCACATGGTGGCTAGCCATTGCTACTACCCAGGGAAACCCTCATCTCCAATAGTGGAAGTGCAACATCACAACTTATCAATATCTCAGCATAAATGCTTTCATTCTCAATCATGGATCAACATCCATCTCAGCCATTCGGCTCACGGTTCAATCCAGAACCAATCAATATGTATAATCATACACAGCCATTCCGGCTCACAACAAAACAACACTTCCACATTCAAAATAATCAAATTCATGAAACCGGCATTTAAGCCATAAATCATTTTCTCAATTCATTTCACTTTGAAATCAAATTTCAACTCTTTTCAGCCTTGGCTTTAAAGATCTCATTTCTCAAATCATCTCAGGCTCACAAGCCACTTTTACTCAAAGTGAGTTCCCTTTTTAAAACAAAGCCACTCTCGGCATTCTCTTTCTAAAACTTCCAAAACCATGGCAAGTTAAGGATTTATTTCAAAGTATCCAAAATCACCCACCCAGCGGTGGAATTTCATAACAAAAGTTTTTCGGCAGAGTCCCAAGTCTTTAGGGGAAGGTCAACTTACATCAATTCCTTAAAATTCATTGAAACTCTTAAAATCATAGATTCTCGGTTCAAGTAAATAAAATTGAATTTATTATGAAGCCGAACCATACAAAATCACAAGTTCCAACCCGGTCCAAAAATCAACTCATTTGAAACGGAACCGGTTCATTTGAATCAAACCACTTTCAGATTTCTTTTTGGAACCCATTTTTCCAACTCTTCCAAAATGCCTCAAACTTGATTACTCAATCAAAAGTCTATGTTCCTTTAAAAATCACTAAAAACTCCTTTTTATATTGAAATCAATATTAGAGCATCATTATTTCCTTCAGTGATTCAAACAGTAAAAATAGTTCAGTTCTAAGTAAGCCGAACTCAACGTATAAGGTTCATCAAATAAATTAGGCTGGAAAGCATAAATATCCTCTTAATAAATCAAATAATACAATTTCTCAAATCCAAACCTTTTAAATAACCTTTCAAACAAGACTAAGATTCTATAGAAATTTCGGCAGCACCTCCCCTAAAACTTGGACTTTTGCCACCCGGTTCGGGTCCCAACTAAACCGTTCCTCATTCCTTTTCAACAGCTCAAAACCAGAAACCAATTCAAAGCAAGCTAAATTCCAACAGTCGCCTCAGTGGCATATCTCGAGAAAACCATTTCAAAGTCAACTCAATATCAACCGATTTAATTCATTTCCAAAGCTTTAAAGAATCGGTTCAACAATAAATAATTTATCAAAACCAAATCAATTAAAGCAACCCAGGCTGAATTTCAAGGGTATTCTATCTTTCACATCATCAAAATAATCAATTCAATTCAAATCAATCCTCAACGGATTAAACTCAGATTTCAAATATTTAAAGAATCAGCTTCAAAACATTACATTTCACAAAGCCGCACAACAACTCAGCCAAACCAACATTCATAAACATTCGAGTCAATCAAATAATACATAATGCCGATACAATCACTAAATACACCATATCTCACATCAGTATCCATATGTAATAATTCCAATAATAAACTATAGTTTTCGGAAAGCGCCCCTACCTCAAAACGCAAATCTATAACCCAAAGGTCTCACAGAGTCCTTTCCGCCTCAACCCGAAATCAAAGGCAGCTTCAAAGCACAGCCCCACACATTTCCGCAGCAGCACAAACAGCTCTAATTTGCGACAAGCAACCTCAGTTACTAAATCTTAAGAACATTAATATCGTAAAGGCTTTAACACACGTACGTGACACTAACGCAGGATTTCGAAACATAATTACTCACCGAAACAACAAAATGAAGCAGCTGCGATTCCGGACCGACCCGGCAATAGCTCCGGTAGCGGCCAAAAGCTCCGGTAGGTCAACTATAATAACCACGCAGCATCAAAATCTTCTCGAAACCCAAAATGACAGAAACCACAAATGAAACCCTTACCGGCAACTTTTCCGGCGACGGCAGAAGTAGCCAGAACCTCTAGCAGTGGTTCCGGTGGCCTCAGAACTCCGGCAGCGGCGCTGTCAGACTCCGATGGTGTTTCAGGGTAGCTCCGGTGGCAGAAAAGTTTTCCGGCGACCATACACAGCAGACCCCCAACCACAGCAGCAGCTAGGAGACCGGCGGCCATGGCGGAAGATTCTGACGGCACGGCAGCAAGGGTGGTGGAACCACCCTCCATCATCGCGCGACCTCTCTCTCTTTTGGGCTCTCTCTTCTGTGACGGGAAGGGCAGCGACAGTCTGGCTCCTCATGCGTGGCGGTCCGGCGCGGTGCCAGATGGCAGAGGCGATAGGGAGCTCTGGGGTTCAGTGGGCAGATCTGGCGGCGGGAGGAGGCACGAACGACGGCGGCGACAGCAGCACCTCCCTCCACCCCGCGCGTGTGCTCTCTGTTCATGAGCCGCCAAGGACGGCGACGGAGGGGACCCCAGCAGCGACAACGACGCGGCTTCAAGGTGGCGGCGGGAACCTCGAAGGCGTTCAGTCCTCACCGCGATGGCAAGCTCGTGGCGGGAGTGGCGGCGGCTTCTCCTGGACGACCGTGGCGGCGCGATCCTCTCCCTCTCGTGTCTGTTTGCTCGCTCACTCGCCCTCCCTGATGCAACACGGCGGCGCGGCGGCAGTGACACCCGCCGGCGCCGTGCTTCCACTTCTCCACTCGGCCAACAATGTCTCGTGGGTGTGGGTCGTGTGTTTGTTCAGTATGTGGGCTGACTAATGAAAACTGAGAGTGGGGGTATGAGAGGGGATGTGGGTGGCGGCGGTGACAAGCTTTCCTTCCATTTCCAAGGGTGTGTGCTGCGCAGAAGGAGGATGAAGGAAGGCTGGTAACTGCGCAGCGTGAATGAGAATTGTTTTTGGGGATAGGTGTGGCAAAATTAGGGTTAGGGGCATTATGGTAATTTTACCTAAAATTGGGAATAATATAGTAATTGAAACCCAATTTAAACTCAACAATAATATCTATAAAAATACTATTTGCTCATCAATTGCACAAATGATTTTCCATAAAATGTCCCAATCAAAATAATTAGAAATAATATAATTAAACCCCTTTATTTTTCCAAAGTAGCAGTATTAATATTTAAAATATTACTTATCTAATCCAAATCATATAAAATCCTTATTGTTTCATAACTATTAGCCTTATACCTGAAATATAGAAAATAATCCAATAATTATAAAATTGGATAATAATCATAACTTATCTCAAATCCAATAAATCAAAACTTGCCTTAATTATCTTTAATAAAATAATCTCTGAAATTAAGGCTATAAATAACTGTAAGATTTGAGGCTTGATCATAATAAGACTTTTCAAATATTCTGGGTCTTACATTCTACCCACCTTATAAAAATTTTCGCCCTCGAAAATTGATACAAAATAAAAGAAATTCCATAACAGTTCACCCTTGAACACATTTAAGGAAGAAGCAAAAATATCTCAAAATATAATCATATATACGATTTTCAAATACTTTGATTGTCATAAGCATAAGGATGTAAAGGTAGGAGTGTGATTGCAAAGCAAACGTTACAAGGTAGGCTCAATGCAAAAGATAACATGGGTCAATCATGTGATAGTAGGGCAAGGCATCAAAGGCTATAAAACAGGACAGAGTTAAAACAAGGTGCTCAATATCCGCACACTAATCTCATATCAACCTCAAAGTTTCAACTTTCCAACTCCATCAAGCACTTTACAAACCCCAAATTTGATTACAAGCCTGACAACCACAAACCCGTTCGCAAGGAACAAAACGCTCACAACTCATAACGTTGCACACCTACCGCTTCAACTTCCGTATACCCATCACGTCTTAAAGAACTAACGTATCGCGTTACTACGTCTACAAGTCGCACGTGATATCAAAACAATTCTCGAGTCTACTCAGAAGAATATGAGATCTTAGAAAGGAGAGACGGATGTCAAAGACAATAGTCATAGATTTGAAAGAATATATCCAATCCCAGGTAAACATGGATGTTCAAGCCATAAAGTTTGCTAGACATAATTCAATTGACAACTTCAAAGATAACCCTTAGATCAAAGAAGTTCAATAAGATCAACAAGAAGATAACCAGCGCATCAGCTTGAAACAAACTCAAACTGAGTCGATGAAGTATGAGGTTTACAAAAGAGAATATCTCAAACCCAAGGCAAAGCTCACAAAACTCAAGGGCATGATTAAAAATACTTCTGAATACATTGTTCTTAAAAGAATCGAAAACTTGCAGGAAAATCACCTCGCAGTCTAAAAGAAAGGTTAATTAACAACATCCTTCCAGAGAGTAATAAAAGCATAATCGTGGCTTTGCTTTAATGCAAGTTCATGTTGAAATAGATTTTGTCGAGTTCTAAAAACAAGGTGCACACGGGTTTGGCTAAAAGCTAAAATATTTCTTCAAATATTTTAGAAAGATAATTAGATGCACAACTTAACCAAAGCAGTTCATAAAACTCGGGAGAGAAATCAAAGGCTCGTTCAAAAATTCTCAAAGTTCATATTCAAACAAGCGTGTATAACATTCATAGCAAGGATGAAAGAGAAAATTAAACTTCTTTTAGAAAAAAAATTCCAAGGTAAAAATTTGCACACAATCTGGTAAGGAAATAAGTGGTGTGTTACAAACAAACCGGTTTCCACTAAACAAGGAAGCTTTCCAAAACTTCATTTAAAATGGCGCATGCCAACTTTAAATTAATTTCGTCAAAATTGGACAATGGTTTTAATCTCAATCAAACAACAGAAAATAAATCCCGTTTAATATTTCGTCAAAGAGAATTCGAGACTTCTTTAAAAGGTTCAAAACAAGACTCCAAAAGTGTTCTTAAAATCACCATCTCAGGAGAACATTCAAGAAGTTTAAGAGGTACTAAAAAGGAGTCAAGCCTTGCAAGAAAGGATCTTAAACCAAGATAGTTCAAACAAGATTCACTTGGCATGAGTCATTAAACAAGCTTTCAAATTGATTCAAAAGAATACAAAAGTTATAGGAAAAGACAACCCAATCATTAGTAATTTCTCAAGGATAAACCTTTGACTAAAAACTCTTGTAGAGATAATAAGAGAATAAACGATGCACTAATTTAAAACGAATCAAACTGACTCATATAAGAATGAGATTCACCAGAGAAGAAAAACTAAGATCAATGGTAATGTTCACAAAATGTAAAAGATTAGTTAAAAATAAAGTCAAGTATGACATTCATAGAGATGAAAGGTTTAATAGAGAATTTAGTCCGTTCATAGGAAGAAAGCTATGAGTCCAACATTTTCAAAAGAACAACAATGGCATAAACCATGTAGTATGCTAAATCAAACTCCAATCAAAATGAATTAAGTGAAGTTTACCACACGAAACTCAACCTAAGTAAAAGCGAAAAATTCTTTCTTTCCGGGATCTTGAAGAATAACCAAATACATAATCAAATGAAGATGTCCATTGGAACTATAGTAAAGTTTCTAGAAAGTCAACTTGTATTTTAAGTATGTGCAGTTCTATAAACCAGTAAAAGTACAGTCGAGGTATTAGGAGTAAATAATTGTTAAACTGTATAAGAAATCTTCAAAGTTCATATATAGATAAGTATGTATCCAATCAACAGCAATTTTTATAAAAATCTCAAAATTAGCTGTAATCACTGTCAAATAAGAGAAAAACTGAATCAACAAGTTCTCTAAGAATGAACACAGAACCCGAAGTTAAAAGTCACAACACATTAAGAGAAGTTCAAGACTATATCAAAGAATACTTGAATCAAGAAGAACTCAAACAGAGGAAGACAGGTGCAACAAGGACCGCAAACAAGCATATGCAATTAAGATCAAACAAGAATGCATATGAACGGAAAAATATGGCTGGAAAAATCAAACTACCTTTCAAAAGAATTAGAAAACCAGAACTTCAAGTTAGGACATGAAAGAACAGGTTGACTCGAACAGAATTCAAGACACAACTGAATAGCCTCGAGAAATAGTTTCTAACGTTCCCAAAACCCGCGATTCGCTTTACTCAAAACTCGGATTTCATCTATGATAACCCACTAGTGCTTTCATATACATAATTCACTAGTATTAAGCCGGCCAAACTTAATAGCAAGAATTATGCAATGCAAGACTAACAGCGTTAATCAATAGACCGTCATGTGCATAAAGCTCTAATTCTCGTCTTTCGACAAGACCTAATACATGACAAACACTCAGAGTATGCAACCGAAGCATAGTCAGTCCATTCCTCAGGCTCTACAGGAAGAACTGCTCTGATACCATAATGTAACACCCTAACTACCAAAGCTCGCACTTCCGGCTGCGCGACTCTGATAGCTTGGACATTACGACGACACTTATACTATTTAATACTAAAATATGAGCCTGTTTGAAACTTTAAACCGCAATACCGCTCCCAAAGATACTTTCGTTTGATAACGTACATCCATAAATACCATTCAACTTACAACAACTCATAAAGAGTACATCCATATATATACATAAATATATATAAATAATATTACAAACATAATCCAATACAATTCCTATCCCTCTTACAGATTATATCAAGATAAAGGCGAGGGTACAATAAACCATAACTAAAATAATATAGAGCATCACAACAACAATTAAATAAGCTCTTCGTAACTTCTGCGCCCATATCATGAAAGGGGAAAAATGTAGGGGGGGTGAGAACATCATCCTCGAAAGGGTTCTCAGTAGGGGGTTTTTGGGAATTACTGTAATAGGATACATGAAGATAATCGCACCAGTGATTAATAACCGTCTTATGCCTCTTTTCAAAAACAACGGTTTACAATAAAAGAGGAATCGGAAATCTTTTCTGAAAGAGGAACAGTTCAATTCTCAAAAACTCAAAAGCCTTTCAAAACGGTTTATCTATGCTGAACCAAAGTAGCCTTTCATATTTTATTCCAAACCAGAAACACAAAACCGAAATCAACCATCAGTTCATCTTATTCCAACCACGGCCCTAGGCCCAAACAATCCAACCAGCAACCAATCACCACAATCCAACAGTGTCCCAGATGCAAACACAGATAGGAAGTTCAAGCACAAACAAACAGTTATTACAAGTAAAACAGTTAGCAATTAATCACATAGGCAAACCAAGTATAATATGCACACCCAACCAATGTCACACAAATGCATATGATGCATGCCTGTCCCTAGTGGCTGATGATATCATCTGTCGGTTATAGAGCCAACCCGACAAGTCCTGGTAGCTAACCATTGGACTGTCCCTCTGTCGTGCATCCCCAACTCGAGTTATACTCATCATAAACTTGATCATAATCATGATCCATATCCATCACCCTCACTGGTGAATATTTATCCATCACCATCACTGGTGAATATTTATGGGGGCGAGCTCATCCGGGCCTTTCACAGTGCCCGGCCACACTTACGACATTGGGTTAACAGAGATTCGAGTCTCAACCTGGAGCACATGGTGGCTAGCCATTGCTACTACCCAGGGAAACCCTCATCTCCAATAGTGGAAGTGCAACATCACAACTTATCAATATCTCAGCATAAATGCTTTCATTCTCAATCATGGATCAACATCCATCTCAGCCATTCGGCTCACGGTTCAATCCAGAACCAATCAATATGTATAATCATACACAGCCATTCCGGCTCACAACAAAACAACACTTCCACATTCAAAATAATCAAATTCATGAAACCGGCATTTAAGCCATAAATCATTTTCTCAATTCATTTCACTTTGAAATCAAATTTCAACTCTTTTCAGCCTTGGCTTTAAAGATCTCATTTCTCAAATCATCTCAGGCTCACAAGCCACTTTTACTCAAAGTGAGTTCCCTTTTTAAAACAAAGCCACTCTCGGCATTCTCTTTCTAAAACTTCCAAAACCATGGCAAGTTAAGGATTTATTTCAAAGTATCCAAAATCACCCACCCAGCGGTGGAATTTCATAACAAAAGTTTTTCGGCAGAGTCCCAAGTCTTTAGGGGAAGGTCAACTTACATCAATTCCTTAAAATTCATTGAAACTCTTAAAATCATAGATTCTCGGTTCAAGTAAATAAAATTGAATTTATTATGAAGCCGAACCATACAAAATCACAAGTTCCAACCCGGTCCAAAAATCAACTCATTTGAAACGGAACCGGTTCATTTGAATCAAACCACTTTCAGATTTCTTTTTGGAACCCATTTTTCCAACTCTTCCAAAATGCCTCAAACTTGATTACTCAATCAAAAGTCTATGTTCCTTTAAAAATCACTAAAAACTCCTTTTTATATTGAAATCAATATTAGAGCATCATTATTTCCTTCAGTGATTCAAACAGTAAAAATAGTTCAGTTCTAAGTAAGCCGAACTCAACGTATAAGGTTCATCAAATAAATTAGGCTGGAAAGCATAAATATCCTCTTAATAAATCAAATAATACAATTTCTCAAATCCAAACCTTTTAAATAACCTTTCAAACAAGACTAAGATTCTATAGAAATTTCGGCAGCACCTCCCCTAAAACTTGGACTTTTGCCACCCGGTTCGGGTCCCAACTAAACCGTTCCTCATTCCTTTTCAACAGCTCAAAACCAGAAACCAATTCAAAGCAAGCTAAATTCCAACAGTCGCCTCAGTGGCATATCTCGAGAAAACCATTTCAAAGTCAACTCAATATCAACCGATTTAATTCATTTCCAAAGCTTTAAAGAATCGGTTCAACAATAAATAATTTATCAAAACCAAATCAATTAAAGCAACCCAGGCTGAATTTCAAGGGTATTCTATCTTTCACATCATCAAAATAATCAATTCAATTCAAATCAATCCTCAACGGATTAAACTCAGATTTCAAATATTTAAAGAATCAGCTTCAAAACATTACATTTCACAAAGCCGCACAACAACTCAGCCAAACCAACATTCATAAACATTCGAGTCAATCAAATAATACATAATGCCGATACAATCACTAAATACACCATATCTCACATCAGTATCCATATGTAATAATTCCAATAATAAACTATAGTTTTCGGAAAGCGCCCCTACCTCAAAACGCAAATCTATAACCCAAAGGTCTCACAGAGTCCTTTCCGCCTCAACCCGAAATCAAAGGCAGCTTCAAAGCACAGCCCCACACATTTCCGCAGCAGCACAAACAGCTCTAATTTGCGACAAGCAACCTCAGTTACTAAATCTTAAGAACATTAATATCGTAAAGGCTTTAACACACGTACGTGACACTAACGCAGGATTTCGAAACATAATTACTCACCGAAACAACAAAATGAAGCAGCTGCGATTCCGGACCGACCCGGCAACAGCTCCGGTAGCGGCCAAAAGCTCCGGTAGGTCAACTATAATAACCACGCAGCATCAAAATCTTCTCGAAACCCAAAATGACAGAAACCACAAATGAAACCCTTACCGGCAACTTTTCCGGCGACGGCAGAAGTAGCCAGAACCTCTAGCAGTGGTTCCGGTGGCCTCAGAACTCCGGCAGCGGCGCTGTCAGACTCCGATGGTGTTTCAGGGTAGCTCCGGTGGCAGAAAAGTTTTCCGGCGACCATACACAGCAGACCCCCAACCACAGCAGCAGCTAGGAGACCGGCGGCCATGGCGGAAGATTCTGACGGCACGGCAGCAAGGGTGGTGGAACCACCCTCCATCATCGCGCGACCTCTCTCTCTTTTGGGCTCTCTCTTCTGTGACGGGAAGGGCAGCGACAGTCTGGCTCCTCATGCGTGGCGGTCCGGCGCGGTGCCAGATGGCAGAGGCGATAGGGAGCTCTGGGGTTCAGTGGGCAGATCTGGCGGCGGGAGGAGGCACGAACGACGGCGGCGACAGCAGCACCTCCCTCCACCCCGCGCGTGTGCTCTCTGTTCATGAGCCGCCAAGGACGGCGACGGAGGGGACCCCAGCAGCGACAACGACGCGGCTTCAAGGTGGCGGCGGGAACCTCGAAGGCGTTCAGTCCTCACCGCGATGGCAAGCTCGTGGCGGGAGTGGCGGCGGCTTCTCCTGGACGACCGTGGCGGCGCGATCCTCTCCCTCTCGTGTCTGTTTGCTCGCTCACTCGCCCTCCCTGATGCAACACGGCGGCGCGGCGGCAGTGACACCCGCCGGCGCCGTGCTTCCACTTCTCCACTCGGCCAACAATGTCTCGTGGGTGTGGGTCGTGTGTTTGTTCAGTATGTGGGCTGACTAATGAAAACTGAGAGTGGGGGTATGAGAGGGGATGTGGGTGGCGGCGGTGACAAGCTTTCCTTCCATTTCCAAGGGTGTGTGCTGCGCAGAAGGAGGATGAAGGAAGGCTGGTAACTGCGCAGCGTGAATGAGAATTGTTTTTGGGGATAGGTGTGGCAAAATTAGGGTTAGGGGCATTATGGTAATTTTACCTAAAATTGGGAATAATATAGTAATTGAAACCCAATTTAAACCCAACAATAATATCTATAAAAATACTATTTGCTCATCAATTGCACAAATGATTTTCCATAAAATGTCCCAATCAAAATAATTAGAAATAATATAATTAAACCCCTTTATTTTTCCAAAGTAGCAGTATTAATATTTAAAATATTACTTATCTAATCCAAATCATATAAAATCCTTATTGTTTCATAACTATTAGCCTTATACCTGAAATATAGAAAATAATCCAATAATTATAAAATTGGATAATAATCATAACTTATCTCAAATCCAATAAATCAAAACTTGCCTTAATTATCTTTAATAAAATAATCTCTGAAATTAAGGCTATAAATAACTGTAAGATTTGAGGCTTGATCATAATAAGACTTTTCAAATATTCTGGGTCTTACATTTTAAGATTGAGACATTCAATTGTGATTATAAAAAAGATATCAATTAAAAACTTAAATTATCTAATTAATCAATTATAAATCAATTCCCCCAATTTATTGCATCAATTCATTATAAACCTAAATTACCTAATCTGTTTTAAATCAGTTGGCCCAATTTATTAAAAATTTCCTTATCCAAATAGAAATTTTTTTAAAACAATTACCTAATCTAAACAGAAAATAAAAAAAAAAAAACTTAGAGGAGTTCATATTTGGCAAGTTGGAGGTATGGTAGAACCTATTTTACTGTGGGGAGTTTGAGTTTGAAGAAAATCTCAAAGTTAGAACAAAAGAAATAAATAGATCAGAGTTTAATTTTGATGTTTTGATAATATAAAATATTTTATATAGTTATACAATGACATTGATTCTTTTGAAAGATCATTAATGTAGTCAATATAAAAATTAATTATTTTTGTTGATATAAAATTGCGTAATTGAATAATAAGATATATATAAAAAATTATTTTACACAGAAAATGTATTAAAATTAAATGCTAATAAATAATAGAAGAACAATATTTCATAATATGTAAGTATTTTTACATTAATTATCTTCTAATTAATTTTTTAGATAACCATTTAATTAATAGATATAAAAAGAATTTGAACACATATTAAATGTTTGTCTAATATTCGTTTTTATACTAACAGTCTAACACCATATAGGTTGTACACAGATATCCAAACTAATTCAAATAAAATTGCTTGTCTAATAATACAATTCAAATGATAAAACCAATCAAAACAACACTGATATGAATTTAATTGGATCCCATTTTTAATAAATTCAACAAATTGGATCAAATTTTAAATCTATCTATCAAAACCAATCCAATTCAAAAAGAGAAGTGTGATATAATGTTAGTATTTTATTACCAAACATAAAATGTTATTTATAATATATTTAATATATTACACATTTTTATTTTTTATGAATTATTATTACTTAATAAATATTTTGGAATGTAAAATTTTTTACTTTATCACGTTAACGTGTTTTACTATTTTTAAACTAAAATATGTAATTTTTATATTTTTAAAAACTAAATACACCAATCAAATTTAAATCATAATAAATTACTTCAAATGGAATTATTTTTAGTTCAAAATGGATTAAAAAACTACCTCGACTCCTCGAGCACTCCTGGATGTAGAGCTGCAAAGGGAAGTTGGTAATGTGATTTAATGGAAGGTTGGTAGATTGTTTTTGTACTTGGAAGCAAATCATTGGCGGATTTGTGATGAGTCCAAGTTGGACAATGGACGTAATAGCAGCTTCCCCACGAGGTTGTCATGTATTATTTTATTATTATTATAAATATATTATATACAAAAGAATTTTGTTTTCATCAACCGTGAAATATCAATATAGAAAAGAAAAGTTATACACACATATAATAGGTAGATGCAGTTATTAATATATGTTGATATATAGTTTAAGAACTTAATTTTGATGCACTATTAATATAAAATAGTTTTACATGTGTATTTAATTATATAACGTCACATTAATAAAAATAACTAATTTTTATATTGAAAACGTGAATGTTCATTTAAAAGAACGAATGTGATTGTACGACTGCGTAAAATATTTTACATTGTTAGTGTATCAAAATTAAACTCTTAGTTTAAAAGATACAAAAATATTTAATTGCATCAACAAAAGTATTTGGTTCAATTATTTTTCAATTTAAAAGTTATAAATTAAACATATAAACATCTAAGTAAATAACACTTTAAAATATTTTTTATTAATATATAGCAATAATTCATTTAAAGAATTAACTAAATAATATTGCAAACAAAATTTTTGAGTTAAACTTTGGTAGTGTAAAATGTTGTATTATTGGTAGAGTAAAATATTCTATTCTATCTGATCTATATATATCCAATGAAAATTTTCGTTCTTTATATAATTATATTATTACAGGATGATTAGTATGAAAGTAATTATTATTTGGCATAAAGATACTTCTTCTTTTATACGATCATGAATAATGTAATTTGAAATCCCAATTTATAGATAAATAAAAATATTATTTACACATTATTAAAAATTTACTAAACTATTTATTATGTATTTGTATATATTAATTTATATTTTTTAGTTAAATAATAAGTTACTAAAATAATCAAGTATGTCATAATAAAAATTAAATTTATAATAAATTAATAATTAAATTTTTTTAAATAATATAATAAAAAAATTTTATGAAATATCAAATATATATATTTTTATATATAGTAGTTAGTTAATAAATATTTTTTTATAAACATATAATATAATTAATAAATAAAATAAATTAATTTAAAAGCTTTAAAAGTTAAAACAACAATGCACACAGCGATAGTGTTGATTACAAAACGACAAGCCACGAGAATATCTTAATCTAGATGCTGATCTACACTCAAATAATTGTTTATTACCCTTCCAACTTGCACTTGTTTACCAAGAAATTAACACAGTATATCTAATGGTGTAAACTGTTTATTAATTACCTTTTTAATTTATTAAATACGTATACAACAACAACAACAACAATACTAATGATAATAAACACTACAAAAAAAAAAGTCTATGGTCACGGACTCACGGTAAAAAAATCGTGACCATATCTAGTAAAAAGGGTGATCATAGATCTATGGTTATGGTTTTTTACCGTGATCTATTCTCTCGTGGCCATAGGTCTATGATCATGATTTTTTTATCTATGGTCATGGTTTCTATGATCACGGTTTCAATTTTTAAATTCTGACACTTTAGACCACGTTTTTTCACCGTGGCCATAGGTTAATCTATGGTCGCGCGTAAAAACCGTGACCACAGCCTTATCTATGGTCACGGTTTTCATCGTGACCATAGTCTCTATGGTCCACCCTCCTTAAAACCGTGACCATAGCCTTATCTATGGTCACGGTTTTCACCGTGACCATAGACTCTATGGTTACCCCTTCTTAAAACCGTGACCATAGCCATATCTATGGTCACGGTTTTTGCCGTGACCATAGCTCTATGGTCACCCCACCTTAAAACCGTAACCATAGCCTTATCTATGGTTACCCCACTTAAAACCGTGACCATAGCCTCTATGGTCACCCCTCCTTAAAACCGTGACCATAGCCCTATCTATGGTCACGGTTTTTCGCCGTGACCATAGCCTCTATGGTCACCCCACCTTAAAACCGTGACCATAGCCTTATCTATGGTCACAATTTTTCACCGTGACCATAACTTATCTATGGTCACCCCACAAAACCGTGACCATAGCCTTATCTATGGTCACGGTTTTTACCGTGACCATAGTCTATTTTGTTTTATGAGATTTAATTTTTTTTAAAGCATAATCACATCCCAAAATGATGATAATCACAAAATAAATCTAAAAATAAAAAATGATAATCAACAATTAAGATAAGTTATAATTAAAGTAACCAGCTAACATATCAATATAGTTGACTGAATACACTTGTCTCAATCTTAGTTTTATACAGTGATATATACACTAACACTAAGTAGACACTATTAACAGAATTGTTCCACATGCGTGAGAGTAATACAACTTAGACTCTGCCAGGATAGATTATTTCTGGTATTACTATTCTTTCTTCTCAACGCTCGAGAACTTTTTGTTTCAGCCACTTTACCATTTGAAAGCTCAGCACCTGCTTCACTAACATGCAAAGTAAAGTCACATTAGATATAAACACCTACATTTATTCTTCTTCAACTTAGGAAAAAAGAACATATCATTAAAATATATATACATCACACATATAATAGCTAGTACACACTATACAATACACATCCACATCATAGTATATGACACATCATAAAACAATATAAAGTACTTAAAGAGATACAATATATATTACCAAAGAAACTCAACAACTATTTATCAACAAAACCAATTTGGCAAGCACAGGAAATAGCATTGACATGAATTATTTATTGCAGAAGTATTTAACTCACTTGGGGGTACATCTCCATTCTGCCTTTCAAAACTAAAGCTCAGTGATATGTTCAGCAGCAAACAATTTAATCAACCAAAAGTAATTCTAAAGATCTAATTATATCAACCAAACTATACATAGTAAGCACATGGCAGCAAACAATTTCATATTAGAAAGAGTTAGTATAGGATCTACAATGAATTTAATATGATATTTTGTAACTAATTGTACGATTTAATCAACCAAAAGTAATTCTAAAGCAATACTTTGAGCTTTTTGTTCGGTATGCACCATAGAACACAGCAAGTCAACAAAAATATGATCACAAAATTGTAAAGTTTATTAAAAGTATACCATTAATGAAACTTTTATTTTTGTGTCATATGATTCTAAGGGATTATCAAAGCTGTTGTACCTACCTTTGAATAGAAGTTAATTAATTAACTTCAACTCAAACCACTCTTTTTGAAGGTAAATTGACAATAGTCAACCCTCAACTGAGAATAGTAGAACACCCCCAATCAATTTTCCTTCAAAGATAACAGAAACCCCCTTTTTGTATTTCCAGTGAAACCAAAATAGCATAAATCAAACAAACGACAAAAAAGAAAAAACAAAAATCCAGAAGCTATTCCGTCAATTGAAGAATGAACAAAAGAAGAAACCTTTGAGGTAGAATCAGTGACATTCAAGTATCCTCGACACCCCAAAAGACCAAATTCTGAGAAACTGGAACTAGATCCATCCAAATCAGAGAAAGGTTTGAACTTTGACAACCACAGAAAACCAACAAAAGGGAATCAGCGCGCAAAAGACGGAACAAAATACACAAAGAAGTGACGCGGATGGCATCTTTCGTGTTCTGTCTCCCCGTCTCCTCGGGCTTCTCTGGCAACGGTGAGAAAGACGGCGACACGAGCTTCCTCCAACTGCGGGCTTCTGCGGCAACGGTGACACGGGCTTTCAATAAAGTTTAATAACAATAAAAATACAACTAGATAAATAAATACCAACTTAGTTAAGCAATTTAGCTACTGTGTCTATCAAAAAGTTCTCGCAGTTGTAGCAGCAGCCATAACCTTCAAAAGCCACTAGAAATCTAAAAAAAAAATTAAAATTCGGTTAGAGGCCAAAACTCAAAATTCGGTTAAAAGCCACCAACATATACTAATAGCTTGAATAGTCATAAGCTCTTATTACTTGGTTTTTGGTACATATTCTATTCATAATCACAATGCCTACAAAAGTTTAATATTTCAAGATTCAACCTTCAATTCCTCTCAAAATCAATTTCAAACAAACACCAACCAAGCCCACCACCATTATAATATATCTAATAACTAGCTCAACAACAATCAACTAATAACATCAAGATTCAGCACTCTCAGCAATCATTTATCAACAATTCATAATTCACACATAACCAATCAATCTCATAAAATCAACAAGCTCAATCATATTCAACATCTATATAGTCAATCAATTATTCACAACAATTAAACCCATTTGCAATTACTCAATAAACCTTGTGGGCATTCTTAAATTAAAATCGTTTAAATTAAACTCCCTACCTCGATGAAGCAATCGCATAATTTAATGCAAAAAGTCCCTTTATCCCCAATCGTGGCAGTAGCAGGGACAATTCCAACGTAACCGGGGTAGAGACAGCGGCACCAACTATGATCACACTAGCAGCAACAATTTTGATATTTCCAGTAGAACACAGCAGTACTAAAACAAAGATATTGGCTACCGTAATTGAAATAAAAATATAACAGAGAAACAATGCTAAACAGAACAAGAGTGAAAGCGTTACAGGGTTTTGAACGGGAGAATCGATGTCAGAATGAAAAGGATGGCGCAACAACTTGTCTTCTCTGGTGAGAAGCTTCAACCGTGATAATTCCAGGAAACCCAACATAGTCAAGAACATCAGAAGCAAGCGCAGGGTTGTTACAGAGCAAATAAGGTTCAGAGGTTGGTGATTATGGTAGCTAGGCACGATTAACTCACCATGAATTCCGGCAGCGACAAGGAATTTCAGTGGCGGCAGAGGAACGGCTCCTCCTCTGTTGCATCACTTCCTCACATACGTTGCTTCCTTCCTTTCTGCGGTAGCATCAACGGTGACCTCCTCTCCCTGTTTGGTTCCTCCCAACGACGGTGGAGTTTTCCATCAACGGCAGCGGCGGCAAGGCATGGCGACGGCGGCAACGAAGACAAGCTCCTCTTCCTCGCGTCACGTCTGTCTCCCTCAACGCCTCTGCAAAGTAAATCTCTCTCTCCTCTGGCGCCTCAATGACAACGGTGACGGCGGTAAGGACCCAGCCGCGTCATCCCCTCCTCTCTTTCCCTCTTCTTCCTCGAGCTCCCCCTTCTCCCTTCTCTGTTTCCCCTTTCTCCCTCACTTACTGAGTGTTGTTAGCGTGTGTTTAGAGATTTAGGGTAGTAAATTGGAAAATTTGGGATATTAGGGTTTTTATTAGAAATTTTAGGACTAGGGTAAAATATACATGAGTAATATAACAATTTTATAAAATATTTGAGATAAAATAATAATTTAGAATTTAAATATAATACTGTGAAGATTATTTTCGAAACACATAAAATTTCATTTATCAAGATATCATTGAGTTCAAATAATTATTTTTAATTTAAATTATAAAGTAAACATACTAATCACATTTTATAAAATATGGTTAAACTCGAAATATCAATTACCTAAATTAAATTATATGACCTTTCATTATTTTTTCATCATAACTTTAATTTTAATTTATATAAGATAACTAATTAAAATAAAAGTTGTACATAAATATTAATTGACTTAAATCTAAACTATTTACAAAAATACATTTAATCATTCCTAATAAATTAATCTCTAAAAAGTCAATTTAATAAAATAAACCATAATTTATTCATAATAAAAATTTCTTAAAATTAATTATATAACACTTCCATTATTAAGTTATTAAATTATTTTTTACATTATTAAGTTTTGAAATCTTTTTTTAATTTAAAATTAATAGTATCCAACTTAATTTTTTATTTATAAAATTAAATTTAAAATTTCAATATTTAAAATAAATCATATAAAATTATTATTAGTTTTTAATTATTAAAATTTTTAAATTTTAAAAAGATAAAATATTTAAAATTATAAAAAATACATAAAAATCTTAATTAATTTAAACTCAAATTATTAAAACTGACCATAGACCTCTTTAGGTCACCCCCAAAATCGTGACCATAAACCCTTTTAGGTCACCCCCAAAATCGTGACCATAGACCCTTTTAGGTCACTCCTCATAAAACCGTGACCATAGACATTTTTTGGTCACTGTAAAAAACCATGACCAGGTCACCCCCTAAAATCGTGACCACAGACCCTTTTAGGTCACCCTTCTGAAAAACCGTGACCATAGACACCTTTAGGTCACCCCTAAAATTGTGACCATAGACCCTTTTGGACCACCCCCAAAATCGTGACCAAAGACCCCTTTAGGTCACCCCCAAAACCGTGACCACAGACCCTTTTAGGTCACCTGATAAACCCATATTTTATGATATAATTTGTGCTCAAATTGAGTGTTTTTATCAATTCTTCACCTACTTATTCATATAAATTACATGGTTTTACTATTCCTTCCTTTTTTATGATATATGTGAACATGTTTCTATGCTTTAAAAATATTAATTTTAATTATCCTTTATTACCATTCGATGCCGTGATTTGTGTGTTAAGTATTTTCAGGTCTCATAGGGCAGGATTGGCTTAAAGGACAGAAAGGAAACATACAAAAATGGAAGGAAAACACAAAAATGGAGTTTTGAAGAAAAGGGCAGCGACACGAATGCATGGACGACGCAAATGCGTGCCTAGCGCGAAATGGCATCGACGCGTACGCGTGGATGACGCGAACGCGCGCCTTTAGCAGAACGTAATTGACGCGAACGCGTGACTGACGCGTATGCGTGACAAGAAAAACTCCCAGGCCACGCGAATGCGTGACTCACGCGAACGCGTGACAGACGCCACGTACAAGAATCTACAGAAAACGCCCCCAGCGATTTCTGGACCCTTTTTCGGCCCAAATCCAAGTCAGAAACACAGAATATAAGCCAGAGAATGAAGGAATCAAACAACAGAACAACTTAGTGATAGAATATAGATAATTTTAGGATTAGATGTAGTTTTAGAGAGAGAGGTTCTCTCCTCTCTTTTAGGATTAGGATATAGGATTTCTATTATGTTTAAGCTATGATCTCTTCAATCACAGGTTCAATATTCCTTTAGTTTATTTTCTACTTTTATTTATTCCATTACTTTAATTGTCATTTATCTTTTCATTATTGATTTATAAACTTTCCATGTTAGGATTTGAATTTATGTTTAAATGCAATTTGAGGTATTTCAGATTAATGATTGTTTTATTTATGATGCTTTCAATTCAATTTAGATTTATTTTCCCCTTTTGGCTTTGGTTAAGTAATTAGCAATACTGTAGTTATCAAACTCAACTGTTGGTTGAAATTGGAATTCTCTGCTGGTTAATTTGTACTCCAATAAATCTAGTCTTTCCATAGGAGTTGACTAGGACTTGAGGATCAAATTAATTAGTCCACTTGACTCTCCTTTGTTTAGCAAGGGTTAATTTAAGTGGGAGCAGAATCTAATTCTCATCACACATGATAAGGATAACTAGGATAGGACTTTAATTTCTTATACCTTGCCAAGAGTTTTATTATTTATTTAAATTAATTCCTTACAATTTACTTTCTTGCCATTTACTATTCTTGCTTTTTATCTTATACATTAAAAAAACCCAAAAATATACTTTTTCCATAACGAATAATAAATCATACCTCCCTGCAATTCCTTGAGAAGACGCCCCGAGGTTTAAATACTTCGGTTATAAATTTTATTGGGTTTGCTTAAGTGACAAATAAAACTTTTGTACGAAAGGATTACTATTAGTTTAGAAACTATACTTGCAACACAATTAATTTTATAAAATTCTAAATTAGCAGAAATCAGTTCGTCAAAAAAATGGCGCCGTTGCCGGGAAATTGCAAACGTGTGCCTTATTATTGGTTATTGTAAATATTTTATTTTTCTTGTTTATTTGATTTGATTTTTGTTTTTTTTTATTTTTATTAGTTGCTATGAGTTCTCACCCCCGTTGCTTTGAGTTTGGTTCCAATAATGTTGAAAGGAATGGAAGCTATAACAGGAACATGCATCAAGGTCAAAACAATCAGAGATGGATGGAGCCACGAGGATCTGATCAACCCTTTAGGCAACAACACCTTCCAAACTACCATGGACAACGACCATTCAACAATGCATGTCGAGACAATAGTTATGGTGGACCCTTTCATGACAACCATCACCCACCAAAATACTATAGTCAGAAACCATTCCGAGGTGCATACCAAGATGATAGATATGGTGGACCCCCTTGTAATTACCGACAAGCCCCATAATATGCCTATGAACCACCTCCTCAACATAACTATGAACCACCATACTCACAAGCTCCCTACCAACATTCACCTCCATATGATCCCAACCCTTATCCACCCCAATTCCAACCCAATTACTCCAAAGAACCACCACTTCCCAATGCACCATGTCCATATCCATCACCCCAAGAATCAAGGGAGCAACTCAAGAAAACATTTGAAAAATTTCATGCCACACTTCACCAATTGAATCAAGCGATAAATTGACTACCTTCCTGATGTTCGGACTCTCAAGGAACCCCCATGGCTTCTTGTGGGCAATCTAATGAAGAACGCAGCATGAAAGAGATACTAGAAACTCCAATGGGTAGTAAAGAGCATGATTTTGTACTGGAACAAGTAGAGGAAGCTGAAATTATCGAAGAAGAAGAATTGGTTAAAGATTTAGGAGATGCTGAACCTCCATGGGAATCCAGAATTGAGAAGAATTCCATCAAGAAAATTTCAATTGATGCTAAGGAGGATAGTGCACAACCCCCAAAGCAGGAATCTTATGAAGAGCTGGACGGAACAACTCTAGAAGCGAGTTTCCTTGACAATGATATTCACAAGTCAAATCCTCCTAGTAATGAACTTGCATCCGCAAGTGAATTCTTTGAGATGGAAGAATCTTCCCCAAGTGAATACGAAGATGATGCGGAGGTAGACTTTTTGCAACCTCCAACTTATGATTTGAGTGATGAGGAAGATATCGAAGAATTTGATCAAGACGTGGTTGAAATTAAAGAAGTTCGCAAGGAAGTGGAGAAATTCACAGAAGAATACCAGGGAGTAGAGCTTGCAAAACCACTGGAAACACATATCCCGAGGCCATTACCACCCAATACAAAATTCAAGTGGGTAAAATCCTTAGCCTTTATCTTTATTTTTCCACTTGAATATGGTTTGCTTGAAACAGATGGCCAGCTTAGAGCTATTTGCGACTTTAAGAGTAAAAGGGAAATGGTTCGTGCTCAAGGCTGGTATGCAAGATTCAATAAGGTTCCACGCTTCAATCTGAAGTGTAAGAATTGGTTTCGAGTTCAATTGAATGGGTCTCAGAAAATGTTTGGTCATCTTGGTGAGAATACAACTTCCAAACCGCCCGGCTGGAAAAATATAGATCGAGACAAAGGCGGATATAAAAGCAAGGTTTGGGATCCTGGAATCTATTCTGACATTCAACACCCCGGGAACCTAAAAACCTGTTTGAATTTGCTCAAAGGCTTTATATGCCTAGTTTGGGACCCCGGAGGCTGTTGGCATTCCAAACAGTGGTGGAGATTTTTGGATGAATTCAAGTACAAGCCACCATAACAGGAAGCTCAGCAAATGTCCAACTTAAGGACTTTAACTAAAAGTGCTAGGTGGGAGACAACCCACCGTGGTATGATCGTTCCTTTTTCAGTTTTATTTCGTTTTGTTTGTTTCTGAGTTTTATTTTATTCTATTTTCATTGAACCTGGGATTATCCATAACATCCATGTTAGCACTGCATCTGGCATATTGCATACTGCATAATTGCATAAAAAAAATCACCCCACGTGAGCGCACAGGCCACGCGTGGGCGTCGATCAACAATCGGCGTAAAGATCCAATGCCCAAAAAGTTGGGCTGGAATCGTGCGGCTAGTGTGCCTTTAGCACAAACTGGCCCACGCGTTCGCGTCCCTGGCGCGAACGCGTCACTCGCACTACGCACATCCCACGCGAAAGTGTGAGCGATGCGTACGCGCCGCATGGATTTTAGGGAACCTCATGGAAACAGAGAGTTGCGCCAAAACGACGCTGGAATCGTGTGTTTAGCAGAATTCTGCGAGACGCGTTTGCGTGCCCCACGCGTACGCGTCACTTTTACTATCCCACAATCACGCGATCGCGTCAATGACGCGTTCGCGTCAGAGCACTTTTTGCCCCAAACACGCGATCGGGTGCTCCACGTGTTCGCGTGGATTCAAATTCACTAACCCCAACCCACGCGAAACCCTACCCTATTCGCGTTCCCAAACCTCTCCTCCCCCTCTGCACTCTCCTGTCTCCCATCCCCCAACCACCACCACTCCCAGCTGCCCAGCTCCGACCGCCGCGCCAAACCATACCCACCGCCGCACCACACCGCCGACGCCCCCTTCTTCTTCTTTCCTCTCTTCTCCTCCATCCCCTTCTCCTTTCTTCTCCTTTCTCCCTTCCCTCCACGACCCCGACCCCACAGCTGCCACCGAACCACCACCATCCCCACCCAGAACCACCCACCACTCACAACGCCACCCAACCCCCCCACCTCTTCTCCTCAACCCTTTTCCACCCACAACCACCAAACCGCCCCTGCCTCCACCTCAGACCGCCGCCGCGCCGCCACCCACTGCCACCGCGTCACCAACACCACCACCACACTTCCACCGTCTCTCTGTTACATACATTTGTTCCTCTACACATCAGGTTCTGCCAAACTGCAATTCCTTTTTTCGATTAGTTAGTTAGTTGCATTTTTTTTCAGATTCTGTTCAAATTAGGATAGTTAGAGATGTATGATCGTAGTGGATTTTAGGTGGTTAGGTAGCTAGGATGTGGTTAGTGAATTTAAGCCTGATAAGGGTGCCGTTCATGCTACTTGTTTTCTCTGAATTTTCTGTGATGATTCTGTTCATATGTTATTCTTCATGTTTGATGTTGCTGTTAAGCTATTCTTTAATGTTCTTGCTAATTGTTAATATTTTCAGCACTATTTCATGCCATATGAACTGATTTGCTTGTTTTTTATTACCCGGGAACATCCAATTTTAGCCAGAATACTGCCCAATTTTCTGTAAAATTATGGTTTAATCTACCCCCATTCATATATTGGTTTGGAAATTCAGTATTTTGCATTACTTGGCTACAACCAAACCAATTCATGAATGCACGGGCTAGCATTCTTATTCCTTTTGGTTCCCTGAGTAATAAATTGCTTATTGATGATTTCATACACTTACTTTATCTATAGGAATTATCATCAATAAACTGCAATCCTTGCTTGAATATGAGTTGATTGTTCTTCAAGTTTGTGAATTTCTTGGTAACTAGGAAAACCATTCTCATGCCACTCACTTTAACTTCCTTTTTAACTCCTAACCAGTTTAACTTTCTAACTTCTCTTTTTGGTTTTTACCTAACTACTCTAACTTCCTAACTCAAGGCATGATTACTGTTTTTCCAAATTAACTTGAATTCTACTTATACTATATTTTGGATTGTGATTTTTACTCTTAGACTTTTAACTCGAATACAATCCAATATGTACATATATTTAACTCATTTCATGCTTCTATTGCTCTTTTACCTTTATACTTACATTGATAAAACCCTACTAGCCTACTTGTTTTCTTGCTTTAGTTTTTCAAATTATATCCTGCTACTTCTGCTTTTCAGGATGTTTGATCCCAAAAGTAAGGGAAAAGGCAAGGCAACTACAGGCAAACAGAAAAGAGGAGAATCTTCTACCTCTATCCTGGATATCCTTCACGACGATTCCTGGCGGGAAAATAACTTCACCCCGCAGGAAAAGGTCGACCAGCTCCTCACTGCCACAGATCAAGTCAAATTTGCAAACAGATACTGTGAGCTAAAGTATCCAGTGTTTGCCCCTTCCAGGAACCTCTACCTGGAAAGAACTCTTAAAATTCCAGAAGAACTCACCCAGTACACCTCCAAACAGATAAAATAAAGAGGTTGGTTCTTCTTGGAAAGGAACTTGACAGAGGTCAATGCATCCTGGGTCAGAGAATTTTACTGTAACTATTTCAAGACTTCCCTAGATGCAGTGCACCTCAGAGGGAAATAGATTTTAGTCACTGAGGAAGCTATTGAGGATATCCTCCAGTTTCAGCCTAAGTCAGATCAACCTGACAGTTACCAAAAGGTTGAAGAGGATATGAGATACATGAGATTTGACTGGGATGCAGTCAAGCAGAGAATAGCCCTTGATCCTACTGCCCCATGGGTCATGGGAAAGAATACAGTGATGCCTAAGGGAATCAAGCTGATATATTTGAATGATGAGGCTCGGCTTTGGTAGCAGATCCTGAGTAATTACATTATGCCGAGCACTCATGAGACAGAGGTGCCCGCTGCTATGATTACCCTCATCTGGTGTGTGATGGAGGGTAAGAACCTGTATCTTCCACGTTTCATTAGGTATTATATGGCCAGAGTCCATGTCAGAGGCACTCTCCCTTTCCCTTATCTGATCACCCAGCTAGGCCGCCGAGCTGAGGTGCCCTGGGAGCCGACAGATGAGAAGCCAACTGCTGCGGACTGCAAGAAGATTATCCCTCATAGCAAGAAGTTTCAGGCCTTAGGGTACATACCTCCTTTTCTCATTGACTCTGCTGAGGTTGCCATATCTTCTGCTGCTCCTTCTGCATCCACTGCTGCACTAGCCCCATCCACTGCACCTCCACCTGCTCCTGAGCCCATTTATCATCTAGTGCACTACCTTTTCGCACGCCTGGATCGTATGGAGCGTCGCAACAAGCGACGCTATGAGCACCTAAAGTTGATGATCTGATTCGGCATCGACATCCTCTCCGAGCCTGACACCGCTTCTGAGCCATCTGATGTGGAGGCGGATGATCATGAGGAGGAGGCACATGCCCAGGATGAGCAGGGAGGACCTGAGCAGGCTGCACCACACCATGAGAAGCCCCACCAAATCCAGGCCGCAGATCCAGAGATCCCCCTTCGGGCAGAGCCTCCACTACAGCAGGCAGACCCTCCGACACTCATCCAGACTATAGATCCTCATCCCACCACAGAGACACCTACTGCACACCCTTCCGGAGATGACACTTCTCATACCCAGCTTGCCTGAGCATCGAGGACGATGCTATTATTTAAGTGTGGGGAGGTCGCCATCTCTGGCGTACTTTATTTTGGTGAACCACTTTTCAGACTCTCTTTATCCTATTTTGTTTATTTTTTAGTATTTTTTTTTTATTTTTATCTTTCAGTACTTGCACATTTTTCTATATTTTTACAGTATTTCTACATTTTGCACTTTAGTTTATATATATCTTAGATATTTAGTTTAGTTTGCACTTTTAGCTTATTAAGTTGTGATATAGAAAATATGGATTAATTAGTTTAGTTTACCCTTTTTAGCACATGATAATTGGATTAATTGAAAATAAAAAGAGTAAATGATGAGCGGATAATTTATACGCTTTTTGGCATTGTTTTTAGTATGTTTTTAGTATATTTTAATTAGTTTTTATTATATTTTTATTAGTTTTTAAATAAAAATCATATTTCTGGACTTTACTATGAGTTTGTGTGTTTTTCAGTGATTTCAGGTATTTTCTGGCTGAAATTGAGGGACCTGAGCAAAAATCTGATTCAGAGGCTGAAAAAGGACTGCAGATGCTGTTGGATTCTGACCTCCCTGCAGTCGAAGTGGATTTTCTGGAGCTACAAAAGCCCAATTGGCGCGGTCTCATGTGAGTTGGAAAGTAGACATCCTGGGCTTTCCAATAATATATAATAGTCTATACTTTGCCCAAGATTTGATGGCCCAAACTGGCGTTCAAAGTCAGCATAGAAATTCTGGCGTCAAAACGCCAAAAACTGGCATAAAAGCTGGAGTTAAACACCCAAACTGGCACAAAAGCTGGCGTTTAACTCCAAAAAAAGTCTCTACACGTGAAAGCTTCAATGCTCAGCCTAAGCACACACCAAGTGGGCCCGGAAGTGGATTCTGCATCATTTACTCATTTCTGTAGACCCTAAGTTACTAGTTTTCTATAAATAGGACCTTTTGCTATTGTATTTGGATATAGAGGTTTACATAGTTGATCATACTTTCATAGACCTTTTCACGTTTGGGGACTGACCATTCGGCCATGCCTAGACCTTTTGTTCTTATGTATTTTCAACGGTAGAGTTTCTACACACCATAGATTAAGGTGTGGAGCTCTGCTGTTCCTCATAAATTAATGCAAAGTACTATTGTTTTTCTATTCAACTCACGCCTACTTCTTCTCTAAGATATACACTCGTTCTTCAACATGATGAATGTGATGATCCGTGACATTCATCATCATTCTCACCTATGAACATGTGCCTGACAACCACCTCTGTTCTACTTGCAATAGCTTAAATGTGTATCTCTTGGGTTTCTAATCTAAGATTGGAACCTTCGTGGTATAGGCTAGAATTATTGGCGGCCATTCCTGAGGTCCGAAAAGTCTAAACCTTGTCTGTGGTATTTCGAGTAGGATCTGGGAAGGGATGATTGTGACGAGCTTCAAACTCGTGAGTGTTGGGTGTGTGACAGATGCAAAAGGATCAATGGATCCTATTCCAACATGATCGAGAACCAACAGCTGATTAGCCGTGCGGTGACAGCGCATTTAGAACATTTTCACTGAGAGGACGGGAAGTAGCCATTGACAACGGTGATAACCAACATAAAGCTTGCCATGGAAAGGAGTATGAATGATTGGAAGAAGGCAATAGGAAAGCGGAGGTTCAGAAGGAACAAAGCATCTTCATACGCTTATCTGAAATTCCTACCAATGAATTACATAAGTATCTCTATCTTTATTTTATGTTTTATTCATATTTTAATTATCAATTCTCCATAACCATTTGAATCTGCCTGACTGAGATTTACAAGATGACCATAGCTTGCTTCAAGCCGACAGTCTCCATGGGATCGACCCTTACTCACGTAAGGTTTATTACTTGGACGACCCAGTGCACTTGTTGGTTAGTTGTGCGGAGTTATGATAAAGAGTTGAGATTACAATTGTGCATACCAAGTTGTTGGTGCCATTGATGATCACAATTTCGTGCACCAGTAAACTAGAAACTTTAGGATAACAGAATCACAACAATCCACACACTGTATATATATATATATAGCAATAAATGTGAGTTAATTAACAACATTTCTTCAAGGAAGAACACTAAGATTTTAAGAGCCATCCTAAGATTCACATTGAGCATAATGGGAACTCTTGATTTCTACTTGCATGACATACATAACTGATATATGGTTTTTGAGCCAAAGAACACACAGCTTGTGAGTTTTTGAGCTTATTTGTATGGTTACATTATTTAACCATAATTATTTCATTCTTGTGTGTTCGCCCTTCTTTTTTTATTCTGGTGATCTTTACTTTGTTTCAGTCTATATATCCAATATAGAATGTAGATACATACTAATATATGATTGAGGCCATTATTTAAATTTTTGCTCACTTATCCCAAATAAGCTTACCTTCTACATCACCCTTGTTAGCCTCATTGAGCCTTTTAATTCCCTATTGTTCTATAACCACGTCACTAGCCTTAAGCAGAAAAACAAATTAAAAATCCCAAGTTGAATCCTTGGTTAGATTAAGATAGAGATTGTATATTCACCAAGTGTGGGGAAATGTGGGAACATGGGTTGATAGGAAAGGATTAAAGTAATAAAATAATCAGGAATTTGGGAGCATGCTCATGTAAAATCAAATTAAACCAAAACACCATGTGCATTGAAAATGTTATGTTTATATTTAAAAAAAAATTCTTTTTAGTTAAATAAGTAAATAAGGGGACAAAATTACCCCAATAATAAGTTTAATGATCAATGCACATGGAAGTAAAATAAAAAATAAATTTGGTACATGAGTATGTGACACAAAGTGGGAAAAATTGGGAAAACCAGGATAGTTTTGAATTTTTATAAAGTATGTATATGTTAGGTGAGATCTTAGACTAATTAAGGATTCAACTTATAGCTCACTTAGCCTTATATATACACCCTTACCTTTACCTTGACCCCATTACAACCTTGAAAAAGACCTCATGATGTTTGTATGTACACATTGTATATTTGTTGATTGGTTAGATGAAGAACAAAGTTTTAGAAAGCAGGAATGGAAAAGAATAGAGTGATTAACCCCAAACACTGAGTGACTAGAGAGTAAACACAAAATCCAGTGAGAGTTCAATAGCTCATCACCATATATCTCTGCTTAATTGTTTAATTGTCTTACAAGTTTGTGAAATATTTTTACCCAACTCAATTGTGAAGGTGCTTTAACATGATATAGGCTTGGCTATATGATTCCTTGAATTTATGAATCAAATTAACTACATGAAAGCTCTATATATATATAGGTGGATGATAATTAAAATTGCATGATTCATGTATGTAGCTTGTATTTAGAATAGATTGCATTACATGAGATTCCACCATTCTAACTTTACCCTTTCTCTTGGATTTAGCATGAGGACATGCTATTGTTTAAGTGTGGGGAGGTTGATAAACCCATATTTTATGATATAATTTGTGCTCAAATTGAGTATTTCTATCAATTCTTCATCCACTTATTCATATAAATTGTATGGTTTTACTATTCCTTCCTTATTTTATGATATATGTGAAAAACATGTTTCCTATGGTTTAAAAATATTAATTTTAATTACCCTTTATTACCATTCGATGCCGTGATTTGTATGTTAAGTATTTTCAGGTCTCATAGGGCAGGAATGGCTTAAAGGACAGAAAGGAAACATAAAAAATGGAAGGAAAACACAAAAACGGAGTTTTGAAGAAAAGGGCAGCGACACGAATGCATGGACGACGTAAACGCGTGCCTAGCGCGAAATGGCATCGACGCGTACGCGTGGACGATGCGAACGCGTGCCTTGAGCAGAACGTAATTGACGCGAATGCGTGACTGACGTGTATGCGTGACAAGAAACAACTTAGTGATAGAATATAGATAATTTTAGGATTAGATGTAGTTTTAGAGAGAGAGGTTCTCTCCTTTCTCTTAGGATTAGGATTTAGGATTTCTATTATGTTTAAGCTATGATCTCTTCAATCATAGGTTCAATATTCCTTTAGTTTATTTTCTACTTTTATTTATTCCATTACTTTAATTGTCATTTATCTTTTCATTATTGATTTACAAACTTTTCATGTTAGGATTTGAATTTATGTTTAAATGCAATTTGAGGTATTTCAGATTAATGATTGTTTTATTTATGATGCTTTCAATTCAATTTAGATTTATTTTTTCCTTTTGGCTTTGGTTAAGTAATTAGCAACACTGGAGTTATCAAACTCAACTGTTGGTTGAAATTGAAATTCTCTGCTGGTTAATTTGTACTCCAATAACTCTAGTCTTTCCATAGGAGTTGACTAGGACTTGAGGATCAAATTAATTAGTCAACTTGACTCTCCTTTGTTTAGCAAGGGTTAATTTAAGTGGGAGCAGAATCCAATTCTCATCACACCTGATAAGGATAACTAGGATAGGACTTTAATTTCTTATACCTTGCCAAGAGTTTTATTATTTATTTAAATTAATTCCTTACAATTTACTTTCTTGCCATTTACTATTCTTACTTTTTATCTTATACATAAAAAAACCCAAAAATATACTTTTTCTATAACCAATAATAAATCATACCTCCCTGCAATTCCTTGAGAAGACGACCCGAGGTTTAAATATTTCGGTTATAAATTTTATTGGGTTTGCTTGAGTGACAAACAAAAACTTTTGTACGAAAGGATTACTATTAGTTTAGAAACTATACTTGCAACGCAATTTTTATAAAATTCTAAATTAGAAGAAATCAGTTCGTCATCACCCTTTTTTGAAAAACCGTGACCATAGCCCCTTTTTGGTCACTGTAAAAAATTGTGACCATAGACACCTTTAGGTCACCCAAAAACCGTGACCATAGACCCTTTTAGGTCACCCCCCAAAACCGTGACCATAGACCCCTTTAGGCCACTTCCCAATACCGTGACCATAGACCCTTTTAGGTCACCATTTTTTGAAAAACCGTGACCATAGACTCCTTTAGGTCACCACTCAAAACCGTGACCATAGATCCTTTTAGGCCATTATTTTTTAAAAAACCGTGAATATAGGTACTCTATAGTTACCCTTTCTAAAAAATCGTGACCATAACTTTTTTTTGGTCACCTTAAAAAACCGTGACCATAGAGGATCTATAGTTACGATTTTTTATCGTAACCAAAAAAACCGTGGCCATAGACCCAAAATGTTGAAATAAAAGATTAATTAAGATGACAAATATAAAGGATACTTAAAAAAAATTATACCAGTTGAACTCAAAATTTGCCAGTTAGGATATAAGTTACTATTAGTCTATTACATCTTCAATAATTTCATATTTATTATCTGTCTATTATTATTTACTAGATAGCAGCCTACACATACGCGCGGGCGATTAACACAATTTTTTATAAATTTTTAACCATTTTATAATAGAGATTATTGTTTCAAGAATATAATTGTTAGTGTTATTTATCTATCCTATAATATATGATAGAAAACTAATGACATGTCAAATTTTAATGACTAAACATAATATATACGAAATAATCCGGATTCAATGTTTATGATTCATGTACTAATTTAGAATAATATTTGTAAGTAATATAAATAACCATAGTATAAATAATTAAAGATAACATATAACATGCTAAATATAAATAGAAGAGATCACAATGTCCTCAATCTTCTTTCATAATCTGCACTGTTAAAAATAAAAAGGAATTCTGCTAATTGCATATAATATTGTAATTTGTGTTTGAAACCTGAACTACTGCTTGTATGACTTGTTGGTTGTTGAGTTTGATGATGTGTCTGTTGTGATTGTCGAAAACTTGTCATTTGTAATAAGTCCCGATGGCAATGTCAAAGGAGGTCAATTCCCAATCAAGAACATTACTCCCCAGTCTAGGTCGAGACTAAAACAAGCGATCTTAAAATAATAATAGATGAAAAATGGTAATCACTAAAGTTTGATTTTTCTTTTGTTGTCTTCCATCTTGCTGCATTGAATCTATTTGTTGGTCGAATATTTCGATCGATTAGATTGATAAAGAGGCCGAGTTGAGATGAAAGAGATCGACACCAAGGATTTTGATTTATTGGAAATTGTCGAAGACAAGTTGTGCAAAGGAGTTTTTTGAGTTTGCATTTGGCAAGAATAGTTATTTTGTGATTGTCTAGAGATGAAATTTGACAACACAAGACTGATCGAACTACTCTATAAATAGGCAAGACTTGGAAACAGTAAGGGTTAAAATTGGGTTTTAAAAAACACTCTTGCACACTTATATTTTTAGCAATTTTCTGAGTCTACCAAAAGCTTTCTTTTTTTTATAGGATTCTTTCCATTATCTTTACATTTCTTTTAAAAATTTCTTGTAACTTCCCTTTTTCGCAATTTACTTCTTCTTCGCCAGTTTTTTCTTTCTTCTTTTTAACATTTTCACATTGTCTTTTGAATTCAAAATCCTTCAACTTTGTTGGAGACATTTTGGTACTTTATTTTAATTCAAAGTCCTTTACTTTGTTTCTTGTAATTTTAATTTCAAGTCATTTAATGTTACTTTAAATTTCGAGTTTTTTCCTTTTTTGTTTGATTAAAAAAATGAAATATTTGATGCAGTTTGAAAACTTGTACTTAATTTGGCTCACTTGGTTGAAAAAATTAGACAGATAAAAATTCTTCGAAAAGAAAAAGAGGTGTTTAAAAGTGAGAGAAAGTTTAAGAATAATGATGAGCGGATATTTTATATGCTTTTTGACATCATTTTCATATTATTTTACTTATGTTTTGCTTAAATTTTATTATGTTTTCATAGGTTTTAGTACAAAATTCACATTTTTGGATTTTACTTTGAGTTGTTGTGTTTTATGATGATTTCAGGTAAATTCTGGCTAACATTGAGGAGCTTTGGGAAAGTCTGATTCAGAGGCAAGGAAAGCATAGCAGATGCTGTCAGAATCTAACCTTTGTACACTCAAACGGGCATTTCTGGAGCTACAAAGGTCTAAATGACGCGCTCTCAAAGGCGTTGGAAAGCTAACTTCCAGAGCATTCCAGAAATATATAATGGTCTATACTTTTTTTCGAAGGAGCCTGCCCATACTAGGCGTTGAACGCCAAGGAGCTACCCCCTGGCTGGCGTTCAATGCCCCAAAGGAGACCCAAAGCTGGCGTTGAACGCCAATCACCCCCCTTTTGGGTGGTCAACGCCCACCAAGAAACAAGGAAGCGTCAATCACCCCCTAATGGGCGTTCAATACCCATTCCTCAAAGTTGGATGCCAAGCTCAGCCTAAGTACTCAACCTAAGTGGGCCCGAGGATGGATTTCGTACCTCTAGTCTATTCTATCATATTTTTGTACTTCTTAGTTATTAGATTAGTATAAATAAGGGAAGATCACCCATGTTTAGGATCTTCTGCCTCATCTTTACCTTTTCACTTTTTACTTTCTGTAAAGCATGAGCAACTAAACCTCCTAAGTTATGGTTAGGAGCTCTGCTGATTCTCATGGATTAATAATAGTTCTATTTCAATACACGTTTGATTCCATTATCTTGTGCATTTTTGTCCTTCATATCATGAATTGAGGATGACCCGTGACAATCATCCTTGTTCTACATGGGTTCCGTGTGAGTCCTATCCGGATAGCATTGAACCAGAAGCTAGAGAATGCACTGCGGATTCCAAGAGCGTGCCTGGGCGACTTTGGATATGTGACATATAATCCCATTGACCGTGGGTTACTGAGGTTTCTGTGGCATCAAGGCTAGAGTATGAGAAGCATGCGTTCCCGGATCCGAAAGATCCGACATTGTCTGTGGCGTTTTGAGTAGGATCACGAAGGGGAGTGGATTGCTTAGGTCTTTACCTTCGACTATAGCAGGAAGCCATGAGTTAACTTGATGAGGATGCTACATGAGTTGCTCGGATATGGTGGACTGCTATAGTTTAGAAGAGACTAACTTGATTAGGATGCTACATGAGTTAGTCAATTACGGCTGCTATTGAATGAATCATTCGTTGTTGAAGTAGACAGTAAGAAAAGTTAATCCAGAAAGAATACACATTTCCGAAGCCTTAACTAATTATCCATCATTGCTTTTACACTAATCTAGTATTTCGTTCTTTATTATTTCGTTTATTCTTCTTAACAAAAATCATCTTTTTTAATCGCCTGACTAAGATTTACAAGATAGCCATTGCTTGCTCAATGCAACAATCTCCGTGGGATTCGACCCTCACTCAGCTGAGGTATTACTTGGACGACCCGGTGCACTTGCCGGTTCAGTTGTGCGGAGTTCAATTTCACGCACCAAGTTTTTGGCGCCGTTGCCAGGGATTGTTCTGAGATTGACAAACTACCAGACTATCTTGTTGCTTAGATTAGGTACTTTTTGAGGTTTTATTGCTCTTTTACTTGTTTTCTTGTTTTCTTTTTCAAAAAACCTATCTTTTCTTTATCTTTTGTTTGAGTCTTGTGTCAGTTTTTAAGTTTGGTGTCCTGTCTGTGTTCATCTTTTCCTTTAAAGTTTCGAAAGTGTTCTTATTTTCCTTTCTTGATATTCGAATTGTTCTTGGTAAATTTTTTTGTTTAATTTTAAAAATTTTAAGTTTGGTGTCTTTTAGTTATTTTTCCTTTAACTTTTTGAAAATTAGTGTCTTTAATCATAAAATTTTAAGTTTGGTGTCTGTTCATACCCTGAGTCGAGCTATCCGACCCAGACTGATTCAAGATAAAAGCGACCGACCTCTTCAAGTTGGATCTCTCCAACCTCTCCTCTAAAGAGTTCGGCCATATCACCATAAGAGGCTCAAGCAGGCCCAAACGAAGGGGCCCAGCCCAATCTAAAAGTGGCAAAGACTAAGAAAGATAAGGCGGCCCCCCCCTAAGAAGATAAGATAAGATAACTACTTATATTAAAGGTTACTCACTACTATAAATACACGAGAGCACCCAGGTATAACTCATACTCTGATTCTACACAAAAAGCTGCTCAAAGCCCATGCTAACTTAAGCATCAGAGTCTCTTGCAGGTACCACCACCCTCCGGTGACGAAGGACCAGCAGCACCACCAGAGTCAAGAAGTCGGACACGACAGCTCCGACCACCGCAGCAGATCTCGTCCGAGATCGACCTTCAGTTTTAGGTAACCCTCGAAACATTGGCGCCGTTGCCGTGGAACCTGGAAGTCGTCCCATCATCATGGCGGACAACCTTGACAACGATTACAACCCCGCTAAAAAATACAGATGCCACATCAAAGGATGTGCCTCAAACCAAGGGAGACAAGCAATCTCCAAACACCGAAATCCTGGATGCCCTACAAGCTCAACAGGATCGACTCAAACAGCTCAAAAAAGAGGCCGAGCATCAACGAGAAGCCGAGAGGGACCTCCGGAGAGAAACTAGGCGACATCGAGAGCTAGAAGGCAAGCTCCTAAAGCTCGAGGCTGATCTCAAGGCTAAAACCGTTCAGTCCGGTCACGATGACAGTTCTCACAAGGACCAAGATCCCTTCACCAAAGAGATCATGAAAGCCAAAGTTCCAAAGGATTTTAAAGCTCCCGACATGACCCCATACGACGGTACCTCTGATCCAATCCATTATCTCAGCAATTTCAGAAGCAGAATGTATCTCACTGACGCCTCAGACGCCATTTGATGCAAAGCCTTCCTGACTACCCTAACAAAGACAGCAATAAAGTGGTTCGACAGTCTGCCTCCTAGATCCATCACAAGTTTTGCCGACTTAGCCGAAAAATTTCTTGCCAGATTCTCCATCCAAAAGGACAAAGCCAAACACGCCCCGGGCCTATTAGGGATCAAGCAAGGAGATCGGGAAAGTCTCTGCAACTACATGGAAAGATTCAACAAAGCATGCCTGGACATACAAAGTCTGCCAACAGAAGTAACCATCATGGGTCTCATCAATGGACTACGAGAGGGACCCTAAGCCACTCCATATAAAAAAAGCATCCAACATCTCTAAACGAGGTACAAGAACGGGCAGAAAAGTATATCAACATGGAGAAAAATTCTCGACTAGGAAAAACCTCAAAACCTGGATTCTCCTACCCCTCTCAGGACAAGGATATAGAGTCGAAGAAAAAAAAAAGATCAACCCAGTGAGAAGCCTAGAAAATACCACAATTACACCCCTATTCAGGTATCTCTTGTGGATATTTACCGAGAAATATGCAACACTAAGAAGATCCCACCACCCCGACCAATCAAAAATAAAAGAGGTGGGGGAAGTCGGACATAGTACTGCAAATACCATCGAATTTATGGATATCCTAATAACGCTTCGACCTAAAGAATGTCATAGAGAAATTGGCAAGAGAAGGACGACTAGATTAATACTTAGCCAACAAAATGGATGAACCAAGAAAAAAGAAGTAGGGATGAAGAGGTCGAACGGGCTAAACAACCACCCCACACTCCTGAGAGACCTGTTCATATGATAAATGGAGGATTCGAAGGAGGAGGGATATCTTAATCATCTCGCAAAAGACACCTTAAAGAGGTATATCATGTCGGGGAAGGAGATAAATCATCCGACCTTCCCACTATTACCTTTACTCGAGAAGATGCAACAGGCATCATCCCGAGGCATGATGATCCCATGGTCATTACTATCATATTGGCCAACGCTAATATCCACAGAACACTGATAGACCAAAGAAGCTCCGCGGATATCTTGTTTAAATCCGCCTTAGACAAACTCGGTTTGCAAGATAAAGAACTCAGAGCATATCCAAATAGCTTGTTCGGATTGGGAGACACTCCAATCCAACCACTTGGATATATCTCACTACACACAACCTTTGGAAAGGGAACCCGGTCAAGGACACTCAACATAGACTACATCGTAGTCGATGTGAGCTCAGCTTACAACACCCTAATAGGTCGGACAATACTGAACCAGCTCGCCGCAGTGGTCTCGACTCCACATCTGTGCATGAAGTTCCCAACTCCGGAAGGGATCTCCACGATAAAAGGAGACCAAAGAATTGTGCGACGCTATTACAATGAAAGTCTGAACCTTAAAGGCAACCTCAGAGGAGAGGAAATCCACACTATTAAACTCGAAGGAGTTCAAGCTCGCGAGGAACTTCATCCGCAACCTGAAGGCGAGACTAAAGAATTCCAAATCGACGATGCCCGGGATCAGACAACAAATATCGGGGCAACCTTAAAGGGAGATCTAAAGGAGCCTCTGATACAGTTCCTAAAGGATAACGCCAACCTTTTTGCATGGAAGGTCGCAGACATGCCAGGCATAGATCCCAAACTAATGTGCCACAAACTGGAGGTATACCCAGGATCTCGACTAGTGCAGCAGAAGCATAGAAAGCTCAGACCGGAAAGGTCCCAAGCTGTGGAAGAGCAGGTACAAGCCCTACTGGAGGCAGGATTCATAAGGGAGGTCAAATATCAACTACGGCTGGCCAACGTTGTCTTGGTAAAAAAGTTAAATAGGAAGTGGTGGATGTGCACGGACTACACCGATCTCAATAAAGCCTGTCCAAAAGATCCCTACCCACTCCCAAGTATAGACACTCTAGTGGATGCCTCTTCCGAATACAAGTACCTCTCCTTCATGGATGCTTATTTAGGATACAATCAAATCCCGATGTATCCACTCGACCAAGAAAAGACCTCGTTTCTAAACCCAAAAGCAAATTACTACTATATTGTCATGCCATTCGGACTCAAGAACGCAGGAGCTGCCTACCAAAGATTGATGAATAAAGTCTTTGCAGACCACATTGGGAAACTAATGGAGGTTTACGTGGACGATATGCTGGTAAAAACACAAAGTGAGGAATTCTTGTTGCATGACCTCACTGAAGTGTTCGACACCATCAGAAAGCATGGTATGCGACTTAATCCCGTAAAATGCACCTTCACGGTAGAAGTTGGCAAATTTTTAGGCTTCATGCTCACACAAAGAGGAATTGAGGCGAACCCAGATAGATGCCGGGCTATACTCGACATGAAAAGTCTATCCTGCGTCAAAGAGGTACAACAGATCAACGGAAGACTGGCAGCCCTGTCTAGGTTTCTAGCCGGGTCAGCCATAAAATATCTCCCCTTTTACGCCACATTAAGAAAAGGAAAGAGGTTTGAATGGAACATAGAGTGCGAGCAAGCCTTCCAAAATTTCAAAAAACTTCTTGGGGCAACCACCTATTCTCACTCGACCACGGGAAGGAGAAGCACTCATATTATACCTCGCAGTAGGAAATCGGGCAATAGCTTCAGCATTAGTCAGAGAAGACGAAAGTGGGCAACAACCCATCTACTTCATCAGCAAAGCTCTACAAGGGGCCGAGCGAAACTATCAAAAGATAGAAAAGTTTGCCTACGCTCTCATACTCACTTCTCGACGACTTCGCCCGTACTTTCAAGCTTACACTATCAAGGTTCGGACCAACCAACCCATAAAAGGCATCCTACAGAAGACAGACTTAGCTGAAAGAATCCTGCAGTGGACAGTCGAGTTATCCGAGTTCCATCTTCAATATGAAGCTCGGACAGCCATCAAATCATAGTATCTGGCCGACTTCATAGCCGAGTACACTGATACCCCAAGAACTCCCACAAAATGGAATCTCTACGTGGACGGCTCTTCAAATAAAACCAGGAGTGGCGCAGGTGTGATAATAGAAAGTGATCAGGGAACCCAAATCGAAATCTCGCTAAAGTTTGAATTCCCTACTTCAAATAATTAGGCCGAATATGTGGCATTACTGGATGGTTTGAGGCTGGCTAAGGAGGCAGGAGTTCAAAAGCTTACCATCTTCAGCGACTCACAAGTAGTTACCTCACAAATAGAAGGGAGCTACCAATCCAAGGATCCTACCATGAAGAAATATCTGGATAAAACTAGAGAACAACTCGGACAATTAGGGGAATATGAGGTCCAACATATACCTCGAGAATAGAATGCTCAGGCGGATGCACTCTCAAAACTAGCTAGCACTAAACCAGGGGGCAATAACAGAAGCCTCATCCAGGAAACATTGAGAAGCCCATCAATCTCGGAAGAAGAAAAGATCCTAACTATATTAGATCAGGATCAAGGATGGATAGCCTTTATAATAAACTACCTCAAGTCAGAGACACTCCCCACAGATAAGAAGGAGGCAAAGAAGCTAATACGAGAAGCACAATAGTACACTATAGTGGGCAACATTTTATATAGGAGAGGGATCTCAATGCCCCTCCTAAAATGCTTACCAACTTTCAATACAAGGGAAGTCCTTTAGGAAGTACACAGCAGCATGTGTGGCAACCACTTGGGAGCACGAGCTCTTTCCAAAAAGGTACTCCGAGCAGGGTTCTTTTGGCCAACTTTGCAAAAAGAAGGAACCGAGTTCGTTAAAGCGTGCCCACCATGTCAAAAGCATGCTAATTTCCATATCACTCCACCAGAGGAGCTCATCAGTGTTACATCACCCTGGCCATTCGCAAAATAGGGGCTCGACCTCCTCGGACCCTTTTTCCAGGGGTCGGACAAGTCAAGTTCCTCATTGTAGGGGTAGACTATTTCACAAAATGGATTGAGGCAGAGCCCCTAGCTAATGCCACCGCTCAAAGAAGTCAAAAATTTCTATACAGGAATATTATAACAAGGTTCGGAGTCCCTTACTCCATCATCACAGACAATGGCACCCAATTCACTGACACAGGTTTCAGGAACTTGGTAGCTGACTTGAAAATAAAGCACCAATTCACATCCGTAGAACACCCACAAGCCAACGGATAGGCAGAAGCTGCCAACAAAGTCATATTAGCTGGGTTAAAATGGAGACTACAGGACGCAAAGGGAGCTTGGGCCGAAGAGCTCCTACATGTCCTATGGGAATATTAGACAACTCCGCACTCCACCACAGGAGAATCAACCTTCCGACTCGCTCACGGAATGGAAGCAATGATCCCAGTGGAGATAGAAGAGGGATCTCCCAGAATGATCCTCTATAACGACGAGGCCAACTCCCAAAGGCAAAAGAAAGAGCTCAGCCTACTTCTAAAAGTCCAAGAAAGAGCTCGGATTAGAGAAGAAGCACTAAAGCGACGAATGGCTTCAAGGTATAATCAGAAGGTAGTCCAGCAGTGTTTCGCCAACAACGATCTTATCTTGATCCGAAATGATATCAGAGCAGGTCGATCAGGAGAAGGAAAGCTCGCAGCTAACTGGAAAGGACCTTACCGAATTATAGAAGTACTGGGAAAAGGCTACTACAAAGTGTCCGACCTCGAGGGGTGAGAGCTACCAAGATCATAGCACGCCTGTAACCTAAGAAGGTACTATAGTTAGAAAGTAATAAAGATCTTAGGCCAAGGTGCACTCTTTTTCCTGAAAGGATTTTTTAATGAGGCGCCAGGCCAAGATTTGCAAAATTGCCCGACTTAGAAGGGTAAGCACTCATATGTATATATTCTTGTCTATATTCCTATTTTCCATTTGAATAAAGTTTTTCAGATTCCCTAAAAAGTTTCCTACCAAGACGCATTAATCTGAGCACAAAAATTCACCGCCCGATTACAAAGAGGTCGGCAAGGTGAAAACCAAATTCATCACCTGATTACGAAGAAGTCGGCAAGATGAAAACCAAATTCATTGCCCGATTATGAAGAAGTTGGCAAGGTGAAAACCAAATTCATTGCCCGATTACGAAGAAGTCGGCAAGATGAAAACCAAATTCATCACCCGATTACGAAGAAGTCAGCAAGATGAAAACCAAATTCATCGACCGATTACAAAGAAGTCGGCAAGGTGAAAGCAATAAAAACAGATTATTGCAAGAAGTTATAAAAAGTAATCCATAAAAAGTGGCCTGACGAGGTCTTACTAAAAATGGACTACTAAAAATAACTTAAGATGGACCGACAGGAGAAGTCGAACCAATGAAAGGATCACTAAAAAGGGACAAAGACACCTCGCAAAAGCTCAAAAAAGCGTGCGCTAAAAGGGACACAGCTTCGCCCAAAAAGCCACGACTCCACGACTCCACGACAAGGCTATCAAAATTGTTCAGACTAACTAAAAAGGTTCTATGAGAACACTAAAAAGTTGTCGGACAAGTTAGCCCCAAGGATCACCTCGACCAAGCAAAAAGTGGACAAAACAAGAAATGATAAAAAATAGGTCGGACAGTAAAGTGCCAACCCTCTATAAAGATTTGCAAAGGTTGCAAAATATATGATCAACATATCAGAGAAACATATCCATCAAAAAACATTAAAGACTCAAAAGGCCACCCAAGGGGCAGCCTTAGAGTTTAAAAGTGTTTTGTTTTCCCAAAATAAGGTTGCACAGAAGCAAGCAAAATATCAGAAAAGTCGTTTTCCACAAAAAGTTACAAAAAAAATAAAAGTTCAAAAGTCCACAGACTGGAGTATGCCAATATACAGAAATGATAAGGGGTCCAAATTCTCCTTAGTAGCGACATCCTTGGCTGAGGGAGGAGGAGCAGTCGCGAGCGGGACGGCATCAACAGTTCCATCGGGGCGAGTTAAGATCTGCACGTCAGGATCGGACTCTGGCTGGTCGACCTCAGATGGGGCGGAAGAGGCTGAAGTAGCTGCAGTTTTACCTGGTGGCACAAGGGGAGGGCTTTTATCCTCATCGTCAGGAGCAGGCACTATCTTGCCGTCCTCCACCACATTATCCAAGCTGAAGAGAGTCAGGTCGAGCTCAGGGGCAAGGACCCGGGCTTGAGCCTTCAAGTTCTCATAAGCATCAGTCACACTACCCACCAGGTGACCCTGAAACTCGGCATAATCATCATGGGCAGATTGAAGCCTTTCCCTGATCTCTAGCAACTCGCCATATGTGCGGGTATAGCTCTCCTAGTGTTTTTTTGAGATTTCCTCCGCCAAGTTCGCAGCTGCCTCAGCCCTGGTAGCTTGGGACTTTTCCTTCTCTAGATCCAACTCCAGCTTAATTACCCTAGCATCAAGCTCATCCTTCAACCCCTTAATTCTATCAAACTCTGACTTAGCATCCTCTAGAAAAGCCTTAGTTGCATGGACCGGGGAACCCTGGACAGTACGGAACAAGGCTGCACCCATGTGGGCCATCTGAACACTATTTCTGGTAATGAAATCCAGGTGGCGAAGGATGGACACATCGTCCATTGGAAGATGGCCATAAGGAGCAATTTGATTGTCAACAAACCTCATGGCGTCAAAATCAGGGGTATTCAAGTCATAGGGATCAACATTCTTTTGCTTTTTTGGAGGAGGACCAAAAGTAGGAGCAGAGGCAGCACCAGAAGTCGGCTGGAAAGGGTCGAAAGGAACCACGTGAACCTGGGGAGTCGGGATGATCTTCCTCGGCCCGGAAGTGTCCGAAGTCGACTTCTTCAGGGGAATTTGAGAAGATCCTTCTCCAGAAGCCTTTACCGAGATGTTTTGAGTAGCTGTTGCTCTCTTAGCCCTACGAAAGTGTTTCGTGGAGTCTGTAGATTTCACCATCTCAGCAAAATAGAAACCAAGAAAACAAGTCACAAACAGAAAGGGGTAAAATTCAACCACAAAGTAATACTACAGAAAAGAGGTCGGCCACTACCCAGTTCAGTGCGAAGGAGGGAATGATCTCCTAAACACTTCTTTGTATCGAGATGAGGAGGCTCTCCCCAATTCTCCTCTAACACACTCACAAAAGCTTGTTCAACCTCATCCAGGCTCTCTCAAGAATACTTAGTAGCAACTAAATCTTTTTGCCAATACAAAGAAAAAGTTGGCTCGTTATTTTTATCCAAAAAGAAAGGGTGGGCGTCTTCAACAACTCGGACTTTAAAGTAGTAATTCTTAAACTCCCGAAAAGATTCATCATACATAGAAAACACCTTCTTTACCTGGGTAGCTCAGAACGAGACCCAAGAAGCCTTTTTCTTGGCTACTCCAGGTTTGGTCAACACAAACAGATAAAGGAAGAGAGATATGGAAGGTCGGACACCCAACTCTTGACACAGCAGTTGAAAAATCTTAATAAAGGCCCAGGAATTCGGATGAAGCTGGGAAGGGGCTACGTTACAAGACCACAACAGGTCAGATTCAAAAGTAGTAAAAGGGATGGTGATATTTAACAAACTAAAGAAATAGTTATAGGCATAGAAAAAGGGCCGTTCTCCCTGAGTTAGGGATGGAAAGCTAACCCTCTCCTCAGGGTCAGGCGACACTAATTCATACTTCTTCTCCTTGTCCCTATTACTACAAACCCTATAAGACCTCCTAAGTCTCACACAGTATTCAGGGTCAGCCACTGTAACACACATTAGGACTATAGAGTCCAGCCAGTTAGACATGCTTTCAGGAACCGTGGTAGACATTTCAACAATGTTTTTGTGAGAAGACATAGGTCAACTATTCCAACAGTAAGAAAAAGAAAAATTGGGTTACTACCAAACAACTCGGGCAAATAAAGAAATAACTCGGACAATAATAGCAGAATATCAACCGTCAGATATGGCAGTAAAAGGGAAACCCCAGGACTCACATTAAAGTCCAGGGACACCCTTTGGAGGCAATAATAAGGCAAGAATTCAGGAAAGGGAAGTCGACAGTCTATACCCTAACACCTCTCAACAAGAAAATACAAAAAGTTCAAATCTTTTCTGGTAACGTCACTCCATACAAACAGCAAGAAAACCACCATCATCAACATACCATGCGAAAATCATCAAAGCTATAATCGCCTTCCTACCAATAGTTCAACAAAGGCTAAAATTTTATACAAGAAGATATCATGCAAGGGAGAAAAGAGACAGAAACAACGACAAAACCCTAAACCCTATGGAAAGCAAGATCACCAAAAAGAACGCATTTTCCTCAAACAGAAGTAGGTAAAGAGAATCGCAGCATTTATCAAAGATAAAAAGATGCAATCTTTGGCGGAAAGGATCAAGCCTTTCAAAACGGAAGCAGACATGCAGTATAAAGGCTACCATCGAAATGAAGAATGAAGGAAGAAATACCAACCTGCAAAGGAAGAGGCAACGATTGAAATCTGCACCAGTAAAACACTCTCGAGCAGAGAAGACAGAGAGCTGTGGGGCGTGACAAAACAGATGAAAGAAGCACCTCAGCGGATAAAGAAGCAAAGAGCGAAGAGGAAAGAAACTGAAAAGATGATGCTTTGAAATTCAAAATAAAATGTAGAAGAGGGAAAGAAGGAAACGACAAAGGGGAGTTAATGGGCTTTAAACCCTCGCACATTTCCAAGAAAAACACAAACGCGTGCCGCGAATAAAGGAAAAAGAAACGCTTCGCATTTTAAAGAAGGAAGCTAACCTAACAGGAGTTCTACAGGAGATCGACTAAAAGCAAAATGCTCGAGCACGACTTCCCCAAAAGAGGTCGAAATCCAAAAAAACACGACCTCAAAGGAAAGATCGAGCTCAAGCAGGGGCACTGTTCATATCCTGGGTCGAGCTATCTGACCCGGATTGATTCAAGATAAAAGTGACCGACCTTTTCAGGTTGGATTGCTTCGACTTCTCCTCTAAAGAGTTCGGCCATATCACCATAAGAGGCTCAAGCAAGCCCAAACGAAGGGGCGCAGCCCAATCTAAAAGCGGCAAAACCTAAGAAAGATAAGGTGGCCCCCCTAAGAAGATAAGATAAGATAACTACTTATCTTAAAGGTCACTCACTACTATAAATACACTGGAGCACCCAGGTATAACTCATATTATGATTCTACACAAAAAACCTGCTCAAAGCCCATGCTAACTTAAGCATCGGAGTCTCTTGCAGGTACCACCACCCTCCGGTGACGAAGGACCAACAGCACCACCAGAGTCAAGAAGTCGGACACGACAGCTCCGGCTACCACAGCAGATCTCGTCCGAGATTGACCTTCAGTTTCAGGTAACCCTCGGAACAGTGTCTTTTTGGTGTTTCTTGATTTTTCTTTCCTTTAGTTTTTTGAAAATTTTCTTTCAGTGTTCTTCATAGTATTCGAACTGTTCTTGTTATTTTCTTTTGTTTGATCTTAAACTTTTTTTTTTGGTGTCCTTTTGTGTTTTTCTCCAAAAAGATTTCGAAAATTATAACCTTTGATTTCAAAAAATTTTAAGTTTGGTATCTTTTTGTGTTTTTCTTTTTAAATTTTTCAAAATAAAAGATTCAAATTTCAAATTTTCTTGTTATCCTTTTCAAATATTTATTTTATCTTTTTATCTTTCTTTAAATTTAAAAAATCCTATCTTATCTTATTTTAAATTCAAATTTTAAAATTCAATTTCAAAATTCAAAACTTAAAAATTCAAAATTCAAAATTCAAAATCAAATCTTTTTCAAAAATCAAATTTCAAATCTTATCTTTGCAAATCTTTTTCAAATCTTTATCATATCTTCTTGCTTTAAGTCCTTCATATCTTAGTTTTTTTAAAATTTCAAACTTTTAAATTTCAAATCTTTACTTTCTTTTAAAATTAAATTTCAAAATCAAATCTTTTATTTTCAATTCTTGTTTATTAGTTATTTACTTGTTTTACCTTAGTCTCTTTCTATTTTCTTTCTCTCTCTTCTATTTTCGAAAACTTTCTACTTCTTTCTCTCTCTCCTTTTTCGAAAATTCTTACCTCTTTCTCTCTCTTCTATTTTTGAAAACTTCTAACCTCCTTATCTCTCATTTTTTTCGAAAATATTCTTCTTCTTTTTCTATTTATTTTTCAAAAACTTTTTTAAATTAAAAGATATCTTTCTTTTCTTTCCTCCTCTTCTAACTCTTTCACAAGGAGACTTCTATACTCTGACATAGAGACTCCTTTTCTCTTCTTTTCTTAGTCTTTCTTTTCTTATTTATGAGCAAAAACAGAGATAAAGAACCTGTCTTTGATCCTAATCCTAAACCTGAGAGGACTCTAAGGAGGCATTTACAACAAGCTAGAGAACAACACTCCGGAGGAAACCTCACAGAGCTTTTCAAAGAAGAAGCTAAAAATACAAACATGGCAGCCAATCCTAATGGTGGAGGAGACGCAAGGAAGGTCCTAAGTGACTTTACTGCACCCACTTCTGACTTCTATGGAAGAAGCATCTCTATACCTACAATTGGTGCAAATAACTTTGAGTTGAAGCCTCAACTGGTCACTTTAGTTCAGCAGAACTGCCAGTTTCATGGACTTCCACAGGAAGATACTAACAGATTCATCTCTGATTTCTTACAGATCTGTGATACTGTCAAGACTAATGGAGTGGGTCCAGAAATTTATAAGCTTATGCTTTTCCCCTTTGCTGTAAGGGACAAAGCTAGGTTATGGCTGTATTCTCAGCCTAAGGAAAGCCTAAACTCTTGGGAAAATGTGGTCAATGCATTCTTGACAGAGTTCTTTCCACCTCAGAAGCTGAGCAAGCTTATGGTGGAAGTTCAGACCTTCAGACAGAAAGAGGGTGAATCCCTCTATGAAGCCTAGGAGCAGCACAAACAATTGATCAGAAAGTGCCCTCCTAACATGATTTTAGACTGGACCATGTTAGATATTGTTCCGAGAGTTACCTGAAACTGTAGGTCGATCTCGGACGAGATCTTCAGTACTGATCAGAGCTGACGTGTTCGGCTGGTGAGTGGTGACCGGAACTGTCGTGTCCGACTTGTTGTGCTGGCTATGCTGCTGATCCTCTGTCACCGGAGGGTGGGGTTACCTGCAAGGGACTCCGATGCTTAAGTTAGCAACGGTATTAAGCAGGTTTTTAGTAGAATCAGAGTATGAGTTATACCTGGGTGCTCCAATGTATTTATAATGGTGAGGAATGACCTTTTTGGAGATAAGATAGTTATCTTATCTTATCTTATCTTTGAGTGAAGTCATCTTATCTTCAAGGGAACCGCCCTTATCTATATAGGCTTGTGCTGCCTTTTTGGATTTGGGACGTGTTCCTTTGTTTGGGCCCTTATTGGGCTTTTCGGGTGATTTGGCCGAGCTCTTTGAGAAGAGGTCGGGTAGTCCTGACCTGAAGAGGTCGGTCGACTTGTCGTCAAACATCCCGGGTCGAACAGCTTGACCCAGGGTATGAACAGTGCCCCTGCTTGAGTGTGGTCTTCATTTTGAGGTCGAGCCCTTAGTTTTAGGACTTCGATCCTTCTCTGGTGAAGTCAAACTCGAGCATTTTGTTGACTTCTTCTTTGTAGAGTTTCCTTTTGAATGCGTAACGTTTTCTTTAATTTTTTGAAACAGGCGTTCCTTTATTCTTTTGAAACGCGCGTCTCTCTGCCTTGGAAATGTGCGAGGGTTAAATAACCCATTAATTCTTTCTTTTGCTGTTTTTTCCCCTTTCTTCATTTTAAATTTTAGTTTTGGCTTCCGTTTCTTCTTCTCCTTTGCTCACTGTAACTCCACTCTTCTTTGTTTTTCTGTCTTTGCCTGAACCCCTTTTCACGCTTCTTTTCGTGGCGTCATTGGTGGTTACTAGGGCTTCCTTTACTCGAAAGGCTTTTCTGGATTTTGCCTATTCGCCTTCAACTTTTTCGGCGCTTCCTCCTCTTTCAGGTTGGTTCTTCTTTCTTTGACTTCTTTCATTGTTCTTCCTTTATGCTTGCATTGTTCTATTCTTGATAAAGTTTTGATTTGGCTTAACTTTGTGTTGGAAAGTTTGAACCTCTTTTTGTATCGTCGTGCATTTTCTTGTTACTGCTCTGGGAGTATCTTTTGGTTTTGAAATGGTCCTTTTAGGGTTTCTACGTGCCGTTTATTGTTTTCTTGTTTGTGCTCCTCTTCTATGAACTGCATGTTGTCACTGAGGCCTATGAACCTATTTGCTTCCTCAAAAGATTGCTCCTTTGATGACTTTCATCATGTTGGTAGTTTTGCTGATGAACTTCGTAGAAAATAACGATTTTTCTGGTGGCTTGTTTTGATTTTCTTCGTGTCGTTGCTTGTTTGGAAGGGATTATTTTTCTACGCTAAGAGTTTTTGTTAGGGTGTAGCCTTGTAGACTCTTTTCTGAATCCTTACTCTATCTCTGCCTCCAAAGGATACCCCTAGACCTTGGTGTGTGTCTTGGGGTTTTCCTTTTACTGTTTGTATTGCTCTGAGTCATGTTTGTCCGAGTTGTTTTGATTTTGCCTGAGCTGTTTTGGTTAGTAATCCATTTTCTTTTTCTTGTTGTAGGAATAGTTGGCCATATCTTCTTGCAAAAATATTGTTGAGACGTCTTCTAAGGTTCCTAAGGGGATGTCCGACTGGTTGGACTCCCTTGTGTTGCTATGTGTTTCTCTAGCTAACTCTGGATTCTGTGCGGAGCTTAGAAAACATCATCGAATCTGTAGTAATAGAGATCAAGAGAACAACTACGAATTGGTAGCACCTGATTCTGATGAAAGGGTTCGCTTCCCTGTTCCGACCCAGGGGGAGCGTCCCTTTTTTTATGCATACGACTTCTTTTTTAGCCAGATGAGCATCACCCTTCCTTTCACTCCTTTTTCCTGTTGTGGTCGTGTAACGTAGCTCCATCTCAGCTTCATCCGAACTCATGGGATTTATCAAAATTTTTCAATTGGTTTGTCAAGAATTTGATGTTAAACCTTCTCAAACTCTCTTTCTGTACCTCTTTGTGTTGACCAAGCCTGGGACTACCAAAAGGAAAGCTTCTTGGATTTTTTTCGGTCTGCCCAGGGACACAAAGTTTTTTCCATGTATGATGAGTCTTTCAGGGATTTTAAGAATTACTTTTTTAAGATCCGAGCTGTTGAAGGAGCTCGTCCCTTCTTTTTGGATGAGAATAGCGAGCCCAGCTTTCCATTAGAATGGCAGAGGAATGTAGTGGTGTCTAGGTACACCTGGGAGATGTTGGACGAAGTTGAGAAAGCTTTTGTAACTATGCTGGAAGAAAACTGGGGGCAGCCTCCCCATCTTGATACTAAGAAATTTTTAGGAAATCCTTTACTTCTCCGAACTGAGTTGTGTAGGGGTCGACTTCCTTGATATTTGTCGTATTTGTTTATTTTGTCGAGTTCATTCTTCTTTCTTTCTGGTTGATGACTTGGTTTTCTTTGTGTATTTTCAGAGATGGTTAAAAATAATGACTCCATGAGGGCCTTTAAGAAGGCGAGGAAGGCTACAGCTGCCCAAAACATCTCCACCAAAGTGGCTGGGGAAGGATCCTCTCATGCTCTGCCAAATCAGCCAGTACCGAGCTCTCCCAGACTGAGAAGGATGATTCCTACCCTTCGGGTTCATGTGATCGATCCTCCCCAGACTTCTGCTGCTACCTCTTTTCCTACTGCCGTTCCTCCTCCAAAGAGACAAAGAACTGTTGAGCCCTTCAATTTGGATGTCTCCGACTTTGATGCTGTCGGGTTTGTTGATCAACAGATTGCTCCTTATGGTGTTATTCCTACTGATGATGTCTCTCTTCTTCGTCATTTGGATTTTATTACTCAGAGCAGCATTAAAATGGCACATATGGGAGCAGCTTTATATCGAACTGCCCAGGATCTTTCTATTCATGCAACACAGGCCTTTATGGAGGAGGCCAAATTAGAGTTCGATCAGATGAAGGGTTTGAAGGAAGAGCTTGAGGCAAAAGTGGCTAAATTGGAGAAAGAGTTGGAGAGGGAGAAGACTCGGGCTATTGCTTTGGCGACTTCTGCCAAGTTGTCTGAAGACATGGCGTTGAAGCATAAGGAGAGTTATGTCACGACTTATAGGGAGATGATGGGTCTTAGGGAGGATTTGGAGTCTGCCCGAGCTGGTTACGCCGAGCTCCAGGGTCATATTGTAGGCAGTGTAAATGCTGCTTATAAGAATTTGAAGTTTCTAGTTCGAGTTCTTGCTCCCAAGCTTGACCTCACTCTTTTTAGCCTGGACAACATTGTAAAAGATGGTAAGATCGTCCCAGATGACCCTGATGATGATGATGTTGTCGACCCTCCTCCTGTGCCTTCTGCCAAAGTCTCCGTTGCCCCGCCTCCTTCAACTCTGGCAACTGAAGTCGGCCAACCTGAGTCTGATCCCGATGTCCAAATCCTGAACCGGGATGACGGGATGGTAGATGCGGTACCTCTTCAGACTCGTCCTCCTTCACCTCGGGATGCAGCTATTGGGAAGTCCTTGGATCCTCTCTAATTATTTCAGATACATTTGTGTATAGCCCGGCCTGTGGGCTTTGAACTCTTTTATTTTGTAATTTTATGGCTTCTGACTGTGGATACTTTTAGTTGCTTTTCTGTTAGCAACTCTGTTTTTTGGAAAAACAAAGTAGTTTCTCAGGCTTTTGGGGTTGACTTCAGGTGGCCTCTTGAGTTTTGTTATGATAACTTTCTTGTTTCTTTTTGTGACATGTGATGCGCATAAACTTGTTATGCCACGATTTAGGAAATTGCACGATCGGCAAAATTCCTTCCGGCAAGTGCACCGGTTATCGTCAAGTAAAAACTCACAATAGAGTGAGGTCGAATCCCACAAGGATTGGTTGAGTGAGCAATTCGGATTAGAAGTGTGTTCTAGTTGAGCGGAATCAAGATTTAGATGAGAATTGCGGAATGTAAATTTGGCGGGAAACGTAAATGACAAGAAATTTAAATGGCGGAATCTTAAATTGCATGAATTAAAGAGCAGAAGCTAAATTGCTGAAATTAAAAGGGAATGGGGGTGATTGCATGAATTGAGTTGCAGAATGTAAAGAGAAAGTGGAAATCAGAAATGGGGAATTCATTGGGTTATAGGAGATATTGAGATCTCCGAATCAAAACATGTTTATCTCTTCCTCAACCAATGCGTTCATTGAATTTTGCTTGGCAATCTTATATGATTGGATCCCAATCCCTTGGCTCACCAATTCTCTCTAAAAACAAACAAATTCCCAATCCCTTGGTTTAAATGTTCATGAGAAGAGATGATGCTCGATCACTGATTTTACCACACAGTTTCATGAACCACAATTTGGTAGGATTACATGTCACAATATCCATCCAAACCCCAATCCAATTCACTGTGAGAAAGCTTCTCTAGCATGAATCCTCCATTCCTTTCCCAAGGTTCCGAAGAATTCCAATTATGGGTAGTTTCTTTCCCAAGACAACTACCCAATGGAATTAGATCGAGAAGCTTTCTAACAAAAATTCAAGAGAAAAGATTGAAGAAGAAGATAAACTATTACTGATTCATTGAATTACAATAGAGCTCCCTAACCCAATGAAAGGGGTTTAGTGAGTCATAGCTCTGAATTCAATTACAAAGATATGAAAACTACCCAAAAATGAAAAGTAAAAAGTCCTTCCTAACTTAAATTCTATCCTATTTATACACTTTCTATATTGAGCTTCTGTTGTGTTTCTTGGGCTTTGAGGCCTCTCCCTGCTTTCCTTTTGCCTTGGGTTTATGATCCATAATCTTGATGAGGCTGCTGATCCAAATTCTGTAACATTCATTGAGCCAACTTAGTGATAATCAAATAATGACACATGACTCAACAAATTGAAATTTCAGACTCATCAATCCTTCAGGCCCAATCCCATAAACCATGATATTCAATTGGGTTTCATACCAGAGTAAGTTTAAGTTAATGTTTGTGCTCAAATACTAACTTAAACCGCAATATTTTTGGCCCAGAAACCTTTTCCAAGAGTGGCGTTTAAGTTGCAGTTTAAGCTTAAACTGCAGCTTAAACGCCAGACACTTCCAGTGATGCCTTTTGTGGAAGCACGTTTAAGCTTCAGTTTAAGGTTAAACTGAAGCTTAAACGTGGAAATGGAAGAAGGCAGCCCTGGAGGGTAACGTAGTCGAACACGTTTAAGCTTCAGTTTAAGGTTAAACTGAAGCTTAAACGTGGAGATAGGAAAGGCAGCCCTGGAGGTCGAACACGTTTAAGCTCCAGTTTAAGGTTAAACTGGAGCTTAAACGTGGAAATAGAGAAAGCCATCCTGGAGGTCGAACACGTTTAAGCTCCAGTTTAAGGTTAAACTGGAGCTTAAACGTGGAAGCTGAGAAAGGTAGCCCTGGAGGTGTCGAACACGTTTAAGCTCCAGTTTAAGGTTAAACTGGAGCTTAAACGTGGAAATGGAGAGAGCAACCCTGGAGGAGAAAACTTGGTCGAACACGTTTAAGCTCCAGTTTAAGGTTAAACTGGAGCTTAAACGTGGAAATGGCTCCCTGGTGCATTTCTTACTTCTGGCGTTTAACCTCCAGTTTAAGGTTAAACTGGAGGTTAAACGTGGAAATGCTCCCCTGGTGAGATTCTCACTTCTGGCGTTTAACCTCCAGTTTAAGGTTAAACTGGAGGTTAAACTTCAATTCCAGCATTATATGGCTTGGTAGTTTAAGTTCCAGTTTAAGCTTAAACTGGAACTTAAACTCCACATGTGATATTCAAGCTTCCTTTATTGATTTTGTTGCTTCCTTGCCTAGCCTCTTCTTCCCTGAAATCATCCAAACAATTGCATCAAAGTCTTGCAAAATTTCATGAGAAATCTTCCATTCATAGCATTCAAGTAATATAACTAAAAACTCATGGAATTTGCATCAAAATCTTCATGTTGAATGATTTAAGACAAGCATGACTATTTGGCCTAAATGATTACTTAAGGCTCAAGAAAATGCATAAAACAACTAAAAATAAAAGAAAAAAGGCTAGTGAAACTAGCCTAAGATGCCTTGGCATCAACATGCTTTGTTTACATCTTGCTGAAAACTTAGGAAATCTTGAGAGTATCGGAGCCTTGTTGTCCAATCTCTTTTGATTGCCTTTTGCGTTTTCGTTGTTCCAGCTTCTCCTTGTCGGTCCGAGTTGTAGCTTTAATTGGATCAGGCCGACTTCTTCATGTCGGCCCCTTCTAAGTTATTTCTAGTAATCCATTTTCTTGGACTTTGGTCAGGTCTTTTTTATGGATTACTTTTTATAACTTTTGTTTTGGGTCGACTTCATCATGTCGGTCCCTTCTAAGTTATTTTTGGTAATCCTCTTTTTTGGACCTTTGTCAGGTCTCTTTTAGGGATTACTTTTTATAACTTTTTTTGTTTTGACTTCATCACGTCGGTCCCTTCTAAGTTATTTATTGTAATCCTCTTTTTTGGACCTTTGTCAGGTCTCTTTTAGGGATTACTTTTTATAACTTTTTTTGTTTTGGGGTGACTTCATCACGTCGGTCTCTTCTAAGTTATTTCTAGTAATCCTCTTTTTTGGACCTTTGTCAAGTCTCTTTTAGGGATTACTTTTTATAACTTTTTTTGTTTTTGGCCGACTTCATCACGTCGGTCCCTTCTAAGTTATTTCTAGTAATCCTCTTTTTTAGGGCTGGCCAGGCTTCTTTCCAGGGATTTACTTTTTATAACTTTGGTTATTGTGGTCGACTGGTCTGACTTCTTTACGTCGGCCTGTCTTTAAGTTATTTTTAGCAACCCATTTTTGTTAAGACCTCGTCAGGTCCTTTCTATGGATCACTTTCGATAACTTCTTGCATTATTCTGCTTTTGTCGCCTTTTTATCTTTGCCGATTTCGTAGAAATTGGGTTTGATCCCCGTTTGATCGACCTTTTGATGAATTTGGTTTTCATCTTCGTTGGTCTTTATCGTGATCGAGCAGTGAATTTGATTTTCACTTTCTGCTGATCGGTAGCTTTATAATCGGGTGATGAATTTTTGTGTTTCAGATTAATGCGTCTTCTTAAATTGCAGGCGTGCCATGACCTTGGGAGCTCTCGTCCTTCGAGTTCGATCAGCTTGTAGTATCCTTTTTCGAGTACTTCTATGACTCGGTAGGGTCCTTTCCAGTTTGCTGCCAGCTTCCTTTTTCCAGGTCGACTTGTTCCGATATCATTTCAGATTAATACGAGATCATCCTCGGCAAAACCTCGCTGTACTACTTTTCGGTTATATCTTGAGGCCATCCGACGTTTTAATGCCTCTTCCTTGATCCGAGCTTTTTCTCGAATTTCTGGAAGTAGGTCGAGTTCCTCTTTTTAAAGTAGGGAATTGGCCTCTTCATTGTAGTGGATTACTCTGGGTGATCCTTCTTCGACCTCCACTGGGATCATTGCCTCCATTCCGTAAGCTAATCGGAAAGGTAATTCCTTTGTGGTGGAGTGTGGAGTTGTCCGATATGCCCTGGGAGCTTGGTACACGAAATTGTGATTCAGACTTTTCTCACAACTCTGTGTAGCTGACCAGCAAGTGCACTGGGTCGTCCAAGTAATACCTTACGTGAGTAAGGGTCGATCCCACGGAGATTGTTGGTTTGAAGCAAGCTATGGTCATCCTTGTAAATCTCAGTCAGGAAAATTCAAATGGTTTCGAGGTTTTGATAATTGAAATATGATTAAAACAGAAAATAAGATAGAAATACTTATGCAATTCATTGGTAGGATTTCAGATAAGCGTATGGAGATGCTTGTTGCTTCTGAACCTTTGCTTTCCTATTGCCTTCATCTAATCATGCGTATTCCCTTCCATGGCAAGCTGTATGTTGGGGGATCACTGTTGTCAATGGCTACCGTCCGTCCTCTCAGTGAAAATGGTCTGGCTATGGGTTACGTAGGGTTAATCATCTGTCAGTTCTCACTCATGTTGGAATAGGATCTATTGATCCGTTTGCGTCTGTCACTACGCCCAACACTCGCGAGTTTGAAGCTCGTCACAGTAATCCCATCCCATATTCTACTCGGAATACCACAGACAAGGTTTAGACTTTCTGGATCTCAAGAATGCTGCCAATTAATTCTAGCTTATACCACGAAGACTCTGATATCACGGAATGGAGGGCTCTATTGTCAGGAGAGGCAACCATGCGTCGTGAACCAAGAGGCTAAGAGATATGCATTCAAGCTCGTTTTCAGGTAGAACGGAAGTGGTTGTTAGGCACGTATTCATAAGTGAGAATGGTGATGAGTGTCACTTGATCATCACATTCATCATGTTGAAGTGCGAATGGATATCTTAGAACAAGAATAAGCATGAATTGAATAGAAAAACAATAGTACTTTGCATTAATTCATGAAGAACAGGAGAGCTCCACACCTTAATCTATGGGGTGTAGAAACTCCACCGTAGAAAATACATAAGTGAAAAAGGTCTAGGCATGGCCGAATGGCCAACCTCCCAAATAACATGAAACAATCGAAAAAGGGTTCAAAGACCTGATCCCAAGATCAAAGATGATCAAAAAGATCAAAATACAATAGTAAAAAGTCCTATTTATAATAAACTAGTAGCCTAGGGTTTACAGAAATAAGTAAATAATGCAGAAATCCACTTTCGGGCCCACTTGGTGTGTGCTTGGGCTGAGCATTGAAGCTTTCATATGTAGAGACTTTTCTTGGAGTTAAACGCCAGCTCTGGTGCCAGTTTGGGCGTTTAACTCCAGCTTTTATGCCAGTTCTGGCTTTTAACGCCAGAATAGGGTAGAAAGTGGGCGTTTAAACGCCAGTTTACATTATCAAAACCCGGGCAAAGTATGGACTATTTTATATTGCTGGAAAGTCCCAGATGTCTACTTTCCAACGCAATTGAGAGCGTGCTAATTGGGCTTCTGTAGCTCCAGAAATTCCACTTCCAGTGCAGGGAGGTCAGAATCCAACAACATCTGCAGTCCTTTTTCAGCCTCTGAATCAGATTTTTGCTCAGGTCCCTCAATTTCAGCCAGAAAATACCTAAAATTACAGAAAAACACACAAACTCATAGTAAAGTCTAGAAATATAATTTTTGAATAAAAAATAATAAAAATATAATAAAAAGTAATTAAATCATACTAAAAACTATGTAAAAACAGTGCCAAAAAGGGTATAAATTATCCGCTCATCAGAGCTCTTCAGCCCAAGCTCCCTTTGCATCCTGTAATCTCTATTTTAGCCCGGCTAATATAACTTTATTGGTGGCTTCTGCCTGTCTGTTAGCCTGGGGATGTTCTACGGATGTAAATTGGTGCTTTATTTTCAAGTCGGCCACCAATTTTCTGAAGCCTGCGTCTGTGAATTGAGTGCCATTATCTGTGGTGATGGAGTATGGGACCCCAAACCTTGTGACAATGTTTCTATATAGGAATTTTTGACTTCTTTGAGAAGTGGCGTTGGCTAGGGGCTCTACTTCAATCCATTTTGTAAAGTAATCTACCCCGACGATGAGGAACTTGACCTGTCCTGATCCCTGAGGGAACGGCCCGAGGAGGTCGAGTCCCTATTTTCTGAATGGCCAGGGTGAGGTTACACTGATGAGCTCCTCTGGTGGGGTGATATGAAAATTAGCATGTTTCTGACATGGTGAACATGTCTTTACGAATTCCCTTGCTTCTTTTTGCAAAGTTGGCCAATAGAATCCGGCCCGGAGCACTTTTTTGGTGAGGGCTTGTGCTCCAAGATGGTTGCCACAGATGCCACTGTGTACTTCTTCCAAAACTTCTTTTGTGTTGGAAGTCGGTACGTATTTTAACAGTGGTGTTAAAATCCCTCTCTTGTATAGAGGATTATTTATGTTGGTGTAGTATTGTACTTTCCATTTTAACCTCTTTGCCTCCTTTTTATCTGTAGGGAGTGTTTTTGTTTTGAGGTAATTAATTATGGGAGTCATCCATCCCTGATCCAGACCTGTTATGGCTAGGACCTTTTCTTCTTTCGAGATTGACGGGTTTTGCAGCATCTCTTGGATGAGGTTTTTATTGTTGCCCCCTGGTTTGGTGCTGGCTAATTTTGAGAGTGCATCAGCTCGAGCATTCTATTCTCGGGGTATGTGGCGGACCTTGTTCCGAGGGTTACCTGAAACTGTAGGTCGATCTTGGATGAGATCTTCTGTACTGGTCAGAGATGACGTGTCCGGCTGGCTGGTGGCGGCCGGAGCTGTTGTGTCCGACTTGTTGGCTGACTTCTGATCCTTGGTCACCGGAGGGTGGGGGTACCTGCAAGAGACTCCGATGCTTAAGTTAGCACAGGTATTAAGCAGGTTTATTGTAGAATCAGAGTATAGGTTATACTTGGGTGCTCCAGTGTATTTATAGTAGTGTGGGCTAACCTTTCAGATAAGATAAGTTAGTTATCTTATCTTATCTTATCTTTGGGTGGGGTCAGCTTATCTTCAAGGGAACCGCCTATATCTCTTTAGGCTTTGGATTGCCTTTGGATTTGGGTCGTGTTCTTCTATTTGGGCCCTTTATTGGGCTTTCCTGTCGATTTGGTTGACCTCTTTGAGAAGAGATCGGGTAGCCTGACCTGAAGAGGTCGGTCGCTTTGTCGCCAATCATCTTAGGTCGGATAGCTCGACCCAGGGTGTGAACAGTGCCCTTGCTTGAGCTCGGTCTTTTTTGCTGAGGTCAAGTCCTTGACTTCGGTCCTTCTCTAGCAAAGCCGAACTCAAGCATTTTGTCGATTCCTTTCTTTGTAGAGCCTTTTTGAATGTGAAACGTTTTCCTTTAAAAGCGCACAGTTTTATATCAGCGTTTTGGGAACGTGCGAGGGTTTAATACCCTCATTAATTGGCTTCAAATGCCCCGTTTCCCTTGGGTTTTATTTTGAACTTTGCCATCAGAAACGGTTTCTCTTCTTCGTTCCTCTTCGTAACTTCTCCCTTTACTCTCTCGTTTTTTATTCTTCCCTAGAGTTTCACAGTTTCTTCCTGTGACGCCTGCTCTACTACTGATTTCTGCGGAAAAGGAGTGATTCTGGATTTCTCCCTCCGTTTTCTTCCGGCAAATTTTTCCGTTCGAGGGGTGGCTCTGTCGCTTCTTGCTCTTCAGCTTTCTTTCGAGGTTTCCTTCTATTTTCCAGGTTCGATTTTTCCTCCTCTGTCATTTTTTATGTCTGAGTTTGATTTTGCTTGGAGAAAGTTTGGATCTTTCTTCTTTTACTGCGCCTGATTGTTGCGTGTTCTGGAGTTTCTTTGTCTTTTGTATGAATTTTTTCATCTTTCCTATTGCTTGATGCTTTTAGGGCTTTTGCATGTTATCACCATTTTTGCTTGTGCTTTCGATGATGGTTTTTGTTTGATTCTGGAGAAAAGGCTGTGTCTTTGACGATTCTCTGCTTGGCATGTTTGGTGTTGTTGAAGCTTTTTGTAAAAAGATAGTGGCTTTGATGACTTTTTGTACTTTTTGTGTTTTGTTTGGGGGATGCCGAGACGTAAGCTGTAGATTTTTCCTGAAATCTTGCTTTGTCACTGCCTCCAAAGGATGCCTCAGAACTTTGGTTTGAGTCTTGGGGTTTTCCTTTTCTGTTTGTTCGTCTGTATCATATTAGTCGAGTTGCTTTGCCCCTCCTCCGAGATATTTTTTAGTAATTCAATCTTTTTTTCTTTTTGTAGGATTAGTTGGCCTCATGTCTTCTCGCAATAACGTTGTAGAGATGTCTTCCAAAGTTCCTGAGGGGATGTCCGATTGGCTGGACTCCCTTGTCCTAATGTGTGTCTCTGTCGTGGATGCTGAATTTTGTGTAGAGCTGAGGAAACGTCATAGGATTTGTGGTACCAGTGCTCGGGAGAGGGATTATGAGCTTGTAGCTCCTGACTCTGATGAGAGGGCTTGTTTTCCTACTTTCGTCGAGGGGGAGCGTCCCTTCTTCTATGCCTATGAATATTTCTTTAGCCAGTTGGACGTTACTTTTCCTTTTACTGCTTTCGAGACCGACTTGTTGTGGTCATGTAACATTGCTCCATCCCAGCTTCATCCGAATTCCTGGGGTTTTATCAAGATATTTCAACTGCTTTGCCAAGAGTTAGGCATAACACCTTCTGAAACTCTTTTCCTCTATCTTTTTGTCTCGGCCAAGTCTGGAGGTTCTTCCAAAAAGAAAGCTTCCTGGGTTTCTTTCAGATGGGCCCAGGGGCATAAAGTTTTTGGCATGTATGATGAGTCTTTTAAAGATTTTAAGAATTATTTCTTCTGACTCCGTGCTGTTGAGGGGGTCCACCCCTTTTTTCTTGATGAGAATGACGAGCCTGCTTTTGCTCTAGAGTGGCAAAGGAATGTGAGAGTGCCACGTTATACATGGGAGATGCTTAGTGAGGTTGAGCGGGCTTCTGTAGTTGTTCTTGAAGATTTGTGGGGGGAACCACCCCATCTGGATACAAAAAGATTCTTGAGTGATCCATCTTTGGTTCGAACTGCTTTGGGTACTGTCTGACTTATTTCTATACTTGTTTCTTAGTTTTTCTTCTCCTATGTTGTAACTCGTCATTATGGTTGATTCTATATTTTCAGAGATGTCGAAAAACAATGATTCCATGAAGGCCTACAAGAAGGCGAAGAAGGCTGCTGCTGCTCAAATCATCTCGGCCAAGGCGGCCGAAGAGGGCTCTTCTCAAGTTCCAGTGAAGCCGCCCGTGCCGAGTTCTCCTGGGCCAAGGATGGTGATCCTCACTCCTTGAGTTCGTCTGACTGATCCTCCACAGACTTCTGCCATTGCTTCTGGTGCTCCTCCCAACAAGAAACAGAAAACAATTGAGGCCTTTAACCTTGACGCCCCTGATTTTAATGCAATCGAGTTCGTAGATCAGCAAATCGGTCCCTACAGTACCCTCCCAATGGATGATGTGTTAATCCTTCGCCATCTGGATTTTATGACTCGAAATAGTGTTAAAATGGCATATATGGGGGCTGCCCTGTATCGAACTGCACAGAATCTTCCTCTCCATGCCACCAAAGAATTTATGGAGGAGGCTAAACAGGAGTTCGACCGGATGAAAGGCCTAAAGGAAGAGCTTGAGGTAAAGGTATCCAAGTTGGAGAAGGATCTAGAGAACGAAAAGGTGAGTTCCCTTGCTCTGGCAGCTTCTGTGCAGTTAGCCGAGGACACAGCATTAAGGCATAAAGACAGTTATGTTACGTCTTATCGGGAGGTGGTGCGCCTGAGGGAGGAGTTGGAGAATGCCCGAGCTGATTACTCCGAGCTCCAAGGTCATCTTGTTGGTAGCGTAACTGCTGCCTATGAGAACCTGAAGGAGCAGGTTCAGATTATTACTCCCAAGGCCGACCTTACTTTTTTCAGCCTGGATAATGTTGTGAGGGATGGTAAGATTGTCCCTGATGACCAGGATGATGATGATGTTGAACCTCCCCTTGTGTCTTTTGCCAAAGTGTCAACCTCTTCAGTTCCTCCAGTTGTGTCTGATCCGGATTGCCAGATTCTGAACCGGGATGATGGAACCGTGGATGCTGTGCCTATTCAGACTCGCCTTCCTTCTCCTTGTACTGATGCTACCGAAAAGGCTCCCGATCTTTGCTGATTTCTCTTGGATATTTTGCGTGAATAGCCCGGCTTGTGGGCTTCTGAACTCTTTTTTTTTTGTAGTTTGAATATTTTGCTCGACTGTGGATATTCTTTTGGGTTGCTTGTTTAGCAACTTTTATTTTTGAAAAACAACAAGTAGTTTTCAAGCTTTTGGGGCTGACCCTGAAGCTCGTTATAATATTGTACTTTATATCCTGCTCGTTTGCGCTTGTCTTAGCACTTTTTGGAGATGTTGGAGCCTTGCTTCTCGGCCTCTTTTGATCGCTTTGCACCTGTTGCTTGCGGGTTGACTCCTTTGGGGTCGTGAATGGGCGGGTCCAACTTGTTTCTCGGTTTTCTTGCTCTTGCTTGTATTTCTAGCAATCCATAGCCGATTTCTTTACGTTGGTCCTCGTCTTAGCTAGCTTTGTAGTCCTCTTTCTTGGACCTTTGCTAGGTCTCTTTCAGGGACTACTTTTATAACATGTTTGTGGGAGGTCGACTTTTTTACGTCATCTTTTTCTATGTTATTTTTGTAATCCTCTTTCTTGGACCTTTGTCAGGTCTCTTTCAGGGATTACTTTTATAACTTTGTTAATTGTAGGAGATCGACTTCTTTGTGTCGTCTTTTTCCAAGTTATTTTTGTATTCCTCTTTCTTGGACCTTTGTTGGGTCTCTTTCAGGGATTACTTATATAACTCGTTTGTAGGAGGTCGACTTCTTTATGTCGTCCTCTTCTAAGTTATTTTGTAATCCTCTTTCTTGGACCTTTGTCAGGTCTCTTTCAGGGATTACTTATATAACTTATTTTTGTAGGAGACCGACTTCGTTAGGTCGATCTCTTCTAAGTTATTTTGTAAACCTTTTTCTTGGACCTTTGTCAGGTCTCTTTCAGGGATTACTTATATAACTTATTTTTGTAGGAGACCGACTTCGTTAGGTCGATCTCTTCTAAGTTATTTTGTAATCCTCTTTCTTGGACTTTTGTCAGGTCTCTTTCAGGGATTACTTATATAACTTATTTTTGTAGGAGACCGACTTCGTTAGGTCGATCTCTTCTAAGTTATAGCAATTCCTCTTTTATAGGGTTGGCCAGACCTCTTTCTAGGGATTTGCTGATAACTTGGGTTGACTTGGTCCGACTTCTCAACGTCGGCCAGTCTTTAAGTTATTATTTAGCAATCCATAAGACCTCGTCAGATTTTTTTTTTTGGATCACTTTCGATAACTTCTTGCATTATTCTGTGTTCATCTTTGCCGATTTGTAGAAGGTGGTTTCTGTATTTCTTTGGTCGACCTTTGGATGAATCGCGTTTTCATCTTTATTGGTCTTTTATCGTGATTGTGCAGTGAATCTGTTTTTCACTTTCTGCCGATCTGTTGCTTTATAATCGGACGATGAATGCTTCAGATTAATGCGTCTTGAGAATTTGTAGAATATCTAAAATATTTTTTATTCAAAAGAAAGCGCAAATATATTGATGCCAGGGAATTTTGGCCAGTTTTACTGACCTTTTCTTTACTGTTTTTAGGGTAGTTTCATGCATTTTCTTAGAAAATAAGCTCTTTTTGGGTAGATATTCACTTACATCTTGATTCAAGCATACATTGTGCACTTTACATGATTTCATGAGGATTTTGCATGAATTTAATGACAAATTGGATGTTGCATTTCCCATGACTTGGATTAGAACTTTGATGCACTTTATTGCTTGATTTCAGGACAAAAGAAGCAAGGAAGAACCACGTTAGCAGCCACGTTAATCTAACTAACGTGACCTCTAACGTGGAATGGGAGATAACTTGCAAAGTTAATGAGAAAAGTAATCGCCAATAACGCCCTCGAAGCCATCATAGCCCACGTTAAGAGTCACATTAACTTAGTTAATGTGAACTCTAACGTGGAAGAAGACAATAAGGCCAACGTTGGTGACACTCCCCTTTGTCACTAACGTTGGACCAAGCTCATAATTGGCCATGTTAGTTGCCACGTTAACTTAGTTAATGTGGCTTCTAACGTTAAGAAGCAGAAGAGAAGCCAACGCTAGTGACATTCACCTTTGTCACTAACGTTGGCCAAGCTTCCATAAGCCACGTTAACTCCCACGTTAACTTAGTTAACGTGGAAGCTAACCTGGAGAGAGCAATTGGTCGCCAACGTTAGTGACACTTACCTTTGTCACTAACGTTGGGGTGAACCATCAAGAGCCACCATGAGCAACGTTAACTCCCATGTTAACTTAGTTAACGTGGAAACTAACGTGGATAAAGAGATGATGAGCCAACATTAGTGACACTCACCTTTGTCACTAACGTTGGAGATGGCTAGCATAACTACGTTAGAAGCCACGTTAACTTAGTTAACGTGGACTCTAACGTGAGAAATAAGGGCACATTGGAACGTTAGTGACAAAGGTAAGTGCCACTAACGTTCTCGAAGGATTGGCTTAAGAGCCACGTTAACTAAGTTAACGTGGACTCTAACGTAGGGAAGGGGGAGGCTTAGCAACGTTATTGGGAAAGGTAAGTCCCAATAACATGTGCGAAGGACCAAGAGGCAACGTTAGTGGTAACGTTTGTGCCACTAACGTTGAGGTTAACGTGGCTCATACTTGGGTGAGCAACGTTAGTGAAAAAGGTGATTGTCACTAACGTTCTCGAACCCACACTTTCACTTAACGTTAACACCACTAACGTCCTGAGCTAAAAGTCCTTGCCTACTTCACACTTTCTCTCTACAAGCAAAGCTAAGCCCAATGATGAAGATAACTGCTTCAAACTCAGGATCCAAAAGCCCATACCCAAGACTTGAAGAGCCAACTAGAAGATCAGAAGAGTAGTATATATAGGAGTAACTTTGAATTAGTTAGGAGAGCTGGAAAACTTTAGGGAGCCTTTGGCCTAGAATTACTCTCTGTATTTTACTTTCCCTGCACTTGTAGTTTACTTTTTGCATGTATTCTCCATCTTTGTTTTCATTTTCCAGAGCTATGAACAACTAAACCCCTTTCATTGGGTTAGGGAGCTCTGTTATAATTTGATGGATTAATTTTAGTTTTCATTCTCCTTCTTCTATCTTTTCTCTTGATTTTACTAGAAAACTTTCGATCTTCATCCAATTGGGTAGTTATCTTGGAAAAGAAGCTATTCATACTTGGATCTCTTCTGAACCTTGAAAGAGGAATGAAGGGATCATGCTAGAAATGCTTTCTCATGCTGGACCAAATTGGGTGTGGATGGATATGTGACTATAATCCTTCCAACACTTGATTTGGGAAATGCATGTGGTATATTCAGTGACCATACTTCATCTTTTCTCATGAGCAATTGACCAAGGAATTGGCTATTGATCAAGATTTGAGAGATTGAATTACAAGGAATTATAATTCGATCACTTAAGATTGCCAAGGAGATCAATGAATGCATTGATTGAGGAAGAGATGAAAATGAACTTGATCTGGAGAATGCAACATCTCCTGAGCCTAATGAACTCCCCATTTCTGATCTTACCCATTCTCTTTAATTTCTGCCATTTACTTTTATGAGCAATTTCCCCATCCCCATTTAAGATTCTGTAATTTACTTTCCGCCATTTACATTCAGCTCTTTATTTCCAGCATTTACTGTTTCCACTATTTACTTTCCCGCCATTTAATTTTCTGCAATTCCCAACTCAAATTCTGGTTCGCTCAACTAGAACATTCCTTTAATTAAAGTTGCTTGATCAATCAATCTCTGTGGGATTCGACCTCACTCTATTGTGAGTTTTTACTTGAAGACGAATTTGGTACACTTGCCGAAGGAAATTTGTTGCAAGACAAGTTTTCTGCGTATCAAGTTTATGGCGCCGTTGCCGGGGATTGATTTTGAATCAACAATGATTAAATTGGAGGATAACTAGATTGAGCATTTTTAGTTTGTTTGATTTAATTTTCTGTTTGAGTAATTTACTTTCATTTTTAGTTAATTTCTTCCCCTCCCCCTACTTTTTCATTTTTTTGGTTATTTACAATTCAGTTTACTGACCCACTAACTGTTTGATATATTGCATCACTCACACTAACAGTAATTCTAACAGAAATACTTCCTGCATCTATTTTCCTTGCTTGTGCTTTGTTGGTTGTATGACAGGGAAAAGAAGCGGGGCTTCAACTTCCTTTGATTCAGAACCTGAGAGGACCTTCCTTAGATTAAGGAGGGAAGCAAGAGAAAAACGAGTAGTGGGTGCCGAGGAAGAGGAGGAATACTTTGAACCAAACATGGAAGAAAACATGGAAAACCATCATGAAGAAGAGGCTCACAACCATGGCAGAGAAGGTCGAGCAAATCATGCTGGGGAGGAGAGAAGAGTTTTAGGCTCTTACATCAATCCAAACCCAGGAAACTGTGGAAGTAGCATTCAAAAGCCGACCATCCATGCCAATAATTTTGAACTAAAACTGCAGCTCATCACCCTTATTCAGAACAACTGTTCATTCGGAGGAGGAGTCCAAGAAGACCCCAATCAACATCTAACCACCTTCCTGAGGATATGTGACACAGTGAAGTCTAATGGTGTTCATCCTGACGCCTATAGAATGCTCTTATTTCCATTCTCACTCAAGGATAAGGCAGCCAATTGGCTAGAGTCTTTTCCGAAGGAGAGTTTGACAACTTGGGAAGATGTGGTGAACAAATTTTTAGCCAGATTTTATCCTCCCCAAAGAATCAACAGGCTGAGAGCTGAGGTCCAAACTTTCAGGCAACAAGATGGTGAGACTCTATATGAAGCATGGGAGAGGTTTAAGGACCTGACAAGGAAGTGTCCACCAGATATGTTCAATGAATGGGTGCAGCTACACATTTTCTATGAAGGCCTTTCTTATGAATCAAAGAAGGCAGTAGACCATTCATCTAGAGGATCTCTGAACAAGAAGAAGACCATTGAGGAAGCCATAGATGTCATTGATACTGTAGCAGAAAATGACTATTTCTATGCTTCTGAAAGAGGGAACACTAGAGGAGTGACGGAGCTAAATAATGTAGATGCTCTGCTGGCCCAAAATAAGCTCATTACCAAGCAGCTGGCTGACCTCACCAAGAAGATGGAGAGGAACCAAGTAGCAGCAATCACCACTTCATCAGCAACCCAAGAAAGAGTGAATGAAGAAGCAGAGGATAGTCAGGAGCAAGCCAACTACATTGGGAATTCACCTAGGCAAAACCATGATCCATACTCCAAGACCTATAACCCTGGTTGGAGGAATCACCCAAACTTTGGGTGGGAGAATCAACAAGATCAAGGCCAAGATCAGAGACGTCACAACCCCAACAATAATGCAGCTCACCAACAATTCACACAGAGAACATATCAACACCACCATAACAACACCTCTCCACATCCATATCAAAACCAAAATAACACTCCTCATCCTTCCACTTCTAATCCCAATCACCCATCAATTGATGACAGACTCTCAAGGATTGAGAATCTACTTGAAGGCATATGCAAAGAGATTCAAGACAGTAAAGCGTTCCGAGAAGAAGTGATATCCAATATGCAGAATCAGGATGCTGCCATCAAGAAACTTGAGACACAAATTGGCTATTTATTCAAGCAAATTCCCAGCCACAACTTTCACAGCAATACTAACTCAACCCAAAGGGAGGAGTGTCAGGCTATCACCCTTCGGAGTGGGAAGGAACTGAAGGAAACCCCCCAGAAACCACAAGAAAAGGACTCAAATAAAGAGGAAGAAGAGCAGGATGGAGCTCGAGTGCCCACTTTGAGTTCACAAAAAGGGGAAGGAGTGCTGAAGCCAGACGTCCCAAGAGTCCCATACCCTCAGCAATTAAAAAAGAAGTGGGATGACAACCAGTTTTCGAGATTTTTAGAAATCTTCAAGAAACTACAAATCAACATACCCTTTGCTGAAGCAATAGAACAAATGCCACTCTACGTCAAGTTTTTAAAGGAGCTAATGACTAAGAAGAGAAGCTGGAAGAACAACGAAACTGTGATATTAACCGAAGAATGTAGTGCTATCATTCAGCACAAACTGCCCCAGAAATTGAAGGATCCCGGGAGTTTTCAGATCTCTTGTATCATAGGGGAAATCACAGTGGAGAAGGCTCTTTGTGACTTAGGAGTCAGCATCAATTTGATGTCAGTAGCTATGATGAGAAAGATGAAAATCGAGGAGGCTAAACCAACAAAAATGGCCTTACAACTGGCAGACCGATCGTTCAAGTTCCCTCATGGCATCGTAGAAGATTTGCTGGTGAAAGTGAGAGATTTTATCTTCCCAGCAGACTTTGTAGTGCTGGACATGCAGGAGGAAGCCAAGGCTTCCATCATCCTGGGAAGGCCGTTCTTGGCCACTGCTGGAGCTGTCATTGATGTACAAAAAAGAGATCTCACCCTGAGATTACACAATGAAAAGATGACGTTCAATGTGTTCAAGGCCATGAGTTACCCACCAGAATAATTGGGAGAATGTATGAGGTTGGACTCACTTGAAGATGCAGTGCAAGAAAGTTTTGAAGAAGAAAAACCTGAAGGTTTAATAGAGGAGGAGTCAACGTTTAGTGAAGAGGTTGCAACAGCAGAGATTCATATACAAGGTGCACCAAAGGAAGAGAACGAAAAGTCAGAAGCACCCAAACTTGAACTCAAAGCACTGCCACCCACTCTCAAATATGCATACTTAGGAGAGAATGAAAGTCACCCAGTGATCATAAGCTCGTGCCTCAGCCAAGATCAAGAGGATGAACTACTCAAAGTATTGCGAAAGCACAAGGATGCCATTGGATGGACTCTTGCTGACCTGAAAGGAATAAGTTCAGCCATATGCATGCATAAGATACTACTGGAAGATGATGCCAAACCATTCATTCAATCCCAAAAAAGGCTGAACCCAATCATGAAGGAAGTGGTACAGAAAAAAGTTATGAAGTTATGGCAGGGAGGGATAATCTACCCGATCTCAGACAGCCCCTGGGTCAGCCCCGTGCATGTCGTGCCCAAAAAGGGAGGAATCACTGTAGTTCCCAATGAGAAGAACGAACTAATTCCTACAAGGACCATCACAGGATGGCAGATGTGCATAGACTATCGAAAACTCAATGAAGCTACACGAAAGGACCATTTTCCCCTCCCATTTATGTATCAGATGTTGGAAAGACTCGCAGGACACGCATATTACTGTTTTCTTGATGGTTATTCAGGATATAACCAAATAGTGGTTGATCCCAGAGACCAAGAGAAAACTTCATTTACTTGTCCATATGGAGTGTTTGCCTACAGGCGCATGCCATTTGGGCTATGTAATGCACCTGCGACTTTCCAACGCTGCATGCTTTCTATCTTCTCAGATATAATAGAGAAATTCATTGAAGTTTTTATGGATAATTTTTTGGTATTCGGAGATTCCTTTACTAGCTGCCTGAGTCACCTTGCTTTAGTATTGAAAAGGTGCCAAGAGACCAATCTGGTCTTGAATTGGGAGAAATGTCACTTTATGGTGACAGGAGGAATAGTCCTTGGCCATAAGGTTTCTAACCAAGGCATTGAAGTGGACAGGGCTAAAGTGGAACTTATTGAAAAACTGCCTCCACCCAGTGATGTCAAGGCAATTAGGAACTTTTTAGGGCATGCTGGCTTTTACAAAAGATTTATTAAAGATTTTTCAAAGATAGCCAAGCCCTTAAGCAATCTCCCTGTATTTGATACACCATTTATCTTCGATGAATCATGCATGCTAGCATTTAAAAATTTGAAAATAAGGTTGTCCTCTGCTCCTATCATTTCCCCACCTGATTGAAACTTACCATTTGAATTGATGTGTGATGCATCTGATTTTGCAGTTGGGGCAGTGTTAGGACAGAGGAAAGATAACTTAGTCCATATGATATACTATGCTAGCAAAGTCCTCAATGATACTCAAAGAAATTATACCACTACTGAAAAGGAGTTGCTAGCAATAGTTTTTGCATTTGACAAGTTTAGATCATGCCTCATCGGTGCTAAAGTGATTGTTTTCACAGATCATACAGCACTTAAATACTTGTTTGCCAAGCAAGAATCAAAACCAAGACTAATAAGATGGATCTTATTGTTGTAGGAATTCAACATTGAAATCAGAGACAAGAAAGGAGTGGAGAACAAGGTAGCAGATCACCTATCCAGAATCCCGCATGAGGAAAGTGGAACACATGATACAAGTGTGAACGAGCTCTTCCCTGATGAGCAGCTGATGACAGTTCACAAAGCACCATGGTTCGCAGACATTGCCAACTTCAAGGCAACTGGGGCCTTACCTCCAGAGATCAATAAACATAAAAAAAGTAAGCTCATGAATGATGCAAAATACTTTGTCTGGGATGAGCCATATCTCTTCAAGAAGTGTTCAGATGGAATCCTTAGAAGATGTGTTTCGGAAGAAGGACGAGAGGTCCTATGGAATTGCCACAGCTCATGCTATGGAGGCCACTTTGGAGGGGACAGGACTGCAGCAAAGGTGTTACAAAGCGGATTCTTTTGGCCCACTCTTTTCAAGGATGCCAAAGAACTAGTAAAGAGCTGTAATAAATGCCAAAGATCTAGAAACTTGCCCAAAAGAAATGAGATGCCACAAAATTTCATCTTGGAATTGGAACTGTTTGATATGTGGGGAATCGATTTCATGGGACCATTCCCAACCTCATATTCAAACAAGTACATCTTGGTAGTAGTGGATTACGTTTCCAAGTGGGTAGAGGCTATTGCAACCCCAACAAATGATAACAAGGTGGTCATGAACTTCCTCAGGAAGAATATCTTTAGCCGGTTTGGAGTCCCACGAGCACTCATCAGTGATGGAGGGAGCCATTTTTGTAACAGACCACTAGAAGCTCTTCTCTTATGATATGGGGTAAAACACAAGGTGGCCATGCCTTACCATCCCCAAACAAGTGGGCAAACGGAGATATCCAACAGAGAGCTAAAGAGGATTCTGGAAAAGACTGTGGGTGCATCAAGAAAGGATTGGTCGAAGAAACTGGATGATGCTCTTTGGGCATACAGAACAGCATTCAAAACACCACTTGGAATGTCCCCATATCAACTGGTGTATGGGAAAGCTTGTCATTTACCACTAGAGCTGGAACACAAAGCTCTCTGGACTATCAAGATACTAAATTTTGACAGCATTGTTGCTGGTGCAAAGAGGATCTTGTAGCTGCAAGAGATGGAGGAATTCAGGTCACAAACCTATGAAAATACCAAGATGTATAAAGAGAAGGCAAAGAGAAGACATGACCTGCATCTTGCACCCAGGAGTTTTGAAAAGGGGGCAGCAAGTATTCCTCTACAATTCTAAATTAAGACTGTTCCCAGGAAAACTCAAATCAAGGTGGTCCGGACCTTTTCTTGTCACAAAAGTCTCGCCATATGGACACATCGAAATCATGGATGAAGGTTCAGAGAGGACTTTATAGTAAACAGACAAAGACTCAAGCATTATCTGGGCAACATGGGGGAAAACCCTAGAGTAAAGTATCATCTCAAGTAAAGGAGGAATCGTCGAGCTAGCGATGATAAAAGAGCGCTCTGTTGGGAGGCAACCCAACCTCAGGTAGTTTCCTTTTCATCTTTATTTCAATAAAGATCACAAGTTGTTTCCCCTGTATTGCGAGGAGCTAAGTTTGGTGTTCCACACCAAAACAATTCAAGAGTGAAAGTGTAATTCTAAGTTTGGTATTCCACCAAAGGAATTTAGTTAGAATCACACTCCATTCCCAAAGCACATTGCTAGCTCCAACCAATCAAGGGAAACCACTTAGATCTAGTTAGATTTTAGTTTTGTTAAACAACAAGATATGAGGTTCTCTGCATATATGCAAGGTTTTGTACTAGGCAAGGAACTAAGTTTGGTGTTCACACACCAAATTAAGTTCATAAGTCACAAGCATACATGCAAGCTAACTATTTCTCAAGTGCTTTGGGAACAAGCAACTTCCAATAACTTTGCAGGAATCTTATGAGGAAATGGTGCACCTTCACCCAAGGAAGTGAGGTAGTAAAGACTAGGATGATGACAAAAAGAAGGCAACTAGAAACCATCACCCGAAGGTTGTATTGTTACTTAATTCCATAAACTTAGAATGTTGAAAGTTGGAAGTCTGAATGCACTTTTGATTAATAGTTACTCGTTAGTTGGAACCCTTTTAAATTCTGTCTTTTAAGCTTTTTGTTTAATAGGTCTATGCTTGCTAGTCTTTATGTCACTGCATCCTTACTTTGCTTACTTGTATGCTTATCCTTTTGAATCAAATGAAAAGAGAATGAGTGTTTTATAAAAGATGAGAGTGGAGTTCATACTATGGAGCAAGTTCCTGAGTTTGTGGTGTGGTCATAAGTTAGCTAAGTTGGTTCAACCACAAGGTGGGAAGACAACTATCTGTCATGAATACTATGCTTTGAACATACCAATGAGACTAGCTAAATAATAAGATCCTAATAAGAAAAAGGGAAAGAACAATCAAAGTTGAAGAATAAAAGAAAAAAAAATAGCAAGAAAAGAGGCTAGGCACCAAGGGTTTGAGACCAAGGATCTGCTTGGATTACTAAGCTCTCAGGGGTGCTTTATCACTTGGTAACTTGGGTTAACTAACCCGGGATTATCAGCTGAAAGTCCACTATCAAGAGCAATCTTTGCTACAGAACATTTAGTAACCCAAAGAGGTGCTGGACACCAAGACCTCAAGGAAAGAAAATAAACAAACCATGTGCCTGTGGTGTGTATGTATGGGGGAGAGACTTGAGGAAGTAAGTCCTTAGGGGTGCTTCAACACCTAGCACATTGAACCAACTGGTTCGGGAGTGTTGGCTGAAAGCTTATTTTAAAGAGTTGCCCCCTTACAGAGCACTTAGCCTAAGAACACAAATAAGCCCTAAAATGACAACAAAAGGATCAATGAATAAAAGTCTCATGGGATGCAATCACAGTGAGTATTCTAGGACATGATAAAGGTCTGAAAGCCAGTGAAGGAATGAACCTAAGTTGCTAGGCATGAAACTACCATAAAACCAGAAATATGACTTCCACAAGAATGACTCATTTCTCTTGGCATTCCATTCATCATTCTCTTGTTCCAGTACTTGCTTAGGGACAAGCAAGCTTTAAGTTTGGTGTTGTGATGCCAGGGCATTTTGGCCAGTTTCACTGACCTTTTCTTTACTGTTTTTAGGGTAGTTTCATGCATTTTCTTAGAAAATAAGCTCTTTTTGGGTAGATATTCACTTACATCTTGATTCAAGCATACATTGTGCACTTTACATGATTTCATGAGGATTTTGCATGAATTTAATGACAAATTGGATGTTGCATTTCCCATGACTTGGATTAGAACTTTGATGCACTTTATTGCTTGATTTCAGGACAAAAGAAGCAAGGAAGAACCACGTTAGCAGCCACGTTAATCTAACTAACGTGACCTCTAACGTGGAATGGGAGCTAACTTGCAAAGTTAATGAGAAAAGTAATCGCCAATAACGCCCTCGAAGCCATCATAGCCCACGTTAAGAGTCACGTTAACTTAGTTAATGTGAACTCTAACGTGGAAGAAGACAATAAGGCTAACATTAGTGACACTCCCCTTTGTCACTAACGTTGGACCAAACTCATAATTGGCCACGTTAGTTGCCACGTTAACTTAGTTAACGTGGCTTCTAACGTTAAGAAGCAAAAGGAATGCCAACGTTAGTGACATTCACCTTTGTCACTAACATTGGCCAAGCTTCCATAAGCCACGTTAACTTCCACGTTAACTTAGTTAACGTGGAGAGAGCAATTGGTCGCCAACGTTAGTGACACTTACCTTTGTCACTAACGTTGGGGTGAACCACCAAGAGCTACCATGAGCAACGTTAACTCCCACGTTAACTTAGTTAACGTGGAAGCTTACGTGGATAAAGAGATGATGAGCCAACGTTAGTGACACTCACCTTTGTCACTAACGTTGGAGATGGCTAGCATGACTACGTTAGAAGCCACGTTAACTTAGTTAACGTGGACTCTAACGTAAGAAATAGGGGCACATTGGAACGTTAGTGACAAAGGTAAGTGTCACTAACGTTCTCGAAGGATTGGCTTAAGAGCCACGTTAACTAAGTTAACGTGGACTCTAACGTAGGGAAGGGGGAGGCTTAGCAACGTTATTGGGAAAGGTAAGTCCCAATAACGTGTGCGAAGGACCAAGAGGCAACGTTAGTGGTAACGTTTGTGCCACTAACGTTGAGGTTAACGTGGCTCATACTTGGGTGAGCAACGTTAGTAAAAAAGGTGATTGTCACTAACGTTCTCAAACCCACACTTTCACTTAACGTTAACACCACTAACGTCCTGAGCTAAAAGTCCCTGCCTACTTCACACTTTCTCTCTGCAAGCAAAGATAAGCCCAATGATGAAGATAACTGCTTCAAACTCAGGATCCAAAAGCCCATACCCAAGACTTGAAGAGCCAACTAGAAGATCAGAAGAGTAGTATATATATGAGTAACTTTGAATTAGTTAGGAGAGCTGGAAAACTTTAGGGAGCCTTTGGCCTAGAATTACTCTCTGTATTTTACTTTCTCTGCACTTCTAGTTTACTTTCAGCATGTATTCTCCATCTTTGTTTTCATTTTCCAGAGCTATGAACAATTAAACCCCTTTTATTGGGTTAGGGAGCTCTGTTGTAATTTGATGGAGCAATTTTAGTTTTCATTCTCCTTCTTCTATCTTTTCTCTTGATTTTACTAGAAAGCTTTCGATCTTCATCCAATTGGGTAGTTATCTTGGAAAAGAAGCTATTCATACTTGGATCTCTTCTGAACCTTGAAAGAGGAATGAAGGGATCATGCTAGAAATGCTTTCTCATGCTGGACCAAATTGGGTGTGGATGGATATGTGACTATAATCCTTCCAACACTTGATTTGGGAAATGCATGTGGTATAATCAGTGACCATACTTCATCTCTTCTCATGAGCAATTGACCAAGGAATTGGCTATTGATCAAGATTTGAGAGATTGAATTACAAGGAATTGTAATTCGATCACTTAAGATTGCCAAGGAGATCAATGAATGCATTGATTGAGGAAGAGATGAAAATGAACTTGATCCGGAGAATGCAACATCTCCTGAGCCCAATGAACTCCCCATTTCTGATCTTACCCATTCTCTTTAATTTCTGCCATTTACTTTTATGAGCAATTGCCCCATCCCCATTTAAGATTCTGCAATTTACTTTTCGCCATTTACATTCAGCTCTTTATTTCCAGCATTTACTGTTTCCACTATTTAATTTCCCGCCATTTAATTTTCTGCAATTCCCAACTCAAATTCTGGTTCGCTCAACTAGAACATTCCTTTAATTAAAGTTGCTTGATCAATCAATCTCTGTGGGATTCGACCTCACTCTATTGTGAGTTTTTACTTGACGACGAATTCGGTACACTTGCCGAAGGAAATTTGTTGCAAGACAAGTTTTCCGCGTATCATATATACATGTTGGAGTTTTTCATCCTTTTAAGTCGGATAATATCTGGATCTCAACTTGGTACCTCAATAAAAAACCTTTTCAGGAAAAAGAGTGCTGAAGAACTGAAGATTGATGGTTTAGAGGTTATAGCAAACTCTCGTTGTAAGTATAGTTACTAAACCAAGCAATCAACCTTTCTTACAAACGTTTTGGTTGTCACAAGTAACAAACCCCTTAATAAATTGATAACCGAGTATTTAAACCTCGGGTCGTCTTCTCAAGGAATTGCAGGGAGGTGTTCTTATTATTGATTATGAAAAAGTGTGTTTTGGGGAATGTTGAGTTTGGGCAATGGGCACAGATATATTTAAATGACAAGTAAAATAAATAAATAATTGTAAAATAAGCTTTTGGCAAGGTATGAAGACTGGAGGTCCTATCCCAGTTATCCTTATCAATTGTAATGAGAATTGGATTTTTCTCCCACTTTATTAACCTCTAACTATGAAGGTAAGTTAAGTGGATGAATTAATTCTTGAAGAATTCCAATTCTCAATCAACAATGAGTTTGATAACTCAAGAGTTACCAATTATTTAACCAAAGCTAAAAGGAAGAAAATGTGTAAGTTAAATTGAAAGCACTTATAAATAAAGCAAAGCAATCTTAAATCTGAAATACCTCAAATAATATTAAATAAAATATTCAAATCATAACATAGAAAAGTTCTTAAATTTAATTGGAAAAATAAATAAAAAGGAACCTTGAACCTGGATCGAGAGTCATTCTTAAAAACTAAGAGAAGTCCTAAATCCTAAGAGAGAGAGAGGAGAGAACCTCTCTCTCTAAAACTACATCTAAAACATGAAAAGTGAATTGTGAGAGCCTTCTATGAATGGATGCGATTTCCCATTTTATAGCCTCTAATCTGTGTTTTCTGGGCCGCAAACTGGGTCAGAAACAGTCCAGAATTCGCTGGTTTCGAATTTTAATGCGCTGATTTCCGTCACTGCGACGCGGCCGCATGGATCACGCGGTCGCGTCGCCTAGCGTCAGGGGAACTATAGCATATTATATATCAAATCGAAGCCCCGGATGTTAGCTTTCCAACGCAACTGGAACTGCGTAGTTTGGACCTCTGTAGCAAAAGTTATAGCCGTTTGAGTGCATAGAGGTCAGGCTGGATAGCTTAGCAATTTCTCCAGCTTCTTGCATTCCTTCCACTTTTGCATGCTTTCTTCCCATCCTCCAAGCCATTCCTGCCTTATAATATCTGAAAACACTTAACACACATATCAAGGCATCTAATGGTAATAAGGGAGGGTTAATAATAAGCAAATATAAGATCAAAGAAGCATGTTTTCAATCAAAGCACATAATTAGGAAGACAAATGTAAAACCATGCAAATAGTATGAATAAGTGGGTAAAGAGTTGATAAAATCCACTCAATTGAGCACAAGATAAACCATAAAATAGTGGTTTATCAACCTCCCCACACTTAAACATTTGCATGTCCTCATGCTAAGCTCAAGAGAAGCTATAAAGATGAAGAGGAATGGTATGAAATGCAACCTATGAATGCAGCTACATGCTAAATGCTTTTACTTACTTGGTTAAGAGTAAATAAGTTCTCCAAGACAAATACAAACCAATTTCCACTAATTCAAATCATACAATAAAAAGCAAGTGAACTTGTAAGAAGACAGCTCATGAAAGCAGGGAACATAGAATTTAAGCGTTGAACCCTTACTGGTAGTGTATATTACTCTAATCTCTCAGGTGTATAGGGTAATTCACTCTAGTCTTCTCTAATCATGCTTTCTAAAACTTTGTTCTTCATCTAACCAATCAACAAAATTTAGTATACCAATGCAAACATCATGAGGCCTTTTCAAGGTTGTAATGGGGCTAAGGTAAAGGTGAGGATATATATATGGTTAAGTGAGGTATGAATTGAATCTTTAATTAACATAAACTTTCACCTAACATACATATACTCTATATAATTCTAATTCATGCCTAGCTACCCAAAATTCCCACTTTTACATCACATACTCATGTATCAACTTTTTCTTTTTAATTTATCACATGTGCATTGATTTTTTATTAACTTAACATTGGGGTAATTTTGTCCCCTTTTATTTATTTATTTATATTATATATATATATATATTTTTTTTTCTTTTTTTCTTTTTTTTTTTGTAGAGAAATAAACATAACTTATCAATGCACATGGATTTTCTATTATTTTTCTATTTTGGTTTTTCATGAGTAAGTTCCCAAATTTCCAATATTCAAATAAATTAGAAACATGATACATTCCATTATTAACCCATGTTCCCACAGTTTCCCCAGACTTAATTAACACACTATCTTAAGCTAACCAAAGATTCAATCGGGATAATTAATTTATTTTCCGCTTAAGGCTAGTTATGTGGTAAAATATAGAATAAATGGGGATTAAAAGGCTCAAAGTGGCTGACAAGGGTGATTTAAAGGGTAAGCTTATTTGGAATAAGTGAGCTAAAATCAAATAATGGCCTCAATCATATGCAAGCATGTAAATACACTAAATAATGGACATATAGGTTGGAACAAAATATAGATTACAATCATAGAGAAGGGAACACACAGGAATAAAATATTTATGGTTAAATAATGTAACCATGTAAATAAGCTCAAAGTCTCACAGGTTGTGTGTTCTTTGGCTCAAAAACCATGTTCCAAATACAACTTCAAACAAGTTAAACACAAAAATTTTCATTTTAAATTAGTGAATTTTTTCAAAAATAGGGTCCTAAAAAGAATTTTATTACTTTAACCAAGTAGTAACTAAATGCACAAAATCAAATAAACATGCAATCAAACATGCAAATGCAATAATGAACAAACAAATAAAATAAAACATTGGTGTTGAAAGAGGAAATAACTAACCCATGGAGATCAGTATCGACCTCCCCACACTTAAAGATTGCATCGTCCTCGGTGCATTCTGAGATGTGCAGGTGGACGGGTTGTTTCAACTGACGCTTTTCTCATCAAGGAATGTGTGTAGGAACTTGTTTGTCTCTCCCATGTAAACGTCTTCCGGTTCTCTTCCTGGTGGCCATCATGAAAGAAAAAGGGAAGGAAAGTAACCCAAAGCAAAGATAGAAGACAAATAAAACATGGGTTGGTTAATGCCAAAAGTGAGGGTCTCAATTACATGGTAGCTACAACATGCAAGTGAGAAAACAATAGAAGCACATGGCATACTAGTGGTACAAAATATTGCAACAATGAGGGAGAGAGTATGGGTAAGGAGAGATAATATAAATTCATATCAATGTAAAAGTAATACAGGTATAAAAGATTGGCATTGATATAAATAATATTACCTATTTAAAATAAAACAAGTCACTAAGCATCAAGAAAATACCAGAAAAGATGTAACAGTTGAATAAGAATATTTGAACACCAATAATAATTTTAGAAAAATAAAAATATGCAATGAATGAGAGTATGCAATTAAATAAAATAAAATGAAAGTGAAAAAGAATGATAAGTAGAAAAAGAAAGTGAGAAAGGAGAGAGAAGGGAGAATTTAGGATTAGAAAAGAGAAGATAAGAAAATTGGCACTAATCTGGATAGGTTGTGCGACGCTGGCGACGCGGTCGCGTGGTGCGCGATAAGGTAGGGTGACGCGGACGCGTGGGGCACGCGATCGCGTGACTTGATTTGTGCTAGTGGCGCGAGTGCAGCCTCGCGGTCGCACAACTCTTTGTTCAAAACTCAGTATTGCCAAAATCCAGGGTGACGTGGTCGCGTGGTCGATGCGATCGCGCGGGTGGCCTTATTTCCAATATGACGCGGACGCGTGGGGCACGCGTTCGCGTGGGAGGGCTTGGGCTGCCAGCACGAGTCCAGCCCAACTCCAGCACAACTTTCGGCCATGCACCCTTTTTACGCTGATTTCAGGTCACGCGGCCGCGTGGGTGACGCGGTCGCGTGGGAGGCCATTATTCCCAGGTGACGCGGTCGCGTCAGCGATGCGGTCGCGTGGGGTGATTTGTGCCATTGGCACGCCTCCAGCACTGCTCCTGCGAAACTCTCTGTTCGTTTTTATTTTTCTCCCCTCTCCTTGCGACGCGGACGCGTCGCTGATGCAGTCGCGTCTCGTGCTCGCTTTTTTTTTTTTGTAATCTGAAAAATGCAGAATGCAGTGTTAATATGAATGTGATGCAAAACTCCAGGTTCAATATAACAAAATAAAATAAAATTCAAAAACAAACAAAACTAAATAAAATTAAAATTGAGAAAGGAATGATTATACCATGGTGGGTTGTCTCCCACCTAGCACTTTTAGTTAGAGTCCTTAAGTTGGACATTTGATGAGCTTCCTGTTATGGTGGCTTATGCTTGTATTCATCCAGGAATCTCCACCAATGTTTGTATCTCCAGTAACCTCCGGGATCCCAAACTAAGCATGTAAAGCCCTTAAGAAGCTTCAAACAGATTCTTAGGCTCCCGGAGTGACAAATGTCATAGCAGATTCCAAGATCCCAAATCTTGCTTTTACACCCGTCTTTGTGTTGATCATTATGATTCCATCTAGGTGGCAAGCAATCTGAATTCTCACTGAAGTGTCCAAACAACTTCCTAGACCCATTCAGTTGAGCTTTATACCAACCTTTGCGTTTAAGCTTAAAGCTTCCAACCATAATGAACCTTGCAGGACAATTCTTACCACTGACCATCTTCCTCTTACTCTTAATGTCACAAAGAGCTCTAAGTTGACCATCCGTCTCCAGTAGCCCATATTTAAGCGGAATTAGAAAGCTATGGGATATGAATTTTACCCACTTGAATGTTGTGAAGGATGATGGCAACTTAGGGGGAGGTATTTTTAATGAAATTGCAAGTTCCACTCCCTTGTGCTCTTCTCTGATAATTACCACCTCTTTGCAAGCTTCTTCAATTTCAACCTCTTCCTCTTGGTAGCTCTCTTTCAATTCAATCTCCTCTTCATTGCTTTCCAAGGGCATGGGAGGTTGTGCTTCTTCTTCTTGAATCTCCATCTCTTGATCAACCTCTTCCAAGTCTTCAACTGTGATATGCCTTGGAGGTTGTACACCCTCCTTAGCATCAATTTCAAACGTCTTGGAAGGGGGTTCTATGACTGGACTTTCCCATGGAGGTTCTGCATCTCCTAAGTCTTCAACCACTTCTTCTTCTTCTTGAACAATGACAGCATCTTCTACTTGTTCTAGTACGAATTCATTCTCTGTCTTGTCCACTGGGGTTTCTTGTATCTCCTTTATGCTACGCTCTTCACTAGACTGTCCACATGGGGCTGTGGCTGATCCTTGTGTATTTAAGCATCTAGAAGCCCATTGAATTAATACTTGCCCCAGTTGTTGAACGGTTGCCTAACATCGATCCACTGTTTCCTTGACACGATCCTTTGCCTCTTGATGCACTCGGCTTTCATAAATAGGATCATAGTGCTCTTGGATTGATGGATATGGAGATGGTGAATATTGAAGTGGTGGTTCTTGTGAGTAATTGGGATGGAATTGGGGTGGTTCTATATATGGTTCATATGGCTCATAAGGTGGTTGGTATGGTGGTTGAGGGTTAGGGTCATATGGAGGTGAATGGCGGAAAGGGGCTTGTGAGTTTGGTGGTCCAAAGTTATGTTGAGGAGAGGGTTCATAGGCATATGGTGGTGGTTGTTGATAATCAAAAGAGTGCTCACCATAGCCATTGCCTTGATATGCATCACAGAATGGTTGTTGATAGTACATTGGAGGTGGTTGTTGCCATGAGGGTTGATTAAATCCTTGTGGCTCCTCCCATCTTTGATTCTTCCAACCTTGATGCCTGTTCTCATTATAGTTTCCATTCACAACAACATTGGAATCAAACTTGAAGCGAGAGGGGTGAGAATTCATAGTAGCTAATAAAAAATTAAAAACAAAAATAAAAATAAATTTAAATTAAAAGGTTATTTAAATTTTTGAAAATTAAATTTTGAAATTTTGAATTTTAAAATTTTGAATTTTGAATTTTTGAAATTTGAAATTTGAAAATTTTTAAATTTGAATTTTGAATTTTTAAATTTGATTTTTGAAATAAAATAAGATAAAATAAAAATTTTAAAATAAAAAAAAACCAATAACCTCTTAACTTAAGAAAAAGCAAAAATAAAAATAAAAATAAAAACAAATAAACAAGCAAAAATAAAATATTTACAATAACCAATAATAAGGCACACGTTTACAATTCCCCGGCAACGACGCCATTTTGAAGAACTGAAGATTGATGGTTTAGAGGTTATAGCAAACTCTCGTTGTAAGTATAGTTACTAAACCAAGCAATCAACCTTTCTTACAAACGTTTTGGTTGTCACAAGTAACAAACCCCTTAATAAATTGATAACCGAGTATTTAAACCTCGGGTCGTCTTCTCAAGGAATTGCAGGGAGGTGTTCTTATTATTGATTATGAAAAAGTGTGTTTTGGGGGAATGTTGAGTTTGGGCAATGGGCACAGATATATTTAAATGACAAGTAAAATAAATAAATAACTGTAAAATAAGCTTTTAGCAAGGTATGAAGACTGGAGGTCCTATCCCAGTTATCCTTATCAATTGTAATGAGAATTGGATTTTTCTCCCACTTTATTAACCTCTAACTATGAAGGTAAGTTAAGTGGATGAATTAATTCTTGAAGAATTCCAATTCTCAGTCAACAATGAGTTTGATAACTCAAGAGTTACCAATTATTTAAGCAAAGCCAAAAGGAAGAAAATGTGTAAGTTAAATTGAAAGCACTTATAAATAAAGCAAAGCAATCTTAAATCTGAAATACCTCAAATAATATTAAATAAAATATTCAAATCATAACATAGAAAAGTTCTTAAATTTAATTGGAAAAATAAATAAAAAGGAACCTTGAACCTGGATCGAGAGTCATTCTTAAAAACTAAGAGAAGTCCTAAATCCTAAGAGAGAGAGAGGAGAGAACCTCTCTCTCTAAAACTACATCTAAAATATGAAAAGTGAATTGTGAGAGCTCCTATGAATGGATGCAATTCCCCACTTTATAGCCTCTAATCTGTGTTTTCTGGGCCGCAAATTGGGTCAGAAACAGTCCATAATTCGCTGGTTTCGAATTTTAATGCGCTGATTTCCGTCACTGCAACGCGGCCGCATGGATCACGCGGTCGCGTCGCCTAGCGTCAGGGGAACTATAGCATATTATATATCAAATCGAAGCCCCGGATGTTAGCTTTCCAACGCAACTGGAACTGCGTAGTTTGAACCTCTGTAGCAAAAGTTATAGCTGTTTGAGTGCATAGAGGTCAGGCTGGACAGCTTAGCAATTTCTCCAGCTTCTTGCATTCATTCCACTTTTGCATGCTTTATTCCCATCCTCCAAGCCATTCCTGCCTTATAATATCTGAAAACACTTAACACACATATCAAGGCATCTAATGGTAATAAGGGAGGGTTAATAATAAGCAAATATAAGATCAAAGAAGCATGTTTTCAATCAAAGCACATAATTAGGAAGGCAAATGTAAAACCATGCAAATAGTATGAATAAGTGGGTAAAGAGTTGATAAAATCCACTCAATTGAGCACAAGATAAACCATAAAATAGTGGTTTATCAAGTGCATCATATGATGAGATCTTTTACCTTTTCTAGCTATAGTACCTTCTTAGGTTGCAGGCTTGCCACGATCTGGGAAGCTCTCGTCCATCGAGTTCGGACAGTCTGTAGTAGCCATTTCCAAGTACTTCTATGACTCGGTAGGGTCCTTTCCAATTTGCTGCCAACTTTCCTTCTCCGGGTCGAGTTGTTCCAATATCATTTCGGATTAGGATAAGATCATTCTCCATGAAACCTCTTGGCACTACCTTTTGATTATATCTTGAAGCCATTCGGCGCTTTAGTGCTTCTTCCCTGATCCGAGCTCTTTCTTGGATTTTCAGAAGTAGGTCGAGTTCTTCTCTTTGAAGTTGAGAGTTGGCTTCTTCATTGTAGTGGACTACTCTAGGCGACCCTTCTTCGACCTCTACTGGGATTATTGCCTCCACTCCGTATGCTAATCGGAACAGTGATTCGTTTGTGGTGGAATGTGGCATAGTTCGATATGCCCATAGGACCTGTGGAAGTTCTTCTGCCCAAGCTCCCTTCGCATCTTGCAGTCTCTGTTTCAACCCAGCCAATATGACTTTGTTGGCAGCTTCGGCTTGCCCATTGGCTTGAGGATGTTCGACAGAGGTGAACTGGTGCTTTTTGTTATACAGGCTGTTGCCCTTTGTCGTCCTCTCGAACCAGTGCTGAGGCTACTGCCTGACTTCCTATTGCAAGGTATAACACGAGCGGTTCTTCCTCTCGTGGTCGAGCTAGGATAGGTGGTCGTCCCAGAAAGTTTTTGAAATCCTGGAAGGCTTGCTCGCATTCTGTTATCCATTCAAACTTCTTTCCTTTCCTTAAAGTGGCATAGAAGGGGAGAGATCTTATTGCTGATCCTGCTAAGAATCTGGATAAGGCTGCCAATCTCCCGTTGAGTTGTTGTACCTCTCTGACACAAGTCAGGCTCTTCATGTTAAATATAGCCTGGCATTTGCCTGAATTTGCTCCAATTCCTCTTTGAGCATGAAACCTAAGAATTTGCCCGCTTCTACTGCAAAGGTACACTTTGTGGGATTGAGTCGCATGTCATGCTTCCTTATAGTGTCGAACACTTGGGCCAGGTTGGACAATAATGTTTCTTCGCTTTGTGTCTTTATTAACATGTCGTCCACGTAGACTTCCATGATTTTTCCGATATGATCTGAAAAGACTTTATTCATTAGCCTTTGATAAGTAGCTCCCGTATTTTTGAGACCGAAAGGCATCACAATGTAGCAGTAATTTGCTTTTGGCATCAAAAACGAGGTCTTTTCTTGATCTGGGGGATACATGGGAATTTGGTTGTATCCGTAATATGCATCCATAAACGAGAGGTATCTATATCCGGAGGAAGCATCTACCAGGGCGTCGATACTTGGGAGTTGGTAAGGATCTTTTGGGCAGGCTTTGTTGAGGTCGATGTAGTCGGTGCACATTCGCCACTTCCCATTTGATTTTTTCACCAAGACGACGTTAGCTAGCCATAGTGGGTACTTGACTTCTCTTATGAATCCTGCCTTCAGTAGTGCTTGTACTTGTTCTTCCACAGCTTGGGATCGTTCTGGCCCAAGTTTTCTTCGTCTCTGCTGTACCGGCCGAGATCCTGGATAGACCGCCAACTTGTGACTCATTAACTTGGGGTCTATGCCTGGCATGTCTGCGGCTTTCCATGCGAAGAGATCGACATTATCTCGTAAGAACTGTACTAGTAATTCTTTTGCGTCTCCCTTCAGGATCGTGCCAATATTAGTTGTTTTGTCCGAGGTATCCCCGATCTGAACTTTCTCTATTTCTCCTTCGGGTTGTGGACGGAGTTCTTCACGTCTCTGAACTCCACCAAGCTCAATTGTATGGAACTCTTCTCCTCTACCTCTGAGGTTTAGACTTTCGTTATAACAGCGGCGTGCCATCTTTTGATCTGCTTTTATCGTAGCTATCCCTTCTGTAGTTGGGAATTTCATGCATAGATGTGGAGTCGAGACTATTGCGCCGAGTTGATTTAGTGTTGTCCGACCTATTAGGGCATTGTAGGCTGAACTCACGTCGACCACAATGTAGTCTATCTTGAGTGTTCTGGATTGGTTCCCTTTTCCAAAGGTTGTATGTAGCGACACGTATCCCAGTGGTTGTACTGGGGTATCTCCCAGTCCGAACAGGCTGTTTGGGTATGCTCTAAGCTCCTTTTCTTCTAAGCCGAGTTTGTCGAAGGCAGTTTTGAATAAGATGTCAGCAGAACTCCCTTGGTCTATTAATGTGCGGTGGAGATTGGCGTTTGCCAGTATGATGGTGATGACCATGGGATCGTCGTGTCTTGAGATGATACCGGATGCGTCTTCTTTGGTGAACGTGATTGCAGGGATGTCAGGTGCTTCCTCCTTCCCTTCGACATGATATACTTCTTTGAGGTATCTTTTGCGGGATGATTTGGAGATTCCACCTCCTGCAAATCCTCCGTGTATCATATGGACATGTCTTTCTGGCGTACGAGGTGATCGCTCAGCTCGTCCGACGTCTTCATCTCTTCGTCTTTTTCTTTGTTCATCATCTCGGGTGGCTAGATACCGATTTAGTTTTCCTTCCATTACTGACTTTTCTATGATATTTTTTAAGTCGAAGCACTCGTTGGTGGAGTGTCCTCGGACCCAATGATATTCACAATATTCGTTCTGATTTCCTCCTCCTTTTTTGCCTTTGAGTGGTTGAGCTGGGGGTATCTTTTCTGTGTTACAGACTTCTTTGTAAATATCCACAAGGGACACCCGAAGAGGGGTGTAATTTTGATACTTTTTGATTTTTTCACCCGTTCGATCTTCGTTCTTCTTGGATTCTTTATCTTTATCTCGGTAGGTGAAACCAGATTTCGAGGCTTCTCCAAGTCGAGAATTTTCTTCCATGTTGATGTACTTCTCTGCCCGCTCCTGTACCTCATCTAGGGATGTGGGATATTTCTTTGATATAGATTGGCTGAAGGGTCCTTCTCGTAGGCCGTTGATGAGGCCCATGACGGCGGCCTCTGTTGGTAAGCTTTGTATGTCTAGGCACGTTTTGTTGAATCTTTCCATGTAGTTGCGGAGACTTTTCCGATCTCCTTGTTTGATACCTAGTAGACTGGGGGCGTGCTTAGCCTTGTCTTTTTGGATGGAGAATCTGGCCAGGAATTTTTTGGCCAGGTCGTCAAAGTTGGAGATGGACTTTGGAGGTAGGTTGTCGAACCATCTAATTGCTGTCTTCGTGAGAGTCGTTGGAAAAGCTTTGCAGCGAATGGCATCTGAGGCGTCGGTGAGGTACATTCTACTTCTGAAGTTGCTGAGGTGATGGTTGGGATCTGTAGTGGCATCATACAAACTCATATCCGGAAGTTTGAAGTCTTTAGGGATTTTAGTCTTCATGATTTCCGTAGTGAATGGATCCTGATCTTTGCGAGAGTTGCCTTCAGGGGTTGTCCGGGTAGTCTTTTCTTTGAGATCGGCTTCAAGTTGTAGAAGTTTATCTTCTAATTCTCGACGTCGCCTTACCTCTCTTTGTAGATCCTTGCCGACTTCTTGCTGGTACTGGCTTTCTTTTTCGAGTTGCTTTAGGCGATCTTGAAGTGCTTCTATTACTCCCGAATGTGATGAGTTTTTGTTTCCGTTAGATTCTGGAGTGTCCTTTGGTGTGGCACCTGTGTTTTTGTGCGGCGTTCTGTCCTCTAAATCTGAGTTGTGGTCGTTATCCTGTTCGTCCGTGATAAACCCATATTTCATGAGTTCTTTTGTGCTTAATTTGAGTGATTTATACAATCCTTCACCTACTTAATCACATTAATTGCATGGTTTTACTTTTCTTTCCTTATTATGTCATATTGTGAAAAACATGTTTCCTAAGCTTTAAAAATTAATTATTTTAATTACCTTTATTTCCATTCGATGTCGTGATTAGTGTGTTGAGTAGTTTCAGATTTTCTAAGGCAGAATGACTTAAAGGACGGAAAAGGAAACATACAAAAATGGAAGGAGAAGGCAAAATGGAGCTTTAAGGAAACTGGTATTCACGCGATCGCATGGACGACGCGATCGCGTGCCAGAAGCGAAGATGCAGCGACGCGGCCGCATGACTGACGCGACCGCGCGCCTTAAGCAGAACGCACATGACGCGGTCGCATGACTGACGCGACCGCGTGGCAAGGAAAAGCTCCGAATGACGCGACCGCGTGACCCACGCGGACGCGTGACAGAGACCACGTATCAGAATTTGCAGAAAATGCTCAAAGCGATTTCTGAAGCCCTTTTTGGCCCAGATCCAAGTACAGACAGCATAGACCAGAGGTTATAAAGTGTGGGAATGCACCCATTCAAGAGGGAGCTCACATATTTTATTTTTCAATGATTTAGATTTAGTTGAGAGGGAGATCTTCTCCTCTCTCTCTTTTAGGATTAGGATTTAGGATTTCTTCTTGCTTTAGGAGTAACTCTCAATCCAGGTTTTATATTTCTTTGCTTTAAACTTCCCTTTCACTTTAGTTATTTATTTCAGTATCTGAGTTGGCTATTTATCTTTATAATTGGATTTATGAATTCTTCCATGTTACAGATTATTATTTGAATTAATGATAATTGAGGTATTTTCAGTTTATGATTGTTCTCTTTGATTTAAGTTACCATTGCCTCCCATCTAAGGACATTCTTATTATTCCAGCAATTTTACTTTTTCCCCTTTTGGTCCTGGTTAAGAATTCAGTAACTCAACAGTTATTAAACTCAACATAATTGATAATCGTTATCTTGCTAATTGAGCCGAACTTAAGTAATCCCAACCTTTTCTTAAGAAATAAATAGGATTCAAAGGTCAATTTAATTAGTCCCTTGACTTTCCTTTGCCCTAGTAAAGGTTGACCAAGTGGAGTTTAGATTCAACTTCCATTATAGTTGAGAGAGATAACTAAGTTGGACCTCTAATTTCTCTTACCTTGCCAAAAGTTTGCTTTACAGTATTTATTTATTTTAATTGCCATTTACTTTACTTGTCATTCAAATTACTTGCCTCTCACCTTTTAAACCCCGCTTACAACCTTTATAGTCAATCATAAGAACATACTTCCTCGCAGTTCCTTGAGAAGACGACCCGAGGTTTGAATACTCGGTTAACAATTTTTAAAGGGGTTTGTTTCTTGTGACAACCAAAACGTTTGTATGAAAGGACTTTTGAAGGTTTAGAAACTATACTTGCAACGAGGATTTATCCGCAAATTTCTAGACCACGCAAAAGTCATTTCATCAAAATGGCGCCGTTGACGGGGAGCTGCTAAACGTGTGCCTTATTATTGGTTATTGTAAATATTTTTCTTTTGCTTGGTTATTTATTTTTGTTTTTCCTTTTTATCTTTATTTGCTACTATGAACTCTCACCCCTCTCGCTTTGAGTTTGGTTCTAATATTGTTAAGGGAAATAGAAGTTACAGTAGGAATGTGCATCAAGGTCAGACCAATCAAGGATGGTTGGGACCAAGAGGATCTAATCAACCCTTTTGGCAGCAACACCCTCCGAGATATCTTGGACAAAGACCATTCTACAGTGCATACCCAGCTGAAAGACATGGTGGACAACCTTGTAACTACCAACAAGCCCCACCCCGTGCATATAAACCATCCTTTCAACATAACCTCGAACCACCACACTCACAAGCTTCTCTTCACCATTCGCCACCATATGATCCTTCCCTACCCCGCTACCAATCCAACCACTCCCAATAACCACCACTTTCCTTTGTATCATGTCCAAGTCCAGCAACCCAAGAAGCAGAGGCTCGCCTAAAGGAAACAGTAATTAAATTTCAAACAACCATTCAACAACTGGAGCAAGCGATAATTCAATGGGTTTCTAGGCGCTCAATTACACAAGGATCACCCATAATTCCATGTGGACAGCCCAATGAAGAGCAGAGCATGAAGGAAATACCAGAAACTCCAGTGGACAAGACAGAGCATGAATTTGTACTAGAACAAGTAGAAGAAGCTGTCATTCTTCAAGAAGAAGAGTTGGTTGAAGACCTAGGAGATGCTGAACCTCCATGGAAATCCAGAATTGAGGAAAACGCCATCAAGGAGACTACAGTTGATGTTAAGGAGGATATTTCTCCAAGGCAAATCGTTTATGAAGAATCAGACGGAATAATCCAAGAAACAAATTCCCTCAATAATGATAGTCACAAGTCTAACTCTCTTAGTGATGAACTTGCATCCGCAAGTGAATTCTCTGATATCGAAGAATCTTTCTCAAGTGAATATGAAGATGATGCAGAGGTAGATTTCTCTCAACCTCCAATCTACGACTCAAGTGATGAGGAAGACATAGAAGACTTTGACCAGGACACAGATACAATTGAAAATCTTTGCAAGGAAGTGGAGGAATTCACAGAAGAGCACAAAGAAATGGAACTTGCAGAACCACCAAAAACACCTATCCCAAGGCCATTACCACCTAATACAAGCTTCAAGTGGGTACAATCCTTAACTTATAACTTTATTTATTCACTTGAATATGGTTTGCTTGAAACAGATGGCCAGCTTAGAGCTCTCTGCGGCCTTAAAAGTAAGAGGGAAATGGCTCGTACTCAGAGCTGGTGCACAAGGTTCAATAAGGTTCCACGCTTCACCTCAAAGTACACGGATTGGTATCATGCTCAATTGCATGGATCACAGAGAATGTTTGGTCACCACGGTGAGATTCTACTTTTTAAACCACCCGGATGGAGACATGTAGATCAAGACGGAGGCGGATTTAAAAGCAAGGCTTGGAATCTTGGAGTTTATTCTGACATTTGTCATCCCGGGAGCCTAACAATATATTTAAAGCTGTTCAGAAGCTTTGCATGCCTAGTTTGGGACCCCGGAGGCTATTGGCATTTCAAGCACTGGTGGAGATTTTTAGACGAATTTAAACATAAGCCGCCATAACAGGATACTCCTCCAATGTCCAACTTAAGGACTTTAACTAAAAGTGCTAGGTGGGAGACAACCCACCATGGTATGGTTGCTTCTTTTTCAATTTAATTCTTGTTAATTGCTTTCATTTTTTTCCTTTTTCAATTTCAATTTATTAAACCTGGAATCATGCATCGCATTCATGTTAATCGTTGCATTCTGCATTGTTCATGCATAAAAAAAAAGGGGTGCACGACGCGACCGCATGCCCCATGCGATCATTGCGAGAAACATCATCCACGCGACCGCATGACCCACACGGCCGCGTGATATATATATCGGCGTAAGGATCCAACAAACAGAAAGTTAGGCTGGAATCGTGCGGCCCTTGTGCGTTTCGCACAAATTGGCCCACGCGATCGCATGCCCCATGTGATCGCGTCACTTGCACAATACCAATCCCACACGACTGCGTGAGTGACGCGATCGCGTCGCATTGATTGCACATCATCCCAAAAGGAGACAGAGAGTTGCGCTAAAACGGCGCTGGAGTCGTGCGTTTAGCACGAATTCCAGCGACGCGATCGCGCGACCCACGCGATCGCGTCACCCCTCTTTTCCCCCTCTCATGCGATCGCGCGCCCCACGCGATCGCGTCACTCCCATTTTCACCCCAACCACGCGACCGCATGCCCCACGCGGCCGCGTGGATTCGAAAATATATCCCCCCCAGCCACGCGAACCCTATCAGTCGCACAGCCCCCCACCCTCAACCCTCTTCTTCCTCTCTGCTTCTTCTTCCTCCAACCACCACCCTTCACTGCTACTGATGAGCCAGCCCCACCGTCTGCTGGACCCTCGTCATCCACAGCTGCCACTGCTGCTCCTGCTACTACCACTGCACCTTCACCTGCCTCTGAGCCCGTATACCGCCTCGTGCACTGCCTATTCCGATAGCTTGATCAGATGGAGCACCGTAACCGGCGCCGGTATGAGAGATTGGAGCGTCGCAGCCAGCGACGCTATTCGCATCTGAAGCTGATGATCCGACAGAGTGGTGACATCCCCTCTGAGCCCGACACACCATCTGAGCCCTCAGAGGAGGAGGAAGATGAGCACGAGGAGGAGCCTCATTTCCGGGAGGCGACCCATCAGCAGGCAGCCACAGAGCAGGCTGCCCTGCATCAGGAGGTTTTGCCCCAGATAGAGGCTGCGGATCCGGAGATCTCGATCCAGTCAGTCCCACCTCTACAGCAGCCAGACCCTCAGCCCACCACCACTGAGACTCCAGCTACCATCCCTACCAGTGATGACACCCCTTCACACCCGGCGTGATTGAGCATCGGGGACGATGCTTCCTTTTAAGTGTAGGGAGGTCGCCATCTCTGGCGTTTATTTTGGTGAACCACTACATACTTTTTCTTTTATTTTGGATATTTTTCTGTATTTTTCTCTTTTTCTTTTACTTTTATTTTCTGAGTACTTATACATTGCTTTTATGTATTTTTACTCTATTTTCTGCATTTTGCATTCTTAGTTCATATTTTAGCCATTTAGTTTATTTTAGTGATTTAGTTTAGTTTGCAATTCTGATTTATTAGTGGATTAATTAGTATAGTTTACCCTTTTTAGCATAAGATAGTATAGTTTAAAATTGAAAAATATAAAAAGGAAGTAAGCTAGGAAATTGAACATAACAGATTTAAATCCATAAACCTTGTATATAGCATTACATGATGTAGTTAAGCTGACAACATTTCATCAAGGAGGAACATTAAAACTTTAAAAGCTACCCTAAATAATTTTTTTTATGAGAATAATGGAAATTTTTTAACTAAACCTGCATAACATATATGAATGATATATGATGCTTGAGTTAGAGAACACATAGCCTGTGAGTCTTGAGCTTAATTGTATGGTTGCATTCAAACCATAATTTTATTCCTGTGTGTTTCGCTTCTTTTTATTCTGATGTTTTTTACTTTGCTTTAATCTATATGTCCAATTATAGAATATAGAATAGATACATACCAAAAGAATGATTGAGGCCATCATTTGATTTTAGCTCACTTACCCCAAATTAGCCTACCTTTTACATCACCTTTGTAGCCCCCTTGAACCTTTTAAAATCCCTTTATTCTATTTAGCCAAATTACTAGCCTTAAGCAGAAAAACAAAAGAAAATCCCAAGTGAATTCTTGGTTAGCTTAAGATAGAAAATTATAAATAGAGTAAAATGTGGAAAACCTTTTGGGAACATGGGTAATAGAAACAAAAGGGTAGAGAAGTTAAAAGAAATAAAATACATTTGGGAAAAATGCTCATGAGTAAATCAAAGTGATTTAATTGCCATGTGCCTTGAAAAAAAAAATTTTATTCAGCATTTAATAAAAGGGGATACAAAAGAAATTTCCCAATGCAAAATAAAAACAATGCACATGGAATAAAAAAATAAAAAGTGAAACATGAGCATGTAACAATAAGTGGGATAATATGGGAAAATAGGTAAAGAGATTTTGTTTTACTAAATATGTATGTTAGGTGAGATCTTAGTCTAATTAAGAATTCACTTATTAGCTCACTTGACCCTATACATAAATCATTACCTTTACCTTGACCCCATTACAACCTCAATTAAAGACCTCATGACTTTTTGGTATGACTATATTCTATAATTGTTGATTGGTTAGATGAAGAACAAAGCTATAGAAAGCAAGAATAAAAAGAAGAATAGAGTGAATAAACCCAATAAACACTGAGTGACTAGAGAGTAAACACAAAATCCAGTGAGGGTTCAATAACTCATCAACATATATCTGTACTTAATTTACTAATTGTTTTGTAAGTTTGTACAATGTTGTCTTTCCCATCTCATTTGCTAAAATGCTTTATTTTTTAAGGGTTGGATATATATATATATATACATGACTCCTTGAGAATGTGAATTAACTTGGCTACATGTAAGCTTTATATATGAGTGAATAAATTAGAGTTGCATGATGCATCATTCATTTAGGTAGTTGCATTTAAATTAGGTTGCATTGCATGACATTCCATCACTTTAACCTTAATTATTTACCTTGGATTTAGCATGAGGACATGCTAGTGTTTAAGTGTGGGGAGGTTGATAAACCCATATTTCATGAGTTCTTTTGTGCTTAATTTGAGTGATTTATACAATCCTTCACCTACTTATTTACATTAATTGCATGGTTTTACTTTTCCTTCCTTATTATGTCATATTGTGAAAAACATGTTTCCTAAGCTTTAAAACTTAATTATTTTAATTACCTTTATTTCCATTCGATGCTGTGATTAGTGTGTTGAGTAGTTTCAGATTTTCTAAGGCAGAATGACTTAAAGGACGGAAAAAAAAACATACAAAAATGGAAGGAGAAGGCAAAACGGTGCTTTAAGGAAACTGGTATTCACGCGATCGCATGGACGACGCAATCGCGTGCCAGAAGCGAAGATGCAGTGACGCGGCCGCATGACTGACGCGACCGCGCGCCTTAAGCAGAACGCACATGACGCGGTCGCATGACTGACGCGACCGCGTGGCAAGGAAAAGCTCCGAATGACGCGACCGCATGACCCACGCGGAAGCGTGACAGAGACCACGTATCAGAATTTGCAGAAAACGCTCATAGTGATTTCTGAAGCCCTTTTTGGCCCAGATCCAAGTACAGACAGCATAGACCAGAGGTTATAAAGTGTGGGAATGCACCCATTCAAGAGGGAGCTCGCATATTTTATTTTTCAATGATTTAGATTTAGTTGAGAGGGAGATCTTCTCCTCTCTCTCTTTTAGGATTAGGATTTAGGATTTCTTCTTGCTTTAAGAGTTACTCTCAATCCAGGTTTTATATTTCTTTGCTTTAAACTTCCCTTTCACTTTAGTTATTTATTTCAGTATCTGAGTTGGCTATTTACCTTTATAATTGGATCTATGAATTCTTTCATGTTACAGATTGTTATTTGAATTAATGATAATTGAGGTATTTTCAGTTTATGATTGTTCTCTTTGATTTAAGTTACCATTGCCTCCCATCTAAGGACATTCTTATTATTCCAGCAATTTTACTTTTTCCCCTTTTGGTCCTGTTTAAGAATTCAGTAACTCAACAGTTATTAAACTCAACATAACTGATAATCGTTATCTTGCTAATTGAGCCGAACTTAAGTAATCCCAACCTTTTCTTAAGAAATAAATAGGATTCAAAGGTCAATTTAATTAGTCCATTGACTTTCCTTTGCCCTAGTAAAGGTTGACCAAGTGGAGTTTAGATTCAACTTTCATTATAGTTGAGAGAGATAACTAAGTTGGACCTCTAATTTCTCTTACCTTGCCAAAAGTTTTCTTTACAGTATTTATTTATTTTAATTGCCATTTACTTTACTTGTCATTCAAATTACTTGCCTCTCACCTTTTAAACCCCGCTTACAACCTTTATAGTCAATAATAAGAACATACTTCCTCGCAGTTCCTTGAGAAGACGACCCGAGGTTTGAATACTCGGTTAACAATTTTTAAAGGTGTTTGTTACTTGTGACAACCAAAACGTTTGTATGAAAGGACTTTTGAAGGTTTAGAAACTATACTTGCAACAAGGATTTATCCGCAAATTTCTAGATCACGCAAAAGTCATTTCATCAGTCCGCCATAGTGATGAGATGACTTCCAGGTTCCCTGGCAACGGTGCCAATGTTCCGAGGGTTACCTGAAACTGTAGGTCGATCTCGGATGAGATCTTTTGTACTGGTCGGAGATGACGTGTCCGGCTGGCTGGTGGCGGCTGGAGCTGTTGTGTCTGACTTGTTGGCTGACTTCTGATCCTTGGTCACCGGAGGGTGGGGGTACCTGCAAGAGACTCCGATGCTTAAGTTAGCATGGGTATTAAGCATGTTTATTGTAGAATCAGAGTATGAGTTATACCTGGGTGCTCCAGTGTATTTATAGTAGTGTGGGCTGACCTTTCAGATAAGATAAGTTAGTTATCTTATCTTATCTTATCTTTGGGTGGGGTCAGCTTATCTTCAAGGGAACCACCTTTATCTCTTTAGGCTTTGGACTGCCTTTGGATTTGGGTCGTGTTCCTCTATTTGGGCCCTTTATTGGACTTTCCTGTCGATTTGGCCGACCTCTTTGAGAAGAAGTCGGGTAGCCTGACCTGAAGAGGTCAGTCGCTTTGTTGCCAATCATCTCAGGTCGGATAGCTCGACCCAGGGTGTGAACAGACCTCATATTCCCCGAGTTGTCCGAGCTGTTCCTTGGTTTTGTCCAAGTACTTTTTCATGGTGGGATCCTTAGCTTGGTAACTCCTTGCTATTTGTGAGGCGACTACCTGTGAGTCACTGAAGATGATAAGCTTTTAAGCTCCAACTTCCTTAGCCAGCTTCAAACCAGCTAGTAGTGCCTCATACTCAGCTTGGTTGTTTGAGGCAGGGAACCCGAATTTAAGGGAAAGTTCGATTTGGGTTCCTTGGTCGCTTTCAATTATCACGCCCGCGCTACTTTCGATTTTGTTTGAGGAGCCGTCTACGTAGAGATTCCACTTTGTAGATATTTCTGGGGTGTCTGTAAACTCTACAATGAAGTCGGCCAGATACTGTGATTTGATGGCTGTTCGACCTTCAATGAAGGTCGAATTCGGAAAACTCGACTGCCCATTGTAAGATTCTTCCTGCTAAGTCTGTTTTCTGCAGAATGCTTTTTATGGGCTGGTTGGTCCGAATCTTGATGATGTGGGCTTGGAAATATGGGCGGAGTCGTCGAGATGTTAGTATGAGAGCATAAGAAAATTTTTCTATCTTTTGATAGTTCAATTCAGACCTTTGTAATGCTTTGCTGATGAAGTATATAGGTTGTTGTCCATTATCATCTTCTCGGACCAGTGCTGAGGCTATTGCCCGATTTCCTACTGCGAGGTATAATACAAGTGGTTCTCCTTCTCGTGGCCGAGTTAGAATAGGTGGTTGTCCTAGGAACCTTTTGAAATCCTGGAAGGCCTGCTCGCACTCTGTTGTCCATTCAAACCTCTTTCCCTTCCTTAGAGTGGCGTAGAAGGGGAGAGATCTTATTGCCGATCCAGCTAGAAATCTGGACAAGGCTGCCAATCTTCCATTGAGTTGTTGTACCTCTTTAACGCTGGTCGAACTCTTCATGTTGAGTATGTCCTGGCATTTATCCGGATTTGCCTCAATTTCTCTTTGTGTGAGCATAAAACCCAAGAATTTGCCAGCTTCTACTGCGAAGGTGCATTTTGCAGGGTTAAGTCGCATACCATGCCTTCCTATAGTGTCGAATACTTGGGCGAGGTCGGACAGTAACGACTCTTTGCTTTGGGTTTTTATTAACATGTCGTCCACGTATACTTTCATGATTTTCCCGATGTGATCTGTGAAGACCTTATTCATTAATCTTTGATAAGTGGCTCCTGCCTTTTTGAGTCCAAATGGCATGACAATGTAGCAGTAGTTTGCTTTCGGGGTTAAAAATGAGGTTTTTTCTTGGTCAGGTGGGTACATCAGGATTTGATTGTATCCCGAATAGGCGTCCATAAACGAGAGGTATTTGTATCCGGAGGAGGCATCTACCAGGGCGTTGATACTTGGGAGTGGATAAGGATCTTTCGGGCAGGCTTTGTTGAGATCATTGTAGTCGGTGCACATCCGCCACTTCCCATTTGATTTCTTCACCAGGATGATATTAGCTAGCCATAGTGGGTACTTAACTTCTCTTATAAATCCTGCTTCCAGTAGTGCTTGTACCTGCTCTTCTACAGCTCGGGATCGTTCTGGTCCGAGCTTTCTACGTCTCTGCTGTACTGGCCGAGATCTTGGGTAGACTGCCAACTTGTGGCACATTAACTTAGGGTCTATGATTGGCATGTCTGCGGCCTTCCATGCAAAGAGGTCGACATTGTCTCTTAAGAACTGTATGAGTGATTCTTTTATGTCTCTTTCTAGGATTGTGCCGATATTAGTTGTTTTGTCTAGGACATCTCCGATCTGGACTTTGTCTATTTCGCCTTTGGGTTGTGGACGAAGTTCGTCCTCCGAGTTTGATGGTGTGGATTTTTTATCCTCTGCCTCTAAGGTTTAGACTTTCGTTGTAACAACAGTGCGCCGTCTTCTGGTCTGCTTTTATCGTAGCTATTCCTTCTGTGGTTGGGAACTTCATGCACAGGTGTGGGGTCAAGACTACTGCATCGAGCTGATTTAATGTTGTCCGTCCTATTAGGGCATTGTAGGCTGAACTCACGTCGACCACGATGTAGTCTATATTGAGTGTCCTTGACCGGTTTCCTTTTCCAAAGGTTGTGTACAGTGAGATGTATCCAAGTGGTTGGATTGGAGTGTCTCCCAGCCCGAATAGGCTGCTTGGGTATGCTCTGAGTTCTTTTTCTTCCAAGCCGAGTTTGTCGAAGGCGATTTTGAATAAGATATCAGCCGAGCTTCCCTGGTCTACCAGTGTGCGATGGAGATTAGCGTTGGCCAATATGATAGTGATGACCATAGGATCGTCATGTCCCGAGATGATGCCAGCTGCGTCCTCTTTAGTGAAAGTGATAGTAGGGATGTCGGGTGCTTCTTCTCCTCCATCAACATGATATACCTCTTTAAGATGTCTTTTGCGAGATGATTTAGAGATTCCTCCTCCCGCAAATCCTCCGTGTATCATGTGGACATGTCTCTCTGGTGTACGAGGTGGTCATTCAGTTCATCCGACATCTTCGTCCCTTCTTTTTCTTGGCTCATCTATTCGACTGGCTAAATACCGATCTAGTTTTCCTTCTCTTACCAGTTTTTCTATGACATTTTTCAAGTCGAAGCATTCGTTGGTGGAATGTCCATAGATTCGATGGTATTCACAGTATTCAGTCCGATTTCCTCCTCTTTTCTTGCTTTTAAGCGGACGAGCTGGGGGTTATCTTTTCAGTATGGCATACTTCTCGATAGACATCTACAAGAGACACCCGAAGAGGGGTGTAATTGTGGTATTTCTTGATCTTTTCTCCATGCTGATCTTCTTTTTTCTTAGACTCTTTGTCCTTATCTCGGGAGGAGTAGGAGAATCCTGATTTTGAGGTCTCTCCTAGTCGAGAGTTTTCCTCCATGTTGATGTATTTCTCTGCTTGTTCTTGCACTTCATTTAGGGAGGTGGGATGTTTTCTCGATATTGAGTGACTAAAAGGCCCCTCTCGTAAGCCGTTGATGAGACCCATAATGGCGGCTTCAGTTGGCAGACTTTGTATGTCCAGACATGCTTTGTTGAATCTTTCCATGTAGCTACAGAGACTTTCCCGATCTCCTTGCTTGATTCCTAATAGACTTGGGGCATGCTTAGTTTTGTCTTTCTGGATGGAGAATCTGGCTAGAAACCTTTTAGCTAAATCATCAAAACTTGAGATAGACCTAGGAGGTAGGTTGTCGAACCATCTAATTGCTGTCTTTGTTAAGGTAGTTGGAAAGGCTTTGCAGCGGACTACATCGGAGGCGTCTGTGAGGTACATTCTACTTCTGAAATTACTGAGATGATGGCTAGGATCTGATGTGCCATCGTATAGAGTCATGTCAGGAGGTTTGAAATCTTCTGGGATTTTGGCTTTCATTATCTCTTTAGTGAACGGATCTTGATCCTTGTGAGAGCTACCTTCGTGGCCGGATCGAGTAGTTTTGGCCTTGAGATATGCTTCAAGTTTTAGGAGCTTGTCCTCTAACTCGCAGCATCGCCTAGCTTCCCTTCGTAGGTCTCTTTCGGATTCCTGTTGATACTCGACCTCTTTTTCGAGTTGTTTTAGGCGATCCTGAAGTGCCTCCATGGCTCCGTGTTTGGTGAATTCTTGTCTTTGTTAGGTTGAGAAGCGTCGTTTATTGTGACTTCCACATTCTTATATGGCGTTCTGTTCTCCAAATCAGAGTTGTGGTCGTTATCAAGGTTGTCCACTGATGAGCGGATAATTTATACGCTTTTTGGCATTATTTTTACATAGTTTTTAGTATGATTTGATTAGTTTTTAATATATTTTTATTAGTTTTTAAATAAAAATCACATTTCTGGACTTTACTATGAGTTTGTGTGTTTTTTTGAGATTTCAGGTATTTTCTGGCTGAAATTGAGGGACCTGAGCAAAATTTGATTCAGAGGCTGAAAAAGGACTGCAGATGCTGTTGGATTCTGAGCTCCCTGCACTCAAGATGGATTTTTTGGAGCTACAAAAACCTAAATGGCGCGTTCTCAATTGCGTTGAAAAGTAGACATCCAGGGCTTTCTAGCAATATATAATAGTCCATACTTTGCTCAAAGAAAAACGATGTAAACTGGCGTTCAACGCCAGTTCCATGTTGCATTCTAGCGTTAAACGCCAGAAACAGGTTACAAGTTGGAGTTAAACGCCCAAAACAGGTTACAATTTGGCGTTTAACTCTAGAAACAGCCTAGGCACGTGTAAAGCTCAAGTCTTAGCCCCAGCACACACCAAGTAGGCCCCGGAAGTGGATTTCTGCACTATCTATCGTAGTTTACACATTTCATATTGTATTTCTGACGGCATAAGTCTCTAAACCCCATGGTTAGAGGTGAGGAGCTCTGCTGTGTTTCGATGAATTAATGCAATTACTACTGTTTTTCATTCAATCACGCTTGTTTCTATTCTAAGATATTCACTCGCACTTCACCCTGATGAATGCGATGATCTGTGACACTCATCATCATTCTCACCTAGGAACGCGTGCCTGACAACCACCTCCGTTCTATCTGCACCAGCTTGAGTGTGTATCTCTTAGCCTCCTGGTTCATGATCAGAGTCTTTGTGGTATAGGCTAGAATAATTGGCGGCCATTCTTGAGATCCGGAAAGTCTAAACCTTGTCTGTGGTATTCCGAGTAGGATCTGGGAAGGGATGACTGTGACGATCTTCAAACTCGCGAGTGTTGGGCGTAGTGACAGACGCAAAAGAATCAATGGATTCTATTCCAACATGAGTGAGAACCGACAGATGATTAGTCATGCGGTGACAGCGCATTTGGACCATTTTCACTGAGAGGATGGATGGTAGCCATTGACAACAGTGATCCACCTACATACAGCTTGACAGTAGGAAAGCAGAGATTCAGAAGACAGAGCATCTCCAAAACCTCAATCTGTTCTCCATTACTGCATAACAAGTAACCTTTATTTCATGTTATTTAGTTTTCATAAACAAAAGTAATTTTTATTATTAATCTCCTGACTAAGATTTACAAGATAACCATAGATTGCTTCAAGCCAACAATCTCCGTGGGATCGACCGTTACTCATGTAAGGTATTACTTGGACGACCCAGTGCACTTGCTGGTTAGTTGTGCGGAATTGCAAAAGTGTGATTGTGATTTCGTGCACTATCCACCATGATGATGGGATGACTCTCAGGTCTCCGGCAATGGCGCCAATGTTTCGAGGGTTACCTGAAACTGTAGGTCGATCTCGGACGAGATCTTCAGTACTGGTCAGAGCTTACGTGTCTGGCTGGTGAGTGGTGACCGGAACTGTCATGTCCGACTTGTTGTGCTGTCTATGCTGCTGATCCTCTGTCACCGGAGGGGGGGTACCTGCAAGGGACTCTGATGCTTAAGTTAGCAAGGGTATTAAGCAGGTTTTTAGTAGAATCAGAGTATGAGTTATACCTGGGTGCTCCAGTATATTTATAATGGTGAAGAATGACCTTTTTAGAGATAAAATAGTTATCTTATCTTATCTTATCTTTGAGTGAAGTCATCTTATCTTCAAGGGAACCGCCTTTATCTCTATAGGCTTGTGCTGCCTTTTTGGATTTGGGTCGTGTTCCTTTGTTTGGGCCCTTATTGGGCTTTTCGGGTGATTTGGCTGAGCTCTTTGAGAAGAGGTCGGGTAGTCCTGACCTGAAGAGGTCGGTTGACTTGTCGTCAAACATCCCGGGTCGAACAGCTTGACCCAAGGCATGAACAGATATCTTCTATGATGGTCTTTCTGAGATGTCAAAGATGGCATTGGACCACTCGGCTGGTGGTTCACTCCACTTGAAGAAAATTCCTGAAGAGGCATAGAAACTCGTTGACATGGTTGCTAACAACCAATTCATGTACACTTTTGAGAGGAATCCTATAAACACTGGGGTAGCTCAAAAGAGAGGAGTCCTAGAGATTGACACTCTGAATGCCATATTGGCTCAAAATAAGATCCTGACCCAACAGGTCAACATGATCTCTCAACATTTAACTGGATCACAAGCTGCAGCTGATAGCACTCAAAAAGCCTCCCATGAAGGAGAGGCATATGATCCATATCAACCCATGATGGATGAGGTTAACTATTTGGGGAATTTCCCAGGAAATCCTAATAATGAGCCTTATGGAAATACCTACAACCCATCATGGAGGAATCATCCCAACTTTTCATGGAGGGATCAACAGAAGCCTCAGCAAGGCTTCAATAACAATCAAGGTAGAAGAAACCAGAATAGATTTAATAATAAACCATTTCCATCTTCTCAGCAACAGATGGAGACTCCAAGGTAAAGCCTCTCTGACCTAGCCACTATAGTCTCTGATAAACCCATATTTTATGATATATTTTGTGCTTAAATTGAGTGATTTATTCAATCCTTCACCCACTTATTCATATTAATTGCATGATTTTACTTCTCCTTCCTTATTATGTGATGTATGTGGAAAAAATGTTATCTATGCTTAAAATTAATTATTTTAATTACCCTTATTATCATTCGATGTCGTGATTAGTGTGTTGAGTAGTTTCAGATCTTCTAAGGTAGGAATGACTCAAAGGATGGAAAGGAAACATACAAAAAATGGAAGGAAAGCACAAAACGGAGTTTTTGGAGAAACTGGCATCCACGCGATCGCATGGGCGACGCGGGCGCATGCCAAGTGCGAATCAACAGCGATGCGGCCACATGACTGACGCGACCACGCGCCTTAAGAAAAACACATATGACGCGGCCGCATGACTGACGCGACCGCGTGACAAGAAAAGCTCCGAATGACGCGACCGCGTGACCCACGCGGACGCGTGACAGAGGCCACGCACCAGAAATTACAGAAAATGCTCCCAGCGATTTCTGAAGCCCTTTTTGGCCCAAATCCAAGTCCAGAAGGCATAGACCAGAGGTTATGAAGTGAGGAAATGCATCCATTCAAAGGGAGCTCGCCAATTTAGTTACTTCTGATGATTTAGATTTAGTTTGGAGAGAGGTTGTCTCCTCTCTCTCTTAGCATTTAGGATTTCTCTTAGTTTTAGGAGTGACTCTCGATCCCAGGTTTAATGTTCCTTTACTTTAAGCTTCCCTTTCACTTTTATTCATTCCATTACTTTAGTTGATTATTTACTTTTGCCATTTAATTTATGAATTCTTCTATGTTCCAGATTATTTGAATTAATGTTATTTGAGGTATTTCAGTTTATTATTGCTTTCTTTTATTTATGTCACCATTGCTTTCAATCTGAAGACATTTTTATTCCAGCAAATTTACTTTTTCCCTTTTGGTCTTGGTTAAGAAATCAGTAACTCAGGAGTTATCTTAGCTCAACATAATTGATAACTGTTATCTTTGCTATTTGAATTGACTTTCAATAATCCCAATCTTTTCTTAGGAAATAAATAGGATTCGAAGGTCAAACTAATTAACCCCTTGACTTTCCGTTGCTTTAGCAAAGGTTAACTAAGTGGAATTAAGATTCAATCTTCTTTATTATTGAGAAGGGTAACTAATTTGGACTTCCAATTTCCCATCCCTTGCCAAAAGTTTGCTTTACAGTATTTATTTATTTTAATTGCTATTTAAATTATTTGTCATATTTGTTCCTCATTCTTGAAACCCTGAATTTACAATCTCCATAAACAATAATAAGAACATACTTCCCTGCAGTTCCTTGAGAAGACGACCCGAGGTTTCAATACTTCGGTTAACAATTTATTTAGGGGTTTGTTACTGGTGACAACCAAAACGTTTGTATGAAAGGACTTTTGAAGGTTTAGAAACTATACTTGCAACGAGGATTTATCCGCAAATTTCTAGACCACGCAAAAGTTCCTCTCATCAAAATGGCGCCGTTGCTGGGGAACTGCTAACGTGTGCCTTATTTTTGGTTATTGTAAATATTTTTCTTTTACTTGTTTATTTATTTCTGTTTTTTTCTTTTTAATTTTATTTGCTACTATGAACTCTCACCCCTGTCGCTTTGAGTTTGGTTCTAACTTTGTTGAAGGAAATAGAAGTTACAGTAGGAATATGCATCAAGGTCAGACCAATCAAGGATGGATGGAGCCAAGAGGATCTAATCAACCCTTTAGGCAACAACACCCTCCAAGATATCATGGACAATGACCATTCTACAATGCATACCCAGCTGATAGATATGGTGGACAACCTTGTAACTACCAACAAGCCCTACCCCGTGCCTATAGACCATCCTCTCAATATAACATCGAACCACCACACTCACAAGCTTCTCTTCACCATTCGCCACCACATGATCCCTATTTACCCCAGTTCTAATCCAATCACTCCCAAGCACCACCACTTTCCTATGTATCATGTCCAAATCCATCACCCCGAGAATCAGAGGTTCGCCTCAAGGAAACAGTAAATAAACTTCAAACAACCATTCGACAACTGGAGCAAGCAGTAATTCAATTAGCTTCTAGACGTTCGAACATCCAAGGACCAACCACAGCCCCATGTGGACAATCTAACGAAGAGCGTAGCATGAAGGAAATACTAGAAACTCCAGTGGACAAGACGAAGAATGAATTCGTACTAGAACAGGTAGAAGAAGCTGTCATTACGCAAGAAGAAGAGTTGGTTGAAGATCTAGGAGACGCTGAACCTCCATGGGAATTCAGAGCTGAGGAGAACTCCATCAAGGACGTTGCAGTTGATGCTAAGGAGGACAGTGCACAATCCCCAAGGCAAGTCGTTTATGAAGAACTAGACGGAATAACCCAGGACATAAATTCCCTTGATGATGATAGTCACAAGTCAAGTTCTCTTAGTAATGAACTTGCATCTGCAAGTGAATTCTCTGATATCGAAGAATCTTCCCCAGATGAATACGAAGATGATACAGAGGTAAATTTCTCTCAACCACCAATCTATGACTCGAGTGATGAGGAAGACACAAAAGACTTTGACCAGGACACAGATGCATTTGAAGAACCTTGCAAAGAAGTGGAGGAATTCACAGAAGAGCACAAGGGAGTAGAACTTACAGAACCACCGGAAACACCTACCCCAAGGCCATTACCACCTAATACAAGCTTCAAGTGGGTACAATCCTTGACCTTTAACTTTACTTTTTCACTTGAATACGGTTTGCTTGAAACAGATGGCCAGCTTAGAGCTCTCTGCGGCTTTAAGAGTAAGAGGGAAATGGCTCGTGCTCAGAGCTGGTGCACAGGGTTCAATAAGGTTCCACGCTTCAACTTGAAGTGCACGGATTGGTATCATGTTCAATTGAATGGATCTCGGAAAACGTTTGGTCACCATGGTAAGAATCTACTTTCTAAATCGCCCAGATGGAAAAATATAGATCAAGACGGAGGCGGATTTAAAAGCAAAGTTTGGTATCCTGGAATCTATTCCGACATTCGTCATTCCGGGAGCCTAAAAATTTGTTTGAAGTTGCTCAGGAGCTTTACATGTCTAGTTTGGGACCCCTGAGGCTATTGGCATTCCAAGCATTGGTGGAGATTTTTGGATGAATTTAAACATAAGCCGCCATAACAGGAAGCCCCTCCAATGTCCAACTTAAGGACTTTAACTAAAAGTGCTAGGTGGGAGACAACCCACCATGGTATGATCGTTCATTTTTCAATTTTTATTTCGTTTTATTTGTTTTCAAGTTTTATTTTATTTTATAATATTGAACCTGGAGTTTTGCATCGCATTCATATTAATCATTGCATTCTGCATACTGCATAAAAAAAAAGGAGTGCGCGACGCGACCGCATCATCCATGCGATCGCGTCAAATGGCGAAAATACACTTCCCACGCGACCGCGTCATCCACGCGGCCGCGTGACCTGGAGATCGACGTAAAGATCCAACGTCCAGAAAGTTAGGCTGGAATCGTGCGGCCATTGTGCGTTTCGCACAAATGACCCACGCGATTGCGTCACCCACGCGATCGCGTCACTTGCACACAACCAATCCCACGCGACCGCGTGAGTGACGTGACTGCGTCGCATGGATTGCACGAACACCCCAAAGGAGACGGAGAGTTGCGCTGAAATGACGCTGGATTCGTGCGTTTAGCACAAATCCCAGCGACGCGATCGCATGCGCCAGGCGATTGCGTCATTCAATCTTTTTTGCCCTCCATACGATCGCGTCACCCACGCGATCGCGTCATCCCCCATTTCACTCCAGCCACGCGACCACGTGCCCCACGCGGCCGCGTGGATTCAAATTTATAACCCCCCCAACCACGCGAACCTTATCAGTCGCGCCCCCCCTGAAACCCTCTCCTCCCTCTCTTCTCCTCCAATCCAACCACCACCATCCAGCAACCATCACCGCCACCCCCAGACGCCGCCGACCTCCCAGACACCGCCGCCACCTACCCCCTTCCTCCTCCCCCTTCTTTCTTCTTCTTTCTTCTTCTTCTTCCCCCCTCTCTGCCACTGCCCCCTTCGCAACCACCACCCACCGCCGCCGCCCGTCCCAGCCGCGCCCCCCCATCCGCTACAAACACACCTACCCCCTCCCTTCCCCTCTTACCCCCTACCCCATTACCCTTCCCTTCTTTCCCCCCTTCCCCGAACAGCCGTGCCCACCACCGCCAGCCGCCGCGCCAGATGCCGTCACCACCACCCCCAGCCACCTTTCTGCCCACTCTCCTTATTCGGCCTACCAGGTTCCGACGAACGCCACCCTTCTATCCTTAGTCGTTATTTCATTATTTTCTGTTTATGTTCATGTTTAGGCTAGTTAGATATGCATGTTGTAGTGGATTTAGGTCTGTTTAATTGCGCTGTTCATGTTTCTTGTTTCATTATTTTCGCAATTCTGCTGTTGCTGTGATGATTATAATGTTCATATGCTGCACTTTCTTATTTCTTGCTGCTCTTTACACTGAATTTTCATGTTTATGTTCCTTCTATGTAATTGCAGCCTTATTTTTTATTCATATGAACTATTTGATTGCTGTTTATTTTCTGGGACAATCCAATTTTAGCCGGAATGCTGCCCAAATTCTGTAAAATATTTTCATTCATGTTTTGGTTTTGGCGTTTTGAATTCTTCTTTCCTCTGCTTTAACCAAACCAATTCATGATTTCCAGGGCATGCTTTCTTATCCTCTTTAATTTCCCGGTTCATAAAATTGCGTTTTTCATGTTTGATTCCAATATTTGCTTTCTCTATATCTATTTGAATCATCATCAAACTGTTTTCCTTGTTTGGATATGAGTTACTTCTCGCTTCTAACTGTGAATGCTTGTTACTTAGAAACTTATCCCTATGCCACTTACTTTAACCCACTTTTTACTAACTCACTCATATTAACTTCCTATACTCTTTTTCAATTCTAACCAAACTAACCTTTTAAAATCTTTTTTCTGGTTTTTCACTTTCTTTTAACCCTCTAACCATGGCATACTGATAATTTTTCCTACTTAACATGCCTTCTATTACATTTTGTATTGTGAATTTTTCCTGTCGAACTTTTAACTCCTATACAATCCTTAATGCACATTTACTTAACTCATTTACCTCATTCTAATTCTCCTTTGCCACTTTGTGTTTCTTTTGACTATTTGCCTATTTGTTTTCCTATTTTTATTATATCCTGGTTTTCTGTTTTTCAGGATGTTAGATTTCCAGAGAAAGGGAAAAGGAAAGGCTACCACTGGCAAACGTAAAAGAGGAGAATCATCTATGTCTATCATAGATCTCATACATGATGCCTCCTGGCGAGAGAAAAACTTCACCCCGCAGGAGAAGGCCGACCAGCTGCTCCTTGCTAATGACCCAGTGAAGTTTGCAAACCGATACTGTGAGCTGAAGTATCTGGTGTTTGCAAACTCCAGGAACCTATACTTGGAGAGGACTCTGAAGATCCCAGGAGAACTCCAGCAATACACCTCTGATTAGATCAAACAAAGAGGCTGGTTCTTTCTGGAGAGAAACTTGTCTGAGGTCAATGCATCTTGCGTAAGGGAATTCTACTGCAATTACTTTAAGACTTCCCTAGATGCAGTGAACCTTAGGGGGAAGCAGATTTTGGTCACTGAAGAGGCAATTGAAGATGTTCTGAAGCTTCTGCCTAAATCTGATCAGCCGGATGGTTATTAGAAAGCTGAGGAAGACATGCGCTTTATGAAGTTTGATTGGGATGCTGTCAAGGCGAGGATTGCCCTTGACCCAACCGTTCCTTGGATCATGGGTCAGAACACCACGATGCCCAAGGGAATCAAGCGGGCATACTTGAATGATGAGGCTCGACTATGGCATCAGATACTTAGCAACTTTATTATGCCGAGTACTCATGAGACGGATATACCAGCCGCTATGATCACCCTCCTCTGGTGTGTGATGGAGGGTAAGGACCTGTACCTGCCACGCTTTATCCGGTTCTACATGGCCAGGGTCCACGTCCGAGGCACTCTTCCCTTTCCCTATTTGGTTACACAGCTGGGCCGTCGAGCTGACGTGCCTTGGGAGGATGCCGATGAGAGGCCACCTGCTGTAGAATGCAAGAAGATTATCCCGCACAGCAGGAACTTTCTAGCCTTGGGCTATAGACCTCCAATCCTCACTGCTCCGGGTGACACTGCTACACCATTTGCCAGCCCCTCTTCCTCCACAGCTACACCTGCCACCACCACTGCACCTCCACCTGCCCCAGAGCCCATCTATCATCTAGTGCACCACCTGTTTCGACGGCTTAACCAGATGGAGCGTCGTAACAAGCGACGCTATGAGCACCTGAAGCTGATGATACGATCTGGCGACATCCCCTCCGAGCCTGACACACCATCCGAGGCATCTGAGGAGGAGGCGGATGCGACCGAGGCTGCGCCTCATCTACAGCAGGAGGCAGTGCAGGCAGGCACTCAGCAGGCAGCACACCAGCAGGAGATCCTACATCAGATCCAGGCTGCAGACTCTGAGATCCCTATCCAGTCAGCACCTCCTCTACAGCAGGCAGATGCTCAGACCGCCACCACAGAGACACCAGCTACCCGTCCTTCCGGTGATAACACCCCTTCTCACCCTGCTTGAGTGAGCATCAGGGACGATGCTTCATTTTAAGTGTGGGGAGGTCGCCATCTGATAAACCCATATTTTATGATATATTTTGTGCTTAATTTGAGTGATTTATTCAATCCTTCACCCACTTATTCATATTAATTGCATGGTTTTACTTTTCCTTCCTTATTATGTGATGTATGTGAAAAACATGTTTCCTATGCTTTAATATTAATTATTTTAATTACCTTTATTTCCATTCGATGCCGTGATTAGTGTGTTGAGTAGTTTCAGATCTTCTAAGGTAGGAATGACTTAAAGGATGGAAAGGAAACATACAAAAATGGAAGGAAAGCACACAACGGAGCTTCTGAAGAAACTGGCATCCACGCGATCGCATGGACGAAGCGATCGCATGCCAAGCGCGAATCAGCAGCGACGCGGCCGCATGACTGACGCGACCGCGCGCCTTAAGCAGAACGCACATGACGCGGTCGCATGACTGACGCGACCGCGTGGCAAGAAAAGCTCCGAATGACGCGACCGCGTGACCCACGCGGACGCGTGACAGAGGCCACGCACCAGAAATTGCAGAAAATGCTCATAGCAAATTTTGAAGCCCTTTTTGGCCCAAATCCAAGTCCAGAAGGCATAGACCAGAGGTTATAAAGTGGGGGAACGCATCCATTCAAGGAGAGCTCACATTTTTACTACTTTCCATGATTTAGATTTAGTTTGAGAGAGGTTCTCTCCTCTCTCTCTTAGGATTAGGATTAGGATTTAAGACTTCTCTTAGTTTTTAAGAGTGACTCTCGATCCAGGTTTAGCATTTACTTTAATTTATGTTTCTATGCTACTTTTACTTTAATGCTTTTATTCGTATCTATAAATGTTGCCAGCTTGACTTATGAACCCTTTCCATGTTATGATTTGAATTAATGATTATTTGAGGTATTTCAGTTATTGATTGCTTTCTCTTTAATTTGTGTTACCATTGCTTTCCATCTAAGGACATTTTTATTCCAACAATTTTACTTTTTCCCCTTTTGGTATTGGTTAAGAAATCAGTAACTCAACATTATCAAACTCAACATAACTGATAATCGCTATCTTGCTAATTGAACTGAACTTCAATTATCCCAACTTTTTCTTAGGAAATAAATAGGATTCGAAGGTCAAACTAATTAGTCCCTTGACTTTCCTTTGCTTTAGTAAAGGTTAACTAAGTGGAATTTAGATTCAACTTTCATTATTGTTGAGAGAGATAATTAAGTTGGACTTCCAATTTCTCTTACCTTGCCAAAAGTTTGCTTTACAGTATTTATTTATTTTAATTGCCATCTACTTCACTTGTCATTTAAATCACTTGCTTCTCACCTTCTAAACCCCGATTACAACCTTTATAGCCAATAATAAGAACATACTTCCCTGCAGTTCCTTGAGAAGACGACCCGAGGTTTGAATACTCGGTTAAGAATTTTTAAAGGGGTTTGTTACTTGTGACACCCAAAACTTTTGTAAGAAAGGTTGATTGCTTGGTTTAGTAACTATACTTACAACGAGAGTTTACTATAACCTCTAAACCATCAATCTTCAGTTCATCACCATCTCTGGCGTATATTTTTTTTGGTGAACCACTATATACTCTTTCATTTTATTTTGCTACTTTTCTGTATTTTTCTTTTTATCTTTATTTTTATTTTCTGATACATTGCAACTTTTTATGTATTTATACTCTATTTCTGCATTTTGCATTTTTAGTTCATATTTTAGCCACTTAGTTTAGTTGCAATTCTAACTTACTAGTTATAGAAATTGTGGATTGATTAGTATAGTTTACCCTTTTTAGCATAAGATAACTCGGAATAGATTTAAAAGAAAAAGGAAGTAAACTAGAGACTTTAACAGAATCAAAACAACCCAGAAACTAGAACAAGTAGAAGAAGCTGTCATTGTTCAAGAAGAAGAGTTGGTTGAAGATCTAGGAGATGCTGAACCTCCATGGGAATCCAGAACTGAGGAGAACTCCGTCAAGGATGCTACAGTTGATGCTAAGGAGGATATTGTACAATCTCCAAGGCAAGTTATTTATGAAGAATCAGACGGAATAACCCAGGACACAAATTCCCTTGATGATGATAGTCACAAGTCTAGCTCTCTTAGTAATGAACTTGCATCCGCAAGTGAATTCTCTAAGATCGAAGGATCTTCCCCAGATGAATACGAAGATGATGCAAAGGTAGATTTCTCTCAACCTCCAATCTATGACTCGAGTGATGAGGAAGACATAGAAGACTTTGACCAGGGTGATACTACATTTGAAGACTCTTGCAAGGAAGTGGAGGAATTCACAGAAGAGCACAAGGGAGTAGAACTTACAGAACCACCAGAAACATCTGCCCCAAGGCCATTACCACCTAATACAAGCTTCAAGTGGGTACAATCCTTAACCTATAACTTGTTCACTTGAATATGGTTTTCTTGAAACAGATGGCCAGCTTAGAGCTCTTTGCGGCTTTAAGAGTAAGAGGGAAATGGCTCGTACTCAGAGCTGGTGCACAAGGTTCAATAAGGTTCCACGCTTCACCTCGAAGTACATGGATTGGTATCATGCTCAATTGCATGGATCACGGAGAACGTTTGGTCACCATGGTGAGATTCTACTTTTTAAACTACCCGGATGGAAACATATAGATCAAGACGGAGGCGGATTTAATAGCAAAGCTTGGGATCTTGGAATCTATTCTAACATTCGTTACCCCGGGAGCCTGAAAATTTGTCTGAAGCTGCTCAGAAGCTTTACATGCCTAGTATGGGACCCCGGAGGCTATTGGCATTCTAAGCACTGGTGGAGATTTTTGGACGAATTTAAACATAAGCCGCCATAGCAGGAAGCTCCTACAATGTCCAACTTAAGGACTTTAACTAAAAGTGCTAGGTGGGAGATAACCCACCATGGTATGGTCGCTTCTTTTTCAATTTATTTCTTGTTAATTGCTTTCATTTTTATTTTCTTTTTATTTTACTTTATTGAACCTGGAATCATGCATAGCATTCATATTAATCATTGCATTCTGCATTTATCATACATATAAAAAAAAATGGGATGCGCGACGCGACCGCATCACCCATGCGATCGCGTCAAATGGCGAACTACACCTCCCATGCGACCGCGTCATCCACGCGGCCGCGTGACCTGGAGATCGGCGTAAATATCCAACGTCCAGAAAGTTAGGTTGGAATTGTGCGGCCCTTGTGCGTTTTGCACAAATTGGCCCAACGATCGCATGCCCCATGCGATCGCGTCACTTGCACAATACCAATCCCACGTGACCGCATGAGCGACGCGATCGCGTCGCATGGATTGCACATCACCCAGAAGGAGACAGAGAGTTGCGCAGAAACAGTGCAGGAGTCGTGCGTTTAGCACAATTTCCAGCGACGCGATCGCGCGACCCACGCGATCGCGTCATTCCCTCTTCCACCCCTTTCATGCGATCACGCACCCCACGCGATAGCGTCACTCCTATTTTCACCCCAACCACGCGACCGCGTGCCCCACGCGGCCGCGTGGATCCGAAAATATAACCCCCAGCCACGCGAACCCTATCAGTCGCGCAGCCCCCCAACTCTCTTCTCCCTCTCTTCCTCTTCTTCTCTCAACCACCAACTAGCCACCACCGCGCCACCACCCAAACGCCGCCGCCGTCCAGACACCGCCGCCGTACCACCCCCACCCCTTCTCTCTTTCTCTTTCTCCTTCTCCCTCCTCCTCCGCCACTGCCCACCTCACACCGCCGCACCCAACCCAGCCGCGCCCCCCTCCGCCACCCACACGCAACCCCCCTCCCTTCCTCTATCAATTACCCTAAACCCTATCCCCATTACCCCCTTCTCCACTGCCCCCTCAGCCGCCACCGCGCTGCCGTACCCCTCCACCGCGCCGGACGCCGCCGCAGCCACCACCCAGCCGCTTTCTTACCCCGTTCTACTCCTCATGCCTACAGGTTCCAATGAACGCTGCCTTTCTGTCCTTCGCAGTTATTTTATAATTTTTTTCTGTTTCTGTTCATAATCAGGATAGATAGATATGTATGCTGTAGTGGAATTTTAAGTTGTTAGGTAGCTCAGGCTGTGGTTAGTGGATTTAGGTCTGTTTACTTGCACTGTTCATGCTTCTGTTTTATCAAAACTACAATTCTGCTGTTCCTGTGACCTTGTTCATATGCTGTGATTTCCTGCATTTGCTGCTTGTTACTCTGAATTTTCCTGTTTCTATTAATTATAGGTAACTGCAGCAAGTTTTTTTTAATTCATATGAACTGCCTTGTTTGCTGTTTATTTTCCGAGACAATCCAACTTTAGCCGGAATGCTGCCCAAATTTTTTGTGAATTGTTTTCATTCATATTTTGGTTTGGCAATCTGAACTCTGTTGTCCTCTGCTTTACCCAAACCACTTCATGAATGCTATGGCATACTTTCTTATCCTCTTTGATTTCCTGGTTTATAAACTGCATCTGTGATATTCTGATTCCAATTCTTGCTTTCTTTATATCTATTAGAATCAACATCACCCTGTTTTCCTTGTTCAGTTATGAGTTATTTCTAGTTATAATTATGAATCCTTGTTACATAGACTATTTTCTTTATGCCACTTACTTTAACCCGCATTTTACTGACTCACTAATTTTAATTTACTAACTTCTTTTTCAAATTCTAACCATACTAACCTTTTAGAATCTCTTTTCTGATACATTTTGGATTGTAAATTCTTCCTTTCCAATTTTTTTTTTAAATTACTATACAATCCTTAATACACCATTACTTAACTCATTTACCTATTTCCCATTCTGCTTTGCCGCTTTGAGTTTTCTTTGTTTAATTGCCTATTTGCTTCCCTATTTTTACCCATATCCTGATTTTCCATTTTTCAAGATGTCTGCCTCACAGAGGAAAGGAAAAGGCAAAGCTACTGGCAAGCGCAAGAGAGGAGATTCATCCCAATCCATCATTGCCCTCATGCATGATTCCTCATGGCGGGAGAAGAACTTTACACAGCAGGAAAAAGCTGACCAGCTGCTCCCTGCAAATGATTCAATAAAATTTGCTAACCGGTACTGTGAGCTGAAGTATCCGGCATTTGCAAACTCCAGGAATCTATACCTGGAGAGAACTCTGAGGATTCCAGAAGCACTCCAGCAGTACACCACTGAGCAAATCAAGCAAAGAGGCTGGTTCTTTCTGGAGAGAGCACTGACAGAGGTCAATGCATCTTGGGTCCGGGAATTCTACTGCAACTACTACATCACCACCCTCGATGCATTAAACCTGAGAGGAAAACAAATTCTAGTCACTGAAGAGGCCTTAGAGGACATTCTCCGGCTCCCAGCTAAGTCTGATCAACCTGATGGTTATCAAAAGGCTGAGGAGGACATGTGCCTGATGCAGTTTGATTGGGATGCTGTGAAGGCACGGATAGCTCTCGACCCGACTGTTCCTTGGGAGATGGGTCAAAACACCACCATGCCTAGAGGGATCAAGAGGGCGTACTTAAATGACGAGGCTCGGTTATGGCACCAGATCTTGAGCAACTATGTGATGCCGAGTACTCACGAGACGGAGATCCCAGCTGCTATGATCACCCTCCTATGGTGTGTGATGGAGGGTAAGGACCTTTATCTGTCACGCTTTATCCGGCATTATATGGCCAGGGTCCACATCCGAGGCACCCTCCCTTTTCCGTATCTGGTTACACAGCTAGGCCGTCGAGCTGACGTGCCATGGGAGGATGCCGATGAGAGACCACCAGTGGCGGACTGCCGGAAGATCATTCCTCACAGTAGGAACTTCTTAGCTTTGGGCTACAGACCACCACCCTTCACTCCTACTGATGAGACAGCCCCACCGTCTGCTGGACCCTCTTCATCCACGGCTGCCCCTGCTGCCCCTACTACCACCACTGCACCTCCACCTGCCTCTGAGCCCGTATACCACCTCGTGCACCACCTATTCCGACAGCTTGATCAGATGGAGCACCGTAACCGGTGCCGGTATGAGAGATTGGAGTGTCGCAGCCAGCGATGCTATTCGCATCTGAAGCTGATGATCTGACAGGGTGGTGACATCCCCTCCGAGCCCGACACACCATCTGAGCCATCAGAGGAGGAGGAGGATGAGCACGAGGAGGAGACTCATTTCCAGGAGGAGACCCATCAGCAGGCAGGCATAGAGCAGGCTGCACCACATCAGGAGGTTACGCATCAGATCGAGGCTGCAGATCCGGAGATCCCGATCCAGTCAGCACTGCCTCTACAGCAGCCAAACCCTCAGCCCACCACCACCACAGAGCCTCCAGCTACCATCCCTACCAGTGATGACACCCCTTCAAACCCGGCTTGACTGAGCATCAGGGACGATGCTTCATTTTAAGTGTGGGGAGTTCGCCATCTCTGGCGTTTTATTTTGGTGAACCACTACATCTCTTTTTTTCTTTTATTTTGGATATTTTTCTGTATTTTTCTTTTTACTGTTATTTTCTGAGTACTTATACATTGCTACTTTTATGTATTTTTACTCTATTTATGCATTTTGCATTTTTAGTTCACATTTTTAGTTATTTAGTTTAGTTTGCAATTCTGACTTATTAGTGGATTAATTAGTATAGTTTACCCTTTTTAGCATAAGATAGCATAGTTAAATTGAAAAATATAAAAAGGAAGTAAGCTAGGAAATTGAACATAACAGATTTAAATCCATAAACCTTGTATATATAGCATTACATCATATAGTTAAGTTGATAACATTTCATCAAGGAGGAACATTAAAACTTTAAAAGCTACCCTAAATAATTTTTTTATGAGAATAATGGGAATTTTTAATTAAACCTGCATAACATATATGAATGATATATGATGCTTGAGTTAGAGAATACACAGCCTGTGAGTCTTGAGCTTAATTGTATAGTTGCATTCAAACCATAATTTCATTTCTGTGTGTTTCACTTCTTTTTATTCTGATGTTCTTTACTTTGCTTTAATCTATATGTCCAATTATAGAATATATAATATAGAATATAGATACATATCAAAAGAATGATTGAGGCCATCATTTGATTTTAGCTCACTTACCCCAAAATAACCTACCTTTCACATCACTCTTGTTAGCCCCCTTGAGCCTTTAAAATCCCTTTTATTCTATTTTAACCACACTACTAGCCTTAAGCAGAAAAACAAAATAAAATCCCAAGCTGAATCCTTGGTTAGCTTAAGATAGAAAATTATGAATAGATTAAAATGTGGGGATCCTATTGGGAACATGGATGGTAGAAACAAAAGGTAGAAAAGTTAAAAGAAATAAAATAAAATTTGGAAAGCATGCTCATGAGAAATCAAAGTGATTCAATCACCATGTGCATTAAAAAAAGTTATTTTTCAGCATTTAAAAAAAAAAGGGGATACAAAAGAATTCCCCAATGCAAAATAAAGGCAATGCACATGGGATAAAAATAAAAATAAAATTAAAACATGAGCATGTAACAACAAGTGGGATAATATGGGAAAATTGGTAAAGAAGCTTATTCTACTAAATATGTGTGTTAGGTGAGATCTTAGTCTAATTAAGGATTCACTTATTAGCTCACTTAGCCTTATACATATATCCTTACCTTTACCTTGGCCCCATTACAACCTTAATTAAAGACCTCATGACTTTTGGTGTGACTGTACTCTATAATTGTTGATTGGTTAGATGAAGAACAAAGTTATAGAAAGTAAGAATAAAAAGAAAAGTAGAGAGAATAAACCCAACAAACACTGAGTGGCTAGAGGGTAAACACAAAATCCAGTGAGGGTTTAATAACTCATCAACATATATCTGTGCTTAATTTACCAATTGTTTTGCAAGTTTATATTTTTATTTTCCATCTCATTTGCTAAAATGCTTTATTATTTAAGGGTTGGCTATATATATATATATATGACTCCTTGAGAATGTAAATTAATTTGACTACATGTAAGCTTTATATATAAGTGGATAAATTGGAATTGCATGACTCATTTAGGTAGATGCATATAGAATAGATTGCATTGCATAACATTCCACCACTTTAACCGTACCTTATTCTTTACCTTGGATTAAGCATGAGGACATGCTATTGTTTAAGTGTGGGGAGGTTGATAAACCCATATTTTATGATATATTTTATGCTTAATTTGAGTGATTTATTCAATCCTTCACCCACTTATTCATATTAATTGCATGGTTTTACTTTCCCTTCCTTATTATGTGATGTATGTGAAAAACATGTTTCCTATGCTTTAATATTAATTATATTAATTACCTTTATTTCCATTCGATGCCGTGATTAGTGTGTTGAGTAGTTACAGATCTTCTAAGGTAGGAATGACTTAAAGGATGGAAAGGAAACATACAAAAATGGAAGGAAAGCACAAAACGGAGCTTCTAAAGAAACTGGCATCCACGCGATCGCATGGATGAAGCGATCGCGTGCCAAGCGTGAATCAGCAGTGACGTGGCCGCATGACTGACGCAACCGCGCGCCTTAAGCAGAACGCACATGACGCGGTCGCATGACTGACGCGACCGCGTGGCAAGAAAAGCTTCGAATGACGCGACCGCGTGACCCACGCGGATGCGTGACAGAGGCCACGCACCAGAAATTGCAGAAAATGCTCATAGTGAATTCTGAAGCCCTTTTTGGCCCAAATCCAAGTCCAGAAGGCATAGACCAGAGGTTATAAAGTGGGGGAACGTATCCATTCAAGGAGAGCTCGCATTTTTACTACTTTCCATGATTTAGATTTAGTTTGAGAGAGGTTCTCTCCTCTCTCTCTTAGGATTAGGATTAGGATTTAGGACTTCTCTTAGTTTTTAAGAGTGACTCTCGATCCAGGTTTAGCATTTACTTTAATTTATGTTTCTATGCTACTTTTACTTTAATTTATGTTTCTATGCTACTTTTACTTTAATTTTTTCCTGTGTGTTCCAACCTTCTTGTTTATTCTGGTGTTCTTTACTTTGTTTTAATCTATATGTCCGATTATAGAATAGAAATACATACCAAGAGAGTGATTGAGGCCATTATTTGATTTTAGCTCACTTATCCCAAAATAGCCTACCCTTTACATCACCCTTGTTAGCCCCTTGAGCCTGTAAATCCTCTTTTATTCTATCAGCCACATTACTACCCTTAAGCAGAAAGACAAAATAAAAATTCCAAGTTGAATCCTTGGTTAGCTTAAGATAGGAAGTATGTATGGTTTAAATGTGGAAAAACCTATTGGGAACATGGATGATAAAAACAAAAGGTAGAAAAGTTGAAAAGAATAAAATAACTCAAATAAAAAGTTTTGGGAAGCATGCTCATGTAAAATCAAAATAATTGAATTACCATGTGTATTAAAAAAAAGTGTTATGAATAAAGGGGACACAAAAAAGAATTCCCCAATTATGAAATAAAGCAATGCACATGGGATAAAAATAAATATTGAGATATGAGCATGTAACATCAAAAGTGAGAAAATATGGAAAATAGGTAAAGAAGCTTTGATTTAGAAAGTATGTATGTTAGGGGAGATCTTAGTCTAATTAAGGATTCACTTATTAGCTCACTTAGCCTTATACATATACCCTTACCTTTACCTTGGCCCCATTACAACCCTACTTAAGACCTCATGATTTTTGGTATGACTATATTCTATGATTGTTGATTGGTTAGATGAAGAACAAAGTTATAGAAAGAAAGAATAAAAAGAAGAATAGAGTGATTAACCCAATAAACACTAAGTGATTAGAGAGTAAACACAAAATCCAGTGAGGGTTCAATAGCTCATTAACATATATCTCTGCTTAAATTATTAATTGTCTTGCAACTTTTTTAACATTTTTTTAAAATGTTTTTCTCTCCTATCTCAATTGTAAAGGCACTTTATCACTATCTAAGGCTTGGCTATATATATATATATATATATATATATATATATATATATATATATATATATATACATGACTCCTTGAGAATGTGAATTAATTTAACTACATTCAAGCTTTATATTCAAGTGAATAAAAAAATTAGAATTGTATGATGCATCATTCATCTAGGTAGTTGCATTCAGATTAGATTGCATTGCATGACATTCCACCACTTTAACCTTACTTTTTACCTTGGATTTAGCATGAGGACATGCTATTGTTTAAGTGTAGGGAGGTTGATAAACCCATATTTTATGATATATTTTGTGCTTAAATTGAGTGATTTATTCAATCCTTCACCCACTTATTCATATTAATTGCATGATTTTACTTTTCGTTCCTTATTATATGATGTATGTGGATAACATGTTATCTATGCTTAAAATTAATTATTTTAATTACCCTTATTATCATTCGATGCCGTGATTAGTGTGTTGAGTAGTTTCAGATCTTCTAAGGCAGGAATGACTCAAAGGATGGAAAGGAAACATACAAAAAATGAAAGGAAAGCACAAAACGGAGTTTTTGGAGAAACTGGCATCCACGCGATCGCATGGGCGACGCGGGCGCATACCAAGCGCGAATCAACAGCGATGCGGCGGCATGACTGACGCGACCACGTGACAGGAAAAGCCCCGAATGACGCGACCGCGTGACCCACGTGGACGCGTGACAGAGGCCACGCACCAGAAATTGCAGAAAATGCTCCCAGCGATTTTTGAAGCCCTTTTTGGCCCAAATCCAAGTCCAGAAGGCATAGACCAGAGGTTATGAAGTGAGGGAATGCATCCATTCAAATGGAGCTCGCCAATTTAGTTACTTCTGATGATTTAGATTTAGTTTGGAGAGAGGTTCTCTCCTCTCTCTCTTAGCATTTAGGATTTCTCTTAGTTTTAGGAGTGACTCTCGATCCCAGGTTTAATGTTCCTTTACTTTAAGCTTCCCTTTCACTTTTATTCATTCCATTACTTTAGTTGATTATTTACTTTTGCCATTTAATTTATGAATTCTTCTATGTTCCAGATTATTTGAATTAATGTTATTTGAGGTATTTCAGTTTATTATTGCCTTCTTTTATTTATGTCACCATTGCTTTCAATCTGGAGACATTTTTATTCCAGCAAATTTACTTTTTCGCTATTGGTCTTGGTTAAGAAATCAGTAACTCAGGAGTTATCTTAACTCAACATAATTGATAACTGTTATCTTTGCTAATTGAATTGAATTTCAATAATCCCAATCTTTTCTTAGGAAATAAATAGGATTCGAAGGTCAAACTAATTAACCCCTTGACTTTCCTTTGCTTTAGCAAAGGTTAACTAAGTGGAATTAAGATTCAATCTTCTTTATTATTGAGAAGGGTAACTAATTTGGACTTCCAATTTCCCATCCCTTGCCAAAAGTTTGCTTTACAGTATTTATTTATTTTAATTGCTATTTAAATTATTTGTCATATTTGTTCCTCATTCTTGAAACCCCGAATTTACAATCTCCATAACCAATAATAAGAACATACTTCCCTGTAGTTCCTTGAGAAGACGACCCGAGGTTTGAATACTTTGGTTAACAATTTATTTAGGGGTTTGTTACTTGTGACAACCAAAATGTTTGTATGAAAGTACTTTTGAAGGTTTAGAAACTATAGTTGCAACGAGGATTTATCCGTAAATTTCTAGACCATGCAAAAGTTCCTCTCGTCAGTCTCCAATCTCTCTAAAACCACTCATAGTTTTATTACTGAAACAAGATCCTCCATCAGGAATCTGGAGGTATAGATTGGTCAGTAATGAGCGGATATTTTATATTCTTTTTGGCATCATTTTCATATAGTTTTCATTATGTTTTGTTTAAGTTTTATTATATTTTCATAGGTTTTAATACAAAATTCACATTTTTGGATTCTACTTTGAGTTTGTATGTTTTATGGTAATTTCAGGTATTTTCTGGCTGAAATTGAGTTGCTTGAGCAGAAGTCTGATTTAGAAGTAGAGAAAGGACTGCAGATGCTGTCAGGATTTGACCTCTGTTCACTAGAAGGAGCTTTTCTAGAGCTACAAAATTCCAAATGGTCCTCTCTCAACGGCTATGGAATGCTAACATCAAAGGCTTTCCAGAAATATATCATAGTCTATATTTGTTTCGGAAATGAAGGCCCAAAACTAGCGTTCAATGCCAGCTACTAGCCTCAGTCCTGGCGTCCAGCTCCCACAGGGGAGCAACTAGAGTCCAACGCCCAAAAGAGGGTCCCTAGCCAACGTTCAATGCCCCTAAGGGACACTAGCATGTGGGAAACACTTAAGCTCAGCCCAAACACTCACCAAGGGGGCCCCAGAAGTGGATTTTCACACTAATAGACTAGTTTATCATATTTATGTAATCCTTAGTCATTAGGTTAGTATATATAGGAGAAGATCACCATTGTTTTGGATCTTCTTCCTCCCCCATTTGAATACTTTACTACTTTTGTACAATATGAGTCTTTAAACCTCCCAAGTTAAGATTAGGAGCTCTGCTGAGTTTTATGGATTAATGATGACTTGCATCATTTACCCTTTTTTCTTATCTAAAAAGGATCATAAAAGAGCATAATCTCATTAAATCATTGCAATTCATGAACTAATTGATGAATATTATGGTACATTACTTTGAAATAGGTTTGTGCTGAATTTCAGGTGAAAAGAACAAAAAAAGGGAAGAAAACAACAAAATAAAGCCGGGCGTGTGAAACTGGCATGCTACTTGGAACAAACGCCATGAAAGTATGTGGGCGTGGCATGCCAGGAGCTGGGCATGGCACGCTAATCGTATTTTCCAGAGAAGGTTCTCAAAGCTTTAACATGGGCGTGGCACACCAGGAGTCAGGCGTGGCACGCCAGTTACATTTTCCAGAGAGCAAAGATGAAAGCCACAAAAGGGGGCGTGGCACGCCAGGCTGGGCATGGCACGCCAACTCCATTGAACACCATGGGGCGTGCCACTTGAGCTTGTGGGCGTGGCATGCTAGAAAAGAACAAACACTGGGCGTGCCACTTGGTATCAAAGGCGTGGCACGCCAGCTCTAATCCAACACTTGGGAGTGCCACTTGAACAGCAGGGCATGGCACGCCAATTCAACTTTGCAGAGAAGAAAATGATGCACACACAATGGGCATGGCATGCCAGACACTGGGCGTGCCACGCTAGTTTAACTCTCCAGGGAGGAATCAAACACACATAAGGGGCGTGTCACGCCTGACCCTGGGCGTGCCACGCCAGTTCAACTTTCCAGAGAGTAGAAGAAGAAAAAGACCTGGGCGTGCCACTTGGGCTCGAAGGCGTGGCACGACAGGCTAACCAAGCATTAAAAAGGCCTGGGCGTGCCACTTGGGTTCGAAGGCGTGGCATGCCATTCTAACGAATGTTCAAAAAAACCCTGGGCGTGCCACTTGAGGGACTAGGTGTGGCGCGCCAAGCCAAACTTATTGGCTAGGCGTGGCACGCCACTCAAGCGCCAGCCACACGCCAAGCCTGGAGAAGTCACGTTTTTGGAGTTCTCTTTCCCTCCAGCTGTAATTTTCTTTTTTCTTTTATATTTTCTTAATTCTAGTGCTAGGAGTAGTATAAATAAGCACTGAAAGTACTGAGAAGGGGTTGTTGAGTAGTAGTTTTGTTGAGATATAGTTAGATTTACTTTTCACATCATCTCTTCCATCTCTTTTACTTTTCTCTTAAGCTATGAGTAGCTAAATTCCCTCTCATTGAGAGAGGGAACTCTGTTGTACTTGATGGATTAATGATAGTGAATTTCTTCTTCTCTTCATCTTCTCTTTGATTTGGTAAAAGGAATTTTGTTTTAATGCTAGTGTTCAATCATCTTGGGAAAGAGGTTGAATGCAAAATGGGTTTCAAGTGAAGCTTGGAAAAGGAAACATGAAACCATGCTTGAAATCCCTTCTCACAATTGAGTAGATCTGAATTTTGGTGATTGGATATGGTGACATATAATCCACCCACTATTTGGATCTATGAGGATGTGTGGTATAATCAGGGACCAAGCATATCTCTCTTCATGAGCAATTAGACCAAGGAATTGTCTGATTATCAAGATTTGAGAGATTAAATTACCAAGGGATTGGGGTTCAATCAATCATGATTGCCAAGAGGTCAATGAGTTGCATGATTGAAGATGAGATGAGCTGGATTTAATCCAAAGAGAACAACATCTCCTGATCTCAATGAATTTCCCCTATTATCATCTTCCACATTCTTTATAGCTTTCTTTACATTCTGTTATTCCCCTTTCCCATTTATAATTAAGTCATTTATGTTTCTGCACTTTACATTCTTGCCATTTACTTTTCTACAATTTACTGCTTCTCTTTACTTTTGAGTCATTTACATTTCTGCTCATTTAAATTTCTGCAATCACAATCTATATTCCTCAGCTTAACTAATTCACCCATTGATTAAAATTGCTCAAATCTACCAATCTCTGTGGATACGATCCCACTCCTAGTGGGTTATTACTTGACGATACTTTTTGGTGCGCTTGCCAAAAGAACGGATTTATTATTTTTATATGGGGAGTAAATTCCGGTCATCAAGTTTTATGGCGCCGTTGCCAGGATTGGTTTGAATTTGACAGTGATTAAATTGATGGGAAGTGGTGCACGAAATTGTGATCATCAACAATGGCACCAAAGGACTTGGAGCTCTCAAACATGAATCACACTTTGTCACAATTCCGCACAACTAACCAGCAAGTGCACTGGGTCGTCCAAGTAATACCATACGTGAGTAAGGGTCGATCCCACGGAGACTGTCGGCTTGAAGCAAGCTATGGTCACCTTGTAAATCTTAGTCAGGCGAATTCAGATGGTGATGGAGAATTGATAATTAAAAGATAAATAAAACATAAAATAAAGATAGAGATACTTATGTAATTCTTTGGTTGGAATTTCAGATAAGCGTATGAAGATGCTTTGTTCCTCCTGAACCTTTGCTTTCCTATTGCCTTCTTCCAATCATTCATACTCCTTTCTATGGCAAGCTTTATGTTGGGCATCACCATTGTTAATGGCTACTTCCCGTCCTCTCAGTGAAAATGTTCTACGCACGCTATCATCGCACGGCTAATCATCTGTCGGTTCTCGATCATGTTGGAATAGGATCCATTGATCCTTTTGCGTCGTCACACGCCCAACAATTGCGAGTTTGAAGCTCGTCACAGTCATCCCTTCCCAGATCCTACTCGGAATACCAGGGACAAGGTTTAGACTTTCCGGATCTCAAGAATGACCGCCAATAATTCTAGCCTATACCACGAAGGTTCGAATCTTAGATTAGAAACCCAACAGATACACATTCAAGCTTGTTTGCATGTAGAACGAAAGTGGTTATCAGTCACGTGTTCATAGGTGAGAATGGTGATGAGTGTCACATAATCATCACATTCATCATGTTCTTGGGTGCGAATGAATATCTTGGAGAAGAAATAGACTTGAGTTGAATAAAAAAACAATAGTACTTTGTATTAATTCATGAAGAACAGCAGAGCTCCACACCTTAATCTATGGTGTGTAGAAACTCCACCGTTGAAAATACAAAAGTGATAATGGTGTAAGCATGGCCGAATGGCCAGCCTCCAAGGTCTAGGGACTAAACGTCCAAAGATCCCCCTAATACAATAGTATAAGGTCCTATTTATAGAGAACTAGTAGCCTAGGGTTTACAGAAATCAGTAATTAATGCAGAGATCTTCTTCCGGGACCACTTGGTGTGTGCTTGGGCTGAGCATTGAAGCTTTCATGTGTAGAGACTTTTCTTGGAGTTAAACGCCAGCTTTTGTGCCAGTTTGGGCGTTTAACTCCAGTTTTATGCCAGTTCTGGCGTTAAACGCCAGAATTCTTGAGCTGACTTGGAAAGCCTGTTTGGGCCATCAAATCTCGGGCAAAGTATAGACTATTATATATTGCTGGAAAGTCCAGAATGTCTACTTTCCAACGCAATTGAGAGCGCATAAATTGGGCTTCTGTAGCTCCAGAAAATCCACCATGAGTGCAGGGAGGTCAGAATCCAACAGCATCTGCAGTCCTTTTTCAGCCTCTGAATAAGATTTTTGCTCAGGTCCCTCAATTTCAGCCAGAAAATATCTGAAATCACAGAAAAACACACAAACTCATAGTAAAGTCCAGAAAAGTGGTTTTTATTTAAAAGCTAATAAAAACATAATAAAAACTGACTAAAATATACTAAAAACATACTAAAAACAATGCCAAAAAGCGTATAAATTATCCGCTCATCACAACACTAAACTTAAATTGTTGCTTGTCCCCAAGCAACTGAAAATCAAATAAGATAAAAGGAAGAGAATATACAATGAATTCCAAAAACATCTATGAAGATCAGTATTAATTAGATGAGCGGGGCTTTTAGCTTTTTGCTTCTGAGCAGTTTTGGCATCTCACTTTATCCTTTGAAGTTCAGAATGATTGGCTTCTATAGGAACTCAGAATCCAGATAGTGTTATTGATTCTCCTAGTTAAGTATGTTGATTCTTGAACAGCTACTTTATGAGTCTTGGCCGTGACCCAAAGCATTTTGTTTTCCAGTATTACCACCGCATACATAAATGCCACAGACACATAACTAGGTGAACCTTTTCAGATTGTGACTCAGCTTTGCTAGAGTCCCCAATTAGAGGTGTCCAGTGCTCTTAAGCAGACTCTTTTTACTTTTGGACCACGACTTTAACCGCTCAGTCTCAAGTTTTCACTTGACACCTTCACGCCACAAGCACATGGTTAGGGACAGCTTGGTTTAGCCGCTTAGGCCAGGATTTTATTCCTGTGGGCCCTCCTATCCACTGATGCTCAAAGCCTTGGATCCCTTTTTATCACCCTTGCCTTTTGGTTTAAAGGGGTATTGGCTTTTTCTGCTTGCTTTTCTTTTTTTTCTTTCTTTCTTTTTTTTTTTTCGCATATATCCTTTTTTCCTGCAAGCTTTTCACTGCTTTTTCTTGCTTCAAGAATCAATTTTATGATTTTTTAGATCATCAGATAACATTTCTCGTTTTCTCTCATTCTTTTAAGAGCCAACAATTTTAACATTCATAAACAATCAAATTCGAAAAATATGCACTGTTCAAGCATTCATTCAGAAAAACAATAGTATTGCCACCACATCAAAATAATTAAACTGTTTTAAAATTTGAAATTCATGCACTTCTTTTTCTTTTTCAATTAAAAACATTTTTCATTTAAGAAAGGTGATGGATTCATTTTCATAGCTTTAAGGCATAGACACTTAGACACTAATGATCATGTAATAAAGACACAAACATAAATAAACATAAAGCACAATTTTCGAAAAATAGAAAATAAAGAACAAGGAAATTAAAGAACGGGTCCACCTTAGTGATGGTGGCTTGTTCTTCCTCTTGAAGATCTTATGGAGTGCTTGAGCTCCTCAATATCTCTTCCTTGCCTTTGTTGCTCCTCTCTCATGGTCCTTTGGTCTTCTCTAATTTCATGGAGGAGGATGGAATGCTCTTGGTGCTCCACCCTTAGTTGTCCCATGTTGGAACTTAATTCTCCTAGGGAGGTGTTGATTTGCTCCCAATAGTTTTGTGGAGGAAAATGCATCCCTTGAGGCATCTCAGGGATTTCATGATGAGGAGTTTCCTCAATCTCTTGTCCATGAGTGGGATCTCTTGTTTGCTCCATCCTTTTCTTAGTGATGGGCTTGTCCTCATCAATGAGGATGTCTTCCTCTATGTCAATTCCAACTGAATTGCAGAGGTGACAAATGAGGTGAGGAAAGGCTAACCTTGCCATAGTAGAGGACTTGTCTACCACCTTGTACAGTTCTTGGGATATAACCTCATGAACTTCTACTTCCTCTCTAATCATGATGCTATGAATCATGATAGCCCGGTCTATAGTAACTTCAGATCGATTGCTAGTAGGAATGATTGAGCATTGGATAAACTCCAACCATCCCCTAGCCACGGGCTTGAGGTCATGCCTTCTTAGTTGAACCGGCTTCCCTCTTGAATCTCTCTTCCATTGAGCGCCCTCTTTACAGATGTCCATGAGGACTTGGTCCAACCTTTGATCAAAGTTGACCCTTCTAGTGTATGGGTGTGCATCTCCTTGCATCATAGGCAAATTGAATGTCAACCTTACATTTTCTGGACTAAAGTCCAAGTATTTCCCTTGGACCATTGTAAGCCAATTCTTGGGGTCCGGGTTCACACTTTGATCATGGTTCTTGGTGATCCATGCATTGGCATAGAACTCTTGAACCATTAAGATTCAGACTTATTGAATGGGGTTGGTGAGAACTTCCCAACCTCTTCTTCGGATCTCATGTCGGATCTCCGGATATTTGCCCTTTTTGAGCTTAAAAGGGACCTCGGGGATCACCTTCTTCTTGGCCACAACTTCATAGAAGTGGTCTTGATGCACCCTTGAGAGGAATCTCTCCATCTCCCATGACTCGGAGGTGGAAGCTTTTGCCTTCCCTTTCCTCTTTCTAGAGGTTTCTCCGGCCTTTGGTGCCATAAATGGTTTTGGAAAAACAAAAAGCTTTAGCTTTTACCACACCAAACTTAGAAGGTTTGCTTGTCCTCGAGCAAAAGAATAAAGAAGAGAGTAGAAGAAGAAGAAATAGAGGAGATGGAGGGGGCCTAGTGTTTCGGCCAAGGGGGATAGGTAGTGTGTATATTGTGTGAAAATGAAGGAGTGAAAATGGGTTTATATAGGAGTGGAGAGGGGGGTATGGTTCGGCCATAATGGATGGGTTTGGGTGGGAAAGTGGTTTGAATTTGAATGGTGAGGTATGTGGGGTTTTATGAAGGATAGATGTGAGTGGTGAAGAGAATGGTGGAATTTAATAGGTGAGGGATTTTTGGGGAAGAGGTATTGAGGTGATTGGTGAATGGGTGAAGAAGAGAGAGAGAGGTGGGGTAGGTGGGGATCCTGTGGGGTCTACAGATCCTGAGGTGTCAAGGATATCTCATCCCTGCACCATGTGGCGTGCAAAACGCCCCTTGCTGCCAATCCTGGCGTTAAACGCCAGGCTACTGCCTATTTCTAGTGTTTAATGCCAGCTTCTTGCCCATTCCTGGCGTTAAACGCCAGTCTGGTGCCCATTTCTGGCGTTAAACGCCCAGAATGGTGCCAGACTGGGCGTTTAACGCCCATTCTGCTACCCTTACTGGCGTTTAAACGCCAGTAAGTTCCTCTTTCAGGGTGTTCTATTTTTCATTCTGTTTTTCCTTCTATTTTTTCTTTTTCAATTGTTTTTGTGACTTCACATGATCATCAACCTACATAAAATATAAAATAACAAAAGAAAATAGAAATTTAATATAGATAGTTAAAGATTGGGTTGCCTCCCAACAAGCGCTTCTTTAATGTCAATAGCTTGACAGTGGCTCTCATGGAGCCTCACAATTGTTCAGAGCAATGATGGAACTTCCCAACACCAAACTTAGAGTTTGAACGTGGGGGTTCAACACCAAACTTAAAGTTTGGTTGTGGCCTCCCAACACCAAACTTATAGTTTGACTGTGGGGGCTCTGTTTGTCTCTGTATTGAGAGAAGCTCTTCATGCTTCCTCTCCGTGGTTATAGAGGGGTATCTTTGAGCTTTAAACACAAGGGAGTCTTTATTCACTTGAATGATCAATTCTCCTCTGTCAACATCAATCACAGCTTTTGCTGTAGCTAGGAAGGGTTTGCCAAGGATGATGGATTCATCCATGCACTTCCCAGTCTCTAGGATTATGAAGTCAGCAGGGATGTAGTGGCCTTCAACCTTTACCAAGACATCCTTTACAAGTCCATAAGCCTGTTTCTTTGAATTGTCTGCCATCTCTAGTGAGATTCTAGCAGCTTGTACCTCAATGATCCCTAGCTTCTCTATTACAGAGAGAGGCATAAGGTTTATACTTGACCCTAGGTCACACAGAGCCTTCTCAAAGGTCATGGTGCCTATGGTACAAGGGATTGAGAATTTTCCAGGGTCTTGTCTCTTCAGAGGTAATCTCTGCCTAGTCAAGTCATCCAGTTCTTTGATGAGCAATGGAGGTTCATCGTCCCAAGTCTCATTACCAAACAACCTGGCATTTAGCTTCATGATTGCTCCAAGGTACTTAGCAACTTGCTCTTCAGTAACATCTTCATCCTCTTCAGAGGAAAAATACTCGTCAGAGCTTATGAATGGCAAAAGTAAATTCAATGGAATCTCTATGGTCTCTGTGTGAACCTCAGATTCCCATGGTTCCTCATCATGGAACTCCATGGAGGTCAGTGGACGTCCATTGAGTTCTTCCTTAGTGGAGATCACTGCCTCTTCCTTCTCTCCAGGTTCGGCCATGTGAGACATGTTTATGGCCTTGCACTCTCTCTTTGGATTCTCTTCTGTGCTGCTTGGGAGAGTACTAGGAAGGAGTTCAGTAATTTTCTTACTCAGATGACCCACTTGTGCCTCCAAATTTCTAATGGAGGACCTTGTTTCAGTCATGAAACTTTAAGTGGTGTTGATTAGGTCAGAGACAATGGTTGCTAAGTCAGAGTGGGTTTGCTTAGAATTCTCTATCTGTTGCTGAGAAGATGATGGAAAGGGCTTGCTATTGCTAAACCTGTTTCTTCCACCATTATTGTTATTGAAACCTTGTTGAGGTCTCTATTGATCCTTCTATGAGAGATTTGGATGATTTCTCCATGAAGGATTATAGGTGTTTCCATAGGGTTCTCCCATGTAATTCACCTCTTCCATTGCAGGGTTCTCAGGATCATAAGCTTCTTCTTCAGGGGAAACTTCCTTAGTACTGCTTGGTGCAGCTTGCATTCCAGACAAACTCTGAGAAATCATATTGACTTGCTGAGTCAATATTTTGTTCTGAGCCAATATGGCATTCAGAGTATCAATCTCAAGAACTCCTTTCTTCTGAGTTGTCCCATTATTCACAGGGTTCCTTTTAGAAGTGTACATGAATTGGTTATTTACAACCATTTCAATGAGTTCCTGAGCTTCTGCAGGCGTCTTCTTCAGATGAAGAGATCCTCCAGCAGAGCTATCCAATGACATCTTGGATAGTTCAGGCAGACCATCATAGAAGATACCTATGATGCTCCATTCAGAAAGCATGTCAGAAGGACACCTTCTGATCAATTGCTTGTATCTTTCCCAAGCTTCATAGAGGGATTCACCTTCCTTCTGTTTGAAGATTTGGACTTCCACTCTAAGCTTGCTCAATTTTTGAGGTGGAAAGAACTTTGCCAAGAAGGCATTGACTAGCTTTTCCCAAGAGTTCAGGCTTTCTTTAGGTTGTGAATCCAACCATGTCCTAGCTCTGTCTCTTACAACAAAAGGAAAGAGCATAAGTCTGTAGACTTCAGGGTCAACCCCATTGGTCTTGATAGTGTCACAGATTTACAAGAATTTAGCTAAGAGCTGATGAGGATCTTCTAATAGAAGTCCATGAAATTTGCAATTCTGTTAAATTAGAGAAACTAATTGAGGCTTAAGCTCAAAGTTGTTTGCTCCAATGGCAGGGATTGAGATGCTTCTCCCATAGAAGTCTGGAGTAGGTGCAGTAAAGTCACCAAGCACCTTCCTTGCATTGTTGGCATTGTTGTTTTCGGCTGCCATGGTTTCTTCTTCCTTGAAAAGCTCTGTTAGGCCCTCTAGAGAGAATTGTGCTTTAGCTTCTCTTAGCTTTCTCTTCAAGGTCCTTTCAGGTTCAGGATCAGCTTGAACAAGTATGCCTTTATCTTTGCTCCTGCTCATATGAAAGAGAAGAGAATAAGAAAGTAGGAAATCCTCTATGTCTTAGTATAGAGATTCCTTCAGGTGTCAGAGGAAAAGAAGAATAGAAGGAGGAAGTAGAGAGAGGAGAATTCGAACTTATCGAGAGGGATAGAGTTCAAATTGCACCTTGAGGAGGAGTGTTAGTCCCTTAAATAGAAATATGTGAGAAGAGGGGAAGAATTTTCGAAAATTAATTAAAAGATTTTGAAATAATTAAAAGAAATTTTTGAAAATTTGATTGATGATTTTCGAAAACTAAGATTGGGAAAGAAATAAAGTGATTTTTGAAAAAGATTTTGAAATTAGAAATTAAAAAGATATGATTGAAAATTAATTTTGAAAAAGATGTGATTGAAAAGATATGATTGAGAAGATATGATTGAAGATCAAATTAAAAAGAGAAAGTTTTAAAATTAAAGTTGATTACTTGACTAACAAGAATTTAGAAGATATGATTCTAGAATTTAAAATTTGATCCTTTCTTAATAGGCAAGTAACAACTTGAAAATTTTGAATTAAATCACTAATTGTAGCAAGGATTTTCGAAAATAGTAATAAAAAAATTGAAAAGAAATTGATTTTGAAAAGATATGATTTGAAAAAGATTTGATTTTGAAAAATTATGAAGATTTGAAAAAAATTTGAATTAAAAACAAAATCTTCCCTCTAGTGTCATTCTGGCGTTAAACGCCCAGAATGGCATCCATTCTGGCGTTTAACGCCCACAATCCTACCTTTTTGGGTGTTAAACGCCCAGCCAGGTACCCTGGCTGGCGTTTAAACGCCAGTTTTCCTTCTTCACTGGGCGTTTTGAACACCCAGCTTTTTCTGTTTGATTCCTCTGCTGAATGTTCTGAATCTTCAATTCTCTGTGTTATTGACTTGAAAAGACACAATTTAAAAATTTTTTTGAATTTTTAAATGATGAGAAACAATAATAAAAAGAATGCAACTAAGATTAAACAACCAATGCATGCAAGACACCAAATTTAGAAGTTTGTATACTAAGGACTATAACAATTTAAAAATGCATGTAAGAAATAACAAAAGACACAAAATAAGAGAAATTAAAGATCAGAGCTATGAATTCATCAAGAACAACTTGAAGATCAATGAAGAACATAATGCATATATTCGAAAAATGCAAAAAGAATAAAGACATGCAATTGACACCAAACTTAAAAATTGATACTAGACTCAAACAAGAAACATAAAATATTTTTGATTTTTATGATTTTATAAATTTTTTTGTGGTTTTTCGAAAATTATATAAAAAAGAAAATAAAGAGAATCAAAACTTTTAATAAGAATTCCAGGAATCATGCAATGTTAGTCTAAAGTTTTAGTCTAAAAAGGATTAGACATGGCTAGCCAAGCTTCAGCAGGACATTACATTCAGCAGCTAAATTGATGAGAATCAATCAGCTTTTGTGATGATAAGAACATCACCTTGAAACTCTAGAATTCATTCTTAAAAATTCTGAAAGATAAAAAGAAAAGTACCTAATCTAAGCAACAAGATGAACCGTCAGTTGTCCAAACTCGAACAATCCCCGGCAACGGCGCCAAAAACTTGGTGCACGAAATTGTGATCATTAACAATGGCGCCAAAGGACTTAGAGCTCTCAAACGTGAATCACACTTTGTCATAATTCCGCACAACTAACCAGCAAGTGTACTGGGTCGTCCAAGTAATACCTTACGTGAGTAAGGGTCGATCCCACGGAGACTGTCGGCTTGAAGCAAGCTATGGTCACCTTGTAAATCTCAGTCAGGCGAATTCAGATGGTGATGGAGAATTGATAATTAAAAGATAAATAAAACATAAAATAAAGATAGAGATACTTATGTAATTCTTTGGTTGGAATTTCATATAAGCGTATGAAGATGCTTTGTTCCTCCTGAACCTCTGCTTTCCTATTGTCTTCTTCCAATCATTCATGGTCGTTTCCATGGCAAGCTTTATGTTGGGCATCACCGTTATCAATGGCTACTTTCCGTCCTCTCAGTGAAAATGTTCTACGCACACTGTCACCGCACGGCTAATCATCTGTCGGTTCTCGATCATGTTGGAATAGGATCCATTGATCCTTTTGCGTCTGTCACACGCCCAACAATCGCGAGTTTGAAGCTCGTCACAGTCATCCCTTCCCAGATCCTACTTGGAATACCACAGACAAGGTTTAGACTTTCCGGATCTCAAGAATGACCGCCAATAATTCTAGCCTATACCACGAAGGTTCCAATCTTAGATTAGAAACCCAAGAGATACACATTCAAGCTTGTTTGCATGAAGAACAGAAGTGGTTGTCAGTCACGCGTTCATAGGTGAGAATGATGATGAGTGTCACATAATCATCATATTCATCATGTTCTTGGGTGCGAATGAATATCTTGGAGAAGAAATAGACTTGAATTGAATAGAAAAACAATAGTACTTTGTATTAATTCATGAAGTACAGCAGAGCTCCACACCTTAATCTATGGTGTGTAGAAACTCCACCGTTGAAAATACAAAAGTGATAATGGTGTAAGCATGGCCGAATGGCCAGCCTTCAAGGTCTAGGGACTAAACGTCCAAAGATCCCCCTAATACAATAGTATAAGGTCCTATTTATAGAGAACTAGTAGCCTAGGGTTTACAGAAATCAGTAATTAATGCAGAAATCTTCTTCCAGGCCCACTTGGTGTGTGCTTGGGTTGAGCATTGAAGCTTCCATGTGTAGAGACTTTTCTTGGAGTTAAACACCAGCTTTTGTGCTAGTTTGGGCTTTTAACTCCAGCTTTTGTGCCAGTTCCGGCGTTAAACGCCAGAATTCTTGAGCTGACTTAAAACGCCTGTTTGGGCCATCAAATCTCAGGCAAAGTATGGACTATTATATATTGCTAGAAATTCCAGGATGTCTACGTTCCAACGCACATGAGAGCGCGCCAATTGGGCTTCTGTAGCTCTAGAAAATCCACTTCGAGTGCAGGGAGGTCAGAATCCAACAGCATCTGCAGTCCTTTTTTAGCCTCCGAATCAGATTTTTGCTCAGGTCCCTCAATTTCAGCCAGAAAATACCCGAAATCACAGAAAAATACACAAACTCATAGTAAAGTCCAGAAAAGTGATTTTTAAATAAAAACTAATAAAAACTAATAAAAACTAACTAAAATATACTAAAAACATACTAAAAACAATGCCAAAAAGCGTATAAATTATCCGCTCATCAGGAAGCTAGACTAAGCACTTTTAATTACCTTGTTAATTCCTTTCATTTCAATTCTTTAGTTTTCTTAATTCTTTTTATTTTTTATTTGATCATTTTAGCTGTTCATTGTTCATATTTCCATTTTTTTACTACTCTAGTAACTGTTTGATTAATTGCACTAACCAAACTAACCACCAGTCTTAACAAGAAGTGATTCCTTCACTTGTCCTCTGTCTGCTGTTTATTGAATTTATGACAGGTAGAAGAGGAAAAACTTCATCTTCGTTTGATAGTGAACCTGAGAGGACCTTCCTGAGATTAAGGAGGGAAGTAAGAGGCAAAGGAATAGTTGGAGAGGAAGTAGTGGAGGAAGATCTGGGAGTTACTATGGAGGAAGAGGTGCATAACCATGTTGGAGAAGATGCTGGCAATCATGTTGGGCAAGAAAGGAGAGTTTTAGGCTCTTATATCAATCCAAATCCTGGAAACTATGGCAGCAACATTCTAAAGCCAACAATCCATGCTAACAACTTTGAGTTGAAACCTCAACTCATCACACTTGTCCAGAATAATTGCTCATTTGGAGAGAATGCCCAAGAGGACCCCAACCAACATCTCACTACATTCTTGAGGATTTATGACATTGTAAAGTTCAATGGTGTACACCCTGACACCTACAAACTAGTTTTGTTTCCATTTTCTCTCAGAGATAAGGCAGCAAAGTGGTTAGAAGCGTTTCCTAAGGAGAGCTTAACAACTTGGGATGAGGTTGTGAACAAGTTTCTAGCAAGATTCTACCCTACACAGAGAGTCAATAGATTGAGAGCTGAGGTACAAACCTTCAGACAGCAAGATGGTGAAACACTTTATGATGCCTGGGAGAGGTTCAAAGACTTGACAAGGAAGTTCCCTCCAGATATGTTCAACGAATGGGTTCAATTACACATCTTTTATGAAGGGCTGTCATATGAAGCAAAGAAAGCTGTAGACCACTCTTCAGGGGGATCATCTATTATTCTGGACACAATTGGGCGAGGGGTCTTCGGACTCCCTCTTCTCACCCACACTTCTCTCCTCTTTTCTTTCTTACTTTGTAAATAATTTAGTTATAAATCACTAACTCTTTCCGTGGGAAAAGAGAGCTCTATTGTTTTTCAATGGATTGATTATTTTTATTCTTCTTCTTCTCTTCATCTCTCTTTGATTTACTTGAAGGATTTTTGTTCTTCATTCTAGCATTCAATTATCTTGGAAAAGAGATTGAATGTATTTGGGTTTTATGGGAACCTTGGAAGAGGAAACATAAAACCATGCTTGAAAATCCTTCTCACACTTGAATAGATTTGGGTTTTGGTTGGGATACGGTGACATTTAATCTCTCTATTATTTGGGTCTAGAAAAGTGTGTGGTATAATTAGGGATCATTCTGCATATCTTCTCATGAGCAATTAGACCAAAGAATTGGCTATTGATCAAGATATGAGAGATTGAGTCACCAAGGAATTGGGGCTCAATCAATCATGATTGCCAAGAGGTGAATGAGTTACATGATTGAAGATGAGATGGAATCAATTAATTTGGAGAATGCAATATCTCTTGATCCCAATGTTTATTATATCTTTCTTTCTTTTATTTAATTTATGGTTATTTACATTTTCTACACTTTATATTTCCAGTACTTTACTTTCCTTGCCATTTACTTTCTTGCACTTTATTGCTTTCCTTTACTTTCATGTCATTTACATTTTCTTGTTTGATTATCACTTCAATTATGATAGTCTAACTAGGATAATCAATTAACTATTGTTTGCTTTAATCTGTTAATCTCTGTAGGATTCGACTCCACTCCTAGTGGGTTATTACTTGATGATATTTGGTGCACTTGCTAAAGAACGGATTCATTTTTTATGGGGAATGAATTCCGGTCATCAAGTTTTATGGTGGAGCAAACCCTTGCTTTGCTCTCCGTTTTTTACCTCTTCTTCAACTCTTCTTCAAACTTTCAAACCTCTTTTCTCACCCCAATGGCACCACCAAGAGCCTTATCATCAAAGAAGAGAAAGACCAAGGAACTAACCTCCGGATCCTCAAGCTTCAATGAATACAAGTTCCTCTCATCATTCAACCAAAACCAATTTTATGGTTGAGTGAGTGAAAGGCAAATCATTCCGGAGGTAGGCTTCCAACTTAGAAGGAATGAGCATCTAAAAATCAATAGAAAGATCAACAATAGAGGATGGACACTCTTGTGTAACCCACTGATGAGCGGATATTTTATACGCTTTTTGGGGGTATTTTCATGTAGTTTTTAGTAGGATCTAGCTACTTTTTAGTATATTTTTATTAGTTTTTATGCAAAAATCACATTTCTGGACTTTACTATGAGTTTGTGTGTTTTTCTGTGATTTCAGGTATTTTCTGGCTGAAATTGAGAGACCTGAGCAAAAATCTGATTCAGAGGCTGAAAAAGGACTGCAGATGCTGTTGGATTCTGACCTCCCTGCACTCGAAATAGATTTTCTGGAGCTACAGAGACCCAATTGGCGCGCTCTCAATTGCGTTGGAAAGTAGACATCCAGGGCTTTCCAGAAATATATAATAGTTTATGCTTTGCCCAATCTTTGATGACGCAAATTGGCGTTTAACGCCAAGTCTTTAACCTATTCTGGCGTTAAACGCTAGAAACAGGTTGCAAACCAGAGTTAAACGCCAGAAACAGGCTACAACCTGGCGTTTAACTCCAAAAAAAGTCTCTACACATGGAAGCTTCAATGCTCAGCCCAAGCATACACCAAGTGGGCCCTGGAAGTGGATTTCTGCACTATCTATCTTAGTCTACTCAATTTCTGTAAACCTAGGTCACTAGCTTAGTATAAAAACTATTTTTAGAGATTTATTTGGCATCGCATGACATTTTGACGTTTTACATTGTATCTCTACAGCATGAGTCTCTAAACTCCATGATTGGGGGTGAGGAGCTCTGCTGTGTCTCGATGAATTAATGCAATTACTTCTATTTTCTATTTAACACGCTTGTTTCTGTTCTAAGATAATCACTTGTACCTAACCGTGAAGAATGTGATGATCCATGACACTCATCATCATTCTCAACCTATGAACACGTTCCTGACAACCACTTACGTTCTATCTGTAATAGCTTGAGTGTATATCTCTTGGGTTCCTGGTTCAGGAGTTTGATTGCCTCTCCTGACAACAGAGCGTTCAAATCCCTTAATCCAGAGTCTTCGTGGTAAAAGCTAGAATCAATTGGCAGCATCCCTGAGATCCAGAACGTCTAAACCTTGTCTGTGGTATTCTGAGTAGGATTCGGGAAGGGATGACTGTGACGAGCTTCAAACTCACAAGTATTGGGCGTAGCGACAGACGCAAAAGGATCAATGGATCTTATTCCAACACAAGTGAGAACCGACAGATGATTAGCCATGTACATAGACCCTTTTCACTGAGAGGACGGATGGTAGCCATTGACAACGGTGATCCACTAACATACAGCTTGCCATAGAAGGAGCCTTGCGTGTGTGAAGAAGAAGATGGGAGGAAAGCAGAGATCCAAAAGACGAAGCATCTCCACAACCTCAATCTGTTCTCAATTACTGCATAACAAGTATTTATTTGATGCTCTTTTACTTTTTACAATTGAAATTAAGAATTATCATTGATATCTTGACTAAGAATTACAAGATAACCATAGCTTGCTTCAAGCCGGCAATCTCCGTAGGATCGACCCTTACTCACGTAAGGTATTACTTGGACAACCCAGTGCACTTGCTGGTTAGTGGTACGAGTTGTGAAAAGTGTGATTTACAATTCGTGCACCACCCACCAAGGAAGGTGGTGGAGAGCTTGAATAGAGAATTCTATGCCAATGTAGTTTCACAACCTGGGCAACCTTATGGCTATCTGAGTTATGTTAGGGGGAAAAGCTATTGACTATAGCGCCTCCAACATAGATAGGATGCTGATGGTGAAGCAAACAAACTCCACCCGGAGCTATGAAGAGAGGATAAAGCAACAAGATCCTGGCTTTGAAAAGATCCTGAATGAGATTTGTGTACTGAATGTGCACTGGATAAATGACAAAGATGGGAGGCCTAATCAACTAAGAAGAAGGGATTTGAACCCCCAAGCTAGAGGGTGGCTGGATTTTGTGAGAAGGTCTCTCAACCCAACATCCAACACTTCAGAAGTGACATTAGAAAGAGCTGTGCTCATATACAGCATAATGAAGGGAGAAAATATCAATGTTGGGGAGATGATTGCCAACAATATCAACAGGGTGCTGAAAAGTACCAAGGATAGCACAAGGTTGGCCTTTCCAAGTATCATCCAAAGGCTGTGTGATGAAGTTGGGGTCGAAAAGATTATTGATGAAGTGCTGGTGGACCAAGAGAAGCCTATAACTACCAAAAAGATGGCCAAAGTGGTGGCTGTCAACCCATTTCAGAGAGCAAGGGAGCACAGAGCTCATGTTCATGAGCCACAAGGTCCACCACACCAAGAAGAAGAAGCTAAAGATCAACCACAATACCTACCACTTCCGCTACCACCATATACACAATTTCCTGAAGGTTTCAATTGGGAGCAAATGCAAGAAGACGTTCACCAGATGAAGGGAGATATACAACACTTGAGAGAAGATGTCAACCAACTCAAAGAGCAACAACAACAATGGGATCAAATGCAAGAGAGCATACAACAACTCCAAGGAAGCATGGAGTACATGAAGGAGCAACAAGGCCAATTCAACTGGGGAGAAATGAAAAGTTGTCTTTACTCAGTAATGGAGCAACAACAAATCCAGCAAGGGAATCTGGCTGAATTCAGAGCCTTTTTGAAGCCAGAACCTGATGCACGGAAACTTATCTCTCAACAAATTTTCCTTCAGCAAGTATACCGAACTGTCCTCAAGTAAAAACACACAATAGAATGAGGTCGAATCCCACAGGGATTGATTGGTCAAGTAACTTTAATTAGAGGAATGTTCTAGTTGAGCTAGCAAAAATTGAGTTGAGAAATTGTAGAAAATTAAATGGCGGAAAAGCCAATAACAGAAAATGTAAGTGTTGGAAATAAATGGCAGAATGTAAATTGCAAAAAATAAATTGCAGAATCTTAAATGGGGATTTGGGGAGATGAGCATAAAAGTAAATGGCAGAAGGTAAAGAGAATGGGTAAGATCAGAAATGGGGGATTCATTGGGCTTAGGAGATGTTGCATTCTCCAGATCAAGTTCATTCTCATCTCTTCCTCAATCAATGCATTCATTGATCTCCTTGGCAATCTTAAGTGATTGGATCCCAATTCCTTGGCAACCCAATCTCTCTAAGCTTGAACAATTGTCTAATTCCTTGATTTAATTGCTCATGGGAAGACATAAAGTATGGTCACTGATATTACCACATGTATTTCCAAATCAAAGTGTTGGTAGGATTATATGTCTCTATATCCATCCAAACCCCAATTTGGTCCAACATGAGAAAGCAATTCTAGCGTGATCTCCGCATCCCTTTTCCAAGGCTCAGAGGAGATCCAATTATGGAGATATTCTTTTCCAAGACAACTAACCAATTGATTTAAGATCGAAGGATTTCTAGTAAATCAAGTGAAAATAAAGAAGAAGAAGAAGAATGAAAACTATAATTGATCCATCAAATTACAATAGAGCTCCCTAACCCAATGAAAAGGGGTTTAGTTGTTCATAGCTCTGGAAATGGAAGATGATAGAGAAGAGTACATTCTGAAATTAAACTAGAAATTTTAGAGAAAGTAAAATGTACAAAGTACAGCCCTCCAAATTACAGGTCCCCCCTCCAATCCCCATATATACTACTCTTCTGATCTTCTAGTTAGCTCTTTAAGTCTTGGATATGGGCCCTTGATCTTTAGTTGAAGCAGTTACAGTCTTCAGTGGGCTCAACTTTGCTTGCAGAAAGAATGTGAGTCAGGCATGGTAGGATGTTAGTTAGGACGTTAGTGGTGTTAACGTTAAGTATAAACTTGGGTTTGAAAGCGTTAGTGACGATAACTTTGTCACTAACGTTCCAAACCAGTTGATCCACGTTAACTTCAACATTAGTGGTACTAACGTGACTACTATCGTAGCCTCTTAGCCCTTCACAAGCGTTATTGACACTTACTTTTACCAATAACGCTGCTCCTTGTCCCTCTTTCCCACGTTAACGATCCACGTTTGTATAACTAACGTGGCCCTTAACGTGGGCTTGCCAAAGCTTGAGGGCGTTAGTGACACTTACCTTTGTCACTAATGCTTCAAAACGCCCTTTCCTTCCACGTTAGTGCTTTACATTAATGGCATTAACGTGACCACTAACGTGGGTGTGCTTGCCATCTCCAACGTTAGTGACAAAGGTTAGTGTCACTAACGTTGGCATATCATCCTTTGCTCTACATTACCATTCACGTTAGTGGTCTTAACATGACCACTAACGTAGGCAATCTTGGCCTGATCCAGCGTTAGTGACAAAGGTGAGTGTCACTAATGTTGGCGATCTCTTCTTATCCCACGTCAGAGTTCACGTTAAATGGATTAACGTGACTCTTAACGTGGCTATGTGTGGCCTTTTGGAACGTTAGTGGTGTTTACTTTTACAACTAATGTTGGAGCTTCTCTTTCCTTCCACGTTAGTTCCCACGTTAATATAACTAACGTAGCAACTAACGTGGGTTATGATGGCTTTCGAAGGTGTTATTGGTGATAACTTTATCACTAACGTTGCAAGCTTGCTCCCATTCCACGTTAGTGGTCACGTTAGTGAGACTAACGTGGCTGCTAACGTGGCTCTTCTTTGCTTCCTTTGTCCTGAAATCAAACAAACAAGGTGCATCAAAGCTTTGTTTCAAGTCATGAGATCATGCATCATCTATTTTATCATTCAATTCATGCATAATTCTCATGAAATCATGTAAAGTTCACAATGTTTGCTTGAATTAAGGTGTAAGTGTATATTCACCCAAAACTTGCTTATTTACTAAGAAAATGCATGAAACTACCCTAAAATAGTAAAGAAAAAGGTCAATGAAACTGGCCAAGATGCCCTGGCATCACAACACCAAACTTAAAGCTTGCTTGTCCCTAAGCAAGTACTGAAACATAAGAATGATGAATGAAAGAACAAGAGAAACAAGTCCTTATTATAGAAGTCAAGTTATTGGTCTATGGGGTTTCATGTATAGCAACTTAGGTTCATTCCTTTACTGGTTTTCAGGTCCTTATGATGCTCTTGAATACTCGCTCGATTGCATCCTATAAGATCCTTATTCATTGTTCTCCCCCTTCTTTTCAGGTTTATTCCATTCTTAGGCTAAGTGCTTTGTGAGGGGGCGACTCTTTAAGATAAGCTTTTAGCCAACACTCTCGAACCAGTTGGTTCAAGGTGCTAGGTGTTGAAACACCCCTAAGGACCTACTCCCTCAAGTCTCTCTCCCCCATACATGCACACCACAGGCATATGGTTTGTTATTTTCTTTTCTTGAGGCCTTGGTGTCCAGCACCTCTTTGGGTTACTAAGTGTTCTGTAGCAAGGTTACTCTTGATAGTGGATTTTTAGTTGATAATCTCGGGTTAGTTAACCCAAGTTACCAAGTGATGAAGCACTCCTGAGAACTTATTCATCCAAGCAGATCCTTTGCACAAGAACACCACAGACACATGCCTCAAGATTCAAACCTTTGGTGCCTAGCCTTATTTCTTATTCTTTTTCTTTCTTTTTCAAACTCTCACTGTTCTTTTCCTTTTTCTTATTAGGATCTTGTTGTTTAGCTAGTCTCATAGAATGTGCTTCAAGCATATGATTCAGAACATCTAGTTGCCTGTATACCTTGTTGGTGAACCAACCTAGTTAACCAATTACCACACCACAAACATTGAGAACTTACTTCACAAGATGAATGATGCACGGAAAACTTGTCTCTCGACAAATTTCCCTTCGGCAAGTATACCGAATTGTCGTCAAGTAAAACTCACAAAAGAGTGAGGTTGAATCCCACAGAGATTAACGGATTAAGCAATCAATGGTTAATTGATTATTCTAGTTAGATGAATTATATTGGAGTGATAAGCAGCAAGGAGATGTAAATTGCATGAAAGTAAAGAACGCAATAAAGTGCAGACAAGTAAAATGGCAAGAAAATAAAATGTAAGAACTAAAAAATAAAATGAACATTGGGATCAAGAGATATTGCAATCCTCCGGATCAAGTTCATTCTCATCTTTTCCTCAATTAATGCATTCATTGATCTCCTTGGCAATCTTAATTGATCGAATTCCAATTTCTTGGAATTCAATCTCTCAAATCTTGATCAATAGCCAATTCCTTGGTCAATTGCTCATGAGAAGAGATGAAGTATGGTCACTGATTATACCACATGCATTTCCCAAATCAAGTGTTGGAAGGATTATAGTCACATATCCATCCACACCCAATTTGGTCCAGCATGAGAAAGCATTTCTAGCATGATCTCTTCATTCCTCTTTCAAGGTTCAGAAGAGATCCAAGTATGAATAGTTTCTTTTCCAAGATAACTACCCAATTGGATGAAGATTGAAAGCCCTCTAGTAAAATCAAGAGGAAAGAAAGAAGAAGAGGAATAAGAACTATACTTAATCCATTGAATCACAATAGAGCTCTCTAACCCAATGTAAAGAGTTAGTTGATCATTGCTCTACAAAAATAGAAAAGAAAGAAAGTGCAGAAAAGTAAAGATGAAGATTAAAACTAAAATTAAAACTTCAAAATTCATAAATGAAAAGTACAAAAAAAGAAAGAAAAGGAAAAGTGTGTGAGGGGAGGGAGTCCGAAGACCCCTCTTCAATCCCCCAATTCCTGAATTCCCGAATTTCCAGACTACTATCAATGTAAAAACTAAGGCCTTTATATAGGCTCTCCTAAATTACAAAATAAAATTAAAAGCAAATTACAATTAAATGAAAGTTCCTATTCTAGATGCTTCTTGTGGCCTTGATTGTTTGACACTTGTGGGCTTGCTTGCTTGAGCTTTGAAGTGGACTTGAGAGAGAAGTGAGTCAAGTTGAGGTCCAGGTGCTAAAGTTGGTGCTAAAGTTAGCCACAATAACGCTACAAGTGTGGCGTTAGTGCTAAAGTTATTGTGGCTAACGTTGCACTTGCTGCCTAGTTGGTGTTTTTGGGGGTTAAAAGATGCCTCTTGTTTGTGCTCCAATTTCATGCCCACTATAGAGTATTATACATCGTTAGAAAGATCTGAATGTCAGCTTTCTAATGCAACTAGAATCACCTCAATTAGACCTCTGTAGCTCAAGTTATGCTCCTTTGAAATGGACATGGCCGCTGGCATAGTTGCTAGCGTTAATGGAAAACTTGAGTGCCAATAATGCTAGCGATCAGGGCTTCATTATTGCCAGTTTCTGAAGCTCAAACTTAGTGTCCACCCCATAATATTATATATTGTTGGAAAGCCCTGGGTGTCTACTTTCCAATGCTTTTGGAAGCGCATCATTTGGAGCTCTACAACTCGAGTTATACTTCTTGGAAGGTGAAGAGGTCAGTTGGCCTTAATACAGGTTGATACCATGTTCATCATTGCACTTTCGGGGCAGGTTTTCTCCCTCAAATTTAGTGTCAACCATGTATTTCCATATATTCTTGGAAAGCTCTGGAATCCTACTTTCCAATGCCACTAGAATCACCTCATTTGGAGTTTTGTGGCTCAAGTTATGTGTGTTTGAAGAACGCATGGTCAGGCTGCCAGGTGGGACTTTCGCCCACGTTAACTACCACGTTAACTAAGTTAATGTGGGAGTTAACGTGGCTCATAGTGGCTTGTGTGGCTCATTCCAATGTTAGTGACAATGTTGGGTGTCACTAACATTGGCGATCACCTCCCTTCTTCACGTTAGCTTCCACGTTAACTAGGTTAACGTGGGAGTTAACGTGGCTTATTGTGACTTGGCCAACGTTAGTAATAAAGTTGAATGTCACTAACGTTGGCTTCCCCTTTACTTCTTAACGTTAGAGGCCACGTTAACTAAGTTAACGTGGCAACTAACGTGGCCACTTATGAGCTTGGTCCAACGTTAGTGATAATGTTAAGTGTCACTAACGTTGGCTCCATTTCCTTTATTCAAAGTTAATGCCACTAACTTTTCTCACTAACGTTGTGGCTTTCCTTCCTTCCACATTAGTGCCTACGTTAGTGTAACTAACGTAGCCACTAACGTGGCTCTTCTCTTCTTCTTTTGGCCTGAAATCAATCAAATAAAGTGCATCAAAGTCTTGCTCTTAATCATGGGATCATGCATCATCCAATTTATCATATAATTCATGCAAAATTCTCATGAAATCATGTAAAGTGCACAATGTATGCTTGAATCAAGATGTAAGTGAATATCTACCCAAAACTAGCTTATTTCCTAAGAAAATGCATGAAACTACCTTAAAAACAGTAAAGAAAAGGTCAGTGAAACTGGCCAAAATGCCCTGGTATCACAACACCAAACTTAAAGCTTGCTTGTCCCTAAGCAAGTACTAGAACAAGAGAATGATGAATGGAATGCCAAGAGAAATGAGTCATTCTTGTGGAAGTCATGTCCCTGGTTTTATGGTGGTTTCATGCATAGCAACTTAGGCTCATTCCTGGCTTTTAGACCTTTATCATGTCCTAGAATACTCACTTGTTATTGCATCGCATGAGACTTTTATTCATTGATCCTTTTGTTGTTATTTGAGGGCTTATTTTTGTTCTTAAGCTGAGTGCTCTGTAACGGGGCAACTCTTTAAAATAAGCTTTCAGCCAACACTCCCGAACCAGTTGGTTCAAGGTGCTAGGTGTTGAAGCACCCCTAAGGACATACTTGCTCAAGTCTCTCCCCCATACATACACACCACAGGCACATAGTTTATTTATTTTCTTTTCTTGAGACCTTGGTGTCCAGCACCTCTTTGGGTTACTAAATGCTCTGTATTGAGGGTTACTCTTGATAGTGGACTTTCAGCTGATAATCCCGAGTTAGTTAACCCAAGTTACCAAGTGATAAGGCACCCCTAAGAGCTTATTCATCCAAGTAGATCCCTCATACAGGAGCACCACAGACACATGCCTCAAGATTAAAACCATTGGTGCCTAGCCTTATTGCTTACTCTTTTTCTTTTATTATTATTTTTTTTTAACCTTTATTGTTCTTTCCCCTTTTTTTTATTAGGATCTTCTTATTTAGCTAGTCTCATGGGGTGTGTCTCAAGCAAAGTATTCATGATAGATAGTTGTCCTCCCACCTTGTGGTTGAACCAGCTTAGCTAACTTATGACTATTCCATAAACTCATGAACTTACTCCATAGTATGAACTCTACTCTGGTCTTTAAAAACACTCATTCTCTTTTCATTTGATTCAAAGGGACAAGCATACTAGTAAGCAAAGTAAGGATGCAGTAATGACATTCAGACTAGAAAACACAGCCTTAATCAATAAAAAGTTTAAAAGACAGAACTGACATGCTTATTCACAAGGAGAAAGCACACATACATACAAAGAACATAGAAGACAATCATGCAAATTAAAGTGCTGGAAATAAGTAAGAGGAGAAAGGAACTTTACCACCTTGTATTTTATCTTCATTGTTGTTGCCCTTTTCCTCCTATTCTTCCCCTTCCCACACCAGACATAGAATGATTGCTTATACTCAAGCAACAATTAAAACAGTGGTGACGGGGTCCATGATGGATCATGAATGTCTTAGAATGAAGTGTGAGTATGCATGTGTTTCAGCAAGCAAGATTATGGATCACAACAAAAGCACAAGAAGTAAAACAAAGACAATGTGATTGCATTAATGAGTGGTGTTGGCATGGTACTTTGCATGAAATTTAAGTGGCAACACCAAACTTAGTGTGCCACTGTCAATTTAGAATGTTGCAAGTACCCAGTGAAGATTGAAAATCAAATTGTTGCATGGCAACACCAAACTTAGAGTGCAATCATATGCCAAATTATTGAAAGCAAACTAAGCAAAGCAAGAAAATGTTACCTACGGTTGGGTTGCCTCCCAACAAGCGCTCTTTTAGTGTCATTAGCTTGACATGTTGTTCACAACTTTCTTCCTCTTCTTCCAGTTTATTAAGAGGAATGACCTCAAGAGGAAAGAGGAGCCAGTTAATGCCCCTTGTTTTGAGTGCCTCTCCCCAGCAAGCTTTCTTCTGTTGTTAGCTTGAGCAAACTTGCTTGTTGGGGTAGGGGTGGGATGGCTTTTGGTTGACCTTTTCTTCTTCATGAATATTGTCCTTCTTTTCTTGGTCACCATCCTTTTGTTAGTGTTCATATTGATTGCCTTTACCACCTTGATTTCAGGATTTGGGTATTGTATGATGGGTGGAGCATCCTCTTCATCAAGAACTTCTTGTATTGGTGGTTCAATGAACTCACCCTCTATGCAACTCTCTGTTTCATTGGAGTGTGGGCTCCCTTGATTGACTTCCTCCTTTTTTCTTGACCTTTGAATGAACTCCTCTGTTTCTGGAGAGAGTGAAGTGGTCTCTCTTTGTGATCTCAGCTCTTCAATGAATTGTTCTTCAGAATAGAGTTGTGCATTCTGTCTCAATTTTTCTTTATGGTCTCTTTCTGCTATTTTTTCTTCTTCGATTGTTTTTATTATTTCTTCAGGGAGGAGTTTTATCCTAGTGAGTCTCTCCTCTATTCTACTTTTTATGCACTCTTCAATGATGAGTTCCACCCTAGCAAGTTTATCTAAAGGAGGTTGGGTAGATTGTAATGGTTGGGCGGGGTTGGCTTGTGAATGGCATTGGATGTTTTGTGGTTGTGTGTTCTGAAAGTGGTATGACTCATGTGGGTAGTGGATTGAGTTTTGTGGATGGTGAAATAAATTGTATGGATTTTGGATAGACTTTTGTGCTGAGGCATACTCAAATGATGAAGAATTTAGGCATGTAAAACTTAGAGGTGAGGTTGTATAATTGAGAGGTGATGGCTCTTGATGAATGGGGTATGAATGAGTGAAATCTCTTTGATTTTGATCTTCCCAGCTACAACTTGAGTAGTGATCAATTTCACCAAAATATGGACCATTTTGTGGCTCTGGAAAGTACCCCATTTCATGTTCTTGATACTCCCACCCACCATGAGCATAGTAAAGTGAATCATTCTGTGGTGGTGGAGAGTTTCCCATGAAATTTGATTGATTAAAATATGATGGATGCTCCTTTCTTTCCTGCAGAAAGCTCTGTCTCAAACAATAATCACCAAAAGAAATTGGAATCTCCATTGTCACAGTTGAGGAAATTCCCAGTGAGGCAATATCAGAAACAGTTAGTTAGCAAAAGAGAATAAAGAAGCAAAAGAAAATAAAGACAAAAGAAAAGTGTCTAATCTAGTAAATCAATCAACTGGTAGTTTGTTAATCACGATTAATCCCCGGCAACGGCGCCATAAATTTGATGCACGAAAAACTTGTCTCTCAACAAATTTTCCCTCGGCAATTATACCGAATTGTCGTCAAGTAAAACTCACAAAAGAGTGAGGTCGAATCCCACAGAGATTAACGGATTAAGCAATCAATGGTTAATTGATTATTCTAGTTAGATGAATCATATTGGAGTGATAAGCAGCAAGGAAATGTAAATTGCATGAAAGTAAAGAACGCAATAAAGTGCAGACAAGTAAAATGGCAAGAAAATAAAATGTAAAAACTAAAAAATAAAATGAACATTGGGATCAAGAGATATTGCAATCCTCCGGATCAAGTTCATTCTAATCTCTTCCTCAATCAATGCATTCATTGATCTCCTTGGCAATCTTAATTGATCGAATTCCAATTTCTTGGAATTCAATCTCTCAAATCTTGATCAATAGCCAATTCCTTGGTCAATTGCTCATGAGAAGAGATGAAGTATGGTCACTGATTATACCACATGCATTTCCCAAATCAAGTGTTGGAAGGATTATAGTCACATATCCATCCACACCCAATTTGGTCCAGCATGAGAAAGCATTTCTAGCATGATCTCTTCATTCCTCTTTCAAGGTTCAGAAGAGATCCAAGTATGAATAGTTTCTTTTCCATGATAACTACCCAATTGGATGAAGATCGAAAGCCCTCTAGTAAAATCAAGAGGAAAGAAAGAAGAAGAGGAATAAGAACTACACTTAATCCATTGAATCACAATAGAGCTCTCTAACCCAATGTAAAGAGTTAGTTGATCATTGCTCTACAAAAATAGAAAAGAAAGAAAGTGCAGAAAAGTAAAGAAGAAGATTAAAACTAAAATTGAAACTTCAAAATTCATAAATGAAAAGTACAAAGAAAAGAAAGAGAAGGAAAAGTGTGTGAGGGGAGGGAGTCCGAAGACCCCTCTTCAATCCCCCAATTCCTGAATTCCCGAATTTCCAAACTACTATCAATGTAAAAACTAAGGCCTTTATATAGGCTCTCCTAAATTACAAAATGAAATTAAAAGCAAATTACAATTAAATGAAAGTTCCTATTCTAGATGCTTCTTGTGGCCTTGATTGGTTGACACTTGTGGGCTTGCTTGCTTGAGCTTTGAAGTGGACTTGAGAGAGAAGTGAGTCAAGTTGAGGTCCAGGTGCTAAAGTTGGTGTTAAAGTTTGCCACACTAACGCTACAAGTGTGGCGTTAGTGCTAAAGTTATTGTGGCTAACGTTGCACTTGCTGCCCAGTTGGTGTTTTTGGGGCTTAAAAGATGCCTCTTGTTTGTGCTCCAATTTCATGCCCACTATAGAGTATTATACATCGTTGGAAAGCTCTGAATGTCAGATTTCTAACGCAACTAGAATCACCTCAATTGGACCTCTGTAGCTCAAGTTATGCTCCTTTGAAGTGGACATGGCCGCTGGCATAGTTGCTAGCGCTAATGAAAAACTTGAGTGCCAATAACGCTAGCGATCAGGGCTTCATTATTGCCAGTTTCAGAAGCTCAAACTTAGTGTCCACCCCATACTATTATATATTATTGGAAAGCCCTGGGTGTCTACTTTCTAATGCCTTTGAAAGTGCATCATTTAGAGCTCTACAACTCGAGTTATACTTCTTGGAAGGTGAAGAGGTCAGTTAGCCTTAATACAAGTTGATACCATGTTCATCATTGCACTTTCGGGGCAGTTTTTCTCCCTAAAATTTAGTGTCAATCATGTAGTTCCATATATGTTTGGAAAGCTCTGGAATCCTACTTTCCAATGCCACTGGAATCACCTCATTTGGAGTTTTGTGGCTCAAGTTATGCGCGTTTGAAGAAGGCATGGTCAGGCTGCCAGGTGGGACTTTCGCCCACGTTAACTACCACGTTAACTAAGTTAACGTGGGAGTTAACGTGGCTCATAGTGGCTTGTGTTGCTCATTCCAACGTTAGTGACAATGTTGGGTGTCACTAACGTTGGCGATCACCTCCCTTCTTCACGTTAGCTTCCACGTTAACTAGGTTAACGTGGGAGTTAACGTGGCTTATTGTGACTTGGCCAACGTTAGTGATAAAGTTGAATGTCACTAACGTTGGCTTCCCCTTTTCTTCTTAACGTTAGAGGCCACGTTAACTAAGTTAACGTGGCAACTAACGTGGCCACTTATGAGCTTGGTCCAACGTTAGTGATAATGTTAAGTGTCACTAACGTTGGCTCCATTTCCTTTCTTCAAAGTTAATGCCACTAACTTTTCTCACTAACGTTGTGGCTTTCCTTCCTTCCACGTTAGTGCCCACGTTAGTGTAACTAACGTAGCCACTAACGTGGCTCTTCTCTTCTTCTTTTGGCCTGAAATCAATCAAACAAAGTGCATCAAAGTCTTGCTCTTAATCATGGGATCATGCATCATCCAATTTATCATATAATTCATGCAAAATTCTCATAAAATCATGTAAAGTGCACAATGTATGCTTGAATCAAGATGTAAGTGAATATCTACCCAAAACTAGCTTATTTCCTAAGAAAATGCATGAAACTACCTTAAAAACAGTAAAGAAAAGGTCAGTGAAACTGGCCAAAATGCCCTGGCATCAATGAACCCCAGTATGGTTTTTCATAACATTTTCTTTTATTTAGCTTAAAGGACAAGCATACATTTAAGCAGGATGAAAATGAAAACCGGGAACTTAGACTAGCACATTTATGACAAAATCAAAGAAAACAAACACTAAATTCTAATGACTTAAACTAAAGAATAACTATCGTCAGGGGCACATTCAGACTTCCAATTTAAACATTCCAAAGCAGATGGAATTAAGTAACAATACAACCTCTTGGTGGTGACTTCTAGCTCTCCCTTTGTCATCATCATCCATAGCTTTTGCATCCTTTTTTGTCTCCTTGGATGATGGTGCATCGTTTTTTCAAGAGATTGATTGAATTTCTGCAAAGTTATTGGAAGTTGCTTGTTCCCAAAGTACTTGAGAAATAGTTAGCATGCATGTATGCTTGTGAATTCCTGAACTTAATTTGGTGTGTGAACACCAAACTTAGTTCCTTGCCTAATGCAATAGATTGAATACATGCAGAGAACCTCATGTACTTTTATTAAGAAAGCAACTATGAACTAGAAAAACAAACTATGAACTAGAAACTAAACTATTGTTAAGTAGTTTCCCTGATTGGTTGGAGCTAGTGACTAGTCATGCTGAGGGTTACAATGTGTTCTTTAATGATATCTTTGGTGGAACACCAAACTTAGAATTACACATTCACTGTTGGATTGTTTTAGTGTGGAACACCAAACTTAGCTCCTTGCAATACAGAGAATCTACTTAACTCTTTTATTGAATTAACTAGGAAAAAAAACTACCTTTGGTAGGGTTGCCTCCCAACAAGTTCTCTTTTAATGTCATTAGCTTGACATTTTGGTCATGAATTTCTTCTTCTTCTTTCAGTTTGTTAAGAGGAATGACCTCCAGTGAAAAAAGGAGCAGTTGATGCCCCTTGTTTTGGGTGCTTCTTCCCAGCAAGCTTTCTTTTGTGATTGGCTTGAGTGAATTTGCTTGTTGGGTCAGCAGTTGGATTGTTCTTTGACCTTCTTTCTTTTATGGATATGATCCTTTGTTTTTTGGTCATAATCCTCCTTTTTGTGCTTGTTTCCACTGCCTTCACACCTTTGATCTCAAGACTTGGGTATTGTTGGATAGTTGGAGCTTCCTCTTCATCAAGAGCTTCTTGAATTGGTGGCTTAATGGATTGACCCTCTCTGCAACTCTCTGTTTCATTGGGGTGTGGACTTCCTTGATTGATTTTCTCCCCTTCTATTGCATGATGTTGCATTGAGTCTTTTGAGGGTGAGTTTGCATGTTCCGTTGTCACCCTTAGTAGCCTCTGTGGGTATGGAGCTTTGGGCTTGTATATTGGTGCACGAAATTACAATCACACTTTTGCAACTCCGCACAACTAACCAGCAAGTGCACTGGGTTGTCCAAGTAATACCTTACGTGAGTAGGGGTCGATCCCACGGAGATTGTCGGCTTGAAGAAAGCTATGGTTATCTTGTAACTCTTAGTCAGGATATCAATAATTCTCAAATTTAATTGTAAAAAGTAAAAGAACATGAAATAAATACTTGTTATGCAGTAATGAAGAACAGGTTGAGACTTTGGAGATGCTTTGTCTTCTGAATCTCTGCTTTTCTACTATCTTCTTCTTCATGCATGCAAGGCTCCTTCCATGGCAAGCTTTATGTTGGGCATCACCGTTGTCAATGGCTACTTCCCGTCCTCTCAGTGAAAATGTTCCAAATGCGCTGTCACCGCACGGCTAATCATCTGTCGGTTTTCGATCATGTCGGAATAGGATCCATTGATCATTTTATGTCTGTCACTACGCCCAACACTCGTGAGATTGAAGCTCATCACAGTTATCCCTTCCCAGATCCTACTTAGAATACCACAGACAAGGTTTAGACGTTCCGGATCTCAGGAATGGCCGCCAATAATTCTAGCTTATACCACGAAGACTCTGATCTGAATCATGAGGCTAAGAGATATGCATTCAATCTAAGGTAGAACGGAGGTGGTTGTCAGGCACGCGTTCATGGGTGAGAATGATGATGAGTGTCACAGATCATCACATTCATCAGGTTGAAGTGTGAATGAATATCTTAGAATAGAAGCAAGCGTGATAGAATGGAAAACAGTAGTAACTGCATTAATTCATGAAGAACAGCAGAGCTCCTCACCCCCAACAATGGGGTTTAGAGACTCATGCCATATAGAATATAATATGAAACATGTAAAGTGTCATGAGGTACAAGATGAATCACTAAAAGTAGTTTTTATAGTAAACTGGTGACATAGGGTTACAGAAAATGAGTAAGCTAGGGTGTTTAGTGTAAAAATCCACTTCCGGGGCCCAGTTGGTGTGTGCTTGGGCTGAGCATTGAAGCTTTCATGTGTAGAGACTTTTCTTGGAGTTAAACGCCAGCTTTTGTGCCAGTTTGGGCGTTTAACTCCAGTTTTTATGCCAGTTCTGGCGTTAAACGCCAGAATTTTTGAGCTGACTTGGAACGCCTATTTGGGCCATCAAATCTCGGGCAAAGTATAGACTATTATATATTTCTGGAAAGCCCAGGATGTCTACTTTCCAACGCAATTGAGAGCGCACCAATTGGGTTCTGTAGCTCCAGAAAATCTACTTTGAGTGCAGGGAGGTCAGAATCCAACAGCATCTGCAGTCCTTTTTCAGCCTTTGAATCAGATTTTTGCTCAGGTCCCTCAATTTCAACCAGAAAATACCTGAAATTACAGAAAAACACACAAACTCATAGTAAAGTCCAGAAAAGTGATTTTTATTTAAAAGCTAATAAAAACATAATAAAAGCTGACTAAAATATACTAAAAACATACTAAAAACAATGCCAAAAAGCGTATAAATTATCCGCTCATCACAACACCAAACTTAAATTGTTGCTTGTCCCCAAGAAACTAAAAATCAAATAGGATAAAAAGAAGAGAATATAGAATGAATTCCAAAAACATCTATGAAGATCAGTATTAATTAGATGAGCAGGGCTTTTAGCTTTTTGCCTCTGAATAGTTTTGGCATCTCACTTTATCCTTTGAAGTTCAGAATGATTGGCTTCTATAGGAACTCAGAATCCAGATAGTGTTATTGATTCTCCTAGTTAAGTATGTTGATTCTTGAACACAGCTACTTTATGAGTCTTGGCCGTGACCCTAAGCATTTTGTTTTCCAGTATTACCACCGGATACATAAATGCCACAGACACATAACTGGGTGAACCTTTTCAGATTGTGACTCAGCTTTGCTAGAGTCCCCAATTAGAGGTGTCCAGAGCTCTTAAGCACACTCTTTTGCTTTTGGACCACGACTTTAACCACTCAGTCTCAAGTTTTCACTTGACACCTTCACGCCACAAGCACATGGTTAGGGACAGCTTGGTTCAGCCGCTTAGGCCAGGATTCTATTCCTGTAGGCTCTCCTATCCACTGATGCTCAAAACCTTGGATCCTTTTTTTATTTCACCCTTGCCTTTTGGTTTAAAGGGCTATTGGCTTTTTCTACTTGCTTTTTCTTTTTCTTTCTTTTTCTTCTTTTTTTCGCTTTCTCAAATTTTTTTTTGCAAGCTTTTCACTGCTTTTTCTTGCTTCAAGAATCAATTTTATGATTTTTCGAATTATCAAATAACATTTCTCCTTTTCCATCATTCTTTCAAGAGCCAACAATTTTAACATTCATGAATCAACAAATTCAAAAATATGCACTGTTCAAGCATTCATTCAAAAAAACAAAAGTATTGCCACCACATCAAAATAATTAATCTGTTTTAAAATACAAAATTCATGCACTTCTTTTTCTTTTTCAACTAAAAATATTTTTCATTTAAGAGAGGTGATGGATTCATTTTCATAGCTTTAAGGCATAGACATTAAGACACTATTGATCATGTAATAAAGACACAAACATAGATAAACATAAAGCATAAAAATTCGAAAAACAGAAGATAAAGAACAAGGAGATTAAAGAACGGGTCCACCTTAGTGATGGCGGCTAGTTCTTCCTCTTGAAGAACTTATGGAGTGCTTGAGCTCCTCAATGTCTTTTCCTTGCCTTTTTTGCTCCTCTCTCATGACTCTTTGATCTTCTCTAATTTCATGAAGGAGGATGGAATGCTCTTGGTGCTCCACCCTTAGTTGTCCCCTATTGGAACTTAATTCTCCTAAGGAGGTGTTAATTTTCTCCCAATAGTTTTGTGGAGGAAAATGCATCCTTTGAGGCATCTCAGATATTTCATGATGATGATTTTCCTCATGTTCTTGTTGAGGTCCATGAGTGGGCTCTCTTGTTTGCTCTATCCTTTTTCTTAGTGATGGGCTTGTCCTCTTCAATGAGGAGTCTTGGCCACAACTTCATAGAAGTGGTCTTGATGGACCTTTGAGATGAATCTCTCCATCTCTCATGACTCGAAGGTGGAAGCAATTGCCTTTCCATTCCTCTTTCTAGAGGTTTCTCTGGCCTTAGGTGCCATCAATGGTTATGGAAAAACAAAAAAAAAGCTGAGCTTTTCCACACCAAACTTAAAAGGTTTGCTCGTCCTCGAGCAAAAGAATAAAGAAAGGAGGAGAAGAAGAAGAGATGGATGAGATGGAGGTGTGTGAATTATTCAGCCAAGGGGGGTTTTAGGTGGTTTGTATGATGGTTTTGGAGGAGTAATGGAGGTGATTAGTGGAGGTTATTTGGGGAAAAGTATTATGAAAAGGTGTGAAGAAGTGAGAGAGTGAGTTGAGGTTGGTGGGGATCCTGTGGGGTCCATAGATCCTGAGGTGTCAAGGATTTCCCATCCCTGCACCAATTAGGCTTGCAAAACGCCCTTTGCTGCCAATCCTGGCGTTAAACACCAGGTTGCTGCCCATTTCTGGCGTTTAACGCCTGCTTCTTGCCCTTTTATGGCGTTAAACGCCAGTCTGGTGCCCATTTCTGGCGTTAAACGCCCAGAATGGTGCCAGACTGGGCGTTTAACGCCCATTCTGCTGCCTTTACTGACATTTAAACGCCAGTAGGCTTCTCCTCCAGGGTGTGCTGTTTTTCATTCTGTTTTTCAGCTTGTTTTTGCTTTTTCAATTGTTTTTGTGTCTTTACATGATCATCAACCTACAGAAAACATAAAATAACAATGGAAAATAGAAATTAACATAGATAAGTAAAATTGGGTTGCCTCCCAACAAGCGCCTTTTTAATGTCAGTAGCTTGACAGTGGGCTCTCATGGAGCCTCACAGATACTCAGAGCATAATGATGGCCTCTTAACACCAAACTTAGAGTTTGGTTGTGGCCTTCCAACACTAAACTTAGAGTTTGAATGTGGGGGTTTTATTTGACTCTGTATTGAGAGAAGCCTTTCATGCTTATTCCTTTTCCTGTCTGCAAACCATGGTGCTTCCTGAATGGCGAAGAGTTGCTCATCCGGAAAGGTTTCAGAGATCTCAGTAGGAGGGTAGGACGCCCCTGCTACTGGTTCTATCCAGGACAGGTGATCAGCTACCTGGTTCTCTGTCCCTTTTCTGTCTCTTATTTCTATATCAAACTCTTGCAGAAGCTACACCCATCTTATGAGCCTGGGTTTTGAATCCTGCTTTGCGAGTAGGTATTTAAGAGCAGCATGGTCAGTATACACAATCACTTTTGAACCTACTAAATAGGATCTAAACTTGTCAATGGCATAAACCACTGCAAGTAACTCTTTTTCTGTGGTTGTATAATTCTTCTGTGCATCATTTAAAACACGGCTAGCATAGTAAATGACGTGCAGAAGCTTGTTATGCCTTTGTCCTAACACTGCACCAATGACATGGTCATTGGCATCACACATTAGTTCGAATGGTAATGTCCAGTCAGGTGCAGAGATGACTGGTGCTGTGACCAGCTTGGCTTTCAGGGTTTCAAATACCTGCAGACACTCTGTGTCAAACACAAATGGCGTGTCAGCAGCTAGCAGGTTGCTTAGAGGTTTTGCAATTTTTGAAAAATCCTTTATGAACCTCCTATAGAATCCTGCATGTCCCAGAAAGCTTCTGATTGCCTTTACATTGGCAGGTGGTGGTAATTTTTCAATTACTTCCACTTTAGCTTGATCCACCTCTATTCCCTTGTTTGAAATTTTATGCCCAAGGACTATTCCTTCAGTCACCATGAAGTGACATTTTTCCCAGTTTAAAACTAGGTTGGTCTCTTAGCATCTTTTCAGAACAAGTGCTAAATGGTCAAGACAGGAGCTGAATGAGTCTCCAAATACTAAAAAGTCATCCATGAAGACTTCTAGAAATTTTTCCACCATATCAGAGAAAATAGAGAGTATGCATCTCTGAAAGGTCGTAGGTGCATTGCACAGACCAAAAGGCATCCTTCTGTAGGCAAATACTCCAGAAGGACATGTGAATGCTGTTTTCTCTTGGTCCTGAGGATCCACTGCAATTTGGTTGTAACCTGAATAGCCATCCAAAAAGCAGTAATATTCATGACCTGCTAGTCTCTCTAGCATCTGGTCTATGAATGGTAAAGGAAAGTGATCCTTTCGGGTGGCTGTATTGAGCCTTCTGTAGTCAATACACATACGCCACCCTGTAACTGTTCTTGTAGGAACCAGTTCATTCTTTTTATTATGAACCACTGTCATGCCTCCCTTCTTGGGTACAACGTGGACAGGGCTCACCCAGGGACTATCAGAAATAGGATAAATAATCCTAGCCTCTAGTAACTTAGTGACCTTTTTCTGCACTACTTCCTTCATGGCTGGATTTATCTGCCTCTGTGGTTGAACCACTGGCTTAGCATCATCCTCCAATAGGATCTTGTGCATGCATCTTGCTGGGCTAATGCCCTTAAGGTCACTTATGGACCACCCAAGAGCTGTCTTGTGTCTCCTTAGCACTTGAATTAGTGCTTTCTCTTCCTGTGGATTTAAAGCAGAGCTTATGATCACTGAAAAGGTGTCACCCTCTCCCAGAAATGCATATTTCAGGGATGGTGGTAGTGGTTTGAGCTCGGGTTTAGGAGGTTTCTCCTCTTCCTGAGGGATTTTCAGAGGTTCTTTTATTTCCTCTGATTCCTCCAGATCAGGCTGAACATCTTTAAAGATGTTCTCTAGCTCTGATTCAAGACTTTCAGTCATATTGACCTCTTCTACCAAGGAGTCAATAATATCAACGCTCATGCAGTCATTTGACGTGTCTGGATGCTGCATAGCTTTGACAACATTTAACTTGAACTCATCCTCATTGACTCTCAGGGTCACTTCCCCTTTTTGGACATTAATGAGAGTTCGTCCAGTTGCTAGGAAAGGTCTTCCTAGAATCAGAGTTGCACTCTTGTGCTCCTCCATTTCCAGCACTACAAAGTCAGTGGGAAAGGCAAATGGCCCAACCTTGACAATCATGTCCTCAATTATGCCTGATGGGTATTTAATGGAGCCATCAGCAAGTTGAAGACATATCCGGGTTGGTTTGACCTCTTTAGTCAAGCCAAGCTTTCTGATGGTGGATGCAGGTATTAGATTGATACTTGCTCCAAGGTCACATAGAGCTGTCTTAGTACAAGCACCCTCTATTGTGCATGGTATCATAAAGCTCCCTGGATCTTGAAGCTTCTCTGGTAAGCTTTTCAGAATGACTGCACTGCATTCTTCAGTGAGAAACACTTTTTCAGTTTCTCTCCAATCTTTCTTATGACTTAAGATCTCTTTCATGAACTTAGCATAAGAGGGTATTTGCTCAAGTGCCTCTGCAAATGGGATCTTTATCTCAAGAGTCTTGAGATAGTCTGCAAAGCGGGCAAATTGTTTATCCTGCTCCGCTTGGCAGAGCTTCTGAAGATAAGGCATCTTGGCTTTATATTCTTCAACCTTAGTTGTTGCAGGTTTATTCCCTACAGAAGTGGTTGGAGAAGCCTTCTTAGAGGGGTTACTATAAGCACTTGCAGGTGTCTGATTCCTCATTGGCGTTTGAACGCCAAGATTGGGTGCTGGATGGGCGTTTAACGCCAGCTTCCCACCCTTTTTTGGCGTTTGAACGCTGGAACTGGGCAAGAAATGGGAGTTTAACGCCAACTTTTCCCCCTTTTCTGGCGTTTGAACGCCAGAGTTATTCCTCTCTGGGCTCTTGATGTCCTCAGAGGGATCTTGGGTAGTGGTTTGGTCATCCTCTTTCATTTGTTCCTTCTTGATTTTTTGCTATTTTGAGCTGAGTTATTCAATGTCTTCCCGCTCCTTAGTTGGACAGCTTGGCATTCTTCTGTTATCTATTTAGATAGCTGCTGTCTTGTCTGATTCAATTGTGCTTCTATATTCTTGTTAGCATTTTTAGTGTCTTGGAGCATCTCTTTGAATTCAACTAATTGTTTTGTCATAAGGAGTAATTGCTGATTAAGTTCAACAATCTGTTCTTGAGGATTAGGATCAGTTGTTACTGCCATATGATACGCGGAAAACTTGTCTTGCAACAAATTTCCTTCGGCAAGTGTACCGAATTCGTCGTCAAGTAAAAACTCACAATAGAGTGAGGTCGAATCCCACAGAGATTGATTGATCAAGCAACTTTAATTAAAGGAATGTTCTAGTTGAGCGAACCAGAATTTGAGTTGGGAATTGCAGAAAATTAAATGGTGGGAAAGTAAATAGTGGAAACAGTAAATGCTGGAAATAAAGAGCTGAATGTAAATGGCAGAAAGTAAATTGCAGAATCTTAAATGGGTATGGGGTAATTGCTCATAAAAGTAAATGGCAGAAATTAAAGAGAATGGGTAAGATCAGAAATGGGGAGTTCATTGGGCTCAGGAGATGTTGCATTCTCCGGATCAAGTTCATTTTCATCTCTTCCTCAATCAATGCATTCATTGATCTTCTTGGCAATCTTAAGTGATCGAATTACAATTCCTTGTAATTCAATCTCTCAAATCTTGATCAATAGCCAATTCCTTGGTCAATTGCTCATGAGAAGAGATGAAGTATGGTCACTGATTATACCACATGCATTTCCCAAATCAAGTGTTTGACGGATTATAGTCACATATCCATCCACACCCAATTTGGTCCAGCATGAGAAAGCATTTCTAACATGATCTCTTCATTCCTCTTTCAAGGTTCAGAAGAGATCCAAGTATGAATAGCTTCTTTTCGAAGATAACTACCCAATTGGATGAAGATCGAAAGCTTTCTAGTAAAATCAAGAGAAAAGATAGAAGAAGGAGAATGAAAACTAAAATTGATCCATCAAATTAAAACAGAGCTCCCTAACCCAATGAAAGGGGTTTAGTTGTTCATAGCTCTGGAAAATGAAAACAAAGATGGACAATACATGCTGAAAGTAAACTAGAAGTGCAGAGAAAGTAAAATACAGAGAGTAATTCTAGGCCAAAGGCTCCCTAAAGTTTCCAGCTCTCTAAACTAATTCAAAGTTACTCCTATATATACTACTCTTCTGATCTTCTAGTTGGCTCTTCATCATTGGGCTTAGCTTTGCTTGCAGAGAGAAAGTGTGAAGTAGGCAGGGACTTTTAGCTCAGGACGTTAGTGGTGTTAACGTTAAGTGAAAGTGTGGGTTCGAGAACGTTAGTGACAATCACCTTTTTCACTAACGTTGCTCACCCAAGTATGAGCCACGTTAACCTCAACGTTAGTGGCACAAACGTTACCACTAATGTTGCCTCTTGGTCCTTCGCACACGTTATTGGGACTTACCTTTCCCAATAACGTTGCTAAGCCTCCCCCTTCCCTACGTTAGAGTCCACGTTAACTTAGTTAACGTGGCTCTTAAGCCAATCCTTCGAGAACGTTAGTGACACTTACCTTTGTCATTAACGTTCCAATGTGCCCCTATTTCTCACGTTAGAGTCCATGTTAACTAAGTTAACGTGGCTTCTAACGTAGTCATGCTAGCCATCTCCAACGTTAGTGACAAAGGTGAGTGTCACTAACGTTGGCTCATCATCTCTTTATCCACGTTAGCTTCCACGTTAACTAAGTTAACGTGGGAGTTAACGTTGCTCATGGTGGCTCTTGGTGGTTCACCCCAACGTTAGTGAAAAAGGTAAGTGTCACTAAAGTTGGCGACCAATTGCTCTCTCCACGTTAGCTTCCACGTTAACTAAGTTAACGTGGGAGTTAACGTGGCTTATGGAAGCTTGGCCAACGTTAGTGACAAAGGTGAATGTCACTAACGTTGGCTTCCCTTTTGCTTCTTAACGTTAGAAGCCACGTTAACTAAGTTAACGTGGCAACTAACGTGGCCAATTATGAGCTTGGTCCAACGTTAGTGACAAAGGGGAGTGTCACTAACGTTGGCCTTATTGTCTTCTTTCACGTTAGAGTTCACGTTAACTAAGTTAACGTGACTCTTAACGTGGGCTATGATGGCTTCGAGGGCGTTATTGGCGGTTACTTTTCTCATTAACTTTGCAAGTTAGCTCCCATTCCACGTTAGAGGTCACGTTAGTTAGATTAACGTGGCTGCTAACGTGGTTCTTCCCTGCTTCTTTTGTCCTGAAATCAAGCAATAAAGTGCATCAAAGTTCTAATCCAAGTCATGGGAAATGCAACATCCAATTTGTCATTAATTTCATGCAAAATCCTTATGAAATCATGTAAAGTGCACAATGTATGCTTGAATCAAGATGTAAGTGAATATCTACCCAAAAAGAGCTTATTTTCTAAGAAAATGCATGAAACTACCCTAAAAACAGTAAAGAAAAGGTTAGTGAAACTGGCCAAAATGCCCTGGCATCACAACACCAAACTTAAAGCTTGCTTGTCCCTAAGCAAGTACTGGAACAAGAGAATGATGAATGGAATGCCAAGAGAAATGAGTCATTCATGTGGAAGTCATATTTATGGTTTTATTGTGGTTTCATGCATAGCAACTTAGGTTCATTCCTTCATTGGCTTTCAGACCTTTATCATGTCCTAGAATACTCACTGTGATTGCATCCCATGAGACTTTTATTCATTGATCCTTTTGTTGTCATTTCAGGACTTATTTGTGTTCTTAGGTTAAGTGCTCTGTAAGGGGGCAACTCTTTAAAATAAGCTTTCAGCCAACACTTCCGAACCAGTTGGTTCAAGGTGCTAGGTGTTGAAGCACCCCTAAGGACTTACTTCCTCAAGTCTCTCCCCCATACATACACACCACAGGCACATGGTTTGTTTATTTTCTTTCCTTGAGGTCTTGGTGTCCAGCACCTCTTTGGGTTACTAAATGCTCTGTAGCAAAGATTGCTCTTGATAGTGGACTTTCAGCTGATAATCCCGGGTTAGTTAACCCAAGTTACCAAGTGATAAAGCACCCCTGAGAGCTTAGTAATCCAAGCAGATCCTTGGTACAGGAACACCACAGACACATCCCTCAAGGCTCAAACCCTTGGTGCCTAGCCTCTTTTCTTGCTATTTTTTTCTTTTATTCTTCAACTTTGATTGTTCTTTCCCTTTTTTCTTATTAGGATCTTATTATTTAGCTAGTCTCATGGGTATGTTCAAAGCATAGTATTCATGACAGATAGTTGTCTTCCCACCTTGTGGTTGAACCAACTTAGCTAACTTATGACCACACCACAAACTCAGGAACTTGCTCTATAGTATGAATTCCACTCTGGTCTTTTATAAAACACTCATTCTCTTTTTATTTGATTCAAAAGGACAAGCATACAAGTAAGCAAAGTAAGGATGCAGTGACATAAAGACTAGCAAGCATAGACCTATTCAACAAAAAGCTTAAAAGACAGAATTGAAAAAGGTTCAAACTATCATGGAAGCATGTTCTATCTCATACAAGATCATCCTTATTTAAAGCATAGAAAAAGATGGACCAAAGAAGGAACTCCACCACTTTTTACTCATGTGGTTGCCCATGCTCTCCTCCTTGCTTGTCCTCTTTGTGTCCCTCTTGAGTGCTCGTACTCCCACTCCCTTTGCTCTTTCCAATCAACTCTCTTCAATGCTCCTTTCCTTTTTCCTATAAAAATAAAATAAAAAAATCAATATCATAAAAAAAATTTAAACTTTACGGCTAGAATAATAAAGAAAAAGAATTAGATTGTTTATTCATAAACACCAACTAACTAATTAACTGTGTATCCTTATATGCATATTCGTGGCACCTTGGGTGACACCAAACTTAGTTTGGAGCATTGTGATGAAAAAGTCTTTGTTCAAAGCTCCAAGACTAGCATGCTCTGAGTTGCATTCATGCTTTCTTGGCATGTTTTGAACTCCAAACTTGTTCTTCACTATATACTGCATAACAAGGATTTCACCAAGTGTTAGTCAAGTTTGGGTTGGAATTCATAAAAATTGTCTTATTAACTATTTTCTAAAAGCATATAAAACATGGGTTGCCTCCCATGAAGCGCTTCTTTAGAGTCACTAGCTTGACGTTTTACCTTCATCAGGGAGGTCGATAGTGCTTCAAGTCTTCTCCTCTGGCAGTAGACCTATATCCAGTAGTTGTATCAATGATCTCTACATGTTCCAAGGAGAGAACTCTGTTGATAGCAAAGACCTTAGGTAGCTGAGATGGCACAGTGGATAGATCAGGGGGGATATCTGGGAAGTAAGCTGAGATCACTTTATCCCCTGGAGAGAAGTCCTCTGTAGGGATCTTTTTGTTCCTCCACCTCCTTGGTACCTTCTTCTTTGTTCCTTGTGATGTTGTCTTACTCTTTGTGGCCTCTTCTTCTAAAGGGATTTTGATGTTGTCTTCACATGCCTCTGGTGGTTTAGGTTCCTCCAGCTTTTCCTTGAGCTGTGACAACTGCTTGTTTCCTTGTCCATCAACCAAGGGAATCTCCGGATGAGCTTGTTGTTCTTCAGTACTCATCTCTTCCTTCAGTATCTCACTGTGATCCTTCCTTGGTTCCTTGTTCTCTTGATCTGTTTCTTGTGAGTGTTTGAAAATAGTGAAGGCGAGCTGTTCATCATGGATCCTCAAAATTAGCTCCCCTCGCTCCACATCTATGAGTGCTCTGGCTGTAGCTAGGAATGGTCTTCCCAATATGATTGGGTGAGCGTGACTCTCTTCCATGTCCAATATGACAAAGTTTGCTGGGAGGAAGTATTTCCCAACCTTTACCAACACATTTCCACCACTCCTATTACTTGTTTTTGAGTTTTGTCAGCCAGCCTGATGACTACATGATGAGCGGATATTTTATACGCTTTTTGGGGTTAAATTCATATAGTTTTTAGTGTGTTTTAGTTAGTTTTTAGTTTATTTTCAGTAGTTTCTAGGCAAAATTCATATTTTTGGACTTTACTATGAGTTTGTGTGCTTTTCTGTAATTTCAGGTATTTTCTGGCTGAAATTGAGGGAGTTGAGCAAAAATCTGATTCAGGCCGAAAAAGGACTGCTGATGCTGTTGGATTCTGACCTTCCTGCACTCAAAGTAGATTTTCTGGAGCTACAGAACTCCAAATGCCGCGCCCTCAATTGCTTTGGAAAGTAGACATCCAGGGATTTTCAGAAATATATAATAGTCCATACTTTGCTCAAGGATAGAGGATTTAAACTGGCGTTCAACACCAGTTCCATGTTGCAGTCTGGCGTCCAGCGCCAGAAACAAGTTACAAGTTGGAGTTCGACGCCATAAACAGGTTACAACCTGGCGTTGAACGCCCAAAACAGCCCAGGCACGTGAGAAGCTTAAGTCTCAGCCCAGCACATACCAAGTGGGCTCCAGAAGTGGATTTCTACACTATCTATCATAGTTAACTCATTTTCTGTAAACCTAGGTTACTAGTTTAGTATTTAAACAACTTTTAGAGATTTATTTTGGATCTCATGACATTTTTAGATCTGAACTTTGTACCTTTTGACGGCATGAGTCTCTAAACTCCATTGTTGGGGGTGAGGAGCTCTGCTGTGTCTCGATGAATTAATGCAAGTATTTCTGTTTTCCATTCAAACATGCGTGTTCCTATCTAAGATATCCATTCGCACTTCAATGTGAATGTGATGAACGTGGCAATCATCATCATTCCTCCACGAACGCGTGCCTGACAACTACTTACGTTCCACCGTAGAATGAATGAATATCTCTTAGATCTCTTAATCAGAATCTTCGTGGTATAAGCTAGATTGATTACAGCATTCAAGAGAATCCGGAAAGTCTAAACCTTGTCTGTGGTATTCCGAGTAGGATTCAAGGATTGAATGACTGTGACGAGTTTCAAACTCGCGAGTGCTGGGCATAGTGACAGACACAAAAGGATAGTAAATCCTATTCCGGTACGATTGAGAACTTGCAGATGATTAACCGTGCGGTGACAGCGCATCTGGACCCTTTTCACTGGAAGGATGGATGGTAGCCATTGACAACGGTGATCCACCAACACACAGCTTGCCATAGGAGGACGTGCGTGCGTGAATCAGAAAACAGAGGAAAGCAGAATTTCAGAAGACAAAGCATCTCCAAAACTCCAACATATTCTCCATCATTGCATACAAGTATAATTTGTGTTCTGCCCTTTTATTCCTTGCAATCAAATTTGATAAGTGAATTATTTTATTATTTTCCTGACTAAGAGTTACAAGATAACCATAGATTGCTTCAAGTCAACAGTCTCCGTGGGATCGACCATTACTCACGTAAGGTATTACTTGGACGACCCAGTGCACTTGCTGGTTAGTGGTACGAGTTGTAAAAAGTGTGATTTACAATTCGTGCACCAAGTTTTTGGCGCCGTTGCCGGGGATTGTTTGAGTTTGGACAACTGACGGTTTATTTTGTTGCTTAGATTAGGAAAATTTTTTCTTTTTGGTTTAGAGTCTCTTATTATTGTTTTTGGTTAAAATTTTAGAATCCTTATTTTCTCTTTCAAAAATTTTTTTCGAAAATTATGTATTTTTTTTATTGAATTTTTCTTGTTTGATCTTTAGTTTTTCTTGTTTTGTGATTTTTGTTGTTTTTCTTGTGCCTTTTCAAAACATTAGTTTTCAAAAAATTAATTATTTTTTCATTCTTAGTTATTTAAAAATACTTCTTCAAAACAAGTTTTACATTTATAACTCAGTTGGCTAGAGCGTTAGTCTGTGTTCTTGGTAATTGGGTCAGAATCTTTTATATTCTTTTCAAAATCTTCTTTTTCAAAAATAATTTTTCTATTAAATCTTGTGCCAAACGTTAAGTTTGGTGTTTTCTTGTTGATTTTTTTTTGTTTTTCGAAAATTTTAGTTTGGTTTTCTAAAAATTTTAAGTTTGGTGTTCCTTCTTCATGTTCTTGTTGTTCTTGTGAGTCTTCAAGGCGTTCTTGAGTTTTCCTTGTGTCTTGATCTTAAAATTTTTAAGTTTGGTGTTCCTTGGTGTTTTCCCTCCAAAATTTTTGAAAACAAGGAGCATTAGATCTAAAAATTTTAGATCTTGTGTTATTTTATTGTTTTTCTCTTTCCTCATTAAATTCAAAAATATCTTTTCCCTCTATTTTAAAGTAATTTTTTCGAAAATCAATTTTAAAATTCAGATTTTTTTTTTCAAAATTTAAAACCCTTTTCAAAAAAAAATCATATCTTTTTCAAAACTTCCTAACCACCTTCTCTCTCCTCATTTTTTTCGAAAATCTTCACCCATTTTTATTTATTTTATTTTAATTTATTTTATTTTCGAAATAAATAAATACTTAAATAAATAAAAATATTTCTTCTCTATTTTACATCATCTCCCTTTCTCCATCATGGATCTAAGTGGAAATGAATAGTCCAGAAGGACTCTGAGGTCATATGCTAACCCCTCTACTGCTTCATATGGGAGTAGTATCTGCATACCCTCCATTGGGGTCAGTAGCTTTGAGTTGAATCCTCAGCTCATTATCATGGTGCAGCAAAGTTGCCAGTATTCCGGTCTTCCACAGGAAGAACCTACAGAGTTTCTGGCACAGTTTTTACAGATTGCTGACACAGTACATGATAAGGAAGTAGATCAGGATGTCTACAGATTATTACTGTTTCCATTTGCTGTAAAAGACCAAGCTAAAAGGTGGTTAAATAACCAACCTAAGGCTAGCATAAGGACATGGAAACAACTGACAGAAAAATTTCTGAACCAATACTTTCCTCCAAAACGGATGACACAGCTAAGGCTGGACATCCAAGGATTTAAACAAGGGGATAATGAATCTCTTTATGATGCCTGGGAGAGATACAGAGAGATGCTACGAAAATGCCCCTCTGAAATATTTTCAGAGTGGGTTCAGTTAGACATCTTCTATTACGGGCTTACAGAAGGAGCTCAAATCTCTCTAGACTACTCAGCTGGTGGATCTATCCACATGAGAAAGACAATTGAAGAAGCTCAAGAGCTCATTGATACAGTTGCCAAAAATCAGCATTTGTACCTAAGCAGTGACCCTTCCATGAAAGAAGAGGTTAAAACAGTAACTGCTGAACTCAGTCCTGTAAAACAAGCTGCTGAATTCAATCAGCAACTGGACTTTCTAACAAAGCAGTTAGCCGAATTCAAGGATAGACTACAAGAGACAAGGATGGCTAACATAAATATGGAAGAACAATTGAAGCAAACAAAGTAGCAGCTGTCAAAACAAATAACAGAAGAATGCCAAGCAGTTCAATTAAGAAGTGGAAAGACATTAAATACCCCACCTCAAGGCAGCAAGAAGCCAAGAAATGAGCAAACCACCCAAAATCCACCTGAGGACAGTAAGAGCCCAGGGAAAAATAATTTTGGCGCTAAGACGCTAGAAATTGGGTGGAAGGCTGGCGCTGAATGCCCAGACCATGCTCAGGACTGGCGTTCAACGCCAGAAACAAGTAAGGATCTGGCGTTGAATGCCCAAAAGAAGCACAGTTCTGGCGTTTAGACGCCAGGAACAGATGAGGAGCTGGCGTCTAACGTCACTCCAGCTTCTAACTCTGGCACTCAATTGCCAGTAAGGGATCAGACACACATAAGTGCTGATGACAACCCATCTAAAAAGGCTTCTTCAACCACTTTTGTAGGAAATAAACCTACAGCAACTAAGGTTGAGGAATATAAAGCCAAGATACCTTATCCTCAAAAACTCCGCCAAGAGGAGCAGGATAAGCAATTTGCTCGCTTTGCAGATTATCTCAAGACTCTTGAAATAAAGATTCCATTTGCAGAGGCACTTGAGCAAATACCTTCTTATGCTAAGTTCATGAAAGAGATCTTGAGTCATAAGAAGGATTGGAGAGAAACTGAAAGAGTTCTCCTCACTGAATAATGCAGTGCAGTCATTCTGAAAAGCTTTCCTAAAAAGCTTAAAGACCCTGGGAGTTTTCTGATACCATGCACATTAGAAGGTAATTGCACCAAGACAGCTTTATGTGATCTTGGGGCAAGCATCAACCTAATACCTGCATCCACTATCAGAAAGCTTGGTTTAACTGAAGAAGTTAAACCAACCCGGATATGTCTCCAACTTGCTGATGGCTCCATTAAATACCCATCAGGCGTGATTGAAGACATGATTGTCAAAGTTGGGCCATTCGCCTTTCCCACTGACTTTGTAGTGCTGGAAATAGAGGAGCACAAGAGTGCTACTCTCATTCTAGGAAGACCCTTCCTAGCAACTGGACAAACTCTCATTGATGTCCAATAAGGGGGAAATAACCCTGAGAGTCAATGATGATGAGTTTAAGTTGAATGCTGTCAAAGCCATGCAGCATCCAGACACATCAAAAGACTGCATGAAAGTTGATCTTATTGACTCTTTGGTAGAAGAGATCAACATGGCTGTGAGTCTCGAATCAGAGTTGGAAGACATCTTTAAAGATGTTCAGCCTGATTTGGAGGATTTAGAGGAAATGAAAGAACCTCTGAAATTTCCTCTGGAAGAGGAAAAACCTCCTAAACCCGAGCTCAAACCATTACCACCATCCCTGAAATATGCATTTCTGGGAGAAGGTAACACTTTTCCAGTTATTATAAGCTCTGCTTTAAATCCACAAGAAGAGGAAGCACTTATTCAAGTGCTACGGACACACAAGACAGCTCTTGGGTGGTCCATAGGTTACCTTAAGGGCATAAGCCCAGCTAGATGCATGCAAAAAATATTATTGGAGGATAATGCTAAACCAGTGGTTCAACCACAGAGGCGGCTAAATCCAGCCATGAAGGAAGTGGTGCAGAAAGAGGACACCAAATTACTGGAGGCTGGGATTATTTATCCTATTTCTGACAACCCCTGGGTGAGCCCTGTCCAAGTTGTCCCCAAAAAGGGAGGCATGACAGTGGTTCATAATGAAAAGAATGAACTAGTTCCTACAAGAACAGTTACAGGGTGGCGCATGTGTATTGACTACAGAAGGCTCAATACAGCCACCAGAAAGGATCATTTTCCTTTATCATTCATAGACCAGATGCTAGAAAGACTGGCAGGTCATGATTATTACTGCTTTTTGGATGGCTACTCAAGCTATAACCAGATTGCAGTAGATCCTCAGGATAAAGAGAAAACAGCATTCACATGTCCATCTGGAGTGTTTGCTTATAGAAGGATGCTATTTGGGCTGTGTAATGCGCCTGCAACCTTCCTGAGATGCATGCTCTCTATTTTCTTTGATATGGTGGAAAATTTTCTGGAAGTCTTCATGGATGACTTCTCAGTATATGGAGACTCATTCAGCTCCTGTCTTGATCACCTGAAACTAGTTCTGAAAAGATGCCAAGAGACCAACCTGGTTTTAAACTGGGAAAAATGTCACTTTATGGTGACTGAAGGGATTGTCCTTGGGCATAAAATTTCAAACAAGGGAATAGAGGTGGATCAAGCAAAAATAGAGGTAATTGAAAAATTACCACCACCTGCCAATGTTAAGGCAATTAGTAGCTTTCTGGGGCATGCAGGATTCTATAGGAGGTTTATAAAGGATTTTTCAAAAATCGCAAAACCTCTGAGCAATCTGCTAGCTGCTGACATGCCATTTGTGTTTGACACAGAGTGTCTGCAGGCGTTTGAAATGCTGAAAGCCAAGCTGGTCACATCACCAGTTATTTCTGCACCAGACTGGACATTACCATTTGAGCTAATGTGTGATGCCAGTGATCATGCCATTGGTGCAGTACTGGGGTAGAGGCATGACAAGCTTCTGCATGTCATTTATTATGCTAGTCGTGTTTTGAATGATGCCCAGAAAAATTATACAACCACAGAAAAAGAATTGCTTGCAGTGGTTTATGCCATTGACAAGTTTAGATCATACTTAGTAGGATCAAAAGTGATTGTGTACACAGATCATGCTGCTCTTAAATATCTACTCACAAAGCAGGATTCAAAACCCAGACTCATAAGATGGGTGTTGCTTCTGCAAGAGTTTGATATAGAAATAAGAGACAGAAAAGGGACAGAAAACCAAGTGGCTGACCATCTGTCCCGAATAGAGCCAATAGAAGGGACGTTATTCCTCTCTCTTAAAATCTCTGAGACCTTTCCTGATGAGCATTTGTTTGCCATTCAGGAAACACCATGGTTTGCAGACATCGCAAACTACAAAGCTGCAAGGTTCATTCCCAAGGAGTATAGCAGGCAACAAAAGAAAAAATTAATTACTGATGCAAAGTACTACATGTGGGATGAACCCTATCTCTTTAAGAGATGTGCAGATGGCATAATCTGTAGGTGTGTGCCTAAAGAAGAAGCACAAAAGATCATATGGCATTGCCATGGGTCACAATATGGAGGTCATTTCGGAGGTGAGCGAACAACCACCAAGGTCCTCTAATGTGGCTTCTATTGGCCTACACTCTACAGAGATTCCCGAGAGTTTGTACGTAACTGTGACAGTTGCCAGAGAGCTGGTAATTTGCCTCACAGTTACGCCATGCCTCAACAAGGAATCTTTGAGATTGAGTTGTTTGATGTATGGGGTATTGATTTCATGAGGCCTTTTCCACCATCATACTCAAACATTTATATTCTGGTGGCAGTTGACTATGTATCAAAATGGGTTGAGGCCATTGCCACACCCACAAATGATACTAAAACAGTGCTGAAGTTCCTCCAGAAACATATATTCAGCAGGTTTGAGGTTTCTAGGAAACTAATCAGTGATGGGGGCACTCACTTCTGCAACAAACAGCTCTACTCTGCCATGGTCCAGTATGGGATTCGCCACAAGGTGGTGACTCCATATCATCCACAGACAAATGGGCAAGCTGAAGTCTCTAACAGAGAACTAAAAAGAATCCTGGAACGGACTGTAAGTACCCGTAGAAAGGATTGGGCACGAAGCTTGGATGATGCTCTGTGGGCTTACAGAACAGCATTCAAGACTCCTATAGGGACCTCTCCATACCAACTTGTGTATGGTAAGGCATGCCACCTGCCCGTGGAACTGGAACATAAAGCCTACTGGGCAACCAGATTCCTAAACTTTGATGCCAAATTAGCTGGAGAAAAAAGATTGCTCCAGCTAAATGAGCTAGAGGAATTCAGATTCACTGCTTTCGAAAATGCCAAGCTTTATAAAGAGAAATAAAAAAAGTGGCATGACAGAAAGCTGTCATCTAGAATCTTTGAACCAGGACAGAAGATTCTATTGTTTAACTCTAGACTCAGGCTATTCCCCGGGAAATTGAAATCCCGGTGGAGGGGACCATATGTGATTACAAGTGTATCACCATATGGTTATGTGGAACTTCAAGATATTGATTCTGATAAGAAGTTCATTGTTAATGGACAGAGAATCAAGCACTATCTTGAAGGCAATATTGAGCAAGAGTGCTCAAGACTGAAGCTAAATTAAAAGCTCAGCAAGGTCCAGCTAAAGACAATAAAGAAGCGCTTGCTCGGAGGCAACCCAGCTATGGGGCATCACTTTCTCTAAGCATTTTGCCCTATTCTTGATTTTATTTGTTTATATAAAGTTCATTGATACTAAGGTAAAGAGTCAATTGTATAAGTTTACAGGGTTACAGAAGGATTCTGCACACAAAACAGAGAAAAAGAGCTCAGTGGCAAGAAAACGCCAGTAAAAGTCCGTTTTGGGCGTTCAACGCCCAAAAGAAGCATCCACTGGGCGTTGAACGCCAATGAATATAGCCATCTGGGCATTAAACGCCAGAAAGAAGCATCTTCTGGGCGTTTAACGCCAGATTTACAGCGTCCTGGGCATTCAGAAAAATGCCCAGTGACAAAGGTGTTCCTGGCGTTCAACGCCAGAAAGAAGCAACAGCTGGGTGTTGAACGCCCAGGAGAAGCAGCAGTTGGGCGTTGAACGCCCAAAACATGCAGCGTTTGGGCGTTCAAACGCCAGGATGGTAGGGAGGAGGTAAATTCGTTTTTTCTTCAAATTTTTCATTTTAATCTTAATTTTCATGTTTCAATTCATGATTTCTTGCATAAACATGTTACAAACCCTGATTTCTAAAATTCCTAATTTTTAAAAACCTTTCTTTAAAAATATTAAATGTATCTTAATCCATAAGCACAAATCCTTTTTTTCAATCCAATTCAACTCTTTTTCAAAATTTTCAAAACAAATCTATCTCTTTTCATTCAAAAATCTTTTCAACTAATCAATATCTTTTTCAAATCTCCATATTATCTTTTTCAAAAATCCAATTTTATCTTTTTCAAATATCTTTCATATCTTTTCAATTTTAAATTATATCTTTTCTTATCATACATATTTTTTAAAAATCATATCTTCTATCTTATCTTTCTCCCTATTTTCGAAACCCCCCCTCTCTTTTTAAAAACCCATCCGGCCTCCTTCCTCTCATCCACCATCCTACACTAGCTCTCCTTCTATCCCTCTCCTTTCTTTTCTTTTGCTTGAGGACAAGCAAACCTCTAAGTTTGGTGTGTTTATCCGTGATCACTAAACCATACCCACTAAGATCATGGCTCCTAAAGGAAAATAACCCACTCCAAGAGGCAAGAAAGAGAGTGTTCCAAAACCACTTTGGAATCAAGGGAATTTCTTAACTAAAGAACATTCAGACCATTATTACAAATTAATGGGTCTAAGATCAGTGATCCCGGAAGTTAGATTCGATCTGAAAGAAGACGAATATCCGGAGATCCAGGAGCAAATTCGAATCAGGAACTGGGAGATCCTAGCTAATCCTGAAACGAAAGTGGGAAGGAATATGGTCCAGGAGTTCTATGCTAATATGTGGCAAACAGACAAGCAAAGACTATTTGGATATGCTCTCTATGACTATCGGACCTTGGTTAGAGGAAAGATTGTTCATACCCACCCTGACAAGATCAGGGAAATCTTAAAGCTACCTCAACTGAAAGATGATCCAGACTCCTTCAATAGGAGAATGATGAGAACAGACAAGGGCCTGGATAAGATTCTAGAGGATATATGTATCCCTGGAGCCAGGTGGACCACCAGCACGAAGGGTGTCCCAAATCAACTCAAAAGAGAAGATCTCAAACCAGTCGCCAGAGGATGGCTGGACTTCTTTGGGCATTATCTGCTGCCCACTAGCAACTGTTCTGAAGTCACTATTAGAAGAGCAGTGATGATCCATTGCATCATGATGGGAAAAGAAGTGGAAGTTCATCAACTGATTTCAACTGAATTTTACAAAATTGCAAACAAAAATTCCAAAGATGCCAGGTTGGCTTATCCAAGCTTGATTTCTATGCTCTGCAAGGACGCTGGAGTAAGGATGGGAATAACTGAGTATATCTCAGTTGAGCAACCAATCACCAAAGCATCAATGGAAAAACAACAAGCACAGGATGACCCCATCAAGAAGAGAACACAGAAATTTCTCCCAGAAATCCCTCAATCTGAATACTGGAGTATCTTGAAACATCTATTACCAAGATGCAAGAAGCTATGGAACAAATAAAGAAAGAACAGAAGGAACAAAGTAGCATTCTTTGCTATTTGCTTAAAGAACAGGAGGAGCAAGGGCGTGATTTAAGGGAATTGAAGCGCCAGAAATTATCTCTTGAAGGACCAAGCACCCCGCAGATTAGAGGAACATCCACTTCCCAGAACAAAGGTTGTTAAATTCCAATCTTAGCGTTAACTCTGTGATAACTGTTTTTATTTTAGTTTTACCTTAGGAGTCATATAGTAGTAATTAGTATCTATATTTTTTATTTTATCTCCAATTAAGCTATAATTTAATTTTATCATCATCATTAAACATGAATAAAATAGAAGAATTTCTTTAGAATAAGAGGCAATATTTTTCGAGTTTTTAATAAGATAAATTCTAATTATTTACATGTGGTGGCAATGCTTTCTGTCTTCTGAATGAATGCTTGAACAGTGCATATGTCTTTTGAATTTGATGTTTAAGACTGTTAAATATGTTGGCTCTTGAAAGAATGATGAACATGAGACATGTTATTGATAATCTGAAAAATCATAAAAATAATTCTTGAAGCAAGAAAAAGTAGTGAATACAAAAGCTTGCAGAAAAAAAACCAAAAGGCAAGAGCAAAAAGCCAAAGCTCTTAAAACCAAAAGGCAAGAGCAAAAAGCCAATAGCCCTTAAAACCAAAAGGCAAGGGTAATAAAAAGGACCCCAAGGCTTTGAGCATCAGTGGATAGGAGGGCCTAAAGGAATAAAATCCTGGCCTAAGCGGCTAAACCAAGCTGTCCCTAACCATGTGCTTGTGGCGTGAAGGTGTCAAGTGAAAACTTGAGACTGAGCGGTTAAAGTCAAGGTCCAAAGCAAAAAGAAGAGTGTGCTTAAGAACCCTGGACACCTCTAATTGGGGACTTTAGCAAAGCTGAGTCACAATCTGAAAAGGTTCACCTAATTATGTGTCTGTGGCATTTATGTATCCGGTGGTAATACTGGAAAACAAAGTGCTTAGGGCCACCAAGACTCATAAAGTAGCTGTGTTCAAGAATCAACATACTGAACTAGGAGAATCAATATCACTATCTGAATTCTGAGTTCCTATAGATGCCAATCACTCTGAGCTTCAATGGATAAAGTGAGATGCCAAAACTGTTCAGAAGCAAAAAGCTACTAGTCCCGCTCATCTAATTAGAATCTGAGCTTCACTCAAAAACTCTGAGATATTATTGCTTCTTAAATTATTTGTATTCTATTTTATTTATCTAGTTGCTTGAGGACAAGCAACAGTTTAAGTTTAGTGTTGTGATGAGCGGATATTTTATACGCTTTTTGGGGTTAATTTCATATAGTTTTTAGTGTGTTTTAGTTAGTTTTTAGTTTATTTTCAGTAGTTTCTAGGAAAAATTCATATTTTTGAAATTTACTATGAGTTTATGTGCTTTTCTATAATTTCAGGTATTTTCTGGCTGAAATTGAGGGAGCTGAGCAAAAATCTGATTCAGGCTGAAAAAGGACTGCTGATGCTGTTGGATTCTAACCTTCCTGCACTCAAAGTAGATTTTCTAGAGCTACAGAACTCCAAATGACGCGCTCTTAATTGTGTTAGAAAGTAGATATCTAAGGCTTTCCAGCAATATATAATAGTCCATACTTTGCTCAAGGATAGACGATGTAAACTGGCGTTCAACGCCAGTTCCATGTTGCTGTCTGGCGTCCAGCGCCAGAAACAAGTTACAAGTTGGAGTTCAACGCCAGAAACAGGTTACAACCTGGCGTTGAATGCCCAAAATAGCCCAGGCACGTGAGAAGCTTAAGTCTCAGCCCCAGCACACACCAAGTGGGCCCCAGAAGTCGATTTCTGCATTATCTATCATAGTTTACTCATTTTCTGTAAACCTAGGTTACTAGTTTAGTATTTAAACAACTTTTAGAGATTTATTTTGGATCTCATGACATTTTTAGATCTGAACTTTGTACCTTTTGACGGCATGAGTCTCTAAACTCCATTGTTGGGGGTGAGGAGCTCTGCTGTGTCTCGATGAATTAATGCAAGTATTTTTGTTTTCAATTCAAACATGCGTGTTCCTATCTAAGATATCCATTCGTACTTCAATGTGAATGTGATGAACGTGAGAATCATCACCATTCCTCCACGAACGCGTGCTTGACAACCACTTACGTTCCACCGTAGAATGAATGAATATCTCTTAGATCTCTTAATCAGAATCTTCGTGGTATGAGCTAGATTGATGGCAGCATTCAAAAGAATCCGGAAAGTCTAAACCTTGTCTGTGGTATTCTTAGTAGAATTCAGGGATTGAATGACTGTGACGAGCTTCAAACTCGCGAGTGCTGGGCGTAGTGACAGACGCAAAAGGATAGTAAATCCTATTCTGGTATGATTGAGAACCTGCAGATGATTAGCCGTGCGGTGACAGTGCATCTGGACCCTTTTCACTAGAAGGATGGATGGTAGCCATTGACAACGGTGATCCACCAACACACAACTTGCCATAGGAGGACGTGCGTGCGTGAATCAGAAAACAGAGGAAAGCAGAATTTCAGAAGACAAAGCATCTCCAAAACTCCAACATATTCTCCATCATTGCATACAAGTATAATTTGTGTTCTGCCCTTTTATTCCTTGCAATCAAATTTGATAAGTGAATTATTTTATTGTTTTCCTGACTAAGAGTTACAAGATAACCATAGATTGCTTCAAGCCAACAGTCTACATGGGATCGACCCTTACTCACGTAAGGTATTACTTGGACGACCCAGTGCACTTGCTGGTTAGTGGTACGAGTTGTAAAAAGTGTGATTTACAATTCGTGCACCACTACATCTGTGGGCATTATCTCATTGATCTGCAACCTCTTCACAAGGGACAAGGGCATTAAGTTGATGCTTGCTCCCAAATCGCAGAGTGATCTATCAAACATTGTTTCTCCTATGGCACAGGGTATGTGAAAACTCCCTGGGTCCTTTCTTTTTGTAGGCAACTCTGGTTGAATGAGGGCACTGCACTCCTTGTTCATCACTATAGTTTGGCCTCCCTTGAGTGAGCTTTTCCTGGGAAGCAGTTCCTTCATATACTTGATGTATGCAGGCATTTGTTGGATGGTCTTGATGAATGGTATGTTTACATGCAGAGATGCAAACAAGTCAAGAAATCTTGAGTATATTCTCTTCTCCACAGCACCATTGAGTAGTTGAGGAAAGGGTCCATAGAGTCTCAGCAGCTCCTGTTGTGAGATTTTTGGTTCTTGGTGATCTTTTTCCTTCTCCTCTGCTGAGGTATCTCCAGGTTGTTCTGATGGCTTGTTTGGCTTGTCCTCAGTCTCCTTATCACTTATAGTGACCATCTTGCAATCTTCCCATCTTACTTTCTTTGTTTCTCCTCTCGGATTTTTCTCTGTGTCACTTGGGAATCCATCTGTAGGTTTGGGAATCTGCTCAGAGAGATACCTACTTGAGATTCCAACCTCTTGATGGTGTCTCCCTGGTTCTTAAAATTTGCTCGCACTTCCTCCTTGAACACCTTGTTGTCTTGAATCTCTTTGCCTATGCCTTCAAGTAGATTCTCAATCCTTGAGAGTCTGTCATCAATTGATGGGTGATTGGGATTAGAAGTGAAAGGATGAGGAGTGTTATTTTGGTTTTGATATGGATGTGCAGAGGTGTTGTTATGGTGGTGTTGATATGTTCTCTGTGTGAATTGTTGGTGAGCTGCATTGTTGTTGGGGTTGTGACGTCTCTGATCTTGGCCGTGATCTTGTTGATTCTCCACCCAAAGTTTGGGTGATTCCTCCAACTAGGGTTGTAGGTCTTGGAGTATGGATCATGGTTTTGCCTAGGTGAATTCCCAATGTAGTTGGCTTGCTCCTGACTACCCTCTGCTTCTTCATTCACTCCTTCTTGGGTTGCTGATGAAGTGGTGATTGCTGCTACTTGGTTCCTCTCCATTTTCTTGGTGAGGTCAGCCAGCTGCTTGGTAATGAGCTTATTTTAGGCCAGCAGAGCATCTACATTGTTTAGCTCCATCACTCCTCTAGTGTTCCCTCTTTCAGAAGCATAGAAATAGTCATTTTCTGCTACAGTCTCAATGACATCTATGGCTTCTTCAATGGTCTTCTTCTTGTTCAAAGATCCCCCGGATGAGTGGTCTACTGCTTTCTTTGATTCATAAGAAAGGCCTTCATAGAAAATATGTAGCTGCACCCATTCATTGAACATATCTGGTGGACACCTCCTTGTTAGGTCCTTAAACCTCTCCCATGCTTCATATAGAGTCTCACCATCTTGTTGCCTGAAAGTTTGGACCTCAGCTCTTAGCCTGTTGATTCTTTGGGGAGGATAGAATCTGGCTAAAAATTTGTTCACCACATCTTCCCAAGTTGTCAAACTCTCCTTCAGAAAAGACTCCAGCCACTTGGCTACCTTAGCCTTGAGTGAGAATGGAAATAAGAGCAGTCTATAGGCGTCAGGATGAACACCATTAGACTTCACCGTGTCACATATCCTTAAGAAGGTGGTTAGATGTTGACTGGGGTCTTCTTGGACTCCTCCGAACGAACGAACAGTTGTTCTGAACAAGGGTGATGAGCTGCGGTTTTAGTTCAAAATTATTGGCATGGATGGTCGGCTTTTGAATGCTACTTCCACAGTTTTCTGGGTTTGGATTGATGTAAGAGCCTAAAACTCTTCTCTCCTCCCCAGCATGATTTGCTCGACCTTCTCTGCCATGGTTGTGAGCCTCTTCTTCATGATGGTTTTCCATGTTTTCTTCCATGTTTGGTTCAAAGTATTCCTCCTCTTCCTCGGCACCCACTACTCGTTTTTCTCTTGCTTCCCTCCTTAATCTAAGGAAGGTCCTCTCAGGTTCTGAATCAAAGGAAGTTGAAGCCCCGCTTCTTCTCTCTGTCATACAACCAACAAAGCACAAGCAAGGAAAATAGATGCAGGAAGTATTTCTATTAGAATTACTGTTAGTGTGAGTGATGCAATATATCAAACAGTTAGTGGGTCAGTGAACTGAATTGTAAATAACTAAAAAAAAAACGAAAAAGTAGGGAGAGGGGAAGAAATTAACTAAAACTAAAAGTAAATTACTCAAACAGAAAATTAAATCGAACAAACTAAAAATGCTCAATCTAGTTATCCTCCAATTTAATCATTGTTGATTCAAAATTAATCCCCGGCAACGGCGCCATAAACTTGATACGCGGAAAACTTGTCTTGCAACAAATTTCCTTCGGCAAGTGTACCGAATTTGTCGTCAAGTAAAAACTCACAATAGAGTGAGGTCGAATCCCACAGAGATTGATTGATCAAGCAACTTTAATTAAAGGAATGTTCTAGTTGAGCGAACTAGAATTTGAGTTGGGAATTGCAGAAAATTAAATGGCGGGAAAGTAAATAGTGGAAACAGTAAATGCTAGAAATAAAGAGCTGAATGTAAATGGCAAAAAGTAAATTGCAGAATCTTAAATGGGGATGGGACAATTGCTCATAAAAGTAAATGGCAGAAATTAAAGACAATGGGTAAGATCAGAAATGGGGAGTTCATTGGGCTTAGGAGATGTTGCATTCTCCAGTTCAAGTTTATTTTCATCTCTTCCTCAATCAATGCATTCATTGATCTCCTTGGCAATCTTAAGTGATCGAATTACAATTCCTTGTAATTCAATCTCTCAAATCTTGATCAATCGCCAATTCCTTGGTCAATTGCTCATGAGAATAGATGAAGTATGGTCACTGATTATACCACATGCATTTCCCAAATCAAGTGTTTGAAGGATTATAGTCACATATTCATCCACACCCAATTTGGTCCAGCATGAGAAAGCATTTCTAGCATGATCTCTTCATTCCTCTTTCAAGGTTCAGAAGAGATCCAAGTATGAATAGCTTCTTTTCCAAGATAACTACCCAATTGGATGAAGATCGAAAGCTTTCTAGTAAAATCAAGATAAAAGATAGAAGAAGGAGAATGAAAACTAAAATTGATCCATCAAATTACAACAGAGCTCCCTAACCCAATGAAAGGGGTTTAGTTGTTCATAGCTCTGGAAAATGAAAACAAAGATGGAGAATACATGCTGAAAGTAAACTAGAAGTGCAGAGAAAGTAAAATACAGAGAGTAATTCTAGGCCAAAGGCTCCCTAAAGTTTCCATCTCTCTAAACTAATTCAAAGTTACTCCTATATATACTACTCTTCTGATCTTCTAGTTGGCTCTTCAAGTCTTGGGTATGGGCTTTTGGATCCTGAGTTTGAAGCAGTTATCTTCATCATTAGGCTTAGCTTTGCTTGCAGAGAGAAAGTGTGAAGTAAGCAGGGACTTTTAGCTCAGGACGTTAGTGGTGTTAACGTTAAGTGAAAGTGTGGGTTCGAGAACGTTAGTGACAATCACCTTTTTCACTAACGTTGCTCACCCAAGTATGAGCCACGTTAACCTAAACGTTAGTGGCACAAACGTTACCACTAACGTTGCCTCTTGGTCCTTCGCACACGTTATTGGGACTTACCTTTCCCAATAACATTGCTAAGCCTCCCCCTTCCTTACGTTAGAGTCCATGTTAACTTAGTTAACGTGGCTCTTAAGCCAATCCTTCGAGAACGTTAGTGACACTTACCTTTGTCACTAACGTTCCAATGTGCCCCTATTTCTCACGTTAGAGTCCACGTTAACTAAGTTAACGTGGCTTCTAACGTAGTCATGCTAGCCATCTACAACGTTAGTGACAAAGGTGAGTGTCACTAACATTGGCTCATCATCTCTTTATCCACGTTAGCTTCCACGTTAACTAAGTTAACGTGGGAGTTAACGTTGCTCATGGTGGCTCTTGGTGGTTCACCCCAACGTTAGTGACAAAGGTAAGTGTCACTAACGTTGGCGACCAATTGCTCTCTCCACGTTAGCTTCCACGTTAACTAAGTTAACGTGGGAGTTAATGTGGCTTATGGAAGCTTGGCCAACGTTAGTGACAAAGGTGAATGTCACTAACGTTGGCTTCCCTTTTGCTTCTTAACGTTAGAAGCCACGTTAACTAAGTTAACGTGGCAACTAACGTGGCCAATTATGAGCTTGGTCCAACGTTAGTGACAAAGGGGAGTGTCACTAATGTTGGCCTTATTGGCTTCTTCCACGTTAGAGTTCACGTTAACTAAGTTAACGTGACTCTTAACGTGGGCTATGATGGCTTCGAGGGCGTTATTGGCGATTACTTTTCTCATTAACTTTGCAAGTTAGCTCCCATTCCACATTAGAGGTCACGTTAGTTAGATTAACGTGGCTGCTAACGTGGTTCTTCCTTGCTTCTTTTGTCCTGAAATCAAGCAATAAAGTGCATCAAAGTTCTAATCCAAGTCATGGGAAATGCAACATCCAATTTGTTATTAAATTCATGCAAAATCCTCATGAAATCATGTAAAGTGCACAATGTATGCTTGAATCAAGATGTAAGTGAGTATCTACCCAAAAAGAGCTTATTTTCTAAGAAAATGCATGAAACTACCTTAAAAATAGTAAAGAAAAGGTCAGTGAAACTGGCCAAAATGCCCTGGCATCACCATAGCCTCTTCTTTTATGGAGGACTCACTGTTTGAGTACAGATGTTGATTTCTAGCAACTGTATCTATGAGTTCTTGAGCCTCTTCAATTGTTTTTCTCATGTGTATAGATCCACCAGCTGAGTGGTTTAGAGACATCTGAGCTTTTTCTGTAAGTCCATAGTAGAAGATGTCTAACTGTACCCACTCTAAAAATATTTCAGAGGAGCATTTTCTTAGCATCCCTCTGTACCTTTCCCAAGCATTATAAAGAGGTTCATGATCCTCTTGTTTAAAGCCTTGGATGTCCAGCCTTAGCTGTGTCATCCTTTTTGGAGGGTAAAATTGATTCAGGAATTTGTCTGTTAATTGTCTCCATGTTTTTATGCTTGCTGTGGGTTGGTTATTTAACCACCTCTTAGCTTGATCTTGTACAGCAAATGGAAACAATAATAATCTGTAGACATCCTGATCCACTTCTTTATCACATACTGTGTCAACAATTTGTAAGAACTGTGCCAGAAACTCAGTAGGTTCTTCCTGTAGAAGACCGGGAATACTGGCAATTTTGCTGCACCATGATAATGAGCTGAGGATTTAGCTCAAAACTGCTTGCTTTGATGGGAGGTATATAGATGCTACTCCCATATGCAGCTGTAATGGGGTTAGCATATGACCCTAGAGTCCTTCTGGACTGTTCATTTCCACTTATGTCCATGATGGAGAAAAGGGAATTGATATGAATTGCAATTATATATTTATTATTTTTTTATTTAAAAGTAACCGAAAACAATAAGTAAAATAAATGGAAAATAAAATAAAATTTCGAAAACAAAAAGAAAATAAAATAAAATAAAAGCAAATTGAAGACTAAATTAATTAATTAAATAAAAAGATTTTGAAATTAGCAATCAAAAAGATATGATTGAAAATTATTTTGAAAAAGATATGATTGAGAAGATATGATTGAGAAGATATGATTGCAATTTATAAAAAGATATGATTGAAAAGATATGATTGAAGAAATTAAAAAGATTTGATTTTTGAAAAAGATTTGAAAAGATCAATTTTTGAAATTAGAATTTCGACTTGACTAAAAAAAAGATATGATTTTGAAAATCTTTGACTAATTTAATGCAAAATTTTGAAATTTATGAGTAAAATAAGGAAAAGATATTTTTTGGATTTTTAATTTTTAATGAGGAAAGAGAAAAACAACAAAATGACACCAAACTTAGAAAATTTAGATCAAAATAAAGAGAACAAACAAGAAAACTTGGAATGTCAAGATGAACACCAAGAACACTTTGAAGATCAAGATGAACACCAAGAACAAATTTTTGAAAAATTTTTAAGTAAATAAAAGCACAAAAACACCAAACTTAAAATTTTTAGAAAATCAAACACAAATTTTCGAAAAATTAAAGGAAAACACAAAGAGGACACAAAACTTAGAATTTTTAAAAATCAAGAAAGAACTAAGGACATGCAATTTCGAAAAATTAAAAGAAAATAAAAGCATGCAATTGACACCAAACTTAAAATATGAAACTAAACTCAAATAAAAGACTCTAAACCAACAAAAATAAAATAGTCCTAATCTAAGCAACAAGATAAACCGTCAGTTGTCCAAACTCGAACAATCCCCGGCAACGGCGCAAAAAACTTGGTGCACGAAATTACAATCACACTTTTGCAACTACGCACAACTAATCAGCAAGTGCACTGGGTCGTCCAAGTAATACCTTACGTGAGTAAGGGTCGATCCCACGGAGATTGTTGGCTTGAAGCAAGCTATGGTTATCTTGTAACTCTTAATCAGGATATCAATAATTCTCAGATTTAATTGTAAAAAGTAAAAGAACATGAAATAAATACTTGTTATGCAGTAATGAAGAACAGGTTGAGGCTTTGGAGATGCTTTGTCTTCTGAATCTCTGCTTTTCTACTATCTTCTTCTTCATGCACGCAAGGCTCCTTCCATGGCAAGCTTTATGTTGGGCATCACCGTTGTCAATGGCTACTTCCCGTCCTCTCAGTGAAAATGTTCCAAATGCGCTGTCACCGCATGGCTAATCATCTGTAGGTTCTCGATCATGTCGGAATAGGATCCATTGATCATTTTGTGTCTGTCACTACGCCCAAAACTCGTGAGATTGAAGCTCGTCACAATCATCCCTTCCCAGATCCTACTCAGAATACCACAGACAAGGTTTAGACATTCCGGATCTCAGGAATGGCCGCCAATAATTCTAGCTTATACCACAAAGACTCTGATCTGAATCATGAGGCTAAGAGATATACATTCAACCTAAGGTAGAACGGAGGTGGTTGTCAGGCATGCGTTCATGGGTGAGAATGATGATGAGTGTCACAGATCATCACATTCATCAGGTTGAAGTGTGAATGAATATATTTGAATAGAAGCAAGCGTGATAGAATGGAAAACAGTAGTAATTGCATTACTTCATGAAGAACAGCAGAGCTCCTTACCCCCAACAATGGGGTTTAGAGACTCATGCCGTAGAGAATACAATATGAAACGTGTAAAGTGTCATGAGGTACAAGATGAATCACTAAAAGTAGTTTTTATAGTAAACTGGTGACCTAGGGTTACAGAAAATGAGTAAGGTAGGGTGTTTAGTGAAAAAATCTACTTCTGGGCCCACTTGGTGTGTGCTTGGACTGAGCATTGAAGCTTTCATGTGTAGAGACTTTTCTTGGAGTTAAACGCCAGCTTTTGTGCCAGTTTGGGCGTTTAACTCCAGTTTTTATGCCAGTTCTGGCGTTAAACGCCAAAATTCTTGAGCTGAATTGGAACGCCTGTTTGGGCCATCAAATCTCGGGAAAAGTATAGACTATTATATATTTCCGGAAAGCCCAGGATGTCTACTTTCCAATGCAATTGAGAACGCATCAATTGGGCTTCTGTAGCTTCAGAAAATCCACTTTGAGTGCAGGGAGGTCAGAATCCAACAGCATCTGCAGTCCTTTTTCAGCCTCTGAATCAGATTTTTGCTCAGGTCCCTCAATTTCAGCCAGAAAATACCTGAAATCACAGAAAAACACACAAACTCATAGTAAAGTCCAGAAAAGTGATTTTTATTTAAAAGCTAATAAAAACATAATAAAAACTGACTAAAATATACTAAAAACATACTAAAAACAATGCCAAAAAGCGTATAAATTATCCGCTCATCATATACTCTCACAACCCCCTTCTTCTTTATAGGAATTTCACTTGATATGGATGCCTCTTTTTCTTGTTCTTCTGATTCCTCCCTTGTTCTTGACGATTGAATAAACTCCTCTGTTTCTGGAGGGAGTGAAGTGGTCTCTCTTTGTGATCTCAGCTCTTTAATGAATTGTTCTTCAGAATAGGATTGTGCTATCTGTCTTAATCTTTCTTCATGCTCCCTTTTTGCTATTTTTTCCTCTTCGTTTGTATTTATCATTTCTTCAAGGAGGAGTTCTATCCTAGCAAGTCTATCTTCTTCTCTTCTTTTTTTGAGTTCTTCAATGATGAGTTCCATCCTAGCAAGTCCATCTAAAGGAGGTTGGGTAGGTTGTGATGGTTGGTTGGGGTTGGCTTGTGAATGGAATTGGTTGTTTTGTGGTTGGTGATATGAATTGTATGGATTTGGGATGGAATTTTATGCTGAGGTATACTCAAGTGATGAAGAATTTAGGCATGTAAAACTTGAAGGTGATGTTGGATAATTGAGAGGTGATGGCTCTTGATGAAAGAGGTATGAATGAGTGAAATCTCTTTGATTTTGATCTTTCCAGCCACAACTTGAGTAGTGATCAATTTCACCAAAATATAGACCATTTTGTGGCTCTGGAAAGTACCCCATTTCATGTTCTTGATACTCCCACCCACCATGAGCATAGTAATGTGAATCATTCCGTGGTGGTGGAGAGTTTCTCATAAAATTTGATTGACTAAAATCTGATGGATGCTGCTTTCTTTCCTACAAAAAGCTCTGTCTCAAAAAATAATCACCAAAAGAAATTGGAATCTCCATTGTAATAAATGAGGGATTCTTAGTGAGGCAATATCACAAATAGTTAGTGGACAAGGAAAAACCACTTAAATTGCAGAGAATAGCATTAAGCAAACTGAAACAAAAACTAACTAACAAGAGAAAAAATTGCTCAATCTAGTTATCCTCTAATTTAATCATTGTCGATACAAAATCAATCCCCGGCAACGGCGCCATAAACTTGATGCACGGAAACTTATCTCTCAACAAATTTCCCTTCGGCAAGTATACCAAATTGTCGTCAAGTAAAAACTCACAATAGTGTGAGGTTGAATCCCACAGGGATTGATTGGTCAAGCAATTTTAATTAGAGGAATGTTCTAGTTGAGCTAAGCAGAAATTGAGTTGAGAAATTGCAGAAAATTAAATGGCGGGAAAGCCAATAGAAAATGTAAGTGCTGGAAATAAATGGCGGAATGTAAATTGCAGAATCTTAAATGGGAATTTGGGGAGATGAGCATAAAAGTAATTGGCAGAAGGTAAAGAAAATGGGTAAGATCAGAAATGGGGGATTCATTGGGCTTAAGAGATGTTGCATTCTCCGGATCAAGTTCATTCTCATCTCTTCCTCAATCAATGCATTCATTGTTCTCCTTGGCAATCTTAAGTGATTGGATCCCAATTCCTTGGCAACCCAATCTCTCTAAGCTTGAACAATTGCCCAATTCCTTGATTTAATTGCTCATGGGAAGAGATGAAGTATGGTCACTGATATTACCACATGTATTTCCAAATCAAAGTGTTGGTAGGATTATATGTCACTATATCCATTCAAACCCCAATTCGGTCCAACATGAGAAAGTAATTCTAGCATGATCTCCTTATCCCTTTTCCAAGGCTCAGAGGAGATCCAATTATGGAGAGTTTCTTTTCCAAGACAACTAACCAATTGATTTAAGATTGAAAGCTTTCTAGTAAATCAAGAGACAAGAAAAAAGAAAAAGAATGAAAACTATAATTGATCCATCAAATTACAACAGAGCTCCCTAACCCAATGAAAAGGGGTTTAGTTGTTCATAGCTCTGGAAATGGAAGATGATAGAGAAGAGTACATTCTGAAATTAAACTAGAAATTTCAGAGAAAGTAAAATGTACAAAGCGTATCCCTCCAAATTACAGGTCCCCCCTCCAATCCCCATATATACTACTCTTCTGATCTTCTAGTTAGCTCTTTAAGTCTTGGATATGGGCCCTTGATCTTTAGTTGAAGCAGTTACAGTCTTCAGTGGGCTCAGCTTTGCTTGCAGAAAGAATGTGAGTCAGGCATGGTAGGACGTTAGTTAGGACGTTAGTGCCGTTACCGTTAAGTATAAACTTGGGTTTGAAAGCGTTAGTGATGATAACTTTGTCACTAACGTTCCAAACCAGTTGATTCACGTTAACTTCAACGTTAGTGGTACTAACGTGACCACTATCGTAGCCTCTTAGCCCTTCGCAAGCGTTATTGACACTTACTTTTACCAATAACGCTGCTCCTTGTCCCTCTTTCCCACGTTAACGATCCACATTAGTGTAACTAACGTTGCCCTTAATGTGGGCTTGCCAAAGCTCGAGGGCGTTAGTGACACTTACCTTTGTCACTAACGCTTCAAAATGCCCCTTCCTTCCACGTTAGTGCTTTACGTTAATTGCATTAACATAACCACTAACGTGGGTTTGCTTGCTATCTCCAACGTTAATGACAAAGGTTAGTGTCACTAACGTTGGCATATCATCCTTTGCTCCATGTTACCATTCACGTTAGTGGTCTTAACGTGACCACTAACGTAGGCAATCTTGGCCTGATCTAGCATTAGTGACAAAGGTGAGTGTCACTAACGTTGGCAATCTCTTCTTATCCCACGTTCGAGTTCACGTTAATTGGATTAATGTGACTCTTAACGTGGCTATGTGTGGCCTTTTGGAACGTTAGTGGTGTTTACTTTTACCACTAACGTTGGAGCTTCTCTTTCCTTCCATGTTAGTTCCCATGTTAATGTAACTAACGTAGCAACTAACGTGGGTTATGATGGCTTTCGAAGGTGTTATTGGTGATGACTTTACCACTAACGTTGCAAGCTTGCTCCCATTCCACATTAGTGGTCACGTTAGTGAGACTAACATGGCTGCTAACGTGGCTCTTCTTTGCTTCCTTTTTCCTGAAATCAAACAAACAAGGTGCATCAAAGCTTTGTTTCAAGTCATGAGATCATGCATCATCCATTTTATCATTCAATTCATGCATAATTCTCATGAAATCATGTAAAGTTCACAATGTTTACTTGAATCAAGGTGTAAGTGTATATTCACCCAAAACTTGCTTATTTACTAAGAAAATGCATGAAACTACCCTAAAATAGTAAAGAAAAAGGTTAGTGAAACAAGCCAAGACGCCCTGGCATCAGAACCATAGCAAGAAGGCAATATGACTGCTATGCACAAGCAAAGCTGAACCACTTGTGCAATGTGGTAGCGGATATGAATGCCAAATATCCACCATACATGCAAAAGATGGAAGAACTTTATGCGAGGCAGGAAGAAATAGTAGACAAACACATAGAGGCTGAGAGGACCTACATGAGAAGGCTGGGATTTTAGAAGCCTAAAGACACCAAGGCATAAGAAGGATCCTCAAAGAAAAATGGTGATGACTCCTCCTCCAAGAAGAAAGACAATGGAAAAGGGCCAATGAATTGAAGCTGTTCCAAGAATCAAAGGTTGTTGAGTCCTATGGTTGATAATCTCAAGTTTTCTTATTTTGAATTTTTATTAAGTAGTTTGATAATAGTTGTAGTGCTAGGATAGTTGCTTTAATTTTCCTTATGCTTAATCTATTTATGAGCCCTTTGTGCTTTGACTTTAATTTTAAAAAAAGAAAATGCAATGTTATTTAAGTCTCATGATCATCAAATAAAAGAACAGTTTGTTTCCATAAGAGTCTATGGTGAATTGTGTAAAAACAAGAGTAAAAGAGACTAAGACCAAGTGAGATTATTCAAAACTAATAGAGAAAGATTTAAGTATGAGACCTTGAATAAATCTGGAAGAAAATAAGCAATGATGAGCAACTAGACTTAAGAGATATGACAAGTAGAGGCCAAGGATGTCCCTTGAATATCCATAGAACCAAGAAGTAGTAAGAAAAAAGACCCAAGGCTCTGAGCATCAACTACTAGGATGGAAGAAAACACTAAATAGCTCAAAAGAGTTAGAAATCCTAGTAGATGCTTGTGGTGAAGATGTGTTAAGAAGAAAGACCTGGGCAAGTAAATTCTTAGGGGTGTTTCAACACCTAGCACCCTAAAACCAACTGGTTTGGGAGTGCTAATTGAAAGCCTAACTAAAGGGTCGTCTTGAGACAAAACATTTAGAGTTGTGGTCAATGAAAAAGGAGAAGAAAAAATGAAAGAACAATCAAAGAAAAGAAACAATTCTTTCTACTTCAAGGTGACAATCGATAGAAAGGGGTCCTAAGGCAAACACTTGGAAGAATCCTCAAGAGTTTAGGAGTTCATTATGACATTAAATCAATAAGATTCATGCATGAGTTAACACTTAGTCCTATCCTTGGTAATGAATGCATCTTTCTAAGGTCAAGTCTCAATCCAATTAAGAATGACTCGCATTGATTTGCTTGGGACAAGCAAAGCTTAAGTTTGGTGTTGTGATGACTTGCATCATTTACCCTTTTTTCTTATCTAAAAAGGATCATAAAAGAGCATAATCTCATTAAATCATTACAATTCATGAACTAATTAATGAATATTATGGTACATTGCTTTGAAATGGGTTTGTGCTGAATTTCAGGTGATAAGAGCAACAAAAATGGAAGAAAATAACAAAATAAAGCTGGGCGTGTGAAACTGGCTTGGAATAAATGCCATGAAAGTATATGGGCGTGGCACGCCAGGAGCTGGGCGTGGCACGCCAATTGTATTTTCCAGAGAAGGTTCTCGAAGCTTTAACATGGGCGTGGCACGCCAGGAGTCAGGCGTGGCACGCCGGTTACATTTTCCAGAGAGCAAAGCTGAAAGTCACAAAAGGGGAAGTGGCACGCCAGGCTGGGCATGGCACGCCAACTACATTGAACACTATGGGGCGTGCCACTTGAGCTTGTGAGCATGGCACGCCAGAAGAGAACAAACACTGGGTGTGCCACTTGGTATCGAAGGCGTGGCACGCCAGCTCTAATCCAATACTTGGGCGTGCCACTTGAGGACCTAGGCATGGCACGCTCGTTCAACTTTCCAAAGAAGAAAATGGTGCACACACAATGGGCGTGGCACGCCAGACCCTAGGCATGCCACGCTAGTTCAACTTTCCAGGGAGGAATCAAGCACACATAAGGGGCATGGCACGCCTGACCCTAGACGTGCCATGCCAGTTCAACTTTTCAGAGAGGAGAAGAAGAAGAAAAAGGCCTGGGCATGCCACTTGGGCTCGAAGGCGTGGCACGCCAGGCTAACCAAGCTTTAAAAAGGCCTGGGCGTGCCACTTGGGTTCGAAGGCGTGGCATGCCAGGCTAACCAAGGTTCAAAAAGACCTTGGGCGTGCCACTTGGGTTCGAAGGCATGGCACGCCTGGGAGCTGGATGCATGGAGCGTGCCACTTGCGGGACTGGGCGTGGTGTGCCAAGCCAAACTTATTGGCTAGGCGCCAGCCACACGCCAATCCTGGAGAAGTCACGTTTTTGGAGTTCTCTTTCCCTCCAGCTGTAATTTTCTTTTCTCTTTTGTATTTCTTAATTCTAGTGCTAGGAGTAGTAAAAATAACCCCTGAAAGTACTGAGAAGGGGTTGTTGAGTAGTAGTTTTGTTGAGATATAGTTAGATTTACTTTTCACATCATCTCTTCCATCTCTTGTACTTTTTTCTTAAGCTATGAATAGCTAAATTCCTTCTCATTGAGAGAGGGAGTTCTGTTGTACTTGATGGATTAATGATAATGAATTTCTTCTTCTCTTCATCTTCTCTTTGATTTGCTAGAAAGAATTTTATTTTAATGCTAGTGTTCAATCATCTTAGGAAAGAGGTTGAATGCAAAATGGATTTCATGGGAACCTTGGAAAAGGAAACATGAAACCATGCTTGAAGTCCCTTCTCACACTTGAGTAGATCTGGATTTTAGTGATTGGATATGGTGACATATAATCCACCCACTATTTGGATCTATGAGGATGTGTGGTATAATCAGAGACCAAGCATATCTCTCTTCATGAGCAATTAGACCAAAGAATTGGCTGATTATCAATATTTGAGAGATTGAATCACCAAGGGATTGGGGTTCAATCAATCATGATTACCAAGAGGTCAGTGAGTTGCATGATTGAAGATGAGATGAGCTGGATTTAATCCAAAGAGAACAACATCTCCTGATCTCAATAAATTTTCCCTATTCTCATCTTCTACATTCTTTGTAGCTTTCTTTACATTCTGTTATTCCCCATTCCTATTTACAATTAAGTCATTTATGTTTCTGCACTTTACATTCTTGCTATTTACTTTTCTACAATTTACTGCTTCTCTTTACTTTTGAGTCATTTACATTTCTGCTTATTTAAATTTCTGCAATCACAATCTATATTGCTCAGCTTGACTAATTCACCCATTGATTAAAATTTCTCAAATCTACCAATATCTGTGGATACGATTCCACTCCTAGTGGGTTATTACTTGACGATACTTTTTGGTGCGCTTGCCAAAAGAACGGATTCATTATTTTTATATGGAAAGTGAATTCTGGTCATCAAGTTTTATGGGGTTCACTCAACAAGAAGAAGTCCATTGAAGAAGCCATAGATGTTATAGAGACTGGAGTCGAAAATGAGTACTTCTATGCTTCAGAAAGAACTCAGAAAAAGGAGTGCTGAAGCTCAATTCTATGGATGCTCTGTTAGCACAGAACAAGATGATTGCAGCTCAATTAGCATCCCTCACAAAGAAGATGGAGAAAAGCCAAGTCTCAGCTGTCCAAGCTCAAGCACCACGACAAGAAGGAGATGCACCAGAAGTTGATTGCGAATGGGAGCAAGCAAGTTATGTGAACAATCCCTCTAGACCACCATATGATCCCAATGCCAAGACATACAACCCAGGTTAGAAGAACAACCCAAATTTTGGGTGGGGAAACCAATCACAGTCAAGACCACAAACTATACCAATCCAACCAATACAAAAACCACAACCCCAACTATCAATCAGGCAATAAAGACCCTATCACAACTCACAAAATAGACCCCACCATAATTCACAAAATACATCATATCTTTCCACCCAGCAAACACACAACAACCACCATTAAGATACATCATCTTCAACCATGCAACCATGTGAAATCGTTAGCAAATTTGCAAAATTAGAGGCTGTCATAGCACAATTTTCAGCACAACTGACAGGAACTATTTCCACTGTTCTGGAGAGACAAATACAGGCTGAAAGAAAGATAGATGCAAACCAAGAGGAGTTCAGATCTAACATAAGAAATCAAGGGGCAGCAATTTCAAAATTGGAACACAAGTAGGGAGTTTATCTAAACAAATACCAATGCCTACACATACATTCTCCAGTGATACCATGGCCAACCCAAGAGGAGAATATAAGGCCATCACACTAAGAAGTGGAAAAGTTATAGAGGAAGCATCCCCAAGTCAAAGCAACCAAGAAGAAGAAGCTGCAAAGGAATCTGAAACCAGGAAAGAAGAAGAAACCCCTGCACCATCCTCACCAAAGCAAGTTCTAAAGCCTTGTGTGCCAAAGGCACCTTATCCACAAAAGCTGAGGAAGGATGGGAAAGACAGCCAGTTCTCTAGATTCCTAGAAATCTTCAAGAAGCTTCAGATCAACATACCCTTTGCTGAGGCATTAGAGCAAATGCCACTCTATGCCAAATTTTTAAAGGAGCTCATGACAAGAAAAAGGAGCTGGGGTGAAAAGGAAAACATAGTGCTAACTGAGGAGTGTAGTGCCATCATACAAAGGAAGCTTCCTCAAAAGATGAAAGATCTTGGGAGCTTCCAAATTCTCTACATCATAGGCGATATCAATATTGAGAAAGCATTGTGCGATCTGGGGGCTAGCATTAACCTCATGTCCTTGGCTATGATGAAAAGGATGAGGATTGAGGAAGCCAAACCAACAAGAATGGCACTCCAATTTGCTGACAGAACATTCAAGTTTCCTCATGGGGTAGTGGAAGATTTGTTGGTTAAAGTAAGAGAGTTTATTTTTCCAGCTGATTTTGTGATGTTGGATATGGAGGAAAAGGCCAACACATCAATCATCCTGGGAAAGCCATTCCTAGCTACTGCTGGAGCCATTATTGATGTTCAAAAAGGGAGCTAGTCTTGAGGTTGCATGAAGAGAAGATGGTCTTCAATGTCTTCAAAGTAATGAGTTATCCTAAAGAATCCATAGGAGAATGCATGATGGTAGACACCATAGAAAAGATAGTTCAATGAGTTTTGGAAGAAGAACAATGTGAAGAAGCTATGGAGCTGGAGCAACAAGCATCAGGTGGAGAATTACCACAAGAAACCATAGAGGATTCAATCATGTTAAACCACACAAGCAACAAGGAAGTGGAAGCACCAAAACTAGAGTTGAAGACCTTACCTCCAAGCCTGAAATATGCTTACTTGGGTGACAACAACACATACCCAGTATCCATAAATTCAAGCTTGAGTGAGGGACAAGAAGAAGAACTTATCCATGTGCTGAAGCAACACAAGGATGCTATAGGATTGACACTTGCAGATTTAAAAGGAATTAGTCCTTCAATGTGCATGCACAAAATCTTGCTTGAGGAAGATGCCAAGCCCTCAAGACAGCAACAAATAAGGCTAAACCCAACAATGAATGAAGTAGTCCAAAAAGAGGTATTGAAATTGTGGCAAGTTGGGGTGATCTACCCAATCTCAGACAGCCTTTGGGTAAGCCCAGTGCAAGTAGTCCCTAAGAAAGGAGGGGTCACTATTGTGCCAAATGAGAAGAATGACCTGATACCAACAAGAACAGTGACTAGCTGGTGCATGTGCATAGATTATAGGAAGCTTAATGAAGCTACCAGGAAGGATCACTTCCCTCTACCTATCATGGACCAGATGCTAGAAAGACTTGCGAGACATGAATATTATTGCTTCTTGGATGGTTATTCTGGCTACAACCAAATAGTTGTAGATCCTAAGGACCAAGAAAAGACCTCATTTACCTGTCTCTATGGTGTTTTTGCTTATAGGAGAATGCCCTTTGGATTGTGCAATGCACCTGCAACATTCCAAAGGTGCATGTTCTCCATATTTTCAGACATGATTGAAAGATTTATTGAAGTGTTCATGGATGACTTCTCTGTGTTTGGTGATTCATATTCTAACTGCTTACACCACTTAGCCTTGGTGCTAAAGAGATGCCAAGAAACCAACCACGTTTTGAATTGGGAGAAGTGTCACTTCATGGTCACAGAGGGGGTGGTTCTTGGCCACAAAATCTCGAAAAGAGGCATAGAGGTGGACAAGGCCAAGGTGGAGGTGATTGAAAAGTTACCCCCACCTTGCAATGTCAAAGCAATTAGAAATTTTCTAGGATATGCTGGCTTCTATAGGAGGTTCATTAGAGATTTCTCAAAGGTTGCCAAACCCTTAAGCAACTTGCTTGTATCTAATGTACCTTTTGTTTTTGATAAGGAATGCATGCTAGCTGACAACACCCAAATGCACGGGTTAGGAACTTGATTATCAAAATTGAATTAGCGTTGTAAGTATACTTCTAACCCAACAAATTGGCCATCAATCAGATTGTTAATCCAAAAGATAGTCACAAGCAAAACCAATTCAAAACCAAGAGTATTTGACTCCCGAGTCGTCTCCCAAGGAGTACTTTAGAACAATGAGTGTGCAATTTCAGTTGTAGTGATCAAGGGGTTGTCAATGAAGAAATGAACATATAAAGCAATAAAAGAACATGCAAAATTGTAACGATTGAACTAATGAAGAAATTAAAGAACCGACTATGTAATATAAACAAGTAAAGTATAAAAGAGATTAACATAGAAGTGTATGAAAGATTGAAAGCATCAAAAATAGTCTTGGCTTGGAGTGAGCTAAGGGTCCTTTCCTTGTTGGAACCACAACTATGACAAGCATGATGGATTAGTCTCACTTGATCAACTCTCACATCGGAAAGTAAGTTAAATGAGCATAAGTGTTCTCAACCCACAAATCCTAAATTGCTTGCTAATTGCCTTAGCAACAAATTAGCGTTAGTGGGAACAAGAACAATTAACAATCCAAGAATTGAAACTAAATGTTGGACATTCCAACTCTAGAAACCCAATTGCTCACTTTACCCAAGCCAAGAACCAAAAATTTAGCATAAAACCATGTTTGACATTTTGTCAAACACTTGGTGGGCAAAAACCTTAAACATGGAGAAAATGAGAAAAGGCTTGAAACTAAAAGCAACAATTAATCTCAATCAACAAGAATAACACAAAAAAGCATGAAACAAACATCAAATATCCAATTCATCAACAAGAAATTGAAATTGTAAGAGAGAAGTAAAATTGAACTATAACTTGAATTAGAAGAAAGAGTAATGACAATGTAACTATAAAGAGTAATAACAAGAGAATACTTACAATGAAAGCTAGCAAAATCCAATAACAAAAATGGAAATGGCACTTGAATGTAAAATCCAAATATAAACCCTAATAGAGATGATGAAAAACTTAGAGAAAAACTAAACTAAAAGCTTCCTACCACTACTCCTAAACTATACTAATGATATGCTATGTTCTCCCCTTCATTTCCCTTCCAATATGAGCCAAAAGACTTCAGAAATGGGCCTCCAAAGCCCCCAAATCGTGAGTCACGTGCCATTTTAATGAAGTCATATGCGGACACCTGTGCGGACGCACAGATGCGTGCGTCCGCACACTTTACGAAAAATCCCTTCCTGTGCGTACGCACAAGTAGCTGTGCGCACGCACACTAGGTGATGCCTGGTTGGACGTTCGACACGCTCAAAACGATCCACGCGCTCTGATTGGACAGCTGTGCATACGCACAAGTAGCTGTGCGCACGCACACGTCTCTGAACTCATCTTGTTTGAGTCTTCATGTTTCCTCCACTTTGCATGCTCTTCTTCCATTTTCTCCAACCCATTCCTACCTTATACACCTGAAATCACTCACAAACAACATCAAGGCATCGAATGGAAGGCAAATGGAATAAAATAGATTAAATTAGGCATAAAAGAGCATATTTTCATAATCAAGCGCAATTTGGGAGGAAAGTTCAAAAGCATGCTATTCAAGGGAATAAGTGCAAGTTTATGTAATGAAAATCTATTCAATTCTAACCAAAACTCATATCAAATATGGATTCATCACTAGCCTTTGATGAGCTTAAGAACAGACTTTCCTCTGCACCTATCATAGCACCACCCTACTGGGATCTACTCTTTGAGTTGATGTGTGATGCATCAGACTTTGCTGTTGGTGCTGTTTTAGGACAGAGGAGAGATAAACTGGTGCATGTTATTTATTATTCTAGCAAAGTCCTTAATGAGAATCAAAGGAACTATACCACTACAGAGAAGGAACTATTTGCCATAGTCTTTGCATTTGATAAGTTTAGATCATATCTTATCGGTTCTAAAGTTTTTGTATTTACTAAATGTAACACCCTAATTAACCCAAGCCTTACCTCTAGCCATAAAGCAAGGGTTAACCAAAGGTTATGACAATTCTAAGGCTTATACATATTTATATAGAAAGAATAATATAATCTAGAAGTCCGATGAAGGAATAAAGCTCAAAGTTAGGGTATGAAAAGCACAAAACGCATAAATGGAGCAACTAACTTAAAGCACAAGGAATATATACAATTTATATCAAAATATCATAGTATAATATCATAAGGATCTAGCCATGATTCGCGGAGTTTAAGCCTGCTAGCCATATACAGATCATACATGAAACCGGACAGTAAAAATAGCTTGTACCATTTTGTTCTCTCAATACATGCTTCTAGGCTAAACAAAATACAAAAGTGAGAGATGTAAAGAAAAATAAGTCAAATGACTCAAAAGGTATCTAGATCCTCCACTTCTGTCACCATCCAGGCAACTCACTGAGGTGGGTTGTGACCTGCATCTGAAAAATAACAACAATGTATGGAATGAGAACCAGAGGTTCTCAGTATGGTAACAGTGCACAATGATGTAAGATGTAAAGCTCTGGGACGCCAAAGGCAATCCTAGAACTTCACATCACATACAAATATTCGAGCTTAGAACAAAATAAATAAATATTACGAACTAAAACCATAAACCGGGTTATCTAAACTTAGGGGAATTCTAGCTAATACTAATCACACCGCTGTATCCCACAGCCTTCGCCAACCTTACCTTCGTGCGATTCCATCGCCACCGCCTACCTAACCTCCTCAGCACCAGACAATCACAATTAATGCAAACAAATAAAACACTAGTAGAAGCATATAAAACAAGTAGTTCAAGTAAGTAATAGGCATGTTATACAATTAGGAAAACTCACGTAATCAAAACAATCACGCACATAAAAGATGCATATGATGAATGCCTATCCTATTGGCTCGTGATATCACTTGTCGGTCCATAAATGCCAACCCGACACATCTTTCGGATGTAGCTTTTCTGCCACACCCACGGATATAGTGCCGGTCACACTCTATTCACCCACGGATATAGTGCCGGGCACACTCGCATGCGTAACCCAAAGATATCATGCCTGTCACACTCTTGTAGCAGAAAAGGTCATTAATCATAATTTATCCCCAGGGATATAGTTCCTTGCACACTATCATTCTTAACCCAAGGATATAGTGCCAGGCACACTTTCTACATTCAACAAGTTCATCAACCTCACATCATCACCAGTCTTCACCATTTCTCATCTCAATCCACTTTCAATTATCAATTCTCAACATTCCAAGGATATAGTGCCTGGCACACTCTCAACATTCATTAGGATCATTCATCCCATTTTGAGTCTTCAACTCATCACAACCATCATCAATTCATCACTTCCATTCCGAGCTCATTAGTTCATCAATTTCCCAATTCATTGTCAACAATCACCATATGCACCACTCTTCCTTCTCTCTCAACTAACTCATCCGTAATACATTAGAAACATAAACCTCCGTTTGCTAACTTTTCAAAGAAAAACCCAACTTAAACCCCTAGGACCTTTCCCATATTTCAATGCTCTAAAATAAGCCCAAGAGTATTAAAATGGTATTATAGAAGCTTACAACCTTGTCGGGAAGTTGAAATAGTTGAAAACAAAGTTTAAAATTATGAAACAGGAGTGTGTGTGCGCACACCCAGGAAGATTTTGAAAGTGTGCGTACGCATAGGGGTGTGCGTACGCACAAGTACTAAAATTTATAAAGTATGTGCACTCGCACAAGCTGTGCGAGCCCCCTAACAGATGTCCCTTCCCGACTTGTGCGTGCGCACAGGGCTGTATGTCTGCACAGGTCGTAATTCTTCATTGATGTGCGCGCGCACGACCTATGCTAGCACTGTTACCAGAGCCATTTCCCCTGCCTATGCGTATGCACAGGTCTGTGCGTCCGCACAGAATAACATTTTCGCAGGGTTGTGCGTGTGCACAAGGCTGTGCGTGCGCACATATCAGAAATCCTGAAATTCTGCAACTTTGCAGAATTTTAGATTTTCAACACCAGCTTTGAATGATCATAACTTCCTCTACAAAATTCTAAATTTTGCAAACTTTATATCAAATCTAAGGATTTTCAATAATCTTCAAATATAAACTAAATTCAATAAATTTTGAAAACCGAGGCAAAAGTTATGATCAGACTAAGTTCATCAAAAATCTATTTTTACCCAAAATCTCACAAACTCAATTTTTAACCAAACCTCAATCCAATACCAATTCAATCACATACCAACAAAACCAAAACAGTCCAAAATTCATACAAACACTACCTCAACCATTTTCTCACTCACACAACCTTCTAAACCTTTCAACAATTCTAAATCCAACCTAATTCACCTTTTCCAAATTTCCATTAACCTTATTAACATCAACATGACTTCTTACCACTTCCATCATTATTCAACTATACCACATCCAACATTTAATATCTCAAATTATCAACCCCTTCAACATTCATCAATCCAAACAACAAATATAAAATACTATAATCAATCTTCCACCAACACCTTCACCAATCATCATTCTTTCACTATCAATCTTCATCAACAACCTCATTCATGCTTTGTACCAATAATCAACAATATACATTCATTCAAAATTCAATATACCTCATACCTCAATATCATTATTTAACAACATTTACAACATCAATTCATCAAGCATCATTGACGTGGCGAAAAATTGCCGATTAAGAATTTATAATAAGAACAGCGTTGCAAGTACAGTTCTTAACCAACGAAAATTTCGCTTATCAATTTAAAAGGGTTGTCACAAATTTAGAATAAAAATACTGGGAGTAGAAATCCCAGGTCATCTCCTAACGAGTTGACAAAAGAGTGCTATTTTATTAGTCAGAAATTTTCTGAGAAATTTTAGAATTGGAGAACGGGAAATTAAAATAATTATTAATTAAAGCACTAGAAATTAACAAGAGATTTTATGTATTTAAAATAAAAAGCCTTGACTGGGAGAAGATTAATTGGAAGTTCTATCCTTGTTGGATTCTCCCAAGTGTAATGGTAATTGGTTGTTGACTCTACTTAGTTATCCCTTACCGAATAAAGGAAAGTAAAGTAACTGAACCAGCTCCAATTCACAAGTCCTAATCCTCTCCTATGGAAGGATTAGCGTTAGTGACTAGAGAACCAGCCAACAACTTCTAGTTCCCAATTACACTTGAGTTTTCTAACTCAAGGGTCTCCTTTTAATCAACTCTCAAGTCAAGTTGGGAGTCTACTCCATTGACATGAATACCACTTTCACAGACATATAAAGGGAATAAAAAGAAGACATGATGAACTAAATAAAATAATAACTAAAAATTAATTAAAGGTAAAAATAGTTCTTTGCATTAATAAATCCCAAAATCATAAACATACATATTTGAACAGGGTTAATGGGGGATTAAAAGAGTAAAGGAATAAGGAAACAAACTAGAATAGTAGAAACTTCAACGGAGGTAGTAACTCTTCTCAATATCCAAATCAAAAGCAATAATCTCTAAACTGTGAATGTGAAAAAAACCTAGAAGAAGTAGTGTTTCTCTCTAAGATTCAAATCTAAAACTAAAACTATGCGAATGAGAACGTGTGTTGAGCCTCTGCTTGTCCCCTGGCTCTAGTCTGTGTTTCTGGGCTGAAAACTAGGTCCAAGCTCAGCCCAAAATTGCCCCCAGCGTCTTCTGCATTTTCTGCACGTGGCGCATGTCACGTGTACGCGTCAGTCACGCGTACGCGCTCACCGTGCAAATATCCAATTCACGCGCACGCGTGAGCCATGCGTACGCGTCGATCTTCGCTGGTTATCTTCTTTATTTCTTATGTTCCTTCTATTTTTGCAATCTTTCTCTCCATCCTCTAAGACATTCCTGCCCTATATACCCTAAAAACACTTAACACACAGATCACAGCATCGAATGGTATAAAGGGGAATTAAAATACACAATTTAAAAGCTTAGGAAGTAAGTTTTCAATTGTAAAATCAGGCAATTTGTATGAACAAGTGTGCAAAGACTTGATAAAAACCACTCAATTGAGTACAAGATAAACCATAAAATAGTGGTTTATCAATCTCCCCACACTTAAACATTAGCATGTCCTCATGCTAAGCTCAAGGAGATAAAATGAGTGAATGGGGGAAAGTAAGACTCATGAGATGCAACCTATGTATGCAAATGCAACTATATGCTAAGATGTTTCTATCTACTTGGTTAAAGGTAAACAATTTCTCCAAGACAAAAATAAATCAGATTCCACTAATTCAAATCACACAATAAGAGACAAGTAAACTCGTAAGAAGACAGCTTATGAAAGCAGGGAACATAGAATCAAGCATTGAAGCCTCACTGGTAGTGTATATGCACTCTAGTCGCTCAAGTGTCAGGGTTAATCACTCTACTCTTCTCTAGTCATGCTTTCTAAAACTTTGTTCTTCATTTAATCAATCAACAAATATTTAGTGCACCAATGCAAACATCATGAGGTCTTTTCAAGGTTGTAATGGGACTAAGGTAAGGGTGAGGATATATGTATGGCCAAGTGAGCTATAATATGAATCTTTGACTAACCTAAGCTCTCACTTAACACACACACACACTCTACGTAATTCTAAAATCATGCCTAGCTACCCAAAATTCTACTTTTGCATTACATACTCATGTATCAAATTTTCTTTAATTTCACCACATATGCATTGATCTTTTATTAATTTTGTCCCCTATTTATTTATTTATGCTGTAAAAAATTTTTAAAATTTTTTTTATGAATATGAAAGCAAACATAACATTTCAATGCATATGGTTTTTCTGGTTTCATATGAGTAGGTACCCAAATTCCTAATATTTAAATAAAGTAGAGACACAAAACATTCCCATTAACCCAGGTCTTCCACAATTCCCCTCACTTAGTTAACACACTATCTTAAGCTAACCAAAGATTCAAATTAGGTAATTAATTATTTTTCCGCTTAAGACTAGTGATGTGGTAAAATATAGAACAAATGGGGATTAAAAGGCTCAAAGTGGCAAACAAAGTTAATTGAAATGGTAGACTTTTTGGGATAAGTGAGCTAGTAACAAATGATGGCCTCAATCATATGTATGCATGCAAATATACTAAACAATGGACATATAGAATGGAACAATGTAAAGATTGCAATCATAGATAAGAAAACACACAAGAATAAAAATTATGGTTAAATAACGTAATCATATAATTAAGATCAAATCTCACAGGCTGTGTGTTCTTAGCTATCAACCATGTTCCAAATTACAATCTTCAAACAAGTTTAATGAAAAAAGTTTAATTTAAATTAGTGAAATGCTATAAAAAGGGTCTCGAAAAAGAACTTATCACTCTAACCAAGCAAAATATACATGCAAGCAACTATTATCATGCAATCTATCCTACGTAACAAAAAAAACTAAAATGTTGGTGTTAAGAGAGAGAAATTACCTCCGAAAGACAAGGACTGTCCTCCCCACATTTAAGGCTTGGCATGGTCCTCCGTGCCATCACTAAGGAGCAAGGTAGGGCTGGAGGCATCGCCTTCGCTGTCTGGTTCTCCTTGGCTTCCTGTGCCACTGGATGAAAGAGAATCCGGGGTGTCCTTCGGTTCCGGAGGTGGGTGAGTACCAACTATGAGTTCCTTCAGGTAGTCGTATCGGCGCTTGTTACGGTGCTCCATTTGCTCTATCCGTCGGTCTTGCCGGTCAAGCCTCTCAAGGATCTGAAGGAACATCTGATGGGTGGATGGTGCTTGTGGTGTGGATGATGGAGGAGAATCCAAAGATGGGCCTGCAGGCCGGCTCGCAGAGGGAACTGGTGGCCTGATGTACTTCACTTTCGGGACATACTAGTCGGCCCTAGGGATCATGACCTTCGTGTCTCCTGTCTGATAGGACACACCTGCTACAGAAACTAAATCTGAAACTATTGCGGGGAAAGGCATGTTACCCACAATTTGTACATGTCCCATTGCTTACCAGATGTGTCGGGGTAGGTTGAGAGGTTGCTCTGTCAGGATGCACCAGATGAGAATAGTCATGTCTGCTGTGAAGGCCGACTCGTGAGTGCTCGAAAATATATAGTGGGACATAATCTGTGCCCACACGCGAGCCTCCAAGGTAAGTGAATGGGCTGAGATGCTCTTAGGTTTTGACCGATGCGGCCCAAAGATCCAGGTACTGCCAGGTTGGGCTATAACTCCAAGGATGCTATCCCAGTCGAATTGATACATCTGGCGCTTAAGAGAGGCTTCTTGATATGCATCCAATCCCTCTGGGCTAGGTGGAAGATCCAGTGCTCGCTGGATGGCACTCTCGGAGACAGAGACTTGGTGCTGACGAACATAGACAGTCTGTAGGGTAGGCGAGTAGAAGTTAGAGTAGAACTCAACTACCCATGATAAGTTGGCCTCCCGCGGCTGCCTCCTCAAAAATCTCCATTGTCTCCTCTCTATGCAGGGCTCCACAAAATCAACAAAGTGTGTTGGGACAATGAGTAGATACTCATTGTTGTAGTTCCTCTCGGCTAGGATGGGGAACATCTGTTCGCAGTAATGGTTAGTGAACAGTGTGGAGTCCCGTGCGAGAAAGGCTTTGTCTAATTCATCAACTTTAATGATCCTCTTTACCCGCTTTGTTTGTGGCTCAACACTGGTAGATGGTGGTGCCTTAGCCGGTGCTCTCTTGGTTCCTCTCCTTGCTGGTGTCTTGTCAGAGGCTTTCTCTTTTCCTTTCTTGGTACCCATTCCTAAGGAAGAAGGAAAGAGGAAGAATGTTAAATATAGATAACTAAAACCAGAAGGTGGAAATTCCAAGTGATAATGATTTCCAAAGAAAAGAGAATAGCTGAAATACATGGTAGCTACAACATGTAGGTAAGATATCAATTAAAAGCGAAAAGGCAATTCATAATAATTAGATGCAGGAGTGTTTATGGCATGCAGAAACAGGCATGAGAAGTGTAACTCAAGCATCAAGTAATAAATGTGCCAAATAAAAGAGCATTTGTAATTATGACAATTGTGAATGATAATCCCAAATACATGTGGAGTACAAGTGTTGTGAAAAAGAGGCATTCAAGTAAAAGAGTAAAATAAAATAGGATTCAAAGTGCCATAAAAGCTTTTTCACAAACACGTGGTGTGCAAGCTATAATAGGACTGAAAATAATGAATCCAAATGTATATGAGAACCAAATATAAATGTCAATTGTCAAATCAATCCCCATAATATCTACAAGCTCAATGAAAATAAGGTAGTATCCAAAATAAAACTCCAATACCAACATAAAAATGCATAGAAAAAGAAAAGAATGAAAAAGAAACCATAAATAACTGAGCATGAAAGAAAAATTTAGAAGAAAGAAAAGTAATTAAAGGCAATAATTGAAAGAAGAATGAAAGAGTAAAGGGAGAAAAAAAAGGAACCTGAGGTAGAAGATGAAAAAGGGAGGAAGAGAGTAATAAATAGTAATAAGGAATTAAGAAGAAAGAAGGAAGAAGAAAGAATAAGGATTAAAAGAGAATTAGGATTGGGAGAGGGAATAAGTAAAATCTGGCGGCGTACTAGTTTAATTGTGCGTCGCATGTGACGCGTACGCGTGAAACGCGCTAGTTTTAAATGACGCATACGCGTTTGTGACGCGTACGCGTGATAGTGGATTGTGCCAATCGTGCGAAGGTAGCCCCGCGCACGCACAACTCTCGGGTTGAAACGTATGAGGGCCAAACTCACATACGACGCGTGCGAGTCAGGTACGCGCACGCGTGGGTGGCCATGGAGCAAAAAGGACGCGCACGCATCTGGGACGTGTACACGTGATGGGGTTTGTGCTTCTAGCACAGTTCCAGCCCCACACCAACACAACTCTCTGGCCAAACTCCCATTTACGCCGATTTCCAGGGTCACACGTACGCGTCAGGGACGCTTATGCGTGGTCTGCTGAAAGCGCAAGCGACGCACATGCGTGAGGTACACGTACGCGTGGGCTTGCTTGTGTGCAAGGCACGCTTCCAGTACCACTCTGGCCCAACTCTCGGGTCAATTCCTTGGTTGTGCGAACAAAAGTTATTAAGGGAATGTGTCATGATAATACAATGGGAATTTGGATACCTACTCATGTGAAACTATAAGAATTAAAAATCTATGTGCATTGATAAGCTATGTTTATCTTTATGTCTATAAAAAAAATCAATAAACAAATAAGGGGACAAAATTACCCCAATGCTGAATTAAGAATTCAAAGATCAATGCACATATGATAAAATTAAAATAAAAAGTTGATACATGAGTATGGAATGTAAAAGGGAATTCTGGGTAGCTAGGTATGAAATCTAAGGTTACACTAAATATATATAGGTTGGGTTAAAGCTTGGGTTAATTAAAGATTCAATTTATAAGCTCACTTAACCATATATGTATCCCTACCCCTACCTTGGCCCCATTACAACCTTGGAAAGACCTCATGATGTCTGCGTTGGTATATTAACTGTTGTTGATTGGTTAGGAGAAGAACAAAAGTTAGAGAACATGATTAGAGAAGGATAGAGTGATTGCCCTATACACTAGAGAGATTAGAGCGTACATATATCATCAGTGAGGGTTCAATGCTTGAATTTCCATGTTCCCTGCTTTCATGAGCTATCTTCTTGCACTTTTATCTGTCTTACTGTATAATGATATAATTAGTGGAATTTGATTTGCAATTGTTTTGAAGAGCTTATTTACTTTTGATCAAGTGGGCAAGAATCATATAGTTGCATTCATGTATATAGGATTGCATTGCATTGCATAAGTTTCTACATGTTCATACTTATTTATTTTATCTCCTTCAATTAAGCATGAGGACATGCTAGTGTTTAAGTGTGGGGAGGTTGATAAACCACTATTTTATGGTTTATATTGTGTTTAATTGTGTGGTTTTTATCATGATCCTTACCCGCTTATTCATTAATTTAACATGCATTTATATTTCCTTCCTGAAATTATTACATGATTGAAAACTGCTTCCTAGAGACTTTTAATTATGCATTTTAATTCTCCTTTATTCCATTTAATGCCGTGATCTGTGTGTTAAGCGTTTCAAGCTTTATAGGGAATGAATGAGTTGGAGATTAGAAAGGAAGCTAGCAAAATGGAAGGAACACAAGAAATTGAGGAGATAACCAGCGAGAAGTGACGCGGCTGCATGGCTCACGCGACCGCGCAAAAGAGGAGAAATCGCAGTGACGTGGCCGCATGACTCATGCGACCACGCGGATTGGAAAAGCACAAGCGACGCGGAGGCGTAGACGACGCGAACGCGTGGCAGGGAAAAACGCGAATGATGCGTTCGCATGGATGACGCGATCGCGTGACATGCGCGATCTGCATAATCTGCAGAATTCGCTGGAGGCGATTTTGGACCCTATTTTGACCCAGTTTTCGGCCCAGAACAGCAGACTAGAGCCAAAGAACATGCAGAAACCAAAGACAACATTCATTCTACAGAGTTTTAGTTTGGAGATCTAGTTTTTACTCCTCCCCTAGGTTTTCTCTCTAGACATTCATAGTTCTTAGGATTTACTTTTCGATTACTCTTTGCATTGGGATACTGAGAAGAGTTATTACCTCATCAAGACTTCGTCATTCTAGTTCGTTTTCTTTACTTGGATTACTCTTCCATGTTCTTTGCTTTGTTTAATTTTACCGTTGGAATATCTTTTTGGATTATTTAATATAAGGATTATCTTTATTTTAATTAATTATTTTAATTTTTATTTACAATGTCTTTCTTTAATTCCTTTTCATATGCTATGAATTTTACATTCACAATGAGCGAGTAGTTCCCTAACTTGATGGGGAGTTGATTGAAGGGAACCCTTGAGTTGGAAAGCTTAAAAGAAAGATTGTAATTGGGTTTATGGTTAGATTTCCTTCTAGTCACTAACACCAATCTCTTTTAATTAAGTGGATTGCAACTTGTGAACAGACGTAGCATTCCAACTTGTTTGACTTTCCCTTATCTAGTAAAAGATAACTAAACAGGACAACTTTTAATTGTCAATTAATCTTGAGAGTATTCCAACAATAATAGGGATTCCAACTAATCAACTCCCAATCAAGGCTTTTATTTACATTATTCAAATTCTCTAATTTAATTTCCTCCTTACTCAACTCAAACCTTTTTGAAAACCTCTGATTAATAAAATAGCACACTTTTCTGTAACTCGTTGGGAGACGACCTGGGATTCATACTCCGAGTATTTTAATTTTAAATTTCTGTGACACCTTTCTAAATTGATAAGTGGATTTCTGGCGAGTTAAGAACTATACTTGCAACGTATATATTTTAACAATTTTTAATTCGTCAATTTTTGCTACCATCAATTTTTGGCTCCGTTGCTGGGGAGTTGCAATAGAGTGCTAAAGTTATTAATTAGAATTTATTTATTTGTATTTTATTTTATTTTGCTACTATGAGCTGCATGTTTCTTTCGTCAAATGACGCGTTCACTTCCTGATCCAAGCTTGCCAATATTCGATCCTGAAATTGAAAGGACTATTTCACGAATAAGGCGAGCTCGGCATTGGTTAGTCCTCTCTGAGGGCGGATCTGAAACGTCAGTTGAAGAGGAAACCAGCCCCCGTTCTACTGCTTCGGTTGATTCACGTGCAGACGACATGGCAGAACCTAGGAGAATTACTATCCAGGAGGAAGGAGCCCCTGATTTTACAATGCAATCGTTTCAAGCGCATCACCCAGTGGTGGCTACAGATTTTGAAATAAAGACTGCACTGCTCAATTTGATGCCCAAGTTTCATGGCTTACCTGCTTAAGAGCCTATCAAGCACCTGAGAGATTTTCAAGCAGCCTGTTCTACTGTCAGGCGTGATGGTGCAGATGAAACTTCAATTTTGCTGAAAGCTTTCCCGTTTTCTCTTGAGGAAAAAGCAAGAGAGTGGTACTACACTCAACCCCTAGCAAATGTATCCAACTGGGATACACTCAGAAAAGAATTTTTGGAAAAATTTTTTCCATCTGAAGTTACTGATAAACTGAGGAAAGACATTTTCACGATTGTTCAAGATGACAACGAGACTCTCTTTGAATACTGGGAGCGCTTCAATAATCTTCTGGAAACATGCCCCCACCACAGGATGACAAGATAGTGTTACTCAGCTATATCACACAGGGCATGAGGCCCCAAGATAAGACCACATTGGAAAGTGCTAGCAATGAGTCTATGAAGAAGTACAAGACCACTGATGAGGCATGGCAATTGATCAGTGACTTAGCTGAATCTACTAGGAACCACAGGCAGAAACAAGGCCGTTCAAAAGTCGTCGCAGAAGTATCCTCTAGCAGAGAGTCTGCTGCTCTAGCTCAGAGTATCTGTGAAATGACCAACTTGCTGAAGCAGATGCAATTGAACCAACAACAAGTTCAGCAAGCTCAACCTCTTCCACCACAGCAAAGCCAACAGTTAGTCCCACAGAGAGTCTGCGGAATTTGTGCTGATTATAGCCATTATACTGATGAATGTCCGCAGCTCCAGTAGGAAGACAACATGGTGGCATCCACTCATAACTTCTATGACCGCCCCAACCAAGGGTACAATCAAGGTGGAAATCATAACCATGGATGGCAGGATAATTCTAACCAGAATTGGAGGGACAACAGTAACATAGGAGGCAGAGATAATCAGGAAAATCAGAGGTGGAATAATAACAACAACAGGCAGCAGAATCAACCTTACAGAGCACCTCACTTGAGGCAATCCCAAGGACCACAGAATACCCAACAGCAGACCTCTCAATTTACTCATCTTTCTTCATCTCCTAATGAAGAGTTACTACAATCTTTTGAGCGAAGACAACAGACCATGGAAAATAACATTATGAATAACATTAATGCCAGTCTGAATGGTCTGGCCTCTACTTTGCAAGCTCTTGTCTCACAGATTGGACCAATGTAAAATTCCAGTAACCAACCTTTGAGCTTGATGAGCGGATATTTTATACGCTTTTTGGGGATAATTTCATATAGTTTTTAGTATGTTTTAGTTAGTTTTTAGTTTATTTTCATTAGTTTCTAGGCAAAATTCATATTTCTGGACTTTACTATGAGTTTGTGTATTTTTCTATAATTTTAGGTATTTTCTGGCTGAAATTTAGGGAGCTGAGCAAAAAAAATCTGATTCAGGCTGAAAAAGGACTGCTGATGCTGTTGGATCCTGACCTCTCTGCACTCGGAATGGAATTTCTGGAGCTACAAGAGTCCAATTGATGCGCTTTTAATTGCGTTGGAAAGTAGATATCCAGGGCTTTCCAGCAATATATAATAGTCTATACTTTGCTCAAGGATAGATGACGTAAACTGGCGTTCAACGCCAGTTCTATGTTGCAGTCTGGCGTCCAGCGCCAGAAACACGTTACAAGTTGGAGTTCAACGCCAGAAACAGGTTACAGCCTGGCGTTGAACGCCCAAAACAGCCCAGGCATGTGAGAAGCTTTAGTCTCAGCCCCATCACACACCAAGTAGGCCCCAGAAGTGGATTTCTGCACTATCTATCATAGTTTATTCATTTTCTGTAAACCTAGGTTACTAGTTTAGTATTTAAACAACTTTTAGAGATTTAATTTTCATCTCATGACATTTTAGATCTGAACTTTGTACTCTTTGACGGCATGAGTCTCTAAACTCCATTGTTGGGATGAAGAGCTCTGCTGTGTCTCGATGAATTAATGCAAGTATTTATGTTTTTCATTCAAACATGCGCGTTCCTATCTAAGATATCCATTCACGCTTAATTATGGAGAAGGTGATGATTCGTGACACTCTGACGTTAAGATTTTTGCCAGTAAAGAATGTCATAAAAACAGTCGCGTTGTAGATATAGTCTCTAAACCGACGAAAATCCCTTCGTACAAACGTTTTGGTTGTCACAAGTAACAAACCCCTTTGAAATTGATAACCGAGTATTCAAACCTCGGGTCGTCTTCTCAAGGAATTACAGGGAAGTATGTTCTTATTATTGGTTATGAGTTTGTAAATTGGGGTTTAGGAAGTAAGGTGGGAATATGTTATACGACAAATAAAATAAAATAATTATAATAAAATAAAATCTCTTGGCAAGGTATAAGAACTGGAGGTCCTATCCTTATCAATTGTGATGAAATTTGGATTTTAATCTCACTTTGTTAACCTCTAACTATGAAGGTAGATCAAGTGGATTAATCAGCTTAATCCTCAGGTCCTAGTCAATTCCGATGGAAAGACTAGAGTTATTGGAGCAACTCCCAATTTCAACCACTTCTTTATTTGACAGCTCAAGCGTTACCAATTACTTAACCAAAGCCAAAAGGAAGAAAATATCTAAATTAAATAGCATCAATATAAATAAAGCAAAGCAAAATTAAATATGAAAATTCCTCAAATTATATTAATAAAAGCAATCCAATCTAACATGAAAGATTTATGAATCAAATGGGCAACATAAGTAATTAACAAATAAAAGTATTAGAGTATCTAAAAGTAGAAGAGAAATAATAACTAAAGAACATTGAACCTGGGATTGAGAGTCACTCTAAAACTAAGAGAAATCCTAAATCCTAATCCTAAGAGAGAGGAGAGAACCGCTCTCCCTAAAAAACTACATCTACTCCTAAAATTGTGAATATGAAAGCCTCTTTATGAATGGATGCATTTCTCCACTTTATAGACTCTAATCTATGTTTTCTGGGCCGAGAACTGGGTCAGAAACAGCCCAGAATTCGCTGGTCTCGAATTCAAATGCGCTGATTTCCGTCACTGCGACGCGGCCGCATGGATCACGCGGTCGCGTCGCCTAGCGTCAGAGGAACTATAGCATATTATATATCAAATCGAAGCCCCGGACGTTAGCTTTCCAACGCAACTGGAACTGCGTCGTTTGGACCCTTGTAGCTAAAGTTATAGTCGTTTGAGTGCAGAGAGGTCAGACTGGACAGCTTAGCAATTTCTCCAACTTCTTGCATTCCTTCCACTTTTGCATGCTTTCTTCCCATCCTCCAAGCCATTCCTGCCTTATAATATCTGAAAACACTTAACACACATATCAAGGCATCTAATGGTAATAAGAGAGGATTAATAATAAGCAAATATAAGTCCAAAGAAGCATGTTTTCAATCAAAGCACATAATTAGGAAGGAAATATAAAACCATGCAAATAGTATGAATAAGTGGGTAAAGAGTTAATAAAAATCACTCAATTGAGCACAAGATAAACCATAAAATAGTGGTTTATCACACTCATCACCTTCCTCAATCCATGAACGTGTGTCTGACAATCACCTCCGTTCTACATCAGATTGAATGAGTATCTCTTAGATTCCTTAATCAGAATCTCCGTGGTATAAGCTAGATTGATGGCGGCATTCATGAGAATCCAGAAAGTCTAAACCTTGTCTGTGGTATTCCGAGTAGGATTCTAGGATTGGATGGCTGTGACGAACTTCAAACTCGCGAGTGTTGGGCGTAGTGACAGACGCAAAAGGATAGTAAATCCTATTCTGGTACGATTGAGAACCTGCAGATGATTAGCCGTGCGGTGACAGCGCACCTGGACCCTTTTCACTGAAAGGAAGGATGGTAGCCATTGACAACGGTGATCCACCAACACACAGCTTGCCATAGGAGGACGTGCGTGCGTGAACAAGAAGACAGAGGAAAGCAGAATTTCAGAAGACAAAGCATCTCCAAAACTCCAACATATTCTCCATTACTGCATACAAGTATAATTTGTGTTCTGCCTTTTTTACTTTTTACAATTCAAACTAAAATTTATTATTGATATTATATCCTGACTAAGAGTTATGAGATAACCATAGCTTGCTTCAAGCCAACAATCTCCGTGGGATCGACCCTTACTCACGTAAGGTATTACTTGGACGACCCAGTGCACTTGCTGGTTAGTTGTGCAAAGTTGTAAGAGAGTAATGTGAACATTGACATCACAATTTCGTGCACCAAGTTTTTGGCACTGTTGCCGGGGATTGTTTGAGTTTGAACAACTGACGGTGAATCCTGTTGCTTAGATTAGGAAAATTTTGTCTTTTGGGTCAGAGTCTTTTATATTCTTTTCAAAAAAGAAAAATTTTCAAAAAAATAATATTTTTCTCTTAGTTATTAAAAATACTTTTTCAAAACAAGTGTTACATTTACAGCTCAATTGGCTAGAGCATTGGTTTATGTTCTTGATGATTGGGCACCGGTTTTATTAAAAATCTTTTTCAAAAATAATTTTTCTTGATCTTGTGCCAAACTTTAAGTTTGGTGTTTTCTTATTAATCTTTCTACAATTTTCGAAAATTTTAGTTTGATTTTCTAAAAATTTTAAGTTTGGTGTTCTTTCTTCATGTTCTTGTGTTCTTGTGAGTCTTCAAAGTGTTCTTGAGTTTCCCTTTTGTCTTGATCTTAAAATTTTTAAGTTTGGTGTTCCTTGGTGTTTTTCCTCCAAAATTTTCGAAAACAAGGAGCACTAGATCTAAAAATTTTAAATCTTGTGCTATCTTAGTGTTTTTCTCTCTCCTCTTTAAATTCAAAAATATCTTTTCTCTCTATTTTAAAGCAAATTTTCGAAATTTACTTTTAAAATTCAGATTTTTATTTCAAAATTTAAAATCTTTTTCAAATTATATCTTTTTCAAAACTTACTAACCATTTTTTTCTCTCTCTCCATTTTTCAAAAATCTTCACCCATTTTTATTTATTTTATTTTAATTTATTTTGATTTCGAAATAAATACTAAATAAATAAATAAAAATATTTTTTCTCTATTTTACATCATCTCCCTTTCTCCATCATGGATCTAAGTGGAAATGAACAGTCCAGAAGGACTCTGGGGTCTTATGCTAATCCCACTACTGCTTCATATGGGAGTAGTATCAGTATACCCTCCATTGGAGTCAGTAGCTTTGAGCTGAATCCTCAGCTCATTATCATGGTGCAGCAAAGTTGCCAGTATTCCGGTCTTCCACAGGAAGAACCTACAGAATTTCTGGCACAGTTTTTACAAATTGCTGACACAGTACATGATAAGGAAGTAGATCAGGATGTCTACAGATTATTACTGTTTCCATTTGCTGTAAAAGACCAAGCCAAGAGGTGGTTAAATAACCAACCTAAGGCTAGCATAAAGACATGAAAACAGCTGACAGAGAAATTCCAGAATCAATACTTTCCTCCAAAACGGATGACACTGGACATCCAAGGCTTTAAACAGGGAGATAATGAATCTCTTTATGATGCCTGGGAGAAATACATAGAGATGCTAAGAAAATGTCCCTTTGAAATGTTTTCAGAGTGGGTTCAGTTAGACATCTTCTATTATGGGCTTGCAGAAAGAGCTCAGATGTCTCTAGATTACTCAGCTGGTGGATCTATCCACATGAGAAAGACAATTGAAGAAGCTCAAGAGCTCATTGATACAGTTGCCAGAAATTAGCATCTGTACCTAAGCAGCGAATCTTCCATGAAAGAAGAGGCTAAAACAGTGACTACTGAACCCAGTCCTGCTGAACAAGCTACTGAATTCAATCAGCAATTGGACTTTCTAACACAGCAGTTAGTCGAATTCAAAAATAGATTACAAGAGACAAGGATGGCTAATATAAATATGGAAGAACAATTGAAGCAAACAAAGCAGCAGCTGTCAAAACAAATAACAGAAGAATGCCAAGCGGTTCAATTAAGAAGTGGGAAAACACTAAATACCCCACCTCAAGGCAGCAGGAAGCCAAGAAATGAGCAAACTACCCAAATTCCATCTGAGGATAGTAAGAGCCCAGGAAAAAATAATTCTGGCACTAAAACGCCAGAAATTAGGTGGAAGGCTGGCGCTGAATGGCCAGACCATGCTCAGGACTGGCGTTCAACGCCAGAAACAAGCAAGGAACTGGCATTGAATGCCCAAAAGAAGCACAGTTCTGGCATTCAGATGCCAGGAATAGATGAGGAGTTGGCGTCTAACGTCACTCCAGCTTCTAACTCTGGTACTCAAATGCCAGTGAGGGATCAGACACACAAGTGCTGATGACAACCCCTCTAAAAAGGCTTCTTCAACCATTTGTGTAGGAAATAAACCTGCAGCAACCAAGGTTGAGGAATATAAAACCAAGATACCTTATCCTCAAAAACTCCGCCAAGAGGAGTAGGATAAGCAATTTGCTCGCTTTGCAGATTATCTCAGGACTCTTGAAATTAAGATTCCGTTTGCAGAGGCACTTGAGCAAATACCCTCTTATGCCAAGTTCATGAAAGAGATCTTAAGTCATAAGAAGGATTGGAGAGAAACTGAAAGAGTTCTCCTCATTGAAGAATGCAGTGCAGTCATTCTGAAAAGCTTTCCTGAAAAGCTTAAAGATCCCGGAAGCTTTCTGATACCATGTATATTAGAGGGTAATTGCACCAAGACATCCCTATGTGATCTTGGGGCAAGCATCAACCTAATACCGGCATCCACCATCAGAAAGCTTGGTTTAACTGAAGAAGTTAAACCAACCCGGATATGTCTCCAACTTGCTTATGGCTCCATTAAATACCCATCAGGCGTGATTGAGGACATGATTGTCAGGGTTGGGCCATTCGCCTTTCCCACTGACTTTGTTGTTCTGGAAATGGAGGAGCACAAGAGTGCTATTCTTATTCTAGGAAGACCTTTCCTAGCAACTGGACGAACTCTTATTGACGTCCAACAGGGGGAAATAACCCTGAGAGTCAATGAGGATGAGTTTAAGTTGAATGCTGTCAATGCCATGCAGCATCCAGACACACCAAAAGACTGCATGAAAGTTGATCTCATTGACTCTCTGGTGGAGGAGATCAACATGGCTGAGAGTCTCGAATCAGAGCTGGAAAACATCTTTAAAGATGTTCCACCCGACCTAGAGGATTCAGAGGAATTGAAAGAGCCTCTGAAATTTCCTCAGGGAGAGGAAAAACCTCCTAAACCCGAGCTCAAACCATTACCACCATCCCTGAAATATGCATTTTTGGGAGAAGGTGATACTTTTCCAGTGATCATAAGCTCTGCTTTAAATCCACAGGAAGAGGAAGCACTAATTCAAGTGTTAAGGACACACAAGACAGCTCTTGGGTGGTCCATAAGTGACCTTAAGGGCATAAGCCCAGCAAGATGCATGCACAAAATCCTATTGGAGGATGATGCTAAGCCAGTGGTTCAACCACAGAGGCGGCTAAATCCAGCTATGAAGGAAGTGGTGCAGAAAGAGGTCACTAAATTACTGGAGGCTGGGATTATTTATCCTATTTCTGATAGCCCCTGGGTGAGTCCTGTTCAAGTTGTCCCTAAAAAGGGAGGCATGGCAGTGGTTCATAATGAAAAAAATGAACTGGTTCCTACAAGAACAGTTACAGGGTGGCGCATGTGTATTGATTACAGAAGGCTCAATACAGCCACCAGAAAGGATCATTTTCCTTTACCATTCATAGACCAGATGCTAGAAAGACTAGCAGGTCATAATTATTACTGCTTTTTGGATGGCTATTCAGGCTACAACCAAATTGCAGTAGATCCCCAGGATCAAGAGAAAACAGCATTCAGATGTCCATCAGGAGTATTTGCTTACAGAAGGATGCCTTTTGGGCTGTGTAATGCGCCTGCAACCTTTCAGAGATGCATGCTCTCTATTTTCTCTGATATGGTGGAAAATTTTCTGGAAGTCTTCATGGATGACTTCTCAGTATATGGAGACTCATTCAGCTCCTGCCTTGATCACGTGACACTGGTTTTGAAAAGATGCCAAGAGACCAACCTGGTTTTAAACTGGGAAAAATGTCACTTTATGGTGACTAAAGGGATTGTCCTTGGGCATAAAATTTCAAACAAGGGAATAGAGGTGGATCAAGCTAAAATAGAGGTAATTGAAAAATTACCACCACCTACCAATGTTAAGGCAATTAAAAGCTTTCTGGGCCATGCAGGATTCTATAGGAGGTTTATAAAGGATTTTTCAAAAATTGCAAAACCTCTAAGTAACCTGCTAGCTGCTGACACGCCATTTGTGTTTGACACAGAGTGCCTGCAAGCGTTTGAAACTCTGAAAGCTAAACTGGTCACAGCACCAGTTATCTCTGCACCAGACTGGACATTACCATTCGAATTAATGTGTGATGCCAGTGATCACGCCATTGGTGCAGTACTGGGGCAGAGGCATGACAAGCTTCTGCATGTCATTTATTATGCTAGTCGTATTTTGAATGATGCCCAGAAAAATTACACAACCACAGAAAAAGAATTGCTTGCAGTGGTTTATGCCATTGACAAGTTTAGATCATACTTAGTAGGATCAAAAGTGATTGTGTACACAGATCATGCTGCTCTTAAATATCTACTCACAAAGCAGGATTCAAAACCCAGACTCATAAGATGGGTGTTGCTTCTGCAAGAGTTTGATATAGAAATAAGAGACAGAAAAGGGACAGAGAACCAAGTGGCTGACCATTTATCCCAGATAGAACCAGTGGAAGGGGCGTCCTCCCCCTCTATTGAGATCTCTGAAACCTTTCCGGATGAGCATTTGTTTGCCATTCAGGAATTACCATGGTTTGCAGACATTACAAACTACAAAGCTGCAAGGTTCATTCCCAAGGAGTACAGCAGGCAACAAAAGAAAAAATTAATTACTGACGCAAAGTACTACTTGTGGGATGAACCCTATCTCTTCAAGAGATGTGCAGACGGCATAATCCGTAGGTGTGTGCCTAAGGAAGAAGCATAAAGGATATTATGGCATTGCCATGGGTCACAATATGGAGGTCATTTCAGAGGTGAGCGAATAGCCACCAAGGTCCTCCAATGTGGTTTCTACTGGCCTACACTTTACAGAGATTCTCGAGAATTTGTACGTAACTGTGACAGTTGCCAGAGAGCTGGTAATTTGCCTCTCAGTTACGCCATGCCTCAACAAGGAATCTTAGAGATTGAGCTGTTTGACGTATGGGGTATTGATTTCATGGGGCCTTTCCGACCATCATACTCAAATACTTATATTCTGGTGGCAGTTGACTATGTATCAAAATGGGTTGAGGCCATTGCCACACTCACCAATGATACTAAAATAGTATTGAAATTCCTCCAGAAACATATATTCAGCAGATTTGGTGTCCCTAGGGTACTAATCAGTGATGTGGGCACTCACTTCTGTAACAAATAGCTTTACTCTGCCATGGTTCGATATGGGATTCGCCACAAGGTGGCAACTCCATATCATCGACAGACAAATGGGCAAGCTGAAGTCTCTAACAGAGAACTGAAAAGAATCCTGGAACGGACTGTAAGTACCAGTAGAAAGGATTGGGCACGAAGCTTGGATGATGGTCTGTGGGCTTACAGAACAGAATTCAAGACTCCTATAGGGACCTCTCCGTACCAACTTGTGTATGGTAAGGCTTGTCACCTGCCCGTGGAACTGGAACATAAGGCCTACTGGGCAACCAGATTCTTAAACTTTGATGCTAAATTAGCTGGAGAAAAAAAGATTGCTCCAGCTGAATGAGCTAGAGGAATTCAGATTCACTGCTTTCGAAAAAGCCAAGCTGTATAAAGAAAAATAAAAAAGGTGGCATGATAGAAAGCTGTCATCTAGAGTCTTTGAACCAGGACAAAAGGTTCTGCTATTTAACTCAAGGCTCAGGCTATTCCCCAGGAAACTGAAATCCCGGTGGAGGGGACCATATGTGATTATAAGTGTATCACCATATGGTTATGTGGAGCTTCAAGACATTGATTCTGATAAGAAGTTCACTGTTAATGGACAGAGAATCAAGTACTATCTTGAAGGCAATGTTGAGCAAGAGTGCTCAAGGCTGAGGCTAGATTAAAAACTCAGCAAGGTCTAGCTAAAGACAATAAAGAAGCGCTTGCTGGGAGGCAACCCAGCCATGGGGCATCACTTCTTCTAAGCATTTTGCCCTATTCTTGATTTTATTTGTTTATATAAAGTTCATTGATACTAAGGTAAAGAGTCAATTGTATAAGTTTACAGGGTTACAAAAGGATTCTGCACACAAAACAGAGAAAAAGAGCTCACTGGCAAGAAAATGCCAGTAAAAGTCTGTTTTGGGCGTTCAACGCCCAAAAGAAGCATCCACTGGGCGTTGAACGCCAGTAAGGATAGCCATCTGGGCGTTAAACGCCAGAAAGAAGCATCTTCTGGGCGTTGAACGCCAGAAAGAAGCTCCTTCTGGGCGTTTAACGCCAGATTTACAGCGTCCTGGGCGTTCAGAAAAACGCCCGATGACAAAGGAGTTCCTGGCGTTCAACGCCAGAAAGAAGCAACTGCTGGGCGTTGAACGCCCAGGAGAAGCAGCAGTTGGGCGTTGAACACCCAAAACATGTAGCGTTTGGGCGTTCAAACGCCATGATGGTTGGGAAGAGGTATTTTCGTTTTTACTTCATATTTTTCATTTTAATTTTAATTTTCATGTTTCAATTCATGATTTCTTGCATAAACATGTTACAAACCCTGATTTCTAAAATCCCTAATTTCTAAAAACCCTACTTTAAAAATATCAAATGTATCTTAATCCATAAGCACAAATCCTTTTTTTCAATCCAATTCAACTCTTTTTCAAATTTTCAAAACAAATCTATCTCTTTTCATTCTAAAATCTTTTCAACTAATCAAAAATTTTTTTTCTCCATATTTTCTTTTTCAAAAATCCAAATTTATCTTTTTCAAATATCTTTCATATCTCTTCAATTTTAAATTATATCTTTTCTTATCATACTTATTTCTTTTTAAATCATATCTTCTATCTTATCTTTCTCCCTATTTTCGAAAACCCACTCCCCTCCCTTTTAAAAACACATTCGGCCTCCCCCCTCTCATCCACCATTCAACACTCGCTCTCCTTCTATCCCTCTCCTTTCTTTCTTTTGCTTGAGGATAAGCAAACCTCTAAATTTGGTGTGTTTATCCGTGATCACTAAACCATACCCACTAAGATCATGGCTCCTAAAGGAAAACAACCAACTCCAAGAGGCAAGAAAGAGAGTGTTCCAAAACCACTTTGGAATCAAGGGAGGTTCTTAACCAAAGAACATTCAGACCATTACTACAAAATAATGGGTCTAAGATCAGTGATCCCGGAAGTCAAGTTCGATATGAAAGAAGATGAATATCCAGAGATCCAAGAGTAGATTCGAAACAGGAACTGGAAAGTCCTAGCTAATCCTGAAACGAAAGTGGGAAGGAATATGGTTCAGGAATTCTACACTAATCTGTGGCAAACAGACAGGCAGAGAATATCTGGAACTGCCCTCTATGACTATAGGACTGCGGTCAGAGGAAAGATTGTTCACATCCACCCTGACAAAATCAGGGAGATCTTTAAGCTACCTCAGCTGAAAGATGACCCAGAATCCTTCAATAGGAGAATGATGAGAACAAACAAGGGCCTGGATAAGATTCTAGAGGATATATGCATCCCTGGAGCCAGGTGGACCACCAGCACAAGGGGTGTCCCAAATCAACTCAAGAGAGAAGATCTCAAACCAGTCGCCAGAGGATGGATGGACTTCATTGGGCGTTCTATATTGCCCACCAGTAACCATTCTGAAGTCAATGTTAAAAGAGCAGTGATGATCCATTGCATTATGTTGGGAAAAGAAGTAGAAGTTCATCAACTGATTCCATCTGAATTCTACATACTCGCAAACAAGAACTCCAAGGATGCCAGGTTGGCTTATCCAAGCCTAATCTCTATGCTCTGCAAAGATGCTGGAGTAAATATGGGAATAACAGAGTATATCTCAGTGGAGCAACCAATCACTAAAATCACAATGGAAAAATAACAAATGCAGGATGACCCCATCAAGAGGAGGGCGCAAGAATTTCTACCAGAACTCCCTCAATTTAAATACTGGAAACATCTTGAAGCATCTGTTACTAAGTTGCAAGAATCCATGGACCAAATAAAGGAAGAACAGCAAAATCAAAATAGTATGCTCTGCAAACTGCTCAGGGAACAAGAAGAGCAAGGGCGTGACTTAAAGGAACTGAAGCGTCAGAAGTTATCTCTTGAAGGACCAAGCACCCCACAGAGTAGAGGAACATCCACTTCCCAACCTCAAGGTTGTTGAGTTCTAATCTTAGCCTTAACCCTATGATAATTGCTCTTATTTGTGCTTTACCTTAGAAGTTACGTATAAGTAGTAGTAATTAGTATCTATATTTTGATTTTATCTCCAATTAAGCTATAATTTATTTTTCTCATCATCATTAAACATGAATAAAATAGAAGATTTTCTTTAGAATAAGGAGGCAATATTTCTCGAGTTTTTAATACAAGAAATTCTGATTAATTACATGTGGTGGCAATGCTTTCTGCCTTCTGAATGAATGCTTGAACAGTGCATATGTCTTTGAAATTTGATGTTCTTGAATGTTAAATATGTTGGCTCTTGAAAGAATGATAAACATGAGACATGTTATTGGTAATCTGAAAAATCTTAAAAATGATTCTTGAAGCAAGAAAAAGCAGTGAATACAAAGTTTCCCAAAAAAAAGAAAAAGCAAGCAAAAAAAGCCAATAACCCTTAAAACCAAAAGGCAAGGATAATAAAAAGGATCCAAGGCTTTGAGCATCAGTGGATAGGAGGGCCTAAGGGAATCAAATCCTGGTCTAAGCGGCTAAACCAAGCTGTCCCTAACCATGTGCTTATGGCGTGAAGGTGTCAAGTGAAAACTTGAGACTGAGCGGTTAAAGTCAAGGTCCAAAGCAAAAAGAAGAGTGTGCTTAAGAACCCTGGACACCTCTAATTGGGGGCTTTAGCAAAGCTGAGTCACAATCTGAAAAGGTTCACCCAATTATGTGTTTGTGGCATTTATGTATCCGGTGGTAATACTGGAAAACAAAGTGCTTAGGGTCACGGCCAAGACTCATAAAAGTAGCTGTGTTCAAGAATCAACATACTGAACTAGGAGAATCAATAACACTATCTGAATTTTAAGTTCCTATAGATGCCAATCATTCTGAGCTTCAATGGATAAAGTGAGATGCCAAGACTGTTCGGAAGTAAAAAGCTACTAGCCCCACTCATTTAATTAGAATCTGAGCTTCACTCAAAAACTCTGAGATATTATTATTTCTTGACTCATTTTTATTCTATTTTATTTGTCTACTTGCTTGGGAACAAGCAACAGTTCAAGTTTGGTGTTGTGATGAGCGGATATTTTATACGCTTTTTGGGGATAATTTCATATAGTTTTTAGTATGTTTTAGTTAGTTTTTAGTTTATTTTCATTAGTTTCTAGCCAAAATTCATATTTCTGGACTTTACTATGAGTTTGTGTGTTTTTCTGTAATTTCAGGTATTTTCTGGCTGAAATTGAGGGAGCTGAGCAAAAAAAATCTGATTCAGGCTGAAAAAGGACTGCTGATGCTGTTGGATCCTGACCTCTCTGCACTCGGAATGGAATTTCTGGAGCTACAGAAGTCCAATTGACGTGCTTCTAATTTCGTTGGAACGTAGACATCCAGGGCTTTCCAGCAATATATAATAGTCCATACTTTGCTCAAGGATAGATGACGTAAACTGGCGTTCAACGCCAGTTCCATGTTGCAGTCTGGCGTCCAGTGCTAGAAACACGTAACAAGTTGGAGTTCAACGCCAGAAACAGGTTACAGCCTGGCGTTGAATGCCCAAAACAGCCCAGGCACGTGAGAAGCTTTAGTCTCAGCCCCAGCACACACCAAGTGGGCCCCAGAAGTGGATTTCTGTACTATCTATCATAGTTTACTCATTTTCTGTAAACCTAGGTTACTAGTTTAGTATTTAAACAACTTTTAGAGATTTAATTATCATCTCATGACATTTTAGATCTGAACTTTGTACTCTTTGACGGTATGAGTCTCTAAACTCCATTTTTGGGGGTGAGGAGCTATGCTGTGTCTCGATGAATTAATGCAAGTATTTCTGTTTTCCATTCAAACATGCGCGTTCCTATCTAAGATATCCATTCACGCTTAATTATGGAGAAGGTGATGATTCGTGACACTCATCACCTTCCTCAATCCATGAATGTGTGTCTGACAATCACCTCTGTTCTACATCAGATTGAATGAGTATCTCTTAGATTCCTTAATCAGAATCTCCGTGGTATAAGCTAGATTGATGGCGGCATTCATGAGAATCCAGAAAGTCTAAACCTTGTCTGTGGTATTCCGAGTAGGATTTTGGGATTGGATGGCTGTGACGAACTTCAAACTCGCGAGTGCTGGGCGTAGTGACATACGCAAAAGGATAGTAAATCCTATTCCGGTACGATTGAGAACCTGCAGATGATTAGCCGTGCGGTGATAGCGCACCTGGACCCTTTTCACTGAAAGGAAGGATGGTAGCCATTGACAACGGTGATCCACCAACACACAGCTTGCCATAGGAGGACGTGCATGCATGAACAAGAAGACAGAGGAAAGCTGAATTTCAGAAGACAAAGCATCTCCAAAACTTCAACATATTCTCCATTACTGCATACAAGTATAATTTGTGTTCTGCCCTTTTTACTTTTTACAATTCAAACTAAAAATTATTATTGATATTATATCCAGATTAAGAGTTACGAGATAACCATAGCTTGCTTCAAGCCAACCATCTCCGTGGGATCGACCCTTACTCACGTAAGGTATTACTTGGACGACCCAGTGCACCTGCTGGTTAGTTATGCGAAGTTGTAAGAGAGTAATGTGAACATTGACATCACAATTTCGTGCACCAGAGCTCCACTGGAATCCCCTCTCAACCATTACCCAATCCAAAGGGAGGCATTAATGCCATCACCCTAAGGTCCGGAACCACACTGCAGGAGAGGAATCAGGAGGAGCCAAGCTCACCAGAACACGCCTCAGCTGAAGAGGTAGTAGAGATAGAAGATGTTGAAGAGGAAGAGGACATACATGACATAGATGAAAAAGAAGAAGCTCAACCACAGGAGGAAGCACCAAAAGGCGCAGACACTGCAGAAAACATCACTCCCATTCTATTTCCACAACTTGCAAGGAAACCCAGGAAGCAGCTGGAACCCGATTCCAAGATGGTAGAAATATTCAAAAAGGTTGAGGTAACTGTCCCTCTTTTTGATGTTATTCAACAGGTACCTAAATATGCAAAGTTTCTAAAAGATTTATGTATACATAAAGACAAAATTAATGAATTAGAAACTATTCCTTTAGGTAGTTCCATATCTGCTTTAATGGGAGGACTACCTGAAAAGTGTAGTGACCCAGGTCCTTGTATAGTTAGTTGTACTATTGGTGGTGTAGTAATTTATGATTGCATGTGTGATTTAAGAGCATGTGTTATTATAATGCCTTTGTCTATATATGATATTTTGGGGCTCCCTCCCTTAAAAAGGTCGGCAGCTCGTTTTGTGTTAGCAGATAAAAGCATTATTATAGTGGCTGGAGTTGCTGAAGATGTTTTGGTGAACATTAAAGGGCTTACATTTCCCACTGATTTTTATATCTTGGAGATGCCCCATAATGACTCAGATAAGCCATCATCAATCCTACTTGGAAGACCATTCCTGAAGACATCAAAATTCAAATTGGATGCTTTTTCAGGAACATACTCTTTTGAAATAGATGGCCGAATAGTAATCTTCAATCTGAATGGAGTCATAAACAACCCTCCAGAAGATCATTCTATCTTCCAGTGTGATGTCATAGATGAAACTGTAGCTGAAGTTCACAAGGAAGAGTTAGAAGAGAGGCACACTGGACAAGGTCCAAGTGTGGGGACCCTCTTAATTGACAATGAGGGCACTTCGGCATTTTCACAAGCTCCAGACAATCCAGAGCTTGCCCATGATCAGAAGTTGGAATTAAAACCTCTTCCTCCACATCTCAAATATGCTTATCTTGAAGATGAGCAGAAGTTTCCAGTTATCATTGCAAGGAAACTCACTTCTCAACAAGAAGAGTAGTTACTTGATGTACTGAGGAGGCATAAGAAGGCAATTGGGTGGAGTTTGGCAGACATAGTAGGCATCAACCCTCAAGTATGTGAGACAGAATATTTTTAGAAGAGGGAGCGAGACCTGTCCATCAACCCCAAAGAAGATTGAATCCCACTATCCTGGAAGTCGTCAAAAAGGAAGTGACCAGACTGTTGGAAGCAGGTATCATCTATCCCATTTCAGACAGTGAATGGGTTAGCCTAGTACAAGTGGTGCCCAAGAAGTCTGGAGTCACTACAATGAAGAATGAGCATGGAGAGCTCATAGCAACTAGAGTTCAGAACGCTTTGAGAGTCTGCATTGATTACAGGCGTCTCAACCAAGCCACCCGTAAGGATCACTACCCACTTCCATTCATTGATCAAATGTTGGATCGCTTGTCAGGTAAATCACATTATTGCTTTTTAGATGGTTACACAGGTTATTTCCAGATTCATATAGCTCCTGAGAATCAGGAAAATACCACTTTTACATGTCCTTTTGGGACTTATGCTTACAAGAGAATGCCCTTTGGCTTGTGCAATGCACCAGCTACTTTCTAAAGGTGCATGATGAGTCTTTTCTCTGATCTTATTGAAGACTGTATGGAGGTTTTTATGGACGATTTTAGCGTTTATGGTGATTCTTTTAGCCTTTGCTTAGATGGATTATCTAGAGTATTAGATAGATGTGTTAATACAAACCCTGTATTAAATTTTGGAAAATGTCACTTTATGGTAAAACAAGGGATTGTACTAGGACATGTGGTATCTAATAATGGAATTTCTGTAGACCCAGCAAAGGTGAATATTATTTTGAGTTTACCTTAACCCTCCTCTGTGAGGGAGGTCCGTTCATTTCTTGGCCATGCAGGTTTTTACAGGAGATTCATAAAGGACTTCAGTAAGGTAGTACTCCCCTTGTCCAGATTACTGCAAAAAGATATTGAGTTCGAGTTCAGTGAGGATTACAAACAAGCGTTTGATAAGCTGAAGACCGCCTTGACTCAAGCTCCAATTGTGAGAGGACCAGACTGGAGCCAGCCGTTTGAAATCATGTGCGATGCTTCCAACCATGCAGTAGGAGCAGCGCTAGCTCAGCGTGAAGGTAAGGATCCTTTTGTTATAGCTTATGCGTCTAAGACTTTAGACGCTGCCCAGTCCAATTATACTACTACTGAGAAGGAGCTTCTTGCTATTGTTTTTGCTCTGGATAAATTCCGAGCTTATTTACTTGGTACTAGAGTAGTAGTGTATTCGGACCATGCAGCTTTAAAGTATCTATTAGCTAAAAAGGAGTCCAAACCAAGGCTTATACGTTGGATACTGCTATTACAAGAATTTGATTTAGAAATAAAGTATAGAAGTGGTAACCAGAATTTAGTGGCAGACCACTTGAGTCGCCTTGAGCATGTTAAGGATGATTCTACTCCTATAGATGATAATTTTCCATTTGATAACCTGCAAGCAGTATCTAAAGTAGTCCCTTGGTATACACTTGTAGCTAATTATCTAGTTAGCCACACATTTTCTCCAAACTTTTCTAAGCATCCAAGAGACAAGCTGAAAAGCGAGTCTAAATATTATATATGGGATGATCCATATTTATGGAGATGTGGCGCTGATCAGGTAATTAGACGGTGTATGCCTCAATCAGAATTCCAGTCTATTTTAGAGGCCTGTCACTCATCTGAGAGTGGAGGACATTTTGGCCCTCAAAGAACAGCAAGAAAGATCTTAGACTGTGGATTCTGGTGGCCTACTCTTTTCAGAGACGCTGCTGAGTTTTGTAAATCTTGTCTCCCATGCCAAAAATTTGGTAATATATCCAGGAGGGATGAAATGCCTCAACAAATTATGCTTTTCTGTGAAATTTTTGATGTTTGGGGCATTGACTTCATGGGTCCATTTCCAAATTCTAATGGTTATTTTTATATATTGTTAGCAGTGGATTATATTTCCAAATAGGTGGAAGCAATTCCTACCCGCACTGATGATGCTAACACTATTGTTTTCTTTGTGAGAAACCATATTATTTGTCGCTTTGGATCACCACGGGCAATCGTGAGTGATCAAGGCACCCATTTTTGTAACAGGAGACTAACAGGATTAATGAAGAAGCATGGGATAATTCATAAGGTTGCGACAGCATACCATCCTCAGACCAATGGGCAATCCGAGGTGTCAAACAGAGAGATAAAGCGTATCTTGCAGAAGATAGTCAAACCTCATAGAAAAGACTGGAGCACCAGGCTACAAGATGCACTCTGGGCATATAGGACAGCATACAAAACACCTATTGGGATGAGTCCTTTCCGCTTAGTTTATGGAAAAGCTTGCCATCTCCCAGTTGAAGTAGAGCACAGAGCCTTTTGGGCAGTCAAGGAGTGCAACATGGGAATTGAGAAAGCCGGAGCTGAAAGGAAGTTGCAACTGCAAGAACTGGAGAGCCTTTGCCTAGAAGCTTATGAGAACTCAAGACTATACAAAGAGAAGATGAAGGTTGTACATGATCAGCACATCAAGAAAAAAGAGTTCCAACCTGGGGATTTTGTCCTCCTTTACAAATCTCGACTGAGGCTCATGCCAGGTAAGTTGCGATCAAGATGGGAAGGTCCATACAGAGTAGAGAAGGCCAAACCGTACGAAGTTTATCACCTAAGTCATCCTTCAAGTTCTGAACTTATCAAAGTTAATGGACAACGCCTGAAGCTATACCATGGCGAGAAGATGCAGAAAAATAAGGAGCTTAAGATCTTCCTCTTGGAAGATCCCCACATATCAGAAGATTGAGCTAGTGGAGCGTCCAACTTACGGACGTTAAAGCAAAGTGCTAGGTGGGAGACAACCCACCATGGTATGATCGTTCTTTTCTTTATTTTTAGTTTTTCTATTCAATAACTCTTCTCTTTATTAGTACATTTCGTGCATCTGCATTTGCATATTCTTATTATTTGAAAAAAAAAAAAGTGCCACGCGACGCGACAACACCAGCGACGCGTCCGCGTCGCAAGGAGAGGGGAGAAAATAAAAACGAACAGAGAGTCACACTGGAGTGTGGCTGGAGGTGTGCCAGTGGCACAAATCGTCCCACGCGACCGCGTCGCCGACGCGTCTGCGTCACATGGGAATAATGGCCTCCCACGCGGCCGCGTGCCCTGATTTTCAACGTAAAAAGGGTGCACAATGAATTATTGTGCGCGAGTGGTGCTGAATTGGTGCTGAACGCACAATTCTATCCACGCGGACGCATGGCTCACGCGTCCGCGTCGTTCCTTTCTGAAGCCCACTCATGCGATCGCATGCCCCACGCGATCGCGTCACCCCAAATTTGGCAAATATATCAATTCGAATAGAGAGTTGTGCAGGCGCGAAGCTGCACTCGCGCCAGAAGCACAAAATGGGTGATGACAAGTCATCTTAGCCTAGTTTCACTAGTATTTTTCCTTTGTTTTCATTTAGTTTTATGCACTTTCTTAAGCCATAAGTAAGCCAATTGGGTTGAATTTCATGTTTCCTTTGATTCAATCAACCAGGGATAAATTGATGCATTTTCATGAGTTTTTGTGCCATAATTGCTCATGTGACAAGAAGAAGAACAACTCTCATGATTATGGCATAGCTTTGATACAATTGTTGATTGATGATAGGTGGAATAAAGCTTGGAAGAAGGTTGCAAGAATGGGCTTGAAAAGAGGGATCAACGTTTGAGCTGATGATTGCCTCAAACGTTAACTAAAACTTGAGAAGCAGCTGAAGAACACCCCTGGATGTCGCCAACGTTTGCGCCAACGTTTGCCTCAAACATTGAGGCAAACGTTGGCTGAAGAAGAAACTGGGGAAGGAGCCAACGTTTGCACCAACGTTTGCCTCAAACGTGAGGTCAAGCGTTGGCGCCAAAAAGAAGAGAAATAGCACTCCTGGGCACAGCTACGTTTGCGCCAACGTTTGCCTCAAACGTTAGGCCAAACGTTGGCCAAAAAGGGAGCCCGGGAAGAACCACCTTTGAGCTCACGTTTAACCTCAAACGTTGGCTCAAACGTGGATGACAGCAAATGGGCTATCTGCATAATGCCTCACACTAGGGACGTTTGAGTCAACGTTTGCCTCAAACGTTGACTCAAACGTGAATGGTTCATGGCCCGGTTCACAAATGGATTTCTTCCCAACACCAAGAACAATCAACGGAGGCTATTATCAACCCAATTCCATCAAGACTAAAGGCCCAATTCAAGGCTTAATGATCATTTGAAGAAAGTGTATAAATAGCTTAGGATTTGAAGTTTTAGGGGATTTTTCTTTTGAGAGTTTTCTTTAAGAATTTTCATAGTATTCATAGTAGAGAGCTTTTGGGTTTTGAGCTGTTTGGAGATTCTGAGTCTTGGGGAAGGAGAATTGAATTCTCTTCCTCTTAGTTTTCTTGTTTTTCAATTTCATCTACACTTGTCTTGAGTCTTGGGTGTTGAAGAATTGAGGAAATTCTGTCTCAATCTCACATTGAGATCTCTCTGTTTTTCTTACTGCAGCTTCTGGAAAATTGAACTGGAATTTACATTTCTACATTGCTCTCTTCTTTAATTTGGCATTTGCTCTCTAAATTTGGATCTAAGAAGGCATTGAGATCTAGACTTAGTTATCTAGTCTCTTGGGTCCTAAGATCTATTAGTTTCCATTTTAATTTTCTTGTTTAATTACTACACCAAGTTTATTTTCCTTTTAGTTTTGAGATCCGGTTCAACTAATTACATCAACTACTCTTCATTCTGTTAAGTTTTGCTTTTCCCTGTTTAATTCCTGCAGATCCAATTCCCATTCCCCTTTTATTTTTCAAGTCATTTATATTTCTTGCACTTTAAGTTTCTGCAATTTACATTACTTGCACTTTAAGATTCAGCTCTTTTTCTTTTTGTTCCCTTTAATTTCCTGCAAATCACCCACTCCCCTTTACATTCTATGCAATTTAATTCCTGTCAACACAATTTCACACAATCAACACTTGTTTGCTTGACTAATTCAACCACTAAACTAAAGTTGCTCAATCCTTCAATCCTTGTGGGATCGACCTCACTCCCGTGAGTTTTATTACTTGATGCGACCCGGTACACTTGCCGGTGAGTTTTGTGTCGGATCGTTTTCTGCACATCAATGGGTCACGCGACCGCGTCACCTTACTTGAAGCGCAATCGCGCGAACGCGTGCCCCACGCGGCTGCGTCGCCTGCGCCGCACAGCTCAAACTTAATTGCCAAAATATCTTATCTTCCTCTTCTCCAAATCCTAATTTCTCTTTTCCCTCCTTATTTCTTCCTTCTCCCTTATTCCTTCTATCTCCCTTCTCTCTCTCTTTCTTTCACCTCCATTAACAAGGTTTTATTTTCTTCTTCCCTCTTTCCTTTTCTATCATTCTTTTTATTTTATATGTTATTTTCTTTTCTTTCCTTTTTCTTTTCATTATCCATATTTTCTTTTTTCTTCTTTCCTTTTTACATGGTGTTAGAATTTTATTCGCGTCATTATTCCTCATTATATGCTTGTGGATTATTGCACTTGTTTGACAATTATATATTAATTTTTAAAGGATTGCTTGCATGTTCACTTTAATACTTTCTATACCTTATCTACCATGCATGCTATGTGTTTGTGAAAAAGCCCATATGGCATTATACACTTCTCTATGTTATTCTACTATTCAATGCTGCTTTTCATAAACTCCCTTTACTATTGTATTAATTGAAAATAATTGTCAAAATAAACGTGATGGTTTGTTACGAGTGATGCTTGATCTATGCTACTCATGCCCTTTTTCGGCATGCCAATAAACACCTTGCATTCACTTGTCATTATATGCACTAGCTATTTTCCATTGATGACTTTTCACATGTACTCATGAGAATGTGTTAATGTCAGTTACCTCCTAATGTACATCCATCACCACCTTTTCCGTTCTCTTCCTTGCTATATATCTCTTTGAATTTAATTTACTTTCTCTTCCCTTTTCAGGATGGCTACCAAGAAAGGAAAAGAGAAAGCTACTCCCTAACCACCATCAAGAAGAGGAACTAAAAGAGCACTAGGGCAGAGCCTTCTTCAACTGTAGTCAAGCCCTCAACAAAAAAAGTTAAGAGGCTCATAAAGGTTGATGAAAAGGAGAAAGCCTTTCAAGCAAAGGACACTGCGCGATTTTCCAATCGCTACTATGAGCAGATGTTCCCCATCCTGGCTGAAAGGAGCTACAACAACGAACACCTTCTTATCCTCCCGCCCAATATTGCTACTTTTGTTGAGCCGCAAATTGAACGAAGACAATGGGGTTTTCTACAGAGACAACCAAGGCAAGTCAATCTTTCTTGGGTAGTTGAGTTCTACTCTAACTTCTACCTGCCTACCCTGCAGTCTGTCTTTGTCTGTCAGAAGCAAGTCCCCATTACAGAAGAGGCCATTCAAAAAGCTTTAGGTCTTCCCCCTATTCCAGAAGGATTGGACGCCTTTCAAGAAGCCGCACTCAAGCGCCAGATGTTCCAATTTGACTGGGAAGCTGTTCTCAGAGTTATCGCACTACCTGGCAGCCGTTAGATCTACGGATACCATCGTATCCGCCCTAAGGGAATATCGGCTTCAACACTTACCTTGGAGGCTCGCGTATGGGCACAGATCATGTCCCATTATGCCTTTCCGAGCACTCACGAGTCCTCCTTCATTGCGGACATGGCCGTTCTACTATGGTGCATCCTTACAGACCAACCTTTGAATTTACCAAGACATATCCGGAATGCCATGGGACACGTCCAAATTACGGGCAACTTACCTTTTCCCGCCTTGGTCTCAGATCTTGTCTCCGCAGCCAGAGTCTCCTACAGAGCTGGGGATACCAAAGCCATGCTTCCACGGGATAATCAGTATGTCCCTAACGGGAAATACCTCAGACCTCCAGCAGCCACTACAAGCCTTCCTACTGCACCGGTTGAAGATATTCCTTCTTCAACACCACAAGCAGCTACAACAGACGAACTGCTCCAGCAGATAATCAAAAGGTTGATCGGCAATAACAGAAAGCGAAGTTAAGAGAGCGCCGTAACGAGCGCCGATTCAAACACCTCAAGGAGCTACTCAAGGGACACTTCAAGGACTCAGACACCCCGGACTCCACTTCCTTTACCAGCACAGGGAGCCATGATGTTCCCGACTGTGGAGATACTGCTACCAGCCCACCCCTGTTCCTGACAGATGGCACCGAGGATGGTGCAAAGCCTTAAGTGTGGGAGGTCGGTCAGTACCTGACTTCCGGAGGTAATTTCTCTTCCCTAGCACCAATAAATTAGGATATCTTAGTTAGATTTTCTTTCTTTTATAGAATAGGATAAATTGCATAGTAATAGATTTGTTGCATGCATGCTCTACTTGATTATAAAGACAATAAGTTTCTTCTAAGACTCTATCTTTGGAACAAAACTTCACTAATTTTTAAAATTTTTTTATGATAAATCTGCTTGAAGATGTATTTGGAACATGATTTTTGAGCTAAAGAACACACAACCTGTGAAGATTTGAGCCTTTATGCATGGTTATATTATTTAACCATAAATATTTTATTCTTGTGTGTTTACTTCTCTATGATTGTAATCTATATTTTGTTTCATCCTATATGTCCAATATTTATTATATTTGTATGCTTGCATATGATTGAGGCCATTATCTGTTTAAACTCACTTATCCAAATTAAGCCTACCCTTTTCAATTACCTTTGTTAACCACTTTGAGCCTTTAAATTCCGTTTGTTCTATATTTCACCACATTACTAGCCTTAAGCGGAAAAACAATTGTATATCCCAAATTGAATCTTTGGTTAGCTTAAGATAGAATTGTGTGCTAGTTAAGTATGGGAAATTGTGGGAACAAAAGTTATTAAGGGAATGTGTCATGATAATACAATGGGAATTTGGATACCTACTCATGTGAAACTATAAGAATTAAAAATCTATGTGCATTGATAAGCTATGTTTATCTTTATGTCTATAAAAAAATCAATAAACAAATAAAGGGACAAAATTATCCCAATGCTGAATTAAAAATTCAAAGATCAATGCACATATGATAAAATTAAAATAAAAAGTTGATACATGAGTATGGAATGTAAAAGGGAATTCTGGGTAGCTAGGTATGAATTCAAAGGTTACACTAAATATATATAGGTTGGGTTAAAGCTTGGGTTAATTAAAGATTCAATTTATAAGCTCACTTAACCATATATGTATCCCTACCCCTACCTTGGCCCCATTACAACCTTGGAAAGACCTCATGATGTTTGCATTGGTATATTAACTGTTGTTGATTGGTTATGAGAAGAACAAAAGTTAGAGAACATGATTAGAGAAGGATAGAGTGATTACCCTATACACTAGAGAGATTAGAGCGTACATACATCATCAGTGATTCAATGCTTGAATTTCCATGTTCCCTGCTTTCATGAGCTATCTTCTTGCACTTTTATCTGTCTTACTGTATAACGATAGAATTAGTGGAATTTGATTTGCAATTATTTTGAAGAGCTTATTTACTTTTGATCAAGTGGGCAAGAATCATATAGTTGCATTCATGTATATAGGATTGCATTGCATTGCATGAGTTTCTACATGTTCATACTTATTTATTTTATCTCCTTCAATTAAGCATGAGGACATGCTAGTGTTTAAGTGTGGGGAGGTTGATAAACCACTATTTTATGGTTTATATTGTGTTTAATTGTGTGGTTTTATCATGATCCTTACCCGCTTATTCATTAATTTAGCATGCATTTATATTTCCTTCCTGAAATTATTACATGATTGAAAACTGCTTCCTAGAGACTTTTAATTATGCATTTTAATTCTCCTTTATTCCATTCGATGCCGTGATCTGTGTGTTAAGCGTTTCAGGCTTTATAGGGCATGAATGAGTTGGAGATTAGAAAGGAAGCTAGCAAAATGGAAGGAACACAAGAAATTGAGGAGATAACCAGCGAGAAGTGACGCGGCCGCATGGCTCACGCGACCGCGCGAAAGAGGAGAAATCGCAGTGCACAGCCGCATGACTCATGCGACCGCGCGGATTGGAAAACCACAAGCGACGCGGAGGTGTGGACGACACGAACGCGTGGCAGGGAAAAACGCGAATGATGCGTCCGCATGGATGACGCGATCGCGTGACATGCGCGATCTGCATAATCTGCAGAATTCGCTGGGGGTGATTTTGGACCCTATTTTGACCCAGTTTTTGGCCTAGAACAGCAGACTAGAGCCAGAGAACATGCAGAAACCAAAGACAACATTCATTCTACAGAGTTGTAGTTTGGAGATCTATTTTTTACTCCTCCCCTAGGTTTTCTCTCTAGACATTCATAGTTCTTAGGATTTACTTTTCGATTGCTCTTTGCATTGGGACACTGAGAAGAGTTATTACCTCATCAAGACTTCGTCATTCTAGTTCGTTTTCTTTACTTGGCTTACTCTTCCATGTTCTTTGCTTTGTTTAATTTTACCATTGGAATATCTTTTTGGATTATTTAATATAAGGATTATCTTTATTTTTAATTAATTATTTTAATTTTTATTTACAATGTCTTTCTTTAATTCCTTTTCATATGCTATGAATTTTACATTCACAATGAGCGAGTAGTTCCCTAACTTGATGGGGAGTTGATTGAAGGGAACCCTTGAGTTGCAAAGTTTAAAAGAAAGATTGTAATTGGGTTTATGGTTAGATTGCCTTCTAGTCACTTACACCAATCTCTTTTAATTAAGTGGATTGCAACTTGTGAACAGACGTAGCATTCCAACTTGTTTGACTTTCCCTTACCTAGTAAAGGATAACTAAACAGGACAACTTTTAATTGTCAATTAATCTTGAGAGTATTCCAACAATAATAGGAATTCCAACTAATCAACTCCCAATCAAGGCTTTTATTTACATTATTCAAATTCTCTAATTTAATTTCCTGCTTACTCAACTCAAACCTTTTTGAAAACCTCTGATTAATAAAATAGCACACTTTTTTGCAACTCGTTGGGAGACGACCTGGGATTCATACTCCCAATATTTTAATTTTAAATTTCTGTGACACCTTTCTAAATTGATAAGTGGATTTCTGGCGAGTTAAGAACTATACTTGCAACGTATATATTTTAACAATTTTTAATTCACCAATTTCTGCTACCATCAATTCCCTTACAGCCCAGAAAGCCTTGTGTTCCACCTCCACTGGGAGGTGACAAGCCTTTCTGTATACTTGGCGGAAGGGACTCATACCTCTGGGTGTCTTGTATGCTATCCGATAAGCCCAGAGCGCATCTACAAGTCTGGTGCTCCAGTCCTTCCTGTGAGGCTTGACAATCTTCTCCGAGATGTGCTTTATCTCTCTGTTAGAGACCTCGGCTTGCCCATTGGTCTGGGGATGGTAAGCTGTTGCTACCTTGTGCACAATGCCATGTTTCTTCAGTAGACCTGTTAATCTCCTGTTACAGAAATGAGTGCCTTGATCACTCACGATTGCTCGTGGTGATCCAAAGTGATAGATAATATGGTTTCTAACAAAGGAGACAACAACGTTAGCATAATCAGTATGGGTAGGAATTGCTTCCACCCATTTAGAAACATAATCTACAGCTAACAATATATATATATATATATATATATATATATATATATAAGAAACCACTAGAGTTTGGAAATGGACCCATGAAGTCAATGCCCCAAACATTAAAAATTTCACAGAATAGCATAAGTTGTTGTGGCATCTCATCCCTCTTGGATATATTTCCAAACCTTTGGCATTAGGAGCAAGATTTACAGAAGGCAGTAGCATCCTTAAAAAGGGTGAGCCACCAAAATCCACAGTCTAAAATTTTGCTAGCTGTTCTTTGAGGGCCAAAATGTCCTTGGTGCAAGAAATTGTGATTCACACTTTTCACAACTCTGCACAACTAACCAGCAAGTGCACTGGGTCGTCCAAGTAATGCCTTACGTGAGTACGGTTTGATCCCACAGAGATTGTCGGCTTGAAGCAAGCTATGGTCATCTTGTAAATCTCAGTCAGGCGGATTCAAATAGTTATGAGGTTTTAATAATTAAAAGATAAATAAAACATAAAATAAAATAAAGATACTTATGTAGGTTATTGGTGGGAATTTCAGATAAGCATTTAGAGATGCTTTGTTGCTTCTGAACCTCTGCTTTCCTATTGTCTTCTTCCAATCATGCTTGCTCCCTTCCATGGCAATTTGTATGATCTTCTTGGATGAAAAATACCAAGTACGATCTCTGCACGGCTAATCAACTGTCGGATTTCTCGTCTTTGATGAAAAATACTAGGTACAGCTACCGCACGGCTAATCATCTGTCAGTTCTCACTAGCGTCGGAATAGGATCCTTATCCTTTTGCACACTATCACTGTGTCCAACATTCACAAGTTTGAAGCTCGTCACAGTCATCCCTTCCTAGATCCTACTCGGAATACCAAAGACAAGGTTTAGACTTTTTCGGATCTCAGGAATCTTGCCAATGGTTCTAGCCTATACCACGAAGATCCTAATCTCAGATTCGGATGCTTTGTTATCAGGAGAGACGATGCGAATCGTGGATTAGAGACCCAAGAGAATATACTCCGGCTGTCGTCCAATGACTACGTTGAACATCTTGTAAACCACTTGTGGTTGTCAGGCACGCGGATCTTGGCTAAGCGAGTAACGAAGATAGTGGGTAATTGTCACGGGTCACCCTTTCATTCTTACTTAACTGAATTAAGTACGTGAGTATATCTTGGAGAAGAAGTAAGCGTGAATTGAAAGAGAAACAATAGTACTTGCATTAATTCATGAAGAACAGCATAGTGATGCCAGGGCATTTTGGCCAGTTTCACTGACCTTTTCTTTACTGTTTTTAGGGTAGTTTCATGCATTTTCTTAGAAAATAAGCTCTTTTTGGGTAGATATTCACTTACATCTTGATTCAAGCATACATTGTGCACTTTACATGATTTCATGAGGATTTTGCATGAATTTAATGAAAAATTGGATTTTGTACTTCCCATGACTTGGATTAGAACTTTGATGCACTTTATTGCTTGATTTCAGGACAAAAGAAGCAAGGAAGAACCACGTTAGCAGCCACGTTAATCTAACTAACGTGACCTCTAACGTGGAATGGGAGCTAACTTGCAAAGTTAATGAGAAAAGTAATCGCCAATAACGCCCTCGAAGCTATCATAGCCCACGTTAAGAGTCACGTTAAATTAGTTAACGTGAACTCTAACGTGGAAGAAGACAATAAGGCCAACGTTAGTGACACTCCCCTTTGTCACTAACGTTGGACCAAGCTTATAATTGGCCACGTTAGTTGCCACGTTAACTTAGTTAACATGGCTTCTAACGTTAAGAAGCAAAAGGGAAGCCAACGTTAGTGACATTCACCTTTGTCACTAACGTTGGCCAAGCTTCCATAAGCCACGGTAACTCCCACGTTAACTTAGTTAACGTGGAAGCTAACGTGGAGAGAGCAATTGGTCGCCAACGTTAGTGACACTTACCTTTGTCACTAACGTTGGGGTGAACCACCAAGAGCCACCATGAGCAACGTTAACTCCCACGTTAACTTAGTTAACGTGGAAGCTAACGTGGATAAAGAGATGATGAGCCAACGTTAGTGACACTCACCTTTGTCACTAACGTTGGAGATGGCTAGCATGGCTACGTTAGAAGCCACGTTAACTTAGTTAACATGGACTCTAACATGAGAAATAGGGGCACATTGGAACGTTAGTGACAAAGGTAAGTGTCACTAACGTTCTCGAAGGATTGGCTTAAGAGCCACATTAACTAAGTTAACGTGGACTCTAACGTAGGGAAGGGGAAGGCTTAGCAACGTTATTGGGAAAGGTAAGTCCCAATAACGTGTGCAAAGGACCAAGAGGCAACGTTAGTGGTAACGTTTGTGCCACTAACGTTGAGGTTAACGTGGCTCATACTTGGGTGAGCAACGTTAGTGAAAAAGGTGATTGTCACTAACGTTCTCGAACCCACACTTTCACTTAACGTTAACACCACTAACGTCCTGAGCTAAAAGTCCCTGCCTACTTCACACTTTCTCTCTGTAAGCAAAGCTAAGCCCAATGATGAAGATAACTGCTTCAAACTCAGGATCCAAAAGCCCATACCCAAGACTTGAAGAGCCAACTAGAAGATCAGAAGAGTAGTATATATAAGAGTAACTTTGAATTAGTTTAGGGAGCTGGAAACTTTAGGGAGCCTTTGGCCTAGAATTACTCTCTGTATTTTACTTTCTCTGCACTTCTAGTTTACTTTCAGCATGTATTCTCCATCTTTGTTTTCTTTTTCCAGAGCTATGAACAACTAAACCCCTTTCATTGGGTTAGGGAGCTCTGTTGTAATTTGATGGATCAATTTTAGTTTTCATTCTCCTTCTTCTATCTTTTCTTTTGATTTTACTAGAAAGCTTTCGATCTTCATCAAATTTGGTAATTATCTTGGAAAAGAAGCTATTCATACTTGGATCTCTTCTGAACCTTGAAAGAGGAATGATGGGATCATGCTAGAAATGCTTTTTCATGCTGGACCAAATTGGGTGTGGATGGATATGTGACTATAATCCTTCAAACACTTGATTTGGGAAATGCATGTGGTATAATCAGTGACCATACTTCATCTCTTCTCATGAGCAATTGACCAAGGAATTGGCTATTGCTCAAGATTTGAGAGATTGAATTACAAGGATTGTAATTCGATCACTTAAGATTGCCAAGGAGATCAATGAATGCATTGATTGAGGAAGAGATGAAAATGAACTTGATCCGGAGAATGCAACATCTCCTGAGCCCAATGAACTCCCCATTTCTGATCTTACCCATTCTCTTTAATTTCTGCCATTTACTTTTATGAGCAATTGCCCCATCCCCATTTAAGATTCTGCAATTTACTTTCCGCCATTTACATTCAGCTCTTTATTTCCAGCATTTACTGTTTCCATTATTTACTTTCCTGCCATTTAATTTTCTGCAATTCCCAACTTAAATTCTGGTTCGCTCAACTAGAACATTCCTTTAATTAAAGTTGCTTGATCAATCAATCTCTGTAGGATTCGACCTCACTCTATTGTGAGTTTTTACTTGACGACGAATTCGGTACACTTGCCGAAGGAAATTTGTTGCAAGACATGTTTTCCGCGTATCACATAGCTTCGCACCTTAATCTATGAGATGTAGAAACTCCACCGTAGAAAATACATAAGAGAAAAAGGTCTAGGCATGGCCGAATGGCCAGCCTCCCAAAGTGGTTCCAAGTATGATAGTCTCCAAAGTGAAAAAGAGCTGATAAAGTATGAATACAATAGTAAAAACTGCTATTTATACTAAACAAGTTACTAGAGTTTACAGAAAATAAGTAACTAAGTGCAGATAGTGCAGGAATCCACTTTCGGAGCCCACTTGGTGTGTGCTTGGGCTGAGAATTGAAGCTTTCACGTGCATAGGCCATTCTTGGAGTTAAACGCCAGCTTGAGTGCCAATTTGGGCATTTAACTCCAGTTTTGGTGCCAGTTCTGGTGTTTTACTCTAGAAAAGGGTCTCAGGTAGGTGTTTGAATGCCAGTTTGGGCCATCAAATTGCAGGCAAAGTATGGACTATTATACATTGCTGGAAAGCCCAAGATGTCTACCTTCCAACGTAATTGGAACGCACCAATTGGGCTTTTGTAGCTCTAGAAAATCCACTTCGAGTGCAGGAGGGTCAGAATCCAACAACATCTGTAGTCCTTTTTTAACCTCTGAATCAGATTTTTGCTCAGGTCCCTTAATTTTAGCCAGAAAATACCTGAAATTATAGAAAAACACACAAATTCATAGTAAAATCCAGAAATGTGATTTTTTCATAAAAACTAATAAAAATATAATAAAAAGTAACTAAAACATGCTAAAAACTATGTAAAAATAATGCCAAAAAGTGTATAAATTATCCGCTCATCACAACACCAAACTTAAATTGTTGCTTGTTCCCAAGCAACTAAAAACAAAATAGGATAAAAAGAAGAGAAAATACACTAAATTCCAAAAATATCAATGAAAATTAGTTTCAATTAGATGAGCAGGACTAGTAGCTTTTTGCTTCTGAACAGTTTTGGCATCTTACTTTATTCTTTGAAGTTCAGAATGATTGGCATCCATAGGAACTCAGAATTCAGATAGTGTTATTGATTCTCCTAGTTCAGTATGTTGATTCTTGAACACAGCTACTTTTTGAGTCTTGGCCGTGACCCTAAGCATTTTGTTTTCTAGTATTACCACTGGATACATAAATGCCACAGACACATAACTGGGTGAACCTTTTCAAATTGTGACTCAGCTTTGCTAGAGTCCCCAGTTAGAGGTGCCCAGAGCTCTTAAGAACACTCTTTTTGCTTTGGACTATGACTTTAACCGCTCAATCTCAAGCTTTTCACTTGACACCTTTATGCCACAAGCACATGGTTAGGGACAACTTGATTTAGCCGCTTAGGCCAGGATTTTATTCCTTTGGGCCTTCTTATCCATTAATGCTCAAAGCCTTGGATCCTTTTTACCCTTGCCTTTTGGTTTAAAGGGATATTGGCTTTCTCTGCTTGCTTTTTCTTTTTCTTTCTTTTTCTTTATTTTTTTCTCCCCTTTTTTTTGCAAGCTTTGTGTTCTTCACTGCTTTTTCTTCAAGAATCAATTTTATGATTTTTCAGATTATTAATAACATTTCTCTTTTTTCATTATTCTTTCAAGAGCCAACAATTTTAACATTCATAAACTTCACTATAAAAAATATGCACTGTTCAAGCATTCATTCAGAAAACAAAAAGTATTGCCACCACATCAAAATAATTAAACTATTTTTCAAGATAGAATTCAAAATTCATGTACTTCTTTTTCTTTTTTAGAAAACATTTTTCATTTAAGAAAGGTGAAGGATTCATAATACATTCATAGCTTTAAGACATAGACTATAGACACTAATGATCATGTAATAAAGACACAAACATAGATAAAACATAGAGCATAGCAACTGAAGAACAGAAAAATAAGAACAAGGGAATTAAAGAACGGGTCCACCTTAGTGACGGCGGCTAGTTCTTCCTCTTGAAGATCCTATGGAGTGTTTTAGCTCCTCAATATCTCTTCCTTGCCTTTGTTGCTTGATGAACGGATAATTTATACGCTTTTTGGCATTGTTTTTAGTATGTTTTTAGTAGGATCTAGTTACTTTTAGGGATGTTTTTAGTAATTTTTATGTTAAATTCACATTTCTGAACTTTACTATGAGTTTGTGTATTTTTCTATGATTTCAGGTATTTTCTGGCTGAAATTGAGGGACTTGAGCAAAAATCAGATTCAGAGGTTGAAGAAGGACTGCTGATGCTGTTGGATTCTGACCTCCCTGCACTCAAAGTAGATTTTCTGGAGCTACAGAACCCCAAAGAGCGCGCTTCCAATTGCGTTGGAAAGTAGACATCTAGGGCTTTCCAGAAATATATAATAGTCCATACTTTAAATAAGGATTGACGATGTAAACTGGCGTTCAACACCAGTTCCATGCTGCAGTCTGGCGTCCAGCGCCAGAAACAAGTTGCAAAGTGGAGTTCAACGCCAGAAACACGTTACAAACTGGCGTTCAACTCCAAGAATGACCTCTCCACGTGTAAACTTCAAGCTCAGCCCAAGCACACACCAACTGGGCCCCGGAAGTGGATTTCTGCATCATTTACTCATTTCTGTAAACCCTAGTAACTAGTTTAGTATAAATAGGACTTTTTATCATCTTTAGTTTCATCTTTGATTAGTTTTATGCTATCTTAGACCTTCATGGGGGCTGGCCATTCGGCCATGACTGAACCTTTCACTTATGTATTTTTCAACGGTAGAGTTTCTACACACCATGGATTAATGTGTGGAGCTCTGCTGTTCCTCAAAGATTAATGCAAAGTACTACTGTTTTTCTATTCAATTCAACTTATTCCGCTTCTAAGATATTCATTCGTACTTCAATATGATGGATGTGATGATCGTGACAGTCATCATCATTCGCAACTTATGAATGCGTGACTGACAACGTCTTTCATTCTACCCTAGATTGAATGGATATCTCTTGGATATCTAAAATAGGGGACCGAGTCCGAGTTATTAGTGTCTTCGTGGTATAAGTTAGAACCCATGGATGGCCATTCCTGAGATCCAGAAAGTCTAAACCTTGTCTGTGGTATTTCGAGTAGGATCTGGGAAGGGATGGCTGTGACGAGCTTAAAACTCGCGAGTGTTGGGCGTAGTGACAGACGCAAAAGGATCAATGGATCCGATTCCAGTATGATCGAGAACCGACAAATGAATAGCCGTGCCGTGATAGAGCATCTTGGACCATTTTCACTGAGAGGACGGGAAGTAGCCATTGACAACGGTGATTCCCAACATACAGCTTGCCATGGAAAGGAGTAGGATTGATTGGATGAAGATAGCAGGAAAGCAGAGATCAGAGCAACGAAAGCATCTCTATACGCTTATCTAAAATTCTCACCAATGAATTACATAAGTACCACTATCCTATTTTATATTTTATTTATCTTTTACTTATCAGTTCATAAAATTAATTTAATTCGCCTGACTGAGATTTACAAGGTGACCATAGCTTGCTTCAAGCCGACAATCTCCGTGGGATCGACCCTTACTCACGTAAGGTTTATTACTTGGACGACCCAATGCACTTGCTGGTTAGTTGTACGAAGTTGTGAAACGGATATAAGATCATGAACGTGCGTATTAAGTTTTTAACGCCGTTGCCAAGGAATGGAATGATCACGATTTCACACACCAAGTTTTTGGCACCGTTGCCGGGGATTGTTCGAGTTTGGACAACTGACGGTTCATCTTGTTGCTCAGATTTGGTAATTTTCTTTTTGTTTTATTTTCAAAAAAAATTTCTTCAAAAATCTTTCAAAAAAAAAATTCCCTTTGTTTTCGAAAATTATTTTAAAATTTTTAAGAATGAATTCTAAAGTTTCAAATTGGTATGCTGAAGCTTGTCTGGCCATCAAGCTTTAGACTAACCTGGTATGATTCATAGGATTTTGATTGAGGACTTTGAATTCATTACTTCCTTTTTCCTATATGTTTTCGAAAAGGGTAAAATAAAATACAAAAAAAAATAAAATCATAAAAATAAAAAATATTTTGTGTTTCTTGTTTGAGTCTAGAGTCAATTTTTAAGTTTAGTGTCAATTGCATTTTTTCTAAAAATTTATGCATTTTTCAAAAATTCATGCATTCATAATGTTCTTAATGATCTTCAAGTTGTTCTTAGTAAGTCTTCTTGTTTGATCTTCATATTTTCTTGTTTTGTGTCTTTTCTTGTTTTTCATATGCATTTTTAACTTGTTAGTGTCTAATTATTGAAAATCTTTAAGTTTGGTGTCTTGCATGTTTTTCTTTCATTAAAAATTTTCAAAAATAAGTCTTGATGTTCATCTTGATCTTCAAAGTGTTCTTGGTGTTCATCTTGACATTCATAGTGTTCTTGCATGCATTGTGTGTTTTGATTCATAATTTTTATGTTATTAGTCTTTTTCATGTTTTTCCCTTTTTTCATTAAAAATTCAAAAATAAAAAAATATCTTTTCCTTATTTTACTCAAAATTTTCGAAAATATGATTTGATTTAGTCAAAAAGTTTTTAAATTTAATTGTTTCTTATGAATCAAATCAAATTTTCAATTTAAAAAATCTTATCTTTTCAAAATCTTTTTCAAAAATCAAATCTTTTTCAAAATTCCTTTCTAATATTTTCGAAAATTTTTCAAATTAATTTTCAAAAATCTTTTTTTTTTTAATTTTAGTTCATGATTTTCGAATTTAATGTGATTGATTCAAAAATATTAAGTTGTTACTTGCCTAGTAAGAAAGGATCAATCTTTAAACTCTAGAATCTTATCTTTTTAGTTTCTTGTTAGTCAAGTAATCAACTTTAGTTTTCAAAATCTAATATTTTTAATTTTCTTTTCAAATCTTTTTCAAATTAAAATTCAATCATATCTTTTTCAAATTCAATTTCAAAATCTTTTCTAACTTCTTATATTTTTAAAATTGGTTTTCAAATCTTATCTTTTTGTTTCAATCATATCTTTTTAAATTTCAATCATATCTTTTTCAAAAACAAATTTCAAAACTTTTTCAATCAATCTTATCTTTTTGTTTCAATCATATCTTTTTCAAAACTACCTAACTAATCCTCTCTCTCTTATTTTCGAAAATTCCCTCTCTTCTTTTTCAAAATTTCTTTTTAATTAATTAATTGTTTTAAATTTTAATTTTAATTTTATTCTTCCTTTAATTTTCGAAAATCATCAACTCCTTTTTAAAATTTATTTTCGAAATCTAACTTTCAAATTTAATTTTTATTTTAATTAAATTTCGAAATTCTCTCTCTCATCTCCTTCTATTTATTTATTCATCTACTAACACTTCTCTCCCATCCAAAAATTCGAACACCACCTCCCTCTCTGTGTTCGAGTTTTCCCTCTTCTCTTCTTTTACATTACATTCTTTTCTTCTTCTACTCACACAAAGGAATCTCTATACTGTGACATAGAGGATTCCATATTTTCTTTGTTATTCCCTTCTTTGTCATATAAGCAGGAGCAAGGACAAGAACATTCTTGTTGAAACAGATCCTGAACCTGAAAGGACTCTGAAAAAGAAACTAAGAGAAGCTAAAATACAACAATCCAGAGACAACCTTACAGGAATTTTCGAACAGGAAGAGGAGATGGCAACCGAAAATAGTAATAATGCAAAGAGGATGCTTGGTGACTTTACTGCACCTAATTCTAATTTACATGGAAGAAGCATCTCCATTCCTGCCATTGGAGCAAACAATTTTGAGCTGAAACCTCAATTAGTTTCTCTGATGCAATAGAACTGCAAGTTTCATGGACTTCCATCTGAAGATCCTTTTCAGTTCTTAACTGAGTTCTTGCAAATCTATGATACTGTTAAGACCAATGGGGTTGACCCCGAGGTCTACAGGCTTATACTTTTCCCGTTTGCTGTAAGAGACAGAGCTAGAGTGTGGTTGAACTCTCAACCCAAAGATAGCCTGAACTCTTGGGATAAGCTGGTCACGACTTTCTTAGCCAAGTTCTTTCCTCCTCAAAAGCTGAGTAAGCTTAGAGTGGATGTTCAAACCTTCAGACAGAAAGAAGGTGAATCCCTCTATAAAGCTTGGGAGAGATATAAGCAACTGACCAAAAAGTGTCCTTCTGACACGCTTTTAGAATGGACCATCCTGGATATATTCTATGATGGTCTGTCTGAATTAGCTAAGATGTCATTGGTTACTTCTGTAGGTGGATCCATTCACCTAAAGAAAACGCCTGCAGAAGCTCAAGAACTCATTGACATGGTTGCTAATAACCAGTTCATGTACACTTCTGAGAGGAATCCTGTGAGTAATGGGACGCCTCAGAAGAAGGGAGTTCTTGAAATTGATACTCTAAATGCCATACTGGCTCAAAATAAAATATTGACTCAGCAAGTCAATATGATTTCTCAGAGTCTGAATGGAATGCAAGCTGCATCCAACAGTACTCAAGAGGCATCTTCTGAAGAAGAAGCTTATGATCCTGAGAACCCTGCAATAGCAGAGGTGAATTACATGGGTGAACCATATGGAAACACCTATAATCCTTCATGGAAAAATCACCAAAATCTCTCATGGAAGGATCAACAAAAGCCTCAACAAGGCTTTAATAATGGTGGAAGAAACAGGTTTAGCAATAGCAAGCCTTTTCCATCATCCACTCAGCAAAAGACAGAGAGTTCTGAGCAGAATCTATCTAGCTTAGCAAATTTTGTCTCTGATTTATCTAAGGCCACTCTGAGTTCATGAATGAAACAAGGTCCTCCATTAGAAATTTGGAGGCACAAGTGGGCCAGCTGAGTAAGAGGATCACTGAAATCCCTCCTAGTACTCTCCCAAGCAATACAGAAGAAAATCCAAAAAGAGAGTGCAAGGCCATTGATATAACCATCATGGCCGAATCCATGGAGGAAGAGGAGGACGTGAATCCCAAGGAGGAAGACTTCCAAGGACATCCAGTGATCAATAAGGAGTTTCCCTCTGAGGAACCAAAGGACTCTGAGGCTCATCTAGAGACCATAGAGATTCCATTAAACCTCATTATGCCATTCATGAGCTCTGATGAGTATTCCTCTTCTGAAAAGAATGAGGATATTACTGAAGAGTAAGTTGCCAAGTTCCTTAGTGCAATCATGAAGTTGAATGCCAATTTATTTGGTAATGAAACTTGGGGAGATGAACCTCCCCTGTTCACCAATGAACTAAATGCATTGGATCAACTGAGATTGCCTCAGAAGAAACAGGATCCCGAAATGTTCCTAATACCTTGTACCATAGGCACCATGACCTTTGAGAAAGCTCTATGTGACCTTGGGTCAGGGATAAACCTCATGCCACTCTCTGTAATGGAGAAACTGGGAATCTTTGAGGTGCAAGCTGCCAGAATCTCACTAGAGATGGCAGACAATTCCAGAAAACAGGCTTATGGACAAGTAGAGGACATGTTAGTAAAGGTTGAAGGCCTTTACATCCTTGCTGATTTCATAATCCTAGATACTGGGAAGGATGAGGATGAATCCATCATCCTTGGAAGACCCTTCCTAGCCACAGCAAGAGCTGTGATTGATGTGGACAGAGGAGAATTGATCCTTCAACTAAATGAGGACAACCTTGTATTTAAAACTCAAGGATCTCTCTTTATAACCATGGAGAGGAAGCATGAAAAGCTTCTCTCACTGTAGAGTCAACCAGAGCCCCCACAGTCAAACTCTAAGTTTGGTGTTGGGAAGTCTCAACAATGCTCTGAACATCTGTGAGGCTCCATGAGAGCTCATTGTCAAGCTATTGACATTAAAGAAGCGCTTGTTGGGAGGCAACCCAATTTTTATTTATCTAATTTTATTTTCATTTTTATTGTTCTTTCATGTTTTATTAGGTTCATGATCATGTGGAGTCACAAAAAAACTACTGAAAAATCGAAAACAGAATGAAAAACAGCATTAAAAATTGAACACCCTGGAGGAAGAACTTACTGGCGTTTAAACGCCAGTAAGGAGCATCTGGCTAGCGTTCAACGCCAGAACAGAGCATGGATCTGGCATTGAACGCCAGAAACAAGCAGCATCCTGGCGTTCAGATGCCAGGAATGCACACTGAAGAAAGCTGGCGCTGAACGCCAAAAACAAGCATAGAACTGGCGTTCAACGCCAGAAACATGCTACATCTGGGCGTTGAACGCCCAGAACAAGCATCAATTCGGCGTTTAAACGCCAGAATTGCATGCAAAGGCATTTTACATGCCTCAATGGTGCAGGGATGTAAAGCCTTGACACCTCAGGATCTGTGAACCCCACAGGATCATCTCAGCATCTGTGGACCCCACAGGATCCCCACCTACCTCCACTCATACTCTCCCCTCTTCTCATTCATCCTCTCTTCCCAATAAACACCTTTCCCCAAAACCCTTCACCAATCACCTCAATCTCTCTCTTCCTTATTACCCATTCACCACTCACATCCATCCACTCTTCCCCATAAACCTACCTCATAAACCCCACCTACCTTCAAAATTCAAAATCACTTTCCCACCCAAATCCACCCCATATGGCCGAACCTTAACCCCTCTCCCTCCACTATATAAACCTCTCCATTCTTCTTCATTCTCACACAACACAACCCTCTCTCCCTCTCTTCTATATCTTCTTCTTCTTCTTCTTTTCTTTCTTCTCTTGCTCGAGGGCGAGCAATATTCTATGTTTGGTGTGGTAAAAGCATAAGCTTTTTGTTTTTCCATTACCATTGATGGCACCTAAGAACGGAAAATCCTCTAGAAAAGGGAAAGGGAAGACAAAAGCTTCCACCTCCGAGTCATGGGAGATGGAAAGATTCATCTCCAAAGCCCATCAAGACCACTTCTATGATGTTGTGGCCAAGAAGAAGGTGATCCCCGAGGTCCCTTTCAAACTCAAGAAAAATGAGTATCCGGAGATCTGACATGAGATCCAAAGAAGAGGTTGGGAAGTTCTAACAAACCCCATCCAATAAGTCAGAATTCTAATGGTTCAAGAGTTCTATGCTAATGCATGGATCACTAGGAACCATGATCGAAGTAAGAACCCGAACCCAAAGAATTATCTCACCATGGTTTGGGGGAACTACTTAGATTTCAGTCCCGAAAATATGAGGTTGGCGTTTAACTTGCCAATGATGGAAGAGAACGCACGCCCCTACACAAGAAGAGTCAACTTTGATCAAAGGTTGGACCAAGTCCTCATAGACATATGTATGGAAGGAGCTCAATGGAAGATTGACTCAAAAGGTAAACCGGTTTAACTGAGAAGACTGGACCTTAAGCCTGTAGCTAGAGGATGGTTGGAGTTCATTCAATGCTCAATCATTCCCACTAGCAACCGGTCTGAAGTTACAATAGATCGGGCCATCATGATCCATAGCATCATGATTGGGGAGGAAGTGGAGGTTCATGAGATTATACCTCAAGAACTCTACAAGGTGGCTGACAAGTCCTCCACTATGGCAAGGTTAGCCTTTCCTCACTTCATTTGCCACTTATGCAATTTGGCTGGGATTGACATAGAGGGAGATATCCTCATTGAAGAGGACAAGCCCGTCATTAAGAAAAGGATGGAGCAAACAAGAGAGCCTATCCATGGATCTCAAGAGGCGCATGAAGAAGCTCATCACCAAGAAATCCCTGAGATGCCTCAAGGGATGCACTTTCCTCCACTAAATTTTTGGGAGCAAATCAACACCTCCTTAGGAGAATTAAGTTCCAGCATAGGACAATTAAGGGTGGAACACCAAGATCACTCCATCATCCTCCATGAAATTAGAGAAGATCAAAGAGCAATGAGGGAGGAGCAACAAAGACAAGGAAGAGACATAGAAGAGCTCAAGGACATCATTGGTTCCTCAAGAAGGAAACACCACCATCACTAAGGTGGACTCATTCCTTGTTCTTAAATTTTCTGTTTTTCGTTTTCTTATGTTAAATGTTTATCTATGTTTGTGTCTTTATTACATGATCATTAGTGTCTAAGTGTTTATGCCTTAAAGTAGTGAATATAAATCCATCACCTCTCTTAAATGAAAAATGTTTTAAAAACAAAAGAACAAGAAGTACATGGTTTCGAATTCATCCTTGAAACTAGTTTAATTATTTTGATGTGGTGACAATACTTATTATTTTCTGAATGAATGCTTGAACAGTGCATATGTCTTTTGAAGTTGATGTTTATGAATGTTAAATATGTTGGCTCTTGAAGAATAAGGAAAAGGAGACATGTTATTTGATAATCTGAAAAATCATAAAAATTATTCTTGAAGCAAGAAAAAGCAGTGAATACAAAAGCTTGCAAAAAAAATGGCGAAAAAAAAAAGAGAAAAGCAAGCAGAAAAAGCCAAAAGCTCTTAAAACCAAAAGGCAAGAGCAAAAAGCCAATAACCCTTAAAACCAAAAGGCAAGGGTAAATAAAAAGGATCCAAGGCTTTGAGCATCAGTGGATAGGAGGGCCAAAAGGAATAAAATCCTGGCCTAAGCGGCTAAACCAAGCTGTCCCTAACCATGTGCTTGTGGCGTGAAGGTGTCAAGTGAAAACTTGAGACTGAGCGGTTAAAGTCAAGGTCCAAAGCAAAAGAAGAGTGTGCTTAAGAACCCTGGACACCTCTAATTAGGGACTTTAGCAAAGCTGAGTCACAATCTGAAAAGGTTCACCCAGTTATGTGTCTGTGGCATTTATGTATCCGGTGGTAATACTGGAAAACAAAGTGCTTAAGGCCACGGCCAAGACTCATAAAGTAGCTGTGTTCAAGAATCAACATACTGAACTAGGAGAATCAATAACACTATCTGAACTCTGAGTTCCTATAGATGCCAATCATTTTGAACTTCAATGGATAAAGTGAGATGCCAAAACTATTCAAGAGGCAAAAAGCTACAAGTCCCGCTCATCTAATTGGAGCTATGTTTCATTGATATTTTGGAATTTATAGTATCTTCTCTTCTTTTTATCCTATTTGATTTTCAGTTGCTTGGGGACAAGCAACAATTTAAGTTTGGTGTTGTAATGAGCGGATAATTTATACGCTTTTTGGCATTGTTTTTAGTATGTTTTTAGTAGGATCTAGTTACTTTTAGTGATGTTTTTAGTAGTTTTTATGTTAAATTCACATTTCTGGACTTTATATGAGTTTGTGTGTTTTTCTGTGATTTCAGGTATTTTCTGGCTGAAATTGAGGGACTTGAGCAAAAATCAGATTCAGAGGTTGAAGAAGGACTGCTGATGCTGTTGGATTCTAACCTCCCTGCACCCAAAGTGGATTTTCTGGAGCTACAGAACCCCAAATAGCACGGTTCTAATTGCGTTGGAAAATAGACATCCAGGGCTTTTCAGCAATATATAATAGTCCATACTTTAAATAAGGATTGATGATGTAAACTGGAATTTAACGCCAGTTCCATGCTGCAGTCTGGCGTCCAGCGCCAGAAACAAGTTGCAAAGTGGAGTTCAACGCAAGAAACACGTTACAAACTGGCGTTCAACTCCAAGAATGACCTCTCCACGTGTAAACTTCAAGCTCAGCCCAAGCACACACCAAGTGGGCCCCAGAAGTGGATTTCTGTATCATTTACTCATTTCTGTAAACCCTAGTAACTAGCTTAGTATAAATAGGACTTTTTATCATCTTTAGTTTTATCTTTGATTAGTTTTATGCTATCTTAGACCTTCATGGGGGCTGGCCATTCGGCCATGCCTGAACCTTTCACTTATGTATTTTTCAACGGTAGAGTTTCTACACACCATAGATTAAGGTGTGGAGCTCTGCTGTTCCTCAAAGATTAATGCAAAGTACTACTGTTTTTCTATTCAATTCAACTTATTCCGCTTCTAAGATATTCATTTGTACTTCAATATGATGGATGTGATGATCGTGATAGTCATCATCATTCGCAACTTATGAACGCGTGCCTGACAACCACTTTCGTTCTACCTTAGATTGAATGGATATCTCTTGGATATCTAATACAGGGGACTGAGTCCGAGTAATTAGTGTCTTCGTGGTATAAGTTAGAACCCATGGGTGGCCATTCCTGAGATCCAGAAAGTCTAAACCTTGTCTGTGGTATTCCGAGTAGGATCTGGGAAGGGATGGCTGTGACGAGCTTAAAACTCGCGAGTGCTGGGCGTAGTGACAAACGCAAAAGGATCAATGGATCCTATTCCAGTATGATCGAGAACCGACAGATGAATAGTCGTGCCGTGACAGAGCATCTTGGACCATTTTTACTGAGAGGACGGGAAGTAGCCATTGACAACGGTGATGCCCAACATACAGCTTTCCATGGAAAGGAGTAGGATTGATTGGATGAAGACAGCAGGAAAGCAGAGATCAAAGGAACGAAAACATTTCTATACGCTTATCTGAAATTCTCACCAATGAATTACATAAGTACCACTATCCTATTTTATATTTTATTTATCTTTTACTTATCAGTTCATAAAATCAATTTAATCCGCCTGACTGAGATTTACAAGGTGACCATCGCTTGCTTCAAGCCGACAATCTCCGTGGGATCAACCCTTACTCACGTAAGGTTTATTACTTGGATGACCCAGTGCACTTGCTGGTTAGTTGTATGAAGTTGTGAAACAGATATAAGATCATGAACGTGCGTATTAAGTTTTTAACGCTGTTGCCAAGGAATGGAATGATCACGATTTCGCACACCATTGCTCCTCCCTCATGGCTCTTTGGTCCTTTCTGATTTCATGGGGGATGATGGAGTGCTCTTGGTGCTCAACTCTTAGTTGCTCCATGTTGGATCTCAATTCTCCTAAAGAAGTGTTGAGTTGCTCCCAATCGTTGTGTGGAGGAAAATGCATCCCTTGAGGTATCTCTGGGATTTCTTGATGAGGGACTTCCTCATGCTCTTGTTGAGGTCCATGAGTGGGCTCTCTTGTTTGCTCCATCCTCTTCTTAGTGATGGGCTTGTCTCCTTCAATGAGGATGTCTTCCTCTTTGACAATTCCAGCTAAATTGCATAGGTTACAGATGAGATGAGAGAAGGCTAACCTTGCCAAAGTAGAGGACTTGTCCGCCACCGTGTAGAGTTCTAGAGGTATGATCTCATGAACTTCTACTTCCTCTCTATTCATGATACTATGGATCATGATAGCTCGGTCTATTGTAACTTCAGATCGATTGATAGTAGGAATAATAGAGCGTTGGATGAACTCTAACCATCCCCTAGCCACGGGTTTAAGGTCAAGCCTTCTTAATTGAACTGGCTTGCCTCTTGAGTCTCTCTTCCATTGAGCTCCTTCCACACAGATGTCTATGAGGACTTGGTTCAACCTTTGATCAAAGTTGACCCTTCTACTGAAAGGGTGAGGATCTCCTTGCATCATTTGCAAGTTAAATGCCAACCTCACATTTTCCGGACTGAAATCCAAGTAATTCCCTCGAACCATTATGAGCCAATTCTTTGGGTTCGAATTCATACTTTGATTATGGTTCTTAGTGATCCACGCATTAGCATAAAACTCTTGAACCATTAAGATTCTAACTTGTTGGATGGGGTTGGTGAGTGCTTTCTAACCTCTTTTTTGAATCTCACGTCGGATCTCTGGATATTCACTCTTTTTGAGCATGAAGGGGACCTCAGGGATCACCTTCTTCTTGGCCACAACTTCATAGAAGTGGTCTTGTTGGACTTTTGAGATGAATCTCTCCATCTCCCATGACTCGGAGGTGGAAGCAATTGCCTTCCTTTTCCTCTTTCTAGAGCTTTCTCTGGCCTTAGGTACCATTAATGGTTATGGAAAAACAAAAAACAGAGCTTTTTCCCACACCAAACTTAAGAGATTTGCTTCTCCTCGAGCAAAAGAAGAAAGAAAGGAGTAGAAGAAGAAGAAATGGAGGAGATAGAGGGGAGGGTTGGTTTCGGCAAAGGTGGTTTGAAGTGTGTATGATGTGTGAAATTGAAGGTGATAAGGAGGGGTACTTATAGGGTAATAGAGAGGGGGAATTCATGTATGAGGGGTTGGGTTTGGGAGGGAAATGTTTTGAATTTGAATGGTGAGGTAGGTGGGGTTTTATGATGGATGGATGTGAGTGGTGAAGAGGTTGTGGGGAAGAGGGTAGGATTTGATAGGTGAATGGTGTTTGGGGAATAGGTATTGATGTGATTGGTCAAGGGTATTTGGGGAAGAGTGTTATGGAGAGGTGTGAAGAGGAGAGAGAGTGAGTTGGGGTAGGTGGGGATCCTGTAGGGTCCACAGATCCTGAGGTGTCAAGGAATTCTGCTCTCTGCACCATTCTGGCTTTCAAACGCCCTCTGTATGCCAATTCTGGCGTTAAACGCCAGTCTGTCTGCCAATTCTGGTGTTTAACGCCAGCCAGACACAAGTCACCCTTTTCTGGCATTAAACGCTCAAAGTGCTACCCATTCTGGTATTTAACGCCCAGAATGCTGGTAGACTGGGCGTTAAACGCCCATTCTGCTATCCTTACTGGCATTTAAACGGCAGTAAGCTTGTCCTCCAGGGTGTGCTGTTTTTGATGTTGTTTTTGATTTTGCTTTAATTCTGCAGCTGTTTTTATGACTTCACATGATCATCAACCTAAAGAAAACATAAAATGACAATGGAATATAAATAAATATAATTAAATAACATTGGGTTGCTTCCCAACAAGCACTTCTTTAATGTCAATAGCTTGACAGTGAACTCTTAGAGAGCTTCACAAAGACTCAGAGCTTAATGGTGGCCTCCCAACACCAAACTTAGAAGTTGAGTGTAGGGGCTCTGTTTGACTGTGTATTGAGAGAAGCTTTTCATGCTTTTTCTCCATGGTTACAGAAGAAGATCCTTGAGTCTTAAACACAAGGTGGTCCTCATTCAATTGAAGGACTAACTCTCCTCTGTCCACATCAATCACAGCTCTTGCTGTGGCTAGGAAAGGTCTTCCAAGGATGATGCATTCATCTTCATCCTTCCCAGTATCTAGGATTATAAAATCAGCAGGGATGTAAAAGCCTTCAACCTTCACTAAGACATCATCTATAAGTCCATAAGCCTATTTTATTGATTTGTCTGCCATCTCTAGTGAGATTCTTGCAGTATTTACCTCAAGTATCCCTAGTTTCTCCATTACAGAGAGTGGAATGAGGTTTATTCCTGACCCTAGGTCACACAGAGCCTTCTTAAAGGTCATGGTGCCTATGGTACATGGTATTAAGAATTTTCCAGGATCCGGTTTCTTCTGAGGTAATTTTAATTGAACCAAGGCATTCAGTTCATTGATGAACAATGGGGGTTCATCCTCCCAAGTCTCATTACCAAATAACTTGGCATTCAGCTACATGATTGCTCCTAGATACTGAGCAACTTTCTCTTCAACAATATCTTCATCTTCTTCAGAGGAAGAATACTCATCAGAGCTCATGAATGGCAACAGTAATTTCAGTGGGATCTCTATGGTCTCTATATGAGCCTCAGATTCTTTTAGTTCCTCAATAGGGAACTCCTTAGTGGTCAGTGGACGTCCATTGAGGTCTTCCTCACTGGAAATCACTGCCTCTTTCTCCTCTATAGGTTCGGCCATGTTGGGTATATTTATGGCCTTTCACTCTCTCTTTGGATTCTCTTTTGTACTGCTTGGGAGAGTACTAGGAGGAATTTCAGTAACTCCTTTACTCAGCTAACTGGTGCACGAATTGTAAATCACACTTTTTACAACTTGTACCACTAACCAGCAAGTGCACTGGGTCGTCCAAGTAATACCTTACGTGAGTAAGGGTCGATCCCATGGAGATTGTTGGCTTGAAGCAATCTATGGTTATCTTGTAACTCTTAGTCATGAAAATAATAAAATAATTCACTTATCAAATTTGATTGCAAGGAATAAAAGGGCAGAACACAAATTATACTTGTATGCAATGATGGAGAATATATTGGAGTTTTAGAGATGCTTTGTCTTCTGAAATTCTGCTTTCCTCTGTTTTCTGATTCACGCACGCACGTCCTCCTATGGCAAGCTGTGTGTTGGTGGATCACCGTTGTCAATGGCTACCATCCATCCTTCCAGTGAAAAGGGTCCAGATGCGCTGTCACCGCACGGCTAATCATCTGCAGGTTCTCAATCGTACCGGAATAGGATTTACTATCCTTTTGCGTCTGTCACTACGCCCAGCACTCGCGAGTTTGAAGCTCGTCACAGTCATTCAATCCCTAAATCCTACTCAGAATACCACAGACAAGGTTTAGACTTTCCGGATTCTCTTGAATGCTGCCATCAATCTAGCTTATACCACAAAGATTCTGATTAAGAGATCTAATAGATATTCATTCATTCTACGGTGGAACGTAAGTGGTTGTCAGGCACGCGTTCGTGGAGGAATGATGATGATTGTCACGTTCATCACATTCATATTGAAGTGCGAATGGATATCTTAGATAGGAACATGCATGTTTGAATGGAAAACAGAAATACTTGCATTAATTCATCGAGACACAGCAGAGCTCCTCACCCCCAACAATGGAGTTTAGAGACCCATGCCGTCAAAAGGTACAAAGTTCAGATCTAAAATGTCATGAGATACAAGACAAGTCTCTAAAAGTTGTTTAAATACTAGACTAGTAAACTAGGTTTACAGAAAATGAGTAAACTAAGATGGATAGTGCAGAAATCCACTTCTGGGACCCACTTGGTGTGTGCTAGGGCTAAGACTTAGCTAATCACGTGCATAGAGCTGTTTTGGGCGTTCAACTCCAGCTTTGGATCCTTTTCTGGCGTTGAACTCCAACTTGTAACTTGTTTCTGGCGCTGGACGCCAGACTACAACATAGAAATGGCGTTGAACGCCAGTTTACGTCATCTATCCTTGAGCAAAGTATGGACTATTATATATTGCTGGAAAGCCCTGGATGTCTACGTTCCAACGCAATTGGAAGCGCACCGTTTGGAGTTCTGTAGCTCCAGAAAATCCATTCCGAGTGCAGGGAGGTCAGAATCCAACAGCATCAGCAGTCCTTTTTCAGCCTGAATCAGATTTCTGCTCAGCTCCCTCAATTTCAGCCAGAAAATACCTGAAATTACAGAAAAACATATAAACTCATAGTAAAATCCAGAAATATAAATTTTGCCTAGAAACTATTGAAAATAAACTAAAAACTAACTAAAACACACTAAAAACTATATAAAATTAACCCCAAAAAGCGTATAAAATATCCGCTCATCACAACACCAAACTTAAACTGTTGCTTGTCCTCAAGCAACTGGATAAATAAAATAGAATATAAATAATTTAAGAAGCAATAATATCTCAGAATTTTTGAGTGAAGCTCAGATTCTAATTAGATGAGCGGGACCAGTAGCTTTTTGCTTCTGAACAGTTTTGGCATCTCACTTTATCCATTGAAGCTCAGAGTGATTGGCATCTATAGGAACTCAGAATTCAGATAGTGATATTGATTCTCCTAGTTCAGTATGTTGATTCTTGAACACAGCTACTTTATGAGTCTTGGCCGTGGCCCTAAGCACTTTGTTTTCTAGTATTACCACCGGATACATAAATGCCACAGACACATAATTGGGTGAACCTTTTCAGATTGTGACTCAGCTTTGCTAAAGTCCCCAATTAGAGGTGTCCAGGGTTCTTAAGCACACTCTTCTTTTTGCTTTGGACCTTGACTTTAACCGCTCAGTCTCAAGTTTTCACTTGACACCTTCACGCCACAAGCACATGGTTAGGGACAGCTTGGTTTAGCCGCTTAGGCCAGGATTTTATTCCTTTAGGCCCTCCTATTGATGCCAGGGCATTTTGGCCAGTTTCACTGACCTTTTCTTTACTGTTTTTAAGGTAGTTTCATGCATTTTCTTAGGAAATAAGCTAGTTTTGGGTACATATTCACTTACATCTTGATTCAAGCATACATTGTGCACTTTACATGATTTCATGAGAATTTTGCATGAATTATATGATAAATTGGATGATGCATGATCCCATGATTAAGAGCAAGACTTTGATGCACTTTGTTTGATTGATTTCAGGCCAAAAGAAGAAGAGAAGAGCCACGTTAGTGGCTACGTTAGTTACACTAACGTGGGCACTAACGTGGAAGGAAGGAAAGCCACAACGTTAGTGAGAAAAGTTAGTGGCATTAACTTTGAAGAAAGGAAATGGAGCCAACGTTAGTGACACTTAACATTATCACTAACGTTGGACCAAGCTCATAAGTGGCCACGTTAGAGGCCACGTTAACTTAGTTAACGTGGCCTCTAACGTTAAGAAGTAAAGGGGAAGCCAACGTTAGTGACATTCAACTTTATCACTAACGTTGGCCAAGTCACAATAAGCCACGTTAACTCCCACGTTAACCTAGTTAACGTGGAAGCTAACGTGAAGAAACAAGGTGGTCGACAACATTAGTGACACCAAACATTGTCACTAACGTTGGAAGGAACCCACACAAGCCCCAATAAGCCACGTTAACTCCCACGTTAACCTAGTTAACGTGAAGAAGGGAGGTGATCGCCAACGTTAGTGACACCCAACATTGTCACTAATGTTGGAATGAGCCACACAAGCCACTATGAGCCACGTTAACTCCCACGTTAACTTAGTTAACGTGGAAGTTAACGTGGCACCTGGCAGCTTGACCATGCCTTCTTCAAACACGTATAACTTGAGCCACAAAGCTCCAAATGAGGTGATTCCAGTGGAATTGGAAAGTAGGATTCCAGAACTTTCCAATCATATATGGCACTATATGGTTGACACTAAATTTGAGGGAGAAAACCTCCCCCGAAAGTGCAAAGATGAACATAGTATCAACCTGTAGTAAGGCCAGCTGACCTCTTCACCTTCCAAGAAGTGTAACTCGAGTTGTAGAGCTCCAAATGATGCGCTTCCAAAGGCATTAGAAAGTAGACATCCAGGGCTTTCCAAAAATATATAATGGTATGGGGTGGACACTAAGTTTGAGCTTCAGAAACTGGCAATAATGAAGCCCTGATCGCTAGCGTTATTGGCACTCAAGTTTTTCATTAACGCTGGCAACTATGCCAACGACCATGTCCACTTCAAAGGAGCATAACTTGAGCTACAGAGGTCCAATTGAGGTGATTCCAGTTGCGTTAGAAAGCTGACATTCAGAGCTTTCCAACGATATATAATACTCTATAGTGGGCATGAAATTGGAGCACAAACAAGAGGCATCTTTTAAGCCCCAAAAACACCAACTGGGCAGCAAGTGCAACGTTAGCCACAATAACTTTAGCACTAACGCCACACTTGTAGCATTAGTGTGGCTAACTTTAGCACCTGGACCTCAACTTGACTCACTCTCTCTCAAGTCCACTTCAAAGCTCAAGCAAGCAAGTCCACAATTGTCAACCAATCAAGACCACAAGAAGCATCTAGAATAGGAATTTTCATTTAATTGTAATTTGCTTTTAATTTCATTTTGTAATTTAGGAGAACCTATATAAAGGCTTTAGTCTTTACATTGAAGGAAGCTGAGAATAGGGGGAATTCCGGAATGGGGGATTGAAGAGGGGTCTTCGGACTCCCTCCCCCTACACACTTTTCCTTCTCTTTTTTTTAGTTGTAATTTTCATTTATGAATGTTAAATTTTCAATTTCAGTTTGAATCTTCATCTTTACTTTTCTACACTTTCTTTCTTTTCTATTTTTGTAGAGCAATGATCAACTAACTCTTTACATTGGGTTAGAGAGATCTATTGTGACCCAATGGATTAAGTGTAGTTCTTATTCTTCTTCTTCTTTCTTTCCTCTTGATTTTACTAGAGAGCTTTCGATCTTCATCCAATTGGGTAGTATCTTGGAAAAGAGGCTATTCAAACTTGGATCTCTTCTGAACTTTGAAAGAGGAATGAAGAGATTATGCTAGAAATGCTTTCTCATGCTGGACCAAATTGGGTTTGGATGGATATGTGACTATAATCCTCTCAACACTTGATTTGGGAAATGCATGTGGTATAATCAGTGACCATACTTCATCTCTTCTCATGAGCAGTTGACCAAGGAATTGGCTATTGATCAAGATTTGAGAGATTGAGTTACAAGGAATTGTAATTCGATCAATTAAGATTGCCAAGGAGATCAATGAGTGCATTGATTGAGGAAGAGATGAGAATGAACTTGATCCGGAGGATTGCAATATCTCTTGATCCCAATGTTCATTTTATTTTTAGTTCTTATATTTACTTTTCTTGCCACTTTACTTTTCTGCACTTTATTGCTTTCTTTACTTTTCTGTCAATTTACAATTCCTGCTGCTCATCATCCAAATCTGAACCGTCTAACTAGGATAATCAATTAACCATTAATTGCTTAATCCGTTAATCTCTGTGGGATTCGACCTCACTCTATTGTGAGTTTTTACTTGACGACAATTCGGTACACTTGCCGAAGGGAAATTTGTTGTGAGACAAGTTTTCCGTGCATCACCTATCCACTGATGCTCAAAGCCTTGTGGTCTTTTTTATTACCCTTGCCTTTTAGTTTTAAGAGCTATTGGCTTTTTGCTCTTGCCTTTTGGTTTTAAGAGCTTTGGCTTTTTCTGCTTGCTTTTTCTTTTTCTTTCTCTATTTTTTTTTCTGCAAGCTTTTATATTCACTGCTTTTTCTTGCTTCAAGAATCATTTTTATAATTTTTCAGATTATCAATAACATGTCTCATGTTCATCATTCTTTCAAGAGCCAACATATTTAATAGTCTTAAACATCAAATTCAAAAGACATATGCACTGTTCAAGCATTCATTCAGAAGACAGAAAGCATTGCCACCACATGTAAATAATTAGAATTTATATTATTAAAAACTCAAAAAATATTGCCTCTTATTCTAAAGAAATTCTTCTATTTTATTCATGTTTAATGATGATGATAAAATTAAATTATAGCTTAATTGGAGATAAAATAAAAAATATAGATACTAATTACTACTATATGACTCCTAAGGTAAAACTAAAACAAAAATAGTTATCACAGAGTTAAGGCTAAGATTGGAATTTAACAACCTTTGTTCTGGGAAGTGGATGTTCCTCTAATCTGCGGGGTGCTTGGTCCTTCAAGAGATAATTTCTGGCGCTTCAATTCCCTTAAATCACGCCCTTGCTCCTCCTGTTCTTTAAGCAAATAGCAAAGAATGCTACTTTGTTCCTTCTGTTCTTTCTTTATTTGTTCCATAGCTTCTTGCATCTTGGTAATAGATGTTTCAAGATACTCCCAGTATTCAGATTGAGGGATTTCTGGGAGAAATTCCTGTGTTCTCTTCTTGATGGGGTCATCCTGTGCTTGTTATTTTTCCATTGATGCTTTGGTGATTGGTCGCTCAACTGAGATATACTCAGTTATTCCCATCCTTACTCCAGCGTCCTTGCAGAGCATAGAAATCAAGCTTGGATAAGCCAACCTGGCATCTTTGGAATTTTTGTTTGCAATTTTGTAAAATTCAGTTGAAATCAGTTAATGAACTTCCACTTCTTTTCCTATCATGATGCAATGGATCATCACTGCTCTTCTAATAGTGACTTCAGAACGGTTGCTAGTGGGCAGCAGAGAATGCCCAATGAAGTCCAGCCATCCTCTGGCGACTGGTTTGAGATCTTCTCTTTTGAGTTGATTTGGGACACCCTTCGTGCTGGTGGTCCACCTGGCTCCAGGGATACATATATCCTCTAGAATCTTATCCAGGCCCTTGTCTGTTCTCATCATTCTCCTATTGAAGGAGTCTGGATCATCTTTCAGCTGAGGTAGCTTTAAGATCTCCCTGATCTTGTCAGGGTGGGTATGAACAATCTTTCCTCTGACCAAGGTCCGATAGTCATAGAGGGCAAATCCAGATAGTCTTTGCTTGTCTGTTTGCCACATATTAGCATAGAACTCCTGGACCATATTCTTTCCCACTTTCATTTCAGGATTAGCTAGGATCTCCCAGTTCCTGATTCGAATCTACTCTTGGATCTCCGGATATTCGTCTTCTTTCAGATCGAATCTAACTTCTGGGATCACTGATCTTAGACCCATTATTTTGTAATAATGGTCTGAATGTTCTTTAGTTAAGAACTTCCCTTGATTCCAAAGTGGTTTTGGAACGGTTTCTTTCTTGCCTCTTGGGGTGGGTTGTTTTCCTTTAGGAGCCATGATCTTAGTGGGTATGGTTTAGTGATCACGGATAAACACACTAAACTTAGAGGTTTGCTTGTCTTCAAGCAAAAGAAAAGAAATGAGAGGGATAGAAGGAGAGCTAGTGTTGAATGGTGGATGAGAGGGAGGAGGCCGAATGGGTTTTTAAAAGGGAGGGGGGTGGGTTTTCGAAAATAGGGAGGAAGATAAGATAGAAGATATGATCTTTAAGAAAAATTTAAGTATGATAAGAAAAGATATAATTTAAAATTGAAGAGATATGAAAGTTATTTGAAAAAAGATAAATTTCGATTTTTGAAAAAGATAATATGGAGATTTTTTAAAAAAATTATTGATTAGTTGAAAAGATTTTTGAATGAAAAGAGATGGATTTGTTTTGAAAATTTTGAAAAAAAGTTGAATTGGATTGAAGAAAAGGATTTGTACTTATGGATTAAGATACATTTGATATTTTTAAAGTAGGGTTATTAGAAATTAGGGATTTTAGAAATCAGGGTTTGTAACATGTTTATGCAAGAAATTATGAATTGAAACATGAAAATTAAAATTAAAATGAAAAATTTAAAGTAAAAAACGAATTTACCTCCTCCCCACCATCCTGGGGTTTGAACGCCCAAACGCTACATGTTTTGGGCGTTCAACGCCCAACTGCTGCTTCTCCTGGGCGTTCAACGCCCAGCTATTGCTTTTTTCTGGTGTTGAACGCCAGGAACTCCTTTGTCACTGGGCGTTTTTTTGAATGCCCAGGATGCTGTAAATCTGGCGTTACACGCCCAGAAGGAGCTTCTTTCTGGCGTTCAATGCCCAGAAGATGCTTCTTTCTGGCGTTTAACGCCCAGATGGCTATCCTTACTGGCGTTCAACGCCCAGTGGATGCTTCTTTTGGGCGTTGAACGCCCAAAACAGACTATTACTGGCGTTTTCTTGCCAGTGAGCTCTTTTTCTCTGTTTTGTGTGCAGAATCTTTCTGTAACCCTGTGAACTTATACAATTGACTCTTTACCTTAGTATCAGTGAACTTTATATAAACAAATAAAATCAAGAATAGGGCAAAATGCTTAGAGGAAGTGATGCCCCATGGCTGGGTTGCCTCCCAGCAAGCGCTTCTTTATTGTCTTTAGCTGGACCTTGCTGAGTTTTTAATCTAGCCTCAGCCTTGAGCACTCTTGCTCAACATTGCCTTCAAGATAGTGCTCGATTCTCTGTCCATTAACAATGAACTTCTTATCAGAATCAATATCTTGAAGCTCCACATAACCATATGGTGATACACTTGTAATCACATATGGTCCCCTCCACCGGGACTTCAGTTTCCTGGGGAATAGCCTGAGCCTAGAGTTAAACAACAGAACCTTTTGTCCTGGTTCAAAGATTCTAGATGACAGCTTTCTGTTATGCCACTTTTTTTATTTCTCTTTATAAAGCTTGGCATTTTCGAAAGCAGTGAATCTGAATTCCTCTAGCTCATTTAGCTGGAGCAATCTTTTTTCTCCAGCTAATTTGGCATCAAAGTTTAGGAATCTGGTTGCTCAGTAGGCTTTATGTTCCAGTTCCACGGGCAGGTGGCATGCCTTACCATACACAAGTTGGTATGGAGAGGTCCCTATAGGAGTCTTGAATGCTGTTCTGTAAGTCCACAGAGCATCATCCAAGCTTTGTGCCCAATCCTTTCTACGGGTACTTACAGTCCGTTCCAGGATTCTTTTTAGTCCGGACCATGGCAGAGTAAAGCTGTTTATTGCAGAAGTGAGTGCCCCCATCACTGATTAGTACCCTGGGAACACCAAACCTGCTGAATATATGTTTCTGGAGGAACTTCAGCACTGTTTTAGTATCATTGGTGGGTGTGGCAATGGCCTCAACCCATTTTGATACATAGTTAACTGCCACCAGAATATAAGTGTTTGAGTATGATGGTGGGAAAGGCCCCATGAAATCAATACCCCATACATCAAACAACTCAATCTCCAAGATTCCTTGTTGAGGCATGGCGTAACTGTGAGGCAAATTACCAGCTCTCTGGTAACTGTCACAGTTACGTACAAACTCTCGGGAATGTCTGTAGAGTGTAGGCCAGTAGAAGCCACATTGGAGGACCTTGGTGGCTGTTCGCTCACCTCCGAAATGACCTCCATATTGTGACCCATGGTAATGCCATAAGATCCTTTGTGCTTCCTCTTTAGGCACACACCTACGGATTATGCCATCTGCACATCTCTTAAAGAGATAGGGTTCATCCCACAAGTAGTACTTTGCATCAGTAATTAATTTTTTCTTTTGTTGCCTGCTGTACTCCTTGGGAATGAACCTTGCAGCTTTGTAGTTTGCAATGTCTGCAAACCATGGTGTTTCCTGAATGGCAAACAAATGCTCATTAGGAAAGGTCTCAGAGATTTCAAGAGAGGGGAATGACGTCCCTTCTATTGGCTCTATCCGGGACAGATGGTCAGCCACTTAGTTCTCTGTCCCTTTTCTGTCTCTTATTTCTATATCAAACTCTTGCAGAAGCAACACCCATCTTATGAGTCTGGGTTTTGAATCCTGCTTTATGAGTAGATATTTAAGAGAAGCATGATCTGTGTAAACAATCACTTTTGATCCTACTACTAAGTATGATCTAAACTTGTCAATGGCATAAACCACTGCAAGCAATTCTTTTTCTGTGGTTGTGTAATTTTTCTGGGCATCATTCAAAACACGACTAGCATAATAAATGACATGCAGAAGCTTGTCATGCCTCTGCCCCAGTACTGCACCAATGGCGTGATCACTGGCATCACACATTAGCTCAAATGGTAATGTCCAGTCTGGTGCAGAAATAACTGGTGCTGTGACTAGCTTGGCTTTCAGCGTTTCAAACGCCTGCAGACACTCTGTGTCAAACACAAATGGCATGTCAGCAGCTAGCAGATTGCTCAGAGATTTTGCGATTTTTGAAAAATCCTTTATAAACCTCCTATAGAATCCTGCATGCCCCAGAAAGCTTCTAATTGCCTTAACATTGGCAGGTGGTGGTAATTTTTCAATTACCTCTATTTTTGCTTGATCCACCTCTATTCCCTTGTTTTAAATTTTATGCCCAAGGACAATCCCTTCAGTCACCATAAAGTGACATTTTTCCCAGTTTAAAACCAGGTTGGTCTCTTGGCATCTTTTCAGAACTAGTTTCAGGTGATCAAGACAGGAGCTGAATGAGTCTCCATATACTGAGAAGTCATCCATGAAGACTTCCAGAAATTTTTCTATCATATCAGAGAAAATAGAGAGCATGCATCTCTGGAAGGTTGCAGGCGCAATACACAGCCCAAATGGCATCCTTCTATAAGCAAACACTCCAGATGGACATGTGAATGCTGTTTTCTCTTGATCTTGGGGATCTACTGTAATCTGGTTATAGCCTGAGTAGCCATCCAAAAAGCAGTAATAATCATGACCTGCCAGTCTTTTTAGCATCTGGTCTATGAATGGTAAAGAAAAATGATCCTTTCTGGTGGCTGTATTGAGCCTTCTGTAGTCAATACACATGCGCCACCCTGTAACTGTTCTTGTAGGAACCAGTTCATTCTTTTCATTATGAACCACTGTCATCCTTTTTGGGGACAACTTGGACAGGGCTCACCCAGGGGCTGTCAGAAATAGGATAAATAATCCCAGCCTCTAGTAATTTGGTGACCTCTTTCTGCACCGCTTCCTTCATGGCTGGATTTAGCCGCCTCTGTGGTTGAACCACTGGTTTAGCATTATCCTCCAATAAGATTTTGTGCATGCATCTAGCTGGGCTTATAACCTTAAGGTCACCTATGGACCACCCAAGAGCTGTCTTGTGTGTCCTTAGCACTTGAATAAGTGCTTCCTCTTCCTGTGGATTTAAAGCAGAGCTTATGATCACTGGAAAAGTGTCACCTTCTCCCAGATATGCATATTTCAGGGATGGTAGTAATGGTTTGAGCTCGGGTTTAGGAGGTTTTTCCTCTTCCAGAGGAAATTTCAGAGGCTTTTTCATTTCCTCTGAATCCTCCAAATCAGGCTGAACATCTTTAAAGATGTCTTCCAACTCTAATTCGAGACTCACAGCCATGTTGATCTCTTCTACCAAAGAGTCAATAAGATCAACTTTCATGCAGTCTTTTGATGTGTTTGGATGCTGCATGGCTTTGACAGCATTCAACTTAAACTCATCATCATTGACTCTCAGGGTTATTTCCCCCTGTTTGACATCAATGAGAGTTCGTCCAGTTGCTAGGAAGGGTCTTCCTAGAATGAGAGTAGCACTCTTGTGCTCCTCCATTTCCAGCACTACAAAGTCAATGGGAAAGGCGAATGGTCCAACTCTAACAATCATGTCTTCAATCACGCCTGATGGGTATTTAATGGAGCCATCAGCAAGTTGGAGACATATTCGGGTTGGTTTAACTTCTTCAATTAAACCAAGCTTTCTGATAGTGGATGCAGGTATTAGGTTGATGCTTGCCCCAAGATCACATAAAGCTGTCTTGGTGCAATTACCTTCTAATGTGCATGGTATCAGAAAACTCCCAGGGTCTTTAAGCTTTTCAGGAAAGCTTTTCAGAATGACTGCACTGCATTCTTCAGTGAGGAGAACTCTTTCAGTTTCTCTCCAATCCTTCTTATGACTCAAGATCTCTTTCATGAACTTGGCATAAGAAGGTATTTGCTCAAGTGCCTCTGCAAATGGAATCTTTATTTCAAGAGTCCTGAGATAATCTGCAAAGCGAGCAAATTGCTTATCCTGCTCCTCTTGGGGGAGTTTTTGAGGATAAGGTATCTTGGCTTTATATTCCTCAACCTTAGTTGCTGTAGGTTTATTTCCAACAAAAGTGGTTGAAGAAGCCTTTTTAGATGGGTTATCATCAGCACTTGTGTGTGTCTGATCCCTCACTGGCAATTGAGTGCCAGAGTTAGAAGCTGGAGTGACGTTAGACGCCAGCTCCTCATCTGTTCCTGGCGTCTGAACGCCAGAACTTTGCTTCTTTTGGGCGTTCAACGCCAGATCCTTGCTTGTTTCTGGCGTTGAACGCCAGTCCTGAGCATGGTCTGGGCGTTCAGCGCAAGCCTTCCACCCAATTTCTGGCGTTTTAGTGCCAGAATTATTTTTTCCTGGGCTCTTACTATCCTCAGGTGGATTTTGGGTGGTTTGCTCATTTCTTGGCTTCTTGCTGCCTTGAGGTGGGGTATTTAATGTATTCCCACTTCTTAATTGAACTGCTTGGCATTCTTCTGTTATTTGTTTTGACAACTGCTGCTTTGTTTGCTTCAATTGTTCTTCCATATTTATGTTAGCCATCCTTGTCTCTTGTAGTCTATCCTTGAATTCGGCTAACTGCTTTGTTAGAAAGTCTAGTTGCTGATTGAATTCAGTAGCTTGTTTTACAGGACTGAGTTCAGCATTTACTGTTTAGACCTCTTCTTTCATGGAAGGGTCACTGCTTAGGTACAAATGCTGATTTCTGACAACTGTATCAATGAGCTCTTGAGCTTCTTCAATTGTCTTTCTCTTGTGGATAGATCCACCAGCTGAGTAGTCTAGAGAGATTTGAGCTCTTTCTGTAAGCCCATAATAGAAGATGTCTAACTGAACCCACTCTGAAAACATTTCAAAGGGGCATTTTCGTAGCATCTCTCTGTATCTCTCCCAGGCATCATAAAGAGATTCATTATCCCCTTGTTTAAAGCCTTGGATGTCCAGTCTTTGCTATGTCATCCATTTTGGAGGAAAGTATTGGTTCAGGAATTTTTCTGTCAGCTGTTTCCATGTCCTTATGCTAGCCTTAGGTTGGTTATTTAACCACCTTTTAGCTTGGTCTTTTACAGCAAATAGAAATAGTAATAATCTGTAGACATCCTAATCTACTTCCTTATCATGTACTGTGTCAGCAATCTGTAAAAACTGTGCCAAAAACTCTGTAGGTTCTTCCTGTGGAAGACCGGAATACTGGCAACTTTGCTGCACCATGATAATGTGCTGAGGATTCAACTCAAAGCTACTGACCCCAATGGAGGGTATGCAGATACTACTCCCATATGAAGCAGTAGAGGGGTTAGCATATGACCCCAGAGTCCTCCTGGACTGTTCATTTCCGCTTAGGTCCATGATGGAGAAAGGGAGATGATGTAAAATGGAAGAAAATATTTTTATTTATTTAATTATTTATTTATTTCGAAAACAAAATAAATTAAAATAAAATAAATAAAAATAGGTGAAGATTTTCGAAAAAAATGAGGAGAGAGAAAGTGGTTAGGAAGTTTTGAAAAGGATATGATGATTTTTGAAAAAGGTTTTAAATTTTAAAATAAAAATCTGAATTTTAAAGGTAAATTTCGAAAATTTGCTTTAAAATAGAGAGAAAAGATATTTTTGAATTTAAAGAAGAGAGAGAAAAATAATAAGATAGTACAAAATTTAAAATTTTTAGATCTAATGCTCCTTGTTTTCGAAAATTTTGGAGGGAAAACACCAAGGAGCACTGGTGCACGAATTGTGAATCACACTTTTCACAACTCGTGCTACTAACCAGCAAGTGCACTGGGTCGTCCAAGTAATACCTTACGTGAGTAAGGGTCGAATCCCACGGAGATTGTTGTTTTGAAGCAATCTATGGTTAACTTGCAATTCTTAGTCAGGAAGTCAATTATATTTATTAATTGAATTGCGAATAAACAAGAGAGCATTGATTAAAGGTTACTTGTTATGCAGTAGTGGAGAATATGTTAGAGTTTTGGAGATGCTTTGTCTTCTGAAATTCTGCTTTCCTCTGTTTTCTGATTCATGCACGCACGTCCTCCTATGGCAAGCTGTGTGTTGGTGGATCACCGTTGTCAATGGCTACCATCCATCCTTCCAGTGAAAAGGGTCCAGATGCGCTGTCACCGCACGGCTAATCATCTGCAGGTTCTCAATCGTACCGGAATAGGATTTACTATCCTTTTGTGTCTGTCACTACGCCCAGCACTCGTGAGTTTGAAGCTCGTCACAGTCATTCAATCCTTGAATCCTACTCGGAATACCACGGACAAGGTTTAGACTTTTCGGATTCTCTTGAATGTTGTCATCAATCTAGCTTATACCACGAAGATTCTGATTAAGAGATCTTAGAGATATTCATTCATTCTATGGTGGCACGTAAGTGGTTGTCAGGCACGCGTTTAAGGGGGAATGATGATGATTGTCACGTTCATCACATTCATATTGAAGTGCGAATGGATATCTTAGATAGGAACACGCATGTTTGAATGGAAAACAGAAATACTTGCATTAATTCATCGAGACACAGCAGAGCTCCTCACCCCCAACAATGGAGTTTAGAGACTCATGCCGTCAAAAGGTACAAAGTTCAGATCTAAAATGTCATGAGATACAAAATAAATCTCTAAAAGTTGTTTAAATACTAAACTAGTAACCTAGGTTTACAGAAAATGAGTAAACTATAACAGATAGTGCAGAAATCCACTTCTGGGGCCCACTTGGTGTGTGCTGGGGCTGAGACTAAAGCTTCTCACGTGCCTGTGGCTGTTTTGGGCATTCAACGCCAGCTTTGGATCCTTTTCTGGCGTTGAACTCCAACTTGCAACTTGCTTCTGTCGCTGGACGCCAGAATTGGGCAGAGAACTGACGTTGAACGCCAGTTTACATCATCTATCCTTGAGAAATGTATGGACTATTATATATTGCTGGAAATCCCTGGATGTCTACTTTCCAACGCAATTGGAAGCATGCCATTTGGATTTCTGTAGCTCCAGAAAATCCATTTTGAGTGCAGGGAGGTCAGAATCCAACAGCATTAGCAGTCCTTTTTCAGCCTGAATCAGATTTTTGCTCAGCTCCCTCAATTTCAGCCAGAAAATACCTAAAATTTCAGAAAAACACACAAACTCATAGTAAAGTCCAGAAATGTGGATTTTGCCTAGAAACTAATGAAAATAAACTGAAAACCAACTAAAACGTACTGAAATCTATATGAAATTAACCCCAAAAAGCGTATAAAATATCCGCTCATCACAACACCAAACTTGAACTGTTGCTTGTCCTCAAGCTACTAGACAAATAAAATAGAAGACTAATAAGTCAAGAAGCAATAATATCTCAGAGTTTTTGAGTGAAGCTCAGATTCTAATTAGATGAGCGGGACTAGTAGCTTTTTGCTTCCGAACAGTTTTGGCATCTCACTTTATCCATTGAAGCTCAGAGTGATTGGCATCTATAGGAACTTAGGATTCAGATAGTGTTATTGATTCTCCTATTTCAGTATGATGATTCTTGAACACAGCTACTTTATGAGTCTTGGCCGTGGCCCTAAGCACTTTGTTTTCCAGTATTACCACCGGATACATAAATGCCACAGACACATAATTGGGTGAACCTTTTCAGATTGTGACTCAACTTTGCTAAAGTCCCCAATTAGAGGTGTCTAGGGTTCTTAAGCACACTCTTCTTTTTGCTTTGGACCTTGACTTTAACCGCTCAGTCTCAAGTTTTCACTTGACACCTTCACGGCACAAGCACATGGCTAGGGACAGCTTGGTTTAGCCGCTTAGGCCAGGATTTTATTCCTTTAGACCCTCCTATCCACTGATGCTCAAAGCCTTGGGATCCTTTTTATTACCCTTGCCTTTTTGGTTTTAAGGGCTATTGGCTTTTTCTGCTTGCTTTCTCTTCTCTTTTTTTTTTTTGGAAGCTTTGTTCTTTGCTGCTTTTTCTTGCTTCAAGAATCATTTTTATGATTTTTCAGATTATCAATAACATGTCTCATGTTCATCATTCTTTCAAGAGCCAACATATTTAACAGTCTTAAACATCAAATTCAAAAGACATATGCACTTTTCAAGCATTCATTCAGAAGACAGAAAGCATTGCCACCACATGTTACTAATTAGAATTTTTCTTATAAAAAAAACTCGAATTTTATTGCCTCTTATTCAAAAGATCTACTATTTTATTCATGTTTGCTGATGATGAGAAAAATAGACTATAACTTAATTGGAGGTAAAATCAAAATAGACACTAATTACTATTATATGACTCCTAAGGTAAACTCTTATAACGACAACTATCACAGAGTTAAAGCAGAAATTGGAATTTAACAACCTTTGTTCTGGGAAGTGGATGTTCCTCGGATCTGTGGGGTGCTTGGTCCTTCAAGAGATAACTTCTGGCGCTTCAATTCCCTCAAGTCATGCCCTTGCTCTTCCTGTTCTTTAATCAAATAGCAAAGAATTTGACTGTGTTCCTTCTGTTCCTTTATTATTTGTTCCATAGCTTCTTGTATCTTGGTAATTGATGTTTCAAGATACTCCCAATATTAAGATTGAGGGATTTCTGGGAGAAATTCCTGTGTTTTCTTCTTGATGGGGTCATCCTGTGCTTGTTGTTTTTCCATTGATGCTTTGGTGATTGGTTTTTCAAATAAGATATACTCAGTTATTCCCATCCTTACCCCAGCGTCCTTGCAGAGCAGAGAAATCAAGCTTGGGTAAGCCAACCTGGCCTCTTTAGAATTTTTATTAGCAATTTTGTAGAATTCAGTTGAAATCAGTTGATGAACTTCCACTTCTTTTCCCATCATGATGCAATGGATCATCACTGCTCTTTTAACAGTGACTTCAGAACGGTTGCTAGTGGGCAGCAGAGAATGCCCAATGAAGTCCAGCCATCCTCTGGCAACTGGTTTGAGATCTTCTCTTTTGAGTTGATTTGGGACACCCTTCGTGCTGGTGATCCACCTGGCTCCAGGAATACATATGTCCTCTAGAATCTTATCCAGACTCTTGTCTGTTCTCATCATTCTCCTGTTGAAAGAGTTTGGATCATCTTTCAGCAGAGGTAGCTTTAAGATCTCCCTGATCCTGTCAGGGTTGGAATGAACAATCTTTCCTCTGACCATGGTTCGATATTTATAGAAAGCAGTTCCAGATAGTTTTTGCTTGTCTGTCTGCCAAATATTAGCATAGAACTCCTGGACCATATTCCTTCCCACTTTCGTTTCAAGATTAGCTAGGACTTCCCAGTTCCTGATTCGAATTTTCTCCTGGATCTCCGGATATTCATCTTCTTTCAGATCGAATCTAACTTCCGGGATCACTGATCTTAGACCCATTATTTTGCAATAATGGTCTGAATGTTCTTTAGATAAGAACTTCCCTTGATTCCAAAGTGGTTTTGGAACGCTCTCTTTCTTGCCTCTTGAAGTGGTTTGTTTTCCCTTAGGAGCCATGATCTTAGTGATCTCGGATAAACACACCAAACTTAGAGGTTTGCTTGTCCTCAAGCAAAAGAAAAGAAAGGAGAGGGATGGAAGGAGAGCTAGGTGCAAATGTTGATGGAAGGGGAGGGAGGCCGAGCCCATATTTAAAGGGAGGGGGGTAGGTTCGAAAATTTAGAAAAGATATGATAAAAAAGATTGATTTGGAAAAGATAAGATAGAAGATATGATAAGAGAGGATATAGTTTAAAATTAAAAAGATATGAAAGATTTTTGAAAAAGATAAATCTAGATTTTGAAAAAGATAATTTGGAGATTTGAAAAAGATATTGATGAGTTGAAAAGATTTTTGAAAAAGAGTTGAATTGGATTGAAAAAGAGGAATTGTGCTTATGAATTAAGATACATTTGATATTTTTAAAGTAGGATTTTTAGAAATTAGGGATTTTAGAAATCAGGGTTCTTAACATGTTTATGCAAGAAATCATGATTTGAAACATGGGAATTAAAATTAGAATGAAAAATATGAAGAAAAACGAAATTACCTCCTCCCCATCATCCTGGCGTTTGAACGCCCAAACACTGCCTGTTTTGGGCGTTCAACGCCCAAATGCTGTTCTTCTGGGTATTCAACACCCAGTTGTTGCCCTTTTTTGGCGTTGAACACCAGATTGCTATCCTTACTGGCGTTCAGCGCCCACTGGCTGCCCTTTTTGGGCGCTGAACGCCCAAAATAGGCTCTTACTGGCGTTTTCTTGCCAGTGAACTCTTTTTCTCTATTTTGTTTGCAGATTCCTTCTGTAACCCTGTGAACTTATGCAATTGATTCATTACCTTAGTATCAATGAACTTTATATAAACAAATAAAAATAAAAATAGGGCAGAATGCTTAGAGGATTGATGCCCCATGGCTGGGTTGCCTCCCAGCAAGTGCTTCTTTATTATCTTTAGCTGGACCTTGCTGAGCTTTTAATCTAGCTTCAGCCTTGAGCACTCTTGCTCAACGTTGCCTTCAAGATAGTGCTTGATTCTCTGTCCATTGACAATGAACTTCTTATCAGAATCAATATCTTGAAGCTCCACATAACCATATGGTGATACACTTGTAATCACATATGGTCCCCTCCACCGGGATTTCAGTTCCCGGGGAATAGCCTGAGTCTATAGTTAAACAGCAGAACCTTCTGTCCTGGTTCAAAGATTCTAGATGATAGCTTTCTATCATGCCACTTTTTTTATTTCTCTTTATAAAGCTTGGCATTTTCGAAAGCAGTGAATCTGAATTCCTCTAGCTCATTTAGCTGGAGCAATCTTTTTTCTCCTGCTAATTTGGCATCAAAGTTTAGGAATCTGGATGCCCAGTAGGCTTTGTGTTCTAGTTCCACGGGCAGGTGACATGCCTTACCATACACAAGTTGGTATGGAGAGGTCCCTATAGGGGTCTTGAATGCTGTTCTATAAGCCCACAGAGCATCATCCAAGCTCCGTGCCCAATCCTTTCTACGGGTACTTACTGTCTGTTCTAGGATTCTCTTTAATTCTCTGTTAGAGACTTCAGCTTGCCCATTAGTTTGTGGATGATATGGGGTAGCCACCTTGTGGCGAATCCCATACCAAACCATGGCAGAGTAAAGCTGTTTGTTGCAGAAGTGAGTGCCCCCATCACTGATCAGTACTCTAGGGACACCAAACCTGCTAAAGATATGTTTCTGGAGGAACTTCAGCACTGTTTTAGTATCATTGGTGGGTGTGGCAATGGCCTCAACCCATTTTGATACATAGTCAACTGCCACCAGAATATAAGTATTTGAGAATGATGGTGGGAAAGGTCCCATGAAGTCAATTCCCCATACGTCAAACAACTCAATCTCCAAGATTCCTTTTTGAGGCATGGCGTAACCATAAGGCAGATTACCAGCTCTTTGGCAACTGTCACAGTTACGTACAAACTCTCGGGAATCTCTATAGAGTGTGGGCCAATAGAAGCCACATTGGAGGACCTTGGTGGCTGTTCGCTCACCTCCGAAATGGCCTCCATATTGAGATCCATGGCAATGCCATAGGATCCTCTGTGCTTCTTCTCTAGGAACACACCTACGGATTATTTCGTCTGCACATCTCTTAAAGAGATAGGGTTCATCCCACAAGTAGTACTTTGCATTAGTGATTAATTTTTTCTTTTGTTGCCTGTTGTACTCTTTGGGTATGAACCTTGCAGCTTTATAGTTTGCAATATCGGCAAACCATGGTGTTTCCTGAATGGCAAATAAATGCTCATCCGGAAAAGTCTCAGAGATCTCAAGAGAGGGGAGGGGCGTCCCTTCTACTGGCTCTATCCGGGACAGATGATCAGCCACTTGGTTCTCTGTCCCTTTTCTGTCTCTTATTTCTATATCAAACTCTTGCAGAAGCAACACCCATCTGATGAGCCTGGGTTTTGAATCCTGCTTTGTGAGTAGATAATTAAGAGCAGCATGGTCAGTATACACAATCACTTTTGATCCTACTAAGTATGATCTGAACTTGTCAATGGCATAAACCACTGCAAGTAATTCTTTTTCTGTGGTTGTGTAATTTTTCTGGGCATCATTTAAAACATGACTAGCATAATAAATAACGTGCAGAAGCTTGTCATGCCTCTGTCCCAATACTGCACCAATGGCGTGATCACTAGCATCACACATTAGCTCAAATGGTAATGTCCAGTCTGGTGCAGAAATAACTGGTGCTGTGACCAGCTTAGCTTTCAGCATTTCAAACGCCTGCAGACACTCTGTGTCAAACACAAATGGCGTGTCAGCAGCTAGCAGATTGCTTAGAGGTTTTGCGATTTTTGAAAAATCCTTTATAAACCTCCTATAGAATCTTGCATGCCCCAGAAAGCTTTTGATTGCCTTAACATTGGCAGGTGGTGGTAATTTTTCAATTACCTCTATTTTTGCTTGATCCACCTCTATTCCCTTGTTTGAGATTTTATGCCCAAGGACAATCCCTTCAGTCACCATGAAGTGACATTTTTCCCAGTTTAAAACTAGGTTGGTCTCTTGGCATATCTTCAGAATAAGTTTCAGGTGATCAAGACAGGAGCTGAATGAGTCTCCATATACTGAGAAGTCATCCATGAAGACTTCTAGAAATTTTTCCACCATATCAGAGAAAATAGAGAGCATGCATCTCTGGAAGGTTGCAGGCGCATTACAAAGCCCAAATGGCATCCTTCTATAAGCAAACACTTCAGATGGACATGTGAATGCTGTTTTCTCTTGATCCTGGGGATCTACTGCAATCTGGTTATAGCCTGAGTAGCCATCCAAAAAGCAGTAATAATCATGACCTGCCAGTCTTTCTAGCATCTGGTCTATGAATGGTAAAGGAAAATGATCCTTTCTGGTGGCTGTATTGAGCCTTCTGTAGTCAATACACATGCGCCACCCTGTAACTGTTCTTGTAGGAACCAGTTCATTTTTTTTCATTATGAATCACTGTCATGCCTCCCTTTTTTGGGACGACTTGGACAGGGCTCACCCAGGGGCTATCAGAAATAGGATAAATAATCCCAGCCTCTAGTAATTTGGTGACCTTTTTCTGCACCACTTCCTTCATGGCTAGATTTAGCCGCCTCTGTGGTTGAACCACTGGTTTAGCATTATCCTCCAATAAGATTTTGTGCACGCATCTAGCTGGGCTTATGCCCTTAAGGTCACCTATGGACCACCCAAGAGCTGTCTTGTGTGTCCTTAGCACTTGAATAAGTGCTTCCTCTTCCTGTGGATTTAAAGCAGAGCTTATGATCACTGGAAAAGTGTCACCTCCCAGAAATACATATTTCAGGGATGGTGGTAATGGTTTGAGCTCGGGTTTAGGAGGTTTTTCCTCTTCCAGAGGAAATTTCAGTGGCTCTTTCATCTCCTCTGAATCCTCCAAATCAGGCTGAACATCTTTAAAGATGTCTTCCAACTCTGATTCGAGACTCTCAGCCATGTTGATCTCTTCCACCAAAGAGTCAATAAGATCAACTTTCATGCAGTCTTTTGATGTGTCTGGATGCTGCATGGCTTTGACAGCATTCAACTTAAACTCATCATCATTGACTCTCAGGGTTATTTCCCCTTGTTGGACATCAATGAGGGTTCGTCCAGTTGCTAGGAAGGGTCTTCCTAGAATGAGAGTAGCACTCTTATGCTCCTCTATTTCCAGCACTACAAAGTCAGTGGGAAAGGCGAATGGCCCTACTCTGACAATCATGTCTTCAATCACGCCTGATGGGTATTTAATGGAGCCATCAGCAAGTTGGAGACATATCCGGGTTGGTTTAACTTCTTCAGTTAAGCCAAGCTTTCTGATAGTAGATGCAGGTATTAGGTTGATGCTTGCCCCAAGATCGCATAAAGCTGTCTTGGTGCACTTACCTTCTAATATGCATGGTATCGGAAAACTCCCAGGGTCTTTAAGCTTTTTAGGAAAGCTTTTTAGAATGACTGCACTGCATTCTTCAGTGAGGAGAACTCTTTCTATTTCTCTCCAATCCTTTTTATGACTCAAGATCTCTTTCATGAACTTGGCATAAGAAGGTATTTGCTCAAGTGCCTCTGCAAATGGAATCTTTATTTCAAGAGTCCTGAGATAATCTGCAAAGCGAGCAAATTGCTTATCCTGCTCCTCTTTCCGGAGTTTTTGAGGATAAGGTATCTTGGCTTTATATTCCTCAACCTTAGTTGCTGTAGGTTTATTGCCTACAGAAGTGGTTGAAGAAGCCTTTTTAGAGGGGTTGTCATCAGCACTTGTGTGTGTCTGATCCCTCACTGGCAATTGAGTGCCAGAGCTAGAAACTGGAGTGACGTTAGACGCCAACTCCTTGTCTGTTCCTGGCGTCTGAACGCCAGAACTGTGCCCCTTTTGGGCATTCAACGCCAGATCCTGCCCATTTTGGGCGTTCAACGCCAGATCCATGCTTGTTTCGGCGTTGAACGCCAGTCCTTGTTTGTTACTGGCGTTGAACGCCAGTCTTGGGCATGGTCTGGGCGTTCAGCGCCAGCCTTCCACCAGATTTCTGGCGTTTTAGCGCCAGAATTACTTTTCCCTGGGCTCTTACTGTCCTCAGGTGAATTTTGGGTGGTTTGCTCATTCCTTAGCTCTTTGCTGCCTTGAGGTGGGGTATTTAATGTTTTCCCACTTCTTAATTAAAATGCTTGGCATTCTTCTATTATTTGTCTTGACAACTGTTGCCTTGTTTGCTTCAATTGTTCTTCCACATTTATATTAGCCATCCTTGTCTCTTGTAGTTTATCCTTGAATTCAGCTAACCGCTTTGTTAGAAAATCCAATTGCTGATTGAATTCAGCAGCTTGCTCTGCAGGACTGAGTTCAGCAGTTACTGTTTTAGCCTCTACTTTCATGGAAGGGTCACTGCTTAGGTACAGATGCTGATTTCTAGCAACTGTATCAATGAGCTCTTGAGCTTCTTCAATTGTCTTTCTCATGTGGATAGATCCACCAGCTGAGCAATCTAAAGAGATCTGAGCTCTTTCTATAAGTCCATAATAGAAGATGTCTAACTGAACCCACTCTGAAAACATTTCAGAGGGGCATTTTCGTAGCATCTCTATGTATCTCTCCCAGGCATCATAAAGAGATTCATTATCTCCTTGTTTAAAGCCTTGGATGTCCAGCCTTAGCTGTGTCATCCGTTTTGGAGGAAAGTATTGATTCAGGAATTTTTCTGTTAGCTGTTTCCATGTCCTTATGCTAGCCTTAGGTTGGTTATTTAACCATCTCTTGGCTTGGTCTTTTACAGCAAATGGAAACAATAATAGTCTGTAGACATCCTGATCTACCTCCTTATCATGTACTGTGTCAGCAATTTGTAAAAACTGTGCCAGAAACTCTGTAGGTTCTTCCTGTGGAAGACCGGAATACTGGCAGCTTTGCTGCACCATGATAATGAGCTGAGGATTCAACTCAAAGCTACTGACTCCAATGCAGGGTATGCAGATACTACTCCCATATGAAGCAGTAGAGGGGTTAGCATATGACCCCAGAGTCCTCCTGGACTGTTCATTTCCACTTAGATCCATGATGGAGAAAGGGAGATGATGTAAAATAAAAAAAAATTTATTTTTATTTATTTATTTATTTATTTATTTCAAAAATGAAACAAATTAAGATAAAATAAATAAAAATGATTGAAAATTTTTGAAAAATTTGAGGAGAGAGAAAGTGGTTAGGAAGTTTTGAAAAGGATATGATGATTTTTGCAAAAGTTTTTAAATTTTGAAATAAGAATCTAAATTTTAAAGGTAATTTTCGAAAATTTGCCTTAAAGTAGAGAGAAAATATATTTTTGAATTTAAAGAGGAGAGAGAAAAACAATAGGATAGCACAAGATTTAAAATTTTTAGATCTAATGCTCCTTGTTTTTGAAAATTTTGAAGGAAAAACACCAAGGAACACCAAACTTAAAAATTTTAAGATCAAGACACAAGGAAAACTCAAGAACACCTTGAAGACTCACAAGAACACCAAACTTAAAATTTTTAGAAAACCAAACTAAAATTTTCGAAAACCAAACGGGAATCAATAAGAAAACACCAAACTTAGAGTTTGGCACAAAATTTAATAGAGAAATTATTATTTTTGAAAAATTTTTGAAAAGAAAATAAAAGACTCTGACTCAAAAGACAGAAATTTCCTAATCTAACCAACAAGATTCACCGTCAGTTGTTCAAACTCGAACAATCCCCGGCAACGGCGCCAAAAACATGGTGCACGAATTGTGAATCACACTTTTCACAACTCGTGCTACTAACCAGCAAGTGCACTGGGTCGTCCAAGTAATACCTTACGTGAGTAAGGGTCGAATCCCACGGAGATTGTTGGTTTGAAGCAATCTATGGTTAACTTGCAATTCTTAGTCAGGAAGTCAATTATATTTATTAATTAAATTGCGAATAAACAAGAGAGCATGGATTAAAGGTTACTTATTATGCAGTAGTGGAGAATATGTTGGAGTTTTGGAGATGCTTTGTCCTCCTATGGATTAAAGAATATGTTGCGAATAAACAAGAGAGCATGGATTAAAGGTTACTTATTAATCTATGGTTTTGAATATGTTGGTTACCTTTTCTGATTCATGCACGCACGTCCTCCTATGGCAAGCTGTGTGTTGGTGGATCACCGTTGTCAATGGCTACCATCCATCCTTCCAGTGAAAAGGGTCCAGATGCGCTGTCACCGCACGGCTAATCATCTGCAGGTTCTCAATCGTACCGGAATAGGATTTACTATCCTTTTGCGTCTGTCACTACGCCCAGCACTCGTGAGTTTGAAGCTCGTCACAGTCATTCAATCCCTGAATCCTACTCGGAATACCACAGACAAGGTTTAGACTTTCCAGATTCTCTTGAATGCTGCCATCAATCTAGCTTATACCATGAAGATTCTGATTAAGAGATCTAAGAGATATTCATTCATTCTATGGTGGAACGTAAGTGGTTGTCAGGCACGCGTTCGTGGGGGAATGATGATGATTGTCACGTTCATCACATTCATATTGAAGTGCGAATGGATATCTTAGATAGGAACACGCATGTTTGAATGGAAAACAGAAATACTTGCGTTAATTCATCGAGACACAGCAGAGCTCCTCACCCCCAACAATGGAGTTTAGAGACTCATGCCGTCAAAAGGTACAAAGTTCAGATCTAAAATGTCATGAGATACAAAATAAATCTCTAAAAGTTGTTTAAATACTAAACTAGTAACCTAGGTTTACAGAAAATGAGTAAACTATAACAGATAGAGCAGAAATCCACTTCTGGGACCCACTTGGTGTGTGCTGGGGCTGAGACTAAAGCTTCTCACGTGCCTGGGGCTGTTTTGGGCGTTCAACGCCAGCTTTGGATCCTTTTCTGGCGTTGAACTCCAACTTGCAGCTTGTTTCTGGCGCTGGACGCTAGAATTGGGCAGAGAACTGGCGTTGAACGCCTGTTTATGTTGTCTATCCTTGAGCAAAGTATGCATAATTATATAATGCTGGAAAGCTCTGGATGTCTACTTTCCAACGCAATTGGAAGCACGCCATTTGGAGTTCTGTAGCTCCAGAAAATCCATTTTGAGTGCAGGGAGGTCAGAATCCAACATCATCAGCAGTCCTTTTTCAGCCTGAATCAGATTTTTGCTCAGCTCCCTCAATTTCAGCCAGAAAATACCTAAAATTACAGAAAAACACACAAACTCATAGTAAAGTCCAGAAATGTGGATTTTTCCTAGAAACTAATGAAAATAAACTGAAAACCAACTAAAACGTACTGAAATCTATATGAAATTAACCCCAAAAAGCGTATAAAATATCCGCTCATCAAACACCAAACTTAAAAATTTTAAGATCAAGACACAAGGAAACTCAAGAACACTTTGAAAACTCACAAGAACACAAGAACATGAAGAAAGAACACCAAACTTAAAATTTTTAGAAAACCAAACTAAAATTTTCGAAAAACAAAGAAAAAATCAACAAGAAAACACCAAACTTAAAGTTTGGCACAATATTTATTCAAAGAAAATTTATTTTTGAAAAAAATTTTAAAAATAGGCTAGCCAATTACTAAGAACATAAGCACCACGCTCTAGCTAATTGAGCTATAAGTTTAAAGTGTTTTAACAAGGTATAAATAATAAAAGACTCTAAACCAAAAAGAAAAATTTTTCCTAATCTAAGCAACAAAATAAACCGTCAGTTGTCCAAACTCAAACAATACGGCAACGGCGCCAAAAACATGGTGCACGAATTGTAAATCACACTTTTTACAACTCGTACCACTAACCAGCAAGTGCACTGGGTCGTCCAAGTAATACCTTACGTGAGTAAGGGTCGATCCCACGTAGATTGTTGGCTTGAAGCAATCTATGGTTATATTGTAACTCTTAGTCAGGAAAACAATAAAATAATTCACTTATCAAATTTGATTGCAAGGAATAAAAGGGAAGAACACAAATTATACTTGTATGCAATGATGGAGAATATGTTGGAGTTTTGGAGATGCTTTGTCTTCTGAAATTCTGCTTTCCTCTGTTTTCTGATTCACGCACGCACGTCCTCCTATGGCAAGCTGTGTGTTGGTGGATCACCGTTGTCAATGGCTACCATCCATCCTTCCAGTGAAAAGGGTCCAGATGCGCTGTCACCGCACGGCTAATCATCTGCAGGTTCTCAATCGTACCGGAATAGGATTTACTATCCTTTTGCGTCTGTCACTACGTCCAGCACTCGCGAGTTTGAAGCTCGTCACAGTCATTCAATCCCTGAATCCTACTCGGAATACCACAGACAAGGTTTAGACTTTCCGGATTCTCTTGAATGCTGCCATCAATCTAGCTTATACCACGAAGATTCTGATTAAGAGATCTAAGAGATATTCATTCATGCTACGGTGGAACGTAAGTGGTTGTCAGGCACGCGTTCGTGGAGGAATGATGATGATTGTCACGTTCATCACATTCATATTGAAGTGCGAATGGATATCTTAGATAGGAACACGCATGTTTGAATGGAAAATAGAAATACTTGCATTAATTCATCGAGACACAGCAGAGCTCCTCACCCCCAACAATGGAGTTTAGAGACTCATGCCGTCAAAAGGTACAAAGTTCAGATCTAAAATGTCATGAGATACAAGACAAGTCTCTAAAAGTTGTTTAAATACTAGACTAGTAAACTAGGTTTACAGAAAATGAGTAAACTAAGATGGATAGTGCAGAAATCCACTTCTGGGGCCCACTTGGTGTGTGCTGGGGCTGAGACTTAAGCTAATCACGTGCATAGGGCTGTTTTGGGCGTTCAACGCCAGCTTTGGATCCTTTTCTGGCGTTGAACTCCAACTTGTAACTTGTTTCTGGCGCTGGACGCCAGACTGCAACATGGAACTGGCATTGAATGCCAAATTACGTCATCTATCCTTGAGCAAAGTATGGAGTATTATATATTGCTGGAAAGCCCTGAATGTCTACTTTCCAACGCAATTGGAAGCGCACCATTTGGAGTCTTGTAGCTCCAGAAAATCCTTTCCGAGCGCAGGGAGGTCAGAATCCAACAACATCAGCAGTCCTTTTTCAGCCTGAATCAGATTTCTGCTCAGCTCCCTCAATTTCAGCCAGAAAATACCTGAAATTATAGAAAAACATACAAACTCATAGTAAAGTCCAGAAATATGAATTTTGCCTAGAAACTACTGAAAATAACTAAAAACTAACTAAAACACACTAAAAACTATATGAAATTAACCCCAAAAAGCGTATAAAATATCCGCTCATCACAGACCCACTTGTGCCTCCAAATTTCTGATGGAGGACCTTGTTTCAGTCATGAAACTGAGAGTGATTTTAGATAGATCAGAGACTATGGTTGCTAAGTCAGAGAGGCTCTGCTTAGAATTCTCTATCTGTTGCTCAGAAGATGATGGAAAAGGCTTGCTATTTCCAAACCTATTTCTCCCACCATTATTATTATTGAAGCCTTGTTGAGGCTTCTGTTGATCCTTCCATGAGAAATTTGGATGACTTTTCCATGAAGGATTATAGATGTTTCCATAGGATTCTCCCATGTAATTCACCTCTTCCATTGCAGGATTCTTAGGGTCATAATCTTCTCCTTCAGAGGAGGCTTCTTTAGCACTACCGGATGTAGCTTGCATTCCAGTCAGATTCTAAGAAATCATATTGACTTGTTGAGTCAATATTTTATTCTGAGCCAATATGGCATTCAGAGTATCAATCTCAAGAACTCCTTTCTTCTGAGTTATCCCATTATTTACAGGATTTCTTTCAAAAGTATACATGAACTGGTTATTTGCAACTATCTCAATGAGTTCCTGGGCTTTTGCAGGCGTTTTTTTTAGATGAAGGGATCCACCAGCAGAGTGGTCCAATGACATCTTGGACAATTAAGACAGACCATCATAGAATATAAATAAGATGCTTCATTCTGAAAGCATGTCAGAAGGACACCTTCTGATCAATTGCTTGTATCTTTCCCAAGCTTCATAGAGGGATTCACCTTCCTTCTATCTGAAGGTTTGGACTTCCACTCTAAGCTTGCTCAGCTTTTAAGGTGGAAAGAATTTGGCCAAGAAAGTATTGACCAACTTTTCCCAAGAGTTCAGGCTTTCTTTAGGTTGTGAGTCTAACCATATCCTAGCTCTGTCTCTTACAGCAAAGGGGAAAAGCATAAGTCTGTAGACCTCAGGATTAACCCCATTGGTCTTAACAGTATCACAGATTTACAAGAATTCAGCTAAGAACTGATGGGGATCTTCCAATGGAAGTCCATGAAACTTGCAATTATACTGCATTAGAGAAACTAATTGAGGCTCAAGCTCAAAGTTGTTTGCTCCAATTGCAGGAATTGAGATGCTTCTTCCATAGAAGTCAGAAGTTAGTGTAGTAAAGTCACCAAGCATCTTTCTTGCATCTCCACCATTGTTATTGGGTTCGGCTGCAATGTCTTCTTCTTTTTCAAAAATTTCTGTTAGGTCCTCTCTAGAGTGTTGTGCTTTAGCTTCTCTTAGCTTCCTCTTCAGAGTCCTTTCAGGTTCAGGATCAGCTTCAACAAGAATATTCTTATCCTTGTTCCTGCTCATATGAAAAAGAAGAGAACAGAAAAGAAGAAGAATTATCTATGTCACTGTATAGAGATTCCTTTATGTGAGTGTAAGAATAGAAGAATAGAAGAATGAGGTAGAGAGAGAGTAAGAAGAATTCGAACACAGAGAGAGGGAGAGGGTTCGAATTATAAGTAGAAGAGAAGTGTTAGTGTTCCGAGGTTTACCTGAAACTGTATGTCGATCTCGGACGAGATCTTCTGTGCTGGTCGGAACCGATGTGTCCGGTTGGTGAATGGTGACCGGAGCTGGTACGTCCGACTTGTTTGGATTTGAACGTGCTACTGATCCTCTGTCACCGAAGGGTGGGGGGTACCTACAAGAGACTCCGATGCTTAAGTTAGCATGGGTATTAAACAGGTGTTATGTAGAATTAGAGTGTGAGTTATACCTGGGTGCTCCAGTGTATTTATAATGGTGAGATGTGACCTTTTGGATAATATAAGTTAGTTATCTTATCTTATCTTTATTTTTGAGTTGAGGTCAACGTATCTTCAACGGAACCGCCTTCATCTCTATAGGCTTAGGCCGCCTTAGGATTCGGGTCGTGCTCCTCTATTTGGGCCCTTAATCTGGGCTCTCCTGTTGATTTGGCCGAGCTCTTTGAAAAGAGGTCGGATAGTCTGACCTGAAGAGGTTGGTCACTCTATCTCGAATCATCCCAGGTCGGATAGCTCGACCCAGGGTATGAACAGTGCCCCTGCTTGAGCTCAATCTTCTTTTTGAGGTCGAGTCCTTGACTTCGGTCCTTCTTAAAGTCGAACTCAAGCATTTGTCGATTCCTTTCTTTGTAAAGTCTTTTTTGAATGTAGAACGTTTTCCTCTAAAAGCGCGCGCTTTTGTATTAGCGCTTTTTTGGGAACGCAAGCGGTTTTAATATCCACATTTAATTTGCATTAATTTGCCCTTCATTCTCTCTTGGCTTTTATTTTGAATTTCTCGATCAAAAATGGTTTCTCTTCTTCATTTCTTCTTCGTAACTTCTCCCTTTACTCTCTCATTTTCTGTTTCTCTCATCTGCTCTCTGTCTTTCGCTTTCTGCTTTCTTGTGTTTGCGGCGTCGCTTGGCGTTTTTCTGGGCAGCCCTTATCTCGGCGCTTCCACTCTTCCTCGAAGCTTCTTCCGTCTCCAGGTTAGTCCCATTTCGTATTTTCCTCGTTGTTTTTGACTTTGCGATGGAGTTTTCCTTTTGATCTTCTTTTTGGAGAAAGTTTGGATCTTTCTGTTTTTATCATTCTTAATTTGTTGCATGCTCTCGAATTTCTTCGTTTTTTTTTTGTGTGAATCTTTTTCTTGTTGCTTCAATCTTTTTTCTTTTGCATGTTGCCGCCGTTTCTGTTTGTTTCTTGGCTGATAATTTTTTGCTTGATTAAAAAAAGTTTGCGCCTTTGCTGCTTGGCCTTTTTGGTATTTCTGATATACTGTAGAAGTAGTGCTTTTTGTTGGTAAACTGTAGGAGCAATGCTTTTCCTGATAAACTGTAGAAGGGTGGACCTTTTTGCGTTTTTGCTTCCTTTGTTTTCTTTCTGGATTTTATTTTGATGAGTGCTGGGACGTAGGCTGTAGAAATAACTTGAAGACCTTGTTTGTTTACTGCCTCCAAAGGATGCCCCGAGACTTTTTGTCTTAAGTCTTGGGGTTTTCCCTTTTTTATTTATCCGCCCGTCGAGATATTTTGTCCCCTGTCCGAGATGTTTTTAAGTAATCCATTCTTCTTTTCTTTTTGTAGGATTTAGTTGACCTCATGTCTTCCCGAAATAACATTGTAGAGATGCCTTCCCAGGTCCCTGCTGGTATGGCCGATTAGGTGGACTCCATGTTTCTCATGTGTGTCTCGCTGGTTGATTCTGAGTTTTGTGCTCAGCTTAGGTAGTTTCATAGTGTCTGTAGTAATTCTGGTGACGAGAAGAACTATGAGCTTGTTCCTCCTTCTTCTGACGATAGAGTCTGCTTCTCGACTCGAGTTGTTGACAATCGCCCTTCTTTTATACTTACGATTTTTTCTTTGGTCAACTGGGTATTACCCTTCCTTTTACTCAATTTGAAACCGACCTGTTATGGTCTTGTAATGTTGCCCCTTCTCAACTTCACCCCAACTCCTGGGGTTTCATAAAAATTTTTTAATTGCTGTGCGACGGTGTTGGTATTCCTGCTTCCCAATCTCTCTTTTTCTATCTGTTTGTTTTGACTAAGCCCGGTGTGGTAAAAAAGAAGTCAGCTTGGGTTTCCTTTCGTTCTACCCAAGGAAAGAAGGTTTTTTCCATGTTTGACGAGTCATTCCGTGATTTTAAGAACTACTTTTTCAAGGTCCGAGCAGTTGAAGGAGCTCGGCCCTTTTTTCTGGATGAGAATGACGAACCTACTTTTCCCTTGGAATGGCAAAAAGATGTGAGGGTCTCCCGGTATTCGTGGGAGATGTTAGATGAGGCCGAGCGAGCCTTTGTGACTATCTTGGAAGAACGCTGGGGTCAACCTCCCCATCTTGACACAAAGAAATTTCTGACCAATCCTTCTCTTCTTCAAACTGAACTGGGTATCTTGTGTTTCTTGTTTATGTTGCTTGTAGCTGTCTTTTCTGACTTATCCGACTTGTAGCTGAATTTTCTGTTTTGCTTGCAGAGGCAATGAAGAATAATGAAGCTATGAAAGCTTTTAAAAGGGCACAGAGGGCGACTGCTGCCAGAAATGTTGCTGCCAGGGCAGCAGGGGAGGGATCCTCCCAGGCGCGCGAGAAGCCATCAGTGCAGAGTTTCGCCGGGGTGAAAAAAGTGATCCCTACACCCCGAGTTTGTTTGGTAGATCCTCACGTCGCCTCTGTTGCTCCTTCTGTTGCTCCTCCCAATAAAAAACAAAAGACTGTTGAGCCCTTCGACCTCCATGCTCCTTATTTTAATGCTATTGAATTCGTAGATCAATAAATCGGTCCCTACGGTGCTCTCTCCATGGACGATGTGTCCATCCTTCATCACTTGGAATTCATGGCCCGAAATCATATGAAGATGGCATATATGTCGGCTGTCATATATCGGACTACTCAGAATCTCCCTTTCCACGCCACTAAAGCGTTTATGGAGGAGGCAAAACAAGAGTTTGATCGGATGAAGGAGTTAAAGGAAGAGCTTGAGACGAAGGTGGCCAAGCTGGAGAAGGACTTGAAGAATGAGGAGTCGAGTTCTCAGTCATTGGTAGCTTCGTTGAGGTTGGCTGAGGACGTAGTCTTGATGCACAAGGATAGTTATGTTACCTCTTATCGAGAGGTGCTGCGCCTGAGGGAGGAGCTCGACCATGCCCGGGAAGATTATTCTGAGCTTCAAGATCATCTCGTTGGCAGCGTGACTGCTGCTTACGAGAACTTGAAGGAGCAAGTTCGGGTCATTGCTCCCGAGGCCGATCTCACACTTTTTAGCCTGGATAATATAGTCAGGGATGGCAAGATTGTCCCTGATGATGAGGGTGATGATGATGATGTTGTTCCTCCCCCTGTGTCTTCTACCAAAGTGCCGACCTCTTCGGTTCCTCCTGCTGTGCCCGACTCGGATTGCCAGATCCTGAATCGAGAGGATGGAACTATGGATGCTGTGCTGATCTAGACTCGCCCTCCTTCTCCTTGTCCTGATGCTGCCAAGAAGGTTCCTAATGCTTGCTGATCTCTTCTTGAAAATTTGTGTAGTTGGCCCGGCTTATGGGCTCTTTTAGAACTTTTTTATTTATTTGCTGACGCTTTCTAGTTGCTTGTCTAGCAACTTTTTATTTTGAAAAACAAAAGGTAACTTGTTATCTCTTTGTGGTAAGTTTTGGTGGCCTTCCAGGCCTTATAACTTTATAAAGTAGAAGTAATTGTTTGACTTGACATCTTTTTTGTTTTTCTATTGATGTTCGAAATCTTGCTGCTGGACCTCCTTGGATTACTTTGTTGTTTGTAGCTTGAATCCTTTGAGGTTACGATTTGTGGGGTCCAACTTGTTTCTCGGTTTTCAGTATTTGTGGCCGGTTCCTTTGCGTTGGTCCCTTTCTAAGTTATTATTGTAATCCCCTCTTTCAGAGATTACTTTTATAACTTGTTTGTAGGAGATTAACTTCGTCAGGTCGATCTCTTTTTAAGTTATTTTTGTAATCTTCTTTCTTGGACCTTTGTCAGGTCTCTTTCAGGGATTACTTTGATAACTTCTTGGTAGTAGGAATCTGACTTGGTTATGCCGGTTTCCCTTAAGTTATTTTTTGTAGTCCTCTTTCTTGGATCTTTGTCAGATCTCTTTCAGGGACTACTTTGATAACTTTTTAGTAGTAGAAGTCCGACTTGGTTGTGTCGGTCTCCCTTAAGTTATTTTTTGTAGTCCTCTTTCTTGGATCTTTGTCAGATCTCTTTCAAGGACTACTTTGATAACTTTTTGGTAGTAGGAGTCCGACTTGGTTGTGTCGGTCTCCCTTAAGTTATTTTTTTGTAGTCATCTTTCTTGGATCTTTGTGAGATCTCTTTCAGGGACTACTTTGATAACTTTTTGGTAGTAGGAGTCCGACTTGGTTATGTCGGTCTCCCTTAAGTTATTTTTTGTAGTCCTCTTTCTTAGATCTTTGTCAGATCTCTTTCGGGGATTACTTTAATAACTTTTCATTTTGGGCTGACTTTGTTATGTTGGGCCCTTCTAAGTTAAAGTAATCCTCTTTAATAGGGTTGGCCAGACCTCTTTCCAGGGTTTACTTATAACTTGGTTTGACTTGGTTCGACTTCTTAACGTTCGACCAGTCTTTAAATTATTATTTTAGCGATCCGTAAGACCTCGTCAGGTTCTTTTTTAGATCACTTTCGATAACTTCTTACATTATTCTGTGTTCATCTTTGCCGATTTGTAGAAAGTGGTTGTCATCTCTAGATCGTCCTTTGGGTGAATCGCGTTTTCACCTTTATCGGACAGTTGTCTTTATCGTGATCGTGCAGTGAAATTCTTTTTCACTTTCTGCCGATTTGTTGCTTTATAATCGGACGATGAATGCTTCAGATTAATGCGTCTTGAAATCTTTGTAGAATATCTAAAATATATTTTATTTAAAGGAAAAGTGCAAATAGATACATATGGGATTGTCTGAGTCTCAACTTGGTGCCTCATTAAAAAACCTTTTCAGGAAAAAGAGTGCATCCAATGATGAGATCTTTTATCTCTTCTTAACTGTAGTACCTTCTTAGGTTGCAAGCGTGCCACGACCTGGGAAGCTCTCGTCCATCGAGTTCAGACAGTCTGTAGTAGCCCTTTCCAAGTACTTCTACAACTCGGTAGGGTCCTTTCCAGTTTGCTGCCAGCTTTCCTTCTCCTGGTCGAGTTGTTCCGATATCGTTTCAGATTAGGATGAGATCATTCTCTGCAAAACTTCTCAGCACTACCTTTTGATTATATCTGGAAGCCATTCGGCGCTTTAGAGCTTCTTCCCTAATCCGAGCTATTTCCTAGAGTTCGGGTAACAAGTCGAGTTCTTCTCTCTGAAGTTGGGAGTTTGCTCCCTCATTGTAGTGAACTACTTGGGTGACCCTTCCTCGATTTCTACTGGAATCATTGCCTCTATTCCGTATGCTAATCGGAAGGGGGATTCCTTCGTGGTGGAATGTGGCGTTGTTCGATATGCCCATAAGACCTGTGGAAGCTCTTCTGCCCAGGCTCCCTTTGCATCTTGTAATCTCCATTTTAATCCGACCAGTATGACTTTGTTAGCAGCTTCGGCCTGTCCGTTAGCTTATGGATGTTCAACGGAGGTGTACTGGTTGGAATTGTCTCTCCACCCCTAGTTGGAATTGTCTCTCCAGCCTTGGTTGGAGTTATCTTGCCAACCTTGATTGTAGTTCCCACCTTGGTTATAATTACCGCCTTGTTGATAGTATCCTTGATTCGGGCGGTCATAGAAATTATGAGTAGCTGCCAAGGTGTTGTCTTCTTTTTGGAGCTGCGGACACTCATCAGTATAATGAGTATAACAGGTACATATTCCGCACACTCTCTGAGGAACCAACTGTTGACACTGTTGTTATGGGGGAGGCTGAGGTTGTTGTTGATTCAGCTGTAGTTGCTTCAGTATGTTGGTCATCTCTCCCAGAGTCTGTGTGAGAGCAGCAGTCTCACTACTAGAGGAAACCTCCACAATAGCCTTAGGATGGTTGTTCCTATGTCTGACATTCCGGGTAGACTCAGCTAGATCGGTGATAAGTTGCCATGATTCTGTCGCCGTCTTGTACTTCTTCAGAGACCCATTACTCGCAGCATCTAGTGTAGTCTTATCCTGAGGCTTCATGCCTTGTGTGAAGTAGCTGAGCAACACCAACTGGTCAATCTTGTGGTGGGGACATGAGTCTAGGAGATTCCTAAAGTGCTCCTAATATTCATATAGAGTCTCTGACTTGCCATGGATAATGCAGGAAATTTCTTTTCTCAGTCTATCTGTAACTTCAGCTGGAAAGTATTTTTCCAGGAACTCCCTTCTGAGCAGATCCCAATTGGTAATGACTGCTTCAGGTTGAGTGTAGAACTACTCCCTTGCGTTTCCCTCGAGAGAAAACGGGAAGGCATATAGCCAAATAGTAGTTTCATCTGCACCATGACGCCTAGTAGTTGAGCAGGCTGTCTGAAAATCCCTGAGGTGCTTGATAGGCTCTTGAGCAGGTAAGCCATGAAACTTGGGTAGTAAGTTGTTTAGCGCAGTCTTCAGTTGAAAATTTGCAGCCAGATTTGGGTAACGCGCTTGATATGGTTGCAGTGTAAAGTCTGGAGCTCCTGCTTCTTGGAGAGTAATCCTTCTAGGCTCTGCCATATTACCTGCACGTAAATCAACAGAATCAATAGAAGAGGAGCTTGTTTCTTCCTCGGATGGCGCTTCAGATTTGCCTTCAGATGAGATTGGTGAATTGGTAAGAACCACTTCACCACCCTCAGAGGCTAACCGACGTCGAGCTCGCCTAATACGTGAAATAGTTCTTTCAATTTTAGGATCAAACGCGGCTAAGCTCGAATCAGGTAGTGAACGCGTCATTCAATGGAAGAAATATACAGCTCATGGTAATAAAATAAAATAAAATATGCAAATATGTAAAATTAAAAATATTTACACCAATGAATAATTTAGCACACTATTGCAACTCCCCGGCAACGGCGCCAAAAATTGACTTAGCAAAAAATTGCCGATTAAGAATTTATAATAAGAAGAGCGTTGCAAGTACAGTTCTTAACCGTCGAAAATTTCGCTTATCAATTTAAAAGGGTTGTCACAAATTTAAAATAAAAATACTGAGAGTATAAATCCCAAGTCGTCTCCCAATGAGTTGACAAAAGAGTGTTGTTTATTAGATAGGAATTTTTTGAAAAATTTTAGAGTTGGAGAACGGAAAATTAAAATAATTATTAATTAAAGCACTGGAAATTAACAAGAGATTTTATGTATTTAAAATAAAAAGCCTTGACTGGGAGAAGATTAATTGGAAGTTCTATCCTTGTTGGATTCTCCCAAGTGTAATGGTAATAGGTTGTTGTCTCTACTTAGTTATCCCTTACCGAGTAAAGGAAAGTCAAGTAACTGAACCAGCTCCAATTCACAAGTCCTAATCCTCTCCTATGGAAGGATTAGCGTTAGTGACTAGAGAGCCAGCCAACAACTTCTAGTTCCCAATTACACTTGAGTTTTCCAACTCAAGGGTCTCCTTTTAATCAACTCCCAAGTCAAGTTGGGGGTCTACTCCATTGACATGAATACCACTTTCACAGACATATAAAGGGAATAAAAAGAAGACATAATGAACTAAATAAAATAATAATTGAAAATTAATTAAAGGTAAAAATAGTTCTTTGCATTAATAAATCCCAAAATCATAAACATACGTATATGAACAAGGTTAATGGGCGATTAAAAGAGTAAGGGAATAAGGAAACAAACTAGAATAGTAGAAACTTCAACGGAGGTAATAACTCTTCTCAATATCCAAATCAAAAGCGATAATCTCTAAACTGTGAATGTGAAGAAAACCTAGAGGAAGTAGTGTTTCTTTCTAAGATTCAAATCTAAAACTAAAACTATGTGAATGAGAATGTGTGTTGAGTCTCTGCTTATCCCCTGGCTCTAGTTTGTGTTTCTGGGCCAAAAACTGGGTCCAAGCTCAGCCCAAAATCGCCCCCAGTGTCTTCTGCATTTTTTGCACGTGGCGCATGTCACGCGTACACGTCAGTCACGCGTACGCGTCGATGGTCATCTTCGCGTGTCACGCGTACGCGTCAGGTACGCGCATGCGTCGCTGTGAAAATATCCAATTCACGCGCACGCCTGAGCCATGCATGCGCGTCAATCCTCACTGGTTATCTCCTTTATTTCTTGTGCTCCTTCCATTTTTGCAAGCTTCCTTTCCATCCTCTAAGCCATTCCTGCCCTATATAGTCTGAAAACACTTAACACACAGATCACGGCATCGAATGGTATAATGGGGGATTAAAATACACAATTTAAAGGCTTAGGAAGCAAGTTTTCAATTATATCACAGAATTAGGAAGGATTTGTAAAATCATGCAATTTGTATGAACAAGTGTGCAAAGACTTGATAAAAACTACTCAATTGAGCACAAGATAAACCATAAAATAGTGGTTTATCAATCATCAACCAACCAACATCAACAACCACTATAAATCCTCATCAATTCCAACAATTTATCACCAAACAATAACTAACAATAACCAACATCATAATACATCATTAGCACCAATAATCCTCAACAATTACCATCATCATAACCATACCACAACAACCACATATCCAATTCATTCCTATCCTATGGCCACTAGTCTAAGTGTCCATGAACATTACATATTACATAAAGGAAACTGAAACCATAGCTTGACCGATTCTCAAACGCACCAAATACCAAAACGAAGCCACCATGGTTGATCCAAGGCCTCAACCAACTCCAACAAACACCAAAGCTCAAACTAACAACACATATATACCAACATCAAAACCCAAGATACACAAAGCAACTAAACACAAGGGTTTAGTGAAACCGTACCTTACCCAATGTGATTAGGGGTAAAATCCAACTTTCACCCGCTACTAGAGATCACCTAAACAATTAAAACCACAAAATCTACTCAAAACCATGACCTCAAAAACGCAGAAATCTAGGGCACGAAACTGGGAGGAGAGACACAATTTCTTTCCAGATTTCTTTCAATAGAAACGTAGAGCTCGACAAGAGCTTCGCGTGGTCGCAAACAGCTCATCAATCGGAACTCCGTAGCTCAAGATATAGCTCCCGGAAGGTGGAGGTGAATAGTGCCACTTCCTTCTTCCTCTCTTCTTTCATAACCAGCGCCCCTTTCTTTGTGGGTTGCTGAAAATGAGCTTAAGGCTCATGAAAAGGTGCTTTTATATGTTGGGTTTGAGCCCAACTTGGGCCCGGTCCAATCCGTTAGCATTTTTAGCCTGTTTAGCCCAACTTCGGGCCAAACCTTTAACACTAATGCCCGGTTTTCCATTCCTAATATGTTTCTAGGATTTTCGACTGTTTTCACTTTTTTTCGCACAGAACCGGGTAGACTTAAACCGGTTTGACTGGTTCAACTGTCGGTTTGCAGTTTTTCATGATTTTTCATAGAAAACACATTTTCTGACTCGGAAAGACCTACTGAGTCCAAAAATCATATTTAAATCCCCAAATTCTCATTCTAACTTTCCGGAACTTAATTTGGGCATTTAAATTATTTTATTCGTGAAAAACCCGGTTCTTACACTAATCATACAGCTCTCAAATATTTGCTTACCAAACAAAAGTCCAAGCCCAGGTTAATAAGATGGATCCTGCTACTCCAAGAGTTTGATATTGAAATTAAAGATAGGAATGGAGCAGAGAACAAGGTAGCTAACCACCTATCAAGGATCCCACAAGAAGAAGATGAAGCACACCAACTTGCAGTGAATGAGAGCTTCCCTGATGAGCAGTTGATGATGCTCCAAGAAGCTCCTTGGTTTGTAGACATAGCCAATTTCAAGGCTATTGGAGAGCTACCAACCAACATCAACAAACACATGAGGAGAAAGCTACTCAAAGATGTTAAACACTACATTTGGGATGAGGCCTATTTGTTCAAAAAGTGTGCTGATGGGATCTTGAGAAGGTGTATTTCCCATGAGGAAGGGAAAGAAGTCCTCTGGCAATGTCATGGATCTGCATATAGAGGCCATTTTAGTGGGGAAAGAACTGCAGCCAAGGTGCTACAGTGTGGATTCTATTGGCTAACAATATTCAAGGATGCCAAGGACTTGGTAACAAGATGCAATGAATGTCAAAGAGATGGAAATCTACCCAAGAAAAGTGAGATGCCACAGAGGTTTATCATGGAATTGGAATTGTTTGATGTGTGGGGAATTGATTTCATAGGACCATTCCCATCCTCATATTCAAACAACTATATACTGGTGGCAGTAGATTATGTGTCAAAGTGGGTGGAGGCCATAGCTACATCAACTAATGACAACAAAGTAGTGATCAACTTTTTGAGGAAGAATATATTCAGCAGATATGGGGTTCCAAGAGCACCCATAAGTGATGGAGGGACTCACTTTTGCAATAAGCAACTTGAGACAATCCTCCTTAAACATGGTGTGAAGCACAAAATGGCAACCCCATATCATCCACAGACCAATGGTCAAGCTGAAATTTCAAACAGAGAGCTCAAGAGGATCATTGAAAAAACTGTTGGAAGCTCAAGAAAGGATTGGTCTAAGAAGCTGGACGATGCATTGTGGGCCTATAGGATAGCTTTCAAGACACCTATTGGGATGTCTCCATACCAATTGGTTTTTGGAAAGGCTTGTCACTTACCAGTTGAGCTTGAACATGGAGGATTTTGGGCTCTAAAAATGTTGAACTTTGATGATCAAGCTGCTGGGGAGAGAAGGCTAATGCAACTCAATGAGCTGGAAGAATTCAGAAGTCAAGCTTATGAGAATGCCAAGATTTACAAAGAAAACACAAAAAAATGGCATGATGAAAAGATAGCAAGGAGAGAGTTCACAGAAGGTCAGAAAGTGCTACTATACAATTCAAGGCTCAAGTTCTTCCCAAGAAAGCTTAAGTCTCGATGGTCTGGACCCTTCACCATCCTCAAGGTGTCTCCTTATGGACATGTAGAGCTTATGGAGGACAAGACACAGAGGACTTTCACTGTCAATAGCCACAGACTCAAGCATTACTTAGGAGACTCACTGGAGGAGCAGAAAGTGAGCTACAATCTCAACTAAAGAAGGAGGAACGTCAAGCTAGTGACGATAAAGAAGCGCTAGTTGGGAGACACCCCAACACTCTGTATCCTTTCAATTTTTTGCTTTCTAAAATTAGTTTATGATTGATAAGATAGGTAGTTTTAATTTCAGTTCTTTAGTTTATTCTCTTTTGTTTACTGGAAAAGCAAGGTTGCATAATCACTTAATTAAGGTTGGTTGAATGGGCTGAGAAACTAGCTAAAAAGCTAAGTTTGGTGTGGCCACTAATCCACTTAATTTAGGCTTACAACTTATTGATTGAATTAACTTTGGAAGTAAGCCCAAAAATTAAGTTTAGTGTGACCACCACCATAAGAAACTCACACAGCAAAGCCCAAGGTGGTTTGAGTTTGAAGCATTTAATAAATTGGTGGGTGCATAAAAGGGTGATTTTAATGTGTACGAAGGGATTGGAAGAAAAGGAATGTGAAATAAGTAAATTTATTCCACCCTTGTGAATACATTAAAATCCAATGATGAACCCAATTTATTAGATGCAATGAGATTAAGATTAGTGTCCCAAGGGACATTCATCAATTACAATTTAATTGACTCATAATAGAGGGAATGTGAAGAATTCTTTTTGTCATTACTGATGGGGTTTTTGGTCTTCAATTTTAGGAGAGGTGGGGCCCACGTGATTGATGGCTCATCAAGCAAGGAGTCAAAGTGTACTTGCACTTTGGAACTCAACATCTGAAGAAAGCAAAAAGGCAAGGATTGACACTTCACCCACGCTAGGCGCTACTCCCAAGTGGGAAAACATTTCAATTGCTTTTACTTCCCCACCCTCCAGACTACTCTTTCTTCTTATAAAAGCCACTTATCCCTCCACTCCCCTCCACACTTCAAACCCAACTTCACACTCAAACCTCTGCACTTCCTCTTCTTTTCGTTCCTTTACTTCTTTGTTTCTTTTACTTGATTAGGGACAATCAAGTCCTAAGTTTGGTGTTGTGGAGCGAACCCTTGCTTTGCTCTCCGTTCTTTACCTCTTCTTCAACTCTTCTTCAACCTTTCAAACCTCTTTTCTCACCCCTTTTCTCACCCCAATGTCACCACCAAGAGCCTCATCATCAAAGAAGAGAAAGCCTAAGGAACCAACTTCCGGATCCTCAAGCTTCAATGAATACAAGTTCCTCTCATCATTCAACCAAAACCAATTTTATGGTTGGGTGAGTGAGAGGCAAATCATTCCAGAGGTAGGCTTCTGATAAACCACTATTTTATGGTTTATCTTGTGCTAATTTGAATGGTTTCTATCAAGCCTTTGCACACTTATTCATACAATTTGCATGATTTTACAATTCCTTCCCAATTTTGTTTTATGGTTGAAAACTTGCTTCCTAAGCCTTTAAATTGTGTATTTTAATTCCCCTTTATACCATTCGATGTCGTGATCTGTGTGTTAAGTGTTTTCAGGCTATTAGGGAAGGAATGACTTAAAAGATGTAGAGGAAGCTTGCAAAAATGGAAGGAGCACAAGAAATAAAGGAGATAACCAGCGAGGAGCGACGTGCACGCATGACTCACGTGTGCGCGTACGCGTGACACGCGAAGAAGACCATCAACGGGTACGCGTGACTGACGCGTACGCGTGACATGCGCCATGTGCAAAAAATATAGAAGACGCTGGGGGTGATTTTGGGCTGAGTTTGGACCCAGTTTTTGGCCCAGAAACACAGACTAGAGACAGGGGACAAGCAGAGACTCAACACACATTCTCATTTGCATAGTTTTTATTTTTAGTTTTGAATCTTAGAGAGAAATCACTACTTTCTCTAGGTTTCCTTCACATTCATAGTTTTAGAGTTTATGCTTTGGGTTTGGATATTGAGAAGAGTCACTACCTCCGTTGAAGTTGCCATTATTCTAGTTTGTTTCCTTATTCTCTTACTCTTTTAATCACTCATTAACCCTATTCAGATATGGATGTTTATGGTTTTGGGAGTTATTAATGCAAAGAACTATTTTTACCTTTAATTGATTTTCAGTTATTATTTTATTTAGTTTATCATGTCTTCTTTTCTCCTCCTTTTATCGTTTATGAAAATTGTATTCATGTCAATGGAGTGGACTCCCAACTTGACTTGGGAGTTGATTAAAACGAGACCATTGAGTTGGAATACTCAAGAGTAATTGGGAACTGGAAGTTGTTGGCTGACTCTTTAGTCACTAACGCTAATCCTTCCATAGGATAAGATTAGGACTTGTGAATTGGGGCTGGTTTAGTTGCTTGACTTTCCTTTATTCGGTAAGGGATGACTAAGTAGAAACAACAACCTATTACCATTACACTTGGAAAAATTCAACAAGGATAGAACTTCCAATTAATCTTCTCCCAGTCAAGGCTTTTCATTTTAAACACATAAAACCCCTTGTTAATTTCTAGTGCTTTAATTTAGAATTATTTTAATTTCCCATTCTCCAACCCTAAAAATTCTCAGAAAATTTATGACTAATAAAATAGCACTCTTTTGTCAACTCGTTGGGAGACGACCTGGGATTTCTACTCCTAGTATTTTTTTTATTCTAAATTTGTGACAACCCTTCTAAATTGATAAGCGGAATTTTCGTCGGTTAAGAACTGTACTTGCAATGCTGTTCTTATTATAATTTCTTAATCGGCATATTTTCCGCACGTCAATTTTTGGCGCTGTTGCCGGGGAGTTGCAATAGTGTGCTAAATTATTGGTTGGTGTAAATATTTTTAATTTTACATATTTGCATATTCTATTTTATTTTATTACCATGAGCTGTATGTTTCTTTCATTGAATGACGCGTTCACTGTCTGATCCGAGCTTAGCCGCGTTTGATCCTGAAATTGGAAGAACTATTTCACGTATTAGGCGAGCTCGGCGTCGGTTAGCCTCTGAGGGGGGTGAAGTGGTTACTACCAATTCACCAGTCTTATCTGAGAGCGAAACTGAAGCACCATTTGAGGAAGAAACAAGCTCCTCTTCTACTGATTCTATTGATTTACATGCAGGTAATATGGCGGAGCCCAGAAGGATTACTCTCCAGGAAGCAGGAGCTCCAGACTTTGAACTGAAGATTTTGAACTGAAGACTATGCTAATCAACTTACTACCCTAGTTTCATGGCGTACCTGCTCAAGAGCTTATTAAGCACCTCAGGGATTTTCAGACAGCCTGCTCAACTACTAGGCGTCATGGTGCAGATGAGACTACTATTTGGCTATATGCCTTCCCGTTCTCTCTTGAGGGAAAGGCAAGGGAGTGGTTCTACACTCAACCTGAAGCAGTTGTTACTAATTGGGATCTACTCATAAGGGAGTTCTTGGAAAAATACTTCCCAACTGAAGTTACAGACAGATTGAAGAAAGAAATTTCCTGTATTATCCAAGGCAAATCAGAGACTCTTTATGAGTATTGGGAACACTTCAGAAATCTCCTAGACTCATGTCCCCACCACAAGATTGACCAGTGGTGTTGATTAGCTACTTCACACAAAGCATGAAGCCTCAGGATAAGACTACATTAGATGCTGCGAGTAATGGTTCTCTGAAGAAGTACAAGACGGCGACAGAAGCTTGGCAACTGATCACCGATCTAGCTGAGCCTACCCAGAATGTCAGGCACAGGAACAACCATTCCAAGGCTATTGCGGAGGTTTCCTCTAGTAGTGAGACTGCTGCTCTCACACAGACTCTGGGAGAGATGACCAACATACTGAAGCAGCTACAGCTGAATCAACAACAACCTCAGCCTCCCCCACAACAACAGTGACAACAATTGGTTCCTCAGAGAGTGTGCGGAATATGTGCCTGTTATACTCATTACACTGACGAGTGCCCGTAGCTCCAACAGGAAGACAACACCTTGGTAGCTACTCATAATTTCTATGACCGCCCGACTTAAGGATACTATCAACAAGGCGGCAATTATAACCAAGGTGGAAGCTACAATCAAGGTTGGCAAGATAACTCTAACCAAGGCTGGAGAGACAATTCCAACCAGGGGTGGAGAGATAATTCCAACCAAGGATGGAGGGACAACTACAACTGAGGAGGCAGAGATAACAATGGGACTCAGAGGTGGAACAACAACAACAACAGACAGCAAAATCCTCCTTACCAGCAGCAGAACCAAAACCAGCCTTACAGAGCACCTCACCAAAGGCAGTCCTAAGCGCCTCAGAACAACCAACAGCTGGTCCCTCAAATCACTTACCCTCCTTTTTTTTCTAATGACGAGATGCTTCGCTCTCTTGCGCAAGGACAACAAGACATTCAGAATACACTTACCTCTACCATAAACGGTCTGAACGCTACCTTGCAAGCGCTCGTCTCCCGGATGGAATCATTATCTACCCACAACAATCAACCTTCAAGCTCTAGTGCAACTCCTTCTCAACCTTTACCCAACACCAAAGGTGGAATCAATGCCATCACTTTGAAGTCCCGAACCACACTGCAAGAGAGGAGTCATGAGGAGCCAAGCTCAAAGGAAGACATTCAAGTTGAGGACATTGTTGAGGTAGAGGATGTTGAAGAAGAGGAGGAAGTACAGGACATGGTTGAAGAAGAACCAGCTCAACAGGGAATGGAGCACCAAAGGAAGATAAAGTTACAAGATAAGCCATTCCCATTCCATTTTCACACCTTGCTAGGAAATCCAGGAAGCAGATGGAGCTAGATCCCAAGATGGTGGAGATCTTCAAAAAGGTTGAGGTAACCATTCCCCTTTTTGATGCCATTCGCCAGGTACCTAAGTATGCAAAGTTTCTAAAAGATTTATGCATGAATAAAGATAAAATATAGGATTTAGAAACTATTCCTCTAGGTAGCTCTATTTCTGCTTTAATGGGTGATATACTGAAAAAATGTAGTTATCTAGGTCCATGCATGGTTACTATTACTATAGAGGGTGTGAAGTTTTTTGATTGCATGTGTGATTTAGGTGCATGTATGAGTATTATGCCATTATCTGTATATGATGCTTTGAGGCTCCCTCCCTTAAAAAGGTTGGCAGCACATTTTGTTTTGGTATATAAAAGTATAATCTCCGTGCTAGGAATTGTTGAGGACGTGCTAGTGAGCATTAAGGGCTCACATTTCCAATTGACTTCTACATCTTGGAGATACCCCCTAATGACTCAGGAAGACCATTGATGAGCGGATATTTTATACGCTTTTTGGGGTTAATTTCATATAGTTTTTAGTATGTTTTAGTTAGTTTTTAGTTTATTTTCATTAGTTTTTAGGAAAAATTCATATTTCTGGACTTTACTATGAGTTGTGTATTTTTCTGTAATTTCAGGTATTTTTCTGGCTGAAATTGAGGGAGCTGAGCAAAAATCTGATTCAGGCTGAAAAAGGACTGCTGATGCTGTTGGATTCTGACCTCCCTGCACTCAAAGTGGATTTTCTGGAGCTACAAAACTCGAAATGGCGCGCTTCAATTTGCGTTGCAAAGTAGACATCCAGGGCTTTCCATCAATATATAATAGTCCATACTTTTCTCAAGGATAGACGACATAAACTGGCTTTCAACGCCAGTTCTCTGCCCAATTCTGGCGTCCAGCGCCAGAAAAGGATTAAAAGTTGGAGTTCAACGCCAGAAATGGATCCAAACCTAGCGTTGAACACCCAAAACAGCCTTATGCACATGAAATGTTTAAATCTCAGCCCCAGCACACACCAAGTGGGCCCCAGAAGTGGATCGCTGCACCATCTGTTATAGTCTACTCACTTTTTGTAAACCTAGGCTACTAGTTTAGTATTTAAACAACTTTTAGAGACTTATTTTGTATCTCATGACATTTTAGATCTGAACTTTGTACTCTTTGACAGCATGAGTCTCTAAACCCCATTGTTGGGGGTGAGGAGCTCTGCTGTGTCTCGATGAATTAATGCAAGTATTTCTGTTTTCCATTCAAACATGCGTGTTCCTATCTAAGATATCCATTTGCGCCTAACCATGGAAAAGGTGATGATCAGTGACACTCATCACCTTCCTCAATCTTTGAACGTGTGTCTGACAATCACCTCCGTTCTACATCAGATTGAATGAATATCTCTTAGATTCCTTAATCAGAATCTCCGTGGTATAAGCTAGATTGATGGCGGCATTCATGAGAATCCGGAAAGTCTAAACCTTGTCTGTGGTATTCCGAGTAGGATTCAGGGATTGAATGACTGTGACGAGCTTCAAACTCGCGAGTGCTGGGCGTAGTGACAGACGCAAAAGGAGAGTGAATCCTATTCCAGCATGATCGGGAACCTCAGATGATTAGCCGTGCTGTGACAGAGCATTTGGATCATTTTCACAAGAGGAGGGGATGTAACCATTGACAATGGTGATGCCCCAACACACAGCTTGCCATAGAAGGACGTGCGTGCGTGAATCAGAAGACAGAGGAAAGCAGAGATTCAGAAGACAAAGCATCTCCAAACTCCAACATATTCTCCATTACTGCATAACAAGTAACCTTTAACCCATGCTCTCTTGTTTACTCGCAATTCAACTGATAAATACAATTGACATCCTGACTAAGAATTGCAAGATAACCATAGTTTGCTTCAAACCAGCAATCTCTGTGGGATTCGACCCTTACTCACGTAAGGTATTACTTGGACGACCCAGTGCACTTGCTGGTTAGTGGTACGAGTTGTGAAAAGTGTGATTCACAATTCGTGCACCAAGTTTTTGGCGCCGTTGCCGGGGATTGTTCGTGTTTGAACAACTGACGGTTTATTTTGTTTCTTAGATTAGGAAAATTTTTCTTTTTTTGGTTTAGAGTCTCTTATTATTGTTCTTGGTTAAAAATATCCTTCTTCAAAACAAGTGTTACATTTACTGTCCAATTGGCTAGAGCATTGGTCTAAGTCCATGGCAGTTTGGTATACTTTTTTTTTTAAATCTTTTTCAAAAATAATAATTTCTCTATTAAATTTAGTGCCAAACTTTAAGTTTGGTGTTTTTCTTATTGATTTTCCTTTGATTTTCAAAAATTTTAGTTTGGTTTTCTTAAAATTTTAAGTTTGGTGTTCTTCTTCATGTTCTTGTGTTCTTATGAGTCTTCAAAGTGTTCTTGAGTTTTCCTTGTGTCTTGATCTTAAAATTTTAAGTTTGGTGTTCCTTGGTGTTTTTCCCTTCAAAATTTTCAAAAACAAGGAGCATTAGATCTAAATATTTTAAATCTTACGCTATTTTATTATTTTTCTCTTCCCTCACTAAATTCAAAAATATATTTTCTCTCTAATTTTAAAACAGATTTTCGAAAATTATTTTAAAAAAAAAATTCAGAATTTTTTTTAAATTTAAAATCTTTTCCAAATCATATCTTTTTCAAAAATTCCTTACCACTTTCTCTCCCCTCATTTTTTTCGAAAATCTTCACTTACTTTTATTTATTTTATTAATTTATTTTATTTTTGAAATAAATAAATAAATAAATAAATAAAAATTTATTTTCTCTATTTTACATCATCTCCCTTTCTCCATCATGGATCTAAGCGGAAATGAACAGTCCAGGAGGACTCTGGGGTCATATTCTAACCCCTCTACTGCTTCATATGGGAGTAGCATCTGCATACCCTCCATTGGAGTCAGTAGCTTTGAGTTGAATCCTCAGCTTATTATCATGGTGCAGCAAAGTTGCCAGTATTCCGGTCTTCCACAGGAAGAACCCACAGAGTTTCTGGCACAGTTTCTACAGATTGCTGACACAGTACATGATAAAGAAATAGATCAGGATGTCTACAGAGTATTACTGTTTCCATTTGCTGTAAAAGATCAAGCTAAGAGGTGGTTGAATAACCAACCTAAGGCCAGCATAAGGCCATGGAAACAGCTGACAGAAAAATTCCTGAATCAATACTTTTCCCCAAAACGGATGACACAGCTAAGGCTGGACATCCAAGGCTTCAAACAAGGAGATAATGAATCTCTTTATGATGCCTGGGAGAGATACAGAGAGATGCTACGAAAATGCCCCTCTGAAATGTTTTCAGAGTGGGTTCAGTTAGACATCTTCTATTATGGGCTTGCAGAAAGAGCTTAGATGTCCTTGGATTACTCAGCTGGTGGATCTATCCATATGAGAAAGACAATTGAAGAAGCTCAAGAGCTCATTGATACAGTTGTCAGGAATCAGCATCTGTACCTAAGCAGTGACCCCTCCATGAAAGAAGAGGTTAAAACAGCAACTGCTGAACTCAGTCCTGTAAAACAAGCTGCTGAATTCAATCAGCAATTGGACTTCCTAACAAAGCAGTTAGCCGAATTCAAAGATAGACTACAAGAGACAAGGATGGCTAATATACATATGGACGAACAGTTTAAGCAAACAAAGCAGCGGCTGTCAAGGCAATTAACAGAAGAATGCCAAGCAGTTCAACTAAGAAGTGGGAAAACATTAAATACCCCACCTCAAGGCAGCAAAAAGCTAAGAAATGAGCAAACCACCCAAAATTCACCTGAGGACAGTAAGAGCCCAGGGAAAAGTGATTCTGGAACTAAAACGCCAGAAATTTGGTGGAAGGCTGGCACTGAACGCCCAGACCATGCTCAGGACTGGTGTTCAACGCCAGAAACAAGGCAGGACTGGCGTTCAACGCCAGAAATAGGTAAGGATCTGGCGTTGAACGCCCAAAATGGGAAAGATCTGGCGCTGAACGCCCAAAATGGGCACAGTTCTGGCGTTCAGACGCCAGGAACAGACAAGGTGTTGGCATCTAACGTCACTCCAGACTCTAACTCTGGCACTCAATTGCCAGTGAGGGATCAGACACACACAAATGCTGAAAGCAACCCCTCAAAAAAGGCTTTTTCAACCACTTCTGTAGGCAATAAACCTACAGCAACTAAGGTTGAAGAATATAAAGCCAAGATACCTTATCCTCAAAAACTCCGGAAAGAGGAGCAGGATAAGCAATTTGCTCGCTTTGTAGATTATCTCAGGACTCTTGAAATAAAGATTCCATTTGCAGAAGCACTTGAGCAAATACCTTCTTATGCCAAGTTCATGAAAGAGATCTTGAGTCATAAAAAGGATTGGAGAGAAACAGAAAGAGTTATCCTCACTGAAGAATGCAGTGCATTCATTCTGAAAAGCTTTCCTGAGAAGCTTAAAGACCCTGGGAGTTTTCTGATACCATGCATATTAGAAGGTCAATGCACCAAGACAGCTTTATGCGATCTTGGGGCAAGCATCAACCTAATACCTGCATCCACTATCAGAAAGCTTGGCTTAACTGAAGAAGTTAAACCAACCCGGATATGTCTCCAACTTGCTGATGGCTCCACTAAATACCCATCAGGCGTGATTGAAGACATGATTGTCAGAGTTGGGCCATTCGCCTTTCCCACTGACTTTGTTGTGCTGGAAATGGAGGAGCACAAGAGTGCTACTCTCATTCTAGGAAGACCCTTCCTAGCAACTGGACGATCCCTCATTGACGTCCAACAGGGGGAAATAACCCTGAGAGTCAATGATGATGAGTTTAAGTTGAACGCTGTCAAAGCCATGCAGCATCCTGACACATCAAAAGACTGCATGAAAGTTGATCTTATTGACTCTTTGGTAGAAGAGATCAACATGGCTGAGAGTCTTGAATCAGAGTTGGAAAACATCTTTAAAGATGTTCAGCCTGATTTAGAGGATTTAGAGGACATGAAAGAGCCTCTGAAAATTCTTATGGAAGAAGAAAAACCTCCTAAACCCGAGCTCAAGCCATTACCACCATCCTTGAAATATGCATTTCTGGGAGAAGGTGACACTTTTCCAGTGATCATAAGCTCTGCCTTAAATTCACAGGAAGAGGAAGCACTTATTCAAGTGCTAAGGACACACAAGACAGCTCTTGGGTGGTCCATAGGTGACCTTAAGGGCATAAGCCCAGCTAGATGCATGCACAAAATCTTATTGGAGGATAATGCTAAGCCAGTGGTTCAACCACAGAGGCGGCTAAATCCAGCCATGAAAGAAGTGGTGCAGAAATAGGTCACCAAACTACTAGAGGCTGGGATTATTTATCCTATTTCTGATAGCCCCTGGGTGAGCCCTGTCCAAGTCGTCCCAAAAAAGGGAGGCATGAGAGTGATTCATAATGAAAAAAATGAACTGGTTCCTACAAGAACAGTTACAGGGTGGCGCATGTGTATTGACTACAGAAGACTCAATACAGCCACCAGAAAGGATCATTTTCCTTTACCATTCATAGACCAGATGCTAGAAAGACTAGCAGGTCATGATTATTACTGCTTCTTGGACGGCTACTCAGGCTATAACCAGATTGCAGTAGATCCTCAAGATCAAGAGAAAACAACATTCACATGTCCATCTGGAGTGTTTGCTTATAGAAGGATGCCATTTGGGCTGTGTAATGCGCCTGCAACCTTCCAGAGATGCATGCTCTCTATTTTCTCTGATATGGTGGAAAAATTTCTGAAAGTCTTCATGGATGACTTCTCAGTATATGGAGACTCATTCAGCTCCTGTCTTGATCACCTAAAACTTGTTCTGAAAAGATGCCAAGAGACCAACCTAGTTTTAAACTGGGAAAAATGTCACTTCATGGTGACTGAAGGGATTGTTCTTGGGCATAAAATCTCAAACAAGGGAATAGAGGTGGATCAAGCAAAAATAGAGGTAATTAAAAAATTACCACCACCTGCCAATGTTAAGGCAATCAGAAGCTTTCTAGGGCATGCAGGATTCTATAGGAGGTTTATAAAGGATTTTTCAAAAATCGCAAAACCTCTAAGCAATCTGCTAGCTGCTGACACGCCATTTGTGTTTGACACAGAGTGCCTGCAAGTGTTTGAAACGCTGAAAACTAAGCTGGTCACAGCACCAGTCATTTCTGCACCAGACTGGACATTACCATTTGAGCTAATGTATGATGCCAGTGATCACGCCATTGGTGCAGTGTTGGGACATAGGCATGACAAGCTTCTGCACGTCATTTATTACGCTAGTCGCGTTCTAAATGATGCCCAGAAAAATTACACAACCACAGAAAAAGAATTACTTGCAGTGGTTTACGCCATTGACAAGTTCAGATCATACTTAGTAGGATCAAAAGTGATTGTGTATACTGATCATGCTGCTCTTAAATATCTACTTAGAAAGCAGGATTCAAAACCCAGGCTCATCAGATGGGTGTTGCTTCTGCAAGAGTTTGATATAGAAATAAGAGACAGAAAATGGACAGAGAACCAAGTGGCCGATCATCTATCCCGGATAGAGCCAGTAGAAGGGACGCCCCTCCCCTCTCTTGAGATCTCTGAGACTTTTCCAGATGAGCATTTATTTGCCATTCAGGAAACACCATGGTTTGCCGATATTGCAAACTATAAAGCTGCAAGGTTCATACCCAAGGAGTACAACAGGATACAAAAGAAGAAATTAATTACTGATGCAAAGTACTACTTGTGGGATGAACCTTATCTCTTTAAGAGATGTGCAGACGGAATAATCCGTAGGTGTGTGCCTAGAGAAGAAGCATAGAGGATCCTGTGGCATTGCCATGGATCTCAATATGGAGGCCATTTCGGAGGTGAGCGAACAGCCACCAAGGTCCTCCAATGTGGCTTCTATTGGCCCACACTCTATAAAGATTCCCAAGAGTTTGTACGTAACTGTGACAGTTGCCAAAGAGCTGGTAATCTGCCTCATGGTTATGTCATGCCTCAACAAGGAATCTTGGAAATTGAGTTGTTTGATGTATGGGGAATTGACTTCATGGGACCTTTCCCACCATCATATTCAAACACTTATATTCTGGTGGCAGTTGACTATGTATCAAAATGGGTTGAGGCCATTGCCACACCCACCAATGATACTAAAATAGTGCTGAAGTTCCTCCAGAAACATATCTTTAGCAGGTTTGGTGTCCCTAGAGTACTAATCAGTGATGGGGGCACTCACTTCTGCAATAAACAGCTTTACTCTGCATGGTTCGGTATGGAATTCGCCATAAGGTGGCTACTCCATATCATCCACAAACTAATGGGCAAGCTGAAGTCTCTAACAGAGAATTAAAGAGAATCCTAGAACAGACAGTAAGTACCCGTAGAAAGGATTGGGCACGGAGCTTGGATGATGCTCTGTGGGCTTACAGAACAGCATTCAAGACCCCTATAGGGACCTCTCCATACCAACTTGTGTATGGTAAGGCATGTCACCTGCCCGTGGAACTAGAACATAAAGCCTACTGGGCAACCAGATTCCTAAACTTTGATGCCAAATTAGCAGGAGAAAAAAGATTGCTCCAGCTAAATGAGCTAGAGGAATTCAGATTCACAGCTTTCGAAAATGCCAAGCTTTATAAAGAGAAATAAAAAAAGTGGCATGACAAAAAGCTGTCATCTAGAATCTTTGAGCCAGGACAGAAGGTTCTGCTGTTCAACTCTAGACTTAGGCTATTCCCCGGGAAATTGAAATCCCGGTGGAGGGGACCATACGTGATTACAAGTGTATCACCATATGCTATGTGGAGCTTCAAGATACTGATTTTGATAAGAGGTTCATTGTCAATGGACAGAGAATCAAGCATTATCTTGAAGGCAACGTTGAGCAAGAGTGCTCAAGGCTGAAGCTAGACTAAAAGCTCAGTAAGGTCCAGCTAAAGACAATAAAGAAGCGCTTGCTGGGAGGCAACCCAGCCATAGGGCATCAATCCTCCAAGCATTTTGCCCCATTTCTATTTTTATTTTTATTTGTTTATATAGAGTTCATTGATGACAAGGTGAAGAATCAATTGCATAAGTTCACAGGGTTACAGAAGGAATCTGCACGCAAAACAGAGAAAAAGAGCTCACTGGCAAGAAAACGCCAGTAAAAGCCCATTTTGGCCGTTCAGCGCCCAAAAGAGGCAGCCAGTGGGCGCTAAATGCCAGTAAGGATAGCAATCTGGCGTTCAACACTAGAAAAGGGCAACAACTGGGCGTTGAACGCCCAGGAGATCAGCATTTGGGCGTTGAACGCCTAAAACAGGCAGTGTTTGGGCGTTCAAACGCCAGGATGATGGGGAGGAGGCAAAATTCATTTTTCTTCATATTTTTTCATTCAAATCTTGATTTTCATACTTCAATTCATGATTTCTTGCATAAACATGTTAAGAACCCTGATTTTTAAAATCCCTAATTTCTAAAAACCCTACCTTAAAAATATCAAATATATCTTAATCCATAAGCACAAACCCTCTTTGCAAATTCAATCCAACTCTTTTCAAATCCTTTTAAAAACAAATCTAACTTTTTAACTCATCAATATCCTTTTCAAAATCTCCAATTTATCCTTTTCAAAAGAAATTAAAATATAGATCTATCTTTTTCAAAAATCTTCTCTTATCATATCTTCTATCTTATCTTTTCCAAATCAATCTTTTTTATCATATCTTTATCTCTTTTTTCGAAAACCCACCCTCCCTCCCTTTAAATTTGGGTTCGGCCTCCCTCCCCTTCCATCAACAATTGCACCTAGCTCTCCTTCTATCCCTCTCCTTTCTTTTCTTTTGCTTGAGGACAAGCAAACCTCTAAGTTTGGTGTGTTTATCCGCGATCACTAAGATCATGGCTCCTAAAGGAAAACAACCCACTCCAAGAGGCAAGAAAGAGAGCGTTCCAAAACCACTTTGGAATCAAGGGAAGTTCTTATCTAAAGAACATTCAGACCATTATAACAAAATAATGGGTCTGAGATCAGTGATCCCGGAAGTTAGATTTGATCTGAAAGAAGATGAATATGGAACTGGGAAGTCCTAGCTAATCCTGAAACGAAAGTAGGAAGGAATATGGTCCAGGAGTTCTATGCTAATATGTGGCAGACTGACAAGCAGAAACTATCTGGAACTGCTTTCTATGAATATCGGACCATGGTCAGAGGAAAGATTGTTCACACCATCCCTGACAAGATCAGAGAGATCCTAAAGCTACCTCAGCTGAAAGATGATCCAGACTCTTTCAACAGGAGAATGATGAGAACAGACAAGGGCCTGGATAAGATTCTAGAGGACATATGTATCCCTGGAGCCAGGTGGACCACCAACACAAAGGGTGTCCCAAATCAACTCAAGAGAGAGGATCTCAAACCAGTCGCCAGAGGATGGCTGGACTTTATTAGGCATTCTCTGTTGCCCACTAGCAACCGTTCTGAAGTCACAGTTAAAAGAGCAGTGATGATCCATTGCATCATGATGGGAAAAGAAGTGGAAGTTCATCAGCTGATCTCAGCTAAATTCTACAAAATTGCTAACAAAAATTCTAAAGAGGCCAGGTTGGCTTATCCAAGCGTGATTTCTCTGCTCTTTAAGGACGCTGGGGTAAGGATGGGAATAACTGAGTATATCTCAGTTGAGAAACCAATCACCAAAGCATCAATGGAAAAACAACAAGCACAGGATGATCCCACCAAGAAGAAAACACAGGAATTTCTCCCAGAAATCCCTCAATCTGAATACTGGGAGTATGTTGAGACGTCTATCACCAAGATACGGGAAGCTATGGAACAAATAATAAAAGAACAGAAGGAACACAGTCAAATGCTGACCTATATGTTTAAAGAACAAGAGGAGCAAGGGCGTGACTTAAGGGAATTGAAGCGCCAGAAGTTATCTCTTGAAGAATCAAGCACCCCACGGATCAGAGGAACACCCATTTCCCAGAACAAAGGTTGTTAAATTCCAATTTCTGCTTTAACTCTGTGATAGTGTCATTAGAGAAGTTCACCTTAGGAGTCATATAGTAGTAATTAGTATCTATTTTGATTTTATCTCCAATTAAGCCATAGTTTATTTTTCCCATCATCAACAAACATGAATAAAATAGTAGATCTTTTGAATAAGAGGCAATAAAATTTCGAGTTTTAATAAGAGAAATTCTAATTAGTTACATGTGGTGGCAATACTTTCTGTCTTCTGAATGAATGCTTGAACAGTGCATATGTCTTTTGAATTTGTTGTTTAAGACTGTTAAATATGTTGGCTCTTGAAAGAATGGTGAACATGAGACATGTTATTGATAATCTGAAAAATCACAGAAAAAATGATTCTTGAAGCAAGAAAAAGCAGCAAAAAAAAAAAAAAAGAAAAGTAGAGAAAGCCAATAGCCCTTAAAATCAAAAGGCAAGGGTAATAAAAAGGATCCCAAGGCTTTGAGCATCAGTGTATAGGAGGGCCTAAGGGAATAAAATCCTGGCCTAAGCGGCTAAATCAAGCTGTCCCTAACCATGTGCTTGTGGCGTGAAGGTGTCAAGTGAAAACTTGAGACTGAGCGGTTAAAGTCAAGGTCCAAAGCAGAAAGAAGAGTGTGCTTAAGAACTCTGGACACCTCTAATTGGGGACTTTAGCAAAGCTGAGTCACAATCCAAAGGGTTCACCCAATTATGTGTCTGTGGCATTTATGTATCCGGTGGTAATACTGGAAAACAAAGTGCTTAGGGCCACGGCCAAGACTCATGAAATAGCTGTGTTCAAGAATCATCATACTAAAATAAGAGAATCAATAACACTATCTGAATTCTAAGTTCTTATAGATGCCAATCACTCTGAGCTTCAATGGATAAAGTGAGATACCAAAACTGTTCGGAAGCAAAAAGCTACTAGTCCCGCTCATCTAATTAGAATCTGAGCTTCACTCAAAAAACTATGAGATATTATTGCTTCTCAACCTATTAGTCTTCTATTTTATTTGTCTAGTTGCTTGAGGGCAAGCAACAGTTTAAGTTTGGTGTTGTGATGAGCGGATATTATATACGCTTTTTGGGGTTAATTTCATATAGTTTTTAGTATGTTTTAGTTAGTTTTTAGTTTATTTTCATTAGTTTTTAGGAAAAATTCATATTTCTAGACTTTACTATGAGTTGTGTGTTTTTCTGTAATTTCAGGTATTTTTCTGGCTAAAATTGAGGGAGCTGAGCAAAAATCTGATTCAGGCTGAAAAAGGACTGCTGATGTTGTTGAATTCTGACCTCCCTGCACTCAAAGTGGATTTTCTAGAGCTAAAGAACTCAAAATGGTGCGCTTCCAATTGCGTTGGAAAGTAGACATCCAGGGCTTTCCAGCAATATATAATAGTCCATACTTTGCTCAAGGATAGATGACGTAAACTGGCGTTCAACGCCAATTCTCTGCCCAATTCTGGCGTCCAGCGCCAGAAAAGGATTAAAAGTTGGAGTTCAACGCCAGAAATGGATCCAAACCTGGCATTGAACGCCCAATACAGCCTTATGCACGTGAAATTTTTAAATCTCAGCCCCAGCACACACCAAGTGGGCCCCAGAAGTGGATCGCTGCACCATCTGTCGTAGTCTACTCACTTTTTGTAAACCTAGGCTACTAGTTTAGTATTTAAACAACTTTTAGAGACTTATTTTGTATCTCATGACATTTTAGATCTGAACTTTGTACTCTTTGATGGCATGAGTCTCTAAACCCCATTGTTGGGGGTGAGGAGCTCTGCTGTGTCTCGATGAATTAATGCAAGTATTTCTGTTTTCCATTCAAACATGCGTGTTCCTATCTAAGATATCCATTCGCGCCTAACCATGGAGAAGGTGATGATCAGTGACACTCATCACCTTCCTCAATCCTTGAACGTGTGTCTGACAATCACCTCCGTTCTACATCAGATTGAATGAATATCTCTTAGATTCCTTAATCAGAATCTCCGTGGTATAAGCTAGATTGATGGCGGCATTCATGAGAATCCGGAAAGTCTAAACCTTGTCTGTGGTATTCCAAGTAGGATTCAGGGATTGAATGACTGTGACGAGCTTCAAACTCGTGAGTGCTGTGCGTAGTGACAGACGCAAAAGGAGGGTGAATCCTATTCCAGCATGATCGGGAACCTCAGATGATTAGCCGTGCTGTGACAGAGAATTTGGATCATTTTCACAAGAGGAGGGGATGTAACCATTGACAACGGTGATACCCCAACACACAGATTGCCATAGAAGGACGTGCATGCGTGAATCAGAAGACAGAGGAAAGCAGAGATTCAGAAGACAAAGTATCTCCAAAACTCCAACATATTCTCCATTACTGCATAACAAGTAACCTTTAACCCATGCTCTCTTGTTTACTCGCAATTCAACTGATAAATACAATTGACTTCCTGACTAAGAATTGCAAGATAACCATAGATTGCTTCAAACCAACAATCTCCGTGGGATTCGACCCTTACTCACGTAAGGTATTACTTGGACGACCCAGTGCACTTGCTGGTTAGTGGTACAAGTTGTGAAAAGTGTGATTCACAATTCGTGCACTAACCATCATCCATCCTGCTTGGAAGACCATTTCTGAAGATTTCAAAGTTCAAATTGGATGCCTTCTCAGGAACTTACTCCTTTGAGATAGATGGAAGAACAGTGAGCTTCAACCTGGATGAAGCCATGAAGCATCCTCCGGAAGATCATTCCATCATCCAGTGTGATTGATGAAATTATTGCTGCAGTTCACCAAGAAGAAATAGAAGAGATGCACATGGAGCAAGGTGCAAGTATGGGGAAACTCTCTGAACAAGATGAAGACACCTTGCCACCATCAATAGCTCCAGACGATCAAGTGCCTAGCCATGAGTAGAAAATGGAACTGAAGCTCCTTCCACCCCACCTCAAGTATGTTTACCTTGAGGATAATCAGAAGCTTCCAGTTATTATTACAAGGGAACTCACTTCCCAACAAGATGAGCAACTGCTTAATGTGCTGAGAAGACACAAGAAAGCAATTGGGTGGAGCTTGGCAGATATAGTAGGCATCAGCCCTCAAAATTGGAGCACCGGATATTTTTAGAAGAGAGAGCAAGGCCTGTTCATTAACCTCAAAGGCAGTTGAACCCCACCATCTTAGAAGTTGTCAAGAAGGAAGTGACCAGGTTGCTTGAAGCTGACATCATCTATCTAATCTCAGATAGTGAATGGGTCAGCCCAATACTAGTGGTGCCCAAGAAGTCTGGAGTTACAACAGTGAAGAATGAGCATGGAGAGCTCCTTACAACTAGAGTGCAGAACTCCTAGAGGGTGTGCATTGATTACAGGCACCTCAACGAAGCTACTCGCAAGGATCACTACCTCCTGCCATTCATTGATCAGATGCTTGATCGCTTGTTTTTGGCTATTATTTTTGCTATTGTTTTTGCTCTGGATAAATTTCGAGCCTATTTACTTGGTACTAAGCTGGTAGTATACTCAGACCGTGCAGCTCTAAAATATTTGTTAGCTAAAAAGAGTCCAAACCAAGGTTAATACATTGGATATTGTTGCTGCAAGCATTTGATTTAGAAATCAAAGATAGGAGTGGTTCCCAGAATTTAGTGGCGGACCACTTGAGTCGCCTAGAACACATTAAGAATGACTCCATGATGAATGGAATTTTTGACGGTTTAGAATTCTCAAATGAAGTCTTGTTGTAAAGTATAGTTTCTAAACCAAACAATAGTCCTTTCATACAAAATTTGTTTGTCACAAGTACAAACCCCTAAATTTATAAACCGAAGTATTGAAACCTCGGGTCGTTCTCCCTAGGAATTGCAGTAAAGTGTCTTGTTATTAGTTATGAGGTATGTTTTGGGTTTTTTTTTGGGATAATAGACATGAAATGTAAATGGCAATGAAAATAAACTAACAACTATAAAGGTCTTGGCAAGGTTTGGTGGTTAAAGATCTCTATCCCTATCACTAACCACAACATGAGAATCGGCAATGATCAATCCCACTAAGTCATCCTCTAACTAGTAGTAAAGGAAAGTCAAGTGAGCTATATCAATCCAAGTCCATAAGTCCTAGTTCTCCACCAATTCAATTAGTGAGATCTAGAGTTAATGGCTCCCAATCGTCAATTACTTGGACATTAGTAACTTAAGAGTTCCTAAGTTATCTTCCTAAGCCAAGAACACTAAAATCTACTCTAACATCCTTCCAAGCATTTCATCAAATACTTGGAAGTCATAAAAGGAAAGCATAGTAAAAATTACAAGGAAAGTAAATCTACACTACTCAATTGCAAGGAATTAAACAACAATAAAGCAAATCAACAATAAAGGAACATGAATCATAAATTGCATTAAAGGAAAATGGGAGAACAAAGTGCATCAACATAAAAGTAGAAGATTACAAGAATTATATGCTAAACTAGAGAGAAGAGATGTAGAAGAAGAAGAATTGATAAAGGAAAAGTAAATCTAAGCATGAAATTAAGCTAGATCTAAGAATTCCTAATCTAGGTCTAACCTACTCCTAATTCTAGAGAGAAGAGAGAGCTTCTCTCTCTAGAAACTAACTAAAGCATGATAAAACTAAAATAAAACTCACTAACTAACTAGATGCCCCATCCCCCTTCAATCCTTGGGTTAAATAGCATCAGAAATGAGTTGGATTAGGCCCAAAATGCACCAGAAATTGCTGGCCATAAGTTGCACTTAAGTGGGTCACGTGCAACATCAGCGAGTACACGTACTGTGCATGTGCACACCTCTAAACGTGATGCAACTATAGCTAATTTTATATCATTTTGAAGCCCCGGATGTTAGCTTTCCAACGCAACTAGAACTACATCATTTGGATCTCTGTAGCTCAAGTTATGGTCAATTAAGTGCAAAGAGGTCGGCTTGACAGCTTTTGCGATTCCTTCATTTCTTTATGAGTTCTCATTTTTACATGCTTTTTCTTCATTCCCTAAATCCAATCTTTGCCTCCTAAATCCGAAATCACTTAACAAACATATCAAGGCATCTAATGGAATCAAGATGAATTAAATTTAGCTATTTTAAGACCCAAAAAGCATGTTTTCACTCTTAAGCACAATTAACGGAGAATTTACAAAACTATGGTATTTCATTGAATAAATGTGAGAAAAGATGATAACATCCCTCTAAATTCAACACAAGATAAACCCTAAATATGGGGTTTATCACTCCACTCCTATCAATGAAGCTTTTCTATTCGATAGCTTGCACGCAATATCTGAAATAGTTCCTTGGTATGCACCTATAGCTAATTATCTAGTTAGTCATACCTTCCCTCCCAATTTTACTAAGCACCAAAGGGACAAGCTGAAAAGTGAGTCCAATATATATGGGATGACCCATATTTATGGAGGTATGGTGCTGACCAGATAATTAGAAGGTGTGTGCCTCAATCAGAATTCCAGTCAATTTTAGAGGCCTATCATTCCTCTGAGAGTGGTGGACATTTTGGCCCTCAAAGAACAGTTAGAAAAATTTTAGACTGTGGATTCTGGTGGCCCACTCTTTTTAAGGATGCTACTGCCTTCTGTAAATCTTGTTCCCCATGCCAAAGGTTTGGAAATATATCTAAGAGGGATGAGATGCCCTAACAGCTTATGCTATTCTGTGAAATTTTTTTATGTTTGGGGCATTGACTTCATGGGTCCATTTCCAAACTCTAGTGGTTTCTTATACATATTGTTAGCTGTAGATTATGTTTCTAAATGGGTGGAAGCAATTTCTACCCGTACTAATGATGCTAACATTGTTGTCTCTTTTATTAGAAATCATATTATATGTCGCTTTGGATCACCACGAGCAATCGTGAGAGATCAAGGCACTCACTTTTGTAACAGGAGATTAACAGGTCTACTGAAGAAACATGGCATTGTGCACAAGGTCGCAACAGCTTATCATCCTTAGACCAATGGGCAAGCAGAGGTGTCTAACAAAGAGATAAAGCGCATCCTGGAGAAGATTGTCAAGCCTCACAGGAAGGACTGGAGCACCAGACTTGTAGATGCGCTCTGGGATTATCGGACAACATATAAGACACCCATAGGAATGAGTCCCTTCCGCCAAGTATATGGAAAGGCTTGTCACCTCCCAGTGGAGGTAGAACATAAGGCTTTCTGGGCTGTAAGGGAATGCAACATGGGATTTGAGAAGGCTGGTGCTGAAAGGAAGCTGCAACTAGCAAAACTGGAGACCCTTCGACTCAAAGCATATGACAACTCCAGACTATACAAAGAAAAGGTGAAGGCTGTGCATGGTAGGCATATCAAGAGAAGAAAGAACAGACTTGGGTAGTTAGTTCTCCTTTACAACTCAAAGCTGAGACTCATGCCAGGCAAACTGCGTTCAAGATGGGAAGGCCCCTACAGTGAAGACAAGGCAAAGCCATATAGAGTCTTCCACCTGAGTCATCCCTCAAGATCCAATTTCATCAAAGTCAATGGACATCGCTTGAAGCTATATCATGGTGAGAAGATGAAGCACAACAAGGAGCTGGAGTTCTTCCTCTTGGAGGATCCACTAACATCAAAAGACTATGCTTATGGACCGTCCAACTTAAGGACGTAAAAGCAAAGTGCTAGGTGGGAGACAACCCACCATGGTATGATCGTCCCTTTTTCATTCCTAGTTTTATTTTATTTTGTTTTTCCAGTACTCTTCATAATTTCTGCATAATCATCTGCATTCTACATTCTGCATTCTACATAAAAAGGGGGGGTTCGACGCGCAAGCGTCCTTCACGCGTGCGCGTCATGCGTGATTTCGCACTACCAAGGAATTGACCCGAGAGTTGGGCAGGAGTGGTGCTGGAAGTATGCTTTGTGCACAAGCAAGCCCATGCGTACGCGTTGATAAACCCATATTTTATGATATATTTTGTGCTTAAATTGAGTGATTTATTCAATCCTTCACCCACTTATTCATATTAATTGCATGATTTTACTTCTCCTTCCATATTATGTGATGTTTGTGAAAAAACATGTTTCCTATGCTTAAAAAAATTAATTATTTTAATTACCATTATTATCATTCGATGCCATGATTAGTGTGTTGAGTAGTTTCAGATCTTCTAAGGCAGGAATGATTCAAAGGATGGAAAGGAAACATACAAAAAATGGAAGGAAAGCACAAAATAGAGTTTTTGGAGAAACTGGCATCCACGCGATCGCATGGGCGACGCGGACACATGCCAAGCGCGAATCAACAGCGACGCGGCCGCATGACTGACGTGACCGCGCGCCTTAAGCAAAACACATATGACGCGGCTGCATGACTGACGCGACCGCGTGACAAGAAAGGCTCCGAATGACGTGACCGCGTGACCCACGCGGACGCGTGACAGAGGCCACGCACCAGAAATTGCAGAAAACGCTCCAGCAATTTCTGAAGCCCTTTTTGGCCCAAATCCAAGTCCAGAAGGCATAGACCAGAGGTTATGAAGTGAGGGAATGCATCCATTCAAGGAGAGCTCGCCAATTTAGTTACTTCTCATGATTTAGATTTAGTTTGGAGAGAGGTTCTCTCCTCTCTCTCTTAGGATTTAGGATTTCTCTTAGTTTTAGGAGTGACTCTCGATCCCAGGTTTAATGTTCCTTTACTTTAAGCTTCCCTTTCACTTTTATTCATCCTATTACTTTAGTTGATTATTTACTTTTGCCAATTAATTTATGAATTCTTCTATGTTCCAGATTATTTGAATTAATGTTATTTGAGGTATTTCAGTTTATTATTGCTTTCTTTTATTTATGTCACCATTGCTTTCAATCTGAAGACATTTTTATTCCAGCAAATTTACTTTTTCCCTTTTGGTCTTGGTTAAGAAATCAGTAACTCAGGAGTTATCTTAGCTCAACATAATTGATAACTGTTATCTTTGCTAATTGAATTGACTTTCAATAATCCCAATCTTTTCTTAGGAAATAAATAGGATTCGAAGGTCAAACTAATTAACCCCTTGACTTTCCTTTGCTTTAGCAAAGGTTAACTAAGTGGAATTAAGATTCAATCTTCTTTATTATTGAGAAAGGTAACTAATTTGGACTTCTAATTTCTCATCCCTTGCCAAAAGTTTGCTTTACAGTATTTATTTATTTTAATTGCTATTTAAATTATTTGTCATATTTGTTCCTCATTCTTGAAACCCCGAATTTACAATCTCCATAACCAATAATAAGAACATACTTCCCTGCAGTTCCTTGAGAAGACGACCCAAGGTTTGAATACTTCGGTTAGCAATTTATTTAGGGGTTTGTTACTTGTGACAACCAAAACGTTTGTATGAAAGAACTTTTGAAGGTTTAGAAACTATACTTGCAACGAGGATTTATCCGCAAATTTCTAGACCACGCAAAAGTTTCTCTCGTCAAAATGGCACCGTTGCCGCGGAACTGCTAACGTGTGCCTTATTATTGGTTATTGTAAATATTTTTCTTTTACTTGTTTATTTATTTCTGTTTTTTTTTTCTTTTTAATTTTATTTGCTACTACGAACTCTCACCCCTCTCGCTTTGAGTTTGGTTCTAACTTTGTTAAAGGAAATAGAAGCCACAGCAGGAATATGCATCAAGGTTAGACCAATCAAGGATGGATGGAGCCAAGAGGATCTAATCAACCCTTTAGGCAACAATACCCTCCAAGATATCATGGACAACGACCATTCTACAATGCATATTCAGCTGATAGATATGGTGGACAACCTTGTAACTACCAACAAGCCCTACCCCGTGCCTATAGACCATTCTCTCAACATAACCTCGAACCACCACACTCACAAGCTTCTCTTCACCATTCGCCACCACATGATCCCTATTTACCCCAGTTCCAATCCAATCACTCCCAAGCACCACCACCTTCCTATGTATCATGTCCAAATCCATCACCCCGAGAATCAGAGGTTCACCTCAAGGAAACAGTAAATAAACTTCAAACAACCATTCGACAACTGGAGCAAGCAGTAATTCAATTAGCTTCTAGACGTTCGAACATTCAAGGACCAACCACAGCCCCATGTGGACAATCTAACGAAGAGCGTAGCATGAAGGAAATACTAGAAACTCCAGTGGACAAGACAAAGAATGAATTCGTACTAGAACAAGTAGAAGAAGCTGTCATTATGCAAGAAGAAAAGTTGGTTGAAGATCTACGAGACGCTGAACCTCCATGGGAATTCAGAGCTGAGGAGAACTCCGTCAAGGACGTTACAGTTGATGCTAAGGAGGACAGTGCACAATCCCAAGGCAAGTCGTTTATGAAGAACTAGACAGAATAACCCAGGACACAAATTCCCTTGATGATGATAGTCACAAGTCAAGTTCTCTTAGTAATGAACTTGCATCCGCAAGTGAATTCTCTGAGATCGAAGAATCTTCCCCAAATGAATACGAAGATGATGCAGAGGTAGATTTCTCTCAACCTCCAATCTATGACTCGAGTGATGAGGAAGACACAGAAGACTTTGACCAGGACACAGATGCATTTGAAGAACCTTGCAAGAAAGTGGAGGAATAAACAGAAGAGCACAAGGGAGTAGAACTTATAGAACCATCGGAAACACCTACCCCAAGGCCATTACCATCCAATACAAGCTTCAAGTGGGTACAATCCTTGACCTTTAACTTTACTTTTTCACTTGAATACGGTTTGCTTGAAACAGATGGCCAGCTTAGAGCTCTTTGCGGCTTTAAGAGTAAGAGGAAAATGGCTCGTGCTCAGAGCTGGTGCACCGGGTTCAATAAGGTTCCATGCTTCAACTTGAAGTGCACGGATTGGTATCATGTTCAATTGAATGGATCTCAGAAAACGTTTGGTCACCATGGTGAGAATCTACTTTCTAAACCGCCCGGATGGAAAAATATAGATCAAGACGGAGGCGGATTTAAAAGCAAAGTTTGGGATCCTGGAATCTATTCCGACATTCATCATTCCGGGAGCCTAAAAATTTGTTTGAAGCTACTCAGGAGCTTTACATGCCTAGTTTGGGACCCCGGAGGCTATTGGCATTCCAAGCATTGGTGGAGATTTTTGGATGAATTTAAACATAAGCCGCCATAACAGGAAGCCCCTCCAATGTCCAACGTAAGGACTTTAACTAAAAGTGCTAGGTGGGAGACAACCCACCTTGGTATGATCGTTCATTTTTCAATTTTTATTTCGTTTTGTTTGTTTTCAAGTTTTATTTTATTTTATAATATTGAACCTGGAATTTTGCATCGCATTCATATTATTCATTGCATTATGCATACTGCATAAAAAAAAAGGGTGCGCGACGCAACCGCATCATCCATGCGATCGCGTCAAATGGCGAAAATACACTTCCTACGCGACCGCGTCATCCACGCGGCCGCGTGACCTGGAGATCGGCGTAAAGATCCAACATCCAGAAAGTTAGGCTGGAATCGTGCGGCCATTGTGCGTTTCGCACAAATGGCCCACGCGATCGCGTCACTTGCACACAACCAATCCCACGCGACCGCGTCGCATGGATTGCACGAACACCCCAAAGGAGACAGAGAGTTGCGCTAAAACGACGCTGGATTCGTGCGTTTAGCACAAATCCCAGCGACGCGATCGCATGCGCCAGGCGATCGCGTCATTCAATCTCTTTTGCCCTCCATGCGATCGCGTCACCCATGCGATCGCGTCACCCCTATTTCGCTCCAGCCACGCGACCGCGTGCCCCACGGGGCCGCGTGGATTCAAATTTATAACCCCCCAACCACGCGAACCCTATCAGTCGCGCCCCCCCTGAAACCCTCTCCTCCTTCTCTTCCCCTCCAATCCAACCACCACCATCCAGCCACCATCACCGCCACCCCCAGACGCCGCCGCCACCTACCCCCCTTCCTCCTCCCCCTTCTTTCTTCTTCTTTCGTCTTCTTCCCCCCCTCTCCACCACTGCCCCCTTCGCAACCACCACCCACCGCTGCCGCTAGTCCCAGCCACTCCCCCCCATCCGCCACACACACACCTACCCCCTCCCTTCCCCTATTACCCCCCTACCCCATTACCCATCCCTTCTTCCCCCCTGCCCCGAACAGCCGTGCCCTCCACCGCCAGCCGCCGCGCCAGACACCGTCACCACCACCCCCAGCCACCTTTCTGCCCACTCTCCTTATTCGGCCTACCAGGTTCCGACGAACGCCACCCTTCTATCCTTAGTCGTTATTTCATTATTTTCTGTTTATGTTCATGTTTAGGCTAGTTAGATATGCATGTTGTAGTGGATTTTAGGTTGTTAGGTAGCCTAGGATGTGGTTAGTGGATTTAGGCCTGTTTACTTGCATTGTTCATGTTTCTGTTTTATCAAATTTGTAATTCTGCTGTTGCTGTGATGTTTGTAATGTTCATATGCTGTGATTTCTTATTTCTTGTTGCTCTTTACACTGAATTTTCATGTTTATATTCCTTATATGTAATTGCAAGCCTTATTTTTTATTCATATGAACTATTTGATTGCTGTTTATTTTCCAGGACAATCCAATTTTAGCCGAAATGCTGCCCAAATTTTTGTAAAATGTTTTCATTCATGTTTTGGTTTTGGCGTTTTGAATTCTGCTTTCCTCTGCTTTAACCAAACCAATTCATGATTGCCAGGGCATGCTTTCTTATCCTTTTTAATTTCCCGGTTCATAAAATTGCATTTTTCATGTTTGATTCCAATTTTTGCTTTCTCTATATCTATTTGAATCATCATCAAACTATTTTCCTTGTTTGGATATGAGTTACTTCTCGCTTCTAACTGTGAATGCTTGTTACTTAGAAACTTATCCATATGCCAGTTACTTTAACCCACTTTTTACTAACTCACTCATATTAACTTCCTATACTCTTTTTCAATTCTAACCAAACTAACCTTTTAAAATCTTTTTTCTGGTTTTTCACTTTCTTTTAACCCTCTAACCATGGCATACTGATAATTTTTTCCTACTCAACATGCCTTCTATTACATTTTGGATTGTGAATTTTTCCTTTTGAACTTTTAACTCCTATACAATCCTTAATGCACATTTACTTAACTCATTTACCTCATTCTAATTCTCCTTTGCCACTTTGTGTTTCTTTTGACTATTTGCCTATTTGTTTTCCTATTTTTATTATATCCTGGTTTTCTATTTTTCAGGATGTCAGATTCCCAGAGAAAGGGAAAAGGAAAGGCTACCACTGGCAAACGTAAAAGAGGAGAATCATCTATGTCTATCATAGATATAATGCACGATGAATCTTTGCGGGAGAAAAATTTTACCCCGCAGGAGAAGGCCGACCAACTACTTCCTGCTACTGATCCAGTGAAGTTTGCAAACCAATACTGTGAAATGAAGTATCCGGTGTTTGCAAACTCCAGGAACCTATACCTGGAGAGGACTCTGAAGATCCCAGGAGAACTCCAGCAATACACCTCTGATCAGATCAAACAAAGAGGCTGGTTCTTTCTGGAGACAAACCTGTCTGAGGTCAATGCATCTTGGGTAAGGAAATTCTACTGCAATTACTTCAAGACTTCCCTAGATGCAGTGAACCTTAGGGGGAAGCAGATTCTGGTCACTGAAGAAGCAATTGAAGATGTTCTGAAGCTTCTGCCTAAATCTGATCAGCCGGATGGTTATCAGAAAGCTGAGGAAGACATGCGCTTTATGAAGTTTGATTGGGATGCAGTCAAGGCGAGGATTGCCCTTGACCCGACCATTCCTTGGATCATGGGTCAGAACACCACGATGCCCAAGGGAATCAAGCGGGCGTACTTGAATGATGAGGCTCGACTATGGCATCAGATACTTAGCAACTTCATTATGCCGAGTACTCATGAGACGGATATACCAGCCGCTATGATCACCCTCCTCTGGTGTGTGATGGAGGGTAAGGACCTGTACCTGCCACGCTTTATCCGGTTCTACATGGCCAGGGTCCACGTCCGAGGCACTCTTCCCTTTCCCTATTTGGTTACACAGCTGGGCCATCGAGCTGACGTGCCTTGGGAGGATGCCGATGAGAGGCCACCTGCTGCAGAATGCAAGAAGATTATCCCGCACAGTAGGAACTTTCTAGCCTTGGGCTACAGACCTCCAGTCCTCACTGCTCTGGGTGACACTGCTACACCATCTGCCGGCCCCTCTTCCTCCACAGCTACACCTGCCACCACCACTGCACCTCCACCTGCCCCAGAGCCCATCTATCATCTAGTGCACCGCCTGTTTCAATGGCTTGACCAGATGGAGCGTTGCAACAAGCGACGCTATGAGCACCTGAAGCTGATGATACAATCTGGAGACATCCCCTTCGAGCCTGACACACCATCCGAGGCATCTGAGGAGGAGGCAGATGCACCCGAGGCTGTGCCTCATCCACAGCAGGAGGCAGCACAGGCAGGCACCCAGTAGGCAACACACCAGCAGGAGATCCCACATCAGATCCAGGCTGCAGACTCCGAGATCCCTATCCAGTCAGCACCTCCTCTACAGTAGCCAGATGCTCAGACCGCCACCACAGAGACTCTGGCCTCACATCCTTCCGGTGATGACACCCCTTCACACCCTGCTTGAGTGAGCATCAGGGACGATGCTTCATTTTAAGTGTGGGGAGGTCGCCATCTCTGGCGTATCATTTTGGTGAACCACTACAGACCCTTTTTCCTTTATTTTGACTATTTTCTTGAATTTTTTTCTCTTTATTTTTCAGTACTTATACATTGCTATTTTCATGTATTTATACTCTATTTCTGCATTTTGCATTTTTAGTTCATATTTTAGCCACTTAGTTTAGTTGCAATTCTAACTTACTAGTTATAGAAATTGTGGATTGATTAGTATAGCTTACCCTTTTTAGCATAAGATAACTTGGAATAGATTGAAAAGAAAAAAGAAGTAAACTAGAGACTTTAACAGAATCAAAACAACCCACACCTTGTATATATAGCATTACATGTTAGTTAGTTAACAACATTTCATCAAGGAGAAACACTAGAACTTTAAAGCCATTCAATATAAGTTTTACATTGAGAATAATGGGAATTTTTAACTAAACCTGCATGACATACATAACTGATAAATGATTTTTGAGCTAGAAAATACACAGCCTGTGAGTTTAGAGCTTAATTGTATGGTTACATTCAAACCATAATTTTTTTCCTGTGTGTTCCGCCCTTCTTGTTTATTCTGGTGTTCTTTACTTTGTTTTAATCTATATGTCCGATTATAGAATAAAAATACATACCAAGAGAGTGATTGAGGCCATTATTTGATTTTAGCTCACTTATCCCAAAATAGCCTACCCTTTACATCACCCTTGTTAGCCCCTTGAGCCTATAAATCCCCTTTTATTCTATCAGCCACATTACTAGCCTTAAGCAGAAAGATAAAATAAAAATCCCAAGTTGAATCCTTGGTTAGCTTAAGATAGGAAGTATGTATGGTTTAAATGTGGGAAAACCTATTGGGAACATGGATGATAAAAACAAAAGGTAGAAAAATTGAAAAGAATAAAATAAATCAAATAAAAAGTTTTGGGAAGCATGCTCATGTAAAATCAAAATAATTGAATTACCATGTGCATTAAAAAAAAGTGTTATGAATAAAGGGGACTGATGAGATGACTTTTGCGTGGTCTAGAAAATTGCGGATAAATCCTCGTTGCAAGTATAGTTTCTAAACCTTCAAAAGTCCTTTCATACAAACGTTTTGGTGTCACAAGTAACAAACCCCTTTGAAATTGATAACCGAGTATTTAAACCTCGGGTCGTCTTCTCAAGGAATTGCAGGGAGGTATGTTCTTATTATTGGTTATGAGTTTTAAATTGGGGTTTATTAGGAGGTAAGGCGGGAATATATTGAATGACAAGTAAAATAAAATAATAACAATAAAATCTCTTGGCAAGGTATGGAGAACCGGAAATCCTGTCCTTGTTATCCTTATCAGATGTGATGAGAATTAGATTTTAATCCCACTTAGTTAAGTCAAGTGGACTAATTAGCTTGATCCTCAAGTCCTAGTCAATCCCTGTGGGAGGACTAGCTTTAGAGAGATCTAGATCAAGTAGAATCTGCCAATTTCAACCACTCCTGAGTTTGACAACTCAAGTGTTACCAATTACCTAACCAAAGCCAAAAGAAAGAAAATATATAAATTAAATTAAAAGCAAAGCAATCTTAAATCTGAAAATACCTCAAATTGCATTAACAAAAGAAATTAAATCTGGCATAGATGTTCATAAATTAAATTGAGAAAATAAATAAAAATAAAGAACCTGGGATTGAGAGTCACTCCTAAAACTAAGAGAAATCCTAAATCATAATCCTAAGAGAGAGGAGAGAACCTCTCTCTCTAAAAACTATATCTACTCCTAAAATTGTAAAAATGAGAGCCTCTCATGAATGGATATATTCCCCCACTTTATAGCCTCTAATCTGTGTTTTCTGGGCCGTAAACTGGGTCGAAAACAGTCCAGAATTCGCTAGTTTCGAATTTTGCCACGCTGGATTTCCGTCACTGCGACGCGGCCGCATGGATCACGTGGTCGCGTCCCCTAGCGTCAGGGGAACTATAGCATATTATATATCAAATCGAAGCCCCGGACGTTAGCTTTCCAACGTAACTAGAACCGCGTTGTTTGGACCTCTGTAGCTAAAGTTATAGCCGTTTGAGTGCAGAGAGGTCAGGCTGGACAGCTTAGCAATTTCTCCAACTTCTTGCATTCCTTCCACTTTTGCATGCTTTCTTCCCATCCTCCAAGCCATTCCTGCCTTATAATATCTGAAAACACTTAACACACATATCAAGGCATCTAATGGTAATAAGAGAGGATTAATAATAAACAAATATAAGATCAAAGAAGCATGTTTTCAATCAAAGCACATAATTAGGAAGGCAAATGTAAAACCATGCAAATAATATGAATAAGTGGGTAAAGAGTTGATGAAATCCACTCAATTGAGCACAAGATAAACCATAAAATAGTGGTTTATCAGGGACACAAAAAGAATTCCCTAATTATGAAATAAAGCAATGCACATGGGATAAAAATAAATATTGAGATATGAGCATGTAACATCAAAAGTGAGAAAATATGGAAAATAGGTAAAGAAGCTTTGATTTAGAAAGTATGTATGTTAGGGGAGATCTTAGTCTAATTAAGGATTCACTTATTAGCTCACTTAGCCTTATACATATACCCTTACCTTTACCTTGGCCCCATTACAACCCTACTTAAGACCTCATGATTTTTGGTATGACTATATTCTATGATTGTTGATTGGTTAGATGAAGAACAAAGTTATAGAAAGAAAGAATAAAAAGAAGAATAGAGTGATTAACCCAATAAACACCGAGTGATTAGAGAGTAAACACAAAATCCAGTGAGGGTTCAATAGCTCATTAACATATATCTCTGCTTAAATTATTAATTGTCTTGCAAGTTTTTTAACATTTTTTTTAAAATGTTTTTCTCTCCCATCTCAATTGTAAAGGCACTTTATCACTATCTAAGGCTTGGCTATATATATATATACATGACTCCTTGAGAATGTGAATTAATTTAACTACATGCAAGCTTTATATTCAAGTGAAAAAAAAATTAGAATTGCATGATGCATCATTCATCTAGGTAGTTGCATTCAGATTAGATTGCATTGCATGACATTCCACCACTTTAACCTTACTTTTTACCTTGGATTTAGCATGAGGACATGCTATTGTTTAAGTGTGGGGAGGTTGATAAACCCATATTTTATGATATATTTTGTGCTTAAATTGAGTAATTTATTCAATCCTTCACCCACTTATTCATATTAATTGCATGATTTTACTTCTCCTTCCTTATTATGTGATGTATGTGAAAAACATGTTTCCTATGCTTAAAAAAATTAATTATTTTAATTACCCTTATTATCATTCGATGCCGTGATTAGTGTGTTGACTAGTTTCAGATCTTCTAAGGCAGGAATGACTCAAAGGATGGAAAGGAAACAAACAAAAAATGGAAGGAAAGCACAAAACATAGTTTTGGAGAAACTGGCATCCACGCGATCGCATGGGCGACGCGGGCGCATGCCAAGCGCGAATCAACAGCGACGCGGCCGCATGACTGACGCGACCGCGCGCCTTAAGCAAAACACATATGACGCGACCGCATGACTGACGCGACCGCGTGACAAGAAAAGCTCCGAATGACGCGACCGCGTGACCCACGCGGACGCGTGACATAGGCCACGCACCAGAAATTGCAGAAAATGCTCCCAGCGATTTCTGAAGCCCTTTTTGGCCCAAATCCAAGTCCAGAAGGCATAGACCAGAGGTTATGAAGTGAGGGAATGCATCCAATCAAGGAGAGCTCGCCAATTTAGTTACTTCTCATGATTTAGATTTAGTTTGGAGAGAGGTTCTCTCCTCTCTCTCTTAGGATTTAGGATTTCTCTTAGTTTTAGTAGTGACTCTCGATCCCAGGTTTAATGTTCCTTTACTTTAAGCTTCCTTTTCAATTTTATTCATCCTATTACTTTAGTTGATTATTTACTTTTGCCAATTAATTTATGAATTCTTCTATGTTCCAGATTATTTGAATTAATGTTATTTGAGGTATTTCAGTTTATTATTGCTTTCTTTTATTTATGTCACCATTGCTTTCAATCTGAAGACATTTTTATTCCAGCAAATTTACTTTTTCCCTTTTGGTCTTGGTTAAGAAATCAGTAACTCAGGAGTTATCTTAGCTCAACATAATTGATAACTGTTATCTTTGCTAATTGAATTGACTTTCAATAATCCCAATCTTTTCTTAGGAAATAAATAGGATTCGAAGGTCAAAATAATTAACCCCTTGACTTTCCTTTGCTTTAGCAAAGGTTAACTAAGTGGAATTAAGATTCAATCTTCTTTATTATTGAGAAGGGTAACTAATTTGGACTTCCAATTTCTCATCCCTTGCCAAAAGTTTGCTTTACAGTATTTATTTATTTTAATTGCTATTTAAATTATTTGTCATATTTGTTCCTTATTCTTGAAACCCCGAATTTACAATCTCCATAACCAATAATAAGAACATACTTCCCTATAGTTCCTTGAGAAGACGACCCGAGATTTGAATACTTCGGTTAACAATTTATTTAGGGGTTTGTTACTTGTGACAACCAAAACATTTGTATGAAAGGACTTTTGAAGGTTTAGAAACTATACATGCAACGAGGATTTATCCGCAAATTTCTAGACCACGCAAAAGTTTCTCTCGTCACGCGTCCCTCACGCGTGCGTGTCGCTTGCGCTTTCAGCAGCCCACGCGTAAGCATCCTTGACGCGTACGCGTGACCCTGGAAATCAGCGTAAATGGATGTTTGGCCAGAGAGTTGTGTTGGTGTGGGGCTGGAACTGTGCTGGAAACACAAACCCCACCACGCATACGCGTCCCTGACGCGTACTGGTGCACGAAATTGTGATCTCAATGGCGCCAAAAACTTGGTACGCACTATCATAATCTCAATTCTTCTTCACAACTTTGCACAACTAACCAGCAAGTGCACTGGGTCATCCAAGTAATAAACCTTACGTGAGTAAGTGTCGATCCCACGGAGATTGTTGGCTTGAAGCAAGCTATGGTCATCCTTGTAAATCTCAGTCAGGCGGATTCAAATGGTTATGGGATTTTGATAATTAAATCATAAATAAAATATAAAATAAGATAGAAATACTTATGTAATTCATTGGTGAGATTTCTGATAAGCGTATGAAGATGCTTGTTACTTCTGAACCTCTGCTTTCCTATTGCTTTCATCCAATCATTCATACTCCTTTCCATGGCAAGCTGTATGTTGGGCATCACCATCGTCAATGGCTACTTCCCGTCCTCTCATTGAAAATGGTCCAAATGCGCTGTCACCGCACGGCTAATCATCTGTCGGTTCTCACTCATGTTGGAATAGGATCCGTTGATCTTTTTGCGTCTGTCACTATGCCCAGCACTCGTAAGTTTGAAGCTCGTCACAGTCATCCCATCCCGGATCCTACTCGGAATACCACAGACAAGGTTTAGACTTTCTGGATCTCAAGAATGACCACCAATAATTCTAGCTTATACCACAAAGACTCTGATCTGAACCAGGAGCCCAAGAGATAAACACTCAAGCTATTGTGGATAGAACGGAAGTGGTTATCAGGCACGCGTTCATATGCGAGAATGATGATGAGTGTCACGGATCATCACATTCATCAGGTTGAAGTATGAGTGAATATCTTGGAATGAGAATAAGCTTGAATTGAATAGAAAAACAATAGTACTTTGCATTAATTCATGAGGAACAGCAGAGCTCCACACCTTAATCTATGGGGTGTAGAAACTCCACCGTTGAAAATACATAAGTGAAAATAGTCTAAGCATGGCCATGAGGCCAGCCTTCAATGTCTAAGATATAAATGTTCCAAAGATCTAAAAATGATCCAAAGATTAACTAAGGATTCAAATACAATAGTAAAAAGTCCTATTTATACTAAACTAGTTACTAAGGTTTACAGAGATGAGTAAATGATGCAGAAATCCACTTCCAAGCCCACTTGGTGTGTGCTTGGGCTGAGCATTGAGCTTTCATGTGTAGAGACTCTTTTTGGAGTTAAACACCAGGTTGTAGCCTGTTTCTGATGTTTAACTCTGATTTGCAACCTGTTTCTGGCGTTTAACTCCAGAATAGGGCAGGAAGTTGGCGTTTGAGCGCCAGTTTGCATCATCAAAACTCGGGCAAAGTATGGACTATTATATATTGCTGGAAAGCCTTGAATATTTACTATCCAACGCAATTGAGAGCGTGCCAATTGGGTTTCTATAGCTCCAGAAAATCCATTTCGAGTGCAGGGAGGTCAGAATCCAACAGCATCTGCAGTCCTTCTTCAGCCTCTGAATCAGATTTTTGCTCAAGTCCCTCAATTTCAGCCAGAAATTACCTGAAATCACAGAAAAACACAAAAACTCATAGTAAAGTCTAGAAATTTGATTTTTATTTAAAAACTAATAAAAATATACTAAAAACTAACTAAATCATACTAAAAACTACTTAAAAACAATGCCAAAAAGCGTATAAATTATCCGCTCATCACGTACGCGTCATTTTCAATTAATGATCATCCACACATGCGCGTGCCTGACGCGCACGCGTCGCATGCGATTTTGGCCCCAGCCCAGAACGAACAGAGGGTTGTGCGTGCGCGTGGCTGCCTTCGTGTGATTCGCACAATCAAAGGCACGCGTAACGCTTACACGTCACTATTAAATTTGCGCGACCCACGCGTACGCGTGCCGTATGCGTACGTGTTGCATGCAACGCACAATTAAAGCAGTATGCCGCCTGCTTTCTACTCTTCCCTCCCCCAATCCTAGTTCTTTTTCATTCCTAATTCTTCCCTCTTTCTTCTTTATTCCTTCTTACTATCTACCACTTTCCTCCTCCCTTTGTCATCTTCTACATCAGGTTCTTTTCTTTTCTCCTCTACTCTTTCTTTCTTCTTTCAATTATTGCATTATTTATTTTTCTTTCTTCTAAATCTTTCTTTCATGCTTAGTTATTTGTGGTTCCTTTTTCATTCTTTTCTTTTTTCCATGCATTTTTATGTTGGTATTGGAGTTTTATTTGGGTAGTACCTTCTAATCATTAAACTTGTGGATATTATGAGGAGTGATTTGATAATTGACATTTAATTTTGGCTCTCATATACATTTGGATACATTATTTTCATTCCTATTTTAACTTTCATACCAAGTGTAGCTCCTATGGCTTTTTGAATCCTATTTTCTTTTACCCTTTTACTTGAATGCCTCTTTTTCACAACATTTGTAATCCACATGTAATTCGGATTATCATTCACAATTGTCATCATAACAAGTGCTCTTTAATTTGCCACATTTAATAATTGATGCTTGAGTTGTGCCTCTCATGCCCCTTTCTGCATGCCATAAACCCTCTTGCATCTAATTATTCTGAATTGCCTTCTTGATCTTAATTGCTGTCTTACCTACATGTTGTAGCTACCATGTATTTAAGCTACTATCTTTTTTGGCATTCATTATCACTTGGAATTTTCTCTCTCCTATTTTTAGTTATATATATATATATATATCTTTCACAGTCGTCCTCTTTCTTTCTTCCTTAGGCATGGGTACCAAGAAAGGCAAAGAGAAAGCCACTAACAAGCCACCGGCAAGGAGAGGAACCAAGAGAGCACCAGCTAAGGCGCTTCCATCTACAAGCATAAAGCCGCCAACAAAGCGGGTGAATAGTATCATTAAAGTTGATGAATCAGAGAAAGCCTTTCCCGCATGGGACTCTATACAGTTCACTAACCGTTACTACGAACAGATGTTCCCCATCCTAGCCGAGAGGAACTACAACAATCAGCACCTACTCATTGTTCCAACACACTTTGTTAATTTTGTGGAGCCCCGAATAGAGAGGAGACCGTGGAGATTTTTGAGGAGGCGGCCGTGAGAGGCCAACTTATCATGGGTAGTTGAATTTTACTCCAACTTCTACTCGCCTACCCTGCAGACTGTTTATGTTCGTCAGCAACAAGTCCCTATCTCCGAGAGTGCCATACAGTGAGCACTGGATCTTCCACCTAGTCCAGAGAGATTGGATGCATATCAAGAAGCCTCTCTTAAGCACCAGATGTATCAGTTAGATTGGGATAGCGTCCTTGGATTATAGTCCAACCTGGCAGTATCTGGATCTATGGGCCGCATCGGTCGAAACCCAAGAGCATCTTAGCCCAGTCACTTACCTTGGAGGCTCGCGTGTGGGCACAAATTATGTCCCACTATATATTTCCGAGCACTCACGAGTCGACCTTCACAGCAGACATGGCCGTTCTCATCTGGTGCATCTTGATCGAGCAACCCCTCAACCTGCCCCGACACATCCGGCAAGCCATGGGACACGTACAGATTGTAGGTAACCTACCTTTCACCGCCTTAGTTTCAGATTTAGTCTCTGCAGTAGGTGTGTCCTATCGGGTAGGAGACACGAAGGTCATGATCCCTAGGGACGACCAGTATATCCCGAATGGGAAATACATCGAGCCACCAGTTCCCTCTGCGAGCCGGCTTGCAGGCCCATCTTTGGATACTCCTCCTTCTTCTACTCCACCATCATCCACACCACAAGCACCATCCACCCATTAGATGTTCCTTCAGATCCTTGAGAGATTCAACCGGCAAGACCAACTGATGGAGCAAATGGAGCGCCGGAACAGGCGCCGATACAGCTACCTGAAGGACCTCATAGTTGGTACTCACCCACCTCCGGAACAGAAGGACACCCCGGACTCCCCTTCATCCAGTAGTATAAGGAGCCATGGCGAACCAGACAGCGGAGGCGAAGCTTCCAGCCCTACCTTGTTCCTTACTGATGGCACGGAGGACCGTGCCAAGCCTTAATTGTGGAGAGGTCAGTCCTTGACTTCCGGAAGTAACTTTTCTCTCTTAACACCAACATTTTAGTTTTTCCTTTGTTAGATAGGATAGATTGCATGATAATAGTTGTTTGCATGTATGTTTTGCTTAGTTAAAGTAATGACTTTCTCTTCAAGACCCTATTTTATAATGTTTCACTAATTTAAATTGAAAATTTTTGTTAAACTTGTTTTGAAGATTGTAATTCGGAACATGAATTATAGCTAAGAACACACAACTTGTGAGATTTGAGCTTAATTATATGGTTACATTATCTAACCACGATTTTTTTTCTCTTGTGTGTTTTCTTCTCTCTGACTGTAATCTATAGTTTGTTCCATTCTATATGTCCATTGTTTAGTGTATTTGTATGCATACGTATGATTGAGGCCATCATATGTTATTAGCTCACTTATCCCAAATAGCCTACCATTTCAATCAAACTTGTTTGCCACCTTGAGCCTTTTAATCCCTATTTGTTCTGTATTTTACCACATCACTAGCCTTAAGCAGAAAAATAATTAATTACCCCAATTGAATCTTTTGTTAGCTTAAGATAGAGATTGTGTATCAATTAAGTGTGGGGAATTGTGGGAACTTGGGTTGATGAGAAAGTGTTGAGTTTTATTGCCAAGATATTGAAAATTTGGGTACATACTCATGTGAGACCAGAAAAACCATGTGCATTGATATGTTATGTTTGCTTTCATGCCTCTAATAAAAAAATAAAAAAATAAAAGTTAAAAATAAAAAATATAAATATAAATATAAATAAATAGGGGATAAAATCACCCCAATATTAAGTTTAATAAAAGATCAATGCATATGTGGTGAAATTAAAGAAAATTTGATACATGAGTATGTGAAAATATACAAAAGTCGGAATTCCGGGCAGCTAGGCATGATTTTAGAGTTATATAGAGTGTGTGTGTTAGGTGAGAGCTTAGGTTAGTCAAATATTCATATTATAACTCACTTGGCCATACATATATCCTCACCCTTACCTTAGCCCCATTACAACTTTGAAAAGACCTCACACTACAAGAAAATACCTCTATTGCCACGCTTTTAAAGCGTGGCGAAAAGCTAAAAAAAGCGTGGCAATAGCTTTTCGCCATGCTTTTGGAGCTACCGCCATGCTTTTGAAAGGGTAACAACTGCTAGCGTGGCGGTTGCTCTATCGCCACGTTTTTGGTGACCTATCGCCATGCTTTTTTAGCCACGCTTTTTACATATTGCCACGCTTTTAAGCATGGATGTATGTGGGAGATATGGCCACGCTTTGAAAGCGTGGCGATAGCGAGATATGGCCACGCTTTGAAAGCGTGGCGATAGCGAGATATGGCCACGCTTTGAAAGCGTGGCGATAGCGAGATAGGGCCACGCTTTGAAAGCGTGGCGAAAGCCTTATCAAATTAAAAAAAAAAATTATTTTTCTGACTAAATCTTCATCGCTGCGCAATATAAATTTTCAATGCTTTTTTTCATTACCAAACCTATAAATATAGTATGCAATTTTTATTACAAGACAAATTAAACAGTCATTAGTGACATATAATTTTTGCTATAATTATTTTATACATTAGTTATACATTAAAAAACTAATGTTCAAATACAAAATAAATCTCGAGTTCAAATTTCAAAACTAAAAACTAAAAAAAAATACAAGAACAATACAACTTAAACCCTTGGTGTTCCTCCTTTCTTTAGCCCTCAAACTTCCTTCCTCACCTCAGCAACACCATTTCTGTCTTCTGTACAATTTTCCAGTTTCTCTTGGATGTCCTGCAATCCAGAAGTTACAGCTTTCTCCACTGCTTCAGAGACAGAACTGTCCACTTTGCATTTTGCCTCTGCCAGCAAAGATTCATAATACTACAACAACAACGGCACAAAGAGAATTCGAGTTCAGTCACACATCATCAACAATATTATTGCATAAAAAAATCATCACATGGAGGGTATCATTATTTAGCTTTAGCTATAATCCTAAAGCATTTTATCATAAACCAAAGTATGCAGGTTCAGTACCCCTAAATTCTAACCACTCCTGTAATTATAATACATCTAATATGTCAGGAACAAGTAGTTTCCAGTCAACCTTGATGACATAATATAGTCTATTTCATACATCCAAAGCAAAGACTCTGTTTTCCATAGTTATTAAAATATCCCAGAGAATGAGTTTCAGGAGCATCAGTGTCAACTTACTTGTCTTTGAGTTTCCAGCTGAGATGTTAGAAGAGGGTTGTATTCATCAAAAATCTGTTTTTGAGAAATAACAATGAATCACTAACCATGTATTGAAATGGGAAATATTCTCAGAAACAGTGGTGCTAATAACAATGAAGACTTAGTGTTGTTAGAAAATTAAAATGCTATCCTATCAAATGATGATGTGGAACTATGTCTACAAGATAGTATATCTATTAAATGTAAAGTGGTTCATAAGATAATTTTGTGATAATAGAATTGCCTAAACCAGCCAAAATAAGAACTTCAATACAAAGTGAAAACAAGAATTGAAGGAATGAAAAACCTGCTTACCCGGCAAGATAAGTATGTCCACTTTGAAACACAAGGGCATTGAAAGGAGTGATCGCAAAGTGTAGTGAGTATTCCACTTCTATCTGGGTCCAATCTCTCTATCATTCAAAGAGCAAACCAGAAACATAAATCATAAAACATCATTTTCACAAGATTGTTTCCATCCTCTTAAAAAATAATGAACGAAGCAAAATACACAAAGCCACAGCAAAATCAAATGCAGCCTACCGAGGCAAACTGGACAAGTTGGTATTTCAGTACATCCATCAAGAGGAGTCCCAGCAATATCTGCACATTCTGAGTACTCCACAGAAACCAAAAACAGGATATGGCACAAGAATGGAAAAAAGGAAACAGAAAAAAATGAACAAGAATGAAGAGGGAGTTAGGGGGTGTTGGAAGTGGCTGATCTCACAGGCTTGAAAATCCTTACAACACCCCAATTGGCTTCTATTTCTCTATCTATTGCACCAGATCCATGTATCTAACAAACCAAGAGCTCTAAAAAATTATCATAAGCAGAAAGAAAAACATAAAAATATATATAAACATAAATTAAGAGAAAAAAAGGCTCATATAGAAAGGAAAAAGTCAAAATAAGATACAAAGAGGAAAAATAAAACCTCTATATCTCTAGAATTGAATCACAAAAAAAAAAGAAAATGATTGTGAGAGCAAGTGTGTGCCTGTGCAAGGATGCCTGTGTCTAAATGATCAAATTGTGTTTAACGCACCCACTTTGTACCCTGTTCTGTTCTCTCTTATTTTGGTACATTATGTTTATCCCTTTGCTCACCCATCTCTGACATTCCATTTCCACCATTTGCTACAAATCAACACAAACAAAGCAAATTAATTAATTCCACTTCTTAATTCCTCACTGCACAATTAAAATATATGCACCTTAACCACGGGGTCCGTAGAAATCATCTAGGACTTGGATCACGAGACGGTCAGCAGGCCAAGAAAGATTACAAGCTACTCCAATGGAAACCTTGTACTATGAATAATAATACTCAAATACAAACATGGTGTTAAATAAATAAAATAACAAAAATTAAATAAGTATCAACTCAATTTTCTTCTCATCAAACTTAGTACTATGAATCAAGCAACTCAATATTGAGATTTCAATTAGTTCAGCTCATTAGGTCAAATACAGATGAACCAAGCGGTGCTGAAGAAAGTTAAACAAAGTAAAAGCATTAATAAGAGAGTTATATATATAGGTACCATTAAATCAATGAATTTCTAGTTCATGCAATATTCCTCAAGCTTTTGAAGCTCTTGAGAGAAATTCTAGAAATACAGGAAAAAGGCACCTGAGGCTAAGATTGGAACAGAGTCAGGTAGCAGCAGCAAAGCAAAAGCAGATAACCTATTCAATCAATTAGTTTATAATTTCTTATAAATATAAATCAAGCTCATTAACAGCTTCTCATATCAGATTATATTGTTCTAGTATGATTTTCAAATGAAAAAAATATGGAATCCATGAATTACCTTTTTCAATGATTTGGAGTGCTTACAGCTAAAGAACCACACTCAGCAATGATTTTGTTCAGCATAAACACAGAACAAAAAGAACAAAACTTAGTTGCACAAATGAACCAATTAACCTTCTTAGATTTAACTACTATAATGACAGCAAAAGAACCACGTTCGACATTATTATATGAGGCTCAAACAAATATAATATAAACTTCTCTAACTACTTACGAACGGAAGAATCAGAGAACTAGGGAAGCACAAATGAATCAGAATAAACAACATAAACAAATAAGCACAAATCAATTGTGTTCAGATGAGAAGCCAAACCTTGCTAGTAACCTTGTTCTTCGGGAATTTGACGGTACCATCGGTTCTCTCCTTCCACGAGTTCCCTTTCTTGTCGAATCTGTAAAACTTCGTTTTCCTAAAATCAATTGGAAAAGAGTAATAACAATTAAAAGCACAAATTTATTGTAATATTAAAAAAAATGATTAAATGATGATCGAAGATTTACTGCAAAACCACGAAGATTTACTCAACAGCTGCGACAGCGATCACACTGAGGGCTCCCTCTCGCGCGTCCCCCTGCTCGCAACGGCAACGGTTCTCGCGGCTCCCTCATCGGCAACCAGGAAGCACGACGGTGACTGGCGCGATGGGAGCATGTCCTCTTTCCCCTCCACGGCAACGGCGAAGAGCGAAGCTCCTCCAGCGGCGGTGACACTTTTGGTTACGGCTCCTCCTCTCTCATCGTTGCACACACTCTCTCTCTCGGGTTTGACTCGACAGCAGCGGCGGGCTGGTCTTCGATGGAGCTTGCAGCAAGGCGGTGTCTCCTTCCTCGAGCTCTCCTCTTTCGCATGGGTGAGGTGGTGTGTGTGTGTATTGTGTTGTGTGCGCTGGAGAGGGGAAAAGGGGGAGTGGGGCTGCGGCGCTGTTGTGAAGGGAAATGGGAGGAGTGTGGTGGGTGTTAGGTTAGGGTTTGTGAATTAAAAAGGGGTAAGGGTTAGTGTGCCGGAACAGGGAGCGCCGGTGATGTTTTCCAGATTGCTGGAGTCACGGAGAGTACTGGGTTCTTTCGATGTGGTAGGGTCTTTGCAAGGGACTTTCTTCTTTTTAGGGTGAATACAAAGGGTTGGAACTTGGAAGAGTTTTAGGCTTCGCAGGAGAAAGACGGTGTGTAATGTGTAATTAAATAATTATAATCTTTTTAAAAAAAATTTTTTTAATTTTTTGGCCACGCTTCTGAAGTGCCAAAAGAGTTGTAGGAAACGGCCACATTTTTAAAATGTTACTATAACAAAACTCTATCGCCACGCTTTAAAAGCGTGCCTGATTTTCTCTATGGCTACGCTTTTTAAGCGTAGCAAAAAAAGTGTGGCCAAATCTCGAATCAATTGTCACCCTCATAAAAGCGTGGCCGTAGACCCTTTTCGCCACGCTTTTCAAGCGTAGCAAGAAAAAAAGTGCCCAAATCTCTAATCTATCGCCACCCTCATAAAAGCGTGGCCATTGATCACTTTTGGCCACGCTTTTAAAGCGTGGCAAGAAAGAAACGTGGCCATAGGCCTTTTTTCTTGTAGTGTCATGATGTTTGCATTGGTATACTAAATATTTGTTGATTGGTTAGATGTAGAACAAAGTTTTAGAAAGCATGACTAGAGAAGAGTAGAGTAATTAACCCTAGACACTTGAACAACTAGAGTGCATATACACTACCAGTGAGGGTTCAATGCTTGATTCTATGTTCCCTGCTCTCATGAGCTGTCTTCTTACAAGTTTACTTGTCTTTTATTGTGTGATTTGAATTAGTGGAATCTGATATATTTCTGCCTTGGAGAACTTGTTTATTTTTAACCAAGTAGATAGGAACATTTTTGCATATAGTTGCATTCACACGCATAGGTTGCATCCCATGAGTCTTACCTTCCCCCATTCATTCTTTTGTCTCCTTGAGCTTAGCATGAGGACATGCTAATGTTTAAGTGTGGGGAGATTGATAAACCACTATTTTATGGTTTATCTTGTGCTAATTTGAGTGGATTCTATCAAGCCTTTGCACACTTATTCATACAATTTGCATGATTTTAAATTCCTTCCCAATTTTGTTCTATGGTTGAAAACTTGCTTCCTAAGCCTTTATATTGTGTATTTTAATTCCCCTTTATACCATTCGATGCCGTGATCTGTGTGTTAAGTGTTTTTAAGCTATATAGGGCAAGAATGGCTTAGAGGATGGAGAGGAAGCTTGCAAAAATGGAAGGAGCACAAGAAATAAAGGACATAACTAGCGAGGAGCGACGCACATGCATGGCTCACGTGTGCGCGTGATTTGAAGATCTGCACAGCGACGCATGCGCGTACCTGACGTGTATGCATGACTGACGCGTACGCTGACATGCGCCACGTGCAGAAAATTCAGAAGATGCTGGGAGCGATTTTGGGCTAAGTTTGGACCCAGTTTTCGGCCCAGAAACACAGAATAGAGCCAAGGGACAAGCAGAGACTCAACACACATTCTCATTCGCATAGTTTTTATTTTCAGTTTTGAATCTTAGAGAGAAATCTCTACTTCCTCTAGGTTTCCTTCACATTCATAGTTTTAGAGTTTATGCTTTGGATTTGGATATTAAGAAGAGTCACTACCTCTATTGAAGTTGCCACTATTCTAGTTTGTCTCCTTATTCTCTTACTCTTTTAATCACTCATTAACCCTGTTCAGATATGGATGTTTATGGTTTTGGGGTTTATTTATGCAAAGAACTATTTTTACCTTTAAATGATTTTCAGTTATTATTTTATTCAGTTTATCATGTCTTCTTTTCTCCCCTTTTATCGTTTATGAAAATTGTATTCATGTCAATGGAGTAGTGATAAACCCATATTTTATGATATATTTTTTGCTCAATTTAGGTGATTTATTCAATCCTTCACTCACTTATTCCTGAAAATTGCATGGTTTTGCTTTCCCTTCCTTATTATATGATGTATGTGAAAAAAAACATGTTTCCTATGCTTTAAAAGTAATTATTTTTAATTACCCTTTATTTCCATTCGATGCTGTGATTCGTGTGTTGAGTAGTTTCAGATCTTCTAAGGCAGGAATGACTTAAAGGATGGAAAGGAAACATACAAAAATGGAAGGAAAGCACAAAACGGAGTTTTTGGAGAAACTGGCAGTGACGCGATCGCATGGACGACGCGGCCGCCTTCCAGCACGAAATGGCAGTGACACGACCGCGTGATTGACGCGATCGCGCGCCTTAAGCAAAAGGCATACGACGCGGACGCATGACTGAAGCGACCGCGTGATAAGGAAAACTCCAGATGACGTGACCACGTGACCCACGCGGACGCGTGACAGAGGCCACGCACCAGAAATTATAGAAAACGCTCAGAAAACATGCCTTGAGTTAAAATAAAAGTAACATCATCATTCATGTTTGTGGTTTTCCTAATTAACATGAATTCTATGGATCTTACATTTTGGATTATGAATTTCTCTTCTCAGTTTTCTAACTCCTATACAATCCTTAATGCACATTTACTTAACTCATTTTCATCATTTTACTGCTCCTTTGCCATTATGTGCTTCTTTTGTTATTTGCCTCCTTGTTTTCCTGTTTTTATTATATCCTTGATTTCTGATTTTCAGGATGTATAACACCCAAAGAAAAGGAAAAGGTAAGGCAACAACTGGCAAATGAAAAAAAGTAGAATCCTCTATGTCCATCCTGGACATCATGCATGATGACTCCTGGCGGGAGAAACACTTTACCCCGTAGGAGAAGGCTGACCAGCTACTCCCTGCTACTGATCCCATCAAGTTTGCAAACAAATACTACGAGTTAAAGTATCCAGTGTTTACCACCTCCAGGAACCTGTACCTGGAGCGGACTCTGAAAATTCCGGAAGAACTCCAGCAATACACCTCTGATCAGATTAAACAAAGAGGCTAGTTCTTCTTGGAGAGAAACCTAACTGAGGTCAATGCTTCTTGGGTAAGAGAGTTTTACTGCAATTACTTCAAAACTTCCCTAGATGCAATGAACCTAAGAGGGAAGCAAATACTGGTCACTTAAGAGGCCATTGAGGATATTCTGAAGCTTCTGCCTAAATCTGATCAGCCAGATGGTTATCAAAAGGCTGAAGAGGACATGCGTTTCATGAAGTTTGACTGGGATGCCGTCAAGGCAAGGATAGCCCTTGAACCGACTGTTCCATGGGTCATGGGTCAGAACACCACCATGCCTAAGGGAATCAAGCAGATTTACTTAAATGATGAGGCTCGGCTATGGCATCAGATCCTGAGCAACTTTGTTATGCCGAGTACCCATGAGACGGAGCTACCTGCCGCTATGATCACCCTCCTATGGTGTATGATGGAGGGTAAGGACCTGTACCTGCCACGCTTCATCCGGTACTACATGGCCAGGGTCCACATCCGTGGCACTCTCCCCTTTCCATATCTGATTACATAGCGAGGCCGTCGAGCTGACGTGCCTTGGGAGGATGCTGATGAGAAGCCATCTGCTGCAGAATGCAAGAAGATTATCCCTCACAGTAGGAACTTTCTGGCTTTGGGCTACAGACCTCCATTCTTCACAGCTTCTAGTGAGACAGCCACACCGTCTGCTGGCCCCTCTTCCTCTACAGCTAGCCCAACTACCCCTACTACCACCACTGCACCTCCACCTGCCTTAGAGCCAGTTTATCACCTAGTACACCGCCTGTTTCAGCAGCTAGACCAGATGGAGCGCCGCAACCAGCGCCGATATGAGAGATCTGAGCGGCAGGAAGCGACGCTATGAGCACCTGAAGCTGATGATCTGTTCTGGCAGCGACATCCCTTCCGAGCCTGACACACTATCAGAGCCATCTGAGGAGGAGGCGGATGATCACAAGACAGAGACCCATCCACAGAGAGAGGCTGCGTAGGCAGGCACGGAGCAGGCTACATCACCGCAGGAGGCCCCACCTCAGATTCAGGCTGCAGACCCAGAGATCCCTATTCAGTTAGCACCTCCTCTGTAGCAGGCAGATCCTCAGACTACCGCCACAGAGACTCTGGCTACCCATCCTTCCAGTGATGACACCCCTTCACACCCTGCTTGAGTGATCATCAGGAACGATGCTTCATTTTAAGTGTGGGGAGGTCGCCATCTCTGGCATATTTTTCTTGGTGAACCACTACAGACTCTTTTTATTTTATTTTGTTACTTTTCTGTATTTTTCTTTTTATTTTTTATTTTCTCAGTACTTATACATTGCTATTTTCATGTATTTTTACTATATTTCTGCATGCTGCACTCTAGTTCATATTTTAGCCATTTAGTTTAGTTGCAATTCTAACTTATTAGTTATAGAAAATGTGGATTAATTTGTATAGTTTACCCTTTTTAGCATAAGATAACTTAGTCTAAATTGAAAATATAAAAAGAAAGTAAACTAGAGACTTTAACATAATAAAAACAATCCACACACCTTGTATATAGCATTACATGTTAGTTAGTTAACAACATTTCATCAAGGAGAAACACTAAAACTTTAAAGCCACCTTAAGATTTACATTGAGAATAATGGGAACTCTTAATTTTTTACTTGCATGACATATATAACTGATATATGATTTTTGAGTTAGAGAACACACAGCCTGTGAGTTTTGAGCTTAATTGTATGGTTACATTCAAACTATAATCTTTATTCCTGTGTGTTCCGCCTTTCTTTTTTATTCTGGTGTTCTTTACTTTGTTTTAATCTATATGTCCGATTATAGAACATAGATACATAACAAGAAAGTGATTGAGGCCATTGTTTGATTCTAGCTCACTTATCCCAAATTAGCCTACCTTTTACATCACCCTTGTTAGCCCCCTTGAGCCTTTAAATTCCCTCTTATTCTATAAACCACAATACTAGCCTTAAGCAGAAAAATAAAATAAAAATCCCAAGTTGAATCTTTGGTTAGCTTATGATAGAAAGTGTGTATTGTTTAAAGTGTGGGAAACCTATTGGGAACATGGATGATAAAAACAAAGGGTAGAAAGTTAAAAAGAATAAAATAATTCAAAATAAAAATTTTGGGAAGCATGCTCATGTGAAATCAAAATAATTGAACTACCATGTGCATTAAAAAAATTTTATTTTTTAGTATTTGAATAAAGGGGATACAAAAGAATTCCCCAAATGCAAAATAAAGCAATGCACATGGGACAAAATTTAAACTAATGCATGAGCATGTAACATCAAAAGTGGGAAATTTTGGGTGAATAGGTAAAGAAATTCTTGCCTTACAAAGTATGTATGTTAGGTGAGATCTTAGACTAATCAAGGATTCACTTATTAGCTCACTTAGCCTTATACATATACCCTTACCTTTACCTTGGCCCCATTACAACCTTAATTAAAGACCTCATGATTTTTGTATGCCTATATTCTATAATTGTTGATTGATTAGATGAAGAACAAAGTTATAGAAAGTAAGGATAAAAAGAAGAATAGAGTGATTAACCCAATAAACACTGAGTGACTAGAGAGTAAACACAAAATCCAGTGAGGGTTCAATAGCTCATCAACATATATCTCTGCTTTAATTGTTAATTGTCTTGCAAGTTTATAAAATATTTTTCTTTCCCATCTCAATTGTAAAAGTGCTTTATCATTATCTAAGGTTTGGCTATGCATATATGATTCCTTGAGAATGTGAATTAATTTAACTACATGTAAGTTTTATATACAAGTGAATAACAATTAGAATTGCATAATTCATTTAGGTAGTTGCATTTAGAATAGATCGCATTGCATGAGATTCCACCACTTTAACCTTACCTTACTCTTTATCTTGGATTTAGCATGAGGACATGCTATTGTTTAAGTGTGGGGAGGTTGATAAACCCATATTTTATGATATATTTTGTGCTCAATTTAGGTGATTTATTCAATCCTTCACTCACTTATTCATGAAAATTGCATGGTTTTGCTTTCCCTTCCTTATTATATGATGTATGTGAAAAAAAACATGTTTCCTATGCTTTAAAAGTAATTATTTTTAATTACCCTTTATTTCCATTCATTGCCGTGATTCGTGTGTTAAGTAGTTTCAGATCTTCTAAGGTAGGAATGACTTAAAGGATGGAAAGGAAACATACAAAAATGGAAGGAAAGCACAAAACAGAGTTTTTGGAGAAACTGGCAGTGATGCGACCGCGTAATTGACGTGATCGCGCGCCTTAAGCGAAATGCATATGACGTGGACGCATGACTAAAGCGACCGCGTGATAAGGAAAACTCCAGATGACGCGACCGCATGACTCACGTGGACGCATGACAGAGGCCACGCACCAGAAGTTACAGAAAACGCTTCTAGCGATTTCTGAAGCCCTTTTTGGCCCAAATTCAAGTCCATAAGGCACAAATCATAGGTTATAAAGTGAGGGAATGCATCCATTCGAGGAGAGTCTCCAATTATTCACTATTCATGATTTAGATGTAGTTTTTAGGGAGAGGTTCTCTCCTCTCTCTCTTAGGATTAGGATTTAGGATTTTTCTTACTTTCATGATTACCCCTTTTTATTAGGTTCAACTTTCCTTTTAATTAATTATTTTCTCAATTTGACTTATGAACTTTTCTATGTTACAGATGATTCTTTTAATTAATGTTATTTGAGGTATTTCAGTTTATTATTGCTCTCTTTTATTTATGTTACTATTGCTTCCAATCTGAAGACATTTTTATTCGAATAGATCTACTTTTTCCCTTTTGGTCTTGGTTAAGAAATCAGTAACTCAGGAGTTATCAAACTCAACATGATTGATAATTGTTACCCTTGCTAATTGAATTGAACTTCAATAATCCTAATCTTTTCTTAGGAAGTAACTAGGATCTGAAGATCAAACTAATTAGTCGCTTGACCTTCCCTTGCTTTAAGTAAAGGTTAGCTATGTGGAATTAAGATTCAATTTTCATCATCATTTATAAGGATAACTAGGATAGGACTTCCAATTTCTCATACCTTGCCAAAAGTTTATTTTACAATTATTTATTTATTTTACTTGCCATTTAAATTACTTGTTCCTCATCTTCAAAACCCCAAATTACAATCTTCATAACCAAGAATAAGAACATATTTCCCTGCAGTTCCTTGAAAAGATGACCCGAGGTTTGAATACTTCGGTTATCAATTTTTAAGGGGTTTGTTACTTGTGACAACCAAAATGTTTGTACGAAGCGATTTCTGTTGGTTTAGAAACTATATCTACAACGCGACTATTTTTATAAAATTCTTTACTAGCAAAAATCCTAACGTCAAGTAGACTCCCAACTTGACTTGGGAGTTGATTAAAAGGAGACCCTTGAGTTGGAATACTCAAGAGTAATTGGGAACTGGAAGAGTTTGGCTGGCTCTCTAGTCATTAACACTAATCCTTCCATAGGAGAAGATTAGGACTTGTGAATTGGGGCTGGTTCAGTTGCTTGACTTTTCTTTATTTGGTAAGGGATGACTAAGTAGAAATAACAACCTATTACCATTACACTTGGGAAAATTCAACAAGTATAGAACTTTCAATTAATCTTCTCCCAGTCAAGGCTTTTCATTTTAAACATATAAAACCCCTTGTTAATTTCTAGTGCTTTAATTTACAATTATTTTAATTTCCCGTTCTCCAACCCTAAAAATTCTCAGAAAATTCCTGACTAATAAAATAGCACTCTTTTGTCAACTCGTTGGGAGACGACCTGGGATTTCTACTCCTAGTATTTTTTATTCTAAATTTGTGACAACTCTTTTAAATTGATAAGCAAAATTTTCATCGGTTAAGAACTGTACTTGCAATGCTGTTCTTATTATAATTTCTTAATCGGCATATTTTCCACATGTCAGCTTCCAACTTGGAAGGAATGAGCATCTAGAAATCAATAGAGAGATCAACAACAGAGGATGTGCACTCTTGTGCAACCCACCATGGAAGGTGGTGGAGAGCTTGGTTAGAGAATTCTATGCCAATGCAGTGCCACAACCTGGGCAACCTTATGGCTATCTAAGTTATGTTAGGGGGAAAGCTATTGACTATAGCCCCTCCAACATAAATAGAATGCTGATGGTGAAGCAAACAAACTCCACCCGGAGCTTTGAAGAGAGGATAAAGCAACAAGATCCTGGCTTTAAAGAGATCCTGAATAAGATTTGTGTATTGAATGTGCAGTGGATAAATGACAAAAATGGGAGGTCTAATAAAGTAAGAAGAAGGGATTTGAGCCCCCAAGATAGAGGGTGGCTGGATTTTGTGAAAAGGTCTCTCAACCGAATATCCAACACTTCAGAAGTGACATTGGAAAGAGCTGTACTCATATACAGCATATTGAAGGGAAAAAATATCAATATTGGGGAGATGATTGCTAACAATATCAATAGGGTGCTGAAAAGTACCAAGGATAGCACAAGGTTGGCCTTTCCAAGTATCATCCAAAGGCTGTGGGATGAAGCTGGGGTCAAGAAGATTATTGATGAAGTGCTGGTGGACCAAGAGAAGCCTATAATTGCCAAGAAGATGGCCAGAGTGGTGGCTGTCAACCCACTTCAGAGAGCAAGGGAGCACAGAGCTCATGTTCATGAGCCACAAGGTCCACCACACCAAGAAGAAGAAGCTGAAGATCAACCATAATACCTACCACTTCCACCACCACCATATACATAATTTCCTGAAGGTTTCAATTGGGAGCAAATGCAAGGAGACATTCATCAGATGAGGAGAGACATACACCACTTGAGAGAAGATGTCAACCAATTCAAAGAGCAACAACAACAATGGGATCAAATGCAAGAGAGCATACAACAACTCCAAGGAAGCTTGGAGTACATGAAGGAGCAACAAGGCCAATTCAACTGGGGAGAAATAAAAAGTTGTCTTTACTCGGTAATGGAGCAATAACAAATCCAGCAAGGGAATTTGGCCGAATTTAGAGCCCTTTTTGAAGCCAGAACCATAGCAAGAAGGTAATATGACTGCTATGCACAAGCAAAGCTGAACCACTTGTGCAATGTGGCAGCGGATATGAATCTCAAATATCCATCATACATGCAAAAGATGGAAGAACTCTGTGCGACGCAGGAAGAAATAGTAGGTAAACACATAGAGGCTGAGAGGACCTACATGAGAAGGCTGAGACTTTGGAAGCCTAAAGACACCAAGGCACAAGAAGGATCCTCAAAGAAAAATGGTGATGACTCCTCCTCCAAGAAGAAAGACAAGGGAAAAGGGCCAATGAATTGAAGCTGCTCCAAGAATCAAAGGTTGTTGAGTCCCATGGTTGATAATCTCAAGTTTTCTTATTTTGAATTTCTGTTAAGTAGTTTGATAATAGTTGCAGTGCTAGGATAGTTGCTTTAATTTTCCTTATGCTTAATCTATTTATGAGTCCTTTGTGCTTTGACTTTAATTTTAAAGAAAGAAAATGCAATGTTGTTTAAGTCTCATGATCATCAAATAAAAGAATAGTTTGTTTCCATAAGAGTCTATGGTGAGTTGTGTAAAAACAAGAGTAAAAGAGACTAAGACCAAGTGAGATTATTCAAAACTAAGAGAGAAAGAATTAAGTATGAGACCTTGAATGAATCTGGAAGAAAATAAGCTATGATGAGCAACTAAACTTAAGAGATATGACAAGTAGAGGCCAAGGATGTCCCTTGAATATCCATAGAACCAAGAAGTAGTAAGCAAAAAGATCCAAGGCTCTGAGCATCAACTACTAGGATGGAAGAAAACATTAAATAGCTCAAAAGAGTTAGAAGTCCTAGTAGATGCTTGTGGTGAAGATGTGTCAAGAAGAGAGACCTGGGCAAGTAAATTCTTAGGAGTGTTTCAACACCTAGTACCCTAAAACCAACTGGTTTGGGAGTGCTAATTGAAAGCCTAACTAAAGGGTCGTCTTGAGACAAATATTTAGAGTCGTGGTCAATGAAAAAGGAGAAGTAAAAATGAAAGAACAATCAAAGAAAAGAAACAATTCTTGCTACTTCAAGCTGACAATCAATAGAAGGGGGTCCTAAGGAAAACACTTGGAAGAATCCTCAAGAGTCTAGGAGTTCATTATGACATTAAATTAATAAGATTCATGCATGAGTTAACACTTAGTTCTATCCTTGGTAATGAATGCATCTTTCTAAGGTCAAGTTTCAATCCAATTAAGAATGACTCACATTGATTTGCTTGGGACAAGCAAAGCTTAAGTTTGGTGTTGTGATGACTTGCATCATTTACCCTTTTTTCTTATCTAAAAAGGATCATAAAAGAGCATAATCTCATTAAATCATTGTAATTCATGAACTAATTGATGAATATTATGGTATATTGCTTTGAAATGGATTTGTGCTGAATTTTAGGTAAAAAAGAGCAACAAAAAGGGAAGAAAACAACAAAATAAAGCTGGGCGTGTGAAACTGGCGTGCCAGTTGGAACAAACGCCATGAAAGTATGTGGGCGTGACACGCCAATTGTATTTTCCAGAGAAGGTTCTCAAAGCTTTACATTGGGCGTGGCACGCCAAGAGTCAGGCGTGGCACGCCAGTTACATTTTCCAGAGAATAAAGCTGAAAGCCACAAAAGGGGGCGTGGCACGCCAACTCCATTGAACACCATGGGGCGTTGACGTTAGGCATTTATCGACGATCTAGATTTCCAGAAAAATAGAATTCCATCGTTGAAAGTGTAGTCTAGACTAACAATTAACACCCAAATCAAATATTCCAATTCAAAACAAAATATAACCGAGAGTCTTTCAACCTCGGATCGTTCTCCATAGGAATAAACTATGATATGTATACTAAAAGAAAATGCAATGCAACAATTAAAAACACTCCAAACATCTACAAGAATGTAATAAAAGAACACAAAAAAAAAACGAAAGTGCAAAGTGTTCGGAAAAGGAATTTATACCCCGAAAATGACGAATCTTCCCCCACACTTAAGCGTTGTACGGTCCTCCGTGCACGAACACGATCCGGGGAGAACGTCTCTCAAGAGCTCCACCTTCGGTTGGTGGATGCGGGGGCTCGGGTTGTGTGGAAATCGCCAAGTCTAATGTGTGCTCGGCATCTCCATCGTCGGTTTCCTCCTCCTCTCCCGGCTCCTTGCCTTCATGTCTCATCCTCAAAAAGAGTGAATAAAGTATAATTAGGAATCATAGGGCAAGTAGCACAAAAAGGTAAAGGAGAGAGTAAATAAGCATCTAATTGAGGAAGCTTGCATAGTGGTGTGGAATATACGCAACGGCCGATTAAAGTGGCATCCACACAATGAAAAAGTAAGAATGAGTTCCTCAATTAAATGGCCTAAGATGCAAGCAATGAAGGAGCATCAACTAAGCACATGCAAACTTAGGCAAGTACAACAAAAGTGAATTGAATGTAGAAATTATTGGATATTGAAGTTGTGCAAGTGAAAGCGCAAGTTTAATATAAAATAGCACAACCAACAATAACTAATGCAATGACGAAGAGAACCACCTATTCATCCATAAGAATAATAAAATAATCACATGGAAAGGTGCTTGCTATAAAAAGTGACAAGTCTTCATAAGAATCAAGTCGAGTCACCTCAAACAAATGCAAAGCATTAACAAGGAGTAAATACCTCGTGATGTGATTATATTGACTTAAAAATCATGATGAACAAGCAATTCAATTTAATTCACTAAATTCAATATGTACTTGTTAAAAATTACACCAATTAAGAGTCAAAAAGTCAATTTCTAAGTCAATTTGGTGTTAGCAACTCAAAGCATTAAACAACAAGCACATTATTGAAAATATAACCATTCAACGGTGCATAATTCTTAATTAGAATGCCAAACAACGATATAGTCCAACACATATGGTTGCGACATTAAACAAAAAGTTCATCTAGGCATTATGTCAAACACATGGGGTGTAGTGCACATATTCATCAATTCAAGCAAAAATTCAAACATCAACAACCCATCAATTAAAATTTGAACACTTGCAACACCAACAGACAAAGCAGTAAGCAAAATTTAAACTAAATAACCGAAGTTAAATAAAGAAAATAGAAATTAAGCAAGCAAATAAACATAACAAAGAGGATTAAAACAAGAAAATTGTAGAGGTGAAGAATAGGAAAGAAAGGGATAGGCAACAGTGGCACTTGTGTTAACCACTGCGAAGCTCACGGCGATGGAACTTCGCCGGAGAAGAAAAGAAAGAAAGAAGAAAAAGAAGGAAGAAAGAAGAAATACAAGAAAGAAAGAAAAGAAGAAGAAAGAAAGAAATAGAGAAGAGAGAAAAGACCTGTGCAGAAGCACAAGGTCGCGTGCAGATGCACGCAAGGAAGAAAGGGGGAGTATGCGCGCGCACAGAAGTGTGCGAGCACTGCGAATAGAAGATGCATCACAGCCTGTGCGGGCGCACAAGGGTAGTACGGCCGCATAGAAGGACATCACGTTCAGACGTACAAAGGGTGCGTGCGCTGCGACCAGAGAGATTGCCAAGGTCTGTGCGGGCACACACAGCTATGCGCTCGCACAAGTGGCCCTTCTTTTTTTTAAAAAGGTAAAAAAAGGACCATGTGTGCGTTCGCACAGGGTGGTGTGCGGTCGCATAGAAGGGAAAAAGGGTAGTGTTCCCACGCACAAGCTGTGCACGTGCTGGGAACAGAGGGGGTGTTTAAAGGTGTGAGTGCGCACGTATCTGTGCGCATGCACAGGAGCTGAAAAACAGGGGAACTGTGCGGACACACAAGGCTGTGCGCACGCATAGGTCTCTGTTCCTACAACAAAAATTTTGCCTTTAAGGCATCAATCTTGACATCCAGAACAGGTTTTCAGGTCCCAAATCATCACAAAATTCCCAAAAACACATTATTTTACCAAAATCACTTAACAAACATCAAAATAAATCTAACCAACCAAGCAATATAGCTAATTATTCATGAAACAAAAGGTAAAAGAGAGAAGGTTAGAAGGATATTACCATGGTGGGGTGTCTCCCACCTATCACTTTGGTTTATAGTCCTAAGTTGGACTTGGCAAGGAGATCCTTGTTAGGGCGGCTTATGCTTCCACTCCTCCTTGAATCTCCAACCATGTTTGCTATTGATTCGATCTCCGGGGTCCCGAATGAATTGCATCAACCTCTTAAGAGACTTCAAGCTAGCAACTAGGATCTTTAAGTATTGATTCTTGAAATATATGCCCGGATCCCATACTTGAGTTCCTCTATCACCATTGATATGCTTGTGCACTCTCCGGAATTCACTACATTGACTCTTGCACCATAATTGAGCTCCAAATATTTGGTTGGCACCTTGGATGAACTTCCCATTTCTTGGCCAATCAATATTCTTCTCTTCACCATCCACTACCCTAAGAAAGATTCGAAGTTGACTATCCATTTCTAAAACGGCATATTGATGTGGGTCTAGAAATCTTGTTGGAGAAGTCTTCACCCACTAAATTCGTTCTTGCACAACTAACTTCACTTCTTGGCAACTATTATCTTCCTCAACCTCTTTTGAATCCTCTTCATCATCACTCAAGTAAAAAATTGGAGGTTGTGTGAAGTCCACATCAACATCTCCTTTCAAACTTAATAATGGAGGTTCATGAAGGTCATAGAAGGAATTACTCAAGTTGGACAAAAAATCTTGAATAATGGAATCCTCTTGATCAATTCCTACCCACTCTTCATTTATCTCCTTTTGCACTTCATGTTGTGATTTAACATCTTCTTCTTGATTTTGCAATTCTTCTTTCACTCCACACTTTCCACTTGGTCCCATACATTCATCCACTAGAATTTCTTGCTTGTGGCATGAACACAATGAAGCTAAATGACCCAAAGCTTTTGCTAAGGTAGACATGACTTGCTCTTGCTTCTTTCGGAACTCTTGTTGTTCTTGAATGAGCATGAAAAGTACTTCTTGTGTGGCTTGATCCATATATGAAGATGAAGGTCAAGGTGATGAAGGTTGACAATGAAACTCATGAGGGTTAAGGTGTTGGTTTTGTATGTAGTGAGGGGATGGTGTATAAGATTGGTGACTATAAAGGTGAGTGTTTGGGTTCCATTGGGGTGCATTGTGGTGATGGTGGGAAAAAGTCATAGAAAATATAAATAAAAACCTACTAGAAAAAGCAAACAACAACCAAAAAGAGCTATTTACACTATTAACATATTCATAACAACCAAAAGATATAACACCGTTTGCATTCCCCGGCAACGGTGCCAAATTATACGTTAGGCATTTATCGACGATCTAGATTTCCACAAAAATAGAATTCTATCCTTGAAAGTATAGTCTAGACCAACAATTAACACCCAAATCAAATTTTCCAATTCAAAACAAAATATAATCGAGAGTCTTTCAAACTCGGGTCGTTCTCCCTAGGAATGCAAATGAAATGTTACGCCTTCGGTTGTTAAGGGTGATAAAAAGGGGGGTTTTGTGCAATCAAATAACGAAAGATTAAAGGAACTAAGCAATAAAAAAACCAAGCAATGACCAAAATTGGAATTAATGCAAGTAAAGGGAAACAAGATCAAAACTAGTGAAAATGCTATAAATGAAATAAGAGCCTTGACTTGGGAATGAGGATCCAAGGAATCCTATCATCGCCACAACCACAACTATGGTAATTATGATGAGTCAATCTCGCCTAGTCAACCCCAACCATTGAGGAGTAAGTCAAGCAAGCATAATTGACCTTAATCCATAAGTCCTAACTAACTTACCAAACTAGTTGATAAAAGGCTAGCGTCAATGGAAACAAGAGCCAACTAACTACCCAAGAATTACCACTAAATGTTGGACATTATGACTCTAGTATCCTAAAGACTCAAACCACAAGCCAAGGTAGGAAAATCTACTCAAAATCTAGAGTTGGCATTTTCACAAACACCTTGTGTTCATGAAAGTAAAGCATGGAAAATTGCAAAGTAAAATGGAAAACTATAACCAACTATCAACAAAACCAAACATAGACAAGCAATCAAACATAAAGGAAGCATGAAATGTAACATTCATCAATCAAAACTTCAAGAAACACAAAATTGCAATATGAACAAAGTAACTTGAACCAAAAGAAAGTGAAAGTAAAAGTTCTTGAATAAAGAGAAAATTGAGAGTACTTACAATTGAAGAAGTAAAAATCCAAAATCAAAGCTTGCTATAAAATGCTACAATGGAAATGAAAATTAAACCCTAAGAGAGCAATGCTACAGTACTCCTACTCCTACTCCTAATTACTCTCTAAAACTATCTAAGTGAGCCCCCTCCCCCTTTTGTTATATGTTGATTCCCCCTTATATAGCACTCCAAATTCAGCTCCAAGCCTTCAAAATTTGGGCCAAAAGTCCTCAGAAAACGCACAGCACGAGTTTCATTAACAAAATCATGTGCAGGGACCTATGCGGACGCACAGATGTGTGCGTCCGCACACTCGGCTGAAAATTGACATGTGCGTACGCACAGGTGCTTGTGCGCATTCACACTTCGCTCTGTGTGCTTTTCCTTATTTTCTTCATGTTTTCTCCCTTGTACATGCTTTCTTCCACTTTTAGCCATCCATTCTTGCTTAAATGACCTGAAATCACTCACGAAATAGATCATGGCATCGAATGACACAAAAGTGGGATTAAATTATTCTATTAAAGCACAAAATTGCATGTTTTCACATTTAGGATCAATTTGGGGACAAAACACAAAAGTATGCTATTTTGGTGCTTAAGTGTGAGTTCATGTGCTAGAATCCATCCAAATTGAGTCAAAATATATCATCAAATATGGAGTCATCAATTCCCCCACACTTAAACTATAGCATGTCCTCATGCTAAACCAACAAGAAAAACAATCAAGAGGGGTTCAACTTATTAAATGCAACTACCTATATGCATGCAAGTATATTATATACTATTTATATCTATCTATCTATCTATCTATCTATAGTATCTATATGAAATTGGTGAAAATAAACGATCAAATTGAGTCTTACCTATTTCTTGTTTTCTTTTTCAAAAATTTTTCAAAACCTTTTCTTTTCTTTAGTAATCTTTGTCTTTTATTTGAGTCTTATGTCAATCTTTAAGTTTGGTGTCCCATCTGTTTTATCCTTTTCTTTAAATTTTTGAAGGTGTTCTTATTTTCCCTTTTTTATATTCGAATTATTCTTGGTTATTTTCCTTGTTTGATTTCAAAAATTTTAAGTTTGGTGTCTTTTTATGTTTTCTTGCTTATTTTCGAAAAATTTGAATCCTTGATCCTAAAAAATTTAAGTTTGGTACCTCTTTGGTCTTTCTTGGTTTTTCTCTCCTTTGATTTTTTGAAAATCTGTTCTTGGTGTTATTCCTTATATTCGAATTGTTCTTGGTATTTTTCTTTGTCATTTTGTGTTTTTTCTCCAAAATTTTCGAAAATTATAGCCTTTAATTTAAAAAATTTTTAAGTTTGGTGTCTTTTAGTGTTTGTCTTTCTAATTTTTCAAATATCAAAAGTTCAAAAATTCAAATTTTAAACTTTCTTGTTATCTTTTCAAATCTTTGTTTTATCTTTCTCTTTAAATTTAAAATTTTATCTTATCTTATTTTAATTTTAAATTTAAAAATCAAATCTTTTCAAAAATCAAATCTTTTTCAAAATTCAAATTCTTATCTTAACTTAATTCAAATTCAATTTTCAAGCATCAAGATTTCAAAATTAGAAATTTTAAAATTCAAAATTTTCAAAATTCAATTTTCAAATTTTAAATTTCAAATCTCAAAATTCAAAATTCAAATTTCAAATTTTAAAATCAAATCTTTTTCAAATCTTTATCATATCTTATCTTTTCAAATCTTCATCTTATCTTTTTCTTTAAATTTAAAATCTTATCTTATCTTGTCTTAGATTCAAATTTTAAATTTCAAAAGTAAAAAAATTTTCAAAATTCAAATTTTAAAATCAAATCTTTTCAAATCTTTGGTTGACGTCCTCTTTCCAACTTTAAATTTTCAAAATCAAATCTTATCTTATCTTTCAAATCTTTTTGAAAATTCAAATTTTAAATCTTATCTTTTCAAATCTTTTTCAAATATTTTTCGTATCTTTTTCAAAATCTTCTTTTAAATTTTCTCCTTTTAATTTCAAAATCAAATCTTTTATTTTATTTTATTTTTTATTTTTTATTTTTTTCAAATCTTGTTAATTAGTTAGTTACTTGTTTTATCTTTTATTCTCCTTTCTCTTTTTCAAAACTTCCTAACTACTTTTTCTTTCTTCTTTTTCGAAAATCCCCTCTTTGATTTTAAATCTTGTTAGTAATTGGTTGCCATATCTTTTCTTATCTTTTCTTTTCCTATTTTTTGAAATTTTTTAATTATTATTTATTATTTTCTAATTAGTTTTTATTTTGATTATTTATTTTCAAAAAAAAATTTGAACCCATCTCTTCCTCTACCTCCATTTTTCTTGTCTTCTCAAGACATCTCACTGGAAGTACTCTATACTTTGATATAGAGATACCTACTTTCCAATTTCCTTGTATCTTGACTGAGTGCATAAGAACAGAAAGAGTTCACCATGGACCTAAATGGGAATGAACAGTTTAGAAGAACTTTGGGATCTTATACAGCCCGCACTCTTGACTTCTATGGAAGCAGCATTTGCATACCTCCTATTGGAGTAGCTAACTTTAAGCTCAACCCACAGTTAATCATTCTGCTACAGCAAAACTACCAGTTTCAGGGACTTCCTCAAGAAGAGCTCACAGAATTCCTTGATAAATTCTTGCAATATGCTGACACAGTGTACACTGATGGAGTAGACCAAGATGTCTACAGGTTATTGCTCTTTCTATTTACTATGAAAGGTCAAGCAAAGTGGTGGTTGGATAATCAACCCAAATCAAGCTTGAAAACATGGAGTCAGTTGGTGGATAAGTTTTTGAATCAATACTTTCCACCAAAGAAGCTAACCCAGTTAAGACTGGACATTCAAGGCTTCAAACAAGGAGATAATGAATCCCTTTATGATACTTGGGTGAGATACAAGATGATGCTATAAAAATGCCCTACTGAAATATTTTCAAAATAGGTAAAGTTAGACATCTTCTATTATGGACTCACAGATATGGCTAAGATGTCCTTAGACCATTTTGCTGGTGGTTCAATCCACATGAAAAAGACAATTGAGAAAGCTCACGAGCTCATTGAGATAGTTGCCAACAATCAGCATCTGTACTCATCTAATGAGACTCTTATGAAAGGAGAGATTAAGACAATGTCCACTAAGTCAAACCCTCCTGAGAAAAGTGAGTCATTAACCTAGCAAATGCACTCCCTTGTACAATAAATATTGAAATTTCAAGAGATACTATAAGATGCCCGAGCCTCTAACAGAACTATAGAGGCATAGTTGAGTCAAACTAGACAGCACTTATCTGAACAGATAAGAGAAGAGTGTCTGGCCCTCATTAGTACCAAGGAGGCTGAGCCTAAAATGGTACACACTGTTGAGGAACTAAATGAAGAAGAGACACAAGAAGAGGCTGGAAGCACATTGTTGCACGCCCCTCTTATGGGAAGAAAGCTTGAAGTACCACTCCCTCAGATTCCCCAAAAAGAGACAAAGGATGAGCACTACTCATAATCCTTGGAAGGATATGAAAAGCTACAGTTCAATATTTCTTTTGCTGAGGTTTTGGAGCAATGGTCTCTATCTAATGGAAGAAACCTCTCTAATGCTGAGAGAGGCGAATTAGTGATGAGGTTACAGAAGGATTACATGATTATCAAGGTCTTTCAACCTCCACTACCCCCTAACAAAGGAGGTACTGCCATGCAGAGTTCAATACTGAAGCCTCCTCCCTTGGTAAAAACTCATACAGTTTTTCCAGATATCAAATTTAAGTTTGATGTTGGGCAGTCACCACCCACCAAGGGGGAAGGTCCAAAGAGGAATATGCATAGGGAATGGAGAAACAATACAACCCCTACCCTAGCAAACAAGGAGAATCAAGCTCACCACACTAAAAGAAAGTTTGTTAGGAGGAATTCAAATCTCAGGGTACTAATCTCCTCCTCTTCTCCTATGGAGTCATTTCTGTTAACCAACTGGAAGAAGAAGAAGAAAGTTAGCAATCGAATGTCAAGCTAATGACATTGAAGAAGCACTTGTTGGGAGGCAACCCAACCATGAGTAGAGTATTTCTGTCCTTATTTCTTTTGTTTATTTTCCTTTGAGTTTATTTTAGTTTATTTTTTGAGTTTTCTGTTGCTTTTTATTGTTTGTGATCATGTGTAGTGGTTAGAACAGAAACAAAAACAGTCAGAGCTAGTAACAGAACACCCTGGAGCAGAGACCTTGCTGGCATTGAATGCCAGACAAGGGGGCCAGAGTGGGATTCAACGCCCATGAGGAGTAGCAAAGATGGCGTTGAATGCCAGCCAGGGAGCACACAGTTGGCGTTCAACGCCAGCTAGGGAGCATGAAGCTGGCGTTCAACGCCAGCCAGGGTGTAACGACCCAATTTTCAATATGTCTAGATCATACCAAAAACTGAGCGCTACCAATTTGTCTTCCTAATTATTATCTATTATTTATCATATGAGCCTGATTCGTTGTTAAAAATGTAGTTAACTTGCAGGGTATGTTTTTTTTTTGAAAATGTTTAGATTAATAGATGGAATCTTTCATAATCAATTCACAACTGATAACAGATAAAACAGTTATAAACAACCACACATAAATACATCACAAGCAGTCAACAACATTCAGTGATCCAACCTTTATTTAAGTATAGACTTTTAATTAGGACACCCCTACATATAGCTAGATAATTACTACATATATATACATATAACATCCCAAGCCTTGACCTGTTCAAGAAGTCCCTAAGCTGGCACCCAGGCTAGTCTAGACTTTATACTCGCCTAGTCCCTCTAGACTACTAAAGTGAGGGAAAGTACGTTCTAAGTCTTCAAAACTCGAGTTAGGTCGTATGTCATTAAAAGGTGGAAGGCCGTCTACTACTCCTCTGCAGGATCATACGTCGTAAAAGAGCGTCTCTTTAGTATTTCATCAAGTAGCCACATAACAGGAGTCTCGTATACAGGATTTAGGTCAAAGTTTGCATACAAATGGGGTGCAGACGATGGGTGGTCTCACAGTATATACATATAAATAGAGAATGAGATTCACCCTAGACTCAGAAGACTACCTAGAGCGGAATTCTTTTTGTGAACGGTCATCAGTGAACTATGGAAGGGTACTCATACTTCCATCTGAAGGGAGAATGGAGAGAGAAGGGTTAAGAACTGGAAAGTTCTTAGTAGGGCCGGGGTTATTAGATAAGTTCATTAATTCTGTGTTGTTTAGCAGACGAATAGCAAAATACAAAAAAGCAGTAAATAGAAGAAACAAATAAATAGAGAAAATAGATAAAACAGAAAGCAAAACACGAACGAAAGAATACAAGAAAATAAGACACAGACACAGATAATAGAATACAAACAAACAAAGCATACATTCATTCAACAATCATAACAGAGGAAATGCACAACCAAGTATGATGCTTGTCTGTCCTATGTAGGCCATGAGCTCATGTGTCGGTTTACACCCTGCAACCCGACATTACCTAGGAACTAGTGCTAGATATGGCTTCCCATTGTGTCCTTCGTGCATACGTGTCGGTGGTTAAGAATACCACTCCTTCGTGACTACTGGCAATCGGCGCAAGGCTTGACTCCTTAATATACGCACAAAGGGAAACAATGATCCTCAGTTCGTGGGCGTCCCCGAGATCAACACACAAACAAAATACAATCCTCAGTTCGTGGGTTTCCCCGAGATCAATACACAACAAACACGATCCTCAATTCATGGGTTTCACCGAGATCAATACACAACAAACACGATCCTCATTTCGTGTGTTTCCCCGAGATCAAAGATTATCAACAGTTCATGGGTTATTCCCGTAATCAATGATTATCAATTCGTGGGTTTTACTGCTCTTCTCTCTTTATCTCTTTACTCTGCTCTGATTATTCTTTTCTCTTAGTCGCTTTACTCTAATCTTTTTATTCTTTTCTCTTAGTCTCTTTACTCTGCTCTCGTTTCCCGGTTTAACGTATGTATTTAAAGCTTATGTAAATTTTGGTATGAATAGATAGCCTGTCCCAAGTATAGGTTCATTAAGTCTATACTGAAACAGTTTAACTTTTCATATTATACCTAGCCCTAGGCGCAACTCAAGGACTAACTATGTTGCTCTAGTTCGTTCACTAATCTCTATCTGTTTTTCTGTCATTAAAACTTTACAGACTTTTCTTTGGTTTTTATCTTTTCTTTAACTCTTTATCTTTGCCTTACTAATATATTATTACCACTCCCTAACTTTCTTATGAAGGTAATTATGAGATTCTACGCTTAAAGTTGTCTTTCTAAAGCTTTTACAGAAAACTGCCTTTTTCGTATTATTTTATTATTTTTATTAAAATATTATTTTCATTAAATATTATTATTTAATATTTTATTATTATTTATTATTTTATCATTAAATTTTTTAAAATTACGTCTTTTTAACTTTTAACCTTTAAAATTTACTTTTTACCACCCGTAACTTTTAATATTTCAACTTTAACCATCTTAACTTTTAGAAATTACAAAATAACCCCTCAAACACCAAAATAATTACAATCTTGCCATTTTTAAGATCTAAAAGGTGTTCTTCAATGTTCTTCATCACACTCAAAGTGTTCTTCGTGTTCCTCATAAATTCTTCAGATTCTTTCTCTGTTTTTACCCGTTTTTCAATCTTTTCAGCAACCGATTTTTACCAAAATTCATAATAAATTCCCAGCCACTAAAACCCCATATTTTTCACATGATTTTAACACAAATTGAACCTCAATTTAAGGGTTAGGGTTTTGTTTTCCAGCAGCCACAAGAATACAAGTTCATAGCTTGAATTTCATCAAATTTCATCAAATTTTCACCAAAATTTCAACAAGAATTACTCATATAAACAATCAATTTCAAGCACAGCCAAACCATATCATAATTACACAACTAAAACACAATCATTCAAGATTAAATTTGTCAAACCCAACTTGGTTTTGCTGCTCCTAATTCGGTTATACTTTTAGGTGGTCCTTAAGCACTTTTTCCTCCTAAATCACATCAAGAACAACTTTAAATCCAAAAATTCACAACTAACCAAATCTTACTCAACATGTTAGGAAGGAATTTCTCACCTTAAACTTCCTGGAAATTAACGTTTCTTGGCTCTCAAGTCAAGTTAAGCATGATTCCTAAGGAAGAACATCAAGAAAACACATGTTTAAGCATGTTTCCTTGAAAACCGAATTGAAGAGGGAGAGAGACAGTGATATCACCTTATTTCCAGCCTTTATATGTTATATGGTTATGTAGAGGAAGAAGAGAGGATCATTTTGGTGAAATCGGAGTTTTGATTTGAGTTTTAGTTCAGAAGAAATCAAGCTTTGAAGATTTAAGTGTCATGAAAGTTTCTCTCTTTTCTCTCTTCTCATTTTCGGCCAAAGGGAGTAAATTACCAGCCTTGGAGTGTCTTGGGGGTGTAAGGTGAGTTGTGATTGGTTGGCTTGAAGGTGGATTAAAATAATATAAAAATATCTCAGGTGTATAACTACTAAAACTAGATGTATCGGAACACTTGTAAAAACATCTCTAAAAATTATTTTCTGAGCTACTAGCATAAATGACACTAGTAACATATCTAATATGAGAATAGAACATGTATGATGAGGCCTTAGCAATGCTAAAGTCATCAAAGAGTGCTGGTGCAAAGCTACACCAGTAAATTGTGAACCCAGTTAAACCAATTTCCTGTTTTTAACTAAAACTGACCAGGTAACCTTATAATATCATTCAAGTAGCTTCTAATACTAATGTAATGATAATATTATACTGAATTGAGTCCGGTTTTTCAAACAGAGACTATTTACGAAAATTAGAATCAAAACTCCTAACCGATACGGTTCAAAAACTAGGTTCTTCGCGAGTGCGTTATCGAGCTTGCCTCAAAAGAGGTTCTATTTAAAGGATGACATAATGATAATGAAGATTGAGATGCTTGATGATATATTATAGGTGTTCTCTTTAGTGATCTTCCGGAGAAATCCGTGTCTTCAGAAAAGATCTTGTGTACTCGAAAAACTAGGTTGTTACACAGGGGGCAGAGTCATGGCGTTGAACGCCAGCCAGGGGCAAGAGATGGGCGTTCAACGCCCACAAGGGCCAGGGAATTCGAATTCTCTAGCCTCCCAGGACTAGTGGGTTCCATAGAAACTCCACATACCCCACCTAACTCTCTCATTCCCAATTGTTCATATTTGCTCGAGAATGAAAAAACTCTTAAGTTTAGTGTTGCAAAAGTTTTGCTTTTTGACTTTTACCACTCCTAAGTATGGCACCAAAGACTGGTGGAACCTTAAGGAAGAGGAAGGGAAAGGCACTTGCCTCCGCTTCCCTTACCTCATATGTTACCTATGCAATTCAGCCGGAATTCTCATAGAAGGAGACATCTCCATTAAGGAAGACAAGCCCATCACTAAAAGAAGGATGTAGGATGTTAGAGAGCCGGTACATGGACCACAGCAAGAACATGTGAAGCCGCCTCAACAAAAAAAATCCCTGAGATGCCTCAAGGATATATTTTCCTCTCCAAAAATTTTTTGGGACCAATGGCATACCTCTCTAGGAAAGTTAAGCTCCAACATGGACTAACTGAGGATGGGACATCAAGAGCACTCTTCCATCCTCCATGAAATAAGAGAAGATCAAGGAGCCAAGAGAGAAGAACAAAAGAGGCAGGGGCATGACATAAAGGAGATCAAGCATTCCATTGGATCCTCCAGATAGAATAGTAGCCGCCATCACTAAGTTGGATTCGTGCCCTTTACTCCCCTGTTGCCTATGTCATTTTTCCATGTATTTTATTTTATTTTATTTCAATTTCTAGTGCATGATCATCTGTCTTTATGTCTTAAAGTTATAAAATATTTCAAGCATCTATCACCTTGCTTAAAAGAAAATTTTAATTGAAAAAGAAAAGTAAGATGCATGAATTTTGAGTTTTATATTAAGAATAGTTCAATTATGTGATGTGGTGGCAATAATTTTGTTTTCTGAATGTATGAATAAACAGTGCATATTTGATGTTGGAATTTAAGAATGATGGTTCTTGAAAGAATGAGGATAAAAGTGAAGTATTATTGGTGATTTGAAAAATTCTAAAATTGATTCTTAAAGCAAGAAAAAGCAGCAAAAAGTAATAAAAGAAAAACATATGCGAAAAAAAATATAGCAAGTAGAAAAAAAAGAAATAAAAAGCAGAAAAAGACAATAGCTCTTTAAACCAAAAGGCAAGAGCAAGGATCCAAGGGTTTGAGTATTAATGGTTAGGAGGGCCTAAAAGAGAAATCTTAGCCTAGGCAGTTCAATTGAGCTGCTTCCCTAACTATATGCTTGTGGTGTGAAGGTGTCAAGCGAAAAACTTGAGACTGAGCAGTTAAAGTCGTGGTCCAAAGTGAAGAGTATGCTTAAGAACTCTAGACACCACTGGCTGGGGACTCTAGCAAAGCTGAGTCACAATCCTAAGGGGTTCACCCAATTAAAGTGTCTGTGGCATTTATGTATCTGATGGTAATACTAGAAAACAAAGTGCTTATGATCACGGCCAAGACTCTAAAGAAGATGTTTTCTTGAATAAAAAAGAACTTAACTAAGAGAATGAACAGTATCATCTGGAATCTGAGTTCCTAAAGATGCCAATCATTCTGAGCATCAATGGAAAGTGAGATGCCAAAACTATTCAGAAGCATAAAGCTACTATTTCTTTTTATTGCATCGTTCTATTTCTTTTTATCCTACTGTGTTTTTGGTTTCTTGGGGACAAGCAACAATTTAAGTTTGGTATTCTGACGAGCAAATATTTTATACGCTTTTTGGCATCATTTTCATATAGTTTTCATTATGTTTTGTTTAAATTTTATTATGTTTTCATAGGTTTTAGTGCAAAATTCACATTTTTGGATTCTACTTTGAGTTTGTGTGTTTTATGATGATTTCAGGTATTTTTTGGCTGAAATTGAGGAGCTTGAGCAAAAGTCTGATTCAGAAGTAGAGTAAGGACTGCAGATGCTATCAGGATCTGACCTTCGTGCACTCAAAGGAGCTTTTCTGGAGCTACAGAATTCTAAATGGTGCGCATTCAATGGATATGGAAAGATAACATCCAGGGCTTTCTAGAAATATATAATAGTTTATACTTTGCTTCAGAATTTAAGGCCCAAAACTAGCGTTCAACACCAGACACCAGCCCCATTCCTAGCGTCCAGCGCCCACCGGGGAGTAACTGCAGTTCAACACCCAAAAGGGGGTCCCTAGCCAATGTTCAACGCCCCTATGGGACACTAGCACGTGGGAGACACTCAAGCTCAGTCTAAACATTCATCAAGTGGGCCCCAGAAGTATATTTTCGCACTAATAGACTAGTTTATCATATTTATGTAATCCTTAGTCATTAGGTTAGTATATAGAGGAGAAGATCACCCTTGTTTAGGATCTTCTTCCTCCCCCATTCGAATACTTTACTACTTTTATATAGTATGAGTCTCTAAACCTCCTAGGTTAAGGTTAGGAGCTCTGCTGAGTTTTATGGATTAATAAAAGTGTTACTGTTCTATCTCAATTCGTGTTTGATTCTCTATTTTAAAATGTATCTTCGTTCTTCAACCTTATGAATGAGTTGAACTGGCACAAGGTTATCTCTATTCTACATGGGTTCAGTGAGCGTCTTTCATCAGATATCAATGAACCACTAGCTTGATTATACATCTCTTAGACTGCTAATCCATGACTTCGTTGGGGACTTTTCGAGACACCAGTTCAGCCGAGGTATGGGTAGATTAGGGTCTTTGTGGTAAAGGCTAGAACCAAAGGCGCAACATTCTCTGATCCGGAAGATTCGACCTTGTCTGTGACGTTTTGAGTAGGATCATCAAGGGGAATGGAGTACAAGAGCTTCACCCTCAATCAGACTAGATGCGCACTAACCTTGGTGTTCAGCCTGGAGGAAGATCGGCGACCTCTCAAGAAAGGCGTTGATCACTTACAGCCTACCATAGAAGAAATCATTCATAGTTGGCATAGATAGTGAGACCGAATTAATCCAGAAGAACAAAGCTTCTCTGAAGCCTTAACCATCTTGTTATCATTGCATTCACCATTAACTGAGTAACGTTATTTTTATTTTACTTTTATGCGTTTTAAACAAACCAACAACTTTTCTATCTGCCTAACTAAGATCTACAAGATAACCACAGCTTGATTCAAGCCAATAGTCCTCGTGGGATCGACCCTGACTCACTCAGGAATTACTTGGACGACCCAGTACACTTGCTGATTCAGTTGTGCAAAGTATAATTCCGCACACCAGTCAGCTGAGTAAGAGAATCCCTGAGACTCCTCCTAACACTCTTTCTAGTAATACTGAAGTAAACCTAAGAGAAGAGTGCAAGACTATCACTGTAGAAGTTGAGGCCAAAACTGAAGAGGAGAAGATGGCGTTGAACGCCAGTAATGGAGTAGAAGCTGGGCATTCAACGCCCAAAGAGGGACAAATCATGGCGTTGAATGCCACAATAGGATTATCTGGGCATTCAACGCCCACTAAAGATCCCCTTGTTGAGGGACTGAAGGAAACCAAGGCTCATGAGGAGACCATAGAGGTTCCCTTGAAGGGCTTGTTGCAGATTATAGACTCTGAAGGATACTCCTCCTCTGATGAGAAAGAGGAAACTAGGGAAGAGCAAATTGCTCGGTACCTAGGGATTCTGATGAAGTTGAATGCCAAATTATTTGGAACAGAGACATTGGAGGAAGAACCTCCAGTGCTCACCAAGGAGCTCAATGCCTTGGTTTGGAAGAAACTACCTCAGAAGCTGCCTGATCCTGGACGCGTCCTAATTCCATGCACCATAGGAACAATTACCTTTGAGAAAGCTTTATGTGACCTAGGGTCAAGCATAAACCTCATACCTCTCTCTGTAATGGAAAGGCTGGGAATCTTTGAGGTGCAAGCTGCCAAGATCTCATTGGAGATGGCAGACAAGTCACTGAAAAAGGCATATGGTCTGGTAGAGGATGCCTTAGTAAAGGTTGAAAACTTTTACATCCCCACAGATTTTATCATCTTAGATACTGGAGGGGATGAAGATGAATCCATCATCCTTGGAAGATCTTTCCTAGCTACAGCCAATGCCATAATTGATGTGGCAAAGGGAGAGCTAGTTCTACAATTATGGAAGGATCACATCTTATTCAAGATGCCCAAACCTAACTCCTTCTCTAAGGGAGAGACAATTGTATAACACTTAGTGTTCCAACCCTCTCTCTCAGTGCAAAGCTATACAGAGCCCCCAGGCATCAAATCTAAGTTTGGTGTTGGGCAACCATCATCAAGCTTTGAGAAGAATGGTAGTAAGAAGAAAGTGCCTAAGGGCTGGAGGGATAAGAAAATCCCACTGAAGGCCTCTCACCTGGCATGAGAGTTGTCTTCATAGACAACCCAGTGATTCTGTATACTGTGAACAAAATCCTGTCTCTAGAACATGTGGAGCTCATCCATGAGAGCACAGGGAAGAAGTTTACTGTAAAGGGCAAAGTTCTGAGCCCCTATCCATCCCCATAATGGGGCTGACCATCAACCTAGTGACGTTAAAGAAGCGCTTGTTGGGAGGCAACCCAACCTTAACTAGAGTCTTTTTATTTTTTCTTAAGTTTATTTATCTAATAACTTATTGTCATAATTGTTTCTATAAGTTTGTAATCACGTGCATCAGTTAGAATAGAGACAGATACGTTCAGAATTGGAAGTAGAACACCCTGGAGTATACCCCTTGCTGGCGTTGAACACCAGACTAGGAGGCAAGGGGGCATTCAATGTAAGAACCCGGTTTTCCACACAAAACCATTTTAATAAAAATAATAATTTTAAGTGCCCGAGATAGATTCAAAATTTAGAAGTTTTAATTTGAAAATAAAAAGGTAAAATTTGGTTTCAGTGAATTTTTCTGAGTCAGAAAAGGTATTTTCTGAGAAAGACCGAGAACCGGCAGCCGAACTGATTGAACCGGTTTAAGCTTGTCTGGTACTATATTTTGAGAAAAATAATATTTTGAAAATGGATTTATTGTTTTGAAAAGGTAAAAATAATTTAGAAGTGAAAACCGGGCACTAATCTTAAAGGTTTTGGCCCAAAGTGGGCCAAACGAACCAAAAATGATACGCGGTTGGACCGGGCCCAAGTTGGGTCCAAGGCCCAACATATATAAGCTTATTAAATGAGCTTTTCAGCCCATTCTACCCTCATTTGAAGAAGGGGGCGCTGCTGAGTTGAGAGGAGAGGGAGAAGAAAGAACACAATTCACCCTCACCTTCTTTTGCTTGTAACATGAGCTACAGAGCTTCGATTGACGAGCTGTTTGTGGCCACGCGAAGCTCTCGACGAGCTCTTCCTTTCTATATAAGCAAAGCTGGTAAGAAATTGTGTTTCATCCTCCATTTTTGTGCCCTAGATTTCTACGTTTTTGAGGTTATGGTTTTGAGTAGATTTTGTGGTTTTGCTTGTTTAGGTGATATCTAGTAGTGGGTAATTGATGGATTTTATCCCTAATCTCGTTGGATAAGGTAAGAAACCTCTTTATCTTTGCGGTTTGGTATAATATGAGCTTTAATTGTTGATGTATGGTTATGTTGTATGTATGAAGCTTGTTTTTGGAGTTGGTGGTGGCTTTTGGTTTGGCTTTGATGGTTTGGAGCTTGGTGGAAGCTTGATTGGAATCAAGTTTGGTGTTTAAGCATATTGGGAATCGGTCAAGGTATAGTTTCGGTTTTCTTTATGTAATATGTAATGTTTTTAGACTCTTAGGCAGTTGACCCTAAGATAGGATTGGATGTTATTGGACTATGAATAATTATTTGTGATTTAATATAATTGTTGGTTATATTGGATTAGTGTGGTTGATGGTGATTGTTGGGAATCATGGGTATTGATGAGTACTTATGGTGATTAGTTATATTGGTAAGTAATGAGGATTATGAAAATTTAAGGTAATAAGTTAATATAAAATGTTGTGGTGGTTTGGAATAAAGGATATTGATGATTATAATGTGTGATGATATATGTTGATGTTGATTTTTGGATATTGAATCCTGTGGTTGATGTTATGTTAAGGTTGGTGGATTATTGTTTATGTGTAATGTCGTTGAGAGTTGTTGGTATTGTTGATAATTGATGATGATTTGTGGAAATGGTATTGATGAATGAGGAGAATTAGGATTGTTTGTGATGATTTTTTATTGTTGGAAAATAATGATTTTGATGGTGTGGAATAGTACAAATGGGAGATTATTTCTCTTGAGATTGAGGAATGAGTGGTATGAGGTTTTGTATTGATTTGGTATTATTTGGATTGTGAGTAGTTTGGTTTTGAAATGAGAGTTTTGGTAAAAGTAAGTTTTCAAGGTTTTTGGTAAAAATAGATTTTTGGTGAACTTTGACGGATCATAACTTGAGCCTCAGTTTTCAAAATTGGTTGGGATTAGTTTAAAATTAAAGTTCAATGAAAACTCTTCAAATTGATATAAAGTTTGTAAAATTTGGATTTTTGTAGAGGAAGTTATGATCATTCAAAGTTTATTGTCAAAATCTGAAATTCTATAGGATTGCAGAATTTTGTGATATCTGGTTTGTGTGCACGCACAGCCTTGTGCGCACGCATAGCCCTGTAAAATTTTAATCCTGTGCGCACACACAGCCTTGTGCGTACGCACAGGCAGGGAAGGGCGTACTGGTTGTAGCGCTAGCACAATGGTGCACAAATTGTAAATCACACTTTTCACAGCTCGTACCACTAACCAGCAAGTGAACTGGGTCGTCCAAGTAATACCTTACGTGAGTAAGGGTCGATCCCACGGAGATTGTCAGCTTGAAGCAAGCTATGGTTATTTTATAATTCTTAGTCAGGAAATCAATGATAAGAGTGATTATATTTATGAAGAGTAAAAAGCATAAATTAAATAGTACTTGTTATGCAGTAATGGAGAACAGATTGAGGTTTTGGAGATGCTCTGTCTTCTGAATCTCTGCTTTCCTACTGCCTTCTTCTTCACGCATGCAGGTCTCCTTCCATGGCAAGCTGTATGTTGGTAGATCACCGTTGTCAATGGCTACCATCCGTCCTCTCAGTGAAAATGGTCCAAATGTGCTGTCACCGCACGGCTAATCATCTGTCGGTTCTCACTCATGTTGGAATAGGATCCATTGATCCTTCTGCGTCTGTCACTACGCCAAGCACTTGTGAGTTTGATGCTCGTCACAGTCATCCCATCCCAGATCCTACTCGGAATACCACAGACAAGGTTTAGACTTTCCGAATCTCAGGAATGGCCGCCAATAATCCTAGCCTATACTACGAAGACTCTGATCATGAACCAAGAGGCTAAGAGATATACACTCAATCTAAGGTAGAACGGAAGTGGTTTTCAGGAACGCGTTCATAGGTTGAGAATGATGACGAGTGTCATGGATCATCACATTCATCACGGTTAAGTACAAGCGAGTATCTTAGAATATAAACAAGCGTGATTGAATAGAAAACAGAAGTAATTGCATTAATTCATCGAGACACAGCAGAGCTCCTTACCCCCAACCATGGGGTTTAGAGACTCATGCCATCAGAAATACAATATGAAATGTGTAAAATGTCATGAGGTGCATAGTAAGTCTCTAAAAGTTGTTTTTATACTAAACTAGTAGCTAGGGTTACAGAAAATAAGTAACTAAGTGCAAATAGTGCAGAAATCCACTTCCGGGGCCCACTTGGTGTGTGCTTGGGCTGAGCATTGAGCTTTACACGTGTAGAGGCTTCTCTTGGAATTAAACGCCAGGTTGTAGCCTGCTTCTGGCGTTTAACTCTGGTTTGCAACCTGTTTCTGGCGTTTAACGCCAGAATAGGGTAAAGACTTGGTGTTAAACGCAAATTTGCGTCGTCAAAACATGGGCAAAGTATGGACTATTATATATTTCTGGAAAGCCCTGGATGTCTACTTTCCAGAACAATTGAGAGGGCGCCAATTAGTCTTCTGTAGCTCCAGAAAATCCTTTTTGAGTGTAGGGAGGTCAGAATCCAACAGCATCTGCAGTCCTTTTTCAGCCTTTGAATCAGATTTTTGCTCAGGTCCCTCAATTTCAGCCAGAAAATACCTGAAATCACAGAAAAACACACAAACTCATAGTAAAGTCTAGAATTGTGATTTTTGCATAAAAACTAATAAAAACATAGTAAAAACTAACTAAATTATACTAAAAACTACTAGAAAACAATGCCAAAAAGCGTATAAATTATCCGCTCATTACAACACCAAACTTAAATTGTTGCTTGTCCCCAAGCAAATAAAAATATATTAGGATAAAAAGAAAAGAATATAATATAAATTCCAAAGTATCAATGAAACTTAGCTCCAACTAGATGAGCGGGACTAGTAGCTTTTTGTCTCTGAACAGTTTTGGCATCTCACTTTATCCTTTGAAATTCAAAATGATTGGCATCTATAGGAACTCAGAATTTAGATAGTGTTATTGATTCTCCTAGTTCAGTATGTTGATTCTTAAACACAGCTACTTTATGAGTCTTGGCCGTGGCCCTAAGCACTTTGTTTTCTAGTATTACCACCGGATACATAAATGCCACAGACACATAATTGGGTGAACCTTTTCAGATTGTGACTCAGCTTTGCTAGAGTCCCCAATTAGAGGTGTCCAGGGTTCTTAAGCACACTCTTTTTTCTTTGGATCACGACTTTAACCGCTCAATCTCAAGCTTTTGCCTTTTGGTTTAAAGGGTTACTGGCTTTTTGCTCTTGCCTTTTGGTTTAAAGAGCTATTGGCTTTTTCTGCTTGCTTTTTGGTGCACGAAATTGTGATCATCAACAATGGCGCCAAAGGACTTGGAGCTCTCAAACGTGAATCACACTTTGTCACAATTTCGCACAACTAACCAGCAAGTGCACTGGGTCTTCCAAGTAATAAACGTTACGTGAGTAAGGGTCGATCCCACGGAGACTGTCGGCTTGAAGCAAGCTATGGTCACCTTGTAAATCTCAGTCAGGCTAATTCAGATGGTTATGGAGTTTAAGATGATGAAAATAAACATAAAATAAAATAGAGATACTTATGTAATTCATTGGTGGATTTCAGATAAGCGTATGAAGATGCTTTGTTCCCCTTGAACCTCTGCTTTCCTATTGCCTTCTTCCAATCATTCATACTCCTTTCCATGGCAAGCTTTATGTTGGGCATCACAGTTGTCAATGGCTACATCCCGTCCTCTCAGTGAAAATGGTCCTGATGCTCTGTCACAACATCGGCTAATCAGCTGTCGGTTCTCGATCATGTCGGAATAGGATCCATTGATCCTTTTGCGTCTGTCACACGCCCCACAATCGCGAGTTTGAAGCTCGTCACAGTCATCCCTTTCCAGATCCTACTCGGAATACCACAGACAAGGTTTAGACTTTCCGGATCTCAGGAATGGCCGCCAATAATTCTAGCCTATACCACGAAGGTTCCAATCTGAGATTAGAAACCCAAGAGATATACATTCAAGCTTGTTTGCATGTAGAACGGAAGTGGTTGTCAATCACGCGTTCATAGGTGAGAATGGTGATGAGTGTCACATAATCATCACATTCATCATGCTCTTGGGTGCGAATGAATATCTTGGAGAAGAAATAGACTTGAGTTGAATAGAAAAACAATAGTACTTTGTATTAATTCATGAAGAACAGCAGAGCTCCACACCTTAATCTATGGTGTGTAGAAACTCCACCGTTGAGAATACATAAGAACAAGGTTCAGGCATGGCCATGAGGCCAGCCTCCCAAAACGTGAAAAGGTCTATCAAAGTATATCAAGTGTCTCAAAATACAATGGTAAAAGGTCCTATTTATAGAAAACTAGTAGCCTAGGGTTACAGAAATCAGTAATTAATGCAGAAATCTTCTTCCGGACCTACTTGGTGTGTGCTTGGGCTGAGCATTGAAGCTTCCATGTGTAGAGACTTTTCTTGGAGTTAAACGCCAGCTTTTGTGCCAGTTTGGGCGTTTAACTCCAGCTTTTGTGCCAGTTTTGGAGTTAAACACCAGAATTCTTGAGCTGAATTGAAACGCCAGTTTGGGCCATCAAATCTCGAGAAAAGTATAAACTATTACATATTGCTGGAAAGCCTAGAATGTCTACTTTCCAACGCAATTGAGAGCGCACCAATTGGGTATCTGTAGCTCCACAAAATCCACTTTGAGTGCAGGGAGGTCAGAATCCAACAGCATCTGCAGTCCTTTTTCAGCCTCTGAATCAGATTTTTGCTCAAGTCCCTCAATTTCAGCCAGAAAATACCTGAAATTATAGAAAAATACACAAACTCATAGTAAAGTCCAGAAGAGTGATTTTTATTTAAAAATTAATAAAAATATAATAAAAACTAATTAAAATATACTAAAAACATACTAAAAACAATGCCAAAAAGCGTATAAATTATCCGCTCATCACAACACCAAACTTAAATTGTTGCTTGTCCCCAAGCAACTAAAAATCAAATAGGATAAAAAGAAGAGAATATACAATGAATTCCAAAAATATCTATGAAGATCAGTATTAATTAGATAAGCGGGACTTTTAGCTTTTTGCCTCTGAACAGTTTTGGCATCTCACTTTATCCTTTGAAGTTCAGAATGATTGGCTTCTATAGGAACTCAGAATCCAGATCGTGTTATCGATTCTCCTAGTTAAGTATGTTGATTCTTGAACACAGCTACTTTATGAGTCTTGGCCGTGGCCCTAAGCACTTTGTTTTCCAGTATTACCACGGATACATAAATGCCACAGACACATAACTGGGTGAACCTTTTCAGATTATGACTCAGCTTCGCTAGAGTCCCCAATTGGAGGTGTCCAGGGTTCTTAAGCACACTCTTCTTTTTGCTTTGGACCTCGACTTTAACCGCTCAGTCTCAAGTTTTCACTTGACACCTTCACGCCACAAGCACATGGTTAGGGACATCTTTGTTTAGCCGCTTAGGCTAGGATTTTCTTCCTGTGGGCCCTCCTATCCACTGATGCTCAAAGCCTTGGATCATTTTTATCACCCTTGCCTTTTGGTTTAAAGGGGTATTGGCTTTTTCTGCTTGCTTTTCTTTTTTTTCTTTTCTCTCTCTTTTTTTTTTTGAAAGCTTTTCACTGTTTTTTCTTGCTTCAAGAATCAATTTTATGATTTTTCAGATCATCAGATAACATTTCTCCTTTTCCTTTCATTCTTTCAAGAGCCAAAAATTTTAACATTCATAAACAATCAAATTCAAAAATATGCACTGTTCATGCATTCATTCAGAAAAATAATAGTATTGCCACCACATCAAGATAATTAAACTGTTTTAAAATTTGAAATTCATGCACTTCTTTTTCTTTTTCAATTAAAAACATTTTTTATTTAAGAGAGGTGATGGATTCATTTTCATAGCTTTAAGGCATAGATACTTAGACACTAATGATCATGTAATAAAGACACAAACATAGATAAACATAAGCATAAAAATTCGAAAAACAGAAAATAAAGAACAAGGAAATTAAAGAACGGGTCCACCTTAGTGATGGCGGCTTGTTCTTCCTCTTGAAGATCTTATGGAGTGCTTGAGCTCCTCAATGTCTCTTCCTTGCCTTTGTTTCTCCTCTCTCATGGTTCTTTGGTCTTCTCTAATTTCATGGAGGAGGATGGAATGCTCTTGGTGCTCCACCCTTAGTTGTCCCATATTGGAATTTAATTCTCCTAGGGAGGTGTTGATTTGCTCCCAATAGTTTTGTTGAGGAAAATGCATCCCTTGAGGCATCTCAGGAATTTCATGATGAGGAAATTCCTCGTGCTCCTGTCCATGAGTGGGATCTCTTGTTTGCTCCATCCTTTTCTTAGTGATGGGCTTGTCCTCATTAATGAGGATGTCTTCCTCTATGTCAATTCCAGCCGAATTGCAGAGGTGACAAAAGAGATGAGGAAAGGCTAACCTTGCAACAGTGGAGGACTTGTCCGCCACCTTGTAGAGTTCTTAGATATACCCTCATGAACTTCTACTTCCTCTCTAATCATGATGCTATGATAGCCCGGTCTATAGTAACTTCAGATCGGTTGCTAGTAGGAATGATTGAGCGTTGGATGAACTCCAACCATCCCCTAGCCACAGGCTTGAGGTCATGCCTTCTTAGTTGAACCGGCTTCCCTCTTGAATCTCTCTTCCATTGAGTGCCCTCTTCACAGATGTCCATGAGAACTTGGTCCAACCTTTGATCAAAGTTGACCCTTCTAGTGTATGGGTGTGCATCTCCTTGCATCATAGGCAAATTGAATGCCAACCTTACATTTTCCGGACTAAAGTCTAAGTATTTCCCTCAGACCATTGTAAGCCAATTCTTAGGGTCCGGGTTCACACTTTGATCGTGGTTCTTGGTGATCCATGCATTAGCATAAAACTCTTGAACCATTAAGATTCCGACTTGTTGAATGGGGTTGGTGAGAACTTCTCAACCTCTTCTTCGGATCTCATGTCGGATCTCTGGATATTCGCCCTTTTTGAGCTTAAAAGGGACCTCGGGGATCACCTTCTTCTTGGCCACAACTTCATAGAAGTGGTCTTGATGCACCTTTGAGAGGAATCTCTCCATCTCTCATGACTCGGAGGTGAAAGCTTTTGCCTTCCCTTTTGACGTCGAGATTTTTGCCAGTAAAGAATGTCATAAAAACAGTCGCGTTGTAGATATAGTCTCTAAACCGACAAAAATCCCTTCGTACAAATGTGTTGGTTGTCACAAGTAACAAACCCCTTTTAAAATTGATAACCGAGTATTTAAACCTCGGGTCGTCTTCTCAAGGAACTGCGAGGAGGTGTGTTCTTACTATTGGTTATAAAGGTTGTGATCGGGGTTTAGAAGGTGAGAAGCAAGTAATTTAAATGACGAGTGAATCAAATGGCAAGTAAAAATAAATAATAACTGTAAAACAACTTTTGGTAAGATAAGGGAAATTAGAAGTCCAACTTAGTTATCCTTCTCAACAATAATGAAAGTTGTATCTTAATTCCACTTGGTCAACCTTTACCAGAGCAAAGGAAAGTCAAGGGACTAATTAAATTGACCTTTGGATCCTAATTATTTCCCAAGGAAAGGTTGGGATTATTTAAGTTCAACTCAATTAGCAAGATAACGATTATCAATTATGTTAAGTTTAATAACTATTGAGTTACTGAATTCTTAACCAAAACCAAAAAGGGAAAAAAGTAAATTGCTGAAATAATAAAAGTGTCCTTAGATGGGAAGTAATGGCAACTTAAATCAAAGAGAACAATCATAAACTGAAAATACCTCAAATTATCATTAATTCAATTAGAAATCTGTAACATGGAATAATTCATAAATTATAATAATCAATTCAAATGTTGGAATAAATAAATAAAAGTAAAACTAAAAGAACATTAAACTTGGATCCGGAGTTACTCTTAAAACAAGAAGAAATCCTAAATCCTAAAAGAGAGAGAGAGAAGATCTCCCTCTCAACTAAATCTAGATCATTGAAAGGTAAAAATATGCGATCTCTCTTTGAATGGAAGCATTCCCACACTTTATAACCTCTGGTCTATGCTGTCTGTACTTGGATCTGGGCCAAAAAGGGCTTCAGAATTCGCTGGGGGCGTATTCTGTAATTTCTGGTGCGTGGCCTCTGTCACGCGTCCGCGAGGGTCACGCGGTCGCTCATTTGGAGCTTTTCCTTGCCACGCGGTCGCGTCAGTCATGTGACCGCGTCATATGTATTCTGCTTAAGGCGCGCGGTCGCGTCAGTCATGCGGCTGCGTCGCTGCTGATTTGTGCTTGGCACGCGATCGCGTCATCCATGCGATCGCGTGGATACCAGTTTCCTTAAAGCTCCGTTTTGCTTCTTCCTTCCATTCTAGTATGTTTCCTTTTTCATCCTTTAAGTCATTCTGCCTTTAGAAAATCTGAAACTACTCAACACACTAATCACGGCATCGAATGGAAATAAAGGTAATTAAAATAATTAATTTTTAAAGCTTAGAAAACATGTTTTTCATTATATGACATAATAAGGAAGGGAAAGTAAAACTATGCAATTAATGTGAATAAGTAGGTGAAGAGGTGAATAAATCACTCTAATTAAGCACAAAAGAACTCATGAAATATGGGTTTATCAACCTCCCCACACTTAAACACTAGCATGTCCTCATGCTAAATCCAAGGTAAATAGTTAAGGTTAAAGTGATGGAATGTTATGAAATGCAACCTATGCTAAATGCATCTACCTAATGAGTCATGCAATTCTAATTCATCCACTCATATATAAAGCTTACATGTAGCTAAGTTAATTCACATTCTCAAGGAGTTGTGTATACATATATAGCCAACCCTTAAATAATAAAGCACTTTAGCAAATGAGATGGGAAAGAAAACATTGTACAAACTTGCAAAACAATTAGTAAATTTTAAGCACAGATATATGTTGATGAGTTATTGAACCCTCACTGGATTTTGTGTTTACTCTCTAGTCACTCAGTGTTTATTGGGTTTATTCACTCTATTTTTCTTTTTATTCTTAATTTCTACAGCTTTGTTTTTCATCTAACCAATCAACAATTATAGAATATAGTCATACCAAAAAGTCATGAGGTCCTAATTAAGGTTGTAATGGGGCCAAGGTAAAGGTAAGGATTTACGTATAGGTTTAAGTGAGCTAATAAGCGAATCCCTAATTAGACTAAGATCTCACCTAACATACACATCTAGTAAAATAAAATTTCTTTACCTAATTTTCCATAATTTCCCACTTATTGTTACATGCTCATGTTTTACTTTTTATTTTATTTTTTTATTCCATGTGCATTGTTTTCATTGGGGAATTTCCTTTTTGTATTCCCTTTTATTTAGATGCTGAAAAATAACTCTCTTTTTTTTTAATGCACATGATGATTAAATCACTTAGATTTTCTCATGAGCATGCTTCCCAAATTTTATTTTATTCCTTTTTACTTTTTCTACCCTTTTGTTTCTATTACCCATGTTCCCAAAAGGTCTCCCACATTTAACTCTATTCATAATTTTCTATCTTAAGCTAACTAAGGATTCACTTGGGATTTTGCTTTGTTTTTCTGCTTAAGGCTAGTAATTTGGCTAAATAGAATAAAGGGGTTTTAAAAAGGCTCAAGGGGGTTAACAAGGGTGATGTAAAAGGTAGGCTGATTTGGGGTGAGTGAGCTAAAATCAAATGATGGCCTCAATCATTCTCTTGGTATATATCTATCCTATATTCTATAATTGGACATATAGATTAAAGCAAAGTAAAGAACATCAGAATAAAAAGAAATGTGACACACAGAAATGAAATTATGGTTTGAATGCAACCATACAATTTAAGCTCAAGACTCATAGGCTGTGTGTTCTCTAACTCAAGCATCATATATCATTCATATATTGTATGCAGGTTTAGTTAAAAATTCCCATTATTCTCTTGAAAAAAATTATTTAGGGTAGCTTTTAAAGTTTTAATGTTCCTCCTTGATGAAATGTTGTCAACTAACATGTAATGCTATATATACAAGGTGTGGGTTATTTTGATTCTGTTAAAGTTTCTACTTTACTTCCTTTTTATATTTTTCTATTTAAACTATACTATCTTATGCTAAAAAGGGTAAACTATACTAATTAATCCACTAATAAATTAGAATTGCAAACTAAACTAAACAACTAAAATAAACCAAATGGCTAAAGTATGAACTAAAGATGCAAAATGTAGCACATAGAGTAAAATACACAAGTAGCAATGTATAAGTACTCAGAAAATAACAATAAAAGAAAAAGAGAAAAATACAGAAAAATATCCAAAATAAAAGAAAAAGTATGTAGTGGTTCACCAAAATAAACGCCAGAGATGGCGACCTCCCCACACTTAAAATGAAGCATCGTCCTCGATGCCCAAATAAGACTGGTGTGAAGGAGTGTCATTGATGATTGGATTTTTGATGGTTTAGAATTTCACAAATGAATTCTCATTGCAAGTATAGTTCCTAAACCAAACAATAATCCTTTCATACAAAAGATTGTTTGTCACAAGTAACAAACCCCTAAATTCTATAAACCGAAGTATTTAAACCTCGGGTCGTTCTCCCTAGGAATTACAATGAAGTGTCTTGTTATTGGTTATAGATTGTATTTTGGGGTTTTGGGATAAGAGACATGAAATGTAAATGACAATGAAAATAAACTAACAACTAAAAAGCACTTGGCAAGGTTGTGAGAATTAGAAGTCCTATCCTAGTTATCCTCCTCGATTGTGACCACAATTGTCCATTGCTACCACTTAGTTAACCTCTAATAATGGAGGAAAGTCAAGTGGATGAATCAATTTGATTCCACAAGTCCTAGCCAACTCCCAAGGGAAGGACTAGCTTTAGCGGTATCTAAATCAATTAGCAACTTCTAATTATCAATCAACAAAGACATTAGATAACTCAAGCGTCACTAATTACTCTACCATAGCCGAGAGGAACAAAATCTATATTAAAATCCAACCAAGCATTTCATCAAACACTTGGAAGGCATAAAAGGAAAGCATAGTAAAATTGCAAGAAAAGTAAATCTACACTACTCAATTTGCAAGGAATTAAACAACAACAAATCAAATGAACACAATTATTATGATTTACCTTGAATTGAATTGAAAGAGAAAGGAAGGAACAAAAGTAGATCTACAACAAAATGCAAGAACAACATAAAGGGAATTACAACAAGAGGATGGAAGAAGAATGAATGTAACAACAAGGAATTGAGAAGATAGAAGTAGAAGAAGATGAATTAAAATCTAGATCTAAGAACTAAACCTAATCCTAATTCTAGAGAGAAGTGAGAGCTTCTCTCTCTAGAAACTAAAACTCACTACTAAACTAAGCTAAAACTAAACTAATGGTTACTAATACATGTTTCCCTCTTCACTCCTTGGGTTAAATAGCATCAAAAATGAGTTGGATTGGGCCCACAAGGCTTTAGAATTCGTTGGCCACGTTTTGCTTTAAGTGAACTAGGTGGCAGCAACGGCGCGTGCGCGTACTTTGCGCGTGCGCGCCACCATACGTGTAGCAACTATGGCAAATCTTATATCGTTTCGAAGCCCCGGATGTTAGCTTTCCAACCCAACTAAAACCGCATCATTTGGATCTCTGTAGCTCAAGTTATGGTCGTTTAAGTGCAAAGAGGTCGGCTTGACAGCTTTCCGGTTCTTCCATTTCTTCATGAGTTCTCCAACTTTTCATGCTTTCTTTCTTCATTCCCTTGATCCAATCTTTGCCTCCTAAACCTTAAATCACTTAACAAACATATCAAGGCATCTAATAGAATCAAGGTGAATTAAATTTAGCTATTTTAAGTCCTAAAAAGCATGTTTTCACATTCAAGCACAATTAAAGGAGAATATACAAAACCATGCTATTTCTTAAATAAATATGGGTAAAAGGTGATAAAATCCCCAAAAATCAATACGAGATAAACCCTACAAATGGGGTTTGTCAACCTCCCCACACTTAAACCAAGCATGTCCTCATGCTTAAACCAAGAGAAGGCAAAGGGGTATCAACATTTATTCAATGAAATCTAACTAAATGCAACCTAAACTATATGCAATTATCTACATGAATGCAAGTGCTTGGTCAAAATAAATCAATTCCCAAGATGCATATATGCACAAGGGCTAAAGGTATTAACAACCATGCCAATTCACAATTGAATTGAGCTATTAAATATTTTTTTACAAACTTGCATGAAGAATGATGATCATAGGTGAAAACATGTAATTGAGCATCAAACCCTCACCGGATGTGTTTGCACTCTATTCGCTCAAGTGTTTAGGGTTGATTCACTCAATTCTCTCCTAATCATGCTTTCTAAGATTTGTTCTTCTTCTAACAATCAACATATATTTCATGCATGCATACATCTATCATGAGGTCTTTTTCTTAGGTTGTAATGGGGTTAGGGTCAAGGTAGGATGCATATTTGGTCAAGTGAGCTTAAAATTTGAATCTTTGATAAACTTAGACTTCCCACCTAACCTATGACATCCTATACAATTAAGTTCTAATCTAGCTACCCATTCTTCACTTTTTCACATACTCATGCATTCTCTTTTTCATTTCACAACACTTATGCATTGATTTTATTGGACCTTGCCTTGGGGCATTTTGTCCCCTTTTTATTATTTTTTTTCTTCTTTTTTTTTCTATTTTTTTTTCTTTTCCATATTATTTTTCTTTTCTTTTTCTTTTGTTTTTCTCAATTTTTTTTCTTTCTATATACAAGAGCATCAATGCATAAGGTTTTACATTTGATCGATACATGAGTATATACCCAATTCCCAATATTTTCAATAACAATACAAAATACCCTTTTATTCACCCAATGTCCCAAGGTTCCCACACTTGAATGATATACACACACACTAGCCTAAGCTAATCAAAGATCCAAATAAGGACATTTATTGTTTTTCGCTTTAAGGCTTGTAATGTGCTAAATTAAGAACAAGTGGGTTAATCGTAGGCTCAAATTTGGCTAACAATGGAAGATAAAAGGTAGGCTATTTGGGTAAGTGAGCTAAATGAAATGATGGCCTCAATCACATAAATGCATGAATACACAAAATAATGGACATAAAGAATCAAACAAATCAAAGATTACAATCATAGAAAGAGAATAATGCACACAAGAAGGAAAAATAAGTGGTTATAAGATGTAACCACATCATTAGGCTCAAGTCTCACAAGATTGTGTTCTTAGCTCAAAACATGTTCCACAATATATATAATTCAAGCAAGTTCTATGAAAAGTTTTCACTCAAATCAATTGACATGCCCTATAGATAGAAATCTTGAAAAATTCTCATTATTTTGACTAAGCTTATTGTGTATGCATATGCAAAAATAAGAAAATGCAAGTAAAAATCCTAAAAACCTAAAATGAAATGCAAAAGTGTTGGGATTAGAAATTTGTCACCCAAGATTGCCGATCGGTCGGACGACCTCCCCACACTTAAAAGTTTGCACCGTCCTCGGTGCACTCAAAGATGAGCAAGGGGGTACGGCGACTCTCCGGATTGCTATGTGTTCTTTCTTCCGCTTCCATGGTTGCTTGTGGTGCATTCGTTATGAAAAACAAAAATGTAACACCATAAGATGAGAAGATATAAAAGCAAGGAAGCATACATTGTTGGAATGAGGTAAATCACTAGAATGAGGTGAGTGAATTAGTGTGACATTAAGAAATATTAGGTGTGTGAATTCTAAATTGCGCGGTTTAGAATACACATTAGCATAAAAGCTATGTCACAAAAGAAGCATGCACTTCACTTATCCTAGTGTGCTTGAGATGCTTTAAGTAAGCTTGTAAGGTAAGACAAGCATTAGAGAAGCATGAAAGCATTCAAGTCAAACATATGGATGGATATAATCATGAAATACAATGCATTAAGGTAAATGCACAACATCATCCATCAAGAGGTAGCCTAATCGAGGAAAAAGATTCAAATCACATGATGGCTAGCTACAACATGCAATTCAAAAAAGTTATAAGCTCGAAGACAATTCTCATCACTTGGTATTTTTTCAAAAGGTAAGCATGAAGAACTCAAAACCAAGTAACAAAATATAACCTCAATCATAGAATCCAACAAAGATTATCTAAAAACATTCATGCTAAAATAGCATTTAGGCAATAAGGGATATAGCAATGTATAGTAAACAAAGTCAATACTCCAACACGTATAATGAAAAGAGAGAAAATAAAATGAAAGCTAAACAAAAACTAACTAATTAACTAACCAACTAACTAATTAACTAACTAAAATAAATGGTTATTCATGGTGTTTGGAAGTGTTGGAAGAGTGGTAGAAGGAGGGAAGAAGAAAGGAGAAGGAAAGAAATGGAAAGAGGAAAAGAAAAGAAATGGATGGAAGAAAGGGCATCCACGCGTACGCACACATGGCGCGCGCGCGTTGTTGGCTTATTTCAAGAGTGGCGCGTACGCGTCATGGGCGCGTGTGCGCAAGTAGGTTTGTGCCAAAGGCACAACGTTGGCGCGGCGCAGGCACAACTCTCTGGAAAATGTATGGAGGTTGGAACTTCTCAATCCACGCGTACGCATGCATGGCACGCTCACGTGGATGGTCCAAAACGCTTGATGCACGCGTACGCACGCAGTGCGCGTATGCGTGGATGGTGCTCTGTTTTTCAAAAATTTTTTTCTATGTTTTTGCACCAATCCATGCATTCCAAACCTCCAAACAGCTACCAAAACACCATAAAACCTTATTTAACATACTTAAACTACCAAACATACTCAACTAACTAAACAAAACATGAAATTAAACTAATTCTACCAATATATACAAAAGAGAAAATGAAAGGATTTTACCATGGTGGGTTGTCTCCCACCTAGCACTTTTGTTTATTGTCCTTAAGTTGGACTTATGGAGGGCTCCTCTCAAGGTGGCTTGTGCTTGAATTCATCTTGGAACTCCCACCAATGCTTGGTTCTCCATTGTGCCCCAAGATTCTTCATGGATTGAGCCAAGTCTTGATGGAGTTCTTCACAAGCTTGGGGCTCCCAAAGTTGATCCTCTTCTTGTAATCCGGGATCCCACACTTTGTTTTCACACCCGTCTTGAGGTTGATCATCATTATTAGTCCAACCGGGTGGTGAGTAAGGTGAATTCTCTATATAGTGGCCAACAATCCTCCTAGACCCATCTATTTGAGCACTACTCCAACCTTTATATCTCATGTTTGATGCATCAACCATAATGAGCCTTGATTTGCAACGCCAACCACAAAACCTTTTTCGTTTACGCTTCATCCCACAAAGCTCCCTAAGTTGGCCATCCGTTTCAAGCAAACCATATTCAAGTGGGATAATAAAGCTAATAGAAATAAATTTCACCCACTCAAATGAAGGAGTAGATGGCAACCTAGGCAAAGACAACTCCAAGAGGTTTGATAAAGCGTATTCAATTCCCATCCTCCTTTTTCTAAGGATTTCCACCTCTTCACAAGACTTCTCAATTATAATCCTTTGTTCAACAATTTTATATAAACCTTTTCTCCTACTCAAGTCATAAATGGGAGGGTAAGAAAAATTTACCTCCACATTGCTTTCCATCTTGTTGGGAGAAGGTTCTTCATGCTCAAAGGATTCTTCACCACTAAGGTTTGATGCTTGATCTTCATCACCAAGGGAACTCACTTCTTGCTCTATCCCATCCAAATCTTCATATGGAATATGTCTTGGAAGGTGTGCACTTTCCTTCCTAGCATCAATTTCAATCATCTTGGAGGGGTTTTCTTCAACTCTATGTTCCCATGGAGGCTCCGCATCTCCTAAGTCTTCTACCACTTCTTCCTTGTCTTCAACAATTAAAGCTTCCTCCAATTGTTCCAATACAAAGCAACTTCCTTCATTTCCCACCGGAGTTTCCAATCTCTCCTTCATGCTATGTTCTTCATTTGATTCTCCACATGTAGCCATGGGAGTTCCTTGAGTGTTCAAGCATTGGGAGGCTAATTGATTTGTTACCGTATCCAAGGTGGCCATGAAATTTTGCACATCCCTTTTCATCTCTTCTTGCCCTTGAACAAGAACACCAAGGATGTTATCCATTAGAGATTGGGATGGGTGGAAGGGTTCATTAAATTGGGGGGAAGGTTCATAGTAGGAAGGTGGTTCTTCTTGGTAGAGTTGTGGTGGTTCTATGTTTTCCATTCTTTCCACTTGTTGCACAACACACTCCATGGTTGCTTGAAATTGATCCAATGCTTCCTTGAGATGATTCCTTGACTCTTGTTCCTCTTGGATAGTATGATTAGGATCATGTGGCTCTTGGATCAATAGATATGAGTATTCTTCCATGGGAGGTTGTGGTGGAAAGTAGTATTCATCTTGTGGTTGAAAATTTTCATATATTGGAGGTGGTTCATCTTGGTAATAATGTGGAGGAGGTGGCTCTTGAAAATGTTGATGTTGGCGTGGTGGTGGCTCTATGTGTGGTTCATATTGCTCATATGGTTTTTGGTAGGATGGATATGGATTAGGGTCATATGAAGATGGTTGGTAAGAAGGGGCTTGTGAGTATGGTTGGGAGTTATGTTGAGGGTATGAATCATAGGCATATGGTGGTGGTTCTTGAAAGTCCCAAGGTGAGTCACCATAGCCATTGGATTGGTATGCATCATAGAATGGCTCTTCTTCATAGTGCAATGGTGGAGGTTGTTGCCATGAAGATTGATCATATGCATATGGCTCCTCCCACCTTTGCTCATCCCATTCTTGATACACATCTTCATTATAGTCCTCATTTCCTACAACATGTTGATAACCAAACTCATAGCCAAGGTGAGAATTCATGATAGCAAGAAGAAAATGAAAACAAAATCAAATAAGAAGCAAGAAAATTAAATCCCAAAACTAGCAAGAGCTAACAAAAGCAAACATATTCACAATATTCACATATATACAATAACCAATAACATAACACCATTGCAACATCCCCGGCAACGGCGCCATTTTTGACGATTGGATTTTTGATGGTTTAGAATTTCACAAATGAATTCTCGTTGCAAGTATAGTTCCTAAACCAAACAATAATCCTTTCATACAAAAGATTGTTTGTCACAAGTAACAAACCCCTAAATTCTATAAACCGAAGTATTTAAACCTCGGGTCGTTCTCCGTAGGAATTACAATGAAGTGTCTTGTTATTGGTTATGGATTGTATTTTGGGGTTTTGGGATAAGAGACATGAAATGTAAATGACAATGAAAATAAACTAACAACTAAAAAGCACTTGGCAAGGTTGTGAGAATTAGAAGTCCTATCCTAGTTATCCTCCTCGATTGTGACCACAATTGTCCATTGCTACCACTTAGTTAACCTCTAATAATGGAGGAAAGTCAAGTGGATGAATCAACTTGATTCCACAAGTCCTAGCCAACTCCCAAGGGAAGGACTAGCTTTAGTGGTATCTAAATCAATTAGCAACTTCTAATTATCAATCAACAAAGACATTAGATAACTCAAGCGTCACTAATTACTCTACCATAGCCAAGAGGAACAAAATCTATACTAAAATCCAACCAAGCATTTCATCAAACACTTGGAAGGCATAAAAGGAAAGCATAGTAAAATTGCAAGAAAAGTAAATCTACACTACTCAATTTGCAAGGAATTAAACAACAACAAATCAAATGAACACAATTATTATGATTTACCTTGAATTGAATTGAAAGAGAAAGGAAGGAACAAAAGTAGATCTACAACAAAATGCAAGAACAACATAAAGGGAATTACAACAAGAGGATGGAAGAAGAATGAATGTAACAACAAGGAATTGAGAAGATAGAAGTAGAAGAAGATGAATTAAAATCTAGATCTAAGAACTAAACCTAATCTTAATTCTAGAGAGAAGTGAGAGCTTCTCTCTCTAGAAACTAAAACTCACTACTAAACTAAGCTAAAACTAAACTAATGGTTACTAATACATGTTTCCCTCTTCACTCCTTGGGTTAAATAGCATCAGAAATGAGTTGGATTGGGCCCACAAGGCTTTAGAATTCGTTGGCCACGTTTTGCTTTAAGTGAACTAGGTGGCAGCAACGGCGCGTGCGCGTACTTTGCGCGTGCGCGCCACCATACGTGTAGCAACTATGGCAAATCTTATATCGTTTCGAAGCCCCGGATGTTAGCTTTCCAACCCAACTAAAACCGCATCATTGGATCTCTGTAGCTCAAGTTATGGTCGTTTAAGTGCAAAGAGGTCGGCTTGACAGCTTTCCGGTTCTTCCATTTCTTCATGAGTTCTCCAACTTTTCATGCTTTCTTTCTTCATTCCCTTGATCCAATCTTTTCCTCCTAAACCTTAAATCACTTAACAAACATATCAAGGCATCTAATAGAATCAAGGTGAATTAAATTTAGCTATTTTAAGTCCTAAAAAGCATGTTTTCACATTCAAGCACAATTAAAGGAGAATATACAAAACCATGCTATTTCTTGAATAAATATGGGTAAAAGGTGATAAAATCCCCAAAAATCAATACGAGATAAACCCTACAAATGGGGTTTGTCAGTCATCAATGGTAGGGATGGTAGCTGGGGTCTCCGTGGCGGTGGTGGGCTGAGGGTCTGACTGCTGTGGAGGTGGTACGGACTGGAGCGGGATCTCCAGATTTGCAGCCTGTATCTGGGGCATAACCTCCTGATGCGGGGCAGCCTGCTCTGTGGCTGCCTGCTGATGAGTCTCTGCCTGAGAATGAGGCTCCTCCTCGTGCTCATCCTCCTCCTCGTGCTCATCCTCTGATGGCTCTGAAGGGGTGTCGGGCTCGGAGGGGATGTCGGTGCCCTGTCTGATCATCAGCTTCAGATGGGAATAGCGTCGCCTGCTGCGGCGCTCTAATCTCTCATACCGGCGCCTGTTACGATGCTCCATCTGATCAAGCTGGCGGAATAGACGGTGCACGAGGCGATAGACCGGCTCAGAGGCGGGTGGAGGTGCAGTGGTGGCAGTAGGGGCAGCTGGGGATGAAGAGGGTCCAGCAGATGGAGGGGCTATCTCATCAGTAGCAGTGACAGATGGTGGTCTGTAGCCCAAAGCAAGGAAGTTCCTGCTGTGCGGGATGATCTTCCTGCAGTCCGCTGCTGGTGGTCTCTCATCGGCATCCTCCCAAGGCACATCAGCCTGACGGCCTAGCCGTGTAACCAGGTAAGGAAAGGGGAGGGTGCCTCGTACATGGGCCCTAGCCATATAATGCCGGATAAAACGAGGTAAGTATATGTCCTTACCCTCCAGCACACACCAAAGGAGGGTGATCATGGTAGTCGGGATCTCCGTCTCGTGAGTACTCGGCATCACAAAATTACTCAAGATCTGATGCCATAGCCGAGCCTCATCGTTCAAGTACACTCTCTTGATTCCTCTAGGCATAGTGGTGTTCTGACCCATCTCCCAAGGAACAGCAGGGTCGAGAGCTATCTGTGCCTTTACGGCATCCCAATCAAACTGCATCTGGCCCATGTCCTCCTCAGCCTGTGCAAAACCATCTGGTTGATCGGACTTGGCTGGGAGCTAGAGAATGGTCTCTATGGCTTCCTCTGTGACCAGAATTTGCTTTCCCCACAGGTTCACTGCATCAAGGGTAGTAAGGTAGTAGTTGCAATAGAATTCCCTGACCCAAGATGCATTGACCTCTGTCAGTGGTCTCTCTAGAAAGAACCAGCCCCTTTGCTTGATTTGCTCAGTAGTGTATTGCTGGAGGGCCTCTGGAATCTTCAAGGTACGTTCCAGGTATAGATTTCTAGAGTTTGCAAAAGCCGGGTACTTCAACTCACAGTACCAGTTTGCAAATTTTATAGGATCGTTTGCAGGAAGCAGCTGGTTAGCTTTCTCCTGCGGTGTGAAGTTCTTCTCCCGCCATGATGAATCGTGCATTAGAGCAATGATGGACTGGGAGGATTCTCCTCTTTTGCGCTTGCCAGTGGCTTTGCCTTTACCTTTCCTCTGTGAGGTAGACATCCTGAAAAACAGAAAATCAGGAATGGATAAAAAAATAGGAAAGCAAATAGGCAATTAAACAAAGGAAACTCAAAGCGGTAAGGGAGAAATAGAATAAGGAAAATGAGTAATTGAAATGTGATTGAATGAATGTTAAATGGAAAGAAAATAAGCAATATGCCATGGTTAGAAAGTTAGAGGAAAGTGAAAATAATCAGAAAAGAGACCAAAAGGGTTAGTATGGTTAGGATTTGAAAAAGAAATTAGTAAATTAAAATCAGTGAGTTAGGAAGGTAAGTAGCATAGAAAAATTCCATATAATAAGGATTCACAGGTAAGAATAGAAGTACTCATAATTGAACAAGCAGTTTATGAACCAGGAAATCAAAAAGGATGAGAAGATCTGCCATAGCATTCATGTAGTGGTTTGGGTAAAGCAGAGTAAAACAAATTTCAGAAATGCCAAACCAAAACATGAATGAAAACAAAATTAAAAAAAAAAATTTGGGCAGCATTCCGGCTAAAATTGGATTGTCCCGGAAAATAAACAGCAATTTAATCAGTTCATATGAATTTAAAAAAATCAAGCTGCATGTACATAGATATAAAATAAACATAAAAACTCAATGTAAATAGCAGCAACATACAAGAAAGCAGCATATGAATCATGATTATAGCAGCAACAGATTTGCACATAGGATAAAACAGAAGTAAGAATAGTGCAAGTAAACAGACCTAGATCCACTAACCACAGCCTAAGCTACCTAACAACCTAAAAATCCACTACAACATGCAAGTCTAACTATCCTAATTATGAACATAAACGGAATAAAAAATATAGAAAAGTTACGAACAGATAAAAAAAATGGTTGCGTGTTGCGGAACCTGGTAAGCGGAAGGGGTGGAACAGGGAAGAAGGTGGCTGCGGCGGCGTCCGGCGCGGTGGTGGTGCACGACGACGCGGTGGTGGCGGCGGAGGGGGTTGGTGGTGGAGAAAGGGTTTAGGTTAAGTGTTGGAGGAAGAGGATAGGGGTGGGAGGTGGGGGTTGGTGTTGTTGGCTGAAGGGGTGGGGCGCGGTGGATGGCCGGCAGTGGTGGGCGTTGGTGGCGGCGAGCAGCGGTGGAAAGGGGAGAAGAGAGGAAAAAGGAAGGAGAGAGAAGGGGAGGGGGTGGTACGGCGGCGGTGGCGGGTCGGCGGCGGCGTCTGGGTGATGGTGCGGTGGCGGCTGGAAGGTGGTGGGTGGTGGTTGGAGGGAGAGGAGGCAGAGAAGGGGAAGAGGGTTGGGGGTGAGGGCTGCGCGACTGATAGGGTTTGCGAGCTGGGGGGGTTATATTTTCGAATCCACGCGGCCGCGTGGGACACGCGGTCGCGTGGTTGGGACGAGAATGGGAGTGACGCGATTGCGTGGGGTGCGCGATCGCATGAGAGGGGGGAAAGAAGGGTGACGCGATCGCATGGGTCGCGCGATCGCGTCGCTGGAAGTCGTGCTAAACGCACGACTCCAGCGCCGTTTCAGCGCAACTCTCTGTCTCCTTTTGGGGCGATGTGCAATCCATGCGACGCGATAGCGTCGCTCACGCGGTCGCGTGGGATTGGTATTGGGTAAGTGACGCGATCGCATGGGGCATGCGATCGCGTGGGCCAATTTGTGCGAAACGCACAAGGGCCGCACGATTCCAGCCCAACTTTCTGTTCGTTGGATCCTTACGCCGATATATATATCACGCGGCCGCGTGGGTCACGCGGTCGCATGGTTGGTGTTTTTTGCGATATGACGCGATCGCATGGGGCACGCGGTCGCGTCGTGCAACCTTTTTTTTTTATATATATATGCATGAAAAATGCAGAATGCAATGTCTATCATGAATGCTTATGCATGATTCCAGGTTTAATAAATAAAAAGGAAAAATGAAAGCAATTAACAAGAAATAAGTTGAAAAAGAAGCAACCATACCATGGTGGATTGTCTCCCACCTAGCACTTTTAGTTAAAGTCCTTAAGTTGGACATTGGAAAAGTATCCTGTTATGGTGGCTTGTGTTTTAATTCGTCCAAAAATCTCCACCAATGCTTGGAATGCCAATAGCCTTCGGGGTCCCAAACTAGGCATGTAAAGCTTCTGCGCAGCTCTGAACAGATATCCAGCCTCCCGGGATGACGAATGTCAGAACATAATCCATGATCCCAAGCTGTGTTTTTAGATCCGCCTCTGTTTTGATTTGTAAGTTTCCATTCGGGCGGGTTAAAGAGTAGAATCTCACCGTGGCGACCAAACGTTCTCCGTGATCCATGCAATTGAGCACGATACCAATCCGTGTACTTCGAGGTGAAGCGTGGAACCTTATTGAACCTGGTGCACCAGCTCTGAATACGAGCCATTTCCCTCTTACTCTTAAAGCCGCAGAGAGCTCTAAGCTGGCCATCTGTTTCAAGCAAACCATATTCAAGTGAATAAGTAAAATTATAAGTTAAGGATTGTACCCACTTGAAGCTTGTATTGGGTGGTAATGGCCTTGGGATAGGTGTTTTTGGTGGTTCTGCGAGTTCCGTGTCCTTGTGCTCTTCTGTGAATTCTTCCACTTCCTTGCAAAGATCTTCAATTGTATCTGTATTCTGGTCAAAGTCTTCTATGTCTTCCTCATCACTCGAGTCATAGATTGGAGGTTGAGAGAAATCTACCTCCGCATCATCTTCATATTCACTTGGGGAAGATTCTTCGATCTCAAAGAATTCACTTGCAGACGCAAGTTCATCACTAGGAGAACTAGACTTGTGACTATCATCATCAAGGAAATTTACTTCTTGGATTATTCCGTCTGATTCTTCGTAAACGACTTATCTTGTAGATTGTACGGTATCCTCCTTAGCATCAACTGTGGCATCTCGGACGGAGTTTTCCTCGATTCTGGATTCCCAAGGAACTTCAACATCGCCTAGATCTTCAACCAACTCTTCTTCTTGAACAATGACAGCTTCTTCCACTTGTTCTAGTACGAATTCATTCTCTGTCTTGTCCACTGGAGTCTCTAGTATTTCTTTCATGCTACGCTCTTCATTGGGCTGTCCACATAGGGCTGTGGTTGATCCTTGTATATTTAAGCGCCTAGTGGCCCATTGAATTAGTGCTTGCTCCAGTTGTTGAATGGTTGTTTGAAATTTAGTTACTATTTCTTTTAGGCGATCCTTTGCTTCACGGTTTGCTAGACTTGGACATGATACAAAGGAAAGTGGTGATGATTGGGAATGATTGGATTGGTATTGGGGTAAGGAAGGATCATATGATGGCGAATGGTGAAGAGAAGCTTGTGAGTGTGGTGGTTCGAGGTTATATTGAAAGGATGGTTCATATGCATGGGATGGGGCTTGTTGGTAGTTACAAGGTTGTCCACCATGTCTTACAGCTGGGTATGCACGGTAGAATGGTCTTTGTCCAGGATATCTCGGAGGGTGTTGCTGCCTAAAGGGTTGATTAGATCCTCTTGGCCCCATCCATCCTTGATTGGTCTGACCTTGATGCACATTCCTGCTATAACTTCTATTTCCTTCAACAATATTAGAACCAAACTCAAAGCGAGAGGGGTGAGAGTTCATAGTAGCAAATAAAGAGAAAAAGAAAAAACAACAATAAATAAACAAGCAAAAGAAAAAATATTTACAATAACCAATAATAAGGCACACGTTAGCAGTTCCCCGGCAACGGCGCCATTTTTGACGTCGAGATTTTTGCCAGTAAAGAATGTCATAAAAATAGTCGCGTTGTAGATATAGTCTCTAAACTGACAAAAATCCCTTCGTACAAACGTGTTGGTTGTCACAAGTAACAAACCCCTTTTAAAATTGATAACCGAGTATTTAAACCTCGGGTCGTCTTCTCAAGGAACTGCGAGAAGGTGTGTTCTTACTATTGGTTATAAAGGTTGTGATCGGGGTTTAGAAGGTGAGAAGCAAGTATTTTAAATGACGAGTGAATCAAATGGCAAGTAAAAATAAATAATAACTGTAAAACAACTTTTGGTAAGATAAGGGAAATTAGAAGTCCAACTTAGTTATCCTTCTCAACAATAATGAAAGTTGTATCTTAATTCCACTTGGTCAACCTTTACCAGAGCAAAGGAAAGTCAAGGGACTAATTAAATTGACCTTTGGATCCTAATTATTTCCTAAGAAAAGGTTGGGATTATTTAAGTTCAACTCAATTAGCAAGATAACGATTATCAATTATGTTAAGTTTAATAACTGTTGAGTTACTGAATTCTTAACCAAAACCAAAAAGGGGAAAAAGTAAATTGCTGAAATAATAAAAGTGTCCTTAGATGGGAAGTAATGGCAACTTAAATCAAAGAGAACAATCATAAACTGAAAATACCTCAAATTATCATTAATTCAATTAGAAATCTGTAACATGGAATAATTCATAAATTATAATAATCAATTCAAATGTTGGAATAAATAAATAAAAGTAAAACTAAAAGAACATTAAACCTGGATCCGGAGTTACTCTTAAAACAAGAAGAAATCCTAAATCCTAAAAGAGAGAGAGAGAAGATCTCCCTCTCAACTAAATCTAGATCATTGAAAGGTAAAAATATGCGAGCTCTCTTTGAATGGAAGTATTTCCACACTTTATAACCTCTGGTCTATACTGTCTGTACTTGGATCTGGGCCAAAGAGGGCTTCAGAATTTGCTGGGCGCGTATTCTGTAATTTCTGGTGCGTGGCCTCTGTCACGCGTCCGCGTGGGTCACGCGGTCGCGTCATTTGGAGCTTTTCCTTGCCACGCGGTCGCGTCAGTCATGCGACCGCATCATATGTATTCTGCTTAAGGCGCGCGGTCACGTCAGTCATGCGGCCGCGTCGCTGCTGATTTGTGCTTGGCACGCGATCGCGTCATCCATGCGATCGCGTGGATACCAGTTTCCTTAAAGCTCCGTTTTGCTTCTTCCTTCCATTCTAGTATGTTTCCTTTTTCATCCTTTAAGTCATTCTGCCTTTAGAAAATCTGAAACTACTCAACACACTAATCACGGCATCGAATGGAAATAAAGGTAATTAAAATAATTAATTTTTAAAGCTTAGAAAACATGTTTTTCATTATATGACATAATAAGGAAGGGAAAGTAAAACTATGCAATTAATGTGAATAAGTAGGTGAAGAGGTGAATAAATCACTCTAATTAAGCACAAAAGAACTCATGAAATATGGGTTTATCACCTTTCCTCTTTCTAGAGGTTTCTCCGGCCTTTGGTGCCATTAATGGTTATGGAAAAACAAAAAAAGCTTTAGCTTTTACCACACCAAACTTAGAAGGTTGCTCGTCCTCGAGCAAAAGAAGAAAGAAGAGAGTAGAAGAAGAAGAAATAGAGGAGATGGAGAGGGGGGTATGGTTTGGCCATTATGGGTGGGTTTGGGTGGGAAAGTGGTTTGAATTTGAATGGTGAGGTAGGTGGGGTTTTATGAAGGATGGATGTGAGTGGTGAAGAGAATGGTGGGATTTGATAGGTGAGGGGTTTTAGGGAAGAGGTATTGAGGTGATTGGTGAATGGGTGAAGAAGAGAGAGAAAGGTGGGGTAGGTAGGGATCCTGTGGGGTCCATAGATCCTGAGGTGTCAAGGATTTCTCATCCCTACACCATGTGGCGTGCAAAACGCCCATTGCTGCCAATCCTAGCGTTAAACGCCAGGCTGCTGCCCATTTCTGACATTTAACGCTAGCTTCTTTCCCATTCCTGGCGTTAAACGCCACTTTGGTGCCCATTTCTGGCGTTAAACGCCCAGAATGGTGCCAGACTGGGCGTTTAACGCCCATTCTGCTACCCTTACTGGCGTTTAAACGCCAGTAAATTTCTCCTCCAGGGTGTTCTATTTTTCATTCTATTTTTCCTTCTGTTTTTAATTTTTCAATTGTTTTTGTGACTTCACATGATCATCAACCTATAGAAAACATAAAATAACAAAAGAAAATAGAAATTTAACATAGATAATTAAAGATTGGGTTGCCTCCCAATAAGCGCTTCTTTAATGTCAATAGCTTGACAGTGGGCTCTCATGGAGCCTCACAGATGTTCAGAGCAATGTTGGAACCTCCCAACACCAAACTTAGAGTTTTAATGTGGGGGTTCAAAACCAAACTTAGAGTTTGGTTTTGGCCTCCCAACACCAAACTTAGAGTTTGACTGTGGGAGCTCTATTTGACTCTGTATTGAGAGAAGCTCTTCATGCTTCCTCTCCATGGTTACAGAGGGATATCCTTGAGCTTTAAACACAAGGGAGTCTTCATTCACTTGAATGATCAATTCTCCTTTGTCAACATCAATCACAGCCTTTGCTGTGGCTAGGAAGGGTCTGCCAAGGATGATGGATTCATCCATACACTTCCCAGTTTCTAGGATTATGAAATCAGCAGGGATGTAATGGTCTTCAAACTTTACCAAGACATCCTCTACAAGTTCATAAGCCTGTTTCTTTGAATTGTCTGCCATCTCTAGTGAGATTTTTACAGCTTGTACCTTAATGATCCCTAGCTTCTCCATTACAGAGAGAGGCATAAGGTTTATGCTTGACCCTAGGTCACACAGAGCCTTCTCAAAGGTCATGGTGCCTATGGTACAAGGGATTGAGAACTTTTCAGGGTCTTGTCTCTTTTGAGGTAATCTCTGCCTAGTCAAGTCATCTAGTTCTTTGATGAGCAATGGAGGTTCATCCTCCCAAGTCTCATTACCAAACAACTTGGTATTTAGCTTCATGATTGCTCTAAGGTACTTAGCAACTTGCTCTTCAGTGACATCTTCATCCTCTTCAGAGGAAGAATACTCATCAGAGCTCATGAATGGTAAAACTAAATTTAATTAAATCTCTATGGTCTCAGTATGAGCCTCAGATTCCCATGGTTCTTCATTAGGGAACTCCTTGGAGGTCAGTGGACGTCCATTGAGGTCTTCCTCAGTGGAGATTACTGCCTTTTCCTCCTCTCCAGGTTCGGCCATGTGAGACGTGTTTATGGCCTTGCACTCTCTCTTTGGATTCTCTTCTGTATTACTTGGGAGAGTACTAGGAGGGAGTTCAGTAATTTTCTTACTCAGCTGACCCACTTGTGCCTCCAAATTTCTAATGAAGGACCTTGTTTCAGTCATGAAACTTTGAGTGGTTTTAATTAGATCAGAGACAATGGTTGCTAAGTCAGAGTGGCTTTGCTTAGAATTCTCTGTCTGTTGCTGTGAAGATGATGGAAAAGGCTTGCTATTGCTAAACCTATTTCTTCCACCATTATTGTTGTTGAAACCTTGTTGAGGTCTCTGTTGATCCTTCCATGAGAGATTTGGATGATTTCTCCATGAAGGATTATAGGTGTTTCCATAGGGTTCTCCCATGTAATTCACCTCTTCCATTGCTGGGTTCTCAGGATCATAAGCTTCTTCTTCAGAGGAAGCTTCCTTAGTACTGCCTGTTGCTGCTTGCATTCCAGACAGACTCTGAGAAATCATATTGACTTGTTGGGTCAATATTTTATTTTGAGCCAATATGGCATTCAGAGTATCAATCTCAAGAACTCCTTTCTTCTGAGCCATCCCATTATTCACAGGGTTCGTTTCAGAAGTGTACATGAATTAGTTATTTGCAACCATTTCAATGAGTTCTTGAGCTTCTGCAGGCGTCTTCTTCAAATAAAGAGATCATCTAGCAGAGCTATCCAATGACATCTTGGATAGTTCAGACAGATCATCATAGGAAATTCCTATGATGCTCCATTCAAAAAGCATGTCAGAAGGACATCTTCTGATCAATTGCTTGTATCTTTCCCAAGCTTCATAGAGGGATTCACCTTCCTTCTGTCTGAAGGTTTGGACTTCCACTCTAAGCTTGCTCAATTTTTAAGGTGGAAAGAACTTTGCCAGGAAGGCATTGACTAGCTTTTCCCAAGAGTTCAGGCTTTCCTTAGGTTGTGAATCCAACCATGTTCTAGCTCTGTCTCTTACAGCAAAAGGAAAGAGCATAAGTCTGTAGACTTCAGGGTTAACCCCATTGGTCTTGACAGTGTCACAGATTTGCAAGAACTCATCTAAGAACTGATGAGGATCTTCCAATGGAAGTCCATGAAACTTGCAATTCTATTGTATTAGAGAAACTAATTGAGGCTTAAGCTCAAAGTTGTTTGCTCCAATGGCAGGGATAGAGATGCTTCTCCCATAGAAATCAGGAGTAGGTGCAGTAAAGTCACCAAGCACCTTCCTTGCATTGTTGGCATTGTTGTTGTTTTCGGCTGCCATGGTTTCTTTTTCCTTGAAGAGCTCTGTTAGTCCTTCTAAAGAGAATTGTTCTTTAGCTTCTCTTAGCTTTCTCTTCAAGGTCCTTTCAGGTTCAGGATCAGCTTGAACAAGTATGCCTTTATCTTTGCTTCTGCTCATATGAAAGAGAAGAGAACAAGAAAGTATGGAATCATCTACGTCACAGTATAGAGATTCCTTGAAGTGTCAGAAGAAAAGAAGAATAGAAGGAGAGGATAGAGATGAGAGAATTCGAACTTACTAAAGAATTAGGGTTCGAATTGCACCTTGAGGAGGAGTGTTAGTCCCTTAAATAGAAGGATGTGAGAAGAGGGGAAGAAATTTTCGAAATTAAAGTAAGAGATTTTGAAAATTTGGTAATTGGTTTTCGAAAACTAAGATTGAGAAAGAAATCAAGTGATTTTTGAAAAAGATTTTAAAATCAGAAATTAAAAAGATATGATTGAAAATTAATTTTGAAAAAGGGTGTGATTAAAAAGATATGATTGAGAAGATATGATTAAAAATCAAATTAAAAAGAGAAAGTTTTAAAACTAAAGTTGATTACTTGACTAACAAGAAATTAAAAGATATGATTCTAAAAATTTAAAATTTTGATCCTTTCTTAATAGGCAAGTAACAACTTGAAACTTTTTGAAGTAAATCTTGAATTGAAGCAAGGATTTTTGAAAACAGTAAAAATAAATATAAAATGGAAAGAAATTGATTTTGAAAGAGATATGATTGAAAAGATATGATTTGAAAAAGATTTGATTTTGAAAAATTATGAAAACTTGAAAAAAATGTGAATTAAAAACAAAATCTTCCCTCTAGTGTCATCCTGGCATTAAACGCCCAGCCAGGTACCCTGGCTGGCGTTTAAACGCCAGTTTTCCTTCTTTACTGGGCGTTTTGAACGCCCAGCTTTTTCTGTTTGATTCCTCTGCTGAATGTTCTGATTCTTCAATTCTCTGTATTATTGACTTGAAAAGACATAGTTTTAAAAAATATTTTTGAATTTTTGATGATGGGAATCAATAAAAATGCAACTAAGATCAAATAAACAATGCATGCAAGACACCAAACTTAAAAGTTTGTATACTAAGGACTATAACAATGTAAAAATGCATGTAGGAAACAACAAAACATACAAAACAAGAGAATTTGAAGATCAGAGCAATGAAATCATCAAGAACAACTTGAAGATCAATGAAGAACAATATGTATAAATTTTCGAAAATTAGAAGGATAAAGACATGCAATTGACACCAAACTTAAAATTAGACAATAGACTCAAACAAGAAACATAAAATATTTTTGGTTTTATGATTTTAACATTTTTTTGTATTTTTTTTCAAAAATTATATAGAAAAGAAAATAAAGAGAATCAAAACTTTTAATAAGAATTCCAGGAATCATGCAATGTTAGTCTAAAGCTTCAGTCTAAAAAAGATTAGACATGTTTGGCGAAGCTTCAGCAGGACATTACATTCAATAGCTAAATTGATGAGAATCAATCAGCTTTTGTGATGGTGGGAACATCACCTTGAAACTCTAGAATTCATTCTTAAAAATTCTGAAGAAAAGATACCTAATCTAAGCAACAAGATGAACCGTCAGTTGTCCAAACTCGAACAATCCCCGGCAACGGCGCCAAAAACTTGATGTTGTTGCCGGACCAAACTTGGCATTGTTGTTGCCGGAAACAAATGTGAAATTATTGTTCGTTCATTCGTTCGATCCCTGGCAACGGCGCCAAAAACTTGGTGCATGAAATTGTGATCATCAACAATGGTGCCAAAGGACTTGGAGCTCTCAAACGTGAATCACACTTTGTCACAATTCCGCACAACTAACCAGCAAGTGCACTGGGTCTTCCAAGTAATAAACCTTACGTGAGTAAGGGTCGATCCCACGGAGACTGTCGGTTTGAAGCAAGCTATGGTCACCTTGTAAATCTCAGTCAGGCTAATTCAGATGGTTATGGAGTTTGAGGTGATGAAAATAAACATAAAATAAAGATAGAGATACTTATGTAATTCATTGGTGGATTTCAGATAAGCGTATGAAGATGCTTTGTTCCCCTTGAACCTCTACTTTCCTATTGCCTTCTTCCAATCATTCATACTCCTTTCCATGGCAAGCTTTATGTTGGGCATCACTGTTGTCAATGGCTACATCCCGTCCTCTCAGTGAAAATGGTCCTGATGCTCTGTCACAACATCGGCTAATCAGCTGTCGGTTCTCGATCATGTCGGAATAGGATCCATTGATCCTTTTGCGTCTGTCACACGCCCCACAATCGCGAGTTTGAAGCTCGTCACAGTCATCCCTTCCCAGATCCTACTCGGAATACCACAGACAAGGTTTAGACTTTCCGGATCTCAGGAATGGCCGCCAATAATTCTAGCCTATACCACGAAGGTTCCAATCTGAGATTAGAAACCCAAGAGATATACATTCAAGCTTGTTTGCATGTAGAACGGAAGTGGTTGTCAATCACGCGTTCATAGGTGAGAATGGTGATGAGTGTCACATAATCATCACATTCATCATGCTCTTGGGTGCGAATGAATATCTTGGAGAAGAAATAGACTTGAGTTGAATAGAAAAACAATAGTACTTTGTATTAATTCATGAAGAACAGCAGAGCTCCACACCTTAATCTATGGTGTGTAGAAACTCCACCGTTGAGAATACATAAGAACAAGGTTCAGGCATGGCCATGAGGCCAGCCTCCCAAAACGTGAAAAGGTCTATCAAAGTATATCAAGTGTCTTAAAATACAATGGTAAAAGGTCCTATTTATAGAAAACTAGTAGCCTAGGGTTACAGAAATAAGTAATTAATGCAGAAATCTTCTTCCGGGCCCACTTGGTGTGTGCTTGGGCTGAGCATTGAAGCTTCCATGTGTAGAGACTTTTCTTGGAGTTAAACGCCAGCTTTTGTGCCAGTTTGGGCGTTTAACTCCAGCTTTTGTGCCAGTTTTGGAGTTAAACGCCAGAATTCTTGAGCTGAATTGGAACGCCAGTTTGGGCCATCAAATCTCGGGAAAAGTATGAACTATTATATATTGCTGGAAAGCCTAGGATGTCTACTTTCCAACGCAATTAAGAGCGCGCCAATTGGGCTTATGTAGCTCCAGAAAATCCACTTTGAGTGCAGGGAGGTCAGAATCCAACAACATCTGCAGTCCTTTTTCAGCCTCTGAATCAGATTTTTGCTCAAGTCCCTCAATTTCAGCCAGAAAATACCTGAAATTATAGAAAAACACACAAACTCATAGTAAAGTCCAGAAGAATGATTTTTATTTAAAAACTAATAGAAATATAATAAAAACTAATTAAAATATACTAAAAATAATGCCAAAAAGCGTATAAATTATCCGCTAATCACTTTTCCTTTTTCTTTCTCTTTTTTTTTATTTATATTTTTTTTCGCAAGCTTTGTCATTCACTGCTTTTTCTTGCTTCAAGAATCAATTTTATGATTTTTCAGATTATGATGCCAAGGCATTTTGGCCAGTTTCACTGACCTTTTCTTTATTGTTTTTAGGGTAGTTTCATGCATTTTCTTAGAAAATAAGCTCTTTTTGGGTAGATATTCACTTACATCTTGATTCAAGCATACATTGTGCACTTTACATGATTTCACGAGGATTTTGCATGAATTTAATGACAAATTGGATGTTGCATTTCCCATGAATTGGATTAGAACTTTGATGCACTTTATTGCTTGATTTCAGGACAAAAGAAGCAAGGAAGAACCACGTTAGCAGCCACGTTAATCTAACTAACGTGACCTCTAACGTGGAATGGGAGCTAACTTGCAAAGTTAATGAGAAAAATAATTGCCAATAACGCCCTCGAAGCCATCATAGCCCACGTTAAGAGTCACGTTAACTTAGTTAACGTGAACTCTAACGTGGAAGAAGACAATAAGGCCAACGTTAGTGACACTCCCCTTTGTCACTAACGTTGGACCAAGCTCATAATTGGCCACGTTAGTTGCCACGTCAACTTAGTTAACATGGCTTCTAACGTTAAGAAGCAAAAGGGAAGCCAACGTTAGTGACATTCACCTTTGTCACTAACGTTGGCCAAGCTTCCATAAGCCACGTTAACTTAGTTAACGTGGAAGCTAACGTGGAGAGAGCAATTGGTCGCCAACGTTAGTGACACTTACCTTTGTCACTAACGTTGGGGTGAACCACCAAGAGCCACCATGAGCAACGTTAACTCCCACGTTAACTTAGTTAACGTGGAAGCTAACGTGGATAAAGAGATGATGAGCCAACGTTAGTGACACTCACCTTTGTCACTAACGTTGGAGATGGCTAGCATGACTACGTTAGAAGCCACGTTAACTTAGTTAACATGGACTCTAACGTGAGAAATAGGGGCACATTGGAATGTTAGTGACAAAGGTAAGTGTCACTAGCGTTCTCGAAGGATTGGCTTAAGAGCCACGTTAACTAAGTTAACGTGGACTCTAACGTAGGGAAGGGGGAGGCTTAGCAACGTTATTGGGAAAGGTAAGTCCCAATAACGTGTGCGAAGGACCAAGAGGCAATGTTAGTGGTAACGTTTGTGCCACTAATGTTGAGGTTAACGTGGCTCATACTTGGGTGAGCAACGTTAGTGAAAAAGGTGATTGTCACTAACGTTCTCGAACCCACACTTTCACTTAATGTTAACACCACTAACGTCCTGAGCTAAAAGTCCCTGCCTACTTCACACTTTCTTTCTGCAAGCAAAGCTAAGCCCAATGATGAAGATAACTGCTTCAAACTCAGGATCCAAAAGCCCATACCCAAGACTTGAAGAGCCAACTAGAAGATCAGAAGAGTAGTATATATAGGAGTAACTTTGAATTAGTTTGGAGAGCTGGAAACTTTAGGGAGCCTTTGGCCTAGAATTACTCTCTGTATTTTACTTTCTCTGCACTTCTAGTTTACTTTCAGCATGTATTCTCCATCTTTGTTTTCATTTTCCAGAGCTATGAACAACTAAACCCCTTTCATTGGGTTAGGGAGCTCTGTTGTAATTTGATGGATCAATTTTAGTTTTCATTCTCCTTCTTCTATCTTTTCTCTTGATTTTACTAGAAAGCTTTAGATCTTCATCCAATTGGGTAGTTATCTTGGAAAAGAAGCTATTCATACTTGGATCTCTTCTGAACCTTGAAAGAGGAATGAAGAGATCATGCTAGAAATTCTTTCTCATGCTGGAGCAAATTGGGTGTGGATGGATATGTGACTATAATCCTTCAAACACTTGATTTGGGAAATGCATGTGGTATAATCAGTGACCATACTTCATCTCTTCTCATGAGCAATTGACCAAGGAATTGGCTATTGATCAAGATTTGAGAGATTGAATTACAAGGAATTGTAATTCGATCACTTAAGATTGCCAAGGAGATCAATAAATGCATTGATTGAGGAAGAGATGAAAATGAGCTTGATCCGGAGAATGCAACATCTCCTGAGCCCAATGAACTCCCCATTTCTGATCTTACCCATTCTCTTTAATTTCTGCCATTTACTTTTATGAGCAATTGCCCCATCCCCAGTTATGATTCTGAAATTTACTTTCCGCCATTTACATTCAGCTCTTTATTTCCAGCATTTACTGTTTCCACTATTTACTTTCCCGCCATTTAATTTTCTGCAATTCCCAACTCAAATTCTGGTTCGCTCAACTAGGACATTCCTTTAATTAAAGTTGCTTGATCAATCAATCTCTGTGGGATTCGACCTCACTCTATTGTGAGTTTTTACTTGACGATGAAATCGGTACACTTGCCGAAGGAAATTTGTTGCAAGACAAGTTTTCCGCGTATCAGATTATCAATAACATTTCTCCTTTTCCATCATTCTTTCAAGAGCCAACAGTTTTAACATTCATAAACAACAAATTCAAAAGACATAAGCACTGTTCACGCCTTCATTCAGAAAACAAAAAATATTGTTACCACATCAAAATAATTAAACTAGTTTCAAGGATGAATTTGAAATCATGTACTTCTTGTTCTTCCACCCTTAGTTGTCCCATGTTGGAACTTAATTCTCCTAGGGAGGTGTTAATCTGCTCCCAATAGTTTTGTGGAGGAAAGTGCATCCCTTGAGGCATTAGTGGTTATGAAAAAAAAAAGCAATGCTTTTTCCATACCAAACTTAAAATGTTTGCTCGTCCTCGAGCAAAAGAAGGAGGAAAGGGGGAGAAGAAGGTGTGTGGTGGGTTCGGCCAAGGGAGGGGGAAGTGTGTATGAAAAGGTGTGGCAGGTGGGGATCCTGTGGGATCCATAGATCCTGAGGGGTCAAGGACTTATCATCCCTACTCCATTGAGGCGTGCAAAAACGCCCTTAGTGTGCAATCCTGGCATTTAATGCCAGACTACTGCTTGTTTCTGGCGTTAAACGCCAGCTTTTCTCCCTTTCTTGGCATTAAATGCCAACTTGATGCTCTGTTCTGGCATTAAACACCAGTCTGGTGCTTGTTTCTGGTATTTAATGCTAGCTTGATGCTTCTTTCTGGCGTTAAACGCCAGTCTGATGCTTCTTACTGGTGTTTAAACGCCAGTAAGCTCTTCTTCTAGGGTGAGCTATTTTTAATGCTATTTTTCATTCCGTTTTTTATTTTTCAGTTGTTTTTGTGACTTCACATGATCATCAACCTAAAGAAAACATAAAATAGCAATAGAAAATAAATAGATATAATTAAATAACATTGGGTTGCCTCCCAACAAGCGCTTCATTAATGTCAATAGCTTGACAGTAAGCTCTCATGGAGCCTCACAGATAATCAGAGCAGGGTTGGGGCCTCTCAACACCAAACTTAGAGTTTGGTTGTGGCCTCCCAACACCAAACTTAGAGTTTGAATGTGGGGGTTTTGTTTGACTCTGTATTGAGAGAAGCTTTTCATGCTTCCTCTCCATGGTTATAGAAGGAGAACCTTGAGTTTTATAGTTTGCAATGTTTGCAAACCACAGAGCTTCCTGAATAGCAAACAATTGCTCATCCGAAAAGGTTTCAGAGATCTCAGTAGGAGGGAGGGATGCTCCTGCTACTGGTACTATCCAGGACAGGTGATCAGCTACTTTATTCTCTGTCCCTTTTCTATCTCTTATTTCTATATCAAACTCTTGCAGAAGCAAGACCCATCTTATGAGCCTGGGCTTTGAATCCTGCTTTGTGAGTAGATATTTAAGAACAGCATGGTCAATGTACACAATCACTTTTGATCCTACTAAGTATGATCTAAACTTGTCAATGGCATAAACCACTGCAAGCAGCTCTTTTTCTGTGGTTGTGTAATTTTTTTGTGCATCATTTAAAACACGGCTAGTATAATAAATAACATGCAGAAGCTTGTTATGCCTCTGTCCCAATATTGCACCAATGGCATGGTCACTGGAATCACACATTAGTTCGAATGGTAATGTCCAATCTGGTGCAGAAATAACTGGTGCTGTGACCAGCTTAGCTTTCAGAGTTTCAAATGCCTGCACACACTCTGTGTCAAACACAAATGGCGTGTCAGCAGCTAGCAGATTACTCAGAGGTTTTGCGCTTTTTGAAAAATCCTTTATAAACCTCCTATAGAATCCTGCATGCCCCAGAAAGCTTCTGATTGCCTTAACATTGGTGGGTGGTGGTAATTTTTCAATTACCTCTACCTTAGCTTGATCGACCTCTATTCCCTTGTTCGAAATTTTATGCCCAAGGACAATTCCTTCAGTCACCATAAAGTGACATTTTTCCCAATTTAAAACCAGGTTAGTCTCTTGGCATCTTTTCAAAACAAGTGCTAGATGGTTGAGATAGGAGCTAAATGAGTCTCCAAATACTGAGAAGTCATCCATGAAGACTTCCAGAAATTTCTCTACCATATCAGAGAAGATAGAGAGTATGCACCTCTGAAAGGTTGCAGGTGCATTGCACAGACCAAAAGGCATTCTTCTGTATGCAAATACTCCAGATGGACATGTGAATGATGTTTTCTCTTGGTCCTGAGGATCTACTGTAATTTGGTTGTAACCTGAATAACCATCCAAAAAGTAATAGTATTCATGACCTGCTAGTCTTTCTAGCATCTGGTCTATGAATGGTAAAGGGAAGTGATCCTTCCCGGTGGCTGTATTGAGCCTTCTGTAGTCAATACACATACGCCACCCTGTAACTGTTCTTGTAGGAACCAGTTCATTTTTTTTATTATGAACCACTGTCATACCTCCCTTCTTAGGGACAACATAGACAGGGCTCACCCAGGGGCTATCAGAAATAGGATAAATAATCCCAGCCTCTAGTAACTTAGTGACCTCTTTCTGCACCACCTCTTTCATAGCGGGATTTAGTCGCCTCTGTGGTTGAACCACTGGCTTAGCGTCATCCTCCAATAGGATCTTGTGCATGCATCTGGCTGGGCTAATGCCCTTAAGATCACTTATGGACCACCCAAGAGCTGTCTTGTGTGTCCTTAGCACCTGAATTAGTACTTTCTCTTCTTGTGGCTCTAAAGCAGAGCTTATGATTACAGGAAAAGTGTCACCTTCTCCCAGAAATGCATATTTCAGGGATGGTGGTAGTGGTTTGAGCTCGGGTTTAGGAGGTTTCTCCTCTTCCTAAGGAGTTTTTAGAGGTTCTTTTATTTCCTCTGGTTCCTCTAGATCAGGCTGAACATCTTTAAAAATGTCTTCTAGCTCTGATTCGAGACTCTCAGTCATATTGACCTCTTCCACCAGGGAGTCAATAATATCAACGCTCAGGCAGTCTTCTGATGTGTCTGGATGCTGCATAGCTTTGACAACATTCAACTTAAACTCATCCTCATTGACTCTTAGGGTTATCTCTCCTTTTTGGACGTCAATGAGGGTTCGTCCAGTTGCTAGGAATGGTCTTCCTAGAATGAGAGTTGCACTCTTGTGCTCCTCCATTTCCAGCACTACAAAGTCAGTAGGGAAGGCAAATAGCCCAACCTTGACAATCATGTCCTCAATTATGCCTGATGGGTATTTAATGGAGCCATCAGCAAGTTGAAGACAGATCCGGGTTAGTTTGACCTCTTTAGTCAAGCCAAGCTTTCTGATAGTGGATGCAGGAATTAGGTTGATGCTTGCCCCAATATCACATAGAGCTGTCTTAGTACAAGCACCCTCTAATGTGCATGGTATCATAAAGCTTCCGGGATCCTTAAGCTTTTCTGGTAAGCTTGTTAGAATGACTGCACTGCATTCTTCAGTGAGAATAACTTTTTCTGTTTCTCTCCAATCCTTCTTATGACTTAAGATCTCTTTCATGAACTTAGCATAAGGGGGTATTTGCTCAAGTGCCTCTGCAAACGGAATCTTTATTTCAAGAGTCCTGAGATAGTCTGCAAAGCGGGCAAATTGTTTATCCTGTTTCGCTTGGCGGAGTTTCTGAGGATAAGGCATTTTGGCTTTATATTCTTCAACCTTAGTTGCTGCAGGTTTATTTTCTACAGAGGCAGGTTGAGAAGCCTTCTTGAGGGAGTTATTATCAGCACTTGCAGGTGTCTAATCCCTCACTGGCGTTTGAACGCCAGAACTGAACATGGATTGGGTGTTTAACGCCAGTTTTTCACCCTTTTCTAGCGTTTGAACGCCAGACTTATTCCTCTCTGGGCTCTTACTGTACTCAGAGGGATTTTGGATAGCAGGTTGCTCATCCTCTATCATCTATTCTTTTCTTGGCTTTCTGCTGCTTTGAGTTGAGGTATTTAATGTTTTTCCACTTCTTAATTGAACTGCTTGGCACTCCTCTGTTATCTGTTTTGATAACTGCTGTTTTGTCTGATTCAATTGTGATTCCATATCCTTGTTAGCATTTTTGGTTTCTTGTAGCATCTCCTTAACTTCTGCTAACTGCCTTGTTATAGAAGACAGTTGCTGATTGAGTTCCACAACTTGTTCCTGAGGACTAAAGTCAGTTGATACTGCGTTAGCTTCTTCTTTCATGGAGGACTCATTACTTATGTACAGATGCTGATTTCTAGCAACTATATCAATAAGCTCTTGATCCTCTTCAATAGTCTTTCTCATGTGTATAGATCCACCAGCTGAGTGGTCTAGAGATATCTGAGCTTTTTCTGTAAGCCCATAGTAGAAGATGTCTAATTGCACCCACTCTGAAAACATTTCAAAGGGGCATTTCCTTAACATCCCTCTGTACCTCTCCTAGGCATTATAAAGGGATTCATCATCCTCTTGTTTAAAGCCTTGGATGTCCAGCCTTAGCTGTGTCATCCTTTTTGGAGGGAAATATTGATTCAGAAATTTGTCTGATAACTGTTTCTATGTTCTTATGCAAATAAATGAAAACCGAAAAAATGAAAAATTGACTATAATTTCAAAAATTAGAAGAAAAGGAAATAAAAGAAAATTGAAAACTAAATTAATTAATTAAAAAGATTTGAAAAAATGTGGGTGAGAATTTTCGAAAAAATGAAAAGAGAGAAATTGGTTAGGAAGTTTAAAAAAAGATATGTCTTAAAATTAAGGATACTTGTAAGAAAATAAAATAAAATAAATAAAAAAAAGAAAAGATATGAAAAAGATTTGATTTTAAGATTTGAGATTAGAAAAGATAAGATAAGCTAGTTAAGAGAAGATAAGGAATTTAAATTAAAATATTTTGAAATTTAAATTTTAAATTTGAAAATTAAATTTTGAAATTTGAAATTTGAAATTTTAAATTTTGAATTTTGAATTTTCAGAAAAGTCAACAATATAAGATAAGAATTTGAAAAAGATTTAAATTTTGAAAAGATTTTATTTTTAAATTTGAAAATTAAATTTTGAATTTTAAATTTTGAAATTTGAATTTTGAAATTTGAAATTTGAAATTTGAATTTTGAATTTTGGAAGTTGAAATTTGAAATTTGAAATAAGATAAGATAAGTTTTTGAAAAAAGATATGATTTTTTGAAAAAGATTTGAATTTCGAAATTTTTAAAACTAAGATAGGATAAAATAGAAATTTTAAAATAAGAATATGAAATTCTTATGTAAATTTCGAAAATTACTTAAAATAAAGAGAAAAGATATTTTTTTGAATTTAATGAGGAAAGAGAAAAACAATAAAATGACACCAAACTTAGAATTTTTAGATCAAAACAAAGAAAACAAATAAGAAAACTTTGAATGTCAAGATGAACACCAAGAACAAATTTTAAAATTTTTTAAGAAAATAGAAATACAAAGGACACCAAACCTAAAAATTTTTATATTTTGGACACTAATAGTTCGAAAATGTATAAGATAAACAACAACAAACACCAAACAGGAAATTTTAAAGAAAACCAAAAATAAATTTTAAAAAATTTAATAAAAACTAACAAGAAAATACCAAACTTAAAACTTGACACGAGATTTAATCAAAGAAAAATTATTTTTGAAAAGATTTTAGAAAGAAAGACTCAAAGGAGAAACTATTCACAAGAATATAGACACATTCAACAAATGCAAGGATTAAACAGAGAAAAACTATTTTTTTTTATGACAAAAACACAAAGGATACCAAACTTAAAACATGCAACTAGACTCAAACAGAAAACTCTAAAGATTAATAAAGAAAAATAATAAATTTTTGGAAAATTTTTGAAAAGAAAATAAAAGACTCTGACCCAAAAGACAAAATTTTCCTAATCTAAGCAACAATATGAACCGTCAGTTGTTCAAACTCGAACAATCCCTGGCAACGGTGCCAAAAACTTGGTGCACGAATTGTAAATCACACTTTTCACACCAGCAAGTGCACTGGGTCGTCCAAGTAATACCTTACGTGAGTAAGGGTCGATCCCACAGAGATTGTCGGCTTGAAGCAAGCTATGGTTATTTTGTAATTCTTAGTCAGAAAATCAATGATAAGAGTGATTATATTTATGAAGAGTAAAAAGCATAAATTAAATAGTACTTGTTATGCAGTAATGGAGAACAGATTGAGGTTTTGGAGATGCTCTGTCTTCTGAAACTCTGCTTTCCTACTGTCTTCTTCTTCACGCACACAGGTCTCCTTCCATGGCAAGCTGTATGTTGGTGGATCACCGTTATCAATGGCTACCATCCATCCTCTCAGTGAAAATGGTCCAAATGCGCTGTCACCGCACGGCTAATCATCTGTCGGTTCTCACTCATGTTGGAATAGGATCCATTGATCCTTTTGCGTTTGTCACTACGCCCAGCACTTGTGAGTTTGAAGCTCGTCACAGTCATCCCATCCCAGATCCTACTCGGAATACCACAGACAAGGTTTAGACTTTTCGGATCTCAGGAATGGCGGCCAATAATCCTAGTCTATACCACGAAGACTCTGATCATGAACCAAGAGGCTAAGAGATATACACCCAATCTAAGGTAGAACGGAAGTGGTTGTCAGGCATGCGTTCATAGGTTGAGAATGATGATGAGTGTCACGGATCATCACATTCATCACGGTTAAGTACAAGCGAGTATCTTAGAATAGAAACAAGCGTGATTGAATAGAAAACAGAAGTAATTGCATAAATTCATCGAGACACAGCAGAGCTCCTCACCCCCAACCATGGGGTTTAGAGACTCATGCCGTCAGAAATATAATATGAAATGTGTAAAATGTCATGAGGTGCATAGTAAGTCTCTAAAAGTTGTTTTTATACTAAACTAGTAGCTAGGGTTACAGAAAATAAGTAACTAAGTGCAGATAGTGCAGAAATCCACTTCTGGGACCCACTTGGTGTGTGCTTGGGCTGAGAATTGAGCTTTACACGAGTAGAGGCTTCTCTTGGAATTAAACGCCAGGTTGTAGCCTGTTTCTGGCGTTTAACTCTGGTTTGCAACCTGTTTCTGGCGTTTAACGCCAGAATAGGGTAAAGACTTGGCGTTAAACGCCAATTTGCATCGTCAAAACTTGGGCAAAGTATGGACTATTATATATTGCTGGAAAGCCCTGGATGTCTACTTTCCAACGCAATTGAGAGCGCACCAATTGGTCTTCTATAGCTCCAAAAAATCCATTTCGAGTGTAGGGAGGTCAAAATCCAACAGCATCTGCAGTCCTTTTTCAGCCTCTGAATCAGATTTTTGCTCAGGTCCCTCAATTTCAGCCAGAAAATACCTGAAATCATAGAAAAATACACAAACTCATATTAAAGTCCAGAATTGTGATTTTTGCATAAAAACTAATAAAAACATAGTAAAAACTAACTAAATTATACTAAAAACTACTAGAAAACAATGCCAAAAAGCGTATAAATTATCCGCTTAACACACAGCCTGTGCGCGCACACACCAATGAGGTTTTACAACCTGTGCGCACGCATAGCCCTGTGTGCCGCACACGTTGGGAAGGTCATTCTATTGGGAGTGCTAGCACAGCTTGTGAGAGTGAACAGACTTGTGAATTTTCGTACCTGTGCGTACGCACATCACTTTAAAATCTTCCTGGGCGTGTGCACGCACACCCCTTTGCGTACTCACACGCCCTGTTTCTCAAATTTAAAACTTGTTGTCAACTATTTGACCTTCCCAGCAAGCTTGTAAGTTTTTGTGACACCATTTTAAGACTCTTGGGCTCAATTTTGGTTATTGAAACATGGGAAAGGTCCTAGGAGGTTTAATTTGGGTTTTACTTTGAAAAGTTAGTAAACGGAGGTTTAGGTTTCCGGTGTATTGAGGATGAGTTAGTTGAGAGAGAAGGAAGAGTGGTGAATATGGTGATTATTGACAACGGATGTGAGAAATTGGTGAATTGATGAGTTCGGAATAGAACTGCTTATGATGAGTTTGGGAAATATGAATGTTTAAGGATGTTAATGGAAGGATGATCTTGATAAATGTTGAGAGTGTACCAGGCACTATATCCTTGGAATGTTGAGAGTTGATAATTGGAAGTGATTTGAAATGAGAAATGATGATGAATTGAGGCTGATGGAGTTGTGGATATGAATAGTGAGCCAGGCACTATATCCTTGGAATGATAGTATGCCAGACATTATATCCTTAGAATGATTTGTGATGAATTATATGCTGTTGTTGTTTTCCTTCTTTGCTGAAAGAGTGTGCCAGGCACTATATCCTTGGAACGGTAGTGTGCCAGGCACTATATCCTCGGAACAAAAGCGTGCTAGGCGCTATATCCTCGGAAGTGGCAGAAAGGCGACATCCGAAAGGATGTGTCGGGTTGGCATTCATAGACCGACATGTGATATCACGAGCCAATAGGATAGACCTTCATCATATGCATCTCTTATGTGCTTGATTGCTTTGATTACTTGAGTTTGCCTTATTGTATAACATGCCTACTTGCTTCTTGAATTACTTGCTGTATATGAAAACTATCTGTGTTTTACTTGCTTGCATTAATTGTGATTGTCTAGTGTTGAGGAGGTTAGGTAGGCAGTGGCGATGGGATCGCACGGAGGTTAGGTTGGTGAAGGCTGTGGGATATAGCGGTGTGAATAGTATTAGTTAGAAATCCCCTAAATTTAGATAACCCGATTTATGGTTTAAGTTCTTTAGATATTTATTTATTTTGTTCTAAGCTTGAATATCCGTATGTGATGTGAAGTTCTAGGAATGCCTTCGGCGTCCCGGAGCCTTACATCTTACATCATTGGGCACTGTTACCATACTGAGAACCTCCAGTTCTTATTCCATACTTTGTTGTTATTTTTCAAATTCAGGTCGTAATCTACTTCGGTGAGATTGCGGATATGGTGACAGAGCGGAGTATGGTTCGTTCCTTGTTTATTTTTGTTTTACTTTCGTCATAGTATTCTCTCACCTTTTGTATATTTATCTTTATGGCCTTAGAGGCTTGTTTGAGAGATAGGTTGTATAAGCTGTTTTAATTCATAAACTCTGCATCTTTCTATTTGTAACTAGTCGGCTTAAACTCCGCAAGCTGCGGCTAGTTCTCTATGATTATTATATTCTTATATTTATATATGTTTTATTCTCTTATATCTATACCTTGTATCTTATGCGTTAGCTTCGTGTGAATGTTTCACGCTTTTGCAATTCTGTCTTTGAGCTTAATCCTTCATCAAGCTTCTAGAATATATCATTTCCTTATATATATAAATATGTATAAGCCTTAGGACTGTTGTAACCTCTGATTAACCTTTGTTTTCCGGCTAGAGGTAAGGCTTAGGGTAATTGGGGTATTACATTCAACGCCCCAATGATGAGGAAGCTGGCATTGAATGTCAGCCAGGGAGCAGAGGCTGGGCGTTAAATGCCCTATATGGAGTGGAAAGCTGGCGTTAAACGCCAGCCAGGAAGCAGAGGCTGGGCATTTAACGCCCTATATGGAGCAGGAAGCTGGCATTGAACGCCAGCCAGGGAGCAAGGGCTGGGCATTCAACACCTACAAGGGGGCAGGAAATTCGAATTCCCTAGCCTCTCAGGATCAGTGGGTCCCACAGAATCTCCACCTACCCCACATTCTTCTCTCTCTTACTTTCCCTCTTCTCCACATACACTCTTCCCCGTACACCCTCAACCAATCACATCCACATCACCTTTTTCTCTTTCCGACACCCTTCATCACTACCAATCAACCATTCCCACCAACCCCACCCACTTCAAATTCAAAATATTTTCCTCTCAATTACCCCATCGATAACCGAACCCTAACACAAAACCCCCTATAAATACCCCCTCCATCACCCCTTCATACCCACACATACACAACCCTCATACACCATATACTCCCCACTTGGCCGAATCTCGCTCTCCTTCTATCTCCACTATTTCTCTTCTTCTTCTACTCTATTCTTTCCTTTTGTTAATATTTGCTCGAGGAAGAGCAAATATTTTAAGTTTAGTGTTGGAAAAGCCTTACTTTTGGATTTCCAATCACACTTATGGCACCCAAAGTCGGAGAATCCTCTAGAAAGAGGAAAGGAAAAGCCATAGCTTCCACCTCCGAACCTTGGAAAAAGGAGAGATTCCTTACTAAGACTCATCAAGACCACTTCTATGAAGTAGTGTCAAAGAAGAGGGTGATTCTTGAAGTCCCCTTTAGACTAAAAAAGGAATGAGTACCCAGAGATCCAACAAAAAATCCAAAGAAGAGGTTAGGAAATTCTGACCAACCCTATCCCGGAAGTTGGAATCTTAATGGTTCAAGAGTTCTATGCCAATGCTTGGGTCACTAAAAATCTTGACACTAGTGTGAACTCACACCCCAAAAATTGGCACACCATGGTCCGAGGGCGTCTCTTGGATTTCAGCCCGAAAAATGTAAGGTTGGCACTCCACTTACCATTAATGCAAGGAGACCCACACCTCTACACTAGAAAAGTCATTTTCAATCAGAGGCTGGACCATGTCCTTTCAGACATTTGTGTGGAAGGAGCTCAGTGGAAGAGGAATACTCAAGGCAAGCCTATCTAACTAAGAAGGCTTGACCTTAAGCCCGTAGCTAGAGGATGGTTGGAATTCATCCAATGCTCTATCATTCCTACTAGCAACCGGTCCAAAGTGACAATTGACCGAGCCATCATGATTCATTGCATCATGCTTAGGGATGAGGTGGAGGTACATGAGGTGATACCTCAAGAGCTATACAAGGTGGCAGAAAAGACCTCCACCCAAGCAAGGTTGGCATTCCCTCACCTCATATATCACGTATGCAATTCAGCTGGAATTTTCATAGAGGGAGACATCCCCATAGAAGAGGACAATCCTATCACTAAAAGAAGGATGGAGCATGTTAGAGAGCCAGCACATGAACCACAGCAAGAGCATGTGGAGCTGCCTTAACAAGAAATTCCTGAGATGCCTCAAGGGATGTGTTTCCCTCCTCAAGGATATTAGGATCAACTTGATAAACCGCATTTGTAGGGTTTATTTTGTGCTTAATTTAGGGGATTTTATGACCTTTTACCCACATTTATTCAATAAAATAGCATGGTTTCATGATTGTCTCCTAATTTGTGCTTAAGTATGAAAATATGCTTTTTAGGCCCTTAATTGTTTAATCTTGATTTATCTTTGATTCCATTAGATGCCTTGATATTTTTGTTAATTGATTTCAAATTTAGGAGACAAAGATTGGATCAAGGGAATGAAGGAAAAGCATGAAAAAATGGAGAACTCATGAAGAAATGAAGGAATCGCAAAAATTGTCAACCCAACCTCTTCGCACTTAATCGACCATAACTTGAGCTACAGAGGTCCAAATGATGCAGTTCTAGTTGCGTTGGAAAGATAACATCTAGGTCTTCGAAATGATATAAGATTTGCATAGTTGCATCGTGCATAGGGGCACACACGCACACTATACGCATACACGCCGATGGGTGCAGATGATTCACTTAATGCAACTCGTGCCCAGCGATTTTAGAAGCCTTGTGGGCCCAATCCAACTCATTTCTGATGCTATTTAAGCCAAGGATTGAAGGGAAATTAATATACTTTTGATCATTAGTCATAGTTTAAGTTTTAGAAGTAGCTAGAGTTAGTTTCTAGAGAGAGAAGCTCTCACTTCTCTCTAGAATTAGGATTAGGTTTTAGATCTAGATCTACTTCTTCTTCTCTTCTAATTTTCCTTTCTCTTTCCCTAATTGTTCTCTTGTAGTTGTAAAATTCTTCTTCTCTTGTAATTCCTTTGTATTGTTAGTTGTAGTTTATGAACTTTCTTTTGTAGATCTACATTTCTTCTTCAATGCAATTGGTAAGTTCTTTGTTGTTTCATATTGTTTTCCCTTTCTATTGTTGATCTCTTGCTATTCTAGTTAGATCTCTCTTTAATTCTTGCAATTCATGTTGTTTCCTTTTATGCCTTCCAAGTGCTTGATAAAATGCTTGGTTGGATTTTAGAGTAGATTTTAGTGCTCTTGGCTTGGGAAGGTAACTTAGGAACTATTGAGTTACTAATATCCAAGTGATTGACGATTGGGAGCCATTAACTCTAGATCTCACTAATTGATTTGGTGGGGAACTAGGACTTATGGACTTGGATTGATATAGCTCACTTGACTTTCCTCTACTATTAGTTAGGGGTTGACTTAGTGGGATTGATCCTTGTCAATTCTCATGTTGTGGTTAGTGATAAGGATAGAGATCCTTGACCACCAACCTTTGCCAAGACCTTTGTAGTTGTTAGTTTATTTAGATTGTCATTTACATTTCATGCCTCTTATCAAAAACCCCAAACATACCTCATAACTAATAACAAGGACACTTTATTGCAATTCTTAGGGAGAACAACTCGAGATTTAATACTTCGGTTTATAAATTTAGGGATTTGTTTTAGTGACAAACAATCTTTTGTATGAAAGGATTATTGTTGGTTTAGGAACTATATTGCAACGAGATTTCATTTGTGAATTCTAAACTGCCAAGAAATCCGTTCATCACAACTGAATACTTCTCTAGGAGAATTAAGCTCCAACATGGATCAGCTGAGGATGGGACACCAAGAACATTCCACCATCCTCTATGAAATAAGAGAAGATCAAAGAGCTATGAGGGATGATGTGCAGATAATTTATACTCTTTTTGGCAGTATTTTTACATAGTTTTCAGTATGATTTGATTAGTTTTTAATATATTTTTATTAGTTTTTAAATAAAAATCATATTTCTGGACTTTACTATGAGTTTGTGTGATTTTCTGTGATTTCAGGTAATTTCTGGCTGAAATTGAGGGACTTGAGCAAAAATCAGATTCAGAGGTTGAAGAAGGACTGCAGATGCTGTTGGATTCTGACCTCCCTGCACTCAAAGTGGATTTTCTGGAGCTCCAAGAGTCCAAATGGAGCCCTCTCAATTGCGTTGGAAAGTAGACATCCAGGGCTTTCCAGAAATATATAATAGTCCATACTTTGTTCGAGTTTAGATGACGCAATCTGGCGTTCAACATCAGCTCTCTGCCCTATTCTGGAGTTAAACGCCAGAAACAGGTTGCAAAGCAGAGTTAAACGCCAGAAACAAGTTACAAACTGGCGTTTAACTCCAAGAAAGACCTCTACACATGAAACCTTCAATGCTCAGCCCAAGCACACACCAAGTGGGCCTGGAAGTGGATTTCTGCATCATTTACTCATTTCTGTAAACCCTAGTAACTAGTTTAGTGTAAATAGGACTTTTTATGATTGTATTTACATCTGGGGGGACATCTTTTGATCATCTTGGGATTATCTTTTGATCCTTTGATCACATTTTGGAGGCTGGCCTCACGGCCATGTCTAGACCTTGTTCTTATGTATTTTCAACGGTAGAGTTTCTACACACCATAGATTAAGGTGTGGAGCTCTGCTGTTCCTCATGAATTAATGCAAAGTACTATTGTTTTTCTATTCAACTCAAGCCTATTTCTTCTCTAAGATATTCATTCGCACACAAGAACATGATGAATGTGATGATTATGTGACGCTCATCATCATTCTCACTTATGAACGCGTGCCTGACAAACACTTCCGTTCTACATGAAAGCAAGCTTGAATGCATATCTCTTAGCCTTCTGATCGTGAGATCAGAGTCATCGTAGTATAGGCTAGAATTATTGGCGGCCATTCTTGAGATCCGAAAAGTCTAAACCTTGTCTGTGGTATTCCGAGTAGGATCCGGGAAGCGATGGCTGTGACGAACTTCAAACTTGTGAGTGCTGGGCATAGTGACAGACGCAAAAGGATTACTGAGTCCTATTCAAGTATGATCGAGAACCGACAGATGAATAGCCGTGCGGTGACAGTGCATTTTGGACCATTTTCACTGAGAGAACGGGATGTAGCCATTGACGACGGTGATGCCCTACATACAGCTTGCCATGGAAAGGAGTAGGAATGATTGGATGAAGACAGCAAAAAAGCAGAGGTTCAGGAGGAACAAAAGCATCTCTATACGCTTATCTGAAATTCTCACCAAGGAATTACATAAGTATCTCTATCCTATTTTATATTTTAATTATATTTTAATTATCAATTCACCATAACCATTTGAATTCGCCTGACTGAGATTTACAAAGTGACCATAGCTTGCTTCAAGCCGACAATCTCCGTGGGATCGACCCTTACTCACGTAAGGTTTATTACTTGGACGACCCAGTGCACTTGCTGGTTAGTTGTGCGAAGTTGTGACAAGGAATTAATATTATGAACGTGTGTATTAAGTTTTCAGCGCCGTTACCAAGGAATGAACGATCACGATTTCTGCGCACCAAGTTTTTGGCACCGTTGCCGGGGATTGTTCGAGTTTGGACAACTGACGGTTCATCTTGTTGCTCAGATTAGGTAATTTTATTTTAATTTTAAACTTTTTATTTCTTATTTTCGAAAGATACAAAAATTTTTCTTCTTTTTTGTTCTTCCCAAAGTAATTTTCGAAAAATCCAAAAAAATTAATAAAATCATAAAAACCAAAAATAATTTTATGTTTCTTGTTTGAGTATAGTGTCAATTCTTAAGTTTGGTGTCAATTGCATGCTTTTATAATTTTCTTTAATTTTCGAAAATTCATCATATGTTCTTCATGATCTTCAAGTTGTTCTTGATGAATTTCTTTGCTTGATCTTTAAATTTCTCTTGTTTGGTGTCTTTTCTTGTTTTTAATATGCATTTTCAATTTGTTAGTGTCTAATGTTTAAAAATTTCTAAGTTTGGTGTCTTGCATGTTTTTCTTTTCTTAAAAAGTTTCAAAAATAAGTTTTGATGTTCATCTTGATCTTCAAAGTGTTCTTGGTGTTCATCTTGACATTCAAAGTGTTCTTGCATGCATTAGTTGTTTTGATTCATAATTTCTATGTTTTGTGTCAATTTTGTGTTTTTCTCTCTCCTCATTAAAAATTCAAAAATAAAAAATATATCTTTCCTTGTTTTACTCATAAATTTCAATTTCAAAATTCTATCTTTTCAAATCTTTTTCAAAAATCAAATCTTTTTCATTTATTTTTATATATTTTCGAAATATTTTTTAAAATTTGATTTTCAAAATCTTTTTCCTATTCCTACTTCATATTTTCGAGAATCTCACTAACATTTAATTTTTAGATTAAAAAATTTCAAGTTGTTACTTGCCTATTAAGAAAGGTTCAATCTTTAAATTTTAAAATCATATCTTTTTGTTTCTTGTTAGTCAAGTAATCAACTTTAATTTTCAAAATCATATCTTTTCAATCATATATTTTTTTTAATAAATTGCAATCATATCTTCTCAATCAAATCTTTTTCAAAATAATGTCAATCATTTTAATCATATCTTTTTCAAAAATCAATTTTCAAAATCTTTTCTAACTTCCTATCTTTTCAAATTTAATTTTCAAAATTTTTTTTATTAACTACCTGACTTTCTATTTGATTTAAAAAAAAATTTCAATTTCAATCATATCTTTTTCAAAACCACCTTACTAATTTTCTCTCTCTAATTTTCGAAAACTCCTTCCCCCTTTTTCAAATTTTTTTAACTAACAAATTGTTTTAAATTTTAATCTAATTTTATTTTTCTTTTTTTTAATTTTGGAATTCTAATTCAAAATAAAAACAAAAATATTTTTATTTTATTTTAATTAATTTTCGAATCTTTCTCTTCTCCTTCTTCTATTCTCCTCTTTTTCTACTCACATAAAGGAATCTCTATACTGTAACATAGAGAATTCCATATTTTCTTTTCTGTTTTCTTCATTTTCATATGAGCAGGAACAAGGATAAGAACATTCTTGTTGAGGTTGATCCTGAACCTGAAAGGACTCTGAAGAGGAAGCTAAGGGAAGCTAAAGCATAACTCTCTGGAGAAAATCTGACAGAAATTTTCGAAAAAGAAGGAGACATGGCCGAAAATAACAACAATGCAAGGAAGATGCTTGGTGACTTTACTACACCAAATTCCAATTTACATGGAAGAAGTATCTCAATCACTGCCATTGGAGCAAACAATTTTGAGCTAAAGCCTCAATTAGTTTCTCTGATGCAACAGAATTGCAAGTTTCATGGACTTCCATCTGAAGATCCTTTTCAGTTCTTAACTGAATTCTTGCAGATCTGTGATACTGTTAAGACTAATGGGGTTGACTCCGAGGTTTACAGGCTTATGCTTTTCCCGTTTGCTGTAAGAGACTGAGATAGAATATGGTTGGACTCTCAACCTAAAGATAGCCTGAACTCTTGGGATAAGCTGGTCGCGGCTTTCTTAGCCAAGTTCTTTCCTCCTCAAAAGCTTAGCAAGCTTAGAGTGGATGTTCAAATCTTCAAACAGAAAGAAGGTGAATCCCTCTATAAAGCTTGGGAGAGATATAAGCAACTGACCAAAAAGTGTCCTTCTGACATGCTTTCAGAATGGACCATCCTGGATATATTCTATGATGGTCTGTTTGAATTATCTAAGATGTCATTGGACCATTCTGCAGGTGGATCCATTCACCTAAAGAAAACGCCTACAGAAGCTCAGGAACTCATTGACATGGTTGCAAATAACAAGTTCATGTACATTTCTGAAAGGAATCCTGTGAGTAATGGGACGCCTCAGAGGAAGGGAGTTCTTGAAATTGATACTCTGAATGCCATATTGGATCAGAATAAAATATTAACTCAGCAACTCAATATGATTTCTCAGAGTCTAAATGGATTGCAAGCTGCATCCAATAGTACTCAAAAGGCATCTTCTGAAGAAGAAGCTTATGATCCTGAGAACCCTGCAATAGCAGAGGTGAATTACATGGGGGAACCCTATGGAAATACCTATAATCCCTCATGGAGAAATCATCCAAATTTCTCATGGAAGGATCAACAAAAGCCTCAACAAGGCTTTAATAATGGTGGAAGAAACAGGTTTAGCAATAGCAAGCCTTTTCCATCATCCACTCAGCAACAGACAGAGAATTCTGAGTAGAATCCATCTAGCTTAGCAAATATAGTTTCTGATCTATCTAAGGCCACTTTAAGTTTCATGAATAAAACAAGGTCCTCCATTAGAAATTTGGAGGCACAAGTGGTTCAGCTGAGTAAAAGGGTCACTGAAACTCCTCCTAGTAATTTATACGCTTTTTGGCATTATTTTTAGGTAGTTTTTAATATGTTTTACTCACTTTTTATTATATTTTTATTAGTTTTTAAACAAAATTCATATTTCTGGACTTTACTATGAGTTTGTGTGTTTTTCTGTAATTTCAGGTATTTTCTGGCTGAAATTGAGGGAGCTGAGCAAAAATCTGATTCAGGCTGAAAAAGGACTGCTGATGTTGTTGGATTCTAACCTCTCTGCACTCGGAATAGATTTTCTGGAGCTACAGAAGTCCAATTGGTGCGCTCTCAATTGCGTTGGAAATTTGACATCCAGGGCTTTCCAGCAATATATAATAGTTCATACTTTGCTCAAGGATAGATGACGTAAACTGGCGTTCAACGTCAGTTCCATGTTGCAGTCTGGCGTCAAACGCCAGAAACAGGTTACAAATGGGAGTTGAACGCCAAAAACAGGTTACAACTTGGCATTTAACTCCAGAAACAACCTAGGCACGTGAGAAGCTTAAGTCTCAGCCCCAGCACACACCAAGTGGGCCCCAGAAGTGGATTTATGCACCATCTATCATAGTTTATTCATTTTCTGTAAACCTAGGTTACTAGTTTAGTATTTAAACAACTTTTAGAGATTTATTTTGTACCTCATGACATTTTAGATCTGAACTTTGTACTCTTTGACGGCATGAGTCTCTGAACTCCATTGTTGGGGGTGAGGAGCTCTGCTGTGTTTCGATGAATTAATGCAACTATTTCTATTTTCTATTCAAATACGCTTGTTTCTATCTAAGATGTTTATTCGCACTTTAATATAATGGATGTGATGATCCGTGACACTCATCATCATCCTCAACCTATGAATGCATGCCTGACAACCACCTCCGTTCTACCTTCGATTGAATGAATATCTCTTGGATTCCTTAATCAGAATCTTCGTGGTATAAGCTAGAATCCATTGGCAGAATTCTTGAGAATCCAGAAAGTCTAAACCTTGTCTGTGGTATTCCGAGTAGGATTCAGGGATTGAATGACTGTGACGAGCTTCAAACTCACAAGGGCTGGGCGTAGTGACAGATGAAAAAGGATCAGTGGATCCTATTCCAGCATGAGTGAGAACCGACAGATGATTAGCCGTGCGGTGACAGCGCACCTGGACCTTTTTCACTGAGAGGACGGATGGTAGCCATTGACAATGGTGATCCACCAACACACAGCTTGCCATAGGAGAAACCTTGCGTGCGTGAAGAAGAAGACAGGGAGAAAGCAGAGATTCAGAAGACAAAGCATCTCCAAAACTCTAACATATTCTCCATTACTGCAGAACAAGTATTTAATCCATGCTCTTTTATTCTTTGCAATTCATACTGATAATTATAATTGATTTCCTGACTAAGATTTACAAGATAACCATAGATTGTTTCAAACCAACAATCTCCGTGGGATCGACCCTTACTCACGTAAGGTATTACTTGGACGACCCAGTGCACTTACTGGTTAGTGGTACGAGTTGTGAAAAGTGTGATTCGCAATTCATGCACCAAGTTTTTGGCGCCGTTGCCGGGGATTGTTCGAGTTTGAACAACTGACGGTTCATCCTATTGCTTAGATTAGGAAGATTTTGTCTATTGGGTCAGAGTCTTTTACTTTCTTTTCAAAAATCTTTCAAAAATTTTTATTTTTCTTTATTGATCTGTGATTTGTCTTTGAGTCTTTTATTATTGTTCTTGTTAAAATTTTAGAATCCTTATTTTCTTTTTCAAAAATTTTTTGAAACTTTATTTTTTTTATTTTATTTTATTTTATTTTTATTTTTACTAATAATTGAGTTTTTCTGTTTGAGTTTAGTTTTATATTTTAAGTTTGGTGTCAATTGCATGTTTGTATTTTCCTTTAAATTTTTGAAATTTGTGTTCTTTGTTCTTTCTTTATCTTCAAGTTGTTTGATGAGCGGATAATTTATACGCTTTTTGACATTGTTTTTAGTATGTTTTTAGTAGGATCTAGTTACTTTTAGGGATGTTTTCATTAGTTTTTATGTTAAATTCACATTTCTGGACTTTACTATGAGTTTGTGTGTTTTTCTGTGATTTCAGGTATTTTCTGGCTGAAATTGAGGGACTTGAGCAGAAATCAGATTCAGAGGTTGAAGAAGGACTGCTGATGCTGTTGGATTCTGACCTCCCTGCACTCAAAGTGAATTTTCTGGAGCTACAGAACTCGAAATGGCGCGCTTCCAATTGCGTTGGAAAGTAGACATCCAGGGCTTTCCAGCAATATATAATAGTCTATACTTTGGCCAAGAATAGACGACGTATACTGGCGTTCAACGCCAGCTTTCTGCCCAAATCTGGCGTCCAGCGCCAGAAAAGGATCCAAAACCAGAGTTGAACGCCCAAACTGGCACAAATACTGGCGTTCAACTCCACAAATGGCCTCTGCACGTGGAAAGCTAAAGCTCAGCCCAAGCACACACCAAGTGGGCTCCGAAAGTGAATTTATGCATCAATTACTTACTCATGTAAACCCTAGTAGCTAGTTTATTATAAATAGGATCTTTTACTAGTCTTTTAAACATCTTTGGTCTCAGTTTTAATCCATTGTTCATCTTAGGAGACTATTGATCATGCTTTAGGGGGCTGGCCATCTCGGCCATGCCTGGACCTTCACTTATGTATTTTTAACGGTAGAGTTTCTACACTCCATAGATTAAGGTGTGGAGCTCTGCTGTTCCTCAAAGATTAATGCAAAGTACTACTGTTTTCTATTCAATTCATCTTATTTCGCTTCTAAGATATCCATTCGCACCCAAGAACGTGATGAAGGTGATGATTATGTGTGACACTCATCACCATTCTCCCCTATGAACGCGTGCCTCACAAACACTTCCGTTCTACATGAAATAAGCTAGAATGAATATCTCTTAGATCTCTTAATCAGAATCTTCGTGGTGTAAGCTAGAATGATGGCGGCATTCAAGAGAATCTAGAAAGTCTAAACCTTGTCTGTGGTATTCCGAGTAGGATTCAATGATTGAATGACTGTGACGAGCTTCAAACTCGCGAGTGCTGGGCGTTAGTGACAGATGCAAAAGGAGGGTGAATCCTATTCCAGCAGGATCGAGAACCGACAGATGATTAGCCGTGCTGTGACAGAGCATGTGAGCATATTTTTCACTGAGAGGAGGGGATGTAGCCACTGACAATGGTGATGCCCTTGCATAAAGCCAGCCATGGAAAGGAGTAAGACTGATTGGATGAAGATAGCAGGAAAGCAGAGGTTCAGAGGAACGAAAGCATCTCCATTCGCTTATCTGAAATTCTCACCAATGAATTACATAAGTATTTCTATCCCTATTTTATTAATAAATTTCGAAAACACCATTATCAATTTATATCTGCCTAACTGAGATTTGCAAGGTGACCATAGCTTGCTTCATACCAACAATCTCCGTGGGATTCGACCCTTACTCATGTAAGGTATTACTTGGACGACCCAGTGCACTTGCTGGTTAGTTGTATCGAAGTTGTGAACCATGGTATTGGCACCATGTTCTTGGCGCCATTGCCAGGGAAAGAAGGAGCCATGAATTTTACATAATCAAAGTGTAATCACGATTGCGCGTACCAAGTTGCTCACGTTGCCAGGGATTGTTTGAGCCTGGACATCACAATTTCGTGCACCAAGTTTTTGGCACCGTTGCCGGGGATTGTTTGAGTTTGGACAACTGACGGTTCATCTTGTTGCTCAGATTAGGTAATTTTCTTTTTATTTTATTTTCAAAAAAATTTTTCAAAAATATTTCTAAAATTTTCTCATCTGTTTTCGAAAATAATATAAAAATGTTTTCAAAAATTTTATTCAAAATTTTTAAGAATGAATTCTAGTGTTTCATGAAGCATGTTGAAGCCTGGCTGGCTGTAAAGCCATGTCTAATTCCTTTGGGAATGAGTATGTCAGGCGTGTCATGTCTGAATTACATGCTGAAGCTTGGCTGGCCATTGGCCATGTCTAGTGTTTTGGACCGGAGCTTTCATTGAAAGCTTGGCTGGCTAGTGAGCCATGTCTAATTCCTGGACTGAAGCTTTAGACTAATATTGCAAGATTCCTGGAATTCATATTAAAAATTTTAGAATCCTTATTTTTCCTTTTTTCAATTAATTTTCGAAAAAATACAAAAAAATTTAGAAAATCATAAAAATAAAAAAATATTTTTGTGTTTCTTGTTTGAGTCTTGAGTCATATCATAAGTTTGGTGTCACTAGCATATGCATATTGCATTTTTCGAAAATTCATGCATTCATAGTGTTCTTCATGATCTTCAAATTGTTCTTGGTAAATCTTCTTGTTTGATCTTGATTATTTTTTTGTTTTGTGTCTTTTCTTGTTTTTCATATGCATTCTTGAATTCTTAGTGCGTAAGCATTAAAGAATTCTAAGTTTGGTGTCTTGCATGTTTTCTTTGCATTAAAATTTTTTCAAAATTGTGTCTATGATGTTCATCTTGACATTCATAGTGTTCTTGGTGTTCATCTTGACATTCATAGCATTCTTGCATGCATTCATTGTTTTGATCTAAAAATTTCATGCATTGCATCTTTTTAGTGTTTTTCTCTTGCATCATAAAAATTCAAAAAATCAAAAAAATATATCTTTCCCTTTTTCTCCATCAAATTCGAAAATTTGAGTTGACTTTTTCAAAAAATTTTTAAAATCACGTTGTTTCTTATGAGTCAAATCAAATTTTCAATTTGAAAATCTTATCTTTTTTTCAAAATCTTTTTCAAAAATCAAATCTTTTTCAAAATTCTTAGTTATTTTCGAAAATTCCAAAAATATTTTTCTCAAAAATCTTTTTCTTATTTTTATATCAAATTTTCGAAAATAACATAATCAATTAATGTTTTGATTCAAAAATTTGAAGTTTGTTACTTGCTTGTTAAGAAAGATTCAAACTTTAAGTTCTAGAATCATATCTTGTGATTTTTTGTGAATCAAGTCATTAATTGTGATCTTAAAAATCAAATCTTTTTCAAAATTAATTCCTATCATATCTTTCTAAAATATCTTCTTATCTTACCTTTTTCAAAAAGTTGGTTTCAAAATATCTTTTCTAACCTCCTAACTTCTTATCTTTTCAAAATTTGTTTCAACTAACTAACTAACTTTTTGTTTGTTTTTTAACTTTTTCAAAACTACCTAACTAACTCTCTCTCTCTAATTTTCGAAAATATCTTCCCTCTTTTTCAAAAATTCTTTTTAATTAACTAATTATTTTATTTTTATTTTGAATTTTCGAAAAAAAAAAACTACTAACCTTTTTCAAAAACTATTTTCAAAAATCACTAACTCTTTTTCAAAATTTATTTTCGAAAATTCCTTCTCTCTCATCTCCTTCTAATTATTTATTCATTTACTAACATCTCATCTCACATCTCAACCCTCCTCACAGTTGTGTTTCTTCCATTACATTATATTCTTTGTCTCCCCCTCTTCTTCTACTCACATAGGGATCCCTATACTGTGGTATAAAGGATCTCTATTATTATTATTATTTTTCTGTGCCCTCTTCTTTGTCATATGAGCAGGAGCAAGGATAAGAACATTATTGTGGAAGCAGATCCAGAACCTGAAAGGACTCTAAAAAGGAAACTAAGAGAAGCTAAAATACAACAATCCAGAGATAACCTTTCAGAAATTTTCGAACAGGAAGAGGAGATGGCAGCCGAAAATAATAATAATGTAAGGAAGAATGCTTGGTAACTTTACTGCACCTAATTCTAATTTACATGGAAGAAGCATCTCCATTCCTGCCATTGGAGCAAACAACTTTGAGCTGAAACCTCAATTAGTTTCTCTGATGCAGCAGAACTGCAAGTTTCATGGACTTCCATCTGAAGATCATTTTCAGTTCTTAACTGAATTCTTGCATATATGTGATACTGTTAAGACTAATGGAGTAGATCCTGAAGTCTACAGGCTCATGCTTTTCCCTTTTGCTGTAAGAGACAGAGCTAGATTATGGTTGGATTCTCAACCCAAAGACAGCCTAAACTCTTGGGATAAGCTGGTCACTACTTTCTTAGCCAAGTACTTTCCTCCTCAAAAGCTGAGCAAGCTTAGAGCTGATGTTCAAACCTTCAGACAGAAAGAAGGTGAATCCCTCTATGAAGCTTGGGAAAGATACAAACAGTTGACCAAAAAGTGTCCTTCTGACATGCTTTCAGAATGGACCATCCTGGATATATTCTATGATGTTTTATCTGAGCTATCAAAGATGTCACTGGACACTTTTGCAGGTGGATCCATTCACCTAAAGAAAATGCCTACAGAAGCTCAAGAACTCATTGACATGGTTGCTAATAACCAGTTCATGTACACTTCTGAGAGGAATCCTGTGAGTAATGGGACGCCTATAAAGAAGGGAGTTCTTGAAGTTGATACTCTGAATGCCATATTGGCTCAGAATAAAATATTGACTCAACAAGTCAATATGATCTCTCAGAGTCTGCATGGAATGCAAGCTGCATCCAACAGTACTCAAGAGGCTTCTTATGAAGAAGAAGCTTATGATCCTGAGAACCCTGCAATAGCAGAGGTGAATTACTTAGGTGAACCTTATGGAAACACCTATAACTCATCATGGAGAAATCATCCAAATTTCTCATGAAAGGATCAAAAGCCTCAACAAGGCTTTAATAATGGTGGAAGAAACAGGTTTAACAATAATAAACCTTTTCCATCATCCACTCAGCAACAGACAGAGAACTCTGAACAAAATGCTTCTAATTTAGCAAATCTAGTCTCTGATCTATCTAAGGCCACTGTGAGTTTCATGAATGAGACAAGGTCTTCCATTAGAAATTTGGAAGCACAAGTGGGCCAGCTGAGTAAAAGGATCACTGAAATCCCTCATAGTACTCTCCCAAGCAATACAGAAGAGAATCCAAAAGGAGAGTGCAAGGCCATTGACATAAGCACCATGGCCGAACCTGTGAGGAGAGGAGAGGACGTGAATCCCAAGGAGGAAGACCTCCTGGGACGTCCAGTGATCAATAAGGAGCTTCCCTCTGAGGAACCAAAGGACTCTGAGGCTCATCTAGAGACCATAGAGATTCCATTGAACCTCCTTATGCCTTTCATGAGCTCTGATGAGTATTCCTCTTCTGAAGAGAATGAGGATGTTACTGAAGAGCAAACTGCCAAGTTTCTTGGTGCAATCATGAAGCTAAATGCCAAATTATTTGGCATTGATACTTGGGAAGTTGAACCTCCCTTGTTCACCAATGAACTAAGTGATCTGGATCAACTGACATTGCCTCAGAAGAGACAGGATCCTGGAAAGTTCATAATACCCTGTACCATAGGCACCATGATCTTTAAGGCTCTATGTGACCTTGGTTCAGGAATAAACCTCATGCCCCTCTCTGTAATAGAGAAACTGGGAATCTATGGGGTGCATGCTGCTAAAATCTCATTAGAGATGGCAGACAGTTCAAGAAAACAGGCATATGGACAAGTAGAGGACGTGTTAGTAAAGGTTGGAGGCCTTTACATCCCTGCTGATTTCATAGTCCTGGATACTGGAAAGGAAGAGGATGAAACCATCATCCTAGGAAGACCTTTCCTGGCCACAGCAAGAGCTGTAATTGATGTTGACAGAGGTGAACTAGTCCTTCAATGGAATGAGGACTCCCTTGTGTTTAAAACTCAAGGATCTCCCTCTGCAACCATGGAGAGGAAGCATGAAAAGCTTCTCTCAAAGCAGAGTCAACCAGAGCCCCCACAGTCAAACTCTAAGTTTGGTGTTGAACTCCCATATCCAAACTCTAAGTTTGGTGTTGGAGAGTCTCAACAAAGCTCTGCACATCTGTGAGGCTCCATGAGAGCCCACTGTCAAGCTATTGACATTAAAGAAACGCTTGTTGGGAGGCAACCCAATTTTTATTTATCTAACTATATTTTTCTTAGTTATATGTCTTTATAGGTTCATGATCATGTGGAGTCACAAAATAAATATAAAAATTGAAAACGGAGTCAAAAACAACAGAAGAAAAATCACACCCTGGAGGAGCATCTGCCTGGCGTTCAACGCCAGAACAAAGCATGGTTCTGGCGCTGAACGCCCAAAATGGGCAGCATTCTGGCGCTGAACGCCCAGAACAAGCATGGTTCTGGCGTTCAACACCAGAAATGGCAACAAATGGGCGTTGAACGCCCAAAATGGGCACCAACCTGGCGCTGAACGCCCAGAGTTATGTGCAAGGGCATTTTACATGCCTAAATTGGTGCAGGGATGTAAATGCCTTGACACCTCAGGATCTGTGGACCCCACAGGATCATCTCAGGATCTGTGGACCCCACAGGATCCCCACCTACCTCATCATCTCTCTCTCCATTCATGATCATCCCTTTTGTTTTCCATTTACCACTCACATCCATACACCCACTACCTTCAAAATTCAACATATCTCTCCCACCCAATCCCACCCATATGGACGAATACACACTACCATCCATCTCCTCCATATCTTCTTCTTCTTCTTCTATTCTTTCTTCTTTTGCTCGAGGGCGAGCAACATTCTAAGTTTGGTGTGGTAAAAGCATAGCTTTTTTGTTTTTTTTCCATAACCATTGATGGCACCTAAGGCCAGAGAAACCTCTAGAAAGAGGAAAGGGAAGACAAAAGCTTCCATCAAGGGTCTATAAGCTCAGTGGTAGAACATTTGACTGCAGATCAAGAGATCCCTGAGATACCTCAGGGGATACATTTTCTTCCACACAATTATTGGAAGCAACTAAGGGTGGAACATCAAGAGCACTCCATCATCCTTCATGAAATAAGAGAAGATCAAAAAGCAATGAGGGAGGAGCAACAAAGACAAGGAAGAGACATAGAAGAGCTCAAGGACATCATTGGTTCCTCAAGAAGGAAACGCCACCATCACTAAGGTGGATTCATTCCTTGTTCTTATTTCTTCTGTTTTTTGTTTTCTATGTTATGTGCTTATCTGTGTTTGTGTCTTCATTACATGATCATTAGTAGTTAGTAACTTTGTCTTAAAGTTATGAATGTCCTATGAATCCATCACCTCTCTTAAAATAAAAACTGTTTTAATTCAAAAGAACAAGAAGTACATGAGTTTCGAATTTATCCTTGAACTTAGCTTAATTATATTGATGTGGTGACAATGCTTCTTGTTTTTTGAATGTATGCTTAAACAGTGCATATGTCTTTTGAAGTTGTTGTTTAAGAATGTTAAATATGTTGGCTCTTGAAAGAATGATGACTAGGAGACATGTTATTTGATAATCTGAAAAATCATAAAAATGATTCTTGAAGCAAGAAAAAGCAGCAAAGAACAGAGCTTGCAGAAAAAAAAAATTTAGGCGAAAAAAAAAATAGAAAGAAAAAGCAAGCAGAAAAAGCCAAAAGCTCTTAAAACCAAGAGGCAAGAGCAAAAAGCCAATAACCCTTAAAACCAAAAGGCAAGGGTAATAAAAAGGATCCCAAGGTTTTGAGCATCAGTGGATAGGAGGGCCTAAAGGAATAAAATCCTGGTCTAAGCGGCTAAACCAAGCTGTCCCTAACCATGTGCTTGTGGCGTGTAGGTGTCAAGTGAAAACTTGAGACTAAGCAGTTAAAGTCAAGGTCCAAAGAAAAAAAAAAAGAGTGTGCTTAAGAACCCTGGACACCTCTAATTGGGGACTTTAGCAAAGCTGAGTCACGATCTGAAAAGGTTCACCCAATTATGTGTCTGTGGCATTTATGTATCCGGTGGTAATACTGGAAAACAAAGTGCTTAGGGCCACGGCCAAGACTTATAAAGAAGCTGTGTTCAAGAATCATCATACTGAACTAGGAGAATCAATAACACTATCTGAACTCTGAGTTCCTATAGAAGCCAATCATTCTGAACTTCAATGGATAAAGTGAGATGCCAAAACTATTCAAGAGGCAAAAAGCGACAAGTCCCGCTCATTTGATTGGAGCTATGTTTCATTGATAGTTTGGAATTTATAGTATATTCTCTTCTTTTTATCCTATTTGATTTTCAGTTGCTTGGGGACAAGCAACAATTTAAGTTTGGTGTTGTGATGAGCGGATAATTTATACGCTTTTTGACATTGTTTTTAGTATGTTTTTAGTAGGATCTAGTTACTTTTAGGGATGTTTTCATTAGTTTTTATGTTAAATTCACATTTCTGGACTTTACTATGAGTTTGTGTGTTTTTCTGTGATTTCAGGTATTTTCTGGTTGAAATTGAGGGACTTGAGCAGAAATCAGATTCAGAGGTTGAAGAAGGACTGCTGATGTTGTTAGATTCTGACCTCCCTGCACTCAAAGTGGATTTTCTGGAGCTACAGAACTCGAAATGGCGCGCTTCCAATTGAGTTGGAAAGTAGACATCCAGGGTTTTCCAGAAATATATAATAGTCTATACTTTGGCCAAGAATAGATGACGTAAACTGGCGTTCAACGCCAGCTTTCTGCCCAAATTTGGCGTCCAGCGCCAGAAAAGGATCCAAAACCAGAGTTGAACGCCCAAACTGGCACAAATACTGGCGTTCAACTCCACAAATGGCCTCTGCACGTGGAAAGCTAAAGCTCAGCCCAAGCACACACCAAGTGGGCCCCGGAAGTGGATTTATGCATCAATTACTTACTCATGTAAACCCTAGTAGCTAGTTTATTATAAATAGGACCTTTTACTAGTCTTTTAAACATCTTTGGTCTCAGTTTTAATCCATTGTTCATCTTAGGAGACTATTGATCACGCTTTAGGGGGCTGGCCATCTCGGCCATGCCTGGACCTTCACTTATGTATTTTTAACGGTAGAGTTTCTACACTCCATAGATTAAGGTGTGGAGCTCTGCTGTTCCTCAAAGATTAATGCAAAGTACTACTGTTTTCTATTCAATTCATCTTATTTCGCTTCTAAGATATCCATTCGCACCCAAGAACGTGATGAAGGTGATGATTATGTGTGACGCTCATCACCATTCTCCCCTATGAACGCGTGCCTGACAAACACTTCCGTTCTACATGAAATAAGCTAGAATGAATATCTCTTAGATCTCTTAATCAGAATCTTCGTGGTGTAAGCTAGAATGATGGCGGCATTCAAGAGAATCCGGAAAGTCTAAACCTTGTCTGTGGTATTCCGAGTAGGATTCAATGATTGAATGACTGTGACGAGCTTCAAACTCGCGAGTGCTGGGCGTTAGTGACAGACGCAAAAGGTGGGTGAATCCTATTCCAGCACGATCGAGAACCGACAGATGATTAGCCGTGCTGTGACAGAGCATGTGAGCATATTTTTCACTGAGAGGAGGGGATGTAGTCACTGACAACAGTGATGCCCTTGCATAAAGCCAGCCATGGAAAGGAGTAAGACTGATTGGATGAAGATAGCAGGAAAGCAGAGGTTCAGAGGAACGAAAGCATCTCCATTCGCTTATCTGAAATTCTCACCAATGAATTACATAAGTATTTCTATCCCTATTTTATTAATAAATTTCGAAAACACCATTATCAATTTATATCTGCCTAACTGAGATTTGCAAGGTGACCATAGCTTGCTTCATACCAACAATCTCCGTGGGATTCGACCCTTACTCACGTAAGGTATTACTTGGACGACCCAGTGCACTTGCTGGTTAGTTGTATCGAAGTTGTGAACCATGGTATTGGCACCATGTTCTTGGCACCATTGCCAGGGAAAGAAGGGGCCATGAATCTTACATAATCAAAGTGTAATCACGATTGCGCGTACCAAGTTGCTCACGTTGCCAGGGATTGTTTGAGCCTGGACATCACAATTTCGTGCACCAAGTTTTTGGCGCCGTTGCCGGGGATTGTTTGAGTTTGGACAACTGACGGTTCATCTTGTTGCTCAGATTAGGTAATTTTCTTTTTATTTTATTTTCAAAAAAATTTTTCAAAAATATTTCTAAAATTTTCTCATCTGTTTTCGAAAATAATATAAAAATGTTTTAAAAAATTTTATTCAAAATTTTTAAGAATGAATTCTAGTGTTTCATGAAGCATGTTGAAGCCTGGCTGGCTGTAAAGCCATGTCTAATTCCTTTGGGAATGAGTATGTCAGGCATGTCATGTCTGAATTACATGCTGAAGCTTGGCTGGCCATTGGCCATGTCTAGTGTTTTGGACCGGAGCTTTCATTGAAAGCTTGGCTGGCTAGTGAGCCATGTCTAATTCCTGGACTGAAGCTTTAGACTAACACTGCAAGATTCCTGGAATTCATATTAAAAATTTTGGAATCCTTATTTTTCCTTTTTTCAATTAATTTTCGAAAAAATACAAAAAAATTTAGAAAATCATAAAAATAAAAAAATATTTTTGTGTTTCTTGTTTGAGTCTTGAGTCATATCATAAGTTTGGTGTCACTAGCATATGCATATTGCATTTTTCGAAAATTCATGCATTCATAGTGTTCTTCATGATCTTCAAGTTGTTCTTGGTAAGTCTTCTTGTTTGATCTTGATGATTTTTTTTGTTTTGTGTCTTTTCTTGTTTTTCATATGCATTCTTGAATTCTTAGTGCGTAAGCATTAAAGAATTCTAAGTTTGGTGTCTTGCATGTTTTCTTTGCATTAAAAATTTTTCAAAATTGTGTCTATGATGTTCATCTTGACATTCATAGTGTTCTTGGTGTTCATCTTGACATTCATAGCATTCTTGCATGCATTCATTGTTTTGATCTAAAAATTTCATGCATTGCATCTTTTTAGTGTTTTTCTCTTGCATCATAAAAATTCAAAAAATCAAAAAAATATATCTTTCCCTTTTTCTCTCATCAAATTCGAAAATTTGAGTTGACTTTTTCAAAAAATTTTTAAAATCAAGTTGTTTCTTATGAGTCAAATCAAATTTTCAATTTGAAAATCTTATCTTTTTTTCAAAATCTTTTTCAAAAATCAAATCTTTTTCAAAATTCTTAGTTATTTTCGAAAATTCTAAAAATATTTTTCTCAAAAATCTTTTTCTTATTTTTATATCAAATTTTCGAAAATAACATAATCAATTAATGTTTTGATTCAAAAATTTGAAGTTTGTTACTTGCTTGTTAAGAAAGATTCAAACTTTAAGTTCTAGAATCATATCTTGTGATTTTTTGTGTTCTTCAAAGTGTTCTTGAGTCTTCCTTGTGTTTTGATCTTAAAATTTTTAAGTTTGGTGTTCCTTGGTGTTTTTCCTCTAAATTTTCGAAAATAAGGAGCACTAGATCTAAAAAATTTTAAGTTTTGTGTCTTTTTATTGTTTTTCTCTTTCCTTATTGAATTCAAAAATATCTTTTTCCTTTATTTTAATTGATTTTTCGAATTTTCCTTTTAAAAATTCAGATTTTATTTTAAAATTTCTTTTTTTATCTTATCTTAGTTTTAAATTTTCAAAATTCATATCTTTTTCAAAATCTTATCTTATCTTATTTCAAATTTCAAATTTCAAAAATTCAAAAAAATTCAAAACTTAAAATTTCAAAGTTCAAATTTCAAAATTCAAAATTCAAATTTCAAAATTCAAAATTTAATTTTCAAAACTTTTTAATTTAAAGTCCTTATCTTCTCTTACCTAGCTTATCTTATCTTTTCTAATCTCAAATCTTAAAATCAAATCTTTTTCATATCTTTTCTTTTTTTTATTTATTTTTATTTTCTTATAAGTATCTTTAATTTTAAGACATATCTTTTTCAAAACTTCCTAACCAATTTCTCTCTCTTCATTTTTTCGAAAACCCTCACCCACATTTTTTTCAAATCTTTTTAATTAATTAATTTAGTTTTCAATTTTCTTTTATTTATTTTTCTTCTAATTTTCAAAATTATAGTCAATTTTTCATTTATTTTATTTTAATTTCAGTTTTCAAAAAAAATTATTTTATTTGCAATTCACATCATCTCCCTTTCTCTGTCATGGATGTAAGTGGAAATGAACAGTCCAGAAGGACTCTGGGGTCATATGCTAACCCCACTACTGCTTCATATGGGAGCAGTATCTGTATACCCTCCATTGGAGTCAGTAGCTTTGAGTTGAATCCTCAGCTCATTATCATGGTGCAGCAAAGTTGCCAGTATTCCGGTCTTCCACAGGAAGAACCTACAGAGTTTCTGGCACAGTTTTTACAAATTGCTGACACAGTACATGATAAGGAAGTATATCAGGATGTCTATAGATTATTACTGTTTCTATTTGCTATAAAAGACCAAGCTAAGAGATGGTTAAATAACCAACCTAAGGCTAGCATAAGGACATGGAAACAACTGTCAGAAAAATTCCTGAATCAATACTTCCCTCCAAAACGGATGACACAGCTAAGGCTGGACATCCAAGGCTTTAAACAAGGAGATAATGAATCTCTTTATGATGCCTGGGAGAGATACAGAGAGATGCTAAGAAAATGTCCCTCTGAAATGTTTTCAGACTGGTGCAATTAGACATCTTCTATTATGGGCTTACAGAGAAAGCTCAAATTTCTCTAGATCACTCAGCTGGTGGATCTATACACATGAGAAAGACCATTGAAGAGGCTCAAGAGCTTATTGATACAGTTGCCAGAAATCAGCATCTGTACCTAAATAGTGAATCTTCCATGAAAGAAGAGGCTAAAACAGTAACTGCTGAACTCAGTCCTGCAGAACAAATTACTGAATTCAATCAGCAATTAGACTTTCTAACAAAACAGCTGGCCGAATTCAAGGAGATACTACAAGACACAAGAATAGCTAATCTGAATATGGAAGTACAGTTGAAGCAAACAGAATAGCAGCTATCAAAACAAATAACGGAAGAGTGCCAAGCAATTTAATTAAGAAATGGGAAAACATTAAATACCTCACTTCAAGACAGCAGGAAGCCAAGAAATGAACAACCTGCTATCCAAAATCCATCTGAGGACAGTAAGAGCCCAGAGAGGAATAAGTCTGGCGTTCAAACACAAGAAACAGGCAAGGATTTGGCGTCAAACACCCAATGGAAGCTCAGTTCTGGCGTTCAAACGCCAGGAACAAGTAAGGAGTTGGCGTCCAACGCCACTCCAGCTTCTAACCCTAGCATTCAAATGCCACTGAGGGATCAGACACACACAAGTGCTGATAACAACCCCTCTAAAAAGACTTCTGCAACCACCTCTGTAGGAAATAAACCTGCAGCACTAAGGTTGAGGAATATAAAGCCAAGATACCTTATCCTCAAAAACTCTGCCAAGAGGAGCAGGATAAGCAATTTGCTCGCTTTGCAGATTATCTCAGGACTCTTGAAATAAAGATTTCGTTCACAGAGGCACTTGAGCAAATACCTTCTTATGCCAAGTTCATGAAGGAGATCTTGAGTCATAAGAAGGATTGGAGAGAAACTGAAAGAGTTCTCCTCACTGAAGAATGCAGTGCAGTCATTCTGAAAAGCTTTCCAGAAAAGCTTAAAGATCCCGGAAGCTTTCTAATACCATGCATATTAGAGGGTAATTGCACCAAGACAACTTTATGTGATCTTGGGGCAAGCATCAACCTAATACCTGCATCCACTATCAGAAAGCTTGGTTTAACTGAAGAAGTTAAACCAACCCGGATATGTCTCCAACTTGCTGATGGCTCTATTAAATACCCATCAGGCGTGATTGAGGACATGATTGTCAGGGTTGGGCCATTCGCCTTTCCCACTGACTTTGTAGTGCTGGAAATAGAGGAGCACAAGAGTGCTACTCTCATTCTAGGAAGACCTTTCCTAGCAACTGGATGAACTCTCATTGATGTCCAAAAGGGGGAGGTAACCCTGAGAATCAATGAGGATGAGTTTAAGTTGAATGCTGTCAAGGCCATGCAGCATTCAGACACACCAAAAGACTGCATGAAAGTTGATCTCATTGACTCTTTGGTAGAGGAGGTCAACATGGCTGAGAGTCTCGAATCAGAGCTGGAAGACATCTTTAAAGACGTTCAGCCTGATTTGGAGGGTTCAAAGGAACTGAAAGAGCCTCTGAGATTTCCTCAGGAAGAGGAAAAACCTCCTAAACCCGAGCTCAAGCCATTACCACCATCCCTGAAATATGCATTTCTGGGAGAAGGTGACACTTTTCCAGTGATCATTAGCTCTGCTTTAAACCCACTGGAAGAGGAAGCACTAATTCAAGTGCTGAGGACACACAAGACAGCTCTTGGGTGGTCCATAAACGACCTTAAGGGCATAAGCCCAGCTAGATGCATGCACAAAATCCTATTAGAGGATGATGCTAAGCCAGTGGTTCAACCACAGAGGCGGCTAAATCCAGCCATGAAGGCGGTGGTACAGAAAGAGGTCACCAAATTACTGGAGGCTGGGATTATTTACCCTATTTCTGATAGCCCCTGGGTGAGCCTTGTTCAAGTTGTTCCCAAGAAGGGAGGCATGACAGTGGTTCATAATGAAAAAAAATGAACTGGTTCCTACAAGAACAATTACAGGGTGGCGCATGTGTATTGACTACAGAAGGCTCAACACAGCCACCAAAAAGGATCATTTTCCTTTACCATTCATAGACCAGATGCTAGAGAGACTAGCAGGTCATGAATATTACTGCTTTTTGGATGGCTATTCAGGTTACAACCAAATTGCAGTAGATCCTCAAGACCAAGAGAAAACAACATTCACATGTCCTTCTGGAGTATTTGCTTATAGAAGAATGCCTTTTGGTCTGTGCAATGCACCTGCAACCTTTCAGAGGTGCATGCTCTCTATCTTCTCTGATATGGTAGAGAAATTTCTGGAAGTCTTCATGGATGACTTTTTAGTATTTGGAGACTCATTCAGCTCCTGCCTTAACTATTTAGCACTTGTTCTGAAAAGATGCCAAGAGACCAACCTAGTTTTAAACTGGGAAAAATGTCACTTTATGGTGACTGAAGGAATTGTCCTTGGGCATAAAATTTCAAACAAGGGAATAGAGGTGGATCAAGCTAAAGTGGAAGTAATTGAAAAATTACCATCACTTGCTAATGTTAAGGCAATTAGAAGCTTTCTGGGGCATGCAGGATTCTACAGGAAGTTTATAAAGGATTTTTCAAAAATCGCAAAACCCCTGAGCAATCTGCTAGCTGCTGACACGCCATTTGTGTTTGACACAGAGTGTCTGCAAGCGTTTGAGACCCTGAAAGCTAAGCTGGTCACAGCACCAGTCATTTCTGCACCAAACTGGACATTACCATTTGAACTAATGTGTGATGCCAGTGACCACGCCATTGGTGCAGTACTGGGGCAAAGGCATGACAAGCTTCTGCATGTCATTTATTATGCTAGCCGTGTTTTAAATGATGCCCAAAAAAATTACAACAACCACAGAAAAGGAATTACTTGTAGTGGTTTATGCCATTGACAAGTTTAGATCTTACTTAGTGGGATCAAAAGTGATTGTTTACACTGACCACGCTGCTCTTAAATATCTACTCACAAAGCAGGATTCAAAACCCAGGCTCATAAGATGGGTGTTGCTTCTACAAGAGTTTGATATAGAAATAAGAGACAGAAAAGGGACAGAGAACCAAGTGGCTGATCATCTGTTCCGGATAGAGCCAGTAGAAGGGGCGTCTCCCCCCTCTTTTGAGATCTCTGAAACCTTTCCGGATGAGCATTTGTTTGCCATTCAGGAAACACCATGGTTTGCAGACATTGCAAACTATAAAGCTGCAAGATTCATACCCAAGGAGTACAGCAGGCAACAACAGAAAAAGTTAATCACTGATGCGAAGTACTACTTGTGGGATGAACCCTATCTCTTTAAGAGATGTGTGACGTCGAGATTCTTGCCAGTAAAGAATGTCATAAAAACAGTCGCGTTGTAGATATAGTCTCTAAACCGACAAAAATCCCTTCGTACAAACGTGTTGGTTGTCACAAGTAACAAACCCCTTTTAAAATTGATAACCGAGTATTTAAATCTCGGGTCGTCTTCTCAAGGAACTGCGAGGAGGTGTGTTCTTACTATTGGTTATTGGTGCACGAATTGTGAATCACACTTTTCACAACTCGTACCACTAACCAGCAAGTGCACTGGGTCGTCCAAGTAATACCTTACGTGCGTAAGGGTCGAATCCCACGGAGATTGTTGGTATGAAGCAAGCTATGGTCACCTTGTAAATCTCAGTCAGGCAGATATAAAGTGATAATGGTGTTTTCGAATATTATATAGTAAAATAGGGATAGAGATACTTATGTAATTCATTGGTAGGAATTTCAGACAAGCGAATGGAGATGCTTTTTGTTCCTCTGAACCTCTGCTTTCTTGCTATCTTCATCCAATCAGTCTTACTCCTTTCCACGGTTGGCTGTATGCAAGGGCATCACCGTTGTCAGTGGCTACATCCCCTCCTCTCAGTGAAAGATATGCTCACATGCTCTGTTACAGCACGGCCAATCATGTGTCGGTTCTCGATCATGCTGGAATAGGATTCACCCTCCTTTTGCGTCTGTCACTAACGCCCAGCACTCGCGAGTTTGAAGCTCGTCACAGTCATTCAGTCATTGAATCCTACTCGGAATACCACAGACAAGGTTTAGACTTTCCGGATTCTCTTGAATGCCGCCATCATTCTAGCTTACGCCACGAAGATTCCGGTTAGGAGATCTAAGAGATATTCATTCTAGCTTATTTCATGTAGAACAGAAGTGTTTGTCAGGCACGCGTTCATAAGGGAGAAGGATGATGAGCGTCACACATAATCATCACCTTCATCATGTTCTTGGGTGCGAATGGATATCTTAGAAGCGAAATAAGAAGAATTGAATAGAAAACAGTAGTACTTGCATTAATCTTTGAGGTACAGCAGAGCTCCACACCTTAATCTATGGAGTGTAGAAACTCTACCGTTAAAAATACATAAGTGAAGGTCCAGGCATGGCCGAGATGGCCAGCCCCCTGAAACGTGATCAAAGGATCATAAGGTAATCCAAAGATGTCAAATACAATAGTAAGAGGTCCTATTTATAATAAACTAGTCACTAGGGTTTACAAAAGTAAGTAATTGATGCATAAATCCACTTCCGGGGCCCACTTGGTGTGTGCTTGGGCTGGGCTTTAAGTGTTGCACGTGCAGAGGTCCTCCTTGGAGTTGAACGCCAGCTTTTGTGCCAGTTTGGGCGTTCAACTCTAGTTTTGGCTCCTTTTCTGGCGCTGGACGCCAGATTTGGGTAGAAAGCTGGCGTTGAACGCCAGTTTACGTCTTCTATTCTTGGCCAAAGTATGAACTATTATATATTGCTGGAAAGCCCTGGATGTCTACTTTCCAACGCAATTGGAAGCGCGCCATTTCGAGTTCTGTAGCTCCAGAAAATCCACTTTGAGTGCAGGGAGGTCAGAATCCAACAGCATCAGCAGTCCTTTTTCAACCTTTGAATCTGATTTCTGCTCAAGTCCCTCAATTTCAGCTAGAAAATACCTGAAATCACAGAAAAACACACAAACTCAAAGTAAAGTCCAGAAATGTGAATTTAACACAAACTCTATTAAAAATATCCCTAAAAGTAACTAGATCCTATTAAAAACATACTAAAAACAATGTCAAAAAGCGTATAAATTATCCGCTCATCCGTTATAAAGGTTGTGATCAGGGTTTAGAAGGTGAGAAGCAAGTAATTTAAATGACGAGTGAATCAAATGGCAAGTAAAAATAAATAATAACTGTAAAACAACTTTTGGCAAGATAACGGAAATTAGAAGTCCAACTTAGTTATCCTTCTCAACAATAATGAAAGTTGTATCTTAATTCCACTTGGTCAACCTTTACCAGAGCAAGGGAAAGTCAAGGGACTAATTAAATTGACCTTTGAATCCTAATTATTTCCTAAGAAAAGGTTGGGATTATTTAAGTTCAACTCAATTAGCAAGATAACGATTATCAATTATGTTGAGTTTAATAACTGTTGAGTTACTGAATTCTTAACCAAAACCAAAAAGGGGAAAAAGTAAATTGCTGAAATAATAAAAGTGTCCTTAGATGGGAAGTAATGGCAACTTAAATCAAAGAGAACAATCATAAACTGAAAATACCTCAAATTATCATTAATTCAATTAGAAATCTGTAACATGGAATAATTCATAAATTATAATAATCAATTCAAATGTTGGAATAAATAAATAAAAGTAAATCTAAAAGAACATTAAACCTGGATCCAGAGTTACTCTTAAAACAAGAAGAAATCCTAAATCCTAAAAGAGAGAGAGAGAAGATCTCCCTCTCAACTAAATCTAGATCATTGAAAGGTAAAAATATGCGAGCTCTCTTTGAATGGAAGCATTCCCACACTTTATAACCTCTGGTCTATGCTGTCTGTACTTGGAACTGGGCCAAAAAGGGCTTCAGAAATCGCTGGGGGCGTATTCTGTAATTTCTGGTGCGTGGCCTCTGTCACACGTCCGTGTGGGTCACGCGGTCGCGTCATTTGGAGCTTTTTCTTGCCACGCGGTCGCGTCAGTCATGCGGCCGCGTCGCTGCTGATTTGTGCTTGGCACGCGATCTCGTCATCCATGCGATCGCGTGGATACCAATTTCCTTAAAGCTCCATTTTGCTTCTTCCTTCCATTCTAGTATGTTTTCTTTTTCATCCTTTAAGTCATTCTGCCTTTAGAAAATCTGAAACTACTCAACACACTAATCACGGCATCGAAAGGAAATAAAGGTAATTAAAATAATTAATTTTTAAAGCTTAGAAAATATGTTTTTCATTATATGACATAATGAGGAAGGGAAAGTAAAACTATGCAATTAATGTGAATAAGTAGGTGAAGAGGTGAATAAATCACTCTAATTAAGCACAAACGAACTCATGAAATATGGGTTTATCAACCTCCCCACACTTAAACACTAGCATGTCCTCATGCTAAATCCAAGGTAAATAGTTAAGGTTAAAGTGATGGGATGTTATGAAATGCAACCTATGCTAAATGCATCTACCTAATGAGTCATGCAATTCTAATTCATCCACTCATATAAAAAGCTTACATGTAGCTAAGTTAATTCACATTCTCAAGGAGTTGTGTATATATATATAGCAAACCCTTAAATAATAAAGCACTTTAGCAAATGAGATGGGAAAGAAAACATTATACAAACTTGCAAAACAATTAGTAAATTCTAAGCACAGATATATGTTGATGAGTTATTGAACCCTCACTGGATTTTGTGTTTACTCTCTAGTCACTCAGTGTTTATTGGGTTTATTCACTCTATTTTTCTTTTTATTCTTAATTTCTACAGCTTTGTTTTTCATCTAACCAATCAACAATTATAGAATATAGTCATACCAAAAAGTCATGAGGTCTTAATTAAGGTTGTAATGGGGTCAAGGTAAAGATAAGGATTTATGTATAGGTTTAAGTGAGCTAATAAGCGAATCCCTAATTAGACTAAGATCTCACCTAACATACACATCTAGTAAAATAAAATTTCTTTACCTAATTTCCCATAATTTCCCACTTATTGTTACATGCTCATGTTTCACTTTTTATTTTATTTTTTTATTCCATGTGCATTGTTTTCATTGGGGAATTTCCTTTTTGTATTCCCTTTTATTTAGATGCTAAAAAATAACTTTTTTTTAATGCACATGATGATTAAATCACTTAGATTTTCTCATGAGCATGCTTCCCAAATTTTTATTTTATTCCTTTTTACTTTTTTTCTACTCTTTTGTTTCTATTACCCATGTTCCCAAAAGGTCTCCCACATTTAACTCTATTCATAATTTTCTATCTTAAGCTAACTAAGGATTCACTTAGGATTTTCCTTTGTTTTTCTGCTTAAGGCTAGTAATTTGGCTAAATAGAATAAAGGGGTTTTAAAAAGGCTCAAGGGGGTTAACAAGGGTGATGTAAAAGGTAGGCTGATTTGGGGTGAGTGAGCTAAAATCAAATGATGGCCTCAATCATTCTCTTGGTATGTATCTATCCTATATTCTATAATTGGACATATAGATTAAAGCAAAGTAAAGAACATCAGAATAAAAAGAAATGTGACACATAGAAATGAAATTATAGTTTGAATGCAACCATACAATTTAAGCTCAAGACTCACAGGCTGTGTGTTCTCTAACTCAAGCATCATATATCATTCATATATTGTATGCAGGTTTAGTTAAAAATTCCCATTATTCTCTTGAAAAAAATTATTTAGGGTAGCTTTTAAAGTTTTAATGTTCCTCCTTGATGAAATGTTGTCAACTAACATGTAATGCTATATATACAAGGTGTGGGTTGTTTTGATTCTGTTAAAGTTTCTAGTTTACTTCCTTTTTATATTTTTCTATTTAAACTATACTATCTTATGCTAAAAAGGGTAAACTATACTAATTAATCCACTAATAAATCAGAATTGCAAACTAAACTAAACAACTAAAATAAACTAAATGGCTAAAGTATGAACTAAAGATGCAAAATGCAGCATATAGAGTAAAATACACAAGTAGCAATGTATAAGTACTCAGAAAATAATAATAAAAGAAAAAGAGAAAAATACAGAAAAATATCCAAAATAAAAGAAAAAGTATGTAGTGGTTCACCAAAATAAACACCAGAGATGGCGACCTCCCCACACTTAAAATGAAGCATCGTCCTCGATGCCCAATCAAGACTGGTGTGAAGGAGTGTCATCAATGGTAGGGATGGTAGCTGGGGTCTCCGTGGCGGTGGTGGGCTGAGGGTCTGGCTGCTGTGGAGGTGGTACGGACTGGAGCGGGATCTCCAGATCTGTAGCCTCTATCTGGGGCATAACCTCCTGATGCGGGGCAGCCTGCTCTGTGGCTGCCTGCTGATGAGTCTCCGCCTGGGAATGAGACTCTTCCTCGTGCTCATCCTCTGATGGCTCTGAAGGGGTGTCGGGCTCGGAGGGGATGTCGGCGCCTTGTCTGATCATCAGCTTCAGATGGGAATAGCGTCGCCTGCTGCGGTGCTCTAATCTCTCATACCAGCGCCTGTTACGGCGCTCCATCTGATCAAGCTGGCGGAATAGACGGTGCACGAGGTGATAGACCGGCTCAGAAGCGGGTGGAGGTGCAGTGGTGGCAGCAGGGGCAGCTGGGGCAGCTGTGGATGAAGAGGGTCCAGCAGACGGAGGGTCTGTCTCATCAGTAGCGGTGACAGGTGGTGGTCTGTAGCCCAAAGCAAGGAAGTTCCTGCTGTGCGGGATGATCTTCCTGCAGTCCGCTGCTGGTGGTCTCTCATCGGCATCCTCCCAAGGCACATCAGCCTGACGGCCTAGCTGTGTAACCAGGTAAGGAAAGGGGAGAGTGCCTCGTACGTGGGCCCTGGCCATATAATGCCGGATAAAACGAGGTAAGTATATGTCCTTACCCTCCAGCACACACCAAAGGAGGGTGATCATGGTAGCCGGGATCTCTGTCTCGTGAGTACTCGGCATCACAAAATTACTCAAGATCTGATGCCATAGCCGAGCCTCATCGTTCAAGTACACTCTCTTGATTCCTCTAGGCATAGTGGTGTTCTGACCCATCTCCCAAGGAACAGCAGGGTCGAGAGCTATCCGTGCCTTTACGGCATCCCAATCAAACTGCATCTGGCCCATGTCCTCCTTAGACTGTGCAAAACCATCTGGCTGATCGGACTTGGCTGGGAGCTGGAGAATGGTCTCTATGGCTTCCTCTGTGACCAGAATTTGCTTTCCCCTCAGGTTCACTGCATCAAGGGTAGTAAGGTAGTAGTTGCAATAGAATTCCCTGACCCAAGATGCATTGACCTCTGTCAGTGGTCTCTCCAGAAAGAACCAGCCCCTTTGCTTGATTTTCTCAGTAGTGTATTGCTGGAGGGCCTCTGGAATCTTCAAGGTACGTTCCAGGTATATATTTCTGGAGTTTGCAAAAGCTGGGTACTTCAGCTCACAGTACCAGTTTGCAAATTTTATAGGATTGTTTGCAGGAAGAAGCTGGTTAGCTTTTTCCTGCGGCGTGAAGTTCTTCTCCCGCCATGATGAATCGTGCATTAGAGCAATGATGGACTGGGAGGATTTTCCTCTCTTGCGCTTGCCAGTGGCTTTGCCTTTACCTTTCCTCTGTGAGGTAGACATCCTGAAAACAGAAAATCAGGAATGGATAAAAAATAGGAAAGCAAATAGGCAATTAAACAAAGGAAACTCAAAGCGGTAAGGGAGAAATAGAATAAGGAAAATGAGTAATTGAAATGTGATTGAATGAATGTTAAATGGAAAGAAAATAAGCAATATGCCATGGTTAGAAAGTTAGAGGAAGGTGAAAATAATCAGAAAAGAGACCAAAAGGGTTAGTATGGTTAGGATTTGAAAAAGAAATTAGTAAATTAAAATCAGTGAGTAAGGAAGGTAAGTGGCATAGAAAAATTCCATATAACAAGGATTCACAGGTAAGAATAGAAGTACTCATAATTGAACAAGCAGTTTATGAACCAGGAAATAAAAAAGGATGAGAAGATCTGCCATAGCATTCATGTAGTGGTTTGGGTAAAGCAGAGTAAAACAAATTTCAGAAATGCCAAACCAAAACATGAATGAAAACAAAATTAAAAAAAAAATTGGGCAGCATTCCGGCTAAAATTAGATTGTCCCGAAAAATAAACAGCAATTTAATCAGTTCATATGAATTAAAAAAATCAAGCTGCATGTACATAGATATAAAATAAACATAAAAACTCAATGTAAACAGCAGCAACATACAAGAAAGCAGCATATGAATCATGATTATAGCAGCAACAGATTTGCACATAGGATAAAACAGAAGTAAGAACAGTGCAAGTAAACAGACCTAGATCCACTAACCACAGCCTAAGCTACTTAACAACCTAAAAATCCACTACAACATGCAAGTCTAAATATCCTAATTATGAACATAAACGGAATAAAAAAATACAGAAAAGTTACGAACAGATAAAAAAAATGGTTGCGTGTTGCGAAACCTGGTAAGCGGAAGGGGTGGAACAGGGAAGAAGGTGGCTGCGGCGGCGTCCAGCGCGGTGGTGGCGGCAGAGGGGATTGGTGGCAGAGAAAGGGTTTAGGTTAAGTGTTGGAGGAAGAGGATAGGGGTGGGAGGTGGGGGTTGGTGTTGCTGGCTGAAGGGGTGGGGCGCGGTGGATGGCCGGCGGTGGTGGGCGTTGGTGGCGGCGAGCAGCGGTGGAAAGGGGAGGAGAGAGGAAGAAGGAAGGAGAGAGAAGGGGAGGGGGTGGTACGGCGGCGGTGGCAGGTCGGCGGCGGCGTCTGGGTGATGGTGCGGTGGCGGCTGGAAGGTGGTGGGTGGTGGTTGGAGGGAGAGGAGGCAGAGAAGGGGAAGAGGGTTGGGGGTGAGGGCTGTGCGACTGATAAGGTTCGCGGGCTGGGGGGTTATATATTCGAATCCACGCGGCCGCGTGGGGCACGCGGTCGCGTGGTTGGGACGAGAATGGGAGTGACGCGATCGCGTGGGGTGCGCGATCGCATGAGAGGGGGGAAAGAAGGGTGACGCGATCGCATGGGTCGCGCGATCGCGTCGCTAGAAGTTGTGCTAAACGCACGACTCCAGCGCCGTTTTAGCGCAACTCTCTGTCTCCTTTTGGGGCGATGTGCAATCCATGCGACGCGATCGCGTCGCTCAAGCGGTCGCATGGGATTGGTATTGGGTAAGTGACGCGATCGCATGGGGCATGCGATCGCGTGGGCCAATTTGTGCGAAACGCAGAAGGGCCGCACGATTTTAGCCCAACTTTTTGTTCGTTGGATCCTTACGCCGATATATATATCACGCGGCCGCGTGGGTCACGCGGTCGCTTGGTTGGTGTTTTTCGCGATATGACGCGATCGCATGGGGCACGCGGTCGCGTCGTGCAACCTTTTTTTTATATATATATATGCATGAAAAATGCAGAATGCAATGACTATCATGAATGCTTATGCATGATTCCAGGTTTAATAAATAAAAAGGAAAAATGAAAGCAATTAACAAGAAATAAGTTGAAAAAGAAGCGACCATACCATGGTGGGTTGTCTCCCACCTAGCACTTTTAGTTAAAGTCCTTAAGTTGGACATTGGAAGAGTATCCTGTTATGGTGGCTTGTGTTTTAATTCGTCCAAAAATCTCCACCAGTGCTTGGAATGCCAATAGCCTCCGGGGTCCCAAACTAGGCATGTAAAGCTTCTGCGCAGCTCTGAACAGATATCCAGCCTCCCGGGATGACGAATGTCAGAACATAATCCATGATCCCAAGCTGTGTTTTTAGATCCGCCTCCGTTTTGATTTGTAAGTTTCCATTCGGGCGGGTTAAAGAGTAAAATCTCACCGTGGCGACCAAACGTTCTCTGTGATCCATGCAATTGAGCACTCTACCAATCCGTGTACTTCGAGGTGAAGCGTGGAACCTTATTGAACCTGGTGCACCAGCTCTGAATACGAGCCATTTCCCTCTTACTCTTAAAGCCGCAGAGAGCTCTAAGCTGGCCATCTGTTTCAAGCAAACCATATTCAAGTGAATAAGTAAAATTATAAGTTAAGGATTGTACCCACTTGAAGCTTGTATTGGGTGGTAATGGCCTTGGGATAGGTGTTTTTGGTGGTTCTGCGAGTTCCGTGTCCTTGTGCTCTTCTGTGAATTCTTCCACTTCCTTGCAAAGATCTTCAATTGTATCTGTATTCTGGTCAAAGTCTTCTATGTCTTCCTCATCACTCGAGTCATAGATTGGAGGTTGAGAGAAATCTACCTCCGCATCATCTTTATATTCACTTGGGGAAGATTCTTCGATCTCAGAGAATTCACTTGCAGACGCAAGTTCATCACTAGGAGAACTAGACTTGTGACTATCATCATCAAGGAAATTTACTTCTTGGATTATTCCGTCTGATTCTTCATAAACGACTTGTCTTGTAGATTGTACGGTATCCTCCTTAGCATCAACTGTGGCATCTCGGACGGAGTTTTCCTCGATTCTGGATTCCCAAGGAAGTTCAGCATCGCCTAGATCTTCAACCAACTCTTCTTCTTGAACAATGACAGCTTCTTCCACTTGTTCTAGTACGAATTCATTCTCTGTCTTGTCCACTGGAGTCTCTAGTATTTCTTTCATGCTATGCTCTTCATTGGGCTGTCCACATGGGGCTGTGGTTGATCCTTGTATATTTGAGCGCCTAGTGGCCTATTGAATTAGCGGTTGCTCCAGTTGTTGAATGGTTGTTTGAAATTTAGTTACTATTTCTTTTAGGCGATCCTTTGCTTCGCGGTTTGCTAGACTTGGACATAATACAAAGGAAAGTGGTGATGATTGGGAATGATTGGATTGGTAATGGGGTAAGGAAGGATCATATGATGGAGAATGGTGAAGAGAAGCTTGTGAGTGTGGTGGTTCGAGGTTATGTTGAAAGGATGTTTCATATGCACGGGGTGGGGCTTGTTGGTAGTTACAAGGTTGTCCACCATGTCTTACAGCTGGGTATGCACGGTAGAAAGGTCTTTGTCCAGGATATCTCGGAGGGTGTTGCTGCCTAAAGGGTTGATTAGATCTTCTTGGCCCCATCCATCCTTGATTGGTCTGACCTTGATGCACATTCCTGCTATAACTTCTATTTCCTTCAACAATATTAGAACCAAATTCAAAGCGAGAGGGGTGAGAGTTCATAGTAGCAAATAAAGAGAAAAAGGAAAAACAACAATAAATAAACAAGCAGAAGAAAAAATATTTACAATAACCAATAATAAGGCACACGTTAGCAGTTCCCCGGCAACGGCGCCATTTTTTGACGTCGAGATTCTTGCCAGTAAAGAATGTCATAAAAACAGTCGCGTTGTAGATATAGTCTCTAAACTGACAAAAATCCCTTCGTACAAACGTGTTGGTTGTCACAAGTAACAAACCCCTTTTAAAATTGATAACCGAGTATTTAAACCTCGGGTCGTCTTCTCAAATATCTGCGAGGAGGTGTGTTCTTACTATTGGTTATAAAGGTTGTGATCGGGGTTTAGAAGGTGAGAAGCAAGTAATTTAAATGACGAGTGAATCAAATGGCAAGTAAAAATAAATAATAACTGTAAAACAACTTTTGGCAAGATAAGGGAAATTAGAAGTCCAACTTAGTTATCCTTCTCAACAATAATGAAAGTTGTATCTTAATTCCACTTGGTCAACCTTTACCAGAGCAAGGGAAAGTCAAGGGACTAATTAAATTGACCTTTGAATCCTAATTATTTCCTAAGAAAAGGTTGGGATTATTTAAGTTCAACTCAATTAGCAAGATAATGATTATCAATTATGTTGAGTTTAATAACTGTTGAGTTACTGAATTCTTAACCAAAACCAAAAAGGGGAAAAAGTAAATTGCTGAAATAATAAAAGTGTCCTTAGATGGGAAGTAATGGCAACTTAAATCAAAGAGAACAATCATAAACTGAAAATACCTCAAATTATCATTAATTCAATTAGAAATCTGTAACATGGAATAATTCATAAATTATAATAATCAATTCAAATGTTGGAATAAATAAATAAAAGTAAAACTAAAAGAACATTAAACCTGGATCCAGAGTTACTCTTAAAACAAGAAGAAATCCTAAATCCTAAAAGAGAGAGAGAGAAGATCTCCCTCTCAAATAAATCTAGATCATTGGAAGGTGAAAATATGCGAGCTCTCTTTGAATGGAAGCATTCCCACACTTTATAACCTCTGGTCTATGCTGTCTGTACTTGGAACTGGGCCAAAAAGGGCTTCAGAAATTGCTGGGGGCGTATTCTGTAATTTCTGGTGCGTGGCCTCTGTCACGCGTCCGTGTGGGTCACGCGGTCGCGTCATTTGGAGCTTTTCCTTGCCACGCGGTCGCGTCAGTCATGTGACCGCGTCATATGTATTCTGCTTAAGGCGCGCGGTCGCGTCAGTCATGCGGCCGCGTCGCTGCTGATTTGTGCTTGGCACGCGATCGCGTCATCCATGCGATCGCGTGGATACCAATTTCGTTAAAGCTCCATTTTGCTTCTTCCTTCCATTCTAGTATGTTTCCTTTTTCATCCTTTAAGTCATTCTGCCTTTAGAAAATCTGAAACTACTCAACACACTAATCACGGCATCGAATGGAAATAAAGGTAATTAAAATAATTAATTTTTAAAGCTTAGAAAACATGTTTTTCATTATATGACATAATGAGGAAGGGAAAGTAAAACTATGCAATTAATGTGAATAAGTAGGTGAAGAGGTGAATAAATCACTCTAATTAAGCACAAAAGAACTCATGAAATATGGGTTTATCAATGTGCAGACGGAATAATCCGTAGGTGTGTGCCTAGAGAAGAAGCACAGAAGATCTTATGGCGTTGCCATGGATCACAATATGGAGGACATTTCGGAGGTGAGCGAACAGCCACCAAGGTCCTCCAATGTGGCTTCTACTGGCCTACCCTCTATAGAGATTCCCGAGAGTTTGTACGTAACTGTGACAGTTGCCAAAGAGCTGGTAATCTGCCTCATGGTTACACCATGCCTCAACAAGGGATCTTGGAGATTGAGTTGTTTGACGTATGGGGAATTGACTTCATGGGCGCTTTCCCACCATCATACTCAAACACTTACATTCTGGTGGCAGTCGACTATGTATCCAAATGGGTAGAGGCCATTGCTACACCCACTAATGATACTAAGACAGTGCTGAAGTTCCTCTAGAAACATATCTTCAGCAGGTTTGGTGTCCCTAGAGTACTAATTAGTGATGGGGGCACTCACTTTTGCAACAAACAGCTTTACTCTGCCATGGTCCGGTATGGAATTAGCCACAAGGTGGCAACTCCATATAATCCACAGACAAATGAGCAAGATGAAGTCTCTAACAGAGAACTAAAAAGAATCCTGGAACGGACTGTAAGTACCCGTAGAAAGGGTTGGGCAAGAAGCTTGGATGATGCTCTGTGGGCTTACAGAACAGCATTCAAGACTCCTATAGGGACCTCTCCATACCAGCTTGTGTATGGTAAGGCCTGTCATCTGCCTGTGGAACTGGAACATAAGGCCTACTGGGCAACCAGATTCCTGAACTTTGATGCCAAATTAGCCGGAAAAAAAAAGATTACTCCAGCTAAATGAGCTAGAGGAATTTAGACTCACTGCTTTCGAAAATGCCAAGCTTTATAAGGAGAAATAAAAAAGGTGGCATGACAGAAAGCTGTCATCAAGAGTCTCTGAACCAGGACAAAAGGTTCTGTTGTTTAACTCTAGGCTCAGGCTATTCCCTGGGAAACTGAAATCCCGGTGGAGGGGACCATATGTGATTACAAGTGTATCACCATATGGTTATGTGGAGCTTCAAGACATTGATTTTGATAAGAAGTTCATTGTTAATGGACAGAGAATCAAACACTTTCTTGAAGGCAATGTTGAGCAAGAGTGCTCAAGGCTGAGGCTAGTTTAAAAGCTTAGCAAAGTCCAGCTAAAGACAATAAAGAAGCGCTTGCTGGGAGGCAACCCAGCCATTGGCAAAACTCTTTCTGTTATTTTGCCCTATTCTTCATTTTATTTATTTTTTTTAAAGCATATAAGTTCAATGTTAATAAGGTAAAGAGTCAATTGCATAGGTTCACAAGGTTACAGAAGGATTTAGCACACAAAATAGAGAAAAAGAGCTCACTGGCAAGAAAACGCCAGTAAGAGGCACAACTGGGCGTTAAACGCCAGTAAAGGAGCATCTACTGGGTGTTTAACGCCAGTAAAGATAGCCATCTGGGCGTTAAACGCCAGAAAGAAGCAGCTTCTGGGTGTTTAACGCCAGATTGACAGCATCCTGGGCGTTCAGAAAAACGCCCAGTGACAAAGGGATTTCTGGCGTTTAACGCCAGCTAGAAGCAACAGCTGGGCGTTAAACGCCCAAACCAAGCAGCAACTGGGCGTTAAATGCCCAAAACATGTAGCAGTTGAGCGTTTAACGCCAGGATTATGGGGAGTAGGCAATTTCGTTTTCAATTCAAATTTTTTCCATTTTTTATGTTTCAATTCATGATTTCTTTCACAAACATGTTACAAATCCTAATTTTTCAAATCCTTTTTCAAAAGATATCAAATGTATCTTAATTCATAAACCCTTTTTCTTAATCCCCTTCAAATTATTTTCAAATTCTTTTCAAAATAAATCTTTTCAACTCATCAATATCTTTTTTAAATCTTCACATCATCTTTTTCAAAATTCAGATTTATCTTTTTCAAATATCTTTCATATCTTTCCAATTTTAAATCACATCTTTTACTATCATACTTATCTTTTTCAAATCACTTTTTCTATCATATCTTTTTCAAATAATTTTCGAAACCCACCCATTCACACACCTCCATCTCCTCCATCATCTCCACTTCTTTCTTCTTTTGCTCGAGGACGAGCAAACCTTTTTAGTTTGGTGTGGTAAAAGCATAGCTTTTTGTTTTTCCATAATTCAGTGGTAGAGCAATTGACTGCAGATCAAAGAGCTGTGAGGGAGGAGCAAAAAAGGCAAGGAAGAGACATAGAGGAGCTCAAGAGCACCATTGGTTCTTCAAGAAGAGGAAGACGCCACCCTTATTAAGGTGGACCCATTCCTTAATCTCCTTGTTCTTATTTTCCTGTTTTTCATTTACTATGCTTCATGTTTAATTATATTTGTGTCCTTACTATATGATCACTAGTATCTAAGTGTCTATGTCTTAAAGATATGAATGTCCTATGAATCCATCACCTTTCTTAAATGAAAATTGTTTTCTGAAAAAGAAAAAGAAGTACATGAATTTCAAATTTTAAAATAGTTTAATTATGTTGATGTGGTGGCAATACTTTTTGTTTTCTGAATAAATGCTTGAACAGTGCATATGTCTTTTGAATTTGTTGTTTATGAATGTTAAAATTGTTGGCTCTTGAAAGAATAATGAAAAGGAGAAAATGTTATTTGATAATCTAAAAAATCATAAAAATGATTCTTGAAGCAAGAAAAAGCAGTGAAGAACAAAGCTTGTAAAAAAAATGCGAAAAAAAAGAGAGCAAGAAAAAGAAAAAGCAAGCAGAAAAAGCCAAAAGCTCTTTAAACCAAAAGGCAAGAGCAAAAAGCCAATAGCCCTTAAAACCAAAAGGCAAGGGTAATAAAAAGGATCCAAGGCTTTGAGCATCAGTGGATAGGAGGGCCTAAAGGAATAAAATCCTGGCCTAAGCGGCTAAACCAAGCTGTCCCTAACCATGTGCTTGTGGCGTGAAGGTGTCAAGTGAAAACTTGAGACTGAGTGGTTAAACTCGAGGTCCAAAGCAAAAAACAGAGTGTGCTTAAGAACCCTGGACACCTCTAATTGGGGACTTTAGCAAAGCTGAGTCACAATCTGAAAAGGTTCACCCAGTTATGTGTCTGTGGCATGTATGTATCCGGTGGTAATACTGGAAAACAGAGTGCTCAGGGCCACGGCCAAGACTCATAAAGTAGTTGTGTTCAAGAATCAACATACTGAACTAGGAGAATCAATAACACTATATGAATTCTGAGTTCCTATAGATACCAATCATTCTGAACTTCAAAGGATAAAGTGAGATGCCAAAACTGTTCAGAAGCAAAAAGCTAATAGCCCCGCTCATGTAACTAAGACTGATCTTCATAGATGTTTTTGGAATTCATTGTATATTCTCTTCTTTTTATCCTACTTTGTTTTTAGTTGCTTGGGGACAAGCAACAATTTAAGTTTGGTGTTGTGATGAGCGGATAATTTATACGATTTTTGGCATTGTTTTTAGGTAGTTTTTAATATGTTTTAGTCACTTTTTATTATATTTTTATTAGTTTTTAAACAAAATTCATATTTCTGGACTTTACTATGAGTTTGTGTATTTTTCTGTAATTTTAGGTATTTTCTGGCTAAAATTGAGGGAGCTGAGCAAAAATCTGATTCAGGCTGAAAAAGAACTGCTGATATTGTTGCATTCTGACCTCTCTGCACTCGGAATGGATTTTCTGGAGCTATAGGAGTCCAATTAGCACGCTCTCAATTGCGTTGGAAAGTATACATCCAGGGCTTTCCGGAAATATATAATAGTCAATACTTTGCTCAAGGATAGATGACGTAAACTGGCGTTCAACGCCAGTTCCATGTTGTGACGCCAGAAACAGGTTACAAATGGGAGTTGAACGCCAGAAATAGGTTACAACTTGGCGTTTAACTCCAGAAATAGCCTAGGCACGTGAGAAGCTTAAGTCTCAGCCCCAGCACACACCAAGTAGGCCCCAGAAGTGGATTTCTGCACCATCTATCATAGTTTATTCATTTTCTGTAAACCTAGGTTACTAGTTTAGTATTTAAACAACTTTTAGAGATTTATTTTGTACCTCATGACATTTTAGATCTAAACTTTGTACTCTTTGACGGCATGAGTCTCTGAACTCCATTGTTGGGGGTGAGGAACTCTGCTGTGTTTTGATGAATTAATGCAACTATTTCTGTTTTCTATTCAAACACGCTTGTTTCTATCTAAGATGTTTATTCGCACTTCAATATGATGGATGTGATGATCCGTGACACTCATCATCATCCTCAACCTATGAACGCGTGCCTGACAACCACCTCCATTCTACCTTTGATTGAATGAATATCTCTTGGATTCCTTAATCAGAATCTTCGTGCTATAAGCTAGAATCCATTGGCAGCATTCTTGAGAATCCGGAAAGTCTAAACCTTGTCTGTGGTATTCCGAGTAGGATTCAGGGATTGAATGACTGTGATGAGCTTCAAACTCACAAGGGATGGGCGTAGTGACAGATGAAAAAGGATCAATGGAGCCTATTCCAGCATGAGTGAGAACCGACAGATGATTAGCCGTGCAGTGACAGCGCACCTGGACCTTTTTCACTGAGAGGACGGATGGTAGCCATTGACAACAGTGATCCACCAACACACAGCTTGCCATAGGAGAAACCTTGTGTGCGTGAAGAAGAAGACCGGGAGAAAGCAGAGATTCAGAAGACAAAGCATCTCCAAAACTCCAACATATTCTCTATTACTGCAGAACAAGCATTTAATCCATGCTCTTTTATTCTTCGCAATTCATATTGATAATTATAATTGATTTCCTGACTAAGATTTACAAGATAACCATAGATTGCTTCAAACCAACAATCTCCGTGGGATCGATCCTTACTCAGGTAAGGTATTACTTGGACGACCCAGTGCACTTGCTGGTTAGTGGTACGAGTTGTGAAAAGTGTGATTCGCAATTCGTGCACCACTCATCTGATTGGAGCTATGTTTCATTGATATTTTGGAATTTATAGTATATTCTCTTCTTTTTATCCTATTTGATTTTCAGTTGCTTGGGAACAAGCAACAATTTAAGTTTGGTGTTGTGATGAGCGGATAATTTATACGCTTTTTGGCAGTGTTTTTACATAGTTTTCAGTATGATTTGATTAGTTTCTAATATATTTTTATTAGATTTAAATAAAAATCACATTTCTGGACTTTACTATAAGTTTGTGTGTTTTTCTATGATTTCAGGTAATTTCTGGCTGAAATTGAGGGACTTAAGCAAAAATCAGATTCAGAGGTTGAAGAAGGACTACAGATGCTGTTAGATTCTGACCTCCCTACACTCAAAGTGGCTTTTCTGGAGCTACATGAGTCCAAATGGCACGCTCTCAATTGCGTTGGAAAGTAGACATCCAGGACTTTTCAGAAATATATAATAGTCCATACTTTGTCCGAGTTTAGATGATGCAAACTAGCGTTCAACGCCAGCTCTCTGCCCTATTCTGGAGTTAAACGCCAGAAACAGGTTGCAAAGCAGAGTTAAACGCCAAAAACAGGTTACAAACTGGCGTTTAACTCCAAGAAAGACCTCTACACGTGAAAGCTTCAATTCTCAGCCCAAGCAAACACTAAGTGGGCCCGAAAGTGGATTTCTGCATCATTTACTCATTTCTGTAAACCCTAGTAACTAGTTTAGTATAAATAGGACTTTTACGATTGTATTTATATCTGGGGGGACATCTTTTGATCATCTTGGGATTATCTTTTGATCCTTTGATCACGTTTTGGAGGCTGGCCTCACGGCCATGCCTAGACCTTGTTCTTATGTATTTTCAATGGTAGAGTTTCTACACACCATAGATTAAGGTGTGGAGCTCTGCTGTTCCTCATGAATTAATGCAAAGTAATATTGTTTTTCTATTCAACTCAAGCCTATTTCTTCTCTAAGATATTCATTCGCACACAAGAACATGATGAATGTGATGATTATGTGACGCTCATCATCATTCTCACTTATGAACGCGTGCCTGACAAACACTTCCGTTCTACATGAAAGTAAGCTTGAATGCATATCTCTTAGCCTTCTGATCGTGAGATCAGAGTCTTCGTGGTATAGGCTAGAATTATTGGCGGCCATTCTTAAAATCCGGAAAATCTAGACCTTGTCTGTGGTATTCCGAGTAGGATCTGGGAAGGGATGGCTGTGACAAGCTTCAAACTCGCGAGTGCTGGGCGTAGTGACAGACGCAAAAGGAATACTGAATCCTATTCCAGTATGATTGAGAACCGACAGATGAATAGCCGTGCGGTGACAGCGCATTTTGGACCATTTTCACTGAGAGGAGGGGATGTAGCCATTGACGACGGTGATGCCCTACATACAGCTTGCCATGGAAAGGAGTAGGAATGATTGGATGAAGACAGCAGGAAAGCAGAGGTTCAGGTGGAACAAAAGCATCTCTATACGCTTATCTGAAATTCTCACCAAGGAATTACATAAGTATCTCTATCCTATTTTATATTTTAATTATATTTTAATTATCAATTCACCATAACCATTTGAATTCGCCTGACTGAGATTTACAAAGTGACCATAGCTTGCTTCAAGCTGACAATCTCCGTGGGATCGACCCTTACTCACGTAAGGTTTATTACTTAGACGACCCAGTGTACTTGCTGGTTAGTTGTGCGAAGTTGTGACAAGGAATTAAGATTATGAACGTGCATATTAAGTTTTCAGCACCGTTACCAAGGAATGAACGATCACGATTTCTGTGCACTAAGGTAGGAGCAGTAGAGACAGGGGTGTGACATAGAAGAAATCAAGCGCTGCATTGGATTCTCTAGAGGAAGCATTAGCCGCCGTCACTAAGGTGGCCACGTTCCATATTCCCCTTTGTTTGTTTTATTTTTATGTTTTCCATTATTTCATTGTCTGTTTCCTGTTTCTAAGTGCATGATCATCCTTTGTTTTGTCTTAAGCTTTGAAATATTCCATGCATTTCTCACCATACTTAAAAGAAAAATTTTATTTGGAAAAGAGAAGTAAGATGCATGAACTCGAGTTATATAATAAGAACAGTCCAATTGTTTGATGTGGTGGCATTACTTTTACTTTCTGAATGCATGAATCAACAATGCATATTTGATGTTGGAGTAAAGAATGATGGTTCTTGAAAGAATGATGAAAAAGGTGAAGTATTATTAGTAATTTGAAAAATCCAATTATTGATTCGTGAAGCAAGAAAAAGTAGCAAAAAGAAAGAAACGAAAAAAAAAAGAGAAAAGAAAGAAAAAAAAGTCAATAGCTCTTTAAACCAAAAGGCAAGAGCAAGGAGTCCAAGGCTTTGAGCATCAATAGTTAGAAGGGCCTAAAAGAAACAAAATCTTGGCCTAAAAAGTTCAAATGAACTGCTTTCCCTAACTAAATGCTTGTGGCGTGAAGGTGTCAAGTGAAAAGCTTGAGATTAAGCAGTTAAAGTGGTGATTCCAAAAGAAAATGAGTGTGCCTAAAAACTCTAGACACTACTGGCTGGGGATTCTAGCAAAGCTGAATCACAATCCTAAGGGGTTCACCCAGCCAAGTGTCTATGGTGTTTATGTATGCGGTGGTAATACGGAGTGCTTAGGGTTACAGTCAGGCTCTAAAAGAAGCTGTGTTCAAGAATCAAAAAGAGCTAAACTAAGAGAGTAAAAAATATCATCCAGATTCCTAAAGACACCAACACTTCTGAGCTTCAAAGGATATTGAGATGCCAAAACTATTCAGAAGTAAATAGTTACTAGCCCCGCTCATTAATTGGAACTGAGCTTCATTGAAAAACTCTGAGATCCATTATATCCTTCTCTTCTTCCTGATCCTACTTTGTTTTTGGTTGTTTAGGGATAAGCAACAGTTTAAGTTTGGGGTTTTGATGAGCAGATAGTTTATACGCTTTTTGGCATCATTTTCATATTGTTTTACTTATGTTTTGTTTAAGTTTTATTAAGTTTTCATAGGTTTTAGTGAAAAATTCACATTTTTGGATTCTACTTTGAGCTGATGCGTTTTATGATGATTTCAGATAAATTCTGGCTAAAATTTAGGAGTTTTGGGAAAGTCTGATTTAGAGGCAAGGAAAGCATAGCAGATGTTGTCAGAATTTAACCTCCTTACACTCAAACGAGCATTTCTAGAGCTACAGAGGTGAAAATAATGCGCTCTTAATGGCGTTGGAAAGCTAACTTCTAGAGCTTTCCAAAAATATATAATAGCTATACTTTTCTTTGAAGGCGCTTGCCCATATTGAGCGTTGAACGCCAAGGAGCTACCCCCAGGCTGGCGTTCAACGACCCAAAGGATACCCAAAGCTGGCGTTGAATGCCAATCACCCCCCTTTTGGGCGTTTAACACCCACTAATACACAAGGCAGCGCCAATCACCCCCTAATGGGCGTTCAATTCCCATTCCTCAAAGTTAGACGCCAAGCTTAGCCCAAGTACTCAACCTAAATGGGCCCAAGGATGGATTTTGCACCTCTAGTCTATTCTATCATATTTTTGTACTTATTAGTTATTAGATTAGTATATATAGGAGAAGATCACCCATGTTTAGGATCTTTTGCCACATCTTTATCTTTTTACGTTTTACTTTCTGTAAAGCATGAGCAACTAAACCTCCTAAGTTAAGGTTAGGAGCTCTGCTGATTCTCATGAATTAATAATATTACTAGTTCTATTTCAATACATGATTGATTCCATTATCTTGTGCATTTTTGTCCTTCATATCATGAATTGAGGATGATCCATGACAATCATCCTTGTTCTACATGGATTCCGTGTGAGTCTTTGACGTGCAGGCAGAAGTCGGCTAATTAAGAAATCAATATAGAAAATGCGTTGAGAGTATAGTTCTTAACCAGCTAAGATCTGCCTTATCAATTTAGAAAAGTTGTCACAAAATCTAGAAATAAAAATACTGGGAGTATGAGTCCCAGGTCGTCTCCCAACGAGTTGCAGGAAGGAGTGCTAACTTATTAATCAGGAATTTTCAAAAGAGTTTGAGTTTGAATAATGAACAATAATTATAAATGAAAGCAATAAAACTAAGAATTATTATTAATATAAAAAGGCCTTGACTGGGGGAATGATTAATTGGAAGTGCTATCCTTGTTGGGATCTCTTAAGTGTAGTATTAAAAAGGTTGTTGTTTTCACTTAGTTAACCCTTACTAAATAAAGGAAAGTCAAGTGATTGAGCTAATCCTTATTCGCAAATCCTAGTTCTCTCCCTTGGGAAGGTCTAGCGTTAGTAAATACAGAACTAGCCAACAACTTCTAATTTTAACTAACAATTAAGCCTTCCAACTCAAGTGTCTCCTTTTAATCAACCCCATGTCAAGTTTGGAAATCTACTCCATTGACATTAATATAATACTCATAAAAATATAAGAAGACATAATAAATTAATTAAAATAAAATAGAGACTGAAAATTTATTAAAAGTAAAAGTAATCCTCTTCACTAACAATTCATGAAAATAATCCACTTAGAATTCTAAATAAAATAAATAAGGATATGGAAGAGTAAGGGACAAAGTAAACAAACTGGAATAATGTCTTCAACGGAGGTAATGATTCCTCAGTTTCCAAAATAAAAACAATGACTAGGAATGTAAAGTGAAACTAGAGGAAGAGTAATTCTCTCTAGATTCAGATCTAAAACTAAAAATAATCCTATTATCTATGTCTAAGATGTGTCTGTCAAGTTGCGTCTTGAGTCTCTGCATGTTCTCTGGCCTTATTTTGTGTTTTTGGGCCGAAAACTGGGTTAAAACACGGCCCGAAATCGCTCCCAGCATTTTCTGTTAATTCTTCAAATTGCGCAGATCACGCGTTCGTGTCGTCCACGCGATCGCGTCATTCAGCAATTTTCCTTGTCACGCGTATGCATCGTCCACGCGTTCGCGTCATTCGTGCAGACTCCAATCCACGCATTCGCGTCAGGCACACGCTCGCGTCACTGCGATTTTCTCTATTCCACGCATTCACGTGAGCCATGCTCTCGTGTCGCTGTGTGCTGGTTATCTCCTTAGTTTCTTGTGTTTCTTCCATTTTTGCAAGCTTCCTCTCTATTTTCTAAGCCATTCCTGCCCTATGAAGCCTGAAACAGTTAACATATGGATCACGGCATCGAATGGTATAAAGCAGAATTAAAATATACTAATTAAAGGTCTTTAGGAAGCAAGTTTTCAACCATAAAACAATACTAGGAAGGAATTATAAAATCATGCAATTAGTATGAATAAGTGGGTGAAGACTTGAAGAAACCATTCAATTAAACACAAGATAAACCATAAAATAGTGGTTTATCAACCTCCCCACACTTAAACATTAGCATGTCCTCATGCTTAGCTTAAGGAGATAAAATAAATGAGTAAGGAAAAGTAGGACTCATGCAATGCAATGCAACTTATGTATATGAATGCAACTATATGATTCTGTCTACTTGTTTAAAATAAATAAGTTCTTTAAGACAAAAATAAATCAAACTTCACTAATTCAAACTATACAGTAAAGACAAGTAAACTTGTAAGAAGACAGCTCATGAAAGCAGGGAACATAGAATTTAAGCATTGAACCCTCACATGTGGTGTATATGCACTCTAGTCTCTCTAGTGTATAGGGTAATCAGTCTACTCTTCTCTAATCATGCTTTCTAAATCTTTTTCTTCACCTAACTAATCAACAAATATTTAATGTACCAATGCAAACATCATGAGGTCTTTTCAGGTTGTAATGGGGTCAAGGTAAAGGTAAGGGTATATGTTCACACCCTGGTTCGAGCTATCCGATCCAGGATGATCAGCAATAAAGCAACCGACCTCTTCAGGTCAGGCTATCCGACCTCTTCTCAAAAGAAGTCGGTCAAATCGACAGAAAAGGCCAATAAAGGGCCCAAATAGAGGAACACGACCCAAATCCAAAGGCAGTACAAGCCTATAGAGATAAGGAAATAAGCTGACCACAACTCAAAGATAAAGATAAGATAAGATAACTAACTTATCTTATCTAGAAAGGTCACTCTACAACCACTATAAATACACTAGAGCACCCAGGTATAACTCATACTCTGATTCTACAATAAACCTGCTTAATACCCATGCTAACTTAAGTATCGGAGTCTTTTGCAGGTACCCCCCACCCTCCGGTGACCAAGGATCAGAAGTGCAGCCAGTCCAATAAGTCGGACACAACAGCTCCGGCCGCCACCAGCCAGCCGGACACGTCATCTCCGACCAGTACAGAAGATCTCATCCGAGATCGACCTACAGTTTCAGGTAACCCTCGGAACATTGGCGCCGTTGCCGGGGAACCTGGAAGTCAACCCATCCCCGTGGCAGACGACCATGACAACGACCACGATTCAGATATAGAGGACAGAACGCCGCACAAAAACACGGATGCTACACCAAAAGATACTCCAAAATCTAACAGAGACAAAAACTCATCAAATCCAGGAGTAATAGAAGCACTTCAAAATCATTTAAAGCAACTTGAAAAAGAAATCCAGCATCAACGAGAAGTTGGCAAGGATCTACAAAGAGAGGTAAGGCAACGTCGAGAGCTAGAAGATAAAATCCTACAACTCGAAGCCGATCTCAAAGCAAAGGCTACCGGACCACCCCTGAGGACAATTCACGCAAAGATCAAGATCCATTCACTTGGGACATCATGAAGACTAAAATTCTTAAGGACTTCAAACTCCCGAATATGACTCTGTATGATGGCACCACAGACCCCAACCATCACCTCAGCAACTTCAGAAGTAGAATGTACCTCACCGACGCCTCGGACGCTATTCGCTGCAAAGCTTTTCCAACGACCCTCACGAAGACAGCAATTAGATGGTTTGACAACTTACCTCCTAAGTCCATCTCAAGTTTTGATGACCTAGCCAAAAAATTCCTGGCCAGATTCTCCATCCAAAAAGACAAGGCCAAGCATGCCCCCAGTCTACTAGGAATCAAGCAAGGAGATCGGGAAAGTCTTCGCAACTACATGGAAAGATTCAATAAAACATGCCTAGACATACAAAGCTTGCCAACAGAGGCCGCCATCATGGGCCTCATCAATGCCCTACAAGAGGGACCTTTTAGCCAATCTATATCGAAGAAATATCCCACATCTCTGGATGAGGTGCAGGAGCGAGCGGAAAAATATATCAACATGGAAGAAAACTCTCGGTTGGGAGAAACCTCAAAATCTGGATTCTCCTACCGAGACAAAGATAAAGAATCCAAAAAGAAGGAAGATCGACAAGGGGAGAAAATTAAAAAATATCACAATTACACCCCTCTTAGGGTATCCCTGGTAGATGTTTACAAAGAAGTCTGCCATACGGAAAAGATACCCTCAGCTCGACCACTCAAAGGCAAAAGAGGAGGAGGAAATCGGAACGAATACTGTGAATATCACCGAGTCCGAGGGCATTCCACCAATGAATGCTTCGACTTAAAAAACATCATAAAAAATTAGTGAGAGAAGGAAAACTAGATCGGTTTCTGGCAGCCCGAGATGATGATCAAAGAAAGAGAAGAAGGGATGAAGATGTCGGATGAATCGAGCGATCACCTCGTATGCCAGAAAGACTTGTCCATATGATACACGGAGGATTTGCAGGAGGAGAAATCTCCAAATTATCCTGCAAAAGATACCTCAAAGAAGTATATCATGTCGAAGGAAAGGAGGAAGCACCCGACATCCCTGCAATCACATTCACCAAAGAAGACGCATCCAGTATCATCTCAGGACACGACGACCCCATGGTCATCACCATCATACTGGCAAACGCCAATCTCCACCGCACATTAATAGACCAAGGGAGCTCCACCGACATCTTATTCAAAACTGCCTTCGACAAGCTCGGCTTAGAAGAAAAGGAGCTTAGAGCATACCCTAACAGCCAGTTCGAACTGGGAGATACCCCAGTATAACCATTGGGATACGTGTCACTACATACAACCTTCGGAAAAGGGAACCAATCCAGAACACTCAAGATAGACTACATCGTGGTCGACGTGAGTTCAGCCTACAATGCCCTAATAGGTCGGACAACACTAAATCAACTCGGCGCAATAGTCTCAACTCCACATCTATGCATGAAATTCCCAACTACAGAAGGGATAGCTACGATAAAAGCAGATCAAAAGATGGCCCGCCACTGTCATAACGAAAGTCTAAACCTCATAGGCAGAAGAGAAGAGTTCCATACAATTGAGCTTGGTGGAGTTCAGAGACGAGAAGAACTCCGTCCACAGCCCGAAGGAGAAATAGAGAAAGTTCATATCGGAGATACCTCGGACAAAACAACTAATATTGGCATGATCCTGAAGGGAGACGCAAAAGAATTACTAGTACAGTTCTTACAAGATAATGTTGATCTCTTCGCATGGAAAGCTGCAGACATGCCAGGCATAGACCCCAAGCTAATGTGTCACAAGTTGGCGGTCTATCCAGGATCTCGGCCAGTACAGCAGAGACGAAGAAAACTTGGGCCAGAACGATCCCAAGCTGTGGAAGAACAGGTACAAGCACTACTGGAGGCAGGATTCATAATAGAAGTCAAGTACCCACTATGGCTAGCTAACGTCATCTTGGTGAAAAAATCAAATGGGAAATGACGAATGTGCACCGACTACACCGATCTCAACAAAGCCTACCCAAAAGATCCTTACCCACTCCCAAGTATCGACGCTCTGGTAGATGCTTCATCCGGATATAGATACCTCTCATTTATGAATGCATATTCCGGATACAACCAAATCCCCATGTATCCACCAGATCAAGAAAAGACCTCGTTTTTGACACCAAAAGCAAATTACAGCTACATTGTGATGCCTTTCGGTCTCAAGAATGCGGGAGCTACTTATCAAAGGCTAATGAATAAAGTCTTTTTAGATCATATCGGAAAAATCATGGAAGTCTACGTGGACGACATGTTAATAAAGACACAGAGCGAAGAGACATTACTGTCTGACCTGGCTCAAGTGTTCGACACTACAAGGAAGCATGACATGCGACTAAATCCCGCAAAATGCACCTTTGCAGTAGAAGCGGGCAAATTCTTAGGTTTCATGCTCACACAAAGAGGAATTGAAGCAAATCCGGACAAATGCCAGGCCATACTCAACATGAAGAGCCCAACTTGTGTCAGAGAGGTACAACAACTCAACGGGAGATTGGCAGCCTTATCTAGATTCTTAGCGGGATCAGCGATAAGATCTCTCCCCTTCTATGCCACTTTAAGGAAAGGAAAGAAGTTCGAATGGACAATGGAATGCGAGCAAGCCTTCCAGGATTTCAAAAATTTCCTGGGACGACCACCTATCCTAACTCGACCACGAGAGGAAGAACCATTCGTATTGTACCTTGCGGTAGGAAGTCAAGCAGTAGCCTCAGTACTGGTTTGAGAGGACGACAAAGGGCAACAACCTGTATACTTCATTAGTAAAGCGCTGCAGGGATCCGAGCTGAACTACCAAAAAATAGAAAAGTTCGCCTATACTCTTATACTGACATCTCGACGACTTCGCCTGTACTTCCAGGCTCACACCATTAAGGTTTGACCGACCAGCCCATAAAAGGGATACTGCAGAAAACAGATCTAGCAGGCAGAATTTTACAATGGGCAGTCGAGTTATCCGAGTTCGACCTCCAATATGAAGCTCGGACAGCCATCAAATCACAATACTTGGCCGACTTCATTACAGAATTCACAGATACCCTGGAAATCCCCACAGAATAGAATCTCTACGTGGACGGGTCTTCGAATAAGACTGGAAGCGGCGCAGGTGTGATAATAGAAAGCAACCAAGGAACCCAAGTTGAGCTTTCCCTCAAATTTGGGTTCCCGGCCTCAAACAACCAGACAGAATATGAAGCGTTACTAGCTGGTTTGAAGCTGGCTAAGGAGGTTGGAGCTCAAAAATTCAACATCTTCAGTGATTCACAAGTAGTCACCTCACAAATAACAGGGAGCTACCAAGCCAAAGATCCCACCATGAAAAAGTATTTGGATAAAACCAAGGAACAGCTCGGACAACTCGGGAAATATAAGATCTGCCACATACCCCGCGAACAAAATGTCCGAGCTGATGCACTCTCAAAATTAGCCAGCACCAAACCAGGGGGCAACAATAGAAGCCTCATCCAGGAAATGCTGCAGAACCCGTCAATCTCGGAAGAGGAAAAAGTCCTAGCCATAACAAGTCAGGATCAAGGATGGATGACCCCCATAATTAATTACCTCAAAACAGAAACACTCCCCACAAATGAGAAGGAGGCAAAGAGGTTAAAACAGGAGGCTCAGTACTACACTATCATAAACAACACCCTATATAAAAGAGGGATTTCAATACCGCTATTAAAATGTGTGCCGACCTCCAACACAAGGGAAGTTTTAGAGGAAGTACACAGTGGCATTTGTGGTAATCATCTCGGAGCACAAGCTCTCACAAAAAAAGTACTCCGGGTGGGATTTTATTGGCCAACTCTACAAAAGGAAGCTACAGAGTTTGTAAGGACATGCCCACCATGCCAGAAACATGCCAACTTTCACATCGCTCTGCCAGAAGAGCTCATCAGCGTAACCTCGCCTTGGCCATTTGCAAAATGGGGACTCGATCTTCTCGGACCCTTTCCCCAGGGATCGGGACAAGTTAAATTCCTCATAGTCGGGGTAGACTACTTCACAAAGTGGATCGAGGCAGAGCCCCTATCCAACGCCACTGCTCAAAGGAGCCGGAAATTCCTATATAGGAATATTGTCACAAGGTTTGAGGTTCCATACTCCATCACTACAGACAATGGCACCCAATTCATAGACGCGGGCTTCAGAAATTTAGTAGCTGACTTAAACATAAAACACCAGTTCACCTCCGTTGAACATCCCCAAGCCAATGGACAAGCTGAAGCAGCCAACAAAGTCATATTGGCTGGGCTGAAACGGAGACTGCAAGATGCAAAGGGAGCCTGGGCCGAAGAACTTCCACAAGTCCTATGGGCATATCGAACAACGCCACATTCCACCACAAACGAATCACCATTTCGACTAGCATACGGAGTGGAGGAAATGATCCCAGTAGAGGTCGAGGAAAGGTCACCTAGAGTGGTCCATTACAATGAGGAAGCTAACTCCCAACTTCAAAGGGAAGAGATCGACCTACTTCCTGAAACCCAAGAAAAAGCTCAGATCAGGGAAGAAGCACTAAAACGTCGAATGGCTTCCAGATATAATCAAAAGGTAGTGCCGAGAGTTTTTGCTGAGAATGATCTCATCCTAATCCGAAATAATATTGGAACAACTCGACCCGGAGAAGGCAGCAAACTGGAAAGGACCCTACTGAGTCATAGAAGTACTTGGGAAGGGCTACTACAGACTGTCCGAACATGAGGGACGAGAACTTCCCAGATCATGGCACGCCTGCAACCTAAGAAGGTACTATAGCTAGAAAAAGTAAAAGATCTCATCATAGGATGCACGCTTTTTCCTGAAAAGGTTTTTTAATGAGGCACCAAGTTGAGATTCAGAAATTATCTGACTTAAAGGGATAAAAATCTCCAACATGTATATATTTGCATTTTCTTTTAAATAAAGCATATTTTAGATATTCTACAAATTCTCAAGACGCATTAATCTGAAGTATTCATCGTCCGATTATAAAGCAACAGATCGGCAGAAAAGTGAAAAACAGATTCACTGCACGATCACAATAAAGACCAATAGAGATGAAAACACGATTCATCTAAAGGTCGACCAAACAAATATAGAAACCACCTTCTACAAATTGGCAAAGATGAACACAAAATAATGCAAGAAGTTATCAAAAGTGATCCGGAAAAAGAACCTGACGAGGTCTTATGGATTGCTAAATAATAACTTAAAGACTAGCCGACGTTAAAAAGTCGGACCAAGTCAACCCAAGTTATCAGCAAATTCCTGGAAAGAGGTCTGGCCAACCCTATAAAAGAGGAATTGCTATAACTTAGAAGAGATCGGCATGACGAAGTCGGTCTCCTACGAAAAACAAGATATAAAAGTAATCCCTAAAAGAGACTTGACAAAGGTCCAAGAAAGAGGATTACAAAATAACTTAGAAGAGATCGACATAAAGAAGTCGGTCTCCTACAACGGACAAGTTATAAAAGTAATCCCTGAAAGAGACCTGACAAAGGTCCAAGAAAGAGGATTACAAAAATAACTTAGAAGAGATTGACATAAAGAAGTCGGTCTACTACAAACGAACAAGTTATAAAAGTAATCCCTGAAAGAGACCTGACATAGGTCCAAGAAAGAGGATTACAAAATAACTTATAAGAAATCGACATAAAGAAGTCGGTCTCCTGCAACAAACAAGTTATAAAAGTAGTCCCTGAAAGAGACCTAACAAAGGTCCAGAAAAGAGGACTACAAAAATAATTGGAAAGAGGACCACCGTAATGAAATCGGTTATGGATGGTGATGCTGGCAGAAATTGGCGAGTTAAGAATGATTATAAAATATGCGTTGCAAGTATAGTTCTCAACCAACCAGAAATCCGCTTATCAATTTAAAAGGGTGTCACAGAAATTAAAATTAAAATACTAGGAGTATGAATCCTAGGTCGTCTCCCAACAAGTTGCAGAAAAGTGTGCTATTTTATTAATCAGATGTTTTCAAAAAGGGTTGAGTTGAATGGCAGAAAATTAAATTAGAGAACTTATATAAATTTAAATAAAAGCCTTGACTGGGAGTTGATTAGCTGGAAGCCCTATTCTTGTTGGAGTACTCTCAAGATTAATTGACAATTGAGGGTTATTATGTTTAGTTGTCCCTTACTAAGTAAGGGAAAGTCAAACAAGCTGGAATGTTGTTTCTATCCACAAGTTCCAATCCGCTCTTGGGAGGATTGGTGTTAGTGACTAGAGAGCAATCCAAAAATAAACCCAATTACAATCTTTCTCTTGAGCATCCCAACTCAAGGGTTCCTTTCAATCAACTCCCCATCAAGTTAGGGAACTACTCGCTCATTGTAAATGAAGAACTCATAACATAAGACAGGGAATTAAAGAAAGACATGATAAATAATAATCAAAAGATTAATTAAAAATAAAAGTTATTCTTGTATTAATAAATGCTAAAATAATCCCAATAGTAAAATTAAGTAAATTAAGGAACATGGAAGAGTAAGAGACAAGTAAGGAGAACGAACTAGAATGTCGAAGTCTTGATGAGGCAATAACTCTTCTCAATATCCCAATGCAAAAACAATGAAAAATAACGAATCCTAAAAACTATGAATGTGTAGAGAGAAAACCTAGAGGAGGAGTAAAACTAGATCTAAAAACTAAAAACTATGCGGAATGAATGTTGTTTTTGGTTTCTGCATGTTCTCTGGCTTTAGTCTGCTTTTCTGGGCCGAAAACTGGGTCAAAATAAGGCCCGAAATCACCCCAGCGATTCTGCAGATTATGCAGATCGCGCATGTCACGCGGTCGCGTCATCCATGCGGCCGCGTCACTGCGATTTCCTTTCTTTCGCGCGGTCGCGTGATCCATACGGCCGCGTCACTTCTCGCTGGTCATCTCCTTAATTCCTTGTGTTCCTTCCATTTTTGCAAGCTTCCTCTCCAATCTCCAACTCATTCATGCCCTATAAAGCCTGAAACACTTAACACACAGATCACGGCATCGAATGGAATAAAGGAGAAATAAAATACATAATTAAAAGTCTCTAGGAAGCAAGTTTTCAATCATGCAATAACTTTAGGAATAAATTATAAATGCATGCTTATTTAATGAATAAGTGGGTAAAGATCATGATAAAACCACATAATTAAACACAATATAAATCATAAAATAGTGGTTTATCAACCTCCCCACACTTAAACATTAGCATGTCCTCATGCTTAGTTGAAGGAGATAACATAAATGAGTAAGAACATGTAAAACCCATGCAATGCAATGCAGCCTATATATGTGAATGCAACTATATGATTCTTGTCCACTTGATCAAAAGTAAGTAAGCTCTTCAAAACAATTACAAATCAAATTCCACTAACTCAATTCTTATACAGTAAGAACAGATAAAAATGCAAGAAGATAGCTCATGAAAGTAGGGAACATAGAAATTCAAGCATGGAATTCTCACTGATGATGTATGTACACTCTAGTCTCTCTAGTGTATAAGGTCATCACTCTATCCTTCTCTAATCATGCTCTCTAATTTTTGTTCTTCTCTTAACCAATCAACAACATTTAATATACCAATGCAAACATCATGAGGTCTTTTCAAGGTTGTAATGGGGCCAAGGCAAGGGTAAGGATGCATATATGGCTAAGTAAGCTTATAAATTGAATCTTTAATTAACCCAAGCTTTAACATAACCTATATATATTCTATGTAACTTTTAAAATTCATACCTAGCTACCCAGAAATTTCTTTTCACATTCCATACTCATGTTTCAATCTTTTATTTTGATTTTATCATACATGCATTGATCTTTGAATGCTTGACTTAGCATTGGGGTAATTTTGTCCCCTTATTTATTTGTTGAGTATATTTTATATTTATTTATTTATTTATTTATTTATTTTATTTTTTTTATAAACATAGAAACATAAAAATAACAAATCTTATCAATGCACATAGATTTTTAATTCTTACAGTTTCACATGAGTAGGTATCCAAATTCCCATTATATTATCATGATTCATTCCCTTATTATCCTTTGTTCCCACAATTTCCCATTGACAGAGCACAGAAGTTGGTGAATTAAAAATTATTAAAATAGTTACGTTGTAAGTATAGTTCTTAACTCACCGAAAATCTGCCTATCAATTTAGAAATATGTCACAGAGAATTTAAAGTAAAAATTACTGGGAGTTTGAGTCCCAGGTTGTCTCCCAATGAGTTGCAGAAAAGTGTGCTATTTTATTAATCAGATGTTTCCAAAGAAATTGAGTTAAGTAGATGGAAAATTAAATTGAGAAAATTAAATAATATGAGTAAAAGCCTTGAGTGGGAGTTGATTAGTTGGAATCTCTATTATTGATGGAATGATTTCAAGATTAATTGATAATTAATGGTTGTTCTGTTTAGTTATCCTTTACTAGGTAAAGGAAAGTCAAACAAGTTGGAATGCTAGATTTGTTCACGAGTTGCAACCCACTTAGTTCAAAGGGATTGGTGTTAGTGACTAGATAGCGATCCAACAGTTAACCCAATTACAAATTTTCTTTCAATCCTTCCAACTCTCAAGAGTTCCTTTCAATCAACTCCCCATCAAGTGCGGGAACTACTCGCTCATTGTAAATAATAAATCCATAACACATGAAAGGGAATTAAAAGAAGACATGATTATTGGAAATTAAAATGAATTAAAATAAAAGAAATAACCCTTGTATTAAATAATCATAAAAGTATTCAATTGACAAAATTGAGCAAAGAAAAGAACATGGAATAATAAAACCAAGTTAAGAGAACGAACTAGAATGACGAAGTCTTGATGAAGTACTAACTCTTCTCAATGTTCCAATGCTAAGACCAATTGAAAATTAAATCCTAAAAACTAAAGAAAAAAACCTAGAGGAGGAGTAAAACTCGATCTAAAACTGAAAACTGTGTAGAATGAATGTTGTCCTTTGTTTCTGCATGTTCTCTGGCTCTAGTCTGCTGTTCCGGGCCGAAAACTGGGTCGAAAAAAGGTCCAAAATCGCCCCCAGCGAGTTCTGCAGATTATGCAGATCGCACATGTCACGCGATCGCATTGATGCGCATAAACTAGTTATGCTACGATTTAGGAAATTGCACGATCGGCAAAATTCCTTCCGGCAAGTGCACCGGTTATCGTCAAGTAAAAACTCACAATAGAGTGAGGTCGAATCCCACAAGGATTGGTTGAGTGAGCAATTCGGATTAGAAGTGTGTTCTAGTTGAGCGGAATCAAGATTGAGATGAGAATTTGCGGAATGTAAAGTTGGCGGGAAAAGTAAATGACAAGAAATTAAAATGGCGGAATCTTAAATTGCATGAATTAAAGAGCAGAAACTAAATTGCTGAAATTAAAGGGAATGGGGGTGATTGCATGAATTTAATTGCAGGATGTAAAGAGAAAGTGGAAATCAGAACTTGGGGGATTCATTGGGTTAAAGGAGATATTGAGATCTCCGAATCAAAACATGTTTATCTCTTCCTCAAGCAATGCATTCATTGAATTTTGCTTGGCAATCTTATATGATTGGATCCCAATCCCTTGGCTCACCAATTCTCTCTAAAAATGAACAAATTCCCAATCCCTTGGTTTAAATGTTCATAAGAAGAGATGATGCTCTATCACTGATTATACCACACAATTTCATGAACCACAATTTGGTAGGATTACATGTCACAATATCCATCCAAACCCCAATCCAATTCATTGTGAGAAAGCTTCTCTAGCATGAATCCTCCATTCCTTTCCCAAGGTTCCGAAGGATTCCAATTATGGGTAGTTTCTTTCCCAAGACAACTACCCAATGGAATTAGATCGAGAAGCTTTCTAACAAAATTCAAGAGAAAAGATTGAAGAAGAAGATAAAACTATTATTGATTCATTGAATTACAATAGAGCTCCCTAACCCAATGAAAGGGGTTTAGTGAGTCATAGCTCTGAATTCAATTACAAAACTAAAAGAAAATGATTTCCAGTTCTCTCCCCCTCAGGGGCTGGATTCCCCTTCAATCCCCCGTTTCAAATGCAGAAACTAAGGCCTTTAAATAGGCTCCCTAAATTACAAAATGAAAATGAAATTCAAAGCAAATTACAATCAAATGAAAATAAACTATTCTAGATGATTCTTGTGGCCTTGATTTGGTGTTGTTGATGGGCCTTGCTTGCTTGAAGGGCTGAGTGACATAATTGATCCAAAAAGGATAATGATCCATTAAACTACACTCAAATGTTGCACCCCCTTTCTTGAGTCGTCACTTTGTTCTCTTGTCAACCTTGCCAATTTGATGCCAAATATAGACTATTATACCTCGTTGGAAAGCTATGGATGTCAGCTTTCTAACGCAACTGGAAGCACCTCAATTGGATCTCTACAACTCGAGTTATACTCCATGGAAGGTGAAGAGGTCAGCTGGCCTGATTGCATGTTGGTACTATGCTCTTCTATGCACATTACGGGGCTGTTTTCTCCCTCAATTTTTAGTATCCACCATGCATGCCATATATGCTTGGAAAGCTCTAGATGTCTTCTTTCCAATGCATTTTGAATCACCTCATTTGGAGTTTTGTAGCTCAAGTTATTTATGTTTGAAGAAGGCATGGTCAAGCTGTTCCATATAACACGTTTAAGCTTCAGTTTAAGGTTAAACTGAAGCTTAAACGTGGAAATGGAAAAGGTAGCCCTGGAGGTCGAACACGTTTAAGCTCCAGTTTGAGGTCAAACTGGAGCTTAAACGTGGAAATGGAGAGAGCAACCCTGGAGGAGAAAACTTGGTCGAACACGTTTAAGCTCCAGTTTGAGGTCAAACTGGAGCTTAAACGTGGAAATGGCTCCCTGGTGCTTTTCCCATTCTGGCGTTTAACCTCCAGTTTAAGGTTAAACTGGAGGTTAAACTTCAATTCTAGCATTTCTTAGCCTTCATGATTCTGGCGTTTAAACTCCAGTTTAGGCTTAAACTGGAACTTAAACTCCACATTTGATATTCAAGCTTCCTTTATTGATTTTGTTGCTTCCTTGCTTAGCCTCTTCTTCCCTGAAATCATCCAAACAATTGCATCAAAGTCTTGCAAAATTTCATGAGAAATCTTCCATTCATAGCATTCAAGTAATATAACTAAAAACTCATGGAATTTGCATCAAAATCTTCATGTTGAATGATTTAAGACAAGCATGACTATTTGGCCCAAATGATTACTTAAGGCTCAAGAAAATGCATAAAACAACTAAAAATAAAAGAAAAAGGCTAGTGAAACTAGCCTAAGATGCCTTGGCATCACAACACCAAACTTAATCCTTGCTTGTCCCCAAGCAAGTTCTGAATTATTGAGAAGAAAGAATGAAACAGAAAGTAAATTCATTAGCCATATCAGTAAGTAATTGACATTGATTAATGGGGTGTTCATGTAGAAAGTTGTTGCAGCATCACTTTATTGTTTCTTAGGTAAGAATGTCACTTTTTATGTTTCCACTAAAACACTGCTATGGCCTCTTGTTATTCACATATCCTTGGCAAGTTTCTTTTCTTTGTTTTTCTTTTTCTTTGAGCTTATTTGCTCCTTGTTGCTCAGTGTCATGTGTTGCACAAGCCTTTGGCATTTTCTTTTTCTTATCAGTGCACTACACATATCCACTACAGGCATTTTAGTTCACATTTCTTCTTGAGACATTGGTACCCAGCACCTCTTTGTGTGACTAAATGTTTTGTATTTAGGTTGCTCTTGATAATGGACTTTTGGTTGATAATCCCGGGTTAGTTAACCCAAGTTACCAAGTGTTGAAACACTCCTCAGAACATATTCATCCAAGCATATCCTTAATACATAAACACCACAGGCATTTGTCTCAGAAGTTCAAACCATTGGTGCCTAGCTTATTTTCTCAATTTTTTTTTTTGCTTTTTGGTTGCCCTTTTTCAGTGGCTTTTTCTTCTTCTTCTTCTTTCTTTTTCATGGCCAAAGACATTTATTCATCAAGATCCATAGACAGCATCCTAATTTCCACTAAAAGTGACAATTCTAACTTTATTTCTTAGTGAGCTGACTATTCAATCAAACATGCATACCACCACTTAATCTTATTTGATTTCTTACCAAATGGAATTGAGTTACTTTTGTTCAAACATTTCTTTTATTTTATGGAAACAGAACAAGCATGGCAAGCATACATTTAAGAAGATGAAGTTTATCCAGACACTTAGACTATCACTTATTTGGAAATTAAACAGACAAACAAAAACTGCAATGACTCAAACTTAAAGCAGGGGTGCATGCAAACTTCCAATATCAGCAATTCAAAGTACAAGCAATTAAGTGACAATACAACCTTTTAGCATCTTCTTTGTTGTTCATCATCCTTCCTAGCCTTGGTGTTCTCTTTGATGATGATGTATATTCCTTCCATGAGATTGATTGTCTTCCTGCAAAGCTTTTAGAAGTTGCTTGTTCCCCAAGCACTTTGAGAATTGGTTAGCATGCATGTATGTTTGTGGGCCTCTGAACTTAGATTGGTGTGTGAACACCAAACTTAGTTCCTTGCCATATGCAGCAATTTGGATCATATGCAGAAAACCTCATGTGCTTTTATTAAGAAAATAACTATGAACTAGAAAAAGAAACTATGAACTAGAAATTAAACTATTGGTTAAGTAGTTTCCCTGATTGGTTGGAGCTAGTGACTAGTCATGCTGAGGTAGAAATGTGCTTTTAATGAAGTTTTTGATGGAACACCAAACTTAGAATCTCACATTCACCCTTGAATTGTTTTGGTGTGCAACACCAAACTTAGCTCCTTGCAATACAGATAAATCTACTTAACTCTTTTATTGAAATAACTAGAAAAGAAAAACTACCTTTGGTTGGGTTGCCTCCCAACAAGCGCTTCTTTAACGTCATTAGCTTGACATGCTGTTCCTGACTTTCTTCCTCTTCCTCCAGTTTGTTAAGAGAAATGACTTCAAGTGGATAAAGGAGCTAGTTAGTGCCCCTTGTTGTGAATGCTTCTTTCCAGCAAGCTTTCCCTTGTGATTGGCTTGAGTGAACTTGCTTGTTGGCTCAGGAGTTGGATTGTTCTTCGACCTTCTCTTCTTCATGGATATGGTCCTTTGTTTCTCGGTCACAATCCTCATTTTGGTGCTTGTTTCTACTGCCTTCACATCCTTGATCTCAGAACTTGGTTGTTGTTGGACAGTTGGAGTATCCTGTTCATCAAAAGCTTCCTGAATTTGTGGTTCAATGAACCCTTCCTCTTTGCAACTCTCTGTTTCATTGGAGTGTGATCTCCCTTGATTGACTTTCTCCCTTTCTTGTTCTTCTGATTCCTCCCTTGGGTTTGCCATGGTATCACTAGAAGAATTGTGGGTAGGGATTTGCTTTGATAGATATTCAATTTGTGCTTCTAGCTTTTGAATGGCAGCACCTTGATTTTGTAAGTTGGATATCACTTCTTCCTTAAAGCCTTTCAAATCGGCCACATCTCTGCCTATAGTTGCAAGCATTCCTTCTATCCTGTTTAATTGATCTTGAAATTGTTGGTTCGGATTGGGTTGATGAGGTTGATTATCTTGGCTGTGATATGGTGGCTGGGGGTATGTGTTTTGTGTGGTATGATAGAGTCTTTGGTTGGAGTGTTGGTAGTGGTATGACTCTTGTGTGTAGTGGAATGAGTCTTGTGGATAGTGAAATGAATTGTATGAATTTGAGAAGGAATTTTGTGCTGAGAAATGCTCAAGTGATGAAGAATTTGGATATGTAAAACTAGGAGGTGAGGTTGGATAATTCAGAGGTGATGGCTCTTGATGAATGGGGTGTGAATAAGTGAAGTCTCTTTGGTTTTGATCTTCCCAGCCACAACTTGAGTAGTGATCAAATTCACCAAAACATGGACCATTTTGTGGCTCTGGGAAGTACCCCGTTTCCTGTTCCTGATACTCCCACCCACCATGAGCATAATAACATGAATCATTCTGTGGTGGTGGAGAGTTTCTCATGAATTTTGATTGACCAAAAGATGATGGATACTCCTTTCTTTTTTGCAATGTGCTCAGTCTCAAACAATACTCATCCAAAGATAGTGGAAATCCCATAGTGAGGCAATATCACAAACAGCTAGTGGTTAGTATGCTAACAAGTGAATAAGCAAAGAAAACAAATTAAAATTTGCAGAAATTAGCAGTAATAAACTGAAACAAAAACTATTAACCAAAAAAAAAAAAAGAAAAATTGCTCAATCTAGTTAACTTCCAATTGGAGAATTGTCAATCGAAAACCAATCCCCGGCAACGGCGCCATAAACTTGATGCGCATAAACTAGTTATGCTACGATTTAGGAAATTGCACGATCGGCAAAATTCCTTCCGGCAAGTGCACCGGTTATCGTCAAGTAAAAACTCACAATAGAGTGAGGTCGAATCCCACAAGGATTGGTTGAGTGAGCAATTCGGATTAGAAGTGTGTTCTAGTTGAGCGGAATCAAGATTGAGATGAGAATTTGCGGAATGTAAAGTTGGCGGGAAAAGTAAATGACAAGAAATTAAAATGGCGGAATCTTAAATTGCATGAATTAAAGAGCAGAAACTAAATTGCTGAAATTAAAGGGAATGGGGGTGATTGCATGAATTTAATTGCAGGATGTAAAGAGAAAGTGGAAATCAGAACTTGGGGGATTCATTGGGTTAAAGGAGATATTGAGATCTCCGAATCAAAACATGTTTATCTCTTCCTCAAGCAATGCATTCATTGAATTTTGCTTGGCAATCTTATATGATTGGATCCCAATCCCTTGGCTCACCAATTCTCTCTAAAAATGAACAAATTCCCAATCCCTTGGTTTAAATGTTCATAAGAAGAGATGATGCTCTATCACTGATTATACCACACAATTTCATGAACCACAATTTGGTAGGATTACATGTCACAATATCCATCCAAACCCCAATCCAATTCATTGTGAGAAAGCTTCTCTAGCATGAATCCTCCATTCCTTTCCCAAGGTTCCGAAGGATTCCAATTATGGGTAGTTTCTTTCCCAAGACAACTACCCAATGGAATTAGATCGAGAAGCTTTCTAACAAAATTCAAGAGAAAAGATTGAAGAAGAAGATAAAACTATTATTGATTCATTGAATTACAATAGAGCTCCCTAACCCAATGAAAGGGGTTTAGTGAGTCATAGCTCTGAATTCAATTACAAAACTAAAAGAAAATGATTTCCAGTTCTCTCCCCCTCAGGGGCTGGATTCCCCTTCAATCCCCCGTTTCAAATGCAGAAACTAAGGCCTTTAAATAGGCTCCCTAAATTACAAAATGAAAATGAAATTCAAAGCAAATTACAATCAAATGAAAATAAACTATTCTAGATGATTCTTGTGGCCTTGATTTGGTGTTGTTGATGGGCCTTGCTTGCTTGAAGGGCTGAGTGACATAATTGATCCAAAAAGGATAATGATCCATTAAACTACACTCAAATGTTGCACCCCCTTTCTTGAGTCGTCACTTTGTTCTCTTGTCAACCTTGCCAATTTGATGCCAAATATAGACTATTATACCTCGTTGGAAAGCTATGGATGTCAGCTTTCTAACGCAACTGGAAGCACCTCAATTGGATCTCTACAACTCGAGTTATACTCCATGGAAGGTGAAGAGGTCAGCTGGCCTGATTGCATGTTGGTACTATGCTCTTCTATGCACATTACGGGGCTGTTTTCTCCCTCAATTTTTAGTATCCACCATGCATGCCATATATGCTTGGAAAGCTCTAGATGTCTTCTTTCCAATGCATTTTGAATCACCTCATTTGGAGTTTTGTAGCTCAAGTTATTTATGTTTGAAGAAGGCATGGTCAAGCTGTTCCATATAACACGTTTAAGCTTCAGTTTAAGGTTAAACTGAAGCTTAAACGTGGAAATGGAAAAGGTAGCCCTGGAGGTCGAACACGTTTAAGCTCCAGTTTGAGGTCAAACTGGAGCTTAAACGTGGAAATGGAGAGAGCAACCCTGGAGGAGAAAACTTGGTCGAACACGTTTAAGCTCCAGTTTGAGGTCAAACTGGAGCTTAAACGTGGAAATGGCTCCCTGGTGCTTTTCCCATTCTGGCGTTTAACCTCCAGTTTAAGGTTAAACTGGAACTTAAACTCCACATTTGATATTCAAGCTTCCTTTATTGATTTTGTTGCTTCCTTGCTTAGCCTCTTCTTCCCTGAAATCATCCAAACAATTGCATCAAAGTCTTGCAAAATTTCATGAGAAATCTTCCATTCATAGCATTCAAGTAATATAACTAAAAACTCATGGAATTTGCATCAAAATCTTCATGTTGAATGATTTAAGACAAGCATGACTATTTGGCCCAAATGATTACTTAAGGCTCAAGAAAATGCATAAAACAACTAAAAATAAAAGAAAAAGGCTAGTGAAACTAGCCTAAGATGCCTTGGCATCACGCATCACCCATGCGGACGCGTCATTCATGCTTTTCCTTGCCACGCATTCGCGTCGTCCATGCTACCGCGTTGCTTTAGCTTTTCCAATCCACGCGGCCGCATGAGCCATGCGGCCGCGTCACTGTGATTTGCTCTCCTTCGCGCGGTCGCGTGAGCCATGCGACCGCATCACTTCTCGTTGATTATCTCCTCAAATTCTTGTGTTCCTTCCATTTCTGCCAGCTTCCTTTCCAATCTCCAACTCATTCATGCCCTGTAAAGTGTGAAACACTCAACACACAGATCACGGCATCGAATGGAATAAAGGAGAATTAAAAATACATAATTAAATTCTCTAGGAAGCAGTTTTCAAACATGTAATAAATTCAGGAAGGAATTATAATTGCATGCTAATTTAATGAATAAGTGGGTAAGGATCATGATAAAACCACACAATTAAACACAATATAAACCATAAAATAGTGGTTTATCACCCATACTTGGATAACACACACAATTCTATCTTAAGCTAACCAAAGATTCAATTTGGGGTATATACTTATTTTTCCACTTAAGGCTAGTAATGTGGTAAAATATAGAACAAATGGGATTTAAAGGCTCAAAGTGGCTAACAAAGGTAATTGAAAGGGTAGGCTTTATTTGGATAAGTGAGCTAAACAAATAATGGCCTCAATCATATGCAAACATATAAATATACTAAACATTGGACATATAGGATGAAACAAAATATAGATTACAATCATAGAGAAGTAAACACACAAGAATAAAATAATTTTGGTTAATTAATGTAACCATTCATAAAGGCTCAAATCTCACAGGTTGTGTGTTCTTTAGCTCAAAAATCAAGTTCCAAATACAACTTCAAGCAAATTTAACGTAAAAGTTTTAATTAAAATTAGTGAAATTTTGTTCAAAGGATAGGGTCTTAGAAGAAACCTATTGTCTTTTCAATCAAGTAGAACATGCATGCAACTAACCTATTACTATGTAATTTATCCTATTCTACAAAAGAAAAATCTAACTAAGTATCCTAATTTATTGGTGCTAGGGAAGAGAAATTACCTCCGGAAGTCAGGTACTGACCAACCTCCCCACACTTAAAGCTTTGCACCGTCCTCGGTGCCATCTGTCAAGAACAAAGGTGGGCTCGTAGCAGTATCTCCACAGTCGGGACCATCATGGCTCCCTGTGCTGGTAAAAGAAGTGGAGTCCGGCGTGTCTGAGTCCTTGAATTTTCCCAGGATCAGCTCCTTGAGGTATGTGAATCGGCACTTGTTACGGCGCTCTCTCAGCTTAGCTTTCTGTTCCTGCCGATCCAATTTTTCAAGTATCTGATGGAGCAGTTGGGCTATTGTAGGTGCCTGTGGTGTTGAAGAATGAGTATCTTCAACTGGTTCAGTGAGATGACTGATAGTGGCTGCTGGAAATCTAAGGTACTTCCCGTTGGGGACAAACTGATCATCCCGTGGAAGTATGGCTTTGGTGTCCCCAGCTCTGTAGGAGACTCCGGCTGCTGTGACAAGATCTGAGACTAGGGCGGGAAAAGGTAACTTGCCCGCGATTTGTACGTGTCCCATGGCATTCCGGATATGTCTTGGTAGATTCAGAGGTTGGTCTGTAAGGATGCACCATAGTAGAACGGCCATGTCCGCAGTGAAGGAGGACTCGTGAGTGCTCGGAAAGACGTAATGGGACATAATCTGTGCCCATACGCGATCCTCCAAGGTAAGTGCTGAAGCCGAAATTCCCTTAGGGCGGGTACGATGGTATCCGTAGATCCATCGGCTGCCAGTTAGTGCGATAACTCTAAGAACGGCGTCCCAGTCAAATTGATACAGCTGGCGCTTGAGTGCGGCTTCTTAAAAGGCATCCAATCCTTCTGGAAAAGGGGGAAGACTTAGAACTTTTTGAATGGCCTCTTCTGTAATGGGGACTTATTTCTGACGGACATAGACAGACTGCAGGGTTGGCAGGTGGAAGTTGGAGTAGAACTCGACTACCCAAGAAAGATTGACCTGCCTTGGCTATCTCTGTAGGAAACCCCATTGTCTTCGGGCAATTTGTGGCTCAACAAAGGTAGCAATATTGGGCGGGAGAAGAAGAAGGTATTCGTTGTTGTAACTCCTTTCAGCCAGGATGGGGAACATCTGCTCACAGTAGCGATTGGGGAATCGCGCAGTGTCCTTTGCTGGGAAGGCTTTTTCTTTATCATCAACCTTTATGATCCTCTTAATTTTCTTTGTTTAGGGCTTTACCGCAGTTGAAGAGGGTTCTGCCACTAATGCTCTCTTTGTACCTCTTCTTGCTGGTTGTTTGGGAGTAGCTTTCTCTTTTCCTTTCTTGGTGGCCATCCTAAAAAAGGGAAGAGAAAGTAAATTAAATTTAAAGGGGTGAAGCAAGGAAGAGGGTGATGTAAGTGATAATTAATGCACATTAAAGAAGAATGACGTTAACACATGGTCCGGATTACATGTGAAAAGTTCATCAATAGAAATATAGCAAGTGCATATGGGGACAAATAAATGCAAGGGGTTTATTGGCATGCAGGCAAAGGCATGAGTAGCATATATCAAGCATTCAATGTCCAATTTAAATATGTTATCACTCGTAACTAACCATCACGTTTGTGTTGATAATTAAATTCAATGAATAAAATAGTAAAGGAAATTTGTGAAAAGCAAGCATTGAATATTAGAGTAGAAAAATGTAGAGAAGTTCATAATGCCATATGGGTTTTTTCACAAACACATAGCATGCATGTAGAAGAAGTTCTTGAAAATAAGAATTTGAACATGCAAGTAATCCCTTAAAAAGCAATATATAATTGTCAAACAAATTTACAACAATCCACAAGCATATAATAATAAATAATGACTCAATTAAATTGATAACACCAAGTAAAAAGGAAAAAGAAAGGAAGAAAAAGAAGATATGAGTAATGAAAGTAAAAAGAAAAGAAAAGAAGATAACATATAAAAATAAGAAGAATAATAGAAAAGTAAGGGGGAAGGAGAAAGAAAAAAAAGAAAAACCTTTTTAATGGGGGTGAGAGAGAGTAAAAAGTGAGAAAGAAGGAAGAAGGGAGGAAGGGAGGGAGAAGAAATAAGGAGGGAAAAAAGAAAATAGGATTTGGGGAGAAAAAGATATGATAATTGGCAAAATTAGGGAGGCTGTGCGGCGCAAGCGACGCGGTTGCGTGGAGCACGCGGTCGCGCGACTTGCGCTTAAACTGAATGATGTGGTCGTGTCGGTCACGCGGTCGCGTTACCCATTTTAGGCTAATGGCGCGAGGGTAGCCTCGCACTAGCACAACTCTCGATTCAAAATCATATAAGTGCCAAATTTTAAGTGACGCGATCGCGTGGGGCATGCGATCGCGTGAGTGGGCTTTAGAAGGATATGAAGCGGTCGCGTGGGTCATGCAGCCGTGTGGGAAGGATTATGCGTTCAGCACTAATCCAGCACCACTCTCGCACAACTTTCGGTCGTGCACCACTTTGACGTCGAAATCCTGGTCATGCAGCCGCGTGGGGCACGCGGTCGCGTGGGAGGCCATTATTCCTATATGATGCGGTCGCGTCGGTGACGCGGTCGCGTGGGGTGATTTGTGCCATTGGCACGCCTCCAGCCCTGCTCCTGCGTAATTCTCTGTTTATATTATTATTGTCTCCCATCTCCTTGCGACGCGGACGCGTCAATGAGGCGGTCGCGTCGCGTGATTTTTTTTAGTTAAAAATAAAAGTATGGAAATGCAGATGCACGAAATGTACTAATGAAGAGAAGAGTTATTGAATAAGAAAACTAAAAATAAAGAAAAGAACGATCATACCATGGTGGGTTGTCTCCCACCTAGCACTTTGCTTTAACGTCCAAAAGTTGGACGCTCCACTAGCTCAGTCTTCAGCTATGTGGGGATCTTCCAAGAGGAATATCTCAAGCTCCTTGTTTTTCTTCAGCTTCTCGCCATGGTACAACTTTAAACGATGTCCATTAACTTTGATAAGTTCAGAGTTTGAAGGATGGCTTAGGTGATAAACTCCGTACGGTTCGGCCTTCTCTACTCTGTATGGACCTTCCCATCTTGATCTCAACTTGCCTGGCATGAGCCTCAGTCGAGATTTATAAAGGAGGACTAAGTCCCTAGGTTGGAACTCTTTTCTCTTGATGTGCTGATCATGTACAGCCTTCATCTTCTCCTTGTATAGTCTTGAGTTCTCATAAGCTTCTAGGCGAAGGCTCTCCAGTTCCTGCAGTTGCAACTTCCTTTCAGCTCCGGCCTTTTCAATTCCCATGTTGCATTCCTTTACTGCCCAGAAGACCTTGTGCTGTACTTCAACAGGGAAATGATAAGCTTTTCCATAAACTAAGCGGAAAGGACTCATCCCAATGGGTGTTTTGTATGCTGTTCTGTATGCCCAGAGTGCATCTTGTAGCCTAGTGCTCTAGTCTCTTCTATGAGGTTTGACTATCTTCTGCAAGATATGCTTTATCTCTCTATTTGATACCTCGGCTTGCCCATTAGTCTGAGGATGGTAGGCTGTTGCAACTTTATGAATTATCCCATGCTTCTTCATTAGTCCTGTTAGTCTCATGTTACAAAAATGCGTGCGTTGATCGCTCACGATTGCTCGTGGTGATCCAAAGCGAAAAATAATATGGTTTCTCACAAAGAAAACAACAGTATTAGCATCATCATTGCGGGTAGGAATTGCTTCCACCCATTTGGAAACGTAATCCATAGCTAATAATATATAGAAATAACCATTAGAATTTGGAAATGGACCCATGAAGTCAATGCCCCAAACATCAAAAATTTCACAGAAAAGCATAATCTGTTGAGGCATCTCATCCCTCCTGGATATATTACCAAATTTCTGGCATGGGAAACAAGATCTACAAAATTCTGCAGCATCCCTAAAAAGAGTAGGCCACCAGAATCCACAGTCTAAGATTTTTCTAGTAGTTCTTTGAGGGCGAAAATGTCCTCCACTCTCAGATGAGTGACAGGCCTCTAAGATGGACTGGAATTCTGATGAGGTACACACCGTCTAATTATCTGGTCAGTGCCACATCTCCATAAATATTTAGACTCGCTTTTCAGCTTGTCTCTTTGATGCTTAGAAAAGTTCGGAGGGAAGGTGCGGCTAACTAGATAATTAGCTACATGTGCATACCAAGGGATTATCTCAGATACTGCTTGCAGGTTATCAAATGGGATATTATCAGCCATAGGAGTGGAATCATCTGTAATATGTTCAAGGCGACTCAAGTGGTCTGCCACTAAATTCTGGTTACCACTCCTGTCCTTAATTTCCAAATCAAATTCTTGTAATAGCAGTATCCAACGTATAAGCTTTGGTTTGGACTCCTTTTTAGCTAATAAATACTTTAGAGCTGCGTGGTCTGAATACACTACTACTTTAGTACCAAGTAAATAGGCTCGGAATTTATCCAGAGCGAAAACAATAGCAAGAAGCTCTTTCTCAGTAGTAGTGTAATTTGACTGAGCGGCATCTAAGGTTTTAGACGCGTAAGCAATAACAAAAGGATCCTTACCTTCACGATGAGCCAGTGCTGCTCCTACGGCATGATTGGAAGCATCACACATTATTTCAAATGGTTGGCTCCAGTCTGGTCCTCTCACAATTGGAGCTTGAGTCAGGGCGGTTTTCAGCTTATCAAACGCTTGTTTGCAATTTGCACTGAACTCGAACTCAATATCTTTCTGCAGTAGCCTGGATAAGGGAAGTGCTACCTTACTGAAATCCTTAATGAATCTCCTGTAGAAACCTGCATGGCCAAGGAACGAACGGACTTTCCTCATAGAAGAGGGCTAAGGTAAACTAGAAATAACATCTACCTTTGCTGGATCTACAAAAATGCCAGTATTAGACACATGTCCTAGTACAATCCCTTGTTTAACCATAAAGTGACATTTTTCAAAATTTAATACCAGGTTTGTACTAACACATCTATCTAATACTCTAGATAATCCAGCTAAGCAAAGGCTAAAGGAATCGCCATAAACACTAAAATCATCCATAAAAACCTCCATACAGTCCTCAATAAGATCAGAGAAAAGACTCATCATGCACCTCTGGAAAGTAGCTGGTGCATTGCACAAGCCAAATGGCATTCTCTTGTAAGCATAAGTCCCAAAAGGACATGCAAAAGTGGTATTTTCCTTATCCTCAGGAGCTATATGAATCTGGAAATAACCTGTGTAACCATCTAAAAAACAATAATGCGATTTACCTGACAGGCAATCCAGTATTTGATCAATGAATGGAAGAGGATAGTGATCCTTACGGGTTGCTTGGTTGAGGCGTCTGTAGTCAATGCAGACCCTCCAGGCGTTCTGAACTCTGGTTGTTAGGAGCCCTCCATGCTCATTCTTCACTGTAGTGACTCCAGACTTCTTTGGCATCACTTGTACTGGGCTTACCCATTCACTGTTTGAGATGGGATAGATGATGTCTGCCTCTAGTAGTCTGGTCACTTCCTTTTTGACAACCTCTAGGATAGTGGGGTTCAGTCTTCTCTGGGGTTGACGAACAGGTCTTGCTCCCTCTTCTAAAAATATTTTATGCTCACAGACTTGAGGGTTTATGCCTACTATGTCTGCCAAACTCTAACCAATTGCCTTCTTGTGCCTCATCAGCACACCAAGTAGCTGCTCTTCCTGTTGAGAAGTGAGTTCCCTTGCAATGATAACCGGAAACTTCTGCCCGTCTTCAAGGTAAGCATATTTGAGGTGTGGAGGAAGGGGTTTTAATTCCAACTTCTGATCTTGTTCAGGCTCTGGGTTGTCTGGAGCTGGTAATAGTGGTAAGGCACTGTCATTGTCCTCTGAGAATGTCCCCACACTTGGACCTTGTCCTGTGTGCTTCTCTTCAAATTCTTCCTGGTGAACTTCAGCCACGGTTTCATCTATAATGTTACACTGGAGGATAGAATGATCCTCTGGAGGATGCTTTATAACTCAATTCAGATTGAAGATCACTACTCGGCCATCTATTTCAAAAGAGTATGTTCCTAAGAAAGCATCTAATTTAAACCTTGAGGTCTTCAAGAATGGTCTTCCAAGTAAGATTGATGATGGCTTGTCTGAGTCATTTTGGGGCATTTCCAGGATATAAAAATCAGTGGGGAACGTGAGTCCCTTAATGCCCACTAAGACATCTTCAACAACTCCAACCACTGTAATAATGCTTTTATCTGCTAACACAAAATGAGCTGCCAACCTTTTTAAGGGAGGGAGCCTCAAAATATCATATATAGACAAAGGCATTATACTCACACATGCTCCTAAATCACACATGCAATCAGAAATTATCACACCACCAATAGTACAATTAACTATACAAGGACCTGGGTCACTACACTTTTCAGGTAAACCTCCCATTAAAGCAGATATGGAACTTCCTAAAGGAATAGTTTCTAATTCATTAATTTTGTCTTTATGTATACATAAATCTTTTAGAAACTTTGCATACTTAAGTACCTGTTGAATAACATCAAATAGAGGAACAGTTACCTCAACCTTTTTGAATATCTCTACCGTTTTTGGATCAGGTTCCAGCTGCTTCCTGAGCTTCCTTGCAAGTTGTGGAAATGGAATAGGAGTGGCGTTTTCTGCAGTGTCTGCACCTTTTAGTGCTTTCTCTTGTGGTTGCACTTCTTCTTTTTCAGCTATGTCCTGTATGTCTTCTTGCTCTTCAACATCTTCTATTTCCACTACCTCTTTAGCTGAGGCGTGTTCTGGTGAGCTTGGCTCCTTCTGGTTCCTCTCTTGCAGTGTGGTTCCGGATCTTAGGGTGATGGCATTAATACCACCCTTGGGATTGGGTAATGGTTGAGAGGGAATTCTACTGGAGCTCAAAGGTTGATTATTGGAGTTACTCATTGAACCAATCTGTGAGACAAGAGCCTGTAAAGTAGCGGTAAGACCATTTAGAGTGGCATTAATGTTATTTTTCATGGTCTGTTGTCTCCGATCAATAGATTGTAGTAAGTCATCATTGGCAGATGCAGAAGGATGGGTAATTTGAGAGGTTTACTATAGGGTATTCTGTGGTCCTTGGGATTGCCTTAGGTGAGGTGCTCTATAAGGCTGATTCTGATTCTGCTGCCTGTTGTTGTTATTATTCCACCTCTGATTTTCCTGATTATTTCTGCCTCCTCTGTTATTGTTGTCTCTCCAATTCTGGTTAGAATTGTCTTGCCATCTGTGGTTGTAATTGCCACCTTGATTGTACCCTTGGTTGCGGCGATCATAGAAGTTATGAGTGGCTGTCGCGGTGTTGTCTTCCTGCTAGAGCTGCGGACATTCGTCAGTATAATGCCTATAATCAGCGCAGATTCCGCAAACTCTCTGTGGGACTAACTTTGGTTTTGCTGTGGTGGAGAAGGTTGAGCATGCTGAACTTGTTGTTGATTCAATTGCATCTGCTTTAGCAAGTTGGTCATTTCACAGATACTCTGAGTTAAAGCAGTAGTCTCTCTGCTAGAGGATACTTTTGCAACGGCTTTTGCACGGCCTTGTTTTTGCCTGTGATTCCTAGTAGATTCAACTAAGTCACTGATCAATTGCCATGCCTCATCAGTGGTCTTGTACTTTTTCATAGACCCATTGCTAGCACTTTCCAATGTGGTCTTATCTTGGGGCCTCATGCCCTGTGTGACATAACCAAGTAACACTATCTTGTCAATCATATGGTGGGGGCAAGCTTCCAGAAGATTATTGAAGCGCTCCCAGTACTCATAAAGAGTTTCAGAATCATCCTGAACAATCATGGAAATATCTTTCCTCAGTTTATCAGTAACTTCAGCTGGAAAGAACTTTTCCAAGAATTCTCTTCTCAGTGTATCCCAGTTGGATATAAAACACCAGTTCACCTCCGTTGAACATCCCCAAGCCAATGGACAAGCCGAAGAGGCCAACAAAGTCATATTGGCTGGGCTGAAACGGAGACTGCAAGATGCAAAGGGAGCCTGGGCCGAAGAACTTCCACAAGTCCTATGGGCATATCGAACAACACCACATTCCACCACAAACGAATCACCATTTCGACTAGCATACGAAGTGGAGGCAATGATCCCAGTAGAGGTCGAGGAAAGGTCACCTAGAGTGGTTCATTACAATGAGGAAGCCAACTCCCAACTTCAAAGGGAAGATATCGACCTACTTCCTGAAACCCAAGAAAAAGCTTGGATTAGGGAAGAAGCACTAAAACGTCGAATGGCTTCTAGATATAATCAAAAGGTAGTGCCGAGAGTTTTTGCTGAGAATGATCTCATCCTAATCCAAAATGATATTGGAACAACTCGACCCGGAGGAGGCAACAAACTAAAAAGGACCCTACCGAGTCATAGAAGTACTTGGGAAGGGCTACTACAGACTGTCCGAACTCGAGGGACGAGAGCTTCCCAGATCATGGCACGCCTACAACCTAAGAAGGTACTATAGCTAGAAAAAGAAAAAGATCTCATCATAAGATGCACTCTTTTTCCTGAAAAGGTTTTTTAATGAGGCACCAAGTTGAGATTCAGAAATTATCCGACTTAAAGGGATAAAAATCTCCCACATGTATATATTTGCATTTTCTTTTAAATAAAGCATATTTAAGATATTCTACAAATTCTCAAGACGCATTAATCTGAAGCATTCATTGTCCGATTATAAAGCAACAGATCGGCAGAAAAGTGAAAAACAGATTCACTACACGATCACGATAAAGACCAATAGAGATGAAAACGCGATTCATCTAAAGGTCGACCAAACAAAGATAGAAACCACCTTCTACAAATTGGCAAAGATGAACACAGAATAATGCAAGAAGTTATCAAAAGTGATCCGGAAAAAGAACCTGACGAGGTCTTATGGATTGCTAAATAATAACTTAAAGACTGGCCGACGTTAAAAAGTCAGACCAAGTCAACCCAAGTTATCAGCAAATCCCTGGAAAGAGGTCTGGCCAACCCTATAAAAGAGGAATTGCTATAACTTAGAAGAGATCGCCATGACGAAGTCGGTCTCCTACGAAAAACAAGTTATAAAAGTAATCCCTGAAAGAGACTTGACAAAGGTCCAATAAAGAGGATTACAAAATAACTTAGAAGAGATTGACATAAAGAAGACGGTCTCCTACAACGGACAAGTTATAAAAGTAATCCCTGAAAGAGACCTGACAAAGGTCCAAGAAAGAGGATTACAAAAATAACTTAGAAGAAATCGACATAAAGAAGTTGGTCTCCTACAAACGAACAAGTTATAAAAGTAATCCCTGAAAGAGACCTGACAAAGGTCCAAGAAAGAGGATTACAAAATAACTTATAAGAAATCGACATAAAGAAGTCGGTCTCCTACAACAAACAAGTTATAAAAGTAGTCCCTGAAAGAGACCTAACAAAGGTCCAAAAAAGAGGACTACAAAAATAACTGGAAAGAGGACCAACGTAAAGAAATCGGTTATGGATGGTGATGCTGGCGAAAATTGGCGAGTTAAGAATGATTATAAAATATGCATTGCAAGTATAGTTCTCAATCAACCAGAAAATCCGCTTATCAATTTAGAAGGGTGTCACAGAAATTAAAATTAAAATACTGGGAGTATGAATCACAGGTCGTCTCCCAACGAGTTGCAGAAAAGTGTGCTATTTTATTAATCATATGTTTTTAAAAAGGGTTGAGTTGAATGGCAGAAGATTAAATTAGAGAATTTATATAAATTTAAATAAAAGCCTTGACTGGGAGTTGATTAGCTGGAAGCCCTATTCTTGTTGGAGTACTCTCAAGATTAATTGACAATTGAGGGTTATTATGTTTAGTTGTCCCTTACTAAGTAAGGGAAAGTCAAACAAGCTGGAATGCTGTTTCTATTCACAAGTTCCAATCCGCTCTTGGGAGGATTGGTGTTAGTGACTAGAGAGCAATCCAACAATAAACCCAATTACAATCTTTCTCTTGAGCATCCCAACTCAAGGGCTCCTTTCAATCAACTCCCCATCAAGTTAGGGAACTACTCGCTCATTGTAAATGAAGAACTCATAACATAAGAAAGGGAATTAAAGAAAGACATGATAAATAATAATCAAAAGATTAATTAAAAATAAAAGTGATTCTTGTATTAATAAATGCTAAAATAATTCCAATAGTAAAATTAAGTAAATTAAGGAACATGGAAGAGTAAGAGACAAGTAAGGAGAACGAACTAAAATGTCGAAGTCTTGATGAGGCAATAACTCTTCTCAATATCCCAATGCAAAAACAATGAAAAATAACGAATCCTAAAAACTATGAATGTGTAGAGAGAAAACCTAGAGGAGGAGTAAAACTAGATCTAAAAACTAAAAACTATGCGGAATGAATGTTGTTATTGGTTTCTGTATTTCTCTGGCTCTAGTCTGCTTTTTTGGGCCAAAAACTGGGTCAAAATAAGGCCCGAAATCGCCCCCAGCGATTCTGCAGATTATGCAGATCGCGCATGTCACGCGGTCGCGTCATCCATGCGGCTGCGTCATTCGGCTTTTCGCTTTGCCACGCAGTCGCATCATCCATGCGGCCGCGTCACTACGATTTCCTTTCTTTCGCGCTGTCGCGTGATCCATGCGGCCACGTCACTTCTCGCTGGTCATCTCCTCAATTCCTTGTGTTCCTTCCATTTTTGCAAGATTCCTCTCCAATCTCCAACTCATTCATGCCCTATAAAGCCTGAAACACTTAACACACAGATCACGGCATTGAATGGAATAAAGGAGAAATAAATACATAATTAAAAGTCTCTAGGAAGCAAGTTTTCAATCATGCAATAACTTTAGGAAGGAATTATAAATGCATGTTTATTTAATGAATAAGGCGGTAAAGATCATGATAAAACCACATAATTAAACACAATATAAACCATAAAATAGTGGTTTATCAGATGGCCAGAAATAAATACAAGTAAGAGTTAGAAAACTGAAATACAAGTTGGATCCACATATCCACAACCTCAAAGGATCCAAGCTACAAGCAATAGGTACAAAGCAATCCAAAGAGGCCGAGCAGCAAGGCTTCAGCATTCTCAAAACCCAAAAAGGTGCCAAGACAAGTGCAAACAAGCATGATATGAAATACAATATTATAAACAAGCTTCAGGATCAGGACCAAAGCTTGAAAGCTACTTGTTGTTTTTTCAAAACGAAAAGTTGCTAAAGAAGCAACCAGAAGGAGTATCGACAGTCAGCAAAATATTCAAATTACAAAATAAAGAGTTTAAAAGCCCACAAGTCAGGCCATCTACACAAACATCCAAGAAAAATCAGCTAAGAATGGGAGCCTTCTCAGCAGCATCAGTACGGGGAGAAGGAGGGCGAGTCTGAATAGGCACCGCATCCACGGTACCATCATCCCAGTTCAAGATCTAACAGTCCGGATCAGAAACGAAATGACCGACCTCACCTGGAGGAACAACAGAAGTTGACACTTTGACAGAAGGCACATGGGGAGGCTCGATATCGTCATCATCCTGGTCATCAAGGACAGTCTTACCATCCCTCACAACATTATCCAGGCTAAAAAGAGTAAGGTCGGCCTCGGGAGCAATAATTCGAACCTGCTCCTTCAGGTTCTTGTAAGCAGCATTCACACTGCCAACAAGATGACCCTGAAGCTTAGAATAATCAGCTCCGGCATTCTCCAACCCCCCCTTCAAACGCGTTCCTTCCCGATAGGACGTAATGTAGCTGTCTTTATGCCTCAACGCCGTGTCCTCGGCCAACCGCACAGAAGCTGCCAGAGCAAGGAAACTCGCCTTCTCATTCTCCAAATCCTTCTCCAGTTTGGCAACCTTCACCTCAAGCTCCACTTTCAAACCCTTCATCCGATCGAATTTTGTTTTGCCTCCTCCATGAAGGCTTTGGTGGCATGGAGAGGAAGATTTTGAGCCGTTCGGTACAAGGCAGCTCCCATATGTGCCATTTTTACACTACTCCAAGTTATAAAGTCCAAATGACGAAGGAGTGATACATCATCCATAGGGAGGACACCGTATGGACCGATCTGCTGATCTACGAACTCGACCGCGTCAAAATCAGGGGCATCAAGGTGGAAAGGCTCAATTGTTTTTTGTTTCTTGTTGGGAGGAGCACCAGAAGTAGCAGCGGAAGATTGCGGAGGCTTGGCCAGGCGAACCCTATGAGTGGGAATTACCCTCCTCAGGCCAGGAGAACTCGGCACGGGCGGCTTCACTGGAACTTGAGAAGATCCCTCTCCCGCCACCTTGGCCGAGATATTTTGAGCAGCTGCAGCCTTCTTTGCTTTCTTATAGGCCTTCATGGAATCGTTGTTTTTTGACATCTCTGAAAATACAGAATCGACCACAGCAATGGGTTACAATCATAAAAAGAAGAAGCAAAACTAAAAAGCAAGTATAGAAACAAGTCAGACAGTACCCAAAGCAGTTCGAATCAAAGATGGATCACTCAAAAATCTTTTCGTATCAAGATGGGGTGCTTCCCCCCATAAATCTTCAAGAACAATTACAAAATCCCGCTCAACCTCGTCAAGCATCTCCCATGTATAGCGAGACACTCTCACATTCTTTTGCCATTCTAGAGGAAAGGCAGGCTCATCATTTTCATCAAGAAAAAGGGGCGGGCCCCCTCAACAGCACGGACTCGGAAGAAATAATTCTTAAAATCTTTAAAAGACTCATCGTACATGGTAAAAACTTTATGCCCCTGGGCCGACCTGAAAGAATCCCAGGAAGTTTTCTTTTTGGAAGACCCTCCGGGCTTGGCAGAAATAAAAAGATAGAGGAAAAGAGTCTGAGAAGGTGTTATGCCTAACTCTTGGCAAAGCAACTGAAAAATCTTGATAAAACCCCAGGAATTCGGATGAAGCTGGGATGGGGCAATATTACACGACCACAACAAGTCGGTCTCGAAAGCAGTAAAAGGAAAGGTAATGTCCAACTAGCTGAAGAAATATTCATAGGCGTAGAAAAAGGGACGCTCCCCCTCGACAGAAGTAGGAAAGCAAACCCTCTCGTCAGAGTCGGGCGCCACAAGCTCATAATCTCTCTCCCGGACACCACCACCACAAACCCTATGACGTTTCCTCAGCTCTACACAAAACTCAGCATCCAAAACAGAGACACACATTAAGACAAGGGAGTCCAACCAATCGGACATCCCTTCGGGAACTTTAGAAGACATCTCTACAATGTTATAACGAGAAGACATGAGGCCAACTAATCCTACAATAAGAAAAGAAGATTGGATTACTAAAACACATCTCGGACAAAGGGCAAAACAACTCGACTAATATGATACAGAAGAATAAACAGAAAAGGAAAACCCCAAGACTCAAACCAAAGCCCTGGGGCATCCTTTGGAGGCAGTAACAAAGCAAGGATTCAGGAAAAATCTACAGCTTACGTCCCGGCATCTCTCAAACAAGAAAAGTCAAAACACAAAAAGTCATCAAAACCACTATCTTTTTACAGTCTATCAGCAAAAAGCATCGACAATATCAAATACGCCAAGCGGAAATCGTCAAAGGCACAACCTTTTTTTAGAATCAAACAAAATCATCATCAAAGGCACAAACAAAAATGGTGATAACATGCAAAAGCCCTAAGAACATCAAGCAACAGGAAAGATGAAAAGGTTCATGCAAAAGGGTAAAGAAACACCCAGAACACACATTACAACAGCAATCAGGCACAGCAAAAGCAGAAAGATCCAAATATTCTCCAAACAAAATCAAAACTTTCTCAAAACCAGAAAGGAAAATGACGTGAGAAAGGAAGAAAAACCAACCTGAATAAAGAAAGAAGCTTCAAAGGAGATTGAAGATGGAAAGATGGAATCACCCAAAGAATCGCCAAATGATGCTGAGGCAAAACGCAGGCAAAAACAGAAAGTGAGAGAGTGAAGGGAGAAGTTACGAAGAAAGACAAAGAAGAGAAACCGTTTTTTGATCGTGAATTTCAAAAATAAAAGCCAAAGAAACGGGCAATCAAAACCAATTAATGAAGGTATTTAAAGCTTCGCATATTCCCAAAGCCAAAGCGCTGATATAAAAATGCACGCTCTTAGAGGAAAGCGTTCCACATTCAAAAAGGTTCTACAAAGAAAGGAATCGACAAAATGCTCGAGTTCGGCTTCACTAGAGAAAGATCGAAGTCAAGGACTCGACCTCAAAGCAGAAGATCGAGCTCGAGCAGGGGCACTGTTCACACCCTGGTTCGAGCTATCCGATCCGGGATGATCAGCAATAAAGCGACCGACCTCTTCAGGTCAGGCTATCCGACCTCTTCTCAAAAGAAGTCGGTCAAATCGACAGAAAAGCCCAGTAAAGGGCCCAAATAGAGGAACACGACCCAAATCCAAAGGCAGTCCAAGCCTATAGAGATAAGGGCGGTTCCTTTGAAGATAAGCTGACCACAACTCAAAGATAAAGATAAGATAAGATAACTAACTTATCTTATCTAGAAAGGTCACTCTACAACCACTATAAATACACTAGAGCACCCAGGTATAACTCATACTCTGATTCTACAATAAACCTGCTTAATACCCATGCTAACTTAAGCATCGGAGTCTCTTGCAGGTACCCCCCACCCTCCGGTGACCAAGGATCAGAAGTGCAGCCAGTCCAACAAGTCGGACACAACAGCTCCGGCTGCCAATAGCCAGCCGGACACGTCATCTTTGACCAGTACAGAAGATCTCATCCGAGATCGACCTACAGTTTCAGGTAACCCTTGGAACAGTATATATATGGCTATGTGAGCTATAAATTGAATCTTTAATTAACCTAAGCTCTTCACCTATACACACACTCTATGTACTTCTAAAATCATGCCTAGCTACCCAAAATTTTCCCACTTTTGTATTACATACTCATGCATTAACTTTTCTTTTAATTTTTACCACATATGCATTGATCTTTTCATTAACTTAACTTAGCATTGGGGTAATTTTGTCCCCTTATTTAATTACTTAATTACTTGAATATATATATATATATATATTTAAATAAAATAACATAACATTATCAATGCACATGGATTTTCAATTTTTCTAGTTTAACATGAGTAGGTACCCAAATTCCTAATATTTTATCATGACACATTTCCTTATTAACCCATGTTCCCACAATCTTCCCATACTCAATTGACACACAATTTCTATCTTAAGCTAACCAAAGATTCAATTGGGATATTTAATTGTTTTTCTACTTAAGGCTAGTAATGTGGTAAAATATAGAACAAATGGGATTTAAAAAGGCTCAAAGTGGCTAACAAAGATAAATGGAAGGGTAGGCTATTTTGGGGTAAGTGAGCTAAAACAATTAATGGCCTCAATCATATGCATGCATATAATACATTAAACATTGGACATATAGGATGGAACAAAATAAAGATTACAATCATAGAGAAGTAAACACACAAGAATAAAATTTATGGTTAAATAATGTAACCATGTTATTAGGCTCAAGTCTCACAGGTTGTGTGTTCTAGCTTTTAACTATGTTCCAAATACAACTTCTAACAATTTTAACACAAAAAATTTGATTTAAATTAGTGAAAATTTTCAAAAATAGGGTCTTAAAAAAGAAACTTTATTATTTTCTAACCAAATAGAACATGCATACAATTACCTATTTCTATGCTATTTATCCTATTCTAACAAAAGAAAAATTAACTAAATATCCTATTTTATTCGGAAGTCAGGTACTGACCGACCTCCCCACACTTAAAGCTTTGCACCGTCCTCGGTGCCATCTGTCAGGAACAAAGGGGGGCTGGTAGCAGCATCTCCACCATCGGGACCGTCATGGCCTCCCTGTGCTGGTAAATGAAATGGAGTCCGGGGTGTCTGGGTCTTCTCTAGGTGGGTGGTTACCAATAATCAGCTCCTTGAGGTATGTAAATTGGCGCTTGTTACAGCGCTCCCTTTGCTTTCATTTTCGGTCAAGCCGGTCTAATTTCTCAAGTATCTGATGGAGTAGTTGGTTTGTTGAAGGTGCTTGTGATGTGGAAGAAGAAGGGATATCTTCCGCTGGTTTTGTGCTCTAGTTGATAGTGGTTGCTGGAAGTCTTATATACTTCCCGTTATGGACGTATTGATCATCTCGTGAAATCATGGCCTTGGTGTCCCCAGCTCTGTAGGAGACTCCGGCTGCTGAGACTAGATCTAAAACCAAGACGGGGAAAGGTAAGTTACCTGTGATTTGTACATGTCCCATAGCATGCCGAATGTGTCTTGGTAAATTGAGGTGCTGGTCTGTAAGGATACATCAGAGTAGAACAGCCATGTCTATAGTGAAGGAGGACTAATGAGTGCTCGAAAAAACGTAATGGGACATAATCTGTGCCCATACTCGAGCCTCCAAGGTGAGTGCTGAAGCCAATATGCTCTTAGGTCGATATCGATGGTATCCATAAATCCATCTGCTACCAGGTTGTGCTATAACTCTAAGAATGGCATCCCAGTCAAATTGGAATGTCTGGCATTTGAATGAGGCTTCTTGGAATGCGTCCAATCCTTCTGGAGCAGGGGAAAGATCTAAAGCTCGTTGAATAGCCTCTTCAGTTATAGGGACTTACTTCTGACGGACATAGACAGACTACATGGTTGGCATGTGAAAATTGGAGTAGAATTCAACTACCCATGATAGATTAACCTGCCGTGGGTGTCTCCGTAGGAATCCCCATTGTCTTCGCTCAATACGGGGCTCAACAAATTCAACAGTGTTGGTCAGAAGGATAAGGAGGTACTCATTGTTATAATTCCTCTCTGCCAGGATTGGGAACATCTGCTCACAGTAGCGGTTAGGGAACCGCGCAGTGTCCTTTGCTGGAAAAGCTTTCTCTTTTTTTATCGACCTTGATGATCCTCTTGATTCGTTTTGTTGAGGGTTTCACCGCTGTTGAAGATGGCTCTGTTGTTAGTGTCCTTTTTGTTCCTTTCCTTGCTGGTAGTTTTGGAGTAGCTTTCTCTTTACCTTTCTTGGTGGCCATCCTGAAAAGGGAAAAAGAAAGTAATATGTAAAGCTAAGGGTTCAAGCAAGGGAGTGGATAGTATAGGTGATAATCAATGCACGGTAAAGAAGGATGTCGTTAACACATGGTCATGATTACATGTGAGAAGTTCATCACTGGAAATATAGCAAGTGCAGGTGATGACAATTAAATGCAAGATGTTTATTGGCATGCCGGCAAAGGCATGAGTAGCATAGATCAAGCATTAAATGTCCAAGTTAGATTATCAACTCTTTCAAACTAACAACCTGTTTGTATTAACAATTATATTTAATCAATAAAATATAAAAGGGGTTTTGTGAAAAACAACAGGCATTTAGAGTAATAGAATAATTTAAATTAATGTGGAATGCTGATGAGCAGATAATTTATACGCTTTTTGGCATTGTTTTTAGTATGTTTTTAGTATATTTTAGTTAGTTTTTATTAGATTTTTATTAGTTTTTATTTAAAATTCACTTTTCTGGACTTTACTATGAGTTTGTGTGTTTTTCTATAATTTCAGGTATTTTCTGGCTGAAATTGAGGGACCTGAGCAAAAATCTGATTCAGAGGCTGAAAAAGGACTGCAGATGCTGTTGGATTCTGACCTTTCTGCACTCGAAGTGGATTTTCTGGAGCTACAGAAACCCGATTGGGGCGCTCTTAATTGCGTTAGAAAGTAGACATCCTGGGCTTTCCAACAATATATAATAGTCCATACTTTGCCTGAGATTTGATGGCCCAAACAGGCGTTTCAAGTCAGCTCAAGAATTCTATCGTTTAACGCCAGAACTAGCACAAAAGCTGGAGTTAAACGCCCAAACTAGCACAAAAGCTGGCGTTTAACTCCAAGAAAAGTCTCTATACATGGGAGCTTCAATGCTCAGCCCAAGCACACAACAAGTGGGCCCGGAAGAAGATTTATGCATTAATTACTCATTTCTGTAACCCTAGGCTACTAGTTTTCTATAAATAGGACCTTTTGCTATTGTATTTTCATCTGGGGATTATCTTTTGATCCTTTGATCATATTTTGGAGGCTGGCCTCTCGGCCATGCCTAGACCTTGTTCTTATGTATTTTCAACGGTGGAGTTTTTACACACCATAGATTAAGGTGTGGAGCTCTGCTGTTCTTCATGAATTAATACAAGTACTATTGTTTTTCTATTCAACTCAAGTCTATTTCTTCTCCAAGATATTCATTCGTACCCAAGAACATGATGAATGTGATGATTATGTGACACTCATCACCATTTTCACCTATGAACGCGTGCTTGACAACCACTTCCGTTCTACATGCAAACAAGCTTGAATGTGTATCTCTTGGGTTTCTAATCTAAGATTGGAACCTTCGTGGTATAGGCTATAATTATTGGCAGCCATTCCTGAGATTTGGAACATCTAAACCTTGTCTGTGGTATTCTGAGTAGGATCTGGGAAGGGATGACTGTGACGAGCTTCAAACTCGCGAGTGTTGGGCGTGTGACAGACGCAAAAGGATCAATGGATCCTATTCCAACATGATCGAGAACCGACAGATGATTAGCCGTACGGTGATAGCGTGTGTAGAACATTTTCACTGAGAGGACGGGAAGTAGCCATTGACAATGGTGATGCCCAACATAAAGCTTGCCATGGAAAGGAGTATGAATGATTGGAAGAATGCAATAGGAAAGCAGAGGTTCAAGAGGAACAAAGCATCTTCATACGCTTATCTAAAATTTCTACCAATGAATTACATAAGTATCTCTATTTTTACTTTATGTTTTATTTATCTTTTAATTATCAATCCTTCATAACCATTTGAATCTGCCTGACTGAGATTTACAAGATGACCATAGCTTGCTTCAAGCCGACAGTCTCCGTGGGATCGACCCTTACTCACGTAAGGTATTACTTGGACGACCCAGTGCACTTGCTGGTTAGTTGTGCGGAATTGTGATAAAGTGTGATTCACGTTTGAGAGCTCCAAGTCTTTGGCGCCATTGTTGATGATCACAATTTCGTGCACCAAGTTTTTGGCGCCATTGCCGGGGATTGTTCGAGTTTGGACAACTGACGGTTCATCTTGTTGCTTAGATTAGGTAATTTTACTTTTTATTTTCGAAAAAAATTTAAAAAAAAATTTTTTTTCTCTATTTTGTTCTTCAGAGTTTTTAAGAATGAATTCTTGAGTTTCATGATGATTTGTTGAAGTCTGGCTGGCTGTAAAGCCATGTCTAATCTTTTGGACCAAGGTTTCAACTTATCATCACAAGGGCTTGTTGATTTCTTTCAATTTTGCTGTTGTGAGCAATGATCTGCTAAAGCTTGGCTGGCCATTGGCCATGTCTAGTGTTTTGGATCGGAGCTTTCACTGAAAGCTTGGCTGGCTAGTAAGCCATGTCTAATTCCTAGACCGGAGTCTTAGACTAACATTGCAATGATTCCTGGAATTCTTATTAAAAATTTCAAATCCCTTTATTTTCTTTTCCACTCAATTTTCGAAAAACCACAAAAAATTTATAAAGTCATAAAAATAAAAAATATTTTATGTTTCTTGATTGAGTCTAGTGTCTAATTTTAAGTTTGGTGTCAATTGCATGCCTCTAATTTTCGAAAATTACATGCATTATGTTCTTTATTAATCTTCAAGTTGTTCTTGATGATTTCCCTGCTCTGATCTTTAAATTCTATTGTTTTGTGTGTTTTGTTGTTTCTCATATGCATTCTCAATTTGTTAGTTTCTCTTATATGAAAATTTTTAAGTTTGGTGTCCTGCATGCATTGTTTGTTTGATTTGAGTTTCCTAAAATTAGTTGTATTTTGATTGTTTCTCATCATTGAAAAATTCAAAAAAAAATTCAAAACTATGTCTTTTCAAGTCAATAATACAGAGAATTGAAGATTCAGAACATTCAGTAGAGGAATCAAACAGAAAAAGCTGGGCGTTCAAAACGCCCAGTGAAGAAGGAAAACTGGCATTTAAATGCCAGCCAGGGTACCTGGCTGGGCGTTTAACGCCCAAAAAGGTAGGATTTTGGGCATTAAACGCCAGAATGGATGCCATTCTGGGCGTTTAATGCCAGAAGGACACTAGAGGGAAGATTTTGTTTTTAATTCAAATCTTTTTCAAATTTTCATAATTTTTCAAAATCAAATATTTTTCAAATCATATCTTTTCAATCATATCTCTTCAAAATCAATTTCTTTCCATTTTTTATTATTATTATTTTTGAAAATCCTTGCTATAATTAATGATTTACTTCAAAATTTTCAAGTTGCTACTTGCCTATTAAGAAAGGATCAAATTTTAAATTTTAGAATCATAACTTTTAATTTCTTGTTAGTCAAGTAATCAACTTTAATTTTAAAACTTTCTTTTTTTAAAATTGATTTTCAATCATATCTTCTCAATCATATCTTTTCAATCACATCTTTTTCAAAATTAATTCTCAATCATATCCTTTTTATTTCTAATTTCAAAATCTTTTTCAAAAATCACTTAATTTCTTTCCCAATTTTAATTTTCGAAAATCTCAATCAAATTTTCAAATTTCTTTTTATTATTTCAAAATCTTTTTAATTTATTTTCGAAAATTCTTCCGCTCTTCTCACATCCTTCTATTTAAGGGACTAACACTCCTCTTCAAGGTGCAATTCGAACTCTATCCCTCTTGATAAGTTCGAATTCTCTTCTATCTACCTCCTCCTTCTATTCTTCTTTTCCTCTGACACCTAAAGGAATCTCTATACTGTGACATAGAGGATTCCCTACTTTCTTGTTCTCTTCTCTTTCATATGAGTAGGAGCAAAGATAAAGGCATACTTGTTCGAGCTGATCCTGAACCTGAAAGGACCTTGAAGAGAAAGCTAAGAGAAGCTAAAGCACAATTCTCTCTACAGGGCCTAACAGAGCTTTTCAAAGAAGAAGAAACAATGACAGCTGAAAACAACAATGCCAACAATGCAAGGAAGGTGCTTGGTGACTTTACTGCACCTACTCCCGACTTCTATGGGAGAAGCATCTCAATCCCTGCCATTGGAGCAAACAACATTGAGCTTAAGCCTCAATTAGTTTCGCTAATGCAACAGAATTGCAAGTTTCATGGACTTCCATTGGAAGATCCTCATTAGTTCTTAGCTGAATTCTTGCAAATCTCTGACACTGTCAAGACCAATGGGGTTGACCCTGAAGTCTACAAACTTACGTTCTTCCCTTTTGCTATAAGAGATAGAGCTAGGACATGGTTGGACTCACAACCTAAAGAAAGCCTGAACTTTTGGGAAAAGCTAGACAATGCCTTCTTGGCAAAGTTCTTTCCACCTCAAAAATTGAGTAAGCTTAGAGTGGAAGTCCAAACCTTCAGACAGAAGGAAGGTGAATCCCTCTATGAAGCTTGGGAAAGATACAAGCAATTGATCAGAAGGTGCCCTTCTGACATGCTTTCAGAATGGGGTATCATAGGAATCTTCTATGATGGTCTATCTGAATTGTTCAAGATGTCATTGGGCAGCTCTGTTGGAGGATCTCTTCATCTGAAGAAAACACCTGCAAAAGCTCAGAAACTCATTGAAATGGTTGCAAATAATCAATTCATGTATACTTCTGAAAGGAATCCTGTGAATAATGGGACAACTCAGAAGAAAGGAGTTCTTGAGATTGATACTCTGAATGCCATAGTGGCTCAGAATAAAATATTAACCCAACAAGTCAATATGATTTCTCAGAGTCTGTCTGGAATGCAAGCAGCAACAGGCAGCACTAAGGAAGCTTCCTCTGAAGAAGAAGCTTATGATCCTAAGAACCCAGCAATGGAAGAGGTGAATTACATGGGAGAACCCTATGGAAACACCTATAATCCTTCATGGAGAAATCATCCAAATCTCTCATGGAAAGATCAACAGAGACCTCAACAAGGTTTCAACAACAATAATGGTGGAAGAAACAGGTTTAGTAATAGCAAGCTTTTTCCATCATCTTCTCAGCAACAGACAGAGAATTCTAAGCAGAGCCACTCTGACTTAGCAACCATTGTCTCTAATCTAATCAAAACCACTCAAAGTTTCATGACTGAAACAAGGTCATCCATTAGAAATTTAGAGGCACAAGTGGGTCAGCTGAGTAAAAAAGTTATTGAACTCCCTTCTAGTACTCTCCCAAGCAATACAGAAGAGAACCCAAAGAGAGAGTGCAAGGCCATAAACATATCTCACATGGCCGAACTTGGAGAGGAGGAAGAGGCAGTGATTTCCACTGAGGAAGACCTCAATGGACGTCCACTAGCCTCCATGGAGTTCCCTAATGAGGAACCATGAGAATCTGAGGCTCACACAGAGACCATAGAGATACCATTGAATTTACTTCTACCATTCATGAGCTCTGATGAGTATTCTTCCTCTGAAGAGGATGAAGATGTTATTGAAAAGCAAGTTGCTACGTACATTAGAGTAATCATGAAGCTAAACGCCAGGTTGTTTGGTAATGAGACTTGGGAGGATAAACCTCCATTGCTCATCAAAGAACTGGATGACTTGACTAGGCAGAAATTACCTCTGAAGAGACAAGACCCTGGAAAATTCTTAATCCCTTGTACTATAGGCACCATGACCTTTGAGAAGGCTCTGTATGACCTGGGGTCAAGTATAAACCTTATGCCTCTCTCTGTAATGGAGAAGCTAGGGATTATTGAGGTACAAGCTACTAGCATCTCACTAGAGATGGCAGACAATTCAAAGAAACAGGCTTATGGACTTGTAGAGGATGTCTTGGTAAAGGTTGAAGGCCACTACATCCCTGCTGACTTCATAATCCTAGAGACTGGGAAGTGTATGGATGAATCCATCATCCTTGGCAGACCCTTCCTAGCCACAGCAAAAGCTATGATTGATGTTGACAGAGGAGAATTGATCATTCAAGTGAATGAAGACTCCCTTATGTTTAAAGCTCAAGGATATCCCTCTGTAACCATGGAGAGGAAGCATGAAGAGTTTCTCTCAATACAGAGTCAAATAGAGCCCCCACAGTCAAACTCTAAGTTTGGTGTTGGGAGGCCACAAGCAAACTTTAAGTTTGGTGTTGAACCCCCACATTCAAACTCTAAGTTTGGTGTTGGAAGGTTCCAACATTGCTCTGAACATCTGTAAGGCTCCATGAGAGCCCACTGTCAAGCTATTGACATTAAAGAAGCGCTTGTTGGGAGGCAACCCAATCTTTAATTATCTATGTTAAATTTCTATTTTCTTTTGTTATTTTATGTTTTCTGTAGGTTGATGATCATTTGAAGTCACAAAAACAATTGAAAAAGCAAAAATAGAAGTAAAAACAGTATTAAAAATAGAACACCATGGAGGAGAAACTTACTGGCGTTTAAACGCCAGTAAGGGTAGCAGAATGGGCGTTAAACGCCCAGTCTGGCACCATTCTGGGCGTTTTACGCCAGAAATGGGCACCAGACTGGCATTTAACGCCAGAAAAGGGCAAGCTGGCGTTAAACGCCAAAAATGGGTAGCAGCCTAGCGTTTAATGCCAGAATTGGCAGAAAGGGGCGTTTTTGCACGCCACTTGGTGCATGGATGAGATATCCTTGACACCTCAGGATCTGTGGACCCCACAGGATCCCCACCTACCCCACCTCTCTCTCTCTTCTTCACCCATTTACCAATCACCTCAATACCTCTTCCCCAAAAACCTCTCACCTATCAAATCCCACCATTCTCTTCACCACTCACATCCATCCTTCATAAAACCCCACCTACCTCACCATTCAAATTCAAACCACTTTCCCTCCCATACCCACCCATAATGGCCGAACCATAACCCCCCCTCTCCACTCCTATATAAACCCATCTTCACTCCTTCATTTTCACACAACCTAAACATTACTTCTCCCCCTTGGCCGAAACACTAAGCCCCCTCCATCTACTCTATTTCTTCTTCTTCTTCTACTCTCTTCTTTCTTCTTTTGCTCGAGGACGAGCAAACCTTCTAAGTTTGGTGTGGTAAAAGCTAAATCTTTTTATTTTTCCATAACCATTTATGGCACCTAAGGCCAGAGAAACCTCTAGAAAGAGGAAATGGAAGGCAAAAGCTTCCACCTCCGAGTCATGGGAGATGGAGAGATTCCTCTCAAGAGTACATCAAGACCACTTCTATGAAATTGTGGCCAAGAAGAAGGTGATCCCCGAGGTCCCTTTTAAGCTCAAAAAGGGTGAATATCCGGAGATCCGACATGAGATCCGAAGAAGAGGTTGGGAAGTTCTCACAAACCCCATTCAACAAGTCGGGGTCTTAATGGTTCAAGAGTTCTATGCCAATGCATGGATCACCAAGAACCATGATCAAAGTGTGAACCCGGACCCTAAGAATTGGCTTACAATGGTTCGGGGGAAATACTTAGATTTCAGTTCGGAAAATGTAAGGTTGGCATTCAACTTGCCCATGATGCAAGGAGATGCACACCCATACACTAGAAGGGTCAACTTTGATAAAAGGTTGGACTAAGTCCTCATGGACATCTGTGAAGAGGGCGCCTAATGGAAGAGAGATTCAAGAGGGAAGCCGGTTCAACTAAGAAGGCATGACCTCAAGCCCATGGCTAAGGGATGGTTGGAGTTCATCCAACGCTCAGTCATTCCCACTAGCAACCGGTCTGAAGTTACTATAGACCGGGCTATCATGATTCATAGCATCATGATTAGAGAGGAAGTAGAAGTTCATGAGGTTATATCCCAAGAACTCTACAAGGTGGCAGACAAGTCCTCTACTTTGGCAAGGTTACCCTTCCCTCATCTCATTTGTCACCTCTGCAATTCGGTTAGAAATGACATAGAGGGAGACATTCTCATTGATGAGGACAAGCCCATCACTAAGAAAAGGATGGAGCAAATAAGAGAACCTCTCCAAGAGCATGAGGAATTTCCTCATCATGAAATCCCTGAGATGCCTCAAGGGATGTATTTTCCTCCACAAAACTATTGGGAGCAAATCAACACCTCCCTAGGAGAATTAAGTTCCAATATGGGACAACTAAGGGTGGAACACCAAGAGCATTCTATCCTCCTCCATGAAATTAGAGAAGACCAAAGAGTTATGAGAGAAGAGCAACAAAGGCAAGGAAGAGACATTAAGGAGCTCAAGCACTCCATAAAATCTTCAAGAGGAAGAACAAGCCGCCATCACTAAGGTGGATCCGTTCTTTAATTTCCTTGTTCTTTATTTTCTGTTTTTTTTTTCGAAAATTATGCCTTATGTCTATTTATGTTTGTGTCTTTATTACATGATCACTAGTGTCTAAGTGTCTATGCCTTAAAGCTATGAAAATGAATCCATCACCTTTCTTAAATAAAGAGTGTTTTAATTGAAAAGGAAAAGAAGTGCATGAATTTTAAATTTTAAAACAGTTTAATTATTCTGATGTGGTGGCAATACTATTGTTTTTCTGAATGAATGCTTGAACAGTGCATATTTTTTATATTGTTGATTCATGAATGTTAAAATTGTTGGCTCTTGAAAGAATGATGGAAAAGGAGAAATGTTATTTGATAATCTAAAAAATCATAAAAATAATTCTTGAAGCAAGAAAAAGCAGTGAATAAAAAAAGCTTACAGAAAAAAAAAGAGAAAAAAAAAAGAGAGAAAAAAAAGAGAAAGAAAAAGCAAGCAGAAAAAGCCAATAGCCCTTTAAACCAAAAGGCAAGGGTAAAATAAAAAGGATCCAAGGCTTTGAGCATCAGTGGATAGGAGGGCCCACAGGAATAAAATCCTGGCCTAAGCGGCTAAACCAAGTTGTCCCTAACCATGTGTTTGTGGCGTGAAGGTGTCAAATAAAAACTTGAGACTGAGCGGTTAAAGTCGTAGTCCAAAAGCAAAAAGAGTGTGCTTAAGAGCTCTGGACACCTCTATTTGGGGACTCTAGCAAAGCTGAGTCACAATCTGAAAAGGTTCACCCAGTTATGTGTCTGTGGCATTTATGTATCCGGTGGTAATACTGGAAAACAAAATGCTTTGGGTCACGGCCAAGACTCATAAAGTAGCTGTGTTCAAGAATCAACATACTTAACTAGGAGAATCAATAACACTATCTGAATTCTGAGTTCCTATAGATGCCAATCATTCTGAACTTCATGGGATAAAGTGAGATGCCAAAACTGTTCAGAAGCAAAAAGCTAAAAGCCCCGCTCATCTAATTAATACTGATCTTCATAGATGTTTTTGGAATTCATTGTACATTCTATTCTTTTTATCCTATTTGATTTTTAGTTTCTTGGGGACAAGCAACAATTTAAGTTTGGTGTTGTGATGAGCGGATAATTTATACGCTTTTTGGCATTGTTTTTAGTATGTTTTTAGTATATTTTAGTTAGTTTTTATTAGTTTTTATTTAAAATTCACTTTTCTGGACTTTACTATGAGTTTGTGTGTTTTTCTATGATTTCAGGTATTTTCTGGCCGAAATTAAGGGACCTGAGCAAAAATCTGATTCAGAGGCTGATAAAGGATTGCAGATGCTGTTAGATTCTGACCTCCCTGCACTCGAAGTGGATTTTCTGGAGCTACAAAAGCCCAATAGGTGCGCTCTCAATTGCGTTGAAAAGTAAACATCCTAGGCTTTCCAGCAATATATAATAGTTCATACTTTGGCCGGGAGTTGATGGCCCAAACAGGCGTTCCAAGTCAGCTCAAGAATTTTGGCGTTTAACGCCAGAACTGGCACAAAAGCTGGAGTTAAACGCCCAAAATAGCACAAAAGCTGGCGTTTAACTCCAAGAAAAGTCTCTACACATGGGAGCTTCAATGCTAAGCCCAAGCACACACCAAGTGGGCCCGGAAGAAAATTTATGCTTTAATTACTCATTTCTGTAACCCTAGGCTACTAGTTTTCTATAAATAGGGACCTTTTGCTATTGTATTTTCATCTGGGGATTATCTTTTGAGGAGGAGATGTAGTTTTTAGAGAGAGAGGTTCTCTCCTCTCTCTTAGGATTAGGATTTAGGACTTCTCTTAGTTTTAGGAGTGACTCTCAATCCCAGGTTCAATGTTCTTTTATTTCTTTTCTCAATTTTGTTTATGACTCTCTATGTTTAGATTGATTTTCTATTTAATATATTTTGAGGTATTTCAGACTTATGATCACTTTCTTTTATTTATATAAATAATTTAGATTTTTCCCTTTTGGCTTTAGTTGAGTCATTGGTAACTCTTGAGTTATCAAACTCATTGTTGATCGAAAATTGGAATTCTTCAAGAATTACTTCGAGATTCAATAACTCTAACTTTTCCCAAGGAAAGACTGGGACTTGAGGATTCAAATTAATTCGTCCACTTAACTTACCTTCATAGTTAGAGGTTAACAAAGCGGGAGAAAATCCATTCTCATCACAATTGATAAGGATAACCAGGATATGACTTCCAGTTACAATACCTTGCCAAGAGTTTATTTTATTATTATTATTTTATTTTTCTTATCATTCAACATACTGCTTCCTTACTTTCTAAAACCCCTAATTTACAAGACTCATAACCAATAATAAGAACATACCTCCCTACAATTCCTTGAGAAGACGACCCGAGGTTTAAATACTCGGTTATCAATTTTAAAAGGGATTTGTTACTTGTGACAACCAAAACGTTTGTATGAAAGGACTTTTGAAGGTTTAGAAACTATACTTGCAACGAGGATTATTCCGTAAATTTCTAGACCACGCAAAAGTTCTCTCATCAGCGATCAAGCATTTGATCAATGAATGGCAAGGGGTAGTGATCCTTGCAAGTGGCTTGGTTGAGATGCCTATAGTCAATGCAAACTCTCCATGAATTCTGCACTCTAGTTGTCATGAGTTCTCCATGCTCATTCTTTATTGTTGTGACTCCAGAATTTTTGAGCACCACTTGTACTGGACTAACCATTCACTATCTGAGATGGGGTAAATGATATCAGCTTCAAGTAGTCTGGTTACTTCTTTCTTGACAACTTTTAAGATGGTGGGATTCAATCTTCTTTGGGGTTAACAGACAGGCTTTGTTCCCTCTTCTAAGAATATTCTATGCTTACAAACTTGAGGACTGATGCCTACTATATCCGCCAAGCTCCATCCAATTGCTTTCTTATGTTTTCTCAGCACACTGAGCAGTTGCTCTTCTTGTTGAGAAGTGAGTTCCCTTGCAATGATAACTGGGAACTTCTGATTATCCTCAAGGTAAGCATACTTGAGGTGTGGAGGGAGGGACTTTAATTCCAATTTAGGCTCTTGGCTAGGCTCTGGACCATTCGAGGCTAGTGATAATGGCAAAGGGTCTTCATTATGTTTAGAGGCTGTCCCCACACATGGACCTTGCTCTATGTGCTTCTCTTCTATTTCTTCTTGGTGAACTTCAGCTACAGTTTCATCAATGATGTCGCATTGGAAGATAGAATGATCTTCTGGAGGGTGCTTCATAGCTTCATTTAAACTGAAACTCACTGTTCTGCCATCTATCTCAAAGGAGTAAGTTCCTGAGAATGCATTCAACTTGAACTTTAAAGTCTTCAGGAATTGTCTTCCAAGCAGGATTGATGATAGTTTGCCTGAGTCATTAGGGGGCATTTCCAGGATATAGAAGTCAATAGGAAATGTGAGCCCCTTAATGCTCACTAATACATCTTCAGCAATTCCAACTACTGTAATAATGCTTTTATCTGCTAACACAAAACGAGTTGCCGACCTTTTTAAGGGATGGAGCCTCAAAGTATCATATATAGACAATGGCATTATACTAACAAATGCTCCTAAGTCACACATGCAATCAGAAAATATTACACCTCCAATGGTACAGTTAACCATGCATGGGCCTGGATCACTACATTTTTTAGGTATACCTCCCATTAAAGCAGATATAGAACTACCTAAAGAAATAGTTTCTAACTCATTAATTTTATCTTTATGAATGCATAAATCCTTTAGAAACTTTGCGTATTTAGGTACCTACTGAATGACATCAAAAAAGGGAACAGTAACCTCAACCTTTTTGAATATTTCTACCATTTTGGGATCAAGTTCCATCTGCTTTCTGGATTTCTTTGCAAGGTGTGGAAATGGGATAGGGATGGTGTCCTGTGCAGCTTCAGCTTCCTTTGGTTCTTTGTTCCTTGGTTGAACTGCTTTTTCTTCAACTATGTCTTGTACCTTATCTTCTTCTTCAACATCTTCCATTTCAGCATCTTCTACTTCTATCACATCCTCAGCTGGGGTGTATACTATTGGGCTTGGCTCCTCCTGGTTCCTCTTTGTTAGTGTGGTTCCGGACCTCAAGGTGATGGCATTGATGCCACCCTTGGGGTTAGGTAAGGGTTGAGAGGGAATTCCACTGGAGCTTAAAGGTTGGTTATTGGAATTAGGTAATGAATCTATCCTGAAGGCGAGAGCTTGTAAAATGGCATTCAGACCATTTGAAGTAGAGTTTAGTTGTGTCTGCATATCTTGTTGTCCTTGTACAAGAGAACGAAGCATCTCGTCATTTGATAAGGAATTAGGATAGGTGATCTGAGGAACTTGTTGTTAGTTATGCTGGGATCCTTGAGATTGTCTTAGGTGAGGTACTCTGTAAGGCTGGTTCTGATTCTGCTGCCTGTTGTTGTTATTCCACCTCTGGTTTCCATTGTTATCTCTGCCTCTTCTGTTATAGTTGTCTCTCCATCTATGGTTGGAATTATCTCTCCAACCTTGGTTGGAGTTGTCATGCCATCCTTTGTTATAGTTTCCACCTTGGTTGTAATTGCCGCCTTGTTGATTGTATCCTTGATCCGGGCGATCATAGAAGTTGTGAGTAGCTGCCACAGTGTTGTCTTCTTGTTGGAGCTGCGGGCATTCATCAGTATAATGACTATAATCAGCACATATTCCGCATAATCTTTGTGGGACTAACTGTTGTCTCTGTTGTGGCGGGTTAGGCTGAGATTGTTGTTGTTGGTTCAACTGCATTTGCTTCAGTAGGTTGGTCATTTCACATATACTCTGTGTAAGAGCAGTAGTTTCAATGCTAGAGGAAACCTCTGCAATAGCTTTTGAGTGGCCATGCCTGTGCCTGTGATTCCTAGTAGACTCAGCTAAGTCGCTGATCAGTTGCCATGCTTTATCTGCGGTCTTGTACTTTTTCATAGAACCATTACTAGCACCATCCAGTGTAGTTTTCTCTTTAGGCTTCAAGTCTTGTGTGAAGTAGCTGATCAACACCAGTCTGTCAATCATGTGATGGGGGCATGCGTCTAGAAGAGTCTCTGATTCTCCTTGAACAATGCAGGAGATCTTTTTTCTCAGTCTATCTGTGACTTTAGCTAGAAAGTATTTTTCCAGAAATTCTCTCCTGAGCGTATCCCAGTTGGTAACAGTCACTTCAGGTTGGGAGTAGTACCACTCTCTCGCCTTTCTCTCAAGAGAAAATGGGAAGGTGGTTAACAGAATAGAAGTTTCATCTGCACCATTATGCCTGACAGTAGAACAGGCTGTCTGGAAATCCCTTAGGTGCTTGATAGGCTCTTGAGCAGGTAAGCCATGAAACTTGGGCATCAAGTTGATTAGTGCAGTCTTTAGTTTGAAATCTGCAGCCAGAGTTGGATGATGCACTTGATACGGCTGCAGTGTAAAATCTGGGGCTCCAGCCTCCTGGAGAGTAATCCTCCTAGGTGCTACCATTCTATATGCACGAGAATCAACTGAATCAGTAGTAAAGGAGTTTGTTTCGCTCTCAGATGGCAGTTCATATTCGCCCTCAGATGAGACTGGTGAATCAATAACAATCACTTCACCACCCTCAGAGGCTATCCTGTGTTGAGCTCGCCTAATACGTGAAGGAGTTCTTTCAATTTCAGGATCAAACGCGGCTAAGCTTGAATCAGACAGTGAACGCGTCATTTAATGAAAGAAACATATAGCTCATGGTAAAAATAAAAATAAAATATGCAAATAAAATAAAATATGTACACTAATTAATAATTCAGCACACAATTGCAACTCCCCAGCAACTGTGCCAAAAACTGACGTGCAGGCAAAAGTCAGCAAATTAAGAAATCAATATAGAGAATGCGTTGAGAGTATAGTTCTTAACCAGCTAAGATCCGCCTTGTCAATTTATAAAAGTTGTCACGAAATCTAGAAATAAAAATACTGGGAGTTTGAGTCCCAGGTCGTCTCCCAACGAGTTGCAGGAAGGGGTGCTAACTTATTAATCAAGAATTTTCGAAAGATTTTGAGTTTGAATAATGAACAATAATTATAAATGAAAGCAATAAAACTAAGAATTATTATTAATATAAAAAGGCCTTAACTGGGGGAATAATTAATTGGAAGTGCTATCCTTAATGTTTGATGTTCTTTTATTGTTGATTTGAGTTGTTATTATTGTTTCCTTACAATCGGTAGTTGTTAGATTTTATTATTCTTGCACATTTATTATGCTTTCCTTTTATGCCTTCTAAGTGTTTGACAAAATACTTGGTAAGATGCTAGAGTAGATTTTTGAGCATTCTTGGCTTGGAAAGAGGAATTAGGCAATCTTGAGTCATGAATACCCAACTTATGTTGGCGATCTAGAGTGATTAGTTAATATTATTTCCATTGACTCTAATCTCTTGCTAATTTGATTAGTAAGTTGATTAGAACTTTTGGATTGATATTAACTAGTCCTATTTGACTTTCTTCCGATGATGGAGACGACGAATTAGGATTAGCTCTTGTTAATTATTGTTATGAGTGACTAGGATAGAAAGCCTATATTCTCAATCCTTGCCTTGAGTGTCTCTCTTTATTATTTGCTTTCTTTAATTATTTTCTTTATTTTTCTTGCCGTTTACTTTCTTGCCCCTTTTATAAATCAAACCCCCCTGCTTGCATTTTCATAGCCAATAATCAAGCATTTCATTGCAATTCCTTGTGAGACGACCCGAGGTTTAAATACTTCGGTTAATTTTCATTGGGGTTTGTACTTGTGACAAACAAATTAAATTTTGATTGAGGATTGTTTTTTGGTTTAGAACTATACTTGCAACGAGATTTCATTTGTGAAATTCTATACTGACAAATTAAATTCCTTTCAATCAAATGGTTCTAAGGTTATTAGTTATACTGACCATGCTACTCTTAAGTACCTTCTAACCAAATAGGATGCCAAACTAAGATTGATCAGGTAGGTGCGCCTTTTTCAGGAGTTTGATATTGATATTAGAGACAGGAAGGGTCAAAGAATCACATGGCTGACCACCTTTCCAGGATTGAACCTGAAGAGGTCGTGCAACAACCCACTCCGGTGAATGAGAACTTTCAGGATGAGTAACTCTTTGTTATCCAGAGAGCCCCATGGTTTGCAGATATTGCAAATTACAAGGCTATGAGATTCATCCCATAAGAATATATTAAATAGCATGTGAAGAAGCTGCTCAGTGATGCCAAATATTTTTATGGGAGGAACCTTATCTTTTCAAGAGGTACTCAGATGGTATCATTCGGTAGTGTATTTCGGATGAGGAGGCACAGTAGATCCTTTGGCATGGGCATAGTACCGAGTATGGTGGCCACTTTAGTGGTTAGAAGACAGCAACTAAAGTCCTCTAGAGTATTTTTTATTGGCCCACTCTCTTCAGAGATGCTCGGAATTTTGTGAGAAACTGTGACAAGTTCCAGAGAGTTGGAAGTCTTCCCAAACAACCATGAGATGTCACAGCAAAGAATATTGGAGATTGAGTTGTTTGATATGTAGGGTATTAACTTCATGGAACATTTTCCGCCTTCATATTCAAACAACTACGCTCTAGTAGCAGTTGATTATGTATCCAAGTGGGTGAAAGCAGTGGCTTCGCCCACTAATGATGTCAAGGTGGTGCTAAGCTTTCTTCAAAGATATATTTTCAGCCGGTTTAATGTCCCAAGGACACTAATTAGTGATGGGGGCAGTCACTTCTACAACAAATAGCTGGAGTCTCTCCTTCTGAAATATGGAGTCTGTCACAAGGTGCCAACCACCTATCATCCTCAGACAAGTGGACAGGTTGAGGTCTCAAATATGAAACTCAAGAAAATTCTGGAAAAGACCGTTATTACTTCAAGGAAGGACTGGGCTAGGAAGCTTGATGATGCTCTTTGGACATACCAGACAGCCTTCAAGACTCCTATTGGCATGTCTCCATATCAGTTGGTGTATGGAAAAGCCTATCACTTGCTAGTAAAATTCGAGTACAGAGCATACTAGGCAACAAAGTTCTTGAAATTTGATGCCAAAGTTGCAGGAGAGAAGAGGCTCCTCCAACTCAATGAGATTGATGAATTCAGAAACTCAGCATATGGAAATACCAAGCTCTATAAAGAGAAGACAAAGGAATGGCATGATAAAAGGATATCCACCAGTGTATTTGAGCCAGGCCAAAAAGTCTTATTATTCAATTGAAGGCTCAAGATATTCCCAAGGAAGCTCAAATCCTGGTGATCGGGACCATTTATGGTAACTAGAGTGTCTTTGTATAATCATGTGGAACTCCAAGAAGAAAACTCTGATAGGAGGTTCACTGTCAATGGCCAGAGGCTAAAGCACTATCTTGGAGATGAGGTTGATCGTCAGAGGTCAGCTCATCTACTGACTTAGCAGAGCTGGCCATTAAGCTAGTGATGTTAAAAAGCGCTTGTTGGGAGGCAACCCAATATTTAGTATCATTTAATTTTATATTCATTTTGGTTTTATTTATTTTATTATAGTTATTTATAGTTTTCCTTCTTTTTACGTATGTTTTGGTCATGTAAAGTGTTTAAAACAGGAACAGATACAATCAGAAGGGGGTTTAGAACACTCTGAAGGATATTCTATTTGGTACCTTGGTGCCAAATGCCGCGACTTAGCATCTGGTTCTAGGAGGCACGCATTTCAAGGTGGAGCTACTATGGGGGTGGCGCTAAACGCTGTTGCTTCACGTTTAGCACCCAGATGCACGAAATTCGAGAATTGGCCCCTATGATGGTGGTGCTAAGCACTGCTATGCCTGGCGTTTAGTGCCAGGGGTACCTCTATTTATTGTTTGGTCACTGTCTTGGTGGCGCTAAACATCGCCACATGGCATTTAGCGCCAAGGATGCTTGGAAAAATCGATTAGCCTCTGTTTTGTCCACGCGAAACGCCGTGAGTTGGCGTTTAGCGCCAGGGGCTTCTGAAACTGTTAAAAAAAAAAAGAGAAGGCGGGGGTGGCGCTAAATGCTGAGACATGGCGTTTAGCGCCAGTAGCGCTTTGAAGACCCCCTTCATGGGGAGTTTGAATTTTGAAAAGAGAAAGCTCATGTGCCCAACTGCCACCACCCCCACTCCCTAATCAGATTCCATTCCCTTCTCCTTAAATCCCTCCCCCCAACGCTTTCTAACTGTTACCCTTCCCCCTAACCACCCCAAATTAATTTACATTTAATTACCCAATCCCTTCCCCTTCTCCCCCAACGTTACCCCATTCCCACCTCCTCTATATAATTCCCAATTCACCTTTGCTTTTTACCTACCCCACATTACTCCTTTTTCTACTATTATTCTTTCTTTTTTCTTTTACCCCCTTACACTCTTACCCTTTTACCTTTCTATTTTCAAATTTCCTTTCACTCTCAATTATTTTTGTTCCATTACCCTCTACCTCTTTGGTCTCCACATACTCTTTTGTCTATTTTCTATTATTCTTTTCTCAAGAACAAGCAAAAATTTTAAGTTTAGTATGATTATGCCACATGTTCTTTTATTTATATATATACATGGCACTAAAGGAGGGAGAGTCCTCTTCAAAGAAGAGGAAAGAGAAGGTCCCTCAGACCGGTCCATTCGATGTCAACCGGTTCAGTTCTAAAGTGCACAAAGAGCACTTCTTTGAGATCGCTGGGAAGAAGAAAGTTATTCCGGAATTTCGATTTGATCTCAAGCTGGAGGAGAAGATTCAGAAAATAGGCTAGGGAATCTTATGTAACCTGCAGACTAAAGTGGGCCAGCTGAAGGTCCAGGAATTCTATGCTAATGCGTGGGTTACATATAAGCACGTGCGGGGTGTCAATCCAAGTCCCAAGAACTACCGCACCATGGTCAAGGGGGAGGATTCTAGATTTCAGTCTGAGGAGTGTGAGGGAGGCATTCCAGCTACTGCTCTTGAGGAATGATGTTCACTCCTATTCTGAGAGGAAGAGTGGCGACTGGAGGCACGACCAGATTTTTACAGACATATGCCTTCCAGGAGCCTAATGGAGGCTGAATTCAGAGGGGTAGCCTTATTAGCTGGGGCGGCATGACCTGAAGCCAGTGGCTCGAGTTTAGTTGGAGTTATCCAACGCTCCATTATTTCGACCAGTAACCGCTTTGAGGTTACCACGTGGACCGGGTAGTGATGATTCACTACATTATGCTCGGGAATGAAGTGGAAGTGGAGCTCACGATTCTACAAGAGATATATAGCATTGCCTCCAATTCCTCTACACACGCCAAGCTGGCCTTCCCACATCTCATCCACCACCTCTGTGATGCCTCAATAGTGTGCGTAGAGAACGACACTCTCATCCCTATAAAGAGGCCGATGTCTAGGAGGACCATGGAGTATGTCCGAGAGTTTGCACAGCTCCCAAGAGAAGAGCTAGCAGCAGAAGGAGAACTATTCTCCCTCCTCAGCAGGAATAGCCCATGATGTCTCAAGACCACTACTTCCTACCGTAGGAGTATTGGCATCAGCTGACTTCCTCCATTGAGCAGCTAAGAGTGAGCCAGGATGGTCATGGTGCACTCCTTCAACAGGTTTTAGCTGAGCAACAGAGTCAGCACTAGGAGCTCACCCAGATGAGACTTGATATAGGGCAACTGAGAGGATACCCAGGAGCTCAGCCTAATGGAGGAGACAACACCAGGATGACTGAGGTGGTTGAGTTTCCTTTTATGCTATTTCCCCCTTTTTGTTCTTATTTTGTTATCTCCTATTTCCTGTTGGTTTATTTTCTTTCCTCTGCATGATCTTTAGTATTTTCAATCTTTTTAGGTTTATTTTAATTTAATTCAGTTACTTTTATTTCTATTTTGAAAAGATGCCTCATGTATAGCTCATTGAGCTTAAATTCAAAAAGAAAAAGAAGAGAAAAGTGGTATAATGCATGAGCAGTTGAGTTTATGTTTAGAGTTGTCTTATTTACTTTGATGTGGTGGTATTTATCTGTGATTTTGGATGCATAACAAAGAACAGGGCATTTGATCGTGGAATAAAGGATGTTAATTCATGAAGAATAGGAATTTAGAGAAGTATTATGAATTCTCTAAATTAAACAAGAAGTTGATCCTTGAAACAAAACAAACAACAAGAAAAAGAGAATAAAAAGCAAAGCCCAAGACTCTGAGCAATTGAGCATCAATGGCTAGGAAGGTTAAAATTGATCAAGGCTCAAAGAGTTATTTTCCTAGCTATATGTTTGTGGTGTAATGTGTCAAGAAATTCTTGAGACAGAGCACTTAGAGTCAAAGCCAATTGCAAATAAAGAGAAGCCAAAGGCTCTGAGCACCACTGATTAAGTGCTTGTGGTGTTTCTGTGTCAAGTAAAGCTTGAGGCAAAACATTTAGAGTCACGGCTAGGCTCTAGGTGCAAAGTGCCAAGGAAAAGAAAATAAATTGCTGTGCTCAAGGATTAATTAGAAGTTAAAAGAGAGAGAATTCATAACATTATTCGGATTCTAATTCTGAATGGTGTTGGCATTCTTGAGCTTCCAAAGGATAGTGAGATGTCAAAACTATTTAGAAATATAGTGTTATTAACCCTACTCAGGAGATAGACAGGAGCTAACTTGAAAACTCAACTATTAGGCAAACCCACATCTCAGGTTCATATTGTTTTCAGTTGCTTGACAACAAGCAAAAATTTAAGTTTGGTGTTGTGATGCATGAGCATCTTTCCTATCTTTTCTAAATGATTTAGGTGCGGATTTGTTGTGTTTTTATGAGATTTTGGTGTTTTAGACCATTATGGATGCTACCTTGAGTCGCATTATTGTTCTGTTAATTTCAGGTGAAATTCGGACAAGTTTGATAGAGTTCATGCAGAAGAGGAAAAAATTTAGTACTGTCAAGGTGGTTCTAGATGCCACTACTCGATGTTTAGCACCACAAGCCTCGTTCTTCGTGCCAGGATTCTGTGAAGCTGGCGCTAAACGCCACGACTCGGCATTTAGTGCTAGGTGCCTCATAAAGTGTGCCAAGATTCTACGAAGGTGGCCCTAAATGCCATAGCGTTAGATGTCCAGAAAGCTTAAAGATCGATTCTATTTTTTTGGCGCTAAACGCTTTTTGGCAACAGGCCCGTGATGAGCGGATAATTTATACGCTTTTTGGCATTGTTTATAGTATGTTTTTAGTAGAATCTAGTTACTTTTAGGGATGTTTTTAATAGATTTTATGTTAAATTCACATTTCTGGACTTTACTATGAGTTTGTGTGTTTTTCTGTGATTTCAGGTATTTTCTGACCGAAATTGAGGGACCTGAGCAAAAATCAGATTCAGAGGTTGAAGAAGGACTGCTGATGCTGTTGGATTCTGACCTCCCTGCACTCAAAGTGGATTTTCTGGAGCTACAGAACTCAAAATGGAGCGCTTCCAATTGTGTTGGAAAGTAGACATCCAGGGCTTTCCAGAAATATATAATAGTCCATACTTTGCCCAAGTTTAGATGACGCAAACTGGCGTTCAACGCCAGCTCTCTGCCCAATTCTGGAGTTCAGCGCCAGAAATGGATCAAAAACCAAAGTTGAACGCCAGAAATGGATCCAAACCTGGCGTTCAACTCCACAAATGGCCTCTGCACGTGGAAAGTTAAAGCTCAGCCCAAGTACACACCAAGTGGGCTCCGGAAGTGGATTTATGCATCAATTACTTATTTCTATAAACCCTAGTGACTAGTTTATTATAAATAGGACCTTTTACTATTGTATTAGACATCTTTGGACGCCTGGTTCTTAGATCAGAGGGGCTAGCCTCTCGGCCATGCCTGGACCATTCACTTATGTATTTTCAACGGTAGAGTTTCTACACTCCATAGATTAAGGTGTGGAGCTCTGCTGTTCCTCAAAGATTAATGCAAAGTACTACTGTTTTCTATTCAATTCATCTTATTTTGATTCTAAGATATTCATTCACACTTCAACCTGAATGTGATGAACGTGACAATCATCATCATTCCCTATGAACGCGTGCCTGACAACCACTTCCGTTCTACATTAGAATTGAATGAGTATCTCTTAGATCTCTTAATCAGAATCTTCGTGGTGTAAGCTAGAATGATGGCGGCATTCAAGAGAATCCGGAAGGTCTAAACCTTGTCTGTGGTATTCCGAGTAGGATTCAATGATTGAATGACTGTGACGAGCTTCAAACTCGCGAGTGCTGGGCGTTAGTGACAGACGCAAAAGGATAGTAAATCCTATTCCAGCATGATCGAGAACCGACAGATGAATAGTCGTGTCGTGACAGGGTGCGTTGATCATTTTCACTGAGAGGATAAGGTGAAACCATTGACAAGGGTGATGCCTCCAGACGATTAGCCGTGCCATGACAGGGCATTTGGATCATTTTCCGGAGAGAAGACCGAAAGTAGCCATTGACAATGGTGATGTATCACATAAAGCCAGCCATGGAAAGGAGTAAGACTGATTGGATGAAGATAGCAGGAAAGCAGAGGTTCAGAGGAACGAAAGCATCTCCATTCGCTTATCTGAAATTCTCACCAATGATATACATAAGTATTTCTATCCCTATTTTATTATATTATTATTCGAAAACTCCATAACCATTTGATATCCGCCTGACTGAGATTTACAAGGTGACCATAGCTTGCTTCATACTGACAATCTCCGTGGGATTCGACCCTTACTCACGTAAGGTATTACTTGGACGACCCAGTACACTTGCTGGTCAGTTGTGTGAAGTTGTGAACCATGGTATTGGCATCATGTTTTTGGCGCCATTACCAGGGAAAGAAAGAGCGATGAATTTTACATAATCAAAGTGTAATCACGATTTCTACGCACCAAGTTTTTGGCGCCGTTGCCGGGGATTGTTCGAGTTTGGACAACTGACGGTTCATCTTGTTGCTCAGATTAGGTAATTTTCTTCTTATTTTATTTTCAAAAACTTTTCAAAAACTTTTCAAAAATTTTTTCTTTTGTTTTCGAAAATAAAAATGTTTTCAAAAATATATTTTCCTTCAGAATTTTTAAGAATGAATTCTAGTGTTTCATGGAGCATGTTGAAGCCTGGCTGGCTGTAAAGCCATGTCTAATACGACTATAGGGCATGTCAGGCGTGTCATGTCTGAGTTACATACTAAAGCTTGGCTGGCTATTAAGCCATGCCTGACCCCTTTGATTGGAGCTTTAGACTAAAGAACATAAGATTCCTGGAACTCATATTAAAAATTTTGGAATCCTTATTTTTGTTTTTCAAAAGAATTTTCGAAAAAAAAAATAAAAATACAAAAAAAATTAGAAAATTATAAAAATCAAAAATATTTTTTGTGTTTCTTGTTTGAGTCTTGAGTCATGTTATAAGTTTGGTGTCAATTGCATGTGCATCTTGCATTTTTTTCGAAAATTCATGCATTCATAGTGTTCTTTATGATCTTCAAGTTGTTCTTGGTAAGTCTTCTTGTTTGATCTTTGCATTTGCATGTTTTGTGTCTTTTCTTGTTTTTCATATGCATTCTTGAATTCTTAGTGTCTAAGCATTAAAGAATTCTAAGTTTGGTGTCTTGCATGTTTTCTTTGCATTAAAAATTTTTCAAAAATATGTTCTTGGTGTTCATCATGATCTTCATAGTGTTCTTGGTGTTCATCTTGACATTCATAGCATTCTTGCATGCATCACATGTTTTGATCTAAAATTCTCATGCATTGCATCATTTTTCTTGTTTTTCTCTCTCATCATTAAAAATTAAAAAATCAAAAAAATATCTTTCCCTTTTTCTCTCTTAAAATTTCGAAAATTAGATTTGATTCTTTCAAAAATTTTTAAAAATCTAGTTGTTTTCATGAGTCAAATCAAATTTTCAATTTAAAAATCTCATCTTTTTCAAAAATCTTTTTCAAAAATAAAATCTTTTTCAAATTTCTTAGTTATTTTCGAAAATTCCAAAAATATTTTTCAAAAATCTTTTTCTTATTTCTATCACATGATTTTCGAAAATAACATCATCAATTAAATTTTGATTCAAAAATTTTAAGTTTGTTACTTACTTGTTAAGAAAGATTCAAACTTTGAGTTCTAGAATCATATCTTGTGATTTCTTGTGAATCAAGTCATTAATTGTGATTTTAAAAATCAAATCTTTTTCAAAAACTAATTTCTATCTTACCTTTTTCAAAAAAATTTGATTTCAAAATATCTTTTCTAACTTCCTAACTTCTTATCTTATCAAAATTTGTTTCAACCAACTAACTAACTTTTTGTTTGTTTCTTATCTTTTTCAAAACCACCTAACTAATTCTCTCTCTCTAATTTTCGAAAATTTTCTTCTCTCTCATCTCCTTCTATTTGTTTATTCATCTACTAACATCTCTCCCTTACTCAAAAAAAAAAAAAGGATCTCTATTATTATTATTTTTCTGTGCCCTCTTCTTTGTCATATGAACAGGAGCAAGGACAAGAATATTCTTGTTGAAGTAGATCCAGAACCTGAAAGGACTCTGAAGAGAAAACTAAGAGAAGCTGAATTACAACAAACCAGCAAGCACCTGTCAGAAATTATCAAACAGGAAAAGAAGATGGCAGCTGAAAATAATAATAATGCAAGGAGAATGCTTGGTGACTTTACTGCACCTAATTCCAATTTACATGGAAGAAGCATCTCCATTCCTTCCATTGGAGCAAACAACTTTGAGCTGAAACCTCAGCTAGTTTCTCTGATGCAGCAGAACTGCAAGTTTCATGGACTTCCATCCGAAGATCCTTTTCAGTTCTTAACTGAATTCTTGCAGATATGTGATACTGTCAAGACTAATGGAGTAGATCCTGAAGTCTACAGGCTCATGCTTTTCCCTTTTGCTGTAAGAGACAGAGCTAGAATATGGTTGGACTCTCAACCTAAGGATAGCCTGAACTCTTGGGATAAGCTAGTTAAGGCTTTCTTAGCCAAGTTCTTTCCTCCTCAAAAGCTGAGTAAGCTTAGAGTGGATGTTCAGACCTTCAGACAGAAAGAAGGTGAATCCCTCTATCAAGCATGGGAGAGATACAAAGAACTGACCAAAAAGTGTCCTTCTGACATGCTTTCAGAATGGACCATCTTGGATATATTCTATGATGGTCTGTCTGAATTAGCTAAAATGTCATTGGATACTTCTGCAGGTGGATCCATTCACCTAAAGAAAACGCCTGCAGAAGCTCAAGAACTCATTGACATGGTTACAAATAACCAGTTCATGTACACTTCTGAAAGGAATCCTGTGAATAATGGGACGCCTATGAAGAAGGGAGTTCTTGAAGTTGATACTCTGAATGCCATATTGGCTCAGAACAAAATATTGACTCAACAAGTCAATATGATTTCCCAGAGTCTGAATGGAATGCAAGCTGCATCCAACAGTACTCAAGAGGCATCTTTTGAAGAAGAAGCTTATGATCCTGAGAACCCTGCAATGGCAGAGGTGAATTACTTAGGTGAACCTTATGGAAACACCTATAACTCATCATGGAGAAATCATCCAAATTTCTCATGGAAGGATCAAAAGCCTCAACAAGGCTTTAATAATGGTGGAAGAAATAGATTTAGCAATAGCAAGCCTTTTCCATCATCCACTCAGCAACAGACAGAGAATTATGAACAAAATACTTCTAATTTAGCAAACTTAGTCTCTGATCTATCCAAGGCCACTGTAAGTTTTATGAATGAAACAAGGTCTTCCATTAGAAATCTGGAAGCACAAGTGGGCCAGCTGAGTAAAAGGATCACTGAAATCCCTCCTAGTACTCTCCCAAGCAATACAGAAGAGAATCCAAAAGGAGAGTGCAAGGCCATTGACATAAGCACCAAGGCCGAACCTGTAAGGGAAGGAGAGGACGTGAATCCCAAGGAGGAAGACCTCCTGGGACGTCCAGTGGTCAATAAGGAGCTTCCCTCTGAGGAACCAAAGGACTCTAAGGCTCATTTAGAGACCATAGAGATTCCATTAAACCTCCTTATGCCCTTCATGAGCTCTGATGAGTATTCCTCTTCTGAAGAGAATGAGGATATTACTGAAGAGCAAACTGCCAAGTTTCTTGGTGCAATCATGAAGCTGAATGCCAAATTATTTGGCATTGAAACTTGGGAAGATGAACCTCCCTTGTTCACCAATGAACTAAGTGATCTGGATCAACTGACATTGCCTCAGAAGAGACAGGATCCTGGAATGTTCATAATACCTTGTACCATAGGCACCATGATCTTTAAGGCTCTGTGTGACCTTGGTTCAGGGATAAACCTCATGCCCCTCTCTGTAATAGAGAAACTGGGAATCTATGGGGTGCAAGCTGCTAAAATCTCATTAGAGATGGCAGACAATTCAAGAAAATAGGCTTATGGACAAGTAGAGGATGTGTTAGTAAAGGTTGAAGGCCTTTACATCCCTGCTGATTTCATAGTCCTGGACATTGGAAAGGAAGAGGATGAATCCATCATCCTAGGAAGATCTTTTCTAGCCATAGCAAGAGCTGTGATTGATGTGGACAGAAGAGAATTGATCCTTCAAATAAATGAGGACAACCTTGTGTTTACAACTCAAGGATCTCTCTCTGCACCCATGGAGAGGAAGCATAAAAAGCTTCTCTCAAAGCAGAGTCAAAAAAAGCCCCCACAGTCAAACTCTAAGTTTGGTGTTGGGAGGCCACAACCAAACTCTAAGTTTGGTGTTGAACTCCCATATCCAAACTCTAAGTTTGGTGTTGGAGAGTCTCAACAAAGCTCTGCACATCTGTGAGGCTCCATGAGAGCCCACTATCAAGCTATTGACATTAAAGAAGCGCTTGTTGGGAGGCAACCCAATTTTTATTTATCTAACTATATTTTTCTTAGTTATATGTCTTTATAGGTTCATGATCATGTGGAGTCACAAAATAAACAAAAAAATAAAAAACGGAATCAAAAACAGCAGAAGAAAAATCACACCCTGGAGGAGCATCTGTCTGGCATTCAAACGCCAGAACAGAGCATGGTTCTGGCGCTGAACGCCCAAAATGGGCAGCATCCTGGCGCTGAACGCCCAGAACAAGCATGGTTCTGGCGTTCAATGCCAGAAATGGCAGCAAATGGGCGTTGAACGCCCAAAATGGGCACCAACCTGGCGCTGAACGCCCAGAGTTGTGTGCAAGGGCATTTTACATGCCTAATGGGTGCAGGGATGTAAATCCTTGACACCTCCGGATCTGTGGACACCACAGGATCACCTCAAGATCTGTGGACACCACAGGATTATCTCAGGATCTGTGAATCCCACAGGATCCCCACCCACCTCACCCTCTCTCTCTCCATTCAGGACCATCCCTTCTGTTTTCCATTCACCACTCACATCCATACACACATCCCTCCATCTCCTCCATATCTTCTTCTTCTTCTATTCTTTCTTCTTTTGCTCGAGAGCGAGCAACATTCTAAGTTTGGTGTGGTAAAAGCATAATATTTTTGTTTTTCCATTACCATTGATGGCACCTAAACCTCTAAAAGAGGGGAAGGGAAGACAAAGGCTTCCACCTCCGAGTCATGGGAGATGGAAAGATTCATCTCAAGGGTCTATAGCTCAGTGGTAGAACATGTGGCTGCAAATCAAGAGATCCCTGAGAAACCTCAGGGGATGCACTTCCCTCCACATAAATATTAGGAGCAAATCAATACCTCCCTAGGAGAATTAAGTTCCAACATGGGACAATTAAGGGTGGAACATCAAGAGCACTCCATCATCCTTCATGAAATAAGAGAAGATAAAAAAGCAATGAGGGAGGAGAAACAAAGACAAGGAAGAGACATAGAAGAGCTCAAGGACATCTTTGGTACCTCAAGAAGGAAACGCCACCATCACTAAGGTGGATTCATTCCTTGTTCTTATTTCTTCTGTTTTTCGTTTTCTCTATGATAAATGCTTATCCACGTTTGTGTCTTCATTACATGATCATTAGTAGTTAGTAACTATGTCTTAAAGTTATGAATGTCCTATGAATCCATCACCTCTCTTAAATGAAAAATGTTTTAAATCAAAAGAACAAGAAGTACATGAGTTTTGAATTTATCCTTGAACTTAGCTTAATTATATTGATGTGGTGACAATGCTTCTTGTTTTCTGAATGTATGCTTGAACAGTGCATATGTCTTTTGAAGTTGTTGTTTAAGAATGTTAAATATGTTGGCTCTTGAAAGAATGATGACTAGGAGACATGTTATTTGATAATCTGAAAAATCATAAAAATGATTCTTGAAGCAAGAAAAAGCAGCAAAGAACAAAGCTTGCAGAAAAAAAAATAGGCGAAAAAAATAGAAAGAAAAAGAAAAAGCAAGCAGAAAAAGCCAAAAGCTCTTAAAACCAAGAGGCAAGAGAAAAGAGCCAATAACCCTTAAAACCAAAAGGCAAGGGCAAATAAAAAGGATCCCAAGGCTTTGAGCATCAGTGGATAGGAGGGCCTAAAGGAATAAAATCTTGGTCTAAGCGGCTAAACCAAGCTGTCCCTAACCATGTGCTTGTGGCGTGAAGGTGTCAAGTGAAAACTTGAGACTGAGCGGTTAAAGTCAAGGTCCAAAGCAAAAAAAAGAGTGTGCTTAAGAACCCTGGACACCTCTAATTGGGGACTTTAGCAAAGCTGAGTCACAATCTGAAAAGGTTCACCCAGTTATGTGTCTGTGGCATTTATGTATCCGGTGGTAATACTGGAAAACAAAGTGCTTAGGGCCACGGCCAAGACTCGTAAAATAGCTGTGTTCAAGAATCATCATACTAAACTAGGAGAATCAATAACACTATCTGAACTCTGAGTTCCTATAGATGCCAATCATTCTGAACCTCAATGGATAAAGTGAGATGCCACAACTATTCAAGAGGCAAAAAGCTATAAGTCCCGCTCATTTGATTGGAGCTATGTTTCATTGATAGTTTGGAATTTATAGTATGTTCTATTATTTTTATCCTATTTTGATTTTCAGTTGCTTGGGGACAAGCAACAATTTAAGTTTGGTGTTGTGATGAGCGGATAATTTATACGCTTTTTGGCATTGTTTTTAGTATGTTTTTAGTAGAATCTAGTTACTTTTAGGGATGTTTTTAATAGATTTTATGTTAAATTCACATTTCTGGACTTTACTATGAGTTTGCGTGTTTTTCTGTGATTTCAGGTATTTTCTGGCTAAAATTGAGGGACCTGAGCAAAAATCAGATTCAGTTGAAGAAGGACTGCTGATGCTGTTGGATTCTGACCTCCCTACACTCAAAGTGGATTTTCTGGAGCTACAGAACTCAAAATGGAGCGTTTCCAATTGTGTTGGAAAGTAGACATCCAGGGCTTTCCAGCAATATATAATAGTCCATACTTTGCCCAATTTTAGATGACGCAAACTGGCGTTCAACGCCAGCTCTCTGCCCAATTCTGGAGTTCAGCGCCAGAAATGGATCAAAAACCAAAGTTGAACGCCAGAAATGGATCCAAACCTGGCGTTCAACTCCACAAATGGCCTCTGCACGTGGAAAGTTAATGCTCAGCCCAAGTACACACCAAGTGGGCCCCGGAAGTGGATTTATGCATCAATTACTTATTTCTGTAAACCCTAGTGACTAGTTTATTATAAATAGGACCTTTTACTATTGTATTAGACATCTTTGGACGCCTGGTTCTTAGATCAGAGGGGCTGGCCTCTCGGCCATGCTTGGACCTTTCACTTATGTATTTTCAATGGTAGAATTTCTACACTCCATAGATTAAGGTGTGGAGCTCTGCTGTTCCTCAAAGATTAATGCAAAGTACTACTGTTTTCTATTCAATTCATCTTATTTCGCTTCTAAGATATTCATTCGCACTTCAACCTGAATGTGATGAACGTGACAATCATCATCATTCCCTATGAACGCGTGCCTGACAACCACTTCCGTTCTACATTAGAATTGAATGAGTATCTCTTAGATCTCTTAATCAGAATCTTCGTGGTGTAAGCTAGAATGATGGCGGCATTCAAGAGAATCCGGAAGGTCTAAACCTTGTCTGTGGTATTCCGAGTAGGATTCAATGATTGAATGACTGTGACGAGCTTCAAACTCGCGAGTGCTGGGCGTTAGTGACAGACGCAAAAGGATAGTAAATCCTATTCCAGCATGATCGAGAACCGACAGATGAATAGTCGTGTCGTGACAGGGTGCGTTGATCATTTTCACTGAGAGGATAAGGTGAAACCATTGACAAGGGTGATGCCTCCAGACGATTAGCCGTGCCATGACAGGGCATTTGGATCATTTTCCGGAGAGAAGACCGAAAGTAGCCATTGACAATGGTGATGTATCACATAAAGCCAGCCATGGAAAGGAGTAAGACTGATTGGATGAAGATAGCAGGAAAGCAGAGGTTCAGAGGAACGAAAGCATCTCCATTCGCTTATTTGAAATTCTCACCAATGATATACATAAGTATTTCTATCCCTATTTTATTATATTATTATTCGAAAACTCCATAACCATTTGATATCCGCCTGACTGAGATTTACAAGGTGACCATAGCTTGCTTCATACTGACAATCTCCGTGGGATTCGACCCTTACTCACGTAAGGTATTACTTGGACGACCCAGTACACTTGCTGGTCAGTTGTGCGAAGTTGTGAACCATGGTATTGGCATCATGTTTTTGGCGCCATTACCAGGGAAAGAAAGAGCGATGAATTTTACATAATCAAAGTGTAATCACGATTTCTGCGCACCAGCCCGCATCTACAACTTTCTCGGAAAGCTCATTTTAGTTTTTAATTTAACTGTTAAATTAAGAAAATATAATTTTTAGGGTTTAGAATTTTAATTTTAGAAAAATTAGGATTAGATATAAAAGGAGAAAAGATTCAGCCCTTCGGGCTCTCTTCTCTTCTTCTTCCTCATTCCACAATTTACAATTTTTAGAACTCAATGTTTTTCTCTTACCTATGAGCAACTAAACCTCCATTGTTAAGATTAGGATCTTTGTTTATTTTAATAGATTAATACTATTGTCATTCTACTCTTAATCAATGCACTGATTTAAATTCAAGGATTGATTTCGTTCTTCATCCTAGCAATTAGAGTATATTGGAAGAGAACTCTTTTTCTAATTGAATTCTTGTTGAATCTTGAAAAAGTTATATCACCAGAATTAAAGCTTGAAACCAATTCCTCATAACTATCTAATTATCTAAATTTAACGGGATACGTGACACATAGTCTCTTTATTTTTGGGCACTTAGGGTTTATGTGGCTCATAAACTAAAATTGAACTTAATCTTCTAATTTAAATTAAATTACCAAGGAATTGGTAGATGATTGGATTAGAGAAGATTAAATCACTAAGAAATTAGAGTTTAATCACTTAAGGTTTGCCATGAATTGAATCTTTGATTGATTAAAGTAGTTAATAAGAATTGTTAATAAAAAAATTTAAATATCTCCAAAACTTTAACTGTTTTCTCATATTAATTTCACAACCCATTCATTGCTTTCTTTCTTGCATTCTTTGATTACTGTTTTATATTATTTGAATCCAAACCGCTCAATTTAACTTGCTGACTAGCCTAATCACTCAACTAATATCGCTTGATCCATTAATCCTCGTGGGATCGACACTTACTTACCTGAGTTATTACTTAGTTTGACCCGGTGCACTTGCCGGTTAGTTTGTGGTATTCGAAAATCTACATCAGTGGCCGAATCACTCACTGAGTATCATAGGGGAGACTCTGAACTCAAGTCTTCCTCCAAGCCTAGTTCTACTAAAGGTGGGGGAGACATGGAAAAGAGTTTCTCAACTAAGAAGGAAGGAAAATACTCTTCAAAGAAAGAGTATGAGAAAAAGAAAAAGGCGTTCGTACCAAAGGAGGATGCTTCATATACAAGGGACCACACCAAATGAAGGACTTAAGTGAAAACATGCTTTTTAGGACTTAAAATAGCTAAATCTAATTCTCCTTAATTCTATTAGATGCCTTGATATGTTTGCTAAGTGATTTAGATTTAGGAGGCGAGGATTGGACCAAGGGAATGTAGGAAAAGCATGTAGAAATGGAGAACTCATGGAGAAATAAAGGAAACGCAAAAGCTGTCAACCCGACCTCTTCGCACTTAATCGGCCATAACTTGAGCTACAGAGATCCAAATGATGCAGTTCCAGTTGGGTTGGAAAGCTAACATTCGGGGCTTCGAAACGATATAAGATTTGCTATGATTGAACCGCGCATGGTGACGCGTACGCGCATAGTACGCGCACGCGCTGTTGCTGCCACCTGGTTCACTTAAAGCAAAATGTGGCCAGCGAATTCAAAAGCCTTGTGGGCCCAATCCAACTCATTTCTGATGTTATTTAAGCCAAGGATTGAAGGGGGAATGAATATACTTTTCATACTTGAGAAGTTAGTTACCATTAGTTTAGTTTTAGCTTAGTTTAGTAGTGAGAGTTAGTTTCTAGAGAGAGAAGCTCTCACTTCTCTCTAGAATTAGGATTAGGTTTAGTTCAATAATCTTAGATCTAGATTTTAATTCATGCTTTCATCTCCTTCTACCTCTCAATTCTTTGTTGTTACATTCATTCTTCTTCCATTCTTTTGTTGTAATTTCCTTTATGTTTTTCTTATATTTTGTTGTAGATCTAGTATTTTTCCTTCTACTTTCTTCCAATTCAATAAGAGGTAATTCATGTAGGTCTTGTTTCCTTTAATTGTTGTTGTTAATTCTTTACATTTGATTGTTGTTAGAATTAATTCTTGTTGTTGATTTACTATGATTTTCTTTTGTGCCTTCCAAGTGTTTGAGAAAATGCTTGGTTGGATTTTAGAGTAGAGTTTTATGTTCTTGGCTTGGAAAGGTAACTTAGGAACTCTTGAGTTACTAATGTCCAAGTAATTGATGATCGGGATCCATTGGCTCTAGTTCTCACTAATTGAATTAGTGGAGAGTTAGGACTTATGGACTAGGATTGACATAGCTCATTTGACTTTTCTTTACTACTAGTTAGAGGATGATTTAATGAGATTAATCCTTGCCAATTCTCATATTGTGGTTAGTGATTAGGATAGAGATCCTTGACCACCAACCCTTGCCAAGACCTTTTTAGGCCTTAGTTTACTTTCTTGCCATTTACTTTTCATGCTTCTTATCCAAAACCCCAAAATAACTCATAACCAATAACAAGACACTTTATTGTAATTCCTAGGGAGAACGACCCGAGGTCCAATACTTCGGTTTATAAATTTTAGGGGTTTGTTTTAGTGACAAACAACTTTTTGTATGAAAGGATTAGTGCTTGGTTTAGAAACTATACTTTACAACGAGATTTTATTAGTGAATTTCTAAACCGTCAAAGATCTGTTCATCAAAATGGTGCCGTTGCCGGGGAATTGCAATGGTGTTATGTTATTGGTTATTGTATATATGTGAATAGTGTGAATATGTTTGCTTTTGTTAGCTCTTGCTAGTTTTAGGATTTAATTTTCTTGCTTCTTATTTGATTTTGTTTTCATTTTCTTCTTGCTATCATGAATTCTCACTTTGGCTATGAGTTTGGTTATCAACATGTTGTAGGAAATGAGGACTATAATGAAGAAGTGTATCAAGAATGGGATGACCAAAGGTGGGAGGAGCCATATGCGTATGATTAATCCTCATGGCAACAACCCCCACCAATGCACTATGAAGAAGAGCCATTCTATGATGCATATCAATCCAATGGTTATGGTGAATCACCTTGTGACTTTCAAGAACCACCACCATATGCCTATGATCCATACCCTCAACATAACTTCCAACCATACTCACAAGCCCCTTCTTATCAACCACCTTCATATGACCCTAACCCATATCCATCCTACCAACAACCATATGAGCCATATGAACCACATATAGAGCCACTACAATTCCAACATCAATATTTTCAAGAGCCACCTCCTCCACATTATTACCAAGATGAACCACCTCCAATATATGAAAATTTTCAACCATAAGATGAATACTACTTTCCACCACAACCTCCCATGGAAGAATACTCATATCCATTGATCCAAGAGCCACATGATCCTAATCATACTATCCAAGAGGAACAAGAGTCAAGGGATCGTCTCAAGGAAGCATTGGATCAATTTCAAGCAACCATGGAGTGTGTTGTGCAACAAGTGGAAAGAGTGGAAAACATAGAACCACCACAACTCTACCAAGAAGAACCACCTTCCTACTATGAACCCTCCCCCTAATTTAATGAACCCCTTTTACCCACCCCAATCTCTAATGGATGAAACCCTTGGTGTTCTTGTTCAAGGGCAAGAAGAGATGAAGAGGGATGTGTAAAATTTCATGACCGCCTTGGATGCGGTAACAAATCAATTAGCCTCCCAATGCTTGAACACTCAAGGAACCCCCATGGCTACGTGTGGAGAATCAAATGAAGAACATAGCATGAAGGAGAGATTGGAAACTCCGGTGGAAAATGACGGAAGTTGCTTTGTATTGGAACAATTGGAGGAAGCTTTAATTGTTGAAGAAAAGGAAGAAGTGGTAGAAGACTTAGGAGATGCGGAGCTTCCATGGGAACATAGAGTTGAAGAAAACCCCTCCAAGATGATTGAAATTGATGCTAGGGAGGAAAGTGCACACCTTCCAAGGCATATTCCATATGAAGACTTGGAAGGGATAGAGCAAGAATTGAGTTCCCATGGCAATGAAGAGCAAGCATCAAGTCCTAGTGGTGGAGAATCCTTTGAACTTGAAGAACCTTCTCCCAGTGTGTTTGAAAATGTTGCGGAGGTAAACTTCTTTCACCCTCCCAATTATAGTTTGATTAAGGGAAAAGGCTTAGATAGTATTAATGAACAAAGGATTGAATTAGAGAGATCTTGTGAAGAGGTGGAAGTCCTTAGAAATAGAAGGATGGGAGTGGAATACGCTCTGTCAAGATCGTTGGAAGCATCTTTGCCTAGGTTGTCATCTACCCCTTCACTTGAGTGGGTAAAATTCATTTCTATTAGCTTTATTGTCCCACTTGAGTATGGCTTGCTTGAAACGGATGGTCAACTTAGGATGCTTTGTGGGATGAAGCGTAAGCGAAAGATGTTTCGTGGTTGGCGTTGCAAATCAAGGCTCATTTTGGTTGATACTTCAAGAGTTGAATACAAAGGTGGGAATAGTGCTCAAATAGATGGGTCTAGGAGGATTGTTGGGCATTTCATAGAGAATTCATCTTGTTCACCACCCGGATGGATTAATAATGATGATCAACTTCAAGACGGGTGTGAAAATAAAGTGTGGGATCCCGGATTACAAGAAGAGGATCAACTTTGGGAGCTCCAAGCTTGTGAAGAACTCCATCAAGACTTGGCTCAATCCATGAAGAATCTTGGGGCACAATACAGAACCAAGCATTGGTGGGAGTTCCAAGATGAATACAAGCACAAGCCACCTTGATGAGGAGCTCCCCATAAGTCCAACTTAAGGACAATAAACAAAAGTGCTAGGTGGGAGACAACCCACCATGGTAAAATCCTTTCATTTTCTCTTTTGTATATATTGGTAGAATTAGTTTAATTTCATGTTTTGTTTAGTTAGTTGAGTATGCTTGGTAGTTTAAGTATGTTAAATAAGGTTTTATGGTGTTTTGGTAGCTGTTTGGAGGTTTGGAATGCTTGGATTGGTTCAAAAACATAGAAAAAAAATTTTTTTGAAAAACAGAGCACCATCCACGCGTACGCGTACATGGCGCGTACGCGCACTTCCAGCATTTTTGACCATCCACGCGCGCGCGCCATGCGTGCGTACGCGTGGATTGAGAAGTTCCAACCTCCATACATTTTCCAGAGAGTTGTGCCTGCGCCGCGCCAACATTGTGCCTCTGGCACAAACCCCACTTGCGCACACGCGCACATGACGCGTACGCGCCACTCTCGAAATAAGCCAACGACGCGCGTGCGCCATGCATGCGTACGCGTGGATGCCCTTTCTTCCATCCACTTCTTTTCTTTTCCTTTTTCCATTTCTTTCCTTCTCCTTTCTTCTTTCCTCCTACTACCCCTCATCCAACACTTCCAAACACCATCGATAACCATTTATTTTAGTTGGTTGTTAGTTAGTTAGTTAGTTGATTAGTTAGTTTTAGTTTAGTTTTCATTTTATTTTCTCTCTTTTCATCATAAGTGTTGGAGTATTGACTTTGTTTACTATACATTGCTATATCCCTTATTGCCTAAATGCTATTTTAGCATGAATGTTTTTAGATAATCTTTGTTGAATTCTATTATTGAGGTTATATTCTGTTACTTGGTTTTGAGTTCTTCATGCTTACCTTTTGAAAAATACCAAGTGATGAGAATTGTCTTCGAGCTTATAACTCTTATGAATTGCATGTTGTAGCTAGCCATCATGTGATTTGGATCCTTTTCCCTCGATTAGGCAACCTCTTGATGGATGATGTTGAGCATTTACCTTAATGCATTGTATTTCAGGATCATATGCATCCATAAGCTTTGACTTGAATGCTTTCATACTTCTCTAATGCTTGTCTTACCTTACAAGCTTACTTAAAGCATCTCAAGCACACTAGGATAAGTGACGTGCATGCTTCTTTTGTGACATAGCTCTTTATACTAATGTGTGTTCTAAACCGCGCAATTTAGAATTCACACACCTAATATTTCTTAATGTCACACTAATTCACTCACTCATTTCTAGTGATTTACCTCATTCCAAGAATGTATGCTTCCTTGCTTTTATATCTTCTCATCTTATGGTGTTATATTTTTGTTTTTTATGATGAATGCACCACAAGCAAACATGGAAGCAAGACGAAGAACACGCAGCAATCCAGAGACTCGCCGTACCCCCTTGCTCATCTTTGAGTGCACCGAGGACGGTGCAAACTTTTAAGTGTGGGGAGGTCGTCCGACCGGTCGGCAATTTTGGGTGACAAATTTCTAATCCCAACACTTTTGCATTTCATTTTAGGTTTTTAGGATTTTTACTTTCATTTTCTTATTTTTGCATATGTATACACAATAAGCTTAGCCAAAATAATGAAATTTTTCAAATAATGAAATTTTTCAAGATTTCTATCTATAGGGCATCTCAATTGATTTGAGTGGAAAATTTTTCATAGAACTTGCTTGAACTATATATTTTGTGGAACATGATTTATGAGCTAAGAACACAAGCTTGTGAGATTTGAGCCTAATGGTGTGGTTACATCTTATAACCACTTATTTTCCTTCTTGTGTGCATTAGTCTCTTTCTATGATTGTAATCTTTGATTTGTTTGATTCTTTATTTCCATTATTTTGTGTATTCATGCATTTATATGATTGAGGCCATCATTTCATTAGCTCACTTACCCAAATAGCCTTACCTTTTATCTTCCATTGTTAGCCAACTTTGAGCCTACGCTTAACCCACTTATTCTTATTTTAGCACATTACAAGCCTTAAAGCGAAAAACAATAATTGTCCCTTAATTTGGATCTTTGATTAGCTTAGGCTAGTGTGTGTGAGTATCATTCAAGTGTGGGAACCTTGGGACATTGGGTGAATAAAAGGGTATTTTGTATTGTTATTGAAAATATTGGGAATTGGTTACATACTCATGTATTGATCAAATGTAAAACCTTATGCATTGATGCTCTTGTATATAAAAAGAAAAAAAATGAGAAAAACAAAAGAACAAAAGAAAAAGAAAAACAATATGGAAAAGAAAAGAAAAAAATAGAAAAATAAAGAAAAGAAAAAAAAAGAAGAAAAATAATAAAAAGGGGACAAAATGCCCCAAAGCGAAGCTCAATAAGATCAATGCATAAGTGTTTTGGAATGAAAAGGGATGCATGAGTATGTGAAAAAGTGAGTAGAATGGGTAGTTAGAGTAGAATTTAATTGTATAGGTTATTATATGGGTTAAGTGGAAAGTTTAAGCTTATCAAAGATTCAAATTCCAAGCTCACTTAACCAAATATGCATCCTACCTTGACCCTAACCCCATTACAACCTATGAAAAGACCTCATGATATATGTATGCATGCATGAAATATTTGTTGATTGTTAGAAGAAAAATAAATCTTATAAAGCATGATTAGGAGAGAATTGAGAGAATCAATCCTAAACACTTGAGTGAATAGAGTGCAAACACTATCGGTGAGGGTTTGATGCTCAATTACATGTTTTCACCTATGATCATAATTTTCATGCAAGTTTGTAAAAATATTTAATAACTCAATTCAATTGTGGATTAGACTTGCTAGTCCTTAGCCCTTAGCCCTTGTGCATATATGTTTCTTGGGAATTGATTTATTTTGACCAAGCACTTGCATTCATTTAGATAGTTGCATATAGGTAGATTGCATTTAGTTAGTTTCCATTGAATAAATGCCATACCCTTACTTCATTCTTGGTTTAAGCATGAGGACATGCTTGGTTTAAGTGTGGAGAGGTTGATAAACCCCATTTGTAGGATTTATCTTGTGCTTGATTTAGGGGATTTTATACCCTTTTACCCACATTTATCCATTGAAATAGCATGGTTTTATAACTTCTCCTTTAATTGTGCTTAAGAGTGAAAACATGCTTTTTAGGACTTAAAATAGCTAAATCTAATTCTCCTTGATTCCATTAGATGCCTTGATATGTTTGCTAAGTGATTTAGATTTAGGAGGCGAGGATTGGACCAAGGGAATGTAGGAAAAGCATGTAGAAATGGAGAACTCATGGAGAAATAAAGGAAACGCAAAAGCTGTCAACCCGACCTCTTCGCACTTAATCAGTCATAACTTGAGCTACAGAGATCCAAATGATGCGGTTTCAGTTGGGTTGGAAAGCTAACATCTGGGGCTTCGAAACGATATAAGATTGCTATAGTTGAACTGCGCATGGTGACGCGTACACGCATAGTACGCGCACGCGCCGTTGCTGCCACCTGGTTCACTTAAAGCAAAACGTGGCCAGCGAATTCAAAAGCCTTGTGGGCCCAATCCAACTCATTTCTGATGCTATTTAAGCCAAGGATTGAAGGGGGAATGAATATACTTTTCATACTTTAGAAGTTAGTTACCATTAGTTTAGTTTTAGCTTAGTTTAGTAGTGAGAGTTAGTTTCTAGAGAGAGAAGCTCTCACTTCTCTCTAGAATTAGGATTAGGTTTAGTTCAATAATCTTAGATCTAGATTTTAATTCATGCTTTCATCTCCTTCTACCTCTCAATTCTTTGTTGTTACATTCATTCTTCTTCCATTCTTTTGTTGTAATTTCCTTTATGTTTTTCTTATATTTTGTTGTAGATCTAGTATTGTTCCTTCTACTTTCTTCCAATTCAATAAGAGGTAATTCATGTAGGTCTTGTTTCCTTTAATTGTTGTTGTTAATTCTTTACATTTGATTGTTGTTAGAATTAATTCTTGTTGTTGATTTACTATGATTTTCTTTTGTGCCTTCCAAGTGTTTGAGAAAATGCTTGGTTGGATTTTAGAGTAGAGTTTTATGTTCTTGGCTTGGAAAGGTAACTTAGGAACTCTTGAGTTACTAATGTCCAAGTAATTGATGATCGGGATCCATTGACTCTAGTTCTCACTAATTGAATTAGAGGAGAGTTAGGACTTATGGACTAGGATTGACATAGCTCATTTGACTTTCCTTTACTACTAGTTAGAGGATGATTTAATGAGATTAATCCTTGCCAATTCTCATATTGTGGTTAGTGATTAGGATAGAGATCCTTGACTACCAACCCTTGCCAAGACCTTTTTAGGCCTTAGTTTACTTTCTTGCCATTTACTTTTCATGCTTCTTATCCAAAACCCCAAAATAACTCATAACCAATAACAAGACACTTTATTGTAATTCCTAGGGAGAACGACCCGAGGTCCAATACTTCGGTTTATAAATTTTAGGGGTTTGTTTTAGTGACAAACAACTTTTTGTATGAAAGGATTAGTGCTTGGTTTAGAAACTATACTTTACAACGAGATTTTATTATTGAATTTCTAAACCGTCAAAGATCTGTTCATCAATGTCATCCTTGAGCCCTCCTTGGTACTTAATGCATTTTCATCATTCGTAGGACTCGGGAGCACCCTGCAAACTCTCGAAAATATGCAAAGTTCTTCAAACTTGCTGCTGTACTGTGCCACGGTCATAGACTCTTGCTTCAACTACATGAGTTCCAATTCCCTTGCTTCCTTCATCGACTCTGAAAAGTACTTCTTATAGAACAGAGTCTAAAATAGTTCCCATGGAATGTCCCCATTCTGTAGTTACATCACTCGGCACTCCCCTTGCCACTATTGCTGATCCTCACCCAAAAATTGATAGGCTACAGACTCCGTAAACTGATTCTCCGAAACATGTTGAGCTTGCAACACACGCTCCATGGCTTGAAACCGGTTATTTGCTTCAATAGGGTCCGTTGATCCTTTAAAACTTGGCGGGTTAACCTTCAGAAAGGTCGCTAACGTCATCGGAACACCACCGCTCAAACCGTTTCCCGCACCTTCTCCATTACCATTGTTGTTATCATTCCCATGTCCCATCCTCTCCATAGCCTGAGCAGTCGCAGCAGCGTTTGCTTGTATGGTGTTAGCTAGGTTAGTCATCGCCGCCATAAACTCAACATGGTTATCATTCGGCAGGTTACCCTCATTCTCCCCACGTAGTCGAGCTTGCCTACAAGACGCCATTTGGATTTTCTGTCCACACCAAACAATCCATATCAAGGTGACCAGTCTCAATATCTTAAGCTCAGTGCTTCAATCATCCCAAAAGTACTCACAAACAAGCATGCTATGCATATCAAACAGATAACCTAAATAGCATGAAAGAGAAATGACCCAGAGTATGCAATGAAGCAAAATCGGTCCATCCCTCAAGCTCACGAGGACGAACTACTCTGATACCATAAATATAACACCGCGATACCCTAAGTTTTACCTCTAGCCGTAAAGAAAAGGATAACAAAGTCTCATGACAGTTCTAAAGCTCATACAGTAGTAAATATAGAAGGAAATACTAATACTAGAAGCTTGATGAAGAAATATAGCCCAAAGACATAGAAACAGAGATACAATGCGCGAAACGTTCCCCACGATAACAAGACGCGTATAGGCACAAGATACAACACAAGACATGATATAGAAAATACAGAGTTTTTAAGTTAAAACAGCTTATACAACTTATCTCTCAAGTAAGCCTCTAAGGCAATAAAGTATAAAATAAAAAAGATGAGAGAATAACTACAACAAAAGTAAAGTAAAATAAAGCATAAGAAAGATCATCCTCCGCTTTGTCACCATATCCGCAAACTTACCGAGTTGGGTTGTGACCTGCATCTGAAAAACAACAACAACATATGGTATGAGAACCAGAGGTTGTTAGTATGGTAATAGTGCGCAATATGTAAGATATAAGGTTTCGCGACGCCAAAGGCAATCCTAGAACTTCACATCGAAAACAGATATTCAAGTTTAACAAATATATATATATATATATATATATATATATATATATATATATATATATATATATATAAACCATAAATAGGGTATTCTAACTTAAGAAATTTCTAACTAAAACTAGTCACCGCTGTCCCATAGCCTTCTCCAACCTACCCTCCGTGCGATCCCATTGTCACCGTCTACCAATCCTCTTCAACGCCATTAAAACACATTTAATACAAACAAGTAAAACACAAATAGTATACATATATAATAGGTAAATCAAATAGCATTTAGGCATGTTATTCAAATAGGCATAACTCAAGTAATCAAAGCAAGCAAGTATGTAAAAGATGCATATGATAAATGTATATCCTATTTGGCTCGTGATATCACTTGTCGGTTCAAAATGCCAACCCAACACATCCCCAGGATGTCGCCTTTCTGCCACGACCAGGAATATAGTGCCCTGCTCACTCTTTCTTTATCTTGCGCTCTGCGAGTTATAGTGTCTGGCACACTCTTTCAGGTTATAGTGCCCAAGTTCACTTTGGCGGTAGAAAGGTTATGTGAGCGGAAGACTACACAGCCCTCACATCTCAACGTAGTAGGGAGACTGCCTCGACCCCTATGTCGGCATCGCTACCTAGACAAGCGGGAGACTGCCACAGCCCTTGCCTGAGGCACATAGCGACTTACTAAAACAAAGCATGTCTTGTGAGTGGGAGATTGCCATAGCCCCTCACATCTGAACGTAAGCGGGAGACTATCACAGCCCCTATAACGAAGAACAATGCGTATCACAATTATATAAACAATCTCATCATCCAGCCTCAATATCACAAGTTCATCATCAACCTGGCTCCCCGTCAGTTCACATGACAACTCCATCCAACTGACATACTAGGCCTAAGTCACCGTCTTCTAAACTCATGCATAAATTACCAATTTAAGTCACCAATCCATCTCTATTTGTCTTAGGGCCAAATTACTAGGTATAACCTCAAACAGCAGTTTAAAGAAGTTTAGAAAGCTAGAGAACTCCTGAAAAATGAAGAAAAATTATTTTTCAGCAAAACAGGGTCTGTGCGTATGCACGCATTGAAAAAGTGAGGGTCGCGTATGCGACTCCTCTCTCGCGTACGTGAGACTCCTAACCCGAGAGGAATCCCCACGTCGCGTGTTAAAACTCGCGTACGCATAGCCAAAATTCACATGCTCACGTACACAACACAGTGTCTGCGTACGCGAGACCCCTAGGCAATGGAGAATGCCCACATCATGTGCACAGGTTTGCGTACGCTTGCTGCATCAAACTTAAAAAAACTTTAATGCTGCATAATTTCAATTTTAAATACCAAACTGTTCATAACATCATTTTAAATCTCCCTAAATTATCTTCGATTTAAACAAAATCAAATTAATTTCAAAAACCGAGGCTCAAGTTATGATTCGACAAAGTTCACTAAGAACAAGTTTTTACCAAAAGCGATAATTTTCTAGTTTTCCAAAACTTCAAAAACAAACCAACTCAAAACATACTCAAAACAACCGAAAATCCACAGTAGACACTCCCTAATCATTTATCAATTACCTAACTATCAAAACTATTTACTACTCACCTCATCCAACTTCAAGTTTAACCTAAATTCGCATCAAAGTTCCTCAATACCACCATCCAATATTTCGAACAATCATCAATGTTACATATATCAAATCTTTTATCCAATTAGTAATCAATTCATTCAATTCATCAAATCTCCTCAATCATTTGTTTTCAACATGAACCACAATAACCTATAATCAATATCATCATCAACATTTGTCTTTAAACATCAACACCTACCACCATAACTCATCAAAGTCATCATTCTCATCAATAATCATCATCTACCAACACACACACACACACACTATATATATATATATGTCATCACATGCAAACTCATTCAATCTCCATCCAAACCATCATCAAGCATAACATGTACATACAACCACATCATTCAAACCTATCTTAAAGGCCACTAGCCTAAGTGTCCAGAAATATTACATATTACATAAAGGAAACCGAAACCATACCTTGACCAATTATCCTCCACATACAAAACTACTTCACCACAAGCTTTCAAGCCTTTACTCAACACCAAACAACACCAAAAACACTCTATATCATGAAAAACAACAAGAATCAAAGCTAGGGTTTATGACATATAACTAAACACAAGGGTTTAGTGATATCTTACCTTGTCCAATGAGTTTTGGGGTAAAACCGATTACTCACCCAAGCTAGATTATACCTAAATAACAAGAACACAAAAAAAAACTCAACAACCCAAAAGCCATTTTCGAAAATGACATGGGGCAGAGAAATGGAGCTTGGAAAAAGAGTTTCTCACCAAATTTGATCGGTTAGAAAGGAAGAGCTTGGCAAGAACTTCGCGTGGCCACAAATTGTTCGTCAATCTGAACACCATAGCTCAAAATATGGCCAAAAGAAGGAGATGATGAATAGTGTCAATGGTGGACACTCTTCTCTCTCAATCTCACGTTCTTCTCTCCCTTTTGTGCTAAAAATGAGCTTTCTTGGCTCATTTATGACTTTATATATGTTGGCCTTGGGTCCAAATTGGGTCTGGTTCAACCGCGTAGCATTTTTTGTCTATTTGGCCCAACTTTGGGCCAAAACCTTTAGAATTAGAGCCCGGTTTGCTATTCCAAATATTTTTCTAGGATTTCTACTATTTTATTCTTTCATACAGTACCGGACAGAGTTAAACCAATACTGCCGGCTAATCTACCAGTATGCGTTTTTATGCAAAATTTTTCATAAGAAAATATTTTTCCATTCAGAAAAATTCACTGAATCCGAATCTCACCTTTATATTTAAAAAAAAACTATATTTTATATTTTTGAACCTATCCTGTACAATTAAATTATTTTATTCTACTTAAGCAGTTTTATTTGAAAACTCCAGTTCTTACATGGAGGACTACATATGCTTTCTGCTATGCAACTCAAGAAAGGGTTCAAAAAGGAAGAGATTAAATATTTAGCTCTATTACAAGAGGAGTCAACATCTAAAAGAGAAGACGTTCCTCCCAAAATCAAGGAAGTCCTTAAAGAAAATAAGGATGTGATGCTTCCCGGGTTGCCAAAATAACTACCACCTAGGAGGAAGGTGGACCACAAGATTGAATTGGAGTCAGGAGTAAAGTCGCTTGCCTCAGCACCTTATAGGATGGCACTGCCAGAATTTGAGGAGGTCAAGAAGCAACTCAAGGATTTGCTAGATTCTGGATTCATCCGTCCATCGAAGGCACCTTATGGCGCACTAGTCTTGTTCCAAAAGAAGCATGATAGTTCTTTGAGACTATGCATCGACTATCGAGCACTTAACAAGGTAACCATCAAGAACAAATACCCTATTCATTTGATATCCGATTTATTTGATCAACTTGGTAGAGCTAAGTGGTTCTCAAAGCTAGATTTGAGGTTAGGATATTTCCAAGCGAGGATTACCGATGGTGATGAGCCTAAGACCACGTGTGTCACGAGGTATGGATCGTATGAGTGGTTGGTGATGCCTTTTGGCTTAACCAATGCTCCTATGACCTTTTGTACCTTGATAAACGAGATCTTTCATCCTTATCTTGATCAGTTTGTAGTGGTCTACTTGGATGACATTGTTGTCTATAGCAATACCTTGAAGGGAAATGTAGAACACTTACGAACCATGTTCAAGATCTTATGAGAGAATAATCTATATGTAAAGAAGGAAAAGTGTTCCTTTGCAAGGGACGAAGTCCACTTCTTGGGACACATCATTAAAGATGAAACTCTTTGCATGGATTAAGAAAAAGGTGAAGCCTATCAAAGAGTGGGAGCGGCCAAACAAGGTATCTCAATTGAGGTCATTCTTTGGGTTGGCTAATTACTATCAGAGGTTTATCAATGGATACTCTACCAAGGCTGCATCATTAACTAATCTTCTCAAGAAGAATCAATCTTGGGAATGGTAAAAGGAGTTTCAAAAGGCCTTTGATGAGTTGAAGGCTGCTATCACAGAAGGACCAGTACTAGCACTGTCCGACTACTCAAAGGTGTTTGAAGTCCACACTGATACTTCTAACTATGCTGTTGGAGGGGTTCTGACACAAGAAGAACATCCTATTACCTTTGAGAGTTGCAAGTTGAATGATACAGAGAAAAGCGATACACTGTCCAAGAGAAGGAGATGACCGTGGTGGTGAATTGTCTGAGAACTTGGCGTCACTACTTGCTTGGTTTACACTTCATTGTCAAGACAAACAATATGGCTATAAGCTACTTCCAAAATCAGAAGAAGTTAAGCCCCAAACAATCTAGGTGGTAAGATTTTTTAGCTGAGTTTGATTACGAATTTGAATACAAGCCTGGCAAGACTAATGTGGTAGCAGATGTGCTGAGCCGCAAGGCTGAGTTGACAACCATTTCCATGGTCGAAGGAGATATTTTGTATACCATCAAGAAAGAGTTGCATCATGATCCATTAACCAAGAAATTGGTGGAATTGACTAGAGAAGGTAAGACTAAACGATTTTGGCTAAAAGACGACCTTCTCTACACCAAAGGGAGAAGACTATACGTTCCTAAGTGGAAAAATCTAAGGAGAAAAGTAGTGAAAGAATGCCACAACACCAAATGGGCTGGTCATCAAGACCAACGAAGGACCATAGCACTTATTGAATCTTTCTATTATTGGCCACAAATGAGGGATGAAGTAGAGACTATATGAAGACTTGTCTTGTGTGCCAACAAGATAAGATTGAAAACAAGATACTAAGTGAATTGTTGGAACCTCTACCGCTGCCAGAGCGACCGTAGAAAAGTGTGTCTTTAGATTTTATCTCTGCCTTACCAAAGTCTGAAGGGTTTGAATCTATTTTTGTGGTAGTGGATCGATTTTTGAAGTATGCTACCTTTATACCTGCCCCTACTGACTACACTGCAGAGGAAGTAGCACTAATATTCTTCAAGAATGTGGTGAAGTATTGGGGATTGCCTAAGAGTATCATTAGTGATCCAGATCCACGCTTCACAGGACGACTATGGACAGAGTTGTTCAAACTCTTTGGGTCGGAGGTTCATTTCTCAACAAGCTTCCAACCTCAAACCGATGGGCAGACTGAAAGAGTGAATACCTTACTCGAGTGTTACTTGAGGCATTTTGTAAGCGCTAATCAGAAGGATTGAACAAAACTCCTAGACATTTCTCAGTTCTCATACAATCTACAAAGGAGTGAGTCCACAAGGAAGAGTCTATTCGAGATTGTGACCAGACAATTGCCGCTTACACCACACTCTCTTTCTTTCTCTTACTCGGGAAAGAGCCCTGGATCTTATCATATGATTAAGTCATGGGAAAAACAAGCATATGTCACTCATTCTTACCTCGACAAAACTGCAAAGAGGATAAAGAAATGGGCAGATAAGAAGATGAGGCATGCAAGCTATCAAGTGGGAGACAAGGTAATGATTAAACTTCTTCCACAACAATTCAAAGCCTTTCACAAGATTCATAAGGGCTTAATGTGCAAATACGAAATGCCATTTGAGATCATTGGACGTGTTGGGGAGGTTTCTTACAAAGTACAACTCCCTCCCTCTATGAAGATCCACCCAGTCTTCCATGTGAATATGCTTAAACTATATTATGAAGACCAAGATGAACTGAGTAGAGCTGACTCGAGTCGTGCTCCGTCTGTGGTGATTAGATTCTTTGATAAAGAAATCGAAAAGATCTTAGCTTATTACGTTGTGCGATGAAGAAGAGTACCACCAAGTATCTAATACTTGATCAAGTAGAAAGGACTCCAGATAACCGAAGCTAGCTGGGAAGCTCGTGAAGATCTGTAGCAATTCCAAGAACACCTAGAGCACTATTATGAACAGAACGCGACGAGGACGTCTACGCATTAGGTGGGGAGAATGTTCCGGTAAATTTTAGAAGGTTAGATTTTACGGTGTTTGTATAGTTTTCTAGAGTGTTTAAGAATGCTCTAAATGATTTCAGAATATTTTAGAATGTCCTAGAAGGTCTCGGGATACCCTAAAAGATTCTAGAATACTCTAGAAAGTCATAGAGTAATCTAGAAGAGTGTGGATATATTTAGAAGTATAAATAGTAGTATAGAATAATCTAGAAATATTTAGAGAAATAAGGTAGGATAGATATTTGTAGTGAATGTTCTAGATGATCAATCTAAACCGTTGATTAGATTTAATTCTAACCATCCATTGAGGAGGTGGATGGCTATAAATAGGGATGAGAGTTAGAGTTTCAAGATGTGAGTCATTTGTAACAAATACTTGAGTAATAAAGTGTTCTTTCTACCAAAACTTCATTTCTCTTGTGTTCTTAGCTTTCTTGCTAAATACTGAGAGTTAGGCTGACTTGATTTTAGCTCAAAAGGTTGAGTAAGTTTGAGTGCCGACACAATAGCATTAGAGTGTGTCAAATACCATGACAATATACTCTCAAACAACTATTCAACTATTTGTTCTCTCTCCTTCGATTATGAAGTCACTTGTTATAATATTCATGGCATAAAAATTTATTTTAAACAAAATAATTGCTCGAAGTAAAACTATTTAGACATTAAAATAAACAAATACTCCATATATTTAAAATAAAAAATATTAATAGATACATCCATGAAATAAGGCTTTCTTATTATCTCAACAAACTTTTGAAAAAAATAATCACTAATGGTTTCTGTTATATTTTGGTAACAAAACTTCAATTTGGTAATTAACCAATTGGCTAGCGTTATAAAGTTCATTATCATTATTTATTGATTTTTCATTGAATTGATCATTTATTTATTTATTTATTATTTGATACTAGATCAAATTTAATAATAGTAATGTATTAATGAAGTTTCTCTCTCTCTACGATATTTATACTTTTACAGAATTTAATTAATAGGAGGAACTTAATAATACACCATTTTTGTCAAAATAGATTTCTTTTAACATAAAATTTAAGAAAATAATTTATATTTTATTATAGAAGTAAACACAATATAACAATAAGGCAAATATATATATATATATATATATATATATATATTGCTATTTATTTTTTAAAAAATTTTAGTGGGACAAGTGCCCTGCTTCTTGTGAGCACATGTCAGTCCTTAGTTTAATGATGAAGACAAAGAATAAAGAGATAACAAAAAGATGTTTATTATACAAAAGTATATAGAGAATTGCCACAATGTAATTAATTCATTGTTGTAAAATAAATAAATAAATAAATAAATATAAAATAAAAAATATTTAAAAAAAAAGTTTTTAGTATTAATATTCACTAATACTATTATTTCATTATAATAAAAGAGATTTATATATATTTAATAATATTATATATATTGTAGTTTATCCTCGTAGAGAAATAGAGAAGAGAAAAAATTTATATATTATTGTAATGTGTCTATTGCGTGAGGTCTTATCCTCTATTTATACATGCAATAAGTTCAAATATTCAAACTTCATTAAATTTCAATTTTTTTTTTGAGAAGTTAAATCCTTCAATGTTGAAAAGCTCACCCGCCCATATTAATGAGCATCCATTTTTATCACAACACTTCCCTTGAATGTCTATTTAGAATTATGCTTCATTAAATTTTATTAAAGAAAAATTCAATGAAAAAAATTAGTGAAGGAAAAAAATACAATATCCTTTGTGATGATAACTGTCTCGTTAAAAATATTGTCAAGAAAAATCCAATATGGATAAAAACCTGACCAAGGAAAAAAGATTTGTTTGATTCCATTCCAATGTCTTAGAGTTGAAGAATAATTATGCCTTGCTAGTAAATTCACTACAAATGATATGTCATGTCGTGTATTATTAGCAAGATATATTAGTACTCCAATAGCACTGAGATATGGTACTTCAGGACTAAGGATGTCTTTATTTTCTTTTTTAGGATGGAATTGATCCTTTTCTATATCCAAAGACCTTACGATTACTAGGGTACTTAATGGATGTGACTTATCCATGTAAAATCTCTTCAAGATCCTTTTTGTATATGTTGTTTGATGAATAAAGATCCTGTTTTTTGTATGCTCAATTTACAAGCCGAGACAAAATTTAGTCTTTGCAAGATCTTTCATCTCAAACTGTTCTTTTAGAGCTTTTATAATTCTTAGAATCTCTTCAGGAAATAATATTTAAATTATCAACGTACACAACAATTATAATGATCCAGATATAGATTTCTTTATGAAAACACATGGATAGATATCATCATTCTTGAATCCATTTTTGGCTAGATACTCAGTAAGACGATTATACCACATTCGTCTAGATTGCTTTAGACCATATAAAGATCTTTGCAATTTGACTGAGTATAACCCCTGCGAGTATTCATTAGATATTTAGATATCTTTAGTCCTTTAAGGATTTTCATATAGAAATCACGATCTAATGATCCGTATAAATAAGCTGTCACTATATCCATTATATGCATATGTAGTTTATAGTATACGGATAAACTGATCAAATAATGCAATGTGATTGCATCTACTACGGGAAAATATGTTTCTTTATAATCTATACCGGGTCTTTGTGAAAAATCTTGTACCACAAGTCAAGTTTTATAGTGTATATCTTCATTTTTTTCATTTCTTTTTCTCACAAATAGCCATCTATATCCAACAGGTTATACATCTTCTAGTGTACGGATTACAAGTCCAAAGACTTCATGTTTTGCAAGTGAGTCTAACTCAGCCTTCATAACTTCCTCTCATTTTGGCCAATCATTCCTTTGTCGACATTTTTCGACTGTTCTTAGTTCAAGATCCTTACTTTCATGCAAGATATATAATGCCATATTATATGCAAATATTTTGTTTACAATTGTTTTATTTCAGTTCTATTTTTCTCCTGTAAAGACATAATTTATCGAGATCTCATCATTTTTACAATTTTCAGAATTTTCATGTACTTGAACGTCTTCTGACGTCAACACTATATCAGATTTTTGGACACTTACTGGTGTCTCTTCTATGTCTTTTTCTTTTTCAACAGAAGTACTATTTGTCTTGGTAATATCAAATGCCTCTCTTCTTTTTCAAGGATTTTTATTTTTGGAACCAATTGGTCTACCACAGTTCTGGCGTGTACTCATTTCAGTAGCTATTTGTTCAACTAGCACATCAATTCGAATTGAAGCATTTTTAGTTGGTTTATAGAATTTAGTAATCCTTTTTGTATCAGAAAATACATCATACAATTTATTTGCTATTCTTTGTAAATGTATAATCTTTTGAACTTCTAGTTCACATTGTCCTAATCGAGGATCTAAATGCATCAAGGATGATGCATTTCAGCTAAGTTCATTTTCAAGAAGCTTATTCTCTCCACCTAATATTGAAAATTTTGATTAATCAAAATGACAATCTGCAAATCGAGCTTTAAACACATCTCCTGTTTGTATCTCAAGATATCTCACTATAGAGGGAGAATTATAACCCACATAAATTTCTAATTTTCTTTGGGATTATATTTTAGTGTGAGAAGGTGGGAAAATTGGGACATATATCGCACACCCAAATATCCTTAGATGGAAAATATTTGGCTGCTGACCAAAAGCTAATTGCAGAGGAGAGAATTGATGGTAACTTGTTGGCCTCAATCGAATAAGTGCTCCATCATATAAAATGGCATGTCCCTAAGCAGAGGTTGGAAGATTTGTTCTTATAAGTAAGGGTCTAGCAATCAATTAGAGCTGTTTAATAAGTGACTCTACTAGCCCATTTTGTGTATGAACATGAGTTACTGGATGTTTAATACTTATACCATTTGTCATACAATAAGCATTAAAGGCTTGAAAAGTGAATTCACTAGATTATCAAAGCGAATTATTTTGATTGGATTTTCTGAAAAATGTGTCTTTAATCGAATAATTTGAGCAAGTAATCTCGCAAACGCCAGGTTGCGAGAAGACAATAAGCACACATGTGATCATCTCAAAGATGCATCTATTAGAACTATAAAATATCTAAAAGATTCACATTGTGGATGAATAGGTCCAAATATATTATCTTGAATCCTTTCTAAGAATTCAAGAGACTCAAATCTAATCTTTACTGGTGATGGCCTTAAAATTAGCTTTTCCTAAGAACATGCAACACAACAAAATTCACTAGATTTGAGAATCTTCTGGTTCTTTAGTGAATATCCATGAGGAGTTTGTAATAATTCTCTGCATCATATATGTTCCAGGATCGGATGACCCAATCAATCATGCCAAATTATAAATTTATTTGGGTTAGTAAACTTCTGTTTTACAATGGCATGTGATTCAATTGCACTGATTTTAGTATAATATAATTCAGATGAAAGTGAGGGTAACTTTTCTAATATAACTTTTTTTATGTAAATCATGAGTTGTGATACATAAATACTCATGATTTCCCTCATTCATTGTTTCAATATGATATCCATTTCGGCGAATATCTTTAAAACTTAACAAGTTCCTTAGAGACTTATTAGACAATTTATTATGAATTTTGTTCTTCCAAAAAATAAAATTATAGCTCTTCCGCAGCCTTCTATCACATTGTCTGAGCCAATAATTGTATTAACACATTCTTTTTTTAGTACAAGATGAGTAAAATATATATTACTTTTGAGAATGGTATGCGAATTTGTACTATCCACAAGGCAAACATATTCATTATATGTCATTGTCATTTTTTTTCAAAAACAAATAATAATAATAATAATAATAATAATAATAATAATAATAATAATAATAATAATAATAATAAGTAAAAGTATATACATAGTAAAATTGTATTTTTTATTGGAATTGTTTTTTGAAATAGCACTGTACATAAAAATAGTATCATATACTAAAAATTATTATTATTATTATTATTATTATTATTATTATTATTATTATTATTATTATTATTATTATTATTTGACACGTTTAGTGAACATAAACATTAATATTTTATTAAATATTATTTATATACATCATACTTGAAATTCAAATACATAGGAAATAAAACTTAACAAAAAGTTTCTTACATTATTTATTTACATAAGTACTTAACGAACCCAAATATTAAATTTTTTATCATTGATTAAATGAACAATATTTCCTTTAGGATCCTCAAAAAAATCAGATACTTCATAATAAGTGGTATAATTTTCAGCAACCTCCTTTGAAACAAAATTCGTCTCCTTTCTTTTATCACCCTTTTTCAAGGATATTTGATAAAAATCAACTAGGTCCCTTGGGGTACGACAAGTATGCAACTACTGGCTCTTTCCACTACAACAAAAATATTTATCATCTGTTGATTTATTTTGCCAATTATTTCTTTCTTTATCCCACTTCTGGTGAGATCCTTTCTTCTGAACATAATTTTTCTTCCTTCCATAATTTTTCTTGTTACCAAAATCTTGCCATTTATCTCCTTTGGGGGTTAGGATTTGTTGCATTTGCTTCAGGAAATGAGGCAGCACCAGTTGGGCGCAATTCATGATTTCTTAAAAGCAATTCATTGTTACGTTCAGCAACAAAAAGGCAAAAAATTAGCTCAGAATATTTTTTAAATTTTTTTCTTGATACTGCTGCTATAGGAGCACATTCAAGGCATAGAAGGTCGCAAAAGTTTTCTCTAATATGTTATTATCTGTTATCTTTTTCCCACATAATTTCATTCGTGAGGTAATTCAGAACTTTCCTGAATTGTATTCATTTATAAATTTAAAATCCTATAGAAGCAAGTGTGTCCACCCATATAGGATTTGACAAAGTATCACTGTCTTTTGATGATTATACCTTTCTTCAAGGTTCTTCCATAGATTTGAAGGCTCTTTTAGTGTGAGCTATTCATTTTTCAATCCTTCGTCAATATGACGACGAAGAAAGATCATGGTTTTGGCTTTATCATTCTGGGATGCATTATTTTCAGCTTTAATGATATCTCCAAGATCCATTAAATCAAGATGGATTTCACCATCTAGTATCCATGATAAGTAGTTGTTTCTGGATATATAAAGAGCATTAAATTCAAGATGAGAGAGCTTTGACATAATGAAAATTTATTACTTGAATCTTCTTAAATTTTGATCAGAGTCTTGTACTGATAACATGTTATAAAATAAATAAATAGGGAAGAGGAAATAAATATAAAATAAAAAATATAAATAGAAGACTCTAGTATTAATGTTCATGATGAGCGAATATTTTATACGCTTTTTGGTATTGTTTTCTTAGTGTTTTTAGTTACATTTCATCAAGTTTTAGTATGTTTTAGTGAAAAAATCACTTTTTGGATGATACTTTTAGTTTTGGTATTTTTCTTCTGATTTTAGATGAATTCTGCGTGAAAACTGCAAGTTTTCACAAAGTCAGATTCAAAGGCAAAGAAAGGCTAGCAGATGCTGTCAGATCCTGACCTCCGTGCACTCCAACGAGCCTATCCTGAGTTACAAAAGTCTAAATGACACACTCTTAACTGCTTTGGAAAGCTAACTTCCAGGGCTTTCCAGCAATATTTAATAGTCTATACTTTACTCTAAACATGATGGCCCAAAATGGGCGTTGAACACCCAAATTACTCCCTGCTCGGTGTATTCAACGCCCCAAATAGAACAAGCCCGGTGTTGATCACCCAAGATGGACCAAATCCGGCGTTCAACACCCCAAGAGGAGTCTCAGCACATGAATTCAGCCCAAACACTCACCAAGTGAGATCAGAAAATGGATTTTTGCACCAGGAGTCCAGTCTATCTTAGTTTTGTAATCCTTAGTTATTATACTAGTATATATAGACAATAGTTCACCCTTGTTAGAGACTCTTGACCCTTTACATGTTTCATATTTTTTTCCTGTAAATCATGAGCAACTAAACTTCCTAGGTTAAGGATAGGAGCTCTGCTCATTCCTATGGATTAATATCATTACTTTTCTACTTTAATACATGTCTGATTTCATTTTATGATGTATTGTCGTTCTTAATCTTTATGGATTAGGATGGAACTGGCGCATGACCTCTGTTCTACATGAGTTCTTGCCAGTCCTTAACAAGATAGTATTGAGCTGCAGCTTGAGAATGCATCACATGTTCCAACAGGTTATCTGGGCTAATTGGGATATGTGACATAAAATCTCGTTAGTAGTGGGTAACTTAGGTTTCTGTGGTGCTAAGGCTAGAATCATGAGCTTCATTCTCCGATCTGGAAGATCTGACCTTGTCTGTGGCGTTTTGAGTAGGATCATCAAAGATTGAGTTGTTAGAGCTTCACCCTCGTTCAGATCAATTGACCATTGGCGTGGCGGTAGATGTGGATCAGAGGAGATTAATGACCATTGGCGTGGCGTTGATCACTTACAGCCTTGCCATTGAATGAATCACCCATTGTTAAAGTAGTCAGTAAGAAGTATTAATCTGGAAGAACAAGCATCTCCAAGGCCTTAACTGATTCCTCATCATTGTTTCTACGTCAAGTTGGTATTATTTTTTTGTTCTTATTTTGTTTTATGCGTTTCTACAACAACCACACTTTTCTGATCGCCTGACTAAGATATGCAAGCTAACTACTACTTGCTCAATCCAACAATCCTCGTGGGATTCGACCCTCACTTACCTAAGGTTTTACTTGGACGACCCGGTGCACTTGCCAGTTCAGTTGTGCGAAGTTCTAATTTCGCGCACCAAGTTTTTGGCACCGTTGCCGGAGATTGTTCATGATTGACAACTACCGGTTGTCTTGCTGCTTAGATCATATATCTTTTATTTGTTTTCTTTCAATTCGTGTGTTTCTTATTTTTCTTTTTCAAAAATTTTTCAAAACTTTTTCTTTTCTTTAGTAATGCTTGTCTTTTGTTTGAGTCTTGTGTGAGTTCTTAAGTTTGGTGTCAGTTGGGTTTGTATTGTTCTATCATTTGGGCTTTAGTTGGTTTGGCTTTTCTTAAATTTTTGAAAACTTGTTCTTAGTTTTTCTTCTTAGTATTCGAATTGTTCTTACTATTTTCTTTTGTTTGATTTCAAAATCTTTAAGTTTGGTGTCTTTTAGTATTTTTCTCTTTAATTTTTGAAATTTAGTATATTTGATTTCAAAATTTTTAAGTTTGGTGTGTCTTAAGTGTTTTCTTTATCTTTTTAATTTTCAAAATTTTTTTTAAAACTTTTTTTTCAAAATTTCGAATTTTAAAAACTTAAATTCTTAAAATCTTTATCTTATCTTTATTTGAATTTAAATTTTAAGTTTGGTGTCTTGTGTTGGTAAATTTTAAATTTTAAAATTATATCTTATCTTTCTAGATTCTTACTCCTTATCTTAACTATTTTTTATTTTCAAATCTTATCTTAGTTGCTTGTATTTGATTTTAAAATTTGAATTTCAAAATCTTTTGTTTGACCTTCTCTTTTTGAATTTTAAATTTTTAAAATCAAATCTTTTATCTTTATTTTCAAATCTTGAGTAGTTAGTTGTTTGTTTTATTTTAAATTTTAAAAGTTTGGTATTTCTTGTTAGTAATTTTTAAATTTTCAAATCATATCTTGTTATCTCTCTTGATTATTGATCTTTATCTTATCTATCTTTTCATTGATTTAGTTATTTTATTCTTCATTTAAATTCAAATTTTAAATTCAAAACTTAAGTTTGGTGTTTCCTTAATTTTTCTTTTCTCTTTCTTTTTGAATTTCAACATTTTTACACCCATTTCTTTCTATTTTTTTAAAAATTTTTTGAATTTCCTAATTCCTTTTTCTTCCTATTTTTTTTATTTATTTTCGAAATTTCTAAAAAAAATTTTAAATATTTTTAATTCTTGTTCTTTCTTCTTGGGTATCCCACTGGAGTTCTCTATACTTTAACATAGAGACTCCCACTTTTCTTTGTCTCTTGCTTGTGCAGGAATATCAAAAATCACTATGGATCCAATTAAGGATGCACAACCCAGAAGAACTTTGGGGTCTTATACAACTCCCACTCCAGACTTCTATGGAAGGAGCATTAGTACACCTCCTATTGGAGTAGACAATTTTGAGCTCAACCCTTAGTTAATCATCCTAGTACAATAGAACTGCTAGTTTCATGGGCTTCTGCAGGAAGACCCCAACAAGTTTTTATTAGATTTCTTGCAGATCTGTGACACTGGAAAGACTCATGGAGTGGATCCAGAAGTCTACAGGATGATGCTCTTCCTATTTACTTTGAGAGATCTATCAAAAGATTGGTTGGATGTCCAACCCGATAAGAGCTTGAAAACCTAGAGGGGGTAGTTGACGAACAGATTCCTGCCGGTAAAGTAATTCACAAATAATATCTCGTTGAAAGTATAGTTTCTAAACCAACAAAGAATCCTTTTGTGCAAAAAACTTGTTTGTCACTAAAGCAAACCCAATAAAAATAAACTGAAGTATTTAAACCTCGGGTCGTCTCTCAAGGAATTGTAGGGAGGTGTATTTATTATTGATTATTGGATTGTATCTTTTTGGGTTTTTTGAATAATGAACAGGAAAAGTAAATTGCAAGAATTAAAGTAATAACTAATAAAGCTCTTAGCAAGGTATGAGAATTGGAAATCATGTCCTAGTTATCCTTATCAATTGTGATGAGAATTGTTCATTACTCCCACTTAGTTAACCCTTACTAAATAAAGGAAAGTCAAGTAGACTAATCAATTCGATTCCTCAAGTCCTATTCGACTCCTAAGGAAAGACTAGCTTTAGAGGGATCCAAATCAACCAGCAAATTCCAATTATCAATCAACAAAGGAGTTTGATAACTCAAGTGTCACCAATTACTCAACCAAAGCCAAAAGGAGAGAAATCTAAATATTGAAAGCATCAATCACATAAATTGAAGAAAGCAACCATAAATCTGAAATACCTCAAATTGCATTAAATAAAGAAATAAAATCTAACATGGAGTTCATAAACCAAATTGGGAAAATAAACAAACTAAAGTAATAGAATAAATAAAAGTAGAAGAGAAATTAAATTAAAGTAACATTGAACCTAGAATGGAGAAGAAGTAAACCTAACCTAAGAAAAATCATAAATCCTAAAACTTAGAGAGAGGAGATAGCCTCTCTCTCTAGAAACTACATCTAAAATCTAAAATTATGAACTGATGAATGTTGTGTGAATGAATCCTTTGATTCCTCCACTCTGTAGCCTCTAATCTGTGTTTTTTGGGCTGAAAACTAGGTCAAAGATAGCCCAGAAATCGCTAGATATTTATAGGTCGCTAGATTTTTTGCAGGACGACACGTGCGTGTGTGCGCATCATTTAGCTGTATGGCCACTATGGCGAATTATATATCATTTTAAAGCCCCGGATGTTAACTTTTCAACACAACTAGAACCGCCTCATTTGGACCTCTGTAACTCAAGTTATGATCGATTGAATGTGAAGAGATCAGGCTGGACAGCTTAGCAATTCCTTCAGTTTCTTGTATTCCTTCCACTTTTGCATGCTTCCTTTCCATCCTCTAAGCCATTTCTGCCCTGTAATCTCTGAAAACACTTAACACACATATCATGGCATCGAATGGTAATAAGAAAGGATTAAATTTAGCTAAATTAAGACCAAAGAAACAAGTTTTCAATCATAGCACAAAGTTAGGAAGGAAAATGTAAAACATGCGAATTATATGAACAAGTGTGAGTTTAGTGGATAAAGTCCACTCAATTAAGTACAAAATGTACCACGAAATAGTGGTGCATCAAATCTCCCCACACTTAAACATTAGCATGTCCTCATGCTAAGCTCAAGGAGATAAAAGAAATGAATGAGAGGAAAGTAAGACTCATGAGATGTAACATATGAATACAACTATATGCTAAGATGCTTATGTCCACTTGGTTAAAAGTAAACAAGTTCTCCAAGACAAACATAATTCAGATTTCACTAATTCAAATCATACAGTAAAGACAGGTAAATGTGTAAGAAGATAGCTCATGAAAGCAAGAAACATAGAATCAAGCATTGAACCCTCACTGGGAGTGTATATGCACTCTAATCTCTCAAGTATTTAGGGTTGATTACTCTACTCTTCTCTAGTCATGCTTTCTAAAACTTTGTTCTTCATCTAACCAATCAACAGATATTTAATGTACCAATGCAGACATCATGAGGTCTTTTCAAGGTTGTAATGGGGCTAAGGTAAGGGGTGAGGATATATGTATGGCCAAGTGAGCTAAAATATGAATCTTTAACTAACCTAAGTTCTCACCTAACATACACACACACTCTATGTAATTCCAAAATTCATGCCTAGCTACCCATAAATCCCACTTTTGTATCACATACTCATGTATCAACTTTTCTTTAGTTTCACCACATATGCATTGATCTTTTATTAAACTTGATATTGGGATAATTTTGTCCCCTTATTTATTTATTTAATTATTTAATTGACTATTTTCATTTTTTAATTAAAAATATAAAAGTAAACATAATATATCAATGCACATGGATTTTTTTTTTCAATAAATTTTTTTCCTGATCTCACATGAGTAGGTACCCAAATTCCTAATATTTTATCAATGAAACACTGTACACTTTCATCAACCCAAGTTCCCACAGTTTCCCACACTTAATTGATACACAATCTCTAACATAAGCTAACCAAAGATTCAATTTGGGATAATTAATTTATTTTTCTACTTAAGGCTAGTGATGTGGTAAAATATAGAACAAATGGGATTAAAAGGCTTAAGGTGGCTAACAAAGGTAATTAAAAGGGTAGGCTATTTGGGATAAGTGAGCTAATAACAAATGATCGCCTCAATCATATGCATGCATATAAACACACTAAATATTGGACATATAGAGTGGAACAAAATATAGATTACAATCATAGAGAAGGGAACACACAAGAATAAAATATCATGGTTAAATAGTGTAACCATACAATTAAGCTCAAATCTCACAGGTTGTGTGTTCTTAGCTATAATTCATGTTCCAATTTACAGTCTTCAAACAAGTTTATCACAAAAGTTTTCAATTTAAATTAGTGAAATACTATAAAAAGGGTCTTGAAAAGGAAAATATTACTTCAACCAAGTAGTGGTGGAAGAATATGCACAAAATCAAACAAACATGCAATCAAACATGCAAATGCAACAACTAATTTAACAAAGAAAAACTAAACATTGGTGTTGAAAATAAAATATCTAACCCATGGAAGTCGGTATCGACCTCTTCACACTTAAAGATTGCACCGTCCTCGGTGCATGCTAAGATATGCAAGTGGACGGGTTACTCCAACTGATGCTTTTCTCCATAGATTGTGGAGATGGACTTGTCTCTCGCCCCATGTGAAAGTAACCCAAAAAAAAGATAGAAAACAAATAAAATATGGTTGGGTTGATGCCAAATAATGAGGGTCTCAATTACATGGTAGCTACAACATGCAAGTGAGAGAATAGTAGACACATGGCATATCAATAGTGCAAAAATTGCAACAAAGGGGAAGAGATAGTAGATAATGAAAGACAATATAAATTCATGTCAATGCAAAAGAAATACAGGTATCATAAAAAATTGGCATTGACAGATAAATAATGTCACCCAACAGTGTAAAACAAGTCACTAAGCACCAAAATAATACCAGAAAAGATACAACAGTTGAATAAGCACATTTAACACCAATGGAGAAAATAATAAACGTAGAAAAGAAAATAAAAATATGCAAAAAAGTAAAATACAATGAAGAAAAATATGCAAATGCAGTAAAGATAGAAGTTAAAGAAATGAAGAAGAAGAAAGGGAGAAAGGAGAAAGAAAGAAGGAGAGAAGATAGAAGAAAAGAGAAAGGAATGAAAAATGGGATGTGACGCGCGCGTGCAGGGCACGCGTACACGTGAAAACTGTGTCAGCCATACGACGCGTACGCGTCGCCCATGCGTACGCGTGGGTGGTCTGAAAGCAAAAGGACGCGAACGCGTCAGGGACGCGTACGCGTGGGTGAGGTTGTGCCTCTAGCACAGTACCAGCTTCAAACCATCACAACTCTATGTTCAGCATGCTTTTACACCGATTTTCATGCCCACGCATACGCGTCGCTGACGCTTACGCGTGGGTTGAACTTTTTGCAGGGGACACGTACACGTGAGGTACGCGTACGCATGGTGTGTGATGAGCGGATAATTTATACGCTTTTTGGCATTATTTTTACTATGTTTTTAGTATATTTTAGTTAGTTTTATTATGTTTTTATTAGTTTTTATTCAAAAATCACATTTCTGGACTTTACTATGAGTTTGTGTGTTTTTCTGTGATTTCGGGTATTTTCTGGCTGAAATTGAGGGACCTGAGCAAAAATCTGATTTAAAGGCTGAAAAAGGACTGCAGATGCTGTTGGATTCTAACCTCCCTGCACTCAAAGTGGATTTTCTGGAGCTACAGAATCCTAATTGGCGCGATCTTAATTGTGTTGGAAAGTAGACATTCTGGGCTTTTCAGCAATATATAATAGTCCATACTTTGTCTGAGATTTGATGGCCCAAACCGACGTTCCAAGTCAGCATAAAAATTCTGGCGTCAAAACGCCAGAACTGGCATAAAAGATGGAGTTAAACGCCCAAACTGGCACAAAAGCTGGCGTTTAACTCCAAGAAAAGCCTCTACACGTGAAAGCTTCAACGCTCAGCCCAAGCATACACCAAGTGGGTCCTGAAGTGGATTCTGCATCATTTACTCATTTCTGTAAACCTTAGGTTACTAGTTTTCTACAGATAGGACCTTTTGCTATTGTATTTTAAACACTTGATCATACTTTTGATCTTGGTTCTTCTGGTTCCTTCTCTGGGGCCGAAGCCAATGATCACCATTATCACTTTTGTATTTTCAACGGTGGAGTTTCTACACACCATAGATTAAGGTGTGGAGCTTTGCTGTTCCTCATGAATTAATGCAAAGTACTATTGTTTTTCTATTCAATTCACGCCTACTTCTTCTCTAAGATATACACTCGTTCTTCAACCTGACGAATGTGATGATCTGTGACACTCATCATCATTCTCACCTATGAACGCGTGCCTGACAACCACTTCCATTCTACATGCAAACAAGCTTGAATGTATATCTCTTGGGTTTCTAATCTAAGATTAGAACCTTCGTGGTATAGGCTAGAATCAATTGGCGGCCATTCCTGAGATCCGGAAAGTCTAAACCTTGTCTGTGGTATTCTGAGTAGGATCAGGGAAGGGATGAATGCGACGAGCTTCAAACTCGCGAGTGTTGGGCGTAGTGACAGACGCAAAAG